>NC_138663.1:121910958-123331583 GCF_964273445.1 Streptopelia decaocto
CTTGCAGTTATTCTTGGTGAGGTGGAGACCTTTAAGTTGTATCTGACCAGACAATAGGTGTAGGTGTCTTTAAAACAGAGGAAAATGACCGCTTCAAGTAAAACAGAGATTTCCTAGAGTAAGAACTGGTGACCTAGTTCAACAGTTGTCATGAGGTAAAAAGCCATTATACGCCTTCAGTCTGATCAAAGACCTTTTCAACAACTCTGGTCCTTCATCAGCCTTTGCCATGGGGAGTGGGAACATTTACACCTTCTGTGCCATTTCATGCACCTCAAGCAGGTGCATCTGTAAAAGGCAAACCACAGTGACAAGTCATGTATGCCTGGTAGAAAGCAAGGGAGCCTGTCCCCAGGAACACGGCATGTACCAGAAAGAGATATTATGGTCACAAAGCCTTAATTGGAGGTGCCCTATTTCCTCCAGAAAACATGTCCCTGACATGAAGCTTTTGAAAACCTGCTCTGATCTTCCAGAAGTTCTGTCTTCTTCTACATGAATCTGATGGGCACCAAGGGGACTGCCTCACCTCTTGATCCTAAAAGGCAGGAAGGGTGTTTGCGCTCCTTGACATGGACAAGGTAGATTCACTAAGAGGATGATGAGAGAAAGGTGCCATTTTGGCACCCAGTGCTAACTATCCGAGGCCCAAGGCAGGAGAACTTGTGGACACTCAGCCTCTCTCCTCACACTCCTGCTGGTACCCTGAAATCTCACCAAATTGCCGGATCATTAAAGCTGCACAAGCCTGTGTTAAAAGCCAAACTGTAAAAGCTGAATTGGTTTTAAACTCCCAAAACTTCAACTCCTGAACCTTAGGAAGAAATTTCTGAGTTTGGTATCTGGTTGGGACAGCTGAGGGGCTTCCCACATAGGAGGAAAACCTGGCAAAACTCTAATCTGCCTTTTCCGAGAAACAAGATTGTTTTCCATGTTAATGAATTTATGGTTCTCCTTTGTTTATAGAAACCAAGTTGACAAGCAGTGAGATCCTATAAAGGGTTTTCAGAGCGTTCCCTGCTAAAAGTATAAAGCTTGTCCCAAAATCTCAGGGCTTGGCTGTTGTGAAGAGAGGTGCTCGGTACATGGCCTGGTTACAAAGATGTGGCTAGTAAAGGATGAACTCACAGGTAGTGGAGAGAAAGCCTTGGTGGCAGTCCAGCTGAAATATTTCAGAGAAGATGTTGTTTGCAGCTTGGTTTTACCTGGAAATTGCAAGCACACTGAAGAATCTTCTTTTTCTCTGCTTATAGTGATAAGCAACGCATGGATATGTTCACCAGTTTGGTGTATACAAGCGGGTGAGATGTGTCCTGCATCAATTAGGATCTTGCTGATGTAAGAAATAGAAGTTTGATGCGCCTGCTCATATGTCCTTGTGTCCTGAGTCCCAGTAGTGACCTAGATTGTGGCTGCTACATTAACTATGTGGAAGGGAAAAATCTGGAGTGTTGATTCAGGGAAACCAGACACGATGTGACCAGACAGGGTGGTTGGTTTAGGTTGGGTTGGCTACCCGGCAATTGCCCCAGCTGCAGGGCACTGGCAGCACTAAGAGGGCAGAGGCAGAGGTGAGAGAAGGTAAGGCCACCACTGGGCAGAAGGAAGGGGGAAGTCTCCCCACAAGCCTGGGGAGCACCCTGGAGGTACCTGTGCTGGGGGTGGAGAGTGCCTTAGTGGCAGTAAAGCTCATGGGCTGCTGGCAGGGCCACCACTCTGAGACAGGCATGTATGTCCCAGGGCCATGCTGCCTGCTCTTCCAGAGACCATCCCATGTAGGAAAAATGACCCCATGTCCTTGGTGTCCAGGAGCCTCACCTGGCAATGTCTAAATGGTCACCTTTTAACAATGCTGCAAAGATTACATTGATTTTCTAGGCTATTATCACAAGGAATATTTTAGTCATTATGCAGTAGTAAGATTTAAGGCCTTCATTTGATTATTTAATTTAAGCAGTCAGACAATTCCCAGCAGATAAGGAAAACTTGATATGTGTCATCTTTTGAGCCGACACAGAATAACCCAAAATGGAGTTGTTTCACCTCCGCATTAATGCCTCCATCTGACAGACTAACACTCACTGGGACAAGCAGAGATCAGCTCACAGAATGAGTCTAGACAACCGTTAAGTCCCAGTGCTATACTTAAAGCCTTTTAAATTGTATTTATGACCCCGGAGCATTTACCTAAAACATCAAACAAAAGCAAGAAAGCAGCTATGTTCAGAATAATGCTTCTAGCTTTCTGGGAGAAAACGAGCAGAGCACACGGTGGGGAAATCTATGGGGGAGCCCATAGTATCTCAGAGCACCTCCAGCCAGGACAGAAGGAACACAGCACTGGTGCCAGGATGCTCTGACTTTGGAGACACGGTCTGAGTCAAACACCCACACATCTAGGCCCCAGCCTGGGAAAAAAAAGAAAGTTTGGGGCTGAATTTTCATACTATGATTACTGGTCTGTTTTGCGGTATTAAACCTCAGAAAGAGAGCGGGCAGGATACGTACAGACTGGCTTTGCATACCAGAGAAGCTGCTTTGGTGCGGGAGGTGTTAATGAAGTGCCATCAAATGGGATGAAGCAGCAGGAGTGCACCTGATGGCTCACACGTGCCTTTCCTCCAGGTTACCTCCTCTGCCTGTCCCAGTGCTGTGTCAGGGGAGCGCTGATGCCTTCATGACCAAACTAGACCCTCTTACACTCTCATGGCAAGAGCCGGCCTCAACTATGTATACTAAAAAGAGGAAACTCCAGACTTTCTGTCCCATTTCAGACCCTATGATGCACTCACAGGTTGTTTTTAGAGACTGCCTGTGGTTTTCCAAGCTGCTCTCTGGAAGGGAACAGAGCCTGTCTCCTCCACTGACAAAAGCCCTGGCTCTTCCCCCCTGAGCTGGAGGTACTGGAGCCATGATCAAGTGCGAGGTTCAGCATTCCTCCCAGCTTGGAGTCACCACCAGGAGAGTAAGGAAGAGGCCACCCACCTCCCATGGTAGTAGCCCAAAAACTCAGGACAACATCAGTAGTAGGGTGAGGACCACAGACAGACTGTGACACTGGACACAAACCATGTATGGTTGGTCAGGCTGACCCCTAAAGCCGTGTGTTTTCCTACAGGAGGCCTTTCAGACAAACCACTCTTTTTTTTTTTTTTTTTCTGGGAGGAGGAGCAGTGCTAGAGCACCATGCCAGCTCTCCTTTTCTAGTGACAGAGGTACAATATGTGGTTTGCAAAAAACACCTCTGTGTCAACTGGCAGGATACATGCCAGGGCCTCTGCCACCTGGGCCCTGGCTGTCTTCTGCATTGCTGCTTATACATCCTTTGGGAGCTACATTGCTAACTGCAGTGGGTTGAGCTTGGCTGGACACTGAGTGCCTACCAAGTCACTCTATTACTCCTCTGCTCAGCAGGATAGGAAAGAGAGAAAATAAGATGGAAAAAACTCATGAGTAAAGATAAAGGCAGTTTAATAAAGCAAAAGCAAAGGCCGCACGTGGAAGTAAAGGAAAACAAAATATTTATTCTCTACTTCCCATCAGTAGGCAATGTCCAGCCACTTCCTGGGAAGTAGGTCTTCAGTGTGCATAGCAGTTGCTCCAGAAGACAAATGCCATAAGAATGAATGCTTCCCTACCTGCTCCTTTCTTTTAGCTTTTATTGCTGAGCAGACATCATATGATACGGGATATCCCTTTGGTCAGTTTGGCTCAGCTGCCTGGGCTGTGTCCCCCCGCCAAGATCTTGCCCATGTCCAGGATACTGGTGTTAGGGAGACAGTCTTGATGCTGTGGGAGCACTGCTCAGCAGTAGCCAAAACATTGGTGTGTTATCAACACATTTCTAGCTATCAAGACCAAACACAGCACTATGGGGGCTGCTATGGGAAAAATTAACTCCATCTCAGCCAGACTCAATACACTAATACAGCAAAAGAGTCTGAGAAAGAGGAATAGTACACTGACAGCCATGGCCAAAGGGTTATGACCTGGTCTCACCATGTACCCTGAAGGGATGGTCCTCCATGGGAGAAAATCCTCCAAGTCCTCCAGGAAAGTTTCTGTTCCAGTAGGTCAGGGTGAGCTAAACTGAATTCTTACACTGACAAGACAAATACACCTTTACCCCAAAAGCAAGACTTGTGAAAAGATGTCATATTCAGTTGTTTTGAATTCCGCCCCAACACACAGACTCATACATAGATGCAAGAAGATTTCAGTAGAATGTCATTTCAGTAGAAATGGCAAAGGTGTCTTTGTGCCTTTGGAGCTGAACACAAATCCTCTGAAGTACTGCCTTGGCCTTAAGAGGTTTACTCTGTCTTCTCACCTGTGTTCTCTTTCCAGCCCCCTCAGCTCACATACATTTTACCAGCTGCCCTCTCTTTCTGATATTATAAGGTGCTATTTATTTTTGTTCCTACTTTTCACAAATGTTACTACTGGAATGAGTACTTTTTTTGCATAGATGTCTGCTCAAACTGAATGCTTGGAAAACAACCAACCAAGTAGTTAGGACATTTATAGAAATATAACTCATAAAGAAGCAAAACAAAATACTTTTTTGTGTGTGCAAATATTATTTTTGACATTTCACAAACACAGAGGCATAGGGCTTTTCACAGGAAAATCTGAATGATCTGAATCTGGGAAAACGGCTGTTTGCTGGGGATTTATGTTTTACTGCCTTTTCAAAAATGCAGCCAAATCTGGAGAAATTACAACAAAATCATAACAATGAGAGTTTTGCACATGCTCAGTAGAGCCTTTGTCAATTTTAGCAACTTAATTCCCTGAAAAGTCTGTTGGTTTTGGGTATACTCCAGAGCCAACTATGACTTTTGATACATTTGCAGAGAGCAAAATCTCTGCAATTACAATTTTCTTTTGGCTGATAGGGGAGTCTTTGACTTGCATTAAATCTGCAGAACACCATATCCTCTGCTATCAGTGACCCATGGGCTGAAGTCTGCCCAACTTAATGTCAAGAGGATGAGAATTAGTTTGGAAGAGGCTGGGTTTGGGGGAGAGGGTAGATTGGAGGGGCAGACCAGAACAAATCCTGCCTGAGGATGGGCGAGGTGAAGAATTTGCCTCAACAAGAAGTGTATTAATGGTCAGAGATGCAGAGCACCTCAGCTGCAGTTGGCATTGGCTAGGGGGATGCTTTGAATTAATGAAATACAAGTGATGCCAGAATACTGTAAAACAACAACCCTCCCCCTCCCAATTAGTTACTACTTTTGATTGTGACTCTGCGCCTCAGCTCACTCCAGCAACATCATCTCTCTCCCTTTGTCTGTCACACTTCACACTGGAGTGGTGGAGGTAAATAGTTGTGGGACACTCAGACACTGCTGTACCCATGGAAAAACCCACTAGGACACAGAAAATCCTCCACAACCCAAAGGAAACAGGGGTGCCTAAGCACCTTTCCTCATGTTGTGCCACATCTACTGAATGAGGAGGTTCCCTGAGGGGCCATGGTGAGGTTCCTGGGGGCAGCTCTGCGGCAGAGTCCTCCAACCCACAGGCAGGGAAGTCTCTACTAGTGCCACTTAGGTCAGGGCAGGGAAGCAGTGAGCACCATCACCTTCAAACCCTGGGACAGGGGTTGTGAAATGGAACTTTTGAAGTGAATTATGGTGGGGCAAACTTTGATCCCAGCAGGCAGGTCTTGTGAGCTGTTGCTAGACAAATGGGGAAATGATCCTTCAGGAAAGCTGAAGTCACCATGGAGAGGACTTGCCTGCAACTTCAATAAGTAGTTAGTATAGTTTTGCCCGTCAAAGTGCCTGTCCTGACATTATCCTTGTGCACATTGATTTCTTAGCTTCAGCTTTGTTTCGAGGTCATGTTGGCACTATCCTGCCTTGCATGAACACTTTGTAAAATCTGCACGTCCCATTTTTTCATTCTTTAGTGGAATGGGGCTACAGAGTGGTTTGACAAGGTGAGTTTGCAGGGAACAACGTGAGCACGTCCCCAGATACCTCTCTGCTCTTTTACACTTCTTGGCCCTTTGCTCTACTGCTGTGGGAGGTTTCCCATTGTCCATCCCTCCCTTGGTGGGATGGCCAGCCCTGGGAGCACTTTCAAACCCCATTCTGCCTGTGGCTGTTACAAACCCTCCTACAAATATCTCTAAAAATCATCATTTAGCATATTGTCTGTAAGATGTATGGTAAGATGCATGGTACATAGGGCAGAGATCTTCCAAAATACATAAGTATATCCTTGCTAAAAAGGATGTGTCCTGAAGTTTCTGCTGTTTTCTGTAAGACAAACGTGTTGAATCTCAATCAGATGTGGTGAAGCTTGGCTGTGTTTGTCTCCTGTCTGGGACAGCCCCCATCCCCCCAATGCTGGGATGGCACTAGGAGGAAGAGGAGGGCTGACACTAGAGAGTTTGGTGGCATGTTCAGCTCAGTGCTGTTCCTCATCGTTTTAAAGTGTTTTCTTTGCTTCTGAAACAGCAGTTGTAATTCAGCTGCTGATGTTGAACATTGCTGCCGCAAGTAGAAATAGGTTTGGTTTTCACCATATCTCACAGTCTGCAGATATGATGCTCCATCACTTTCGGTGAAATTCATGTGGTTTAATGCATCTCACTTCACAGCTTTTCAAAGCCTTATAGACACAAAAAATGTTCTTGCTTTGACTTGCACTCAATACACATTTTTTTGCCATGTTTGTTTTGCACTCTCTGGTGGCTAAGCTTTGCTCCTTGCTGTGTTACACTGGGAAGACATTTGAGGCTGAAGTGACCACAGAAACTTCAGTTGCCTTCTGCAGGGCAAAACTGCTTTTTGTGCAGTCCTGAACCTGGATATAGCTGCGGCAAAAAGGTAGGGGACCCAAACCAACAGAGCACAGTCAGTGACAGGAGTGGATGGTAAACAAAAGGTACCTCTGCCCTTCAGTGGTGAAGTAAGATAATGTGCACTGATTTAGCCAATACTTTGTGTATGCAAAAGGAGTGTGAAAGACACCAGGAGATGGATTGATTCTTCTGGAAGAAGGTTACAAATGCTGAAGTGCCACTTGCTCCACTGGAGGTAGGAGGGATGCAGCTCCCCTGAGCCCAGTGGAGCTGTTTTTGTTAAGCGTAGAAGAAGAGGGTTGATTATCTTTCATTTCCCATTACCTGCTTCTCTGACTCCACTCCGTCATAGAGCTGGAGCTGTGTGCTTTTAATCCAGATGCTAGCCTGTGAGAACTGACCTGTATTCAAGTTTTCAAACTAATTTAACACTATCAGGTTAGAATTAGAGTAGTTAAAATGATCCATCCTCAGAAGTCAGACCGATAGAAAGAGAAGCGTGAATCTTGTGCAAGCGGTGCCAAGGTGGCATTTGAGCTAGACCTCAGCTGTGCTCATTTTTTGTAACCATATTGGGGCAGGCTGTGCTGTTTTGTTACTGAACGCTAATCTGACATCTGATGTCTGCCTCGCATCATTGTCTCTGGCACAGCTGGATTCAGCCCAGAAACACCCACCGGTCTTGCACCCTTTAGTACTCATTTTCCAGTGCATGGTACCTTATTTGCGGGAGGCCAAAAGGGCTGTGAAAAATCAATCATTTGATAAAACAGCCCTTTGCACCTACTTTGCACGGGCAGGTACAAGATGTTGTACGAGGTGTGAGCGATGGGAAATCGTCCTGCTGCCCCTTGGCTTGCGTGTGGCTGAATTTGGGCTGCTCCTATGGTTAAGCTGCAGGGGCCTGTTAGTGGGATTCCTAAATATTATGGCAGACTTGTATTTGCAAGCCTGCTCTCTGCTGCAGCTGCTTCCACACCTGTCTATTAATAGCCTCCAAATGATCTTTTTTTTTTTCTTTCTCCCTGAAAGTTGCTGCTGCAAATTCACTCTGCAATGCAACTTGATTATCCCAGTTATTAGCCCAAGTCTTGAGTTGGACCTTTAAGGAACCCCAGTGAGGTATCAGTTGTTAACTTAACACAGCTCTGCAGCTAGGATGAGAGCTAAGGTCATGACCTTATAATGGTCAACCAGCCTATTAGTTTAGCAATGTGGGACTCAAATGTCATTTCAGCACTGGTCGGATGCTTGAATTTATTACCCAGAAAGCTCCTTACTTGAAAATGATAGGATTTTTTTTACCAGCTGCTAGAAGTTCCCTTTTTAAAAATAATAGCTACAAATCTGCACTTTAAAAGTTCTCTCTGCACTCCTTAAATGGTAGGGTGACCTATGGCGAATGAGTAGGCAGAGCAGGTACAGAAAATCAGTCAAACCTGTGGGCTTCAGAAAAAGGGGGAAAAAAACAAGATAAAGGAAAAAATGCCAATCAAATTTAAATGATGATCCCATTAAATAATTATTTTCATTCAGATCTCACTTTTCAGTTTTCGCATTAATATTGTTATATTTTATAGGAAACAAATTCTGCCCCTTTCTTTCCTTCTCCCCTCCTCATTATTAATTTGTGATATTCTGTGATAATTTTAGTTAAGGGGTGGGGGAAAGAGAGGAAAAAACCTAACCAAAAAAATCTTGCTGTATTCAGTCCCCTGAGAATGTTGGGTCGAGTTTTTTGATCCCTGTTGCTCATTGATTTGAGGGCTGATGTAGTGCAAGGGGTCCCTATTAGTGGCGTCTGTCACTGCTGTAATGTTTTTGTTATTTTTCCTCATTTGTTCGCTCTGACATCATGTCATTACAGAATGGTGCTGTTCAGGCCCTGCCTTGGCTGTTCGTTAGCGTGTGTTTAATGAGCAGCTTAATTGAGCTGTCTACTAGGCCACCTGTCACCCTCCGGACTTATTAACATACTAATGGCCTGACATTGTATTCTCTGACAGGCAACAGGGTTTACTGATTTGATGTCTGGACATGGGGATTTTATGCAGGAATGAGAGAGGATATTGGGAAGGAGGTTTAAAAACGCAAATTAACTCTTTGGTATCTATGTATTTATGGCTTGCTTGTAAAAGTTCAACACAAAGTAGCACGGGGAAACGGCCCTGCTTAGCAAGCCCGACTTTGTCATTGCAATTGCAGCACGTTTCTTCAGAAGAAAATATGCTTGGTGTAAGAAGAGCAGGCTTTACTTCTATTACAGTATTATTGTTGTTGCTGCTTCAAAGGAGAAATCTTCTTAAGCACAGAGGAAAGTTTTGTGACTAGTCTTTTCTCTACTGTGGCTAAACAAATGAAAGGCAAGAAATTTCCAGTTAAGGGATTTAAGTGCACAACATTGTTCCCACCTTTTAAAGCCAGATGAAGACATTCATTGCCAGTGAACACTGTGCTGAATTGTAAAGGTTCAAAGAAATGGCTTAAGTGCATGCAAGTTTAATAAAAACACTTGTTTTGATTTGGTTATTTTTTGTTGTTGTTGTTGGTTGTGTTTTTCTCCAGCAGAGGAGTGGCAGACCTTCTGTCACAAGAAAACTCGGGTTACCGAACAGCTAACAGATCCAGATGGGGTGGCACTAAGTCCAGCACTGCAGTAAATCCACCTCATATGCATTCTGCACACCCAGACATGGGCCATATTTTCGGATGGTGGTGTTTTTCCTTCCCTGTGGGAACAACTAGGCTTGGGTGGGTTTCACCAGATCTTTGCACAGGTTCAGCCCCTAGAATTCAGAAGAAAAAGAAATGCCACTACCAGCAAGCACAATGCAAATACAGACCCCGAGGACCATGGTTTTGGCTGCCAGCTGTTTGGTGGGTGGTGGGTGACACAGCCTCACACAGGACTCAGCCAAGAGGCCGGGTAGCGGTTGGGACCCAGCCACAGAAAGAACACACAGGATTTTGGTCCCACAGCTGAGTGGCACTGTCCTCACGAGTGCCTGCAAATGGGTCAGGACATGGGGCAGGGAGAAACAGACCACATGGGGCAAGAAGGCTCCCCACACCAATGTGGAAGGGCTCGCCCATTCGCTCTGAACCACCTCAGCTTCCCTCCTGAGCCATTTGATGGCTAGCAGCTAGTTGTGTTTAAGAATAATAGGACAAAATAGCCATGGTTCCAGCAACACAAGCAGGGCTAGGTGGGAGGTTCCAGGCTTATTCTGGTGGGTCTGATCAAATAACACCCTCCTGGATCTCTCCGGCCTTAATAGGCCAGCACGTGGCTAGTTTTCCAGCTTCCCAAACTATGGATGGTCAAGGTATCCTAGTGATTATACGGCATGGTCCCCTCTGAAGCATTCGCCAAACTCTGCTGTCAGCCAGTAACTTCTGGCTGAGCCAAGGTGTGTCTCTCTTGAGAGTTTCTCATCACCTGAGTGAGACACGGGGAACATGCACAAGAGGGAGCTGACTACCATTGAGCTTCAATTAATCTGCCCTAAAGTGGTCTAGGAGTGCAGCAGACAGTAATAATATTTCTTGTTTTGTGAGGAGAAGGTCGTGTTGGTCGTTTGTGCCAAAGTTTGCTTTCTGGAGTTTGGTCAGGGTCCCAGGTCATATCAAACAACAGCAGTGACCAGTGCAGCTATTTACCATCTGTCTTTGGCAAAGAGAGCTGCTCACTTTCTTCTTGAGTGTGGATGTTGCTGATGTGGTCTGTGCTTTTTGTCCCATCTAAATTAGATTCTGCATTGGGCTTCCTGCAAAATCATGCAGAAAACAAAGTTAGAATAAAACACAGAGGCTTGCTTACGTCCCAAGTACATCCAGCCATGCTTGGGGGCTGGTTATTTGTTGACCTTCAGTTATAATACAGGCGGGAAGTTTTGATTCTCAGAGCTTGAAATGGCCTGTGGTCTTCCTCCCTGAGAAACCACCTGCAGCCTTCTTGGTGCCACAGCAGAGATGATGAGCAGGGGTGCTGGTGTGGGGCTGTCCCCTGGGGACTCCTTTGGAGTTGAGTTCATGCTCCCTCACAAGGTGGGACAAGCCAGGTCTCATCAAAGGCTACATTCATTGTTTTGGGTGTGTATGTTCATGGCACAGAGGCTTGCAGGTATAATTTCTTTGAAAAACGTGAGAGAAGATCAGCTTGCTTTGGCTTCTGTCACATCTGTTGTATATGTGAGCAAGGAGGGAACACTATTATCTGAAGCATCTCCAGTCTTCTCACTTAGGTGGGATTTATGAGCACTTAGTGTGTTACAGAGGCTGAAAAGCATGGTCATTTCTTAACGAAGAGGAGCATGGCCCTGTGAGACCAGAGAGGTGGCATTTTTTATTGTACTAGTTCAATCTAATTAAACACCTGTACCCTGGGTCTGAAAAGTATTTGCTGGTTACCTTGTTTCATGTAGTTTAGGCAGGAGTCCTACTTATGCCATATCTGATTGCTCTAACAGAGTCACGCACCAGCCATAGACATTTCTACAAGCAACCCAATTCAAGCTCTTCTGATGGCAAAAAATTCTGTACAATTCTGTCACAGAATCACAGAATTTTAGGGATTGGAAGGGACCTCAAAAGGTCATCTAGTCCAATCCCAGCAGCCTAAATCCGTATATTTATTTTATTTACCAGTAATAGTGCCTAGTCGGTGTCTGAATCAGGCCGTGGTAGATCTACATGCAATTTAACGCCTTATGACCAGCCCTCTGCCTGTGCTCATTTTTGTATCCTTCCTTTCATAAATCTAAATCACACCTTTTGAAGCTTGCAGGAATCAGGTAAGCTCATCAGAGGTGCCATGAAACAGGAACTAAAACAATACACCTGTTAGACTATGTCCCTGTGACTTTGGTTTTGCACTGACAGAGAGCAAAATCGGGTTGGACATGACTCCATTCAGATTGACATGACTGACAGTGCCAAATTAATTATTTCAGTGGCTGCTGAAGAAGCAGCAAAAGTCAGCATGTGTCAGTAATGCATGAGCTTTAAGAAGGCAAATGAATTTCCTGATTATTTTCCAATTAGTTAGCAAAGAACTTCAGGCCTCACCTCTGAAGCTCCAAATGCTGTGTTTTTGTAAACCCGCTCATTGTTTGAGGAAGGCACTTTTGCATGCAGCAGTTCCTATGGAAAACCTCAGAAAGAATTAAAGGCTGAATATTTAGGATGGTGTTTAAAATAATACTTTTAGTAGTGCATTGGGGACTACATTTATAGCATCAATGACATCAGAAGTTTGTTGCTGCATGTACCCTCTCAGCGTGTAGCGGACACTGACTAAGTGGTTCTAGTTGTTACATTAGGGGTGCATGAACAACAAAAACTACGCTGCACTGTCAGAAGATTAAGGCTAAAGGATTTAAAGCTGCAGAAAGTAGTGCTTATCATCACTCAGGTAAGTAGCCTGATCAAATGTATTTTCTTTTTGCTTCGATGAGAACTGCTGAGAGATCTCAGCCAGCATGTTTGCAGGTCACAGCTGGACCAAAGAAGCTCACCAAGAGGTAGAAGATGGACATGAATCCAGCTCTTTGCAGTGCTTGTCCAGAATCCTAACCACAGATTCAATGCCTCGACTTGGGAACTGCTTTCTGGGCATCATTTATTAATAAAATAAATATATGATAGAAATATTGTTGTGTAAATACATACAGAAGGACATACATGAGGTACTGAGGAGTTGTTAACTTCTCCTAGCTGTAATGACATGATAGAAATGTGCTGCCGGTTTGATATGGAAGAGCACTGAACAGACACATTGAGATTTATCCAAGTTGGCTATTTTATCAGACAGAAACATGTCCCATCTCTTTCTAAAAGTTTAGATTATTTTATTCCTGCACAGGGTATTTAAGTAGACTTCTTTGACATCCAGTACTCACCCCACTCACAGCTCCAGGCATGGCGGGTGGGCTATGTTGCAAGATGAAACACCCACCACCTCCCAGGCTCCCAGACATGGGATTAGGGATCTGACAGCCCTCAAAGATTTATGAATGGTCTCCTTCCACATCAGGGTGTCCATAGCTCATAGGATCTGAGCTCCTGACAGATCAACAGGTGAACGAAATGCACAAAACCTTAGGAATCCTTAAGGCTTCCTTGCTCCTTGCTGTGGAGTGGGGAACCCTGGAACCTGCCTGGGGAACCCTGGCAACCACCACCAGGCCTCAAGAAACTGGCACACAGGGCTCAAAGATCAAATGCTGATGAGAAATCTTCAGGACAGAACACTTGAACAATTTCACAACTCCCAGAATTTCTTATAGAAAGGAAATGTCTATTTCCCTTGGATCCAAAACTGAGGGAATCTCAGGAGTCATCCTCTCCTCATTCAAGTTAAACCACTACCCGAGGATGTTTCTCTTTTTCAAGGAGTGCTTTCTTTTAGGAAGTGGTGAGTCCTACTCCAGCGGCTACAGAGAGAATGTCCTATTATATTTTTAACTGAAAGACTAAGCAAGGACTTTGCTTCAGCTGAGCCATTGTACTCCATATGTTAGGGATAACCAACCAGAAAACACGCACAAAAGCTCTTCTAGCCTTACAATGACTGCAAACACTCCAGAACACCTTCTCACACAAACAACGAAATAGGCAGAAGCCTTGATTTCCTGACGTTTTGGGATGTATCCAGATGTACCTTGTTTTCTGAAAACAGTAAGAGCCTGGAAATAAGAAGTCAAAGAAAAATCTCATGCTTGCCTTTATTCTTTCACAAAGTGACACTCTCTCTCTCCAAAGGGCTTCTCTTCAAAGTGAGATGTGCATTCAGCATCTTCAAACGTACACAGAAAAAGGATGTCATCTTCCTGTTGTATCACTACCACCAGGTTTTCAGCATTGCTTGGCTGACTGTCTCATGCCTTTGGGAGGAGATCTGCCATGTACCACAAGTGCAGAGCTGCCAAGGCAAATGCCCTGCCTTGACCAGGTTTTGTGTGAAGGGTTTTGAGACTGTTATTAATAAATGTGCTTCTCCTTTTAATGAATAATAATAGGACACAAATTTACCTTTAAACTTCTTGTAAGTGTGCAGAAAAGTAATATTCCTTACTGGAAAAACCTACCACTGAAAATGGAGGATTGGGTTATACCAGTACTTACTCCTTCAACATGGGTTTCACCAGTTCTGTTAAGGCTTGCTCAGCCTTTTTAAAGGGACTAAAGGTCAAACTCCTGCCCCTTTTGGGAAAGCAACAAGACACTTTCGTGATCAGAATGCCAGCAGGACCCAGCCTGAGGCCGGAAATCAAAGTGTTTGAGCTAGAGAATTTCATACCACCTCTGTAGTCATCTCTTCCAGTTGTATAAATCATTGAGGTTTTTCCTTTAGTGACTGGTCACATCCCTTCCCTTCAAAATATTGCTAATGGATATGAATTTTTCCCTGACCTTCTAATTTTGAAAACACAAGAAATACATTCCTCAACTCATAGTTGATGAGAAAATAAATGTGTAATTTAAAAACAATTAACATTTCATTGAAGGCTATTTGTTTGCCAAAGCATACATTCCTCATTAAAAGAAACAGAAAACAAGGAGCCAAAACTTTCTGGCAGTGCAGGTTATGGGTAATGATGGCAAATTGGCTCAGGCAAGCATAGGACAAGGCTGCAGATGTGTCATTTTGCTCTTGAAAATAACAGGCAAGCACTGGAGCAAGGGAGAAGTTACAGAATATTGGAAATTTGTCCTTATTCGGTGTCCTTGTTTCAGCTTAATTGGACAAAACACTATTTAGCTCTGCCACTATTGAAAAAACACATCTCAAATATTTTTATGAAATGAGAAAAAAGAGTGTTTATGAATTCACTAGCATCCTCTTGATTTTTCTTTGGAATTAGAAGGACCTCGAAGCCTTTGTCCCCAAAAGGCATGGTCACTTACTGCAAGACTAGTTTGAAACAGTCCAAGGGCAACACCTTGGCAGGATGCACTGGTGCATGGAAACACAGATCTGTGCTCACCTGGAAGAACACAAACGGAAAGGTGAAAAGGGAGAATCAGGGGAATAAATGAACCTATGGCTCAGGGAAGGAAACAGTTCAGGCCTAGCTCATCAGAAAAAAGGCAGCTACACTTACAAACCTCTAGATATCTGCAGCTTGGCATGAGATGGAGCTGTCAGCTGCAAGTGGCAGAAGGATGAGGACTTCCTCACAACCTCCCTCATAGTAAAGCCAAACTATTCCTGGCCAGAAGCAGGCATGGGAGCTAGGGAAGAGCTGCTTTTTTAGCTTGCAAACCTGAGCTTGAAACCCACTTCATCCCACACACTCTCTTTTCCAATAGGATCTGCCTTTTCTTCCTTGACATTGGTGTCTGTAAGTATTCAACATGCAGGGCAGGACCCCACAAATCTCCAGATCCTGGACTAGTGAAGAGAGTAATTGCCTATGCAGCCCTTTGCAAGGTAGCAGGCAAGTCACATAATTAGATTTAGCTTCATCTGGCTCATGGTCAGCAAAATAAAACAAAAAAATGTTGCTTTTGAAAATCAAATCCTGCAGGAATTACAGGAAACAGTGATGAGGCACCACTTCTTTCCTGGCTATGGAGAAGGAAAGAAGGCGACAGGGTGACAGGTCTGTTGCAAGTATAGCAGATGGTAAATTTAATACAGGAGGGAGATCACAACGCTGATTTTGAGGCTACTTACAAATAAATAACTAACTATATAAATAAACTAATAAATAAAATTTTTTACATGAAAATTCTGAGATTTTATGTTGAGTCGACCAAGCTGTTCCATACTGTTTCCTCTTTATTTACTTGCATTTGTATTATAATGTTTACTGTAATACAAAATCAAAGTAATTTGACACACAGAGCCATCCTGAGTAGTTGAGAAACCAACAAGAAATGAGAACGTTTAGTTTCAAAAATACCAAAATGTCCATCTGACACTACTTGAAATTTCCTTCCTGAAGCAAATCATCTTGACTGACTTTTGCCATTACAGTGGTATTTGTCAGTTGAGCCACTTTATTGTATTGGATGCATGGTTCTGTGTGTTAATAAGAACTCCAGGTTGCAAAGTACAAATCCACAATCTCCTGTGAGACCAAAGGACACAATGTGTTTTATAAGGGTCTATGGCCTAATAGTATACGCATATTATGTACTGGTAAACACTTGTTACTTTGGTCTGAAGCAGATCCAAGATGGAGAGTCATTGACAGGCTCATCCTAGCACAGGCTCTTCCTCCAGCCTTGGAGCAGGAGCTGCATGGTGACCCTATGGTGGTCTTGGAGTCTACAACAGAGCTGCATTTTGGTGTTTTGTGGCAGGATAGATGGCTGCTGGCACCACACTGGCAGCTTATATGTGTCTGCTAGCTTCTGTTTCTTTCCTAAGCTAAACATGATTTTTATTCTTCACATTTACCAAGCAGCAACCTATGAAAATCAAAGACCTTACCCTGTCAGTTTGGGCATAGTTAGTAAAATTAACAGCAACGAAAGCAGTGTCTATGTGGTTTTCTTGCAGACAAAGAAGTTAGAAAGCGCTGATGATGCTAAACTAGAAACTTTCTACCTTCCTAAAATAATAATACATTTTAAAAAGCCTAGACGTTGGTTAACAGGCTATATTCACAGGCTAAGCAGCAACTAAAGCAAGAAAATCCCTGAGAAATGTTGAGTGAAAGTTAGTCCCTAGATTCCCTCACTGGGAGCAGCATGTTCTTGAGAGATCTGTATTTACGGGTAGTCAGGAAACGGTGTCTTTTAGAGAGTGTCTTATTATTTTAATGATGCAGAACCAAGGGTAAAATCCTCTTCCAAGAAAAGACAGAGGAAGTTTTCACCAGGGGCAGGATTTTCCTCTGTATAATTTTAGTATAATTTCTTCATAGTTCATTCCACCTTCTGTTGACAACATTGGATCAACCTTGTTGTCTCCTCAAGTCTGTGTGGGGCTCAGATGTCACCCTGTGGTCAGGAACACCTCTGCCCCCTCTCTCCTCTGCATGGCACCTGTTGCCTACTCTTGTGGGGAACAACATGGTCAGAACTCTACAAGTTGAGCTGTTATCTTGTGCTCTGTTGTGACTTTTTGTCTCAAGGGTTTCACACACAGCCAGTCCTTTGTCTTCTGTTTTCATTAAGTGTTTATTTGGCCATTGATTTAATGCTCACCCTGATCATTTCCATGGGGCACTCTACTGGGTACCTCCATAAGGGCCTCTCGTAGTTCTTGCGTAATTTTTCACTCCTTCCTTACACCATGAAATGCTTAATGGTTTTCACTTGTTTGTTGAAACAGTATGCTAGACAGCAATATCCTAGACCAGAATATCTGAAAATTCCCCTAAAAATAAACTTTAGCAAGATCCCTCTTTTAAATGGTCGTTCTGGTTTTGAACAGCCACATCCACCCTCCTACAGGAACAGAAAGAATGGCCGAAAGCTTGCAAATGGAGCATGTGTTCTCTGATTTATCCTTCACGTTTATCCCTGAGGTTCAACATGTTTATGAGCCATTTCCATTAATCCTGCAGTGTCCTTAAAGGATGGCTGTTCTTTTCTCTAGGTAAAGCTGTTCATGTTGGTTTATGGTCAGTGTGAAGAATATCTGTGGAGTCCAAGGGAAAGCTTTTTTTTCCAGGTGATCTTTAAAGTCTCAATAATGATTGACCTGTGTCAAGCACTTCTGGAGAGCCTGCACATCTCTTCTATAACATCCACCAACATACATACACACACAAAAGGAGCTTAAAGCACTTTTAGAAACACACAGTTTGTGATACATTTAGATAAACTCAGAAATACTTTCATGCATCTGAACTGCACACCCCCAGATTTTCTGCTATATTTCTAGTTTCTGGAAGAGGAGAGCTGCTCCACTAACGGCATGTCCAAGAAATGCAAACACACCCTCTTGGCTGTGCTTATGGGAGCTGTGGCTCTGCCCACACCAGCCAGATAATACTGTATGGGAATTTGCAAACTTGCACGCATGTCATCTGAAATACCATGCTTCTTTCCTGTTCAGCTCTGGCAAACCAGTTTTCCTCAGAGATGGTTTTGACTAGAAGCCATGCACAGTCCCGCTTGGGACTGGAGACATGATCTGGATGTTCAGATGTTGTCACAGGAGAGAAGATGAGGGCTTCTTGGGTGGGGACATGTGGGTAGATGCTAGTTGCCATGACAAGCTTGGTTACTAATGGTGGCCTGTGTATAACAGCTGGAAGCACCTGCAAGGGGCACCTGAAAGACCAAGGGAATTCTTCCTGAGCCTTTTCTCTCTTCCAAGTAGAGGAAAACCAGAGGAGAATTGACACTGAGGATTTCACTGCAACACCAGAGCAGATCATAATTACTTGCCAGGAACTCCATGGACACAGTCAGCAGTGCAAGTGGTTTTTGGTTTTTGCACTGTCAAGTCAACAAACAGGACAAGGAAATGCTTTTCGGCCACCATTCTCTCCGAAACTTCTGGGCAGGATGGCAAAATCCGTGACAAACTGCTGCAGTCTCAAATGGACACTTCCAGATTTCCTGATCCCTAGGGTTTTTTCAACAGCAACGCCACAGCGAGCATCTGGAAATGTCAGTTTAAATCAGCCGATTTCTATGTTTGCTTCACTGACTCATTCTGCTGGCAGTAACGTATTGCAGCTGACAGGCAGAGAGCACGTGGGGATCCCTGCTTCCTTGCTGCCTGCCCCGTATGCCGCTCTGACACCTCCGTGTTCAGGTATGGGCTGGATCACTCTGCTCGTGTCCACCTACCTGAACTGAGAAACGTTTTAAGAAATAAATGTAAAAAGCCTTTGACCCACCTCAAGGGCAGTTACATTCTCGGCATCGCCTTCCCCAGTCCCTCCTCCTTTCTGCCTTCCTGGGGAGGCTGGATGTTGCAGTCTCGCAGGTGGCATGCCCGATGAGATGACACTGCCTCCAGCCTCTGACCTGATGCTTGCTGCAGGTGAAAGATCAATAAAAAAAAAATCTATACAATTAGGTGCTGCTGTCACTCATCCTCAGAAATCTTTCCACTTATTTATGGCAGCAGTTGCTGATCTATATGGACACCCATTTTGAAGATGGTAAGTTTATTCTAATAGGTAATTCTATGCCTTCTTGTTCTTGCAAAACAGGCTGAGCTATTTCTAAGGTCATGGCCCAGATCTGTGTCTCTACAATGAACTTTGACTGGGGTCACGCATTTAGTTTCCAGTGTGTTGGCAACTGAATGGACATTACACTGACCCTTGCCAAAGAAGCCAGTACTGAAAATGCTGCCTTCAATAATTAATAGTAACTCGTTCTGATCCTCAGGCTGGCCAGTTAAGATAGCAGATGTTAGGAGCAGCTAGGGCAGATGGCCTTGAGCCTTGCCTTCTCACCAGTTGGATCTCATGAAGTATAAGGGCTGTTGTTCAAATGCACTTTCAGTTTCTCTTCTTTGCACGAAATAAAATTATCAAGTTGATAATTATTCTTCCAGTTCCTGTACCTAGAGTGAAGGAACAGAGAAACCCCACTGTATTTGAATCTTATTTGGAAGGAAGGGTGCAGTGGTATCATTCTGTGAAGCCCAGGAACTGAAATACAGGTCACGATAACATCATAATGTGGAGCAGTCAGGATTTTTTTCCCCAAATCATTAAATCCAATGTGATAGAGGAGTAAACTGCCATTCTTTCCTCATCCTACCTGGAAAAGGGAGGAGAAAGGAAGCACCTCCAAGCAGGAATGCTTCCCAAGGTATTTCCTTATTTAGTCTTGCTTTCAGTTGCAAATTGAAAAGATCATTAATACCTTGGGCGTGTATTTTTTCTTCAGAGTTTATTTTCCACCACAGTTCCTGAAAATGAGGACAGAAGAAAGCATGATATTTTACTCCTATCTAAAAAACAAAATCTTTGAACCTGTTCTCTAAAAAGCTGTCAGATTCCCTTTTTTTTTTTTTTTTTTTTTTTTTTTTGGAAGCAGTGTATCTTAAGCCTAGCAGCTGGTTAGCCTTTTCATTAATGTGAAAATGCACCCCATCGGTCAAATCGCAGCCTCTGGGAAAACAATACCATGCATATGCTTAGCCAGACTTGTTATGTTTCAGCCAGTGCCATCCCTGAAGAACTTCAGGAAAGGCTTCAACACCAGGCTGAGCCTCTGTCCTTCTGAAACTAAATGTGGGCAGCACCAGGAGAGCAGAGGACGTGTCTCTCTCCTGAGGAACTCCCCACTAAGACTTCATGCAACCTCAGGATGAAAACCTCAAAGATTGGAGAGCTCTGCTTCTCGTTTGACAGGAGCCCTTTTCACCTGCCATCATTTGCTGCATTATCACTGAAGCTCTGAGTTAAGCTTTGCTTATCTAAACATCTTTGCCCTCCAGATAACAAGTGATGTGTAAGCTGGAGCCTGCTCCTCTCCACTGGTGTGCCCCTACAGCCTGCCCTAGCTAGGGATGGAGTTGTCCTGATGGCTGACCTGGGTCTGTCACAGGGGTAGTAACTAGCTAGTACAGATGCCAGCTAGCCACAGTGATTTTACAAAAATCTGGAAACATGAAACGTGACTTTTTTCAAGAGTTAGCAAGAAGTCTGTGCACATACACATAGCCCTTGTTAAACTGCATGGGAACAAAGATTAACCAGCAAAAGAATGTACAGCTGGGAAAATAATGGAAATGAATATCATTATATCCATCTGGTTTGTGGGAAAATTAAGATAAGACCATAAGCCCTTAATAAGGCTAGACATTAAAAACATACAGGGAGGAGATTATAAGCACACCAAAAAACAGTCTGCATAAAGTGATTCAGCATGGACATGTTATAAGGTACTACCATTCCCTTCGCTCTATGAGACAGCTTAGGGTCTAACAAATGAATGAGGAGCACCAAGCTCCGCGGACACAGAAGTTAAGGGTGACAAGATTTACTACACCCATTCAGCTCCAGACCCACAAAGGGGCCAGCTCTCATTATTTTCAAGGGGGGTTACAGTGCTAAATATGTCAAGGCCATCTTCCTCACTTTTGAGTGCCTGCCATTGTTGCTATTGAAAGCCACCAAAGTGGTGTCAGCATCACCCCCGTGGCTCTGGCCCTCCACGTGGAGACTGCACTGGTGCAGATGGCAACCAGCAGTGACCTGTCCCGCAGGCAACAAAGGGCTGGGAGAGTTACAGGGTGGCCACTTCAGCCAACAAATTCTCCCCCTCTACTCTTAGGTAGACATGACAATCTTACTGCCTGTCCCTGGCTGCTTACCATGCTGACAGGAGAAGCTGTGTTCCTCCATCCTTGCTCCTGGATCTTACTTTTCCCCATCTTGGGTCTGGCTCCTGCCTCCTATTTCCTACCACGAGATACTAGAGCAGGTCACCCGGAGATGGACTGAAGCTTTCCACTGTGGGAGGACAGGTTAGGACACTTTCAAGGACAGGTTAGACAAACTTTTGCCAAGTCTCTGACCTGTGTATGATTGATGGTTGGAGGGAGGAACACAGGATCAGTAAGTTGAGCTATTTGGGCCACACCTTGCCCTGTGGGTCCATGCCTGCTCTGATCACCCTCATGGAGATGCCCTAAAATATCCTTACAAACCTTGCCTGCAGAGTTTACACAAGTGGCCAGAGTGCTCTGAAGGCTCAATCCCTCATCACCAGCAGAGTGATGAGGACCCCATGTCCTCCCAAGGGTCCCCAAGAGCCAAGAATATGCACTAGCTGGGGATCCAACCCTATGCTTTGTGAAAGCTCCTCAGGGGCTTCATCCAGGCAAACCTAGAGAGCATGTCAGGAGTACTTGGAGGAGAAAAATAATGAGGCTTACATGTGTGCACAACACACCGCTGTGCTGGGGATGCTCACACTTGCTCTAGGGGTGCTGGTTAGAGGGTGTGTGTGATGGTGGGAAGCAGCTTCTGACCCTCAGAAGAAGAAGTGACACCCAGCTTTGCTGGCAGGACAACTCTGCCTCCTCCTCCCATCCTCTGATGTGTGGTGTTTACAAGACTGCTACTGGAGAGAGTCAACAGAGGGTCTGAAGTGGCTACAATGACAGTCCAGCACTTGGTGAGACAGCATAAAGGAGATCAAGCAAGAAAGGCTGCAAAGTTTGTGATGTCCCTGGGTCCTGGTTGACTGCTGTTGCCTCTCCTGCATCTCAGTTGGGTCTGACAGGTATGATTTGTGAATCATTTTGACAGGCCCTTCCAGAGAACATAAGCCAGGGGAAAAAGTCTAAGTCGATTATACAATACTATGGGTTTTGTATCAGAAGTATTTATCCACAGCTGCACCCCAGTTACTCTTGAAGGTCTACTATTTGGAAGAAAATTTTGGTTTGATACCACCAATTCATTCTCTGCTATTTGCAAGAACAATTAACTTCTGTCATGCTGGGTTGGAGCATTGCCAAGAAAAACCTATATCTGATTGCAGAACTGGGTTCTGGCTTTTATAATCTCTATGTACCAGATCAGTGCTTTGCTGCTGCATCTAATCCTGAATATGCCTGTGGCCAGATTCTGAGTACATATTTTTAATTTGATGATTCAGGACCCAAGACAAGTCAAATTCACATGTGCTTTGCTTTTAGATGCCTAGGTTGGGATTACTGGGTTTTGGTTACACTGTAAGCTAGGGATGCTTTAAAGTTCCTTTTTCTTGTCATTTTTTAAACTAACTCTGATGTTTCTTTGAATTCAGCATTTGATTTTGTGGAAAGTACTTTGCCCATTTGCTCGAAGCTTAGATGTGTCGAAATGTCTTTAATAGAAACTGGATATCTCCTTAAGGCTTTTGGCTCTGGTAATTATTTTTGTCTAGTAGATCTGCTAAAGTCATTGTTTCCAATAAAAGTCACCCTTGCAGCGGCCAGATTGGTTAATACTGCTAATCATAGGGTTATGCTATAAGAACTTCTTGGTAGGAAAAAAAAAAGAAACCTCCGATATGTTCAGAAATTTCATCCCTTGCTGAGACAGCCTGGCAAGTGGCTCTTATGCTGGGATGCTGAGCTATAATGGAGCATAAAACCATCAAAGGCACAGGCGCCAAGGGGAGCACAGACACAATCAACTATCCAATTTCCAGCCGTCCAGGCTTCTCAGTTAAGGCAAGTGATTGCCTCCAACAGATCCTTTGCGGAGCTGCCAAGTTATTAGGAGCTGCTCAAGGGAGAGGGAGTGCAGAAGGTGTTCCCAGCAGCTGAAACTTCGCCCACTGCCCTGCAGCCACAACCCAGCTCAGCCGGGGAACGTTGTTAGCCTGCTTTCCTTGGGCTGGTGGGAAAGAAAGGGAATCTGAGTTCCTTTGTGGCTGCCATTCAGTGCCTGTATCCAAATGAGTTACCATCCTCATGGTTTGGTTTATGATCCTGTTCTTCCCTCCTTACGGCTAGCCTTTGGTCAACATCTCTGTGCAAGGATTTCTCTCACTCAGTCTTCTTCCTTCCTTCTTCTCTATCCTCCCGTAAGCAGGTCTCTGTGCTTAGAGACAGGAATTGTTTATCGATGCTGTCTGATCTTTTCGTGGGACTCTCCAGATACATGATAGAGAAGATGACCTGTAAAAAATGAATGGCTTTTAATATTACTTTCAGGAGGTGAGGGGGCTGCAGTCTCTGCCACAGCATCACCCGAAAGGGTGAAGTGGGGAGCTTGGGCTTGAACACCTGATGGTCTGGAGGAAAGAGCTGAAGCGGAGGCTTGAGCCATGCAAGGCTCTGCTAGTAAATGAATCTTCCATTCAGAGGCAGAATGGAAAAATAACCTCAGTTTAACACAGTTGATAAGTAATTTTTTTCTTGTTCAAACAAACAAATAAACAAACAGATGCACTCAAGCAAGATCACTGTGGAAAACTTGCTGGTTACAGGCCTCTTCTCAGGCAGGAAAATGTGATTTCCTTGCTGAGTGTGTGGGAATTGAACAGGGTCTCACTCAGGTGAGTGCTGCAGCCACTCTGGCTCCTGACTAAACCTGGAGACACATCTTCCTCCTGCCGTGAGTCTGATCTTTCTGGTTTTGTACTTGTTTTCAAATTTGAGCAAAACAGGTGAAGCCAGGCTAGCTAAGCAGCTTAGGTTACTCCAACCATTTGTGCTTTCTGGTGCTCTTATTGTTTGGCAAAGTTTAACCCAGGGACAACTGAGAAAGTTTCTCCCAAACAGAAACACCGGGGTTACCTCAGTGCTATATGGTCACCCCTGGAGATGGTGCCTGACTGTGGTGGGTACTGAGAAGGACACAGTCCCTGTCCCATGGAACAGGTGGTCTGAGCAGAATAGCCAGCTCCACAAGAAGAATTGTTTCCTTTGCCTTTCCGTGGGGGTTGGAGGGGCAGAGGCAGTATGACTTGGTGCAAATCAGGACAGGAGACGGGTTTCCTCGGGGCTTCCCTTGCCCCTGGATGGGGACTGAGAAAGAGGTGCAGCTGAAGCTAGGGGAACGGGGCTATTGCTGACCTTAGCAGTGGGGATATCTCCTCAAACGCCTCAAACTGAAAGGTGAACACACCAACGCATCAGACTGAAATGTGACATTAAAATACAATGGGATGCGAGGCTTTCTCACTATTGAACATGGGATATCTAACCTTGGCTCCCTGAACAGCTTGTGGAGAGAGAGGGGATACTTCGGAGAGTTACTCAGATATCCTTGGAGGAAACTGATCCCTGCCACTGAGAGGCACATGTTGCAGGTAACCCAGGTACTTTCTGCCTGGCTTTCTCCTGGGTGTCCATGCTGGAGAAGGAGCTGGTGGAACAGGCCCATGGCCACCGACTTTAACACATTGCTTCCTTTCACTTAAATTAATGCCAGGATGTGATGAGGGTCCCTTGGGGAAGAAGAGCTCAATGCCTGAGGATGGAAAACTGGGTTACGGTAGACACCAGCCGAGGAGAGGGGAGCAGAAGCAGCTTGTGCTGCATGAACAGTGCGGCCAGGTGCCCAGTCACCCCCTGGCATGGAAACTGCAAGCTCCTAGCTGTTTTCCTAGCAGGATCATCATCTCCACCAGCATGAGTGGGTCCAGCCCATCCAGAAGGCCCTAGCAGCGAGGCAGCCTGCCACATAGCTGCTGACCCCCTTATTGCCCCAGGAAAGTCCCTTTAGCACAGCTCTCACTTGGCTGCTGCAGGTCAGACCAGAGGGTGGGCTTGAGCAAAGATGTGCTGAAACCCCAAGACCCGAGCAGTGGCAAAAGCCCTGCCCTGTGCCTGCCCCAACCCCCGTTAAGAAAATGAGGGGGGAAAGTTTTGCTTCCAGCAGTCCCGTGCATATTGGCCCCCAGCTACAGGTCCTGTTGCGTGTGTCTATCGGGTCTAAATGTTATTAAGGCAAGGACAAAACCTGCAGGTAAGCCTCTTCCCCAGGCTACAAGGGCAGCATGGAGAAAAGCTCGGTTGCCACTGGGTGTGGCACAGCCCCCCAGGGAGGTAGACGGCCAGGGTCAGTGACTGGGATGCACGCACCCACAGCCCGGCACTTTCCCCCATTTGGCACTGGCGGTCATTGTTGCTTCCCACTGACCAGCTGCCTGCAATCTCCCCAGCAGAAAGCAAAAGGGGTAACACAGCCCCCATTCAGCGGAGATTAAATGCCTGAAATGAGCCACACCTCGGAACAATTGCTTCCTCCAGGAGGACCAGTATTCAATAGCCAGGGAGCCCATTGATCCCCGCCATAAAGGAGGTGGGGGCCCACAGGAACAAGGTTTCACACCATCCCTGGCACCAGCTCTCCTAGCCTCCCTCCTCTGACTGCCCGCTTTGCCCACATCGCCCCTCGGTTGTGTTTCTCTCCCCGAAGGCAGGCAGCAGTCTTAAAAAACTCTACCATCGTATTCCTCGCTGATCGCATTAGGACCATCATCTTACAACTCTCCCTCTCTGACAATTAGTTACTATCATTCACACTGTGCAATCAGCTGTTAAATCCTCATTTATGTTAATTTGAATGTGAATGTGCTGCTCAGCAAAATGTTAGATTGCCATGTTTACAAATATACTACAGGTATTTAGAAATTTAGATGATACAAAACATACTGCTTAAGCTACTTGTGATGCCAGTTTAAATAACTTAAGCCTATTTATCAGTTATTTAGTGATTCTTTGCACATACTACTGTTTTTCTTCGTGCCACCCCTTGTCACACAAGCAAAAACATGTTTGCTTTTTAAAAAAATACATATATAATCTAATAACTGGTAATCTCAGTGATAGAATTTAATTACATGTAACCTCTACATGGGTAGCATGATTTAACCAAAACACGTTTTTCTAATCCGTGAAAGTATCTTTAAGTTGATGCATTTAGAAATAAAGAGGAAAATAACCTCTTTGGCTTAGCACTAGTAGAAGCTCAATCTTACATAATGTAATATGTCCATGTGAAGTGATTTTCCCAAAGCTATTACAGTATAATAAGCTAAAGAATTAGTTTCAAGTTAAAGTTTATCTCATTATGTGCTCTGACCTGTATGCATCTCACACTTCCCATCAAAAGCCGATTCTTCTAATGGCTTTTCTTCAGTGCAGTCAGCAGGGTTAGGCCACTTAGCTGCACAAAACCTGCCTCTGATGCAGAAACTCTTCCCCCAGTCCTTGCTGGGAGTGAGTTCAGAGGAGGTCCCACCTTCCACCACATGGAAAGCAGGTGGGCTCTCCTCTGGGTAAACCACTGCCTTTTCATCTGGAGCAGGGAGGTCAAGGCCCCCCTGATTTCCTGGCTGAGGGATTTTGGTGGGTCTCCAAGTACATCCATGCTTGTATCACACCAAAACTCGAAGAGGGTGAGACCGATCTGTTCATAATCTTCCCTTTGGGAAAACAAGTTGTTTCAAATTAATGAGGAAAAGGAATTGCATCTCACTCTAGAAAGACAGTTGAATTTCAATAAAGCCGTAGGTTACTTAGCAGGTCCCACACAGTGATTGCACGCTGACTGCTTCTGTTTCCCTTTGTCCCAGGATAAACAGAGAACAGAAAGCCCCAGCCTTGCCATTAATTTTGATCCCTGAATGAATCATCACAGCAGCAGCATTAGCCTTGCCCTGGCACTCTGGATTCACGAGTGCTATGTGCCACTTACACAGCAATACACGTGTAAGGATGGCAGGACATTGCAGACAGAAGGTTTAGCTGCCAAATGCATAGCACTGTGTCCTACCTCTCTTCTACCTAAAGTCTTGCGTGCCCACAGCATCTGCAGCTCCAGCAAGGCATCATCTGCTCTGCCAGTCTCCTGGGTTCATAGAGGGGTATTTTGCTCCATTGATCTCTGCCACCATTTGGAGGGTGTCTGTTTGCTTTTTCACCTGCAAAACAGAGAGAAATAAAAGTCAGGTCATTCTTGTGGTGTCTTTTGATTGAGCGATTGTAGGGATGTTTGGGCTTCCCTGGAGCTGTAGGGACCTGTGAAGGGTGGAAGCTTCCTGCGGGCAGAGGTCTCCACATGCACCTCCAGGGTTTCTTTGCAGATGCCAGTGTCTGCAGAAAGGACCCAGACACTGCAAAAGAGAAGCACAACTTTGCACAGAGTCATCATACATAGGAATAAGGGCGGGCAACGATGAGAAAAGCCTCAAGACTTCAGTCCAGACCCTCCTGCAGCAAGGCAGGGTATGGTGAAAATCATGTGAGCAGCATGGGACCCATGCTCTTGGGTCAAGAGTTTTCACCCTAGCCAACCTTTTTTTGCCTTTGAAAATTGGTCTGCAGTGTGACTACTTTCTGAAATTGAGAATAATTTGTCATGTGCTCCCAGAGCTGGAATCATGCCATGCCTGAGCCACTGGGAGGGCAAAGGTGGCTGAAGAACAAGTGACCACACTGTCAGGAGCAGTGATGCAGGTAAAGGCCGACATCATCTGTTGTCTCCATCCTTCTTGGCCCCAGCCCCAAGGTAAATAAAACCAGCAGTAGCCTTGTAACATTTATTTGCCTCATTAGCAGACTGCATTTTACTCCTGGCTCTGGAGGTGCCCGTGAAGTGCTAAGACTCTCCAATGTCTAACAGAGCATGAAATGTGCAGATTGCCTGCTGCCTGTACCACCACCTCCGAATCCATGGGTCAGGCTGAAGAGGTATCCCACTTTGACAATATGGGATGGCTTTTATTTTTAATATTTGGAATATATTGCATGCCCTCTTGGCCAAGTCCCCTTTCATTTCTGCTTAGCGAGAGCTGTGATTTCCAGGTGACCGTGACAAATAAAGTTAGTTTCTGTCAGAGAATTCCACCACCGGATTCTCAGCCCAATAATTGGCAATTTTTGTGAAAGTGCTGGAAATATATATATATATGTTTGCTATGTTTATTCAAAAGTAGATCTGTCTCCAAGGGAAAAAAAAAATTAAAGATGAAAAGTCAGTTGTTCAGACAATCTTCAAAGTGCTCGACTTAATCCGCGGGGAACTCGATTTTGCTTTTCTCAGTGCAGATTTCTTCCCCCCTTGTTCACACACCTTGAGACAAAGGCTATAGTTAAGACAGCAAAGGGGGAGGGAAGAGGGTTTTTTTGTGTGTGTGGGATGCGTAGCAAATTTATTCTAGAGACCGCCTGAAATAGGCTTCAGAAAATGGATAGAGTGTCTTCTGGAAGAAAAGGCCCCTAAGTAAACTCTACCACCATTCAGAAGATTTGCTCCGGCACTTAACAAGTGGAGCAGGAAGAAAGAAAAATCTGTTGTCAGGTTTGGGGTGTTTATCAGCTACCCTCTAGACACTTGACCTGATGCCGGGGACCCCCTAATCCGCTGATCTGCATGCGGCGAGCCTTGCAGGATTCAGGCCCGCGGCCGCTGCTGCAATGGGCTGGAGCACTTGTCCTAATGCGCTGATCCCGCGGCACATTGTCTGCCACTCACCTTCTCCCGCCTCCCGCCTCCCCCCGCCCCGCTCCCCCCAAATTTAATTCTACTCACAAATTGTGAAATAAGTTGTTTGGGCTGGATTTGTCGAGTGAATTGTCCTCCTAATGAAACAGTCTGGTCATTATACAGTTGTCGAAGGAAGATTTAGCTCTCCCATACCCCAAGACCCATGCAGGTTAATGTTTTGCGACGGACGGTTGACAAAGGAATGAATAGCCCAACGCTGTCAAATCAGGCTTACAAACAGCTTGGCATACAAACAGTTACTGCTTGTGTGCATGTGGATTTAGGGTCCCCGCTCTCTTAATGGCACAGATTTGTAAGTACAAATTGCTTAGTCTTCAAACTGTTTGCAAAGGGAAGAAAATGACCAAAAATTAGTTTGTTTTAGGAATTGTTTCCTCTTCCCCCACCATTAAAAAAAAAAAAAAGAAAAAAAAAAGAAAAGAAGAAGAAAAGGTGAATCGGGGAAGCACCTACTCCTATACTTGGCAAAGGACAATGTATTCAGGCAACCTGGTTTTGCCAGAAGACCCTGAATTTCTTCTCCCCCTTTTCTTTCCAAAGCAGCAGAAAGCCAGATTGAATTAATTCTCAAATCTAAGGATTTGCAGCATTCATTTCAATGATTTTTAATACCTGCTGATTAAAACTGTTTGCAATATTTTTTCCATTTTTAATTGCATTAATCATTAGCTATAATTATTTAGATTTGTGAACTCTTTTGTTCAGCAGCTATGCCCGAACTAGATGAAAACAGTTTGATTTTCATGTGATAGGATGACTTGTTTTGCCTAATGAATTGAACTAAGCAGAAATCCTAGAGCGCGAGTAGACTGTGGAAATTTTTTACCAGGTGATTTATCACCAGAGGGACACTTTAAATCTGCATCAGTTTTATTAAATATACCAGGTGTTTATTAAAGCTGGAGCAGGAATAATAGCTGTCTGCAATATCACATAATGACCATCATTCTGCAAAGCCCCAAAATAGCCAGCCGAATACAGTGATCAAGTAACAAACAAGGATAATCTCAGGACGTGTTTGAAATAACTTGTGAGCAACAGCCTCATCCAACACGTTTTCCTCATGAGGACACGGGTTTAAAAACCCCCTTCCCTGCAGAAGTGTAGCAGCAGGGCTGGGGTTTACACTTGGTTTCCCCACCATAGCTCCTTACTCCATCAAAATCTGGAGGAACTGAATGCTGTATGCCCAGCGATGCACAGGGACAAGGTGTTGGGGATGATCCCTAGGGATGGCCCCTCAGATGTAGTGTGGTCACCTCGTATCATGTTATGGGGGTGTTACTGTGACTACATGGGACAGCTTCTTTCTGACAGCCCTGGGAAATTACCGTGAAAGCCACAGAGGTGTTGGTAAAGACCTCTGCCACGTCCCTGTTACCCCAATAGCTGAGGCTGAAGGCTGTGGTCCTCGGCCCTGCTCTCACAATACCTGTACTGCCCTGGGATTTCAGGCCTTTTGGCAAGATTTTCCCATTTGACAAGGGTCTTATTTACAGTGAATGTGATTTCCTTTATTAGAAACAGGGAGAGGAGGGATGTGAGGAGACTGAGGGGTGACCTCATTAACGTTTACAGATATATAAAGGGTGAGTGTCACGAGCATGGAGCCAGGCTCTTCTCGGTGACAACCAATGATAGGACAAGGGGTAATGGGTACAAACTGGAACACAAAAGGTTCCACTTAAATTTGAGAAGAAACTTCTTCTCAGTGAGGGTGACAGAACACTGGAACAGGCTGCCCAGGGGGGTTGTGGAGTCTCCTACTCTGGAGGCATTCAAGACCTGCCTGGATGCCTTCCTGTATAACCTCATCTAGGTGTTCCTGCTCCAGCAGGGGGATTGGACTAGATGATCTTTCAAGGTCCCTTCCAACCCCTAACATTCTGTGATTCTGTGTGATTCTGTGATTTTTCCCTTCTCTTCTTGTGGGGCCTTTCAGCCTGCCAAGCAGCCACTGCCCAACTCTGCAGGGCACCAAAGATGGCATCAGGATCTCTTTAGCTGAGACAACAGCCTCTGCTTCTGTGGGAGACATATAAGGCAAGGGGATGCTTGGTGTATGCTGCAAGCCCACGAGCCTCTGGGTCAGACAGAATCTTTTTATCCAGGTGACAAGGATTTTTTTTTGTTTGTCTTTTTCAAACCAGTCTGAGGATGCTGAGATAGTGGTAGGGCTAACAGCAGGCCCCACGGCACCTAACTGGGCATGTCTGAAGTCTGTTAACAGGGCAAAATCATCCTCCTCTGGAGAAGCTGGTCTCCCTCTTCCCTCACTACAGAGGGAGCTTGGAGAACACCTTAAGGCTGGTCACCTAGCTCAGATGGATGAAGGAAGGTGAGATAAATTTCATGCCCCAACGTATCCTGAGTTAGCTGCAAAGATCTGGGTGACAGCTACCACTGCTGCAGCTCCAGAAGAGGACAGAGACAAGGAGGTCTGTGCTTGAATCCACTGAAAAAGAGAAAGCACGTGGTAGTTCTACCCCAGTTCTCACGTAGCTACCTCTGGTAGTATCTGCAGCCCTGATCTCCCAGCTCTTCCCACCTGGCCACATCCCTGAGCCTGGAGCCAGCCCACCACCAGACATCGCTTGTTTGAAAGTTGACATGAGTGTATCCAGATTGCACAGCTATAATTGAAGGGTAGAGGCACTCCAAAGTGGACCAGCCATGTGGTGAGACACAGGGATCTAGATGGAAGGCTAGACGAGGTGGAGATGAGAGTGTCTGAAATGCAAATAAGAAAAAAGCCTAAGAAAAAAATTGCTGATGTCCTTTGGTGAAAAACAGGAGCTGTGTGGAAGTGATGGAGTTTCCAGTAGGGTAGCAAAGGAACTTTTGTATTTTGGGGAGGACAGAAGGTGGAATCTGCATGGATGTCTGATAGGGGAGGTTTAGTGGAGCTGTAGTAGTGTTTTGGGTGAAAATATTTTTAAAAAACGATAGTGTTATAGACAGTTATCAATCTATTGAAAAATAAAGAGGAACACATTGGTTAAAGTATCACCAAAAAGTTCTGTGCCCCCACTTCTTTAAATCTTCAGTGGCAGTTGCAGTCACACAGAATTTCTGAGATCAGAGCAACAGCAAGTAAAATAATCCTCCCTGACAATGAGCCCCCCCTTCTCCAGCTTGTAGGCCCTTCAAAAACACAGGACTGAGAGGCTTGCCAGCTGAAAGAGCACAGCTCGGCCTTCGGACACCTGGTCATCCTTTAGCATTCTATGGAGGATAGAAGTTACACGTGTCCCAGCTTTTGTAGAGACAATGAAGGGCAAACACTATTGTGTAGGTTTGTGGGGTTTTTTGCCTAGTATCCTATCAACAAGAGAAAGACAAGTTCATTCTGTATATGAGAAGGTATGGGGCACCAAAGCAGCCTGGTAACATGAAGTCACTGCAATGTTTCGGAACAATTTTCCATGCCGGTGTTGTTGAGCCTTTCATCTTTTCATTTAAAACATTCACATCCTCTTGATGTAAATTACTGTCTTATTTATAGGCTCCCTGAGATCACTAGTCATGACCATGAGCATATGTACTGTTTATGCACTGTACTATTAAAACAGTTGTGAACTGCATTGCCATTAAAAAATGGAAGGACAATACAGTCTAGACTGGCTATTTTATGTTTATTAGTGTGAGGAAGAAGGGAAAAAAGGAGTTTTTATTCAGCTGCAGTTAAAGGTCTGCACACGGGAGTTCAACAGTAAGATTTTTAAAATTCAAAACATAAGAATAAGCAGCACTTCATTGCAGAGTTGAAAGATAATTGTGCAATTAACTGTATGAGGTCAATAATGCCAGAGCTGGATGCTTCTGACAGATAGGGATAATCAATTCAGCCTCTGTATGAAAGGCTTGGAGGTAGCAATGGAAAAATAAAATAGCACAAAAGTTTCAGTGTTATAATGAACACCAGACCAATCATTATTGACTTTTTTTTTTTTAACTTACTTTAAGTGCTAGCACACAAGTATCTTCTTTGATTAAATGTAACTTTAAAATTTTAAGTTCAGTATCTGTCCCAATCTAAGCGAGGACATTAATTCAGAAATGTAGCAAAGTCTTCTCTTTGCAGTTTTACTGTCTGTACAGGTAACCACCACGAAAATTTTCAGCAATGATGTCCTGACCTGGCTTGCTGCAGAGGGAAAGGCAACCATCTGAGCTCTCGTCATGTTGGTAGGCATCCAGACTTGGGTGCATCGAAAGCCATTTAAAAAATCTGGCCCTGTGTGTGCACAGCCAGGGCACTGGAGACAGAACGAGCCCTGGGGAGAAATCTGCAATCACAAATTCAGGAGGAAAGAAATGTGAAGCCATAAGGCTATGACCATGGACAGGGAGATCCCTTTCCTACTTAGGTTTTCCTGCGTAATCAGGCTGAGCTTCATCAGGCATGGCCAGCATGCCAGGCATTACAGCCCCTTACATAAAGGCAGAAAAGTGGGCTGGAAGCACTGCCACCCTTCATCCAGGCTTGGTATTTACCATTCAACGTTGTGACTTGCTTGTTCTCACCCGGTTAAGCTATTGTCGCAGGAGGGGGAATCCTTCCACAGCCTAAGCCATGTCCTAAAAGCTTCCTGAGAGGATGCTAATGAGCAATGTGAAGCAACATTGCAGTTTGTGCCTGTGCTGTCCCCCACCCCTACCAGAGCCGTGCATGCTCCATCACCTCACATCATGGGGTGAGTGGGGACAGTGACTGCAGTGACATGATGACACCAGAGGAAAAGTAAGCTCTTTCTTTGCTCACAATTAAAGCTTGATGCTGCAGATCTTGCTGTGATCTCCTCCACATGTCTTCTGTGCCCTGAAGAAGTGGGTGAAGAGCAGCCTTGCCACCAGAGCAAGTGGAGGACAGCACCTCACAAGACATCCCCTCCACCTGCTGTGCTGCAATTTGGCCATTAAAACAAACCTCGGCCTGCAAAACAATTCAGCTTCAAGTGATTAAAAGGATTAACTTGGTGATGCTGCAATCAGAGCAAGAGCACGTGATTCATTATTCATCAATTAGGGGTCTCATCCACACACGGCTGATTAGGGTGCATCATTGCCTCAAATTAAGCACGAAAAAGATGTTTTAATGCAACCATATGGTTCTACTTCAGAAGCAGTTAGCTTACAAATTGAGCACATTGACTAGTCATAACTATTGATGAATGAGGGAAGAGTGCACCAAATTTGTTTAGAGAGTTGCCCCTCCACTTGTGCTGTTGGTTTTTTTTTTAATGTGATCTAATGAATAAGCAGAGTCAGCTTTAATTGCCAACTCGCTCTCAGATGAAAAAGAGAACCTCCAAAAGACCCTTTTCTTCCTCCCTCCCTGCCTCACTTGCTGGAAAAAAAAGTGCAGGGCACTTATATATTTTCCCCCTGGACTGAAGGCAAACCTCAGTTTTCCTTTTTCTTTATTCCGTGGCTACAGCTGAATTTAACCATCATGCTGCAGCCCAGCAGAGGTGAGGCTTTACACACTTGTCAAGGAGAGAGATGGATTTTTTTGGCTTTGGTGGGGGTGGTTTTAGGGGGCTGGAGTGGTGCAGATGCTTTTCTGGGTAACCAGAGGGGTTGTGAGGAGCTGCCACCTGCAATGGCCTTGCAGCTACAAGAAAGGATGGAGATGGAAATGGCGGCACACAAACAGCTTCTTGGTGGAGAGGGTGGCTGGTGCAATTGCTGCAGTGGGACAGTCGGTGTGTCCAGCAATTATGTCAAGAAGGATAATTGTACTGGCTCAGGAGAGCTTCCCACTTGCAGGTCCACATGAATATGTGATCTGGAGGACACCACTCACTGCCAGCTCAAGTCAAAGGTGAGATTCCTGCTGGCTTCAGTATGTGCCGGATCGGGCCTTTAACCACCGATATAGCCAAGGGGGAGTGCCAAAATACATGAGATGAGGCTCCTACCCAGCTTTCTAATCTGAGACTACTAGGGTCAGAGGTGGTTTTCAAATTATAAAAACTAATGCTTTACTTCTTTTTGCAATAGTTTGCTATTTTCAGTAAAATTATAAACTGTTATTCTTCCTAAGCATCAATATCCCACCCCTGTAGACATTCAAGGCCAGGCTGGATGGGGCTCTGAGCAACCTGATCTAGTTGAAGATGTCCCTGTTCACTGCAGGGGGGTTGGACTAGATGACCTTTGAAGGTCCCTTCCAACCCAAACTGTTCTATGATTCTATAAAAACAAAAGAGGAGAGTCTTTCTGACTGTTAGTTTTTAGGCTAGAGACTTTATTTTTATTTGCTTGTACCCAGTTGAAGAAAATGGCAGGAACTCTATTTATCTGCAGGCATTTCCCCCTCTTGTTTTGATGATTTAGCATGTATTGCTAGGCTGCTCTGGGGTTGCAGTTACCCACTTGGAAACCAGGGCCATGTATTATAAATACAGTATGGACAGAAAATGACACTCCATGTCAAGTGAATTTATAGTCAGACATATACTAAAAAATACCCTCGCCCTTAAAATAAAGACTTTTGTAATTTTTCAAACAAAATGTAGTAACATGGTATTTGCTAATTGTTTGAGCTGATATTTGTTTGGATTTCGCTTTATGGAAGTTCTCAGCATTTCAACATTATATTCTTGTTCAGAACTGGAAAGCTACTTAAATTGGTGGCAATTCTTGAGGTCTTAGTGAACTGCAATACAGCCTGGTCTACTTCAATTCAGTGGCTTTGTGCCCTGGTCTTTTAACTACAAAACAGAAACTAATGCAGATTCTCTGATTGTTTTCTCTTTTTTTCTTTTGAAATCAAGGCAGGTCCCACAGCCAGAAATTTATTTGTGCTAGAAATTTTTCTTCATGGGATTCTCATGGGCAGAATAAGAATCAGAATCCTTGAACAGTAGGCAAATATTTTCCTCCTATCTGCGTGAAATGCAGACTTGTGTTGGTTTTGCAAATCAGACTGGAACACATTTTTTATGTGATTTTCATTTCGTTTTGAATCCACAGTACATGCTGCAATTAATTTCTTCCTCCTGAAGCTTTAAATAAAAGGTGGTTTGAAATAAAAAATGGCATCCATTAAATTTAATTAAGTTCTCATGCAGCTGGCCTGGTAAAGGGGCACCTGCTAATTGAGAGCAGTTTCTAAACTGTAGATTAGTGAGACTATTCTGTTCAGCACGGGGAAAGGCATTAATATTTTTGCCTTGCACATGAGCACTGTGGAAATTGCCCTGTGTAAAACTTACTTCAGTAATTTTACATGAAAGCAGAGATTGAAGAAAAGGTCTTGCTGACAGCTCCCTGGCCCAAACCCTCTGACCATCCCATGCAACAGGTACAGCACAGGAGGCAGTGCAGGAGCTCAGCAGGAAACCCTTCAAAAAGGAAAAAGCCACCTGTTTTGGAATCCTTGTCTGTTGCTGGGATCACCAATGATTCTTGGTCCCACTGGGGACTGGTTTTGTAACACAGCTTCTTGACCTCTGGGAGTTAAAATAATATTCAGCCACCAACTTAGTTTTCACCAGACTGCCAATTTTGGAGCCCACTTGCCACCCCTACCAGATAAAACGATGTGAAAGAGGAGCATAACTTTCTCTGTTACTTGATGCCCCCCTTTCACAGGCTGTCAGATCTCTTCACCTCAGCAAGCTCCATTTGGGAACCAGCTTGGTGAGGAAGGACATTGCTCAGCTGATCCCGCCAGACGATTGCCCTGGACACCAGCAGCTTCAATGCCCCAAGATCTTCCAAAATCAGCTGGGTCCATCTGTGGCTTCTTATTGTTAAGGGTAGCTGTGGGGAGGGCAATATATTGAATTCATAGAATCAGGGGCTATTTATTCATTCGGTGCTCCAGCTGGGAAGACAAAGATATTAAGAAAGAAACTGTTTAGGGCAGCATCAAAACATGTACAAATTTAGCACAGCAATAATACAACTAGTTTTAAACATAACGTGGCCAACTTGCTCCAATACAATAATCCCTAATAATTTGAATGTCCCCACTTTTATGGCTTGATTTTGCAACCTTGTCACTAATAATTGGCATTTTTCACCTCATTGCCTTGTTTTCATTTTATTGACGAAGATAAATAGGAGAAAGACTAGGGAGGAATAGATTTTAAACCATTTTCATAGCATGTCTTTGATATATCTTTGAGTCTTCACATTTTTAATCCATCATGGGTTTTCCCAAGCTATTTAACACATACACACCACTGTGAATGGCACATATCTCTCCATTATGGTTTAAATGATGTGGAGCTCTGTAAGTACAAAATATTTTTTCTTCAATCTTGTATTTCTTCACAAGTAAGGGAAATAAAACTAAGCAAGGTTGGTCATAACAGTGAGTCTGCATGCAGCATTCCCATCTGAACGCAATATAAAACTCTCCCCTCTTTTGCGTAACTCCAAGAAGTCTCAAGCAGGCTTTCTTTTAGGCTTCCCAAAACGGCCTCTTCCAGCTGAGATCAAGAAGGAAGCTTTAGCACAAAAGCATTTCTCTGAAAAGCTACCCAACAGGAAAGGGGGATCAGAGTGGAAACTATGCCATTAGTTATTACTATGATTCCTACCAGCAACTGGATAATAAAAATACAGAGTTGACTTTTTTTTGTAGGCATCACTCCACAACCTCCAGTCTGTGCTGGTGCCCATAACAAAAAAAAGTAAAAAAACCTCTTCTATATTTTCCTTCTTCTTAAAATATGGGATTAGAAAGCTCCTTGAATAAAACTGGCAAGGTAGGGCAGGAAGCTTTAACCTTCTCCAGGTCAGCCACTGGAGGTGGACAGCACAATGAGTTGGTCAGGAGGGTGATGTTGGGATAGAGGGTGGTAAAAGAAGTCAAGATAAAAATGCAGAAACAAACTGAAAAAGGAGTAAATGTATTGGCTCCCTTCTTCCCCTCCAAAGGGAGCAATCTGGCTCCGTCTCCCTTTTTTCTTTCTTAATTTGGGGGGGCGGGGAAAATAGGTGGTCTGATGGCGTTTGAGAGAGATGGTCATGCTCCAACAGCTCTAACAAACTGAAAAACTCATTATTTAAACACTAATGCTCTTTAGCATTGTATTTCAAAGTCATGCTTCGTATGAAAAATTGCTGAAAGTAGAATTTTTTTGTGGGATCTGCTTTTAACTAGTGATGGTAGCATAGTTTACTCCTGTGAAATGCCTGCAGCCTAAGCAGCCAGTGAGGTGTAAGACCTCTGCATGGGTAACCAAGGGCGATAGGAGCCACCATGGTGGGGGAAGCATGCCATCCATGGAGTAGAGTCCTCAGGCCATGAGTCAGTCTGCAGATCTGTGGGAGATGGGAAGAGTGTGTCAACACTGGGAGAAAGCAAAAGGTGAGGCCAGGTCAGAAGTATCTGTGGCCTTTATGGGAGGTACATATCCAGCCTTTCCTTCTAGAATGGGCCTGATCAACTGCATCAGCTGATATTACAAAATTACGCTATGTATTAGACGTCTCTTGATGCAAAAGAAGATATCGCTTCAAAAGACAAAGTTACCAGAGCTCTTGGAAACAGTATAGTGAAAAATGTGCACAGTCATCTGGTCAACATGGACCAGCTGCTGAGAGCATGGGGACAGCTGCTGCTAGTTCAGGCCTGGGCTTTCAAGGCATTCTCCTGATTGAACTTGTATGTTTGTTGAGAGATTCAGTAGAAAATATGCCAATATTTAGTATTTGTGAAACTAACAGAAACATGTCACAATTTGGGATATGTACATCAGGTACTGAAATTTGTTTACAAATGAGGTACCTATTTTTTGTGTGTAGAATTAGTGTATTGAACAACTACTATGTTCATCCTGTTCATGACAAACTTTGAATGTAACTCTGGCGACACTTCAGTGAAAGGTTTGCAACATCAAAAATCACTGTTATCAGACTCTGACAAACATCACTTCAGAGCTTACACATAGACACCTTTGGTAAAACACTGAGTCTGCTGATGGTACTTAAAAGGAATATGTTGTTTGCTTGACTACTTTTGAAATCAAATGGCAACAGTTTGGGAAATTATGTCAGGTAACAAAACTTACTTTTGAGATATTTTAAGTGATGATGCAAAATGCTTCTGGTATAATAACAGGTTTACTCCTAGTTTGGGTGTAAACTGTACCACCGATGCAGAGACACCTGAGCTAGTGCTAATGCTGAGTTAATCAGGGTCCAACAGGGATTATTGTTTTCCATACAACTTGGATATTGGTTTTGTATTCCTGCAGCCAGGCAAAGAGAGGAGTACCATGCAGAGACACCTATATCTGTGCCACAGAGTCAGCTCTGGTGGCATCAGGGCTGCCAGAGAGTCTCAGCTAATTAGTCCTTTTGGGCCAGAACTTGTTCTGTGTGGAGCTATTTTGCTAATTTGGGTACCAATTTGAACCACTTGTACCGTATTCCTTAGAGCATCTCATCTTTCATTTTATATTCAAAGCAATCTCTCCTTGACTTGCTGTGATCATGAATGTTAGTAGAAACTGTACTTGAATTATTTAATTTAAAAGCAAAGTATCTTGCCAGTAGTGTCACACCATTGAATTATCTCACTGTACTATGAATGGACACAAATCACACTAAACATGGCTGTTGCCAAGCCATGAAAATAATGCAAAACTAATATGAGTAATATCAACACGAAAAAACATTCGGTGTGGAAATGGGAATTTCCTTTGGGTATTATTATTATTTATACAGTAATTTATACAGTCCTGGTTTTCTTCCCTGAGCAGGCACCAGTCCTTAAGCTTCTCATCATATTCCCTGGAATTTTGCTCAGAAAATCCCACTCCTCAAGGCTCACTGACCCACTTTGTCCTGTCACCTCCCTCTCTCCCTCCCAAGGGCAGCTTCTCTGCCCGGCCAGATGGAGCATCTCAGCCTCCCCGCACCACCCTTGTGACCCCCTGTCTGTCCAGCCAAGTCCCACCTGTAACAGGGGCTTTTTGGAAGTGGTGTGTCTTTTTGCCCATTGAGGCAGCAGGCCTCCCTCCTTTGGAGGTGCTACCAGGGTAATAATGAAACATCTTTTGTACAGCCAAAAGTCTAAGTACTGGAAAGGACTGATATAGAGACAATGCACAAAATGCCCATTTTACAAGAAGGCAATGTTTCTGTTAACAGACCCATGAAACCATATGAACTGTGTCTCAATCTAGTTAGTCTTTACCCTGTCTCTGCTGGACCACGACTAATCCTCTTTAGCCAAACAACTTCAAAGTCTTTGATCAGAAACCCCTTGCAAGCAAACAACAGCTGCCTCTTTGCCTCTGGTTATCTGCTGGCAAAAGCTGCAAGAAAAGGTGTTATCGGTGAGTGCCTGATCTGGGGCTCTGGAGCAACCCTCGGGTTTCCCCCCACCCGCCACAAGACGCTGCTCCCCAGCAGGCAAACACCCAGGCTGGCCATGTCTGAGTAACTGAAGCTGACCTCTTGTCATCTGATCCAGGAGGGAGCAAGAGGAGAGTGGTGGCGAGGTGGGAGGGCAAAAGTGGCAGGTCAAACCTTGCAAATCTTTTTTCCCACATCAGCAGCCCCTGCGGCTCCGATTCCATGAGAGGATGTACAGCAACACGTGCATGGGGTGGAAGTGCCACAGGATGATTTATATGCATTTACACATTGAGACTGAAAAATGCCACTGTGCTGGCACTGAATTTTATGATACAGAGGCATCCATTTAGAGGTCAATTTTATGAAAGTCAAGGATTATAGTCACTCTAGTTGCAGTCACACTCAGCTCTTGTTGAATGCCCACAGCAGTCACGCATGCTGGGCCAAAGCAACATTAGTTCTGGATCTCTGCTTTTCACTGCAATGTTCCACCTCTACTTCTCTCACCCTGACAATAGTATTATCTACAAACCTCATTGTGATGCAGCCTCTCCTTACACCCAAAAACCAGATAAAACTATGGCAGCATATAGTCTGCTTCCCCAGAAAGTAGAAGACTATCTTCCACCAGTGAAACTTCAGCCCCAAACAGTATCTGGTAAGACCTTGGAACACACTTGTTCAACTGACTAGAAAAAGGAGAAAGCCTACAACATAGAAAAGATTTTTTTTTTTCTTTAAGACTTTGATATCACTGCTACTACTACACAGCTGGATTTATAGGAATGGATGGCTCTCAGCTGTCCTTTCAGTTCTCCTTTATCCAGTCTATGTAAGTAAACAACAGCAATGTGCATCAGATAGGATCTGACAATACCTCTAAAACAACATAAAAGCTCTATGCATATGATTCTTTCTTGAGTTCCCTAGTTAGCTTTCATTTTATTACTATTAATGTTACATGGAGGCCGGGGCATTAACAACAGGTCAGGAACTGGTAGCTGCTTAACCATAAAAATCTCCAGAGCCGGTATACCCACAGCACATCTTGTTTTGCAGCAACTCTGACAAACACGCCTTGCTGGATGTGCCAGATTTACACACCCGGGAATAGAAGTCCCTGTGTGAGGTGAGTAATCCCATATCTGCTTCCTGGCAGTCTGATGCAGGGCAAAAACCAGCCTCTACTAAAACACTCAATGCTGTGAAGGCATGCCCTAAACAATAATGGATTACAATAATCAGAATATTTTGTCTTCTTATGCAAAGATTCATTACTAATTGCCTTGCTCCTAGGGATGGGCAGTTTTGGGCACAACATGAGACCTGACTGAGCTCTCCACCTGACTCTCCTTCACCCTTGTTTGGGCTTGAAGCATTTCTTTTCATTCTGTTCTTCTAAAAAGATGGGAGAAAGCAAGGGTGGGAGCAAAGACAAACAGGACACTTGTAATGTTTGGGTCTCTGCAGTACAATCTCTTATAAAAAAAGGAACGAAGGGGACCAGCGGGAAGGATCTAAGTCAGGGAAAAGCTGCAAGGATGGACTGGGGTCTTGACTCCAGGGGAAAAAAAGGAAGCCTCCACCTCAAGCTAAGAGCAGTTTACTGCCCAAATTGTCAAGGCGCTTCAGTTTCTGCTTGATGTGTGTGCTCAGTGGCAGGCAGACTTTCATGATAGCTTTTGGCCTTCAGGACTGTGTAACATTTGCTCCCCACTATTTTGCAAAGGACAGGTCAATCTTTGTTACAATTTACATTGAAGATACAATTAAAATATCTTAAAATTTAAGAAATAAAACACAGTGGTTTTTTGGTTTTTGGTTGTTTGGTTGCTTTTTTGGTTGTTTGGTTGTTTTGGTTGTTGTTTTTTTTTTTTGTGGAAAGAAGATTATCTGTCTTTGGGAATAATGTGCCCCATCTCTCTCCACTTCTCCAGCATCCCCCACAGCCTTCATATCTGAATGGTTCCCAGGCATGAACTGATTTATCCTTATGACGTACGTATGAAACAGGGAGATGCTGGCAAGCCCATTCTAGAGGGCAGGGAAGACTGTAACATGTGCAAGGGTTAGGTTTACCACACAGTGTCCTCCATGTGTGTGGTACACTTTGTGCACCCCAATCCACCAATGTCAACTTCATCCCTCTGGTGGTACCACTGCACCCCCTGCAGACTGGGGTCCATAGAGGTAAGACAGCTTATATCTCTGCATTTTTGCATTTACTGCTTGCAATTCTGCTCTTACCCTGGTAACCCGTGGGAGAAGGAAGGAAGCTTTCTGCTCCCCCAAAGAAGGGACACTTGTTTCACATTTACTGCTGAGTGGTAGCCCACTTGCAAACAAATTACCATGAAGTAGCTGTTGTACTGCATGTTAGTGGCCCAGGCTGATTTACAGCAAATTGTCCATCTGTCAATATGTCTAGAATAGATCCCTCTCTCCAGGCAGTAATATTCATGTCTAGTTAGTGCAGCACTTCTGAATTTAGGAGCTGAGACTGCACTTGAAATACAATGTCGTTCAGCAGTTAAATTACAAAAAGCGCTCACTCTGTAAATAGTGGCATTATCCAAAAAGTTTGGAACTGCTGATCTAGTATTAGCTGGAGCTCAGTCCCCGTAGGGAATCAAAAAAGGGGATTTTCACAAAACTAATTTTTTTAAAAATGGCAGAAAAATATAAACTGAACCACAAAGCCAAAATTTTGCATTGGTCCAGATAGAAATGTTTTGTTCTGGTTTTATGTACTTCAGTTTTAGAAAATAAAGCAGAAGGAAATTTAGTAAAAGAAATGCCTAAGTAATACACATCCAAAATCTCCCATTGTAAACAATAAGAGCTTCTGGCTGCTTTTCCCAAAGACTCCACGAATGAGTAAGCCTAGCATAAGCTCATGACATTTAGTGAATGTTCTAAGTGTGCAGGTTTTTTCTTTTCAATCTTGTTGCATCCATATACTCCATATACTCCAAGAGTGATTGCTGCAAGCATCACATGGAATCGTTCCTCTGCCCCAGCGCCCTGGCTGCCATGGAGCTCCATGGCAAACACCGTGGGTTCCTGGATGGATGTCAAACACAGCATTCAGGAGCCAGCACATCATTAGCTTTATGGCATCTTGCATACTTTCACGTGGGGAGCAACAAGGGAAGAAACACTGACTGTAGCATTTCATAACCTGAAGATGAGTGCTAGGGAGGTGCAGCGGGATTTGTACAGGAGTATTTGGGGGAGCATCTGGGATTCTCCAAGGCTCTTAAGGGCTGCTGATCTTTGCAATGCTAGCTGTGAACCTATCCTGCTTGTGTTTCACAGCAGAAGAATGGGAACTAACCGCTAATGTTCAGTTTTGCCTGAAAAATAATCAAGTGTCATTCACCCGCTGAATACAAGAGAGCTGGTGGCAGCAGGGAGGTTGCTCTTCCTACCATATGTCTTTTCTCTGGCTTTGGATCCACGGTGGCATTTGTGAAGTGTCAGTACTCGATTCTTTCCATTACCTGGTTTTAATTAACCCCCTGAAGCCCCTTTGTGTAGCTGGTGATATCAGCTGGGGCTCTGAATAGAAGCCACCCCTGTCAAAAAATTTTGGAACAAGCTCCTCTTGAATGGGCCCAATGAGCCAGGGGGCTGTTTCCTCCTTAATCCCACATTTAATAGCACGAGCTGGGGACAATAGGCAGCTTCTCCAGCCTTTTGTGGCTTGATTCCGTTTGACATATCTAGCCCTCTTTTGTGCCTCCAGTGAGGACACACCACCTCAGCGTGCTCCGCATGGGACACCCTCCCCGAGTGTCACCGAGATGAAACGGCCCCGGGCAGCCCCTTCCTCCAGACTGGTGCTGCCGGATCCACCACTGCCCATGGAACTGCCAGCCGGCAGGGAGGGGTCTACCCAGCAAAGCAAAAAACACTGGATGCCACCAGTTTTGGTTTGTTTGTTTGTTTGTTTGTTTGTTTTTCCTTATATTCCTGTAAGGATGTGTTTCCATCAAAGAAGTCAAGGATTATAAGATTTTGCCATGGCAACATGCTATTATAAATGCAAATGTAAAACTGTAAAAAGGGGAAGCCTTAATTTCCCATAATTAGATGACAAAAGGGTACAACATTGCAATTTTCCATATACTTTGAAACTGGATAAATCATCCTCTCCTCTGTCATCTTTTTTTCTGGAAAGCTATGTTTCTTCAAAAAGAGCTTCTGGCTGGTTACGACAGAAGAAAAGATTTTTTAATTTAATTTTTATTTTATTTGAGTGGTGAGATTGACACTTCACCTGAACAGCAGCTAGATCTGACTGGCTGCTGCTGTTTTAGGCAGGCATTTGCCATCCAAAAGGATGAGTAAAAGATCAGTGTTATCATCAGTCTGGGAGCCACATTTTAAATCAGGAGACTTCACAAGCAGAAGCTGTTCTGCCTGTGACCTTTCATTTGTATTTACAGCACCAGAGCTGATCACATGTTCATTAGATATTTCTTCAAATGCCTGCTGCATGTAGAACAAGTGGACTAATTAGGTTTAGTTGGGGAAAAAAAAACCCACAACACATCCTAGCACGTGTACAGTTGGCTAAGTGTAAAACACTGAGCAGTAAAACACTGAGCACTGAGCACATTATGCAAAGAACACCTGTTAGTATCTTTTTTTACTTGTCAGTCAGTATTTATCTTCTTTGCTTACACAAAAAAAACCTTTAAAGAGTAACACAAAACTAAGCAATGACCAGCCTCAGTGTCAGATCACTCCTATCTCAGGAAAAGAATAAAAGTTTGAGTTTTATCATATATTATACTAAACCAACCTGCTTTTCACATAAAAGAAAAAACAAACAAACAAACAAACATAACCCCAAACAAACACACACACCACCAACAAAACACTACACACACAAAACCCCCCACACTATAATGGCACTGGCCTAGTGCTGGCCCAAATTTCCATGTGTTAACACCAAAGCGTGGGGACTCTACTTTTGGATAATGCGCTTGGGAATCTCTTAAACAGACCTTCTTTTCACAATAACGGGTCTTTCCAGGAAATCACAATGTCTTAAGTCTGGTTACAAAGATGGAAACAAAAATTAGCAATAACTCCTCTAATTTGTCTGTATACCATCCAATCAGACTTTTCCCGCCAGCTGTTCAAACAGCCCTCTTTGAAGGTCCCTTTAAAAATAAACTTATTTAATGGTGCCTACAAACTCTCATCCTGCCCTCCAAGGATTTTTTGCTAATTTGATGAAGACCACACACATAAAATCAAATGCTTTTGTCATTTGTTTCTCTTTGTACCCACTTTCTAAAAGAAAGTATGCCTGCGTTGTCCGATTACAAACATTGGAGTTCACAATATGGCATCTTTCCAAATGTTCTTTCTTCAGGGTAGCGTTTTAGATAATTGTTGAGCTTCATGGTAACTATCAACTATATGACTTGCTGGAAGCACAACACACTTTTCTGTGGTCCAATATACCTTATGCTTGTTTACTGGATTGGCTTTAAATCTCTTTGTGGTTTTAGTCCTCATCAACTCAAGTAAAGCAGGACTTAATCCTATGACTTTATCACCTGTAAGAATACCCAGTGGTAAAACAAGTTCTCTTGAAAGTGGTATTATTAAAAGCTGCATCAATTGGTATCCATCATCAGGAGTTATTAAGCCTTATTCCAATGATGTATACATCATATGGTACGTACTTCCAGCCACATGAGTATGGCTTGTGATCTCATTTCTCAAGTTAAGCAGTTTTTATTCTAGTGACTATTTCCAGCACAAGCAAATGCAGAAGCACCACCTATCTAGGTGCCAAAGGCCAAATCCTTCAGGGCTACAACATCCATTAACTCAACATTGAACCCTTAAACACCTGGGTCCTGACATAAAATCCCTGCTGCTCAGATAGGCACTCAGGCTTCCTATGGGCTGAAAGAGGTTTGGGTTGGGATGGGATTCACAGCAGCCGTCCTGCCCAAGTCAGTCAGTAACATGTGCCAAAAAGATATGTCTGAAACACAAGCTTCAGGCACTAGACTTGAGCAACCACTTATGCATTTGAAGCACGTCAAAACAGGCTCTCCTGGCACTTGAATGCTGGCAAACTTAATTGCATCATATAAATCCTGGACCACACTATTCCTGTTCTCCTTCCTTCAGTGTTCTTCAATATAAGGCAACTCGACCACACCGACTCCTCCAACTACATCCTGACCTGACTGACCAAGGACACAGCTGCTGTTGGGCCCACAATGCCCTTGTTGCCAAAGAAGGGTTTCAGTTCATGGTCATTTGTACTTGCTGTCTGCAGAGGGACAAATATTGTCTACATGCCCCTCAAACACATATTTGTCTCCCCTTTCACCTTTTTCCTTGCTGTCCTTGAGCTCTGCAATGCCTAGGATGCCTCACTAGCCTTGAGACTAGATCATAAGACATACTTCATCCTAAGAGAAAAGTAGCTGTTTTCCTTGTGATGATGGACTCCAATCCCTAAGCTCTTCTCTCACCCCCTGTAATGCTCCTGATGTCCTTGTCAGCTCTCCCCACTGGTGCCTCCATTGCCCAGGCACCATCTTGCTGGAGGGGACAGAAGAGCTGGCAAGGGTAAATCTAAGTGCAGAGCTCTTGAGGGACCTTATCCATGGCAGGCACTCATGAAGATTTAACCAACAGATGATAAGACAATGAAATATGGGGTCAGTGATGGTCTCAAACCATAACGACCCGAAAAATCTGCAGGCAGCACAATACGATGTTAAATAGATTTCTCATAATTTCAGAGAAATAACTTCAGATATGCTGAGAGCCAGTATACACTTTCATAGCAAAATAACTATCAGGATAGTAAACTTTAGCTAAAGGAACTGTCTTTAAACCAGCAGTTTACCAAGTAAAAGTGTGAGGGGCTGTTGCCTCTGGAAAGAGGTTTCTAGGAATAAAGTTATGTATATACCTACCAGGAAACAATTTGAAATAATTAAGAAACGTTAATACCATCCTAACTAAAATGTCTCATATTTCTTCCCAAATCCTCCCAATTCACTGTTTTCGAGACAATCCCTATTACTGTGTTGGGATTTATCCCTGCCAAGTAAAGAGGGAAAAGATGAGACTTCATCCTAGAAAGGAAAAAGTTTTCAAAAAAACCATGAAATTAATCTGAAGGAATTAAATGGAAAAGCTGTTTTCATATTAATAACTGAGTTGATGAAGGCTGTATGAAGTTCAAAGAACTAATATAACATTAGAGTAGCAACAGCATTGGGAGTCATGTGTGTCTCCACACTTGACTCCAGTAATTGTAACAAAGTCAGTATCATGTTTACTCTGGAGAATTTTTTCAGGGCTTTTTAGTGATTTTACTCTCCACAGACTGTAGTTGGGAGTTAATAAAATCCCATGGTTGTAAAATGTTTGTATTCATTTACTGGTGTTTCTTAATTACGTGAAACTTACTGTTCTGCACAACTGGGCAGCTGCTGCCCTCTGACTTCCAGGGGTAAAGCATAGTGCTGAGATACTTTTAGCTAGGAAGCTTCCTGCACTCTGAAGATTCACCTCGTTCATGAAACATGTTAGTTTTCACATCCTCAGTCTGTATTTGAATACCTCATTTTTTTTTGTCCTGGGTGGATTTGCACTCCTAGCCTATTAGGCAGGAGGAGTGCTAAGGGGAAAGCTAGCTGGCTGATCAGATTTGTAATTTAGCTGGGTATCAATGTTGGAAGCACATTTGGGATCCAACAAGCAGTAGTAGGCCTGAGTCTATTACTTCAAGTGTGTAAAAACGGTCACATCCAGAAGAAAATGTCAGCTAAACTTAGAACAAGCTTCAAGCCTTTGCCTCCAATGTTCACTGCTGGGTATGTCATAGGAACAGAGAGAGATCAGAGGAGATGAAGCTTGCCAGAGATTCTGCTTCAGTGAATGTTTCACACCTCTTTCTTCTGCCTGCTCTTTCAAAATCTGATTACACAAAGGTAACGAAAGCCCTTTAGCCTTCTGTAAAAGGATAAGGATTAAGAGGAAGTTTGCTGGCATGGAATTCATCTGATACAGAGCCCTGAATCATGCCTGAACAAATTGTTTGGTAGGACTGGGATATTAAAAGCTCTACTGTAAGGCTTCTTTCCTTCATTTTGAGTAAGGACCTGTCCTTTTCACTGGATGGTGCCTTGTTGTGTGCTGGTCAGTGAATATGGGAAAAGCAATTAATCTGGAGGAACATAAACAGGGATATTTTATATAGGAAACAAGAGGCATTTCTCCTCAGTGAGAAATGAATGTGCTCTGTTTCAATGCCTTGCCTGTCTTTGGTAATGAGATAAAGATGTGACACAAAGGGAAGGATATATTATAGAAATCCTGCATGATACTTGGTGCAAGTGTACTGCATCAACATTTACAAATGATTTGACACTGATCATCAGTAAAGATACAGTTGTTTCCAGTGTTCCACTTCAAACACAGAACTGTAATAAAAGGAAACTCAGAGCATCAGTAATGAGATTTATTAGTCTAGAGGTGAACTAGGTGCACTTTAGGAAAACTGAGAGAGGATGTGCAGAGATGGCCTTAAAAATATGGCAGGTAAGTCTGTAAGGTAAGAGTGACATGGTTTTGGACCTTAAGCCTGTTTTTTATCAGGCATTTTTGTAAAGGATTTCAATGGCAGTGAAAACTATTTGGTTTCTACTAGCATCACTGCCTCTGAGGAGCAATGAATTTTCCCATGAGCATATGGTCAAAACATAGGCAGGAATGTCTCACTCTTGCTTAAGCCGACTTTTTAACTCCCACTGAAACCACTGAGTCTTAAGCACATTCTGCTTTGTTTTTCTGACCAAGCCATAAGATCCTTGCATTTCATCTTTAATACAAATACTGCCTTTAGTTTCATTTCCTGTTACTTTCAAGCATACAAACCAAGCCACCATCTTCCCTGAATCAGGCTCTTAGAAGAGTAATTCCAAAGACTCAGGCAGGGAGACAGATAACATGATTCTTTCTGTCTCCCCCATACAAATTTACCCTTGCCCAGGCCTAATATGTAAGGTCTCCCCAGCTTCATAAACCTCCCTCTTCTTTGGAAATAAAAAGGTGAGAAGAAGGAAGGAAAAGATACACGATCAGCAGTGCAGCCTAACAGCTCACATGATGCTGACATGAGTGATTTGAAGCAGGGAGTCACTCAGGGTACCAAGGTCCCACCAGACCTCAGTAGCAGGAACAGTAGCAGGCACCTGGAGAGGGGCACTGCTCAGGAACCCCTTGCAGCATTTAGCTACAAACAGGTACATCTAATCCCAGGCAAGGTGACCCTGCCAAAGCTGGAACAGCCACAGGCACCAGCAGCCTGAAGCTTCCCTGGTGCCCATGTCCCGTCCCCTTCATGACCACGTCTTGCTCCCCCATCTCCAGGGAGGCTCCAGAGAGGATCTGCCCCAAGGAAAGCCAGCAGTCACCTGGAGTCCATGAGCACCCATTCTCATTGAGACAGGCATTCTCATTGCGACAGGAGCCTCCCAGTTTGTGATGATAAAGAGCAGTGCCCCAAAACTGCCTGCGGCAGAGAATCAAAGCCACCTGGGGACAGCAGTGAGGGCTGGAGGGAAATCCCAGCCAGAGCAAAGAAAACCCTAAGCCATCTCTGGTTTCTCCCCAGCCATCTGTGTCCCCTCCTGGCCAGGGGGCCCGAGCTGGAGGGGCTCAGCTATGCTGGCTGTGTGCTGCAGGGGGGTCTTCCTCCTGCTTGGGAGCTGCTTCAGCTGGCGTGGTACATGATGGCCATGCCACGAATTCATGTCCTCCACAGCCTGAGGTGTGAGCAAAAGTTTCTGTATTGCAAATGATTCAGCGACACTGCTGCCCACGGTGCACTGCCTCAAATTGCTCATTAATTGGGAGAGATTAAATCTGCAACATAACCTGATCAATACCAGCCAGGGACCTGACCTTTCATTTCGGCCAGGAATGTCGGGTTTGTGACAGAAAACGCTGCGGGGGCAGGAGGATGCAGGCCGGTACTGCAACGCCACCTCAGTCTCACCCCTGCTGCAGCGCCCGGGGTAGGGGTGCGGAGGACCCCGCTCTCGCCCCCCTCCAGGCCGCCAGGCGGCGCTCGCTCGCCGCGGGGCCGGGCAGGCAGCGCGCAGGCAGGAGCGCGCTTCTCTGCCTGCCCGCTCCTGTCGCGCGCTGCCCGGCCAGCCAGGCTGCGGGCGCCCCCTGGCGGCATGGGCAGGCGCTGCGGCACCGGCCACGCTCCCGGGACCGCCGCCGGCGGGAGGGGCACCACCGCCCCCCGGTGGCTCCCAGCCGCCACTTCACCGCCCGTGTCACACGCACGGACACGTGTGTCAGCGCGGGCTGGTTTTGCTGCCCACCCGGCGCCGCGGTATTGGTAGGGTCGACGAATCCAAGACGGAGTATTTTTAGCTGCTGTTGCCCCCTATCCCTGAATGCCGGCAGGCAGCAGCGCAAGTGAACCCAGACCGCAGCAGCCTGGCCAGGGCTTTTCGCGAACCATAATTTTTGATTGCTTTCCCCCTCAGCTTTGCTCTCACATCTGTGTTTTGCTTACATAAAAGATAAATCCCTCCTACAGCACTGGAAATCCCTGTATTGACACTAATTCCTTAATTTGCTGCCTAGATCTTTGCAATGTCTGCCACCTCAATTCAGCAGGTTTTTCAAACCACGAGTATTCTTCTCAGTGAGGGTGACAGAGCACTGGAACAGGCTGCCCAGGGAGGTTGTGGAGTCTCCTTCTCTGGAGACATTCAAAACCCGCCTGGACACATTCCTGTGTAGCCTCATCTAGGCGTTCTTGCTCCGGCAGGGGGATTGGACTAGATGACCTGTCGAGGTCCCTTCCAATCCCTAACATTCTGTGATTCTGTGATTCTGTGATTCTATGTCTAGGCAGCATTTTGCAGGCAGGTACAAGCTCCAGCTGCCGTCACCCTGAGCCAGCCAAACAAAAGTCAGCTGCCAATTGAAATTTGGCAGTATGGTTTCCATCCTCTGCCCTTCCCTCTTCCACCTCATGCTTGGCACAGCAGCAGGGCAACCTCTCTGCTGCCTGAGGAGGACCACAGAGACGTGTATGTGTATGGGAATGTAGCACAAGATTGGCGAGGAGGTTGGTTAAATGCAAATACGCTCAAGTGACTTGCAGCTGTCTGTAGAAAAAGCACATACATCACACTAATTGTTTTACTGACCTTGTGTGCTTGATGAGTAGAACCTCTGTGTTAGATAACATAGGCCTGTGAGAAACTCTAGGCACCTTATCACTATGTCTGAGACTCCTGCTTTGTTGTGAGAAAGAGCGGGAGGCTGCGCCTGCCTGAAGCCTTGAAATACAGGCGAGCTCAGCAGGCCCAGTGATCTTCCAGCAGGGCTGAACTTACCAGCGCCTGTGTCCCCGCTGGTGTCACCTCTGCCTGGGAGCTTAGGTGTGGCTTCGGAGATCCCCCAGTAGAGAGGTAACTAAAATCAAACTTGCTCTTTGCAATGCATTCGTGGCCTCTGGCTCTTCTTGCAACGTGCCTGTGTTTGTGTACACCGTCTGCAACACCCGAGCTTCTCCTGCGCCTCTGGTGCTTTTGGACTGTCAAGGGAAGCTAGTGATTTCCTTCCCTAAAGATCAAACAAGTTGTTGATTACTGCATGTTGCTTGTTATTAGCTATATTTATCATTGTAGAATCAACTCAGAGACTAGCCAAGGAGGCAGTTGGTGCACTAGAAGTAGAGAAATAGCAAGGGAAGATTGATGGGATGGGAAATTCAGCCTGCACCTCGACTGCACACTGGCTCAGTTTCATGACCCTGCTACAGGCTGTATGTCCCTGAGGAACACAGGGGCCCAGTCCTTCTCCTCCCCTCAGAGACCACTGACTCCAGATGGCACATGGGAGCTTCTTGCTGTCAAAGGACATGGAGAAATGGAGTTGCTGCATTCATTGGGAGATGGGGAGAGCTGAGGTTTATTGGGAAACTGCACCCAGATGCCCTGGTGCAGTGATGTGCATAAAGCCAAAATCAGTGGAGTCACACATCAGCTGAAATCTAGCTGTAACCACCATGAACCCAAATGGTGCCATACATTAAATCAGGCAGAGGTTTGAGTCCAGCTGTTAGCAGATGACTGTCTCCACAACAAAAACTACAGCCATAACTGACAGCAGAGCTCCTCTGGGGAGTGGCAGGTGTGACCAGCTTCAAGCCAACAAGAAAGCCCTGACTTACAGCTCCTAAATCAATATTGCAGTAATTTTGTGTAAGCCCAGACCTAGATACCCCACGTTAGTGCCAGCAGAATAATGTCTGTTTGTCATGGGCAAGGCCCATCCTGCTCAGCTGTTTCAAACAACATTAAAATAATACATTTTTGTCTATGACATGCAATGAGAAAACACAATTAAGGGCCCTGCAGAATTAAACTCCTCAGAATCACCTGCTGAATTGGGTGAAGCCAGCATAAGGTCCTCAATGCGCATGGTTTTTAACAGGAGTAGATTGATTTTTGTCAAGACCTTAGTGTGCAGTAAAATTGCTAGTACTATACATAGAGCAGTAGGAGCAAGCAGGCTGTGCTTGAGAAATAGCATTATGTCAGGTGGGCTACGCATTTCAGGCTAAGCACATTGTTTTGACCTCCTTCTGAGAAGAAACCAAGGTAAAGACCTCTGATATAATCTGGCTATCAGTACAGTTAGCTTCTTTCCTTGTTTTTCACCAGGTTTCTCAAGCCTTAGCAAAAGACACAATCTCGCTTATGTGTACACAGTCCTTGGCCCATGGGTTCACATAAGCACTGTTTGTTGCCAAGTGTGAAAGTGGGGTTTTGGCATTTCTTAGAAATGCTTATCCAAAGTGGGGTTTTGGTGTTTGTTTAGAAATGTTTATCCTTTGACAACAGGACAAAACATCCAGTTCACTTTATGGAAGAAACTGAACAGTGACTACCAACCCTAATGGGCAACCCTAGTCAACTCAGAAGCAAGCATTAATTTATCACACCAAGTCATCATTCAACTCACATGGTTCTAATACTGCTGTAATACATACATACATACATAATGTGTTTATTATTACTCTATGTCATAATATGGGAAATTATACTGTTCCATACTGTGAGATGTATGCTCTGTTCCATAAAACCTCTCTGCTACTCAGTCTCTTGCTGTTTATTTTTATTTACCTAAGGCTATAGCTTTTCTGATGCGTTATACGATTTGTCTTCACATTCACAGGAGAAGAATGCAGAGGACAAGGGGAAAAAGTACCCCAAACCCAAGCCTTCACATTCTCCCTGGAGGAATGTTGAAACTCAGAATAATTCTGATTCAAGAAGCTACATAAAAATGTATGTATGTACACACATGCACATGCACAGAGCAGCTAACAGGTGTATTTCTTTTCCTTCAAACAGGAAAAGGTATCAGTCATCTTATGCAAGTGCCTTTGCAGCAGTCCACTTTGCACACAGACGGGAACACAATACCATTCCCCGTGATAACATACTGAGAGACGCTGGACACACATAAGCAGGAACACTGCTGGACAAAAGCCATTCAGCTCACTTACAAGTGTGTAAAACAGAGCTAAACCCAGGCAAGGCTGATATCTATTCCTCAGCCTGGCTCTAAATCAAGTAGACATTTAGAGCCTGACCCTGCAGTCTTGTGTGAGCTGAAATGACAGGGACGGGAGTGCCTGGCATAGTGCAGAATCTGGTCCTCAGGGAAGTAACTTACCAATTGCTGTCTAATAGGCTATGGTACTACAGAGGCTGGTGGTTGCTTATGGTAGCCTCTTGGCTTAGCAGAGAGCTACCCACAGGTGGAAAAGAGGGCATGGTCCTGCTGCAGTGACCTACTAGATGCAGGGTGTCAGAGGGCAAAGGCTTAAGGAAGGCTAAATGTTGGGGTGGCTTTCAGCCATCATCTTGGCAAAGTCACGTCTAGAAACTCAGCTTAGGAGCACAGGGTGACAGAGCTGTTTATTCTAGAAGAGGGAAGATTCAGAATGACCATTTTTAAATTTATTTCTTAAATATGTGGTCCATCAAGAGTTAGGGGGAAAAATTTATTTGCAGGTTATATACTTAAGAAAACTTTCTAATGCTAAGCTTGATTAAATACTGAAGGAAGTTAATCTCTTTAAGTGGAGATTTTAAAACAATTATCTGAAGTTGCTTTGCAGCCTGGGAAATTGAGTACACAAGGTTTTCAGGTCTCTTCAGGCTCTGCCTTTCTGTGTTTCTGTGATTAATTTTAATGTGTCCAGGAGAGTCACCTAAGATGTCTACATTGCTGGAACACAGCAAATGTAGACAGGCTCTCTGGAGCAGGAAGGTACAACTGAAACTGGACCTCGTTCCTCTGGGAATTAACTCTTCAACAGGTTTGGGGTTGGTTTTTGTTTTGTTTTGTTTTGTTTTAGTTTTTACATAGTTCACAGACTTACTTGGAACAGCAAGACTTTCCTCCTGTGTGTGTCACATCAGGAGCTCTGCTCCTGGTTCCCTGTTTCTCTCCAGACCCTTCAGGCCAAGGGCCTCCTCTTGGTTTCTACAGGAGCTTGTATAAATAGCAGTATGATGTTAGCTGGGCTCAGATGTTACTCCAATTCAGATATTAATAACAAGTACTAATAGGTGTTGGAAGCCCCGCTTCTGGGCTGCAGCAGCCCAGCGCTGAGCAGGGTGCCACAAGATGGCAGCCGTGCACTTCGCTGGCCTGCAGACACCATCTCTCCACCTCCCTCTCCCCTTGCTAGATAAGCAGCTTGTATAACGGGTCTCCTGAAGGGAACCACAGGCCCGGAAAGCTGCGTCCCCCAGTGTAGCTATAGCCAGGTACTGAAATCTCACTTTCTAGAAATTCTCAGTATTTTTAGCACAGACCTGAAGCTACCAGCAATTTGTTTCGTCGTCTCATCCGGGTTTGACAATCAACATTCCCAGAGCTGAAGCTGTACAGCAACCTGATGCAAACAAGCACTCTGCTGAGCTGAAAGGCTGGGATGAATAGCTCAGTACCAAACAAACCAAACTGGGAGGGATGAGTCAAGATGCTTAAGGGCAGGGCTGTCACTCAGAGGGACCTCAGGAGGCTGCGGGAAAGGCCAACAGGAACCTCAAGAAATATGACAAGGACAGTTATCAAATCCTACACCTGGGAAGAACAGCCCCTCGCAATGGCAAGGGATGGGGATTGACTGGTTGGGGACAGCTCTGCAGAAAAGGTCCTGGGGGTCTGGGCTGACAGCAAGTGGAGCACAGGCCAGCAGCCTGCCTCAGCAGCACATGGGCCATCAGCATCCCGGGCTGTTGTAACAGGAGCACAGCCAGCAGATCAAGGGAAGGGATTTTTGCCATTTATTTGGCACTTCTGCTGCTGCATCTGGAGTAATGCATGCAGTTTGGGGGTTTATAGTACAAGAAAGACATCAATAAACTGGAGTGAGGTCAGGAGAGGGCCACCAGGATAGTGAAGGCTGGAGCATTTGTCCTATGAGGACAAACAGAAGGAAGGGCCTTGTTCAGCCTTGAGAAAAGAAGGCTGGGAGGGACCTAATAGCCACCTCCTCAAGTCTATTGGGAAGTCATAGAAAAGGCAGAGCTATGTTTGTTACTGAGGTACACAATGGGAGAACAATAGACAGTGGGAAATACAGGAGGATCCAACTTGATATACGGGAAAAAAATTCTCAAACACTGGAACAGGCTCCCCAGAGGGGTTGTGCAGGCTTCATCCTTGGAGGTTGTCAAGATCTAACTGGAGAAAGTCCTGAGGACCCTGGTCTGATGTCAGAGAGGTTGGGCCCTGCTCTGGGCAAAAGGTTGGACCACAGACCTCCTAAGGGCCCTTTCAGCTGAGCGACTCTGGGATTGTATGTAACCACGTACCTGACAGTAGGCCCCTAAGCAGTAATGGCTGAAGAGCTGGGATGCAAAAGCTGGTTCTGTACCTAACCGCCTGCATAGCTGCATGTGAGAAAGGTGAGCAAAATTTTTCATAATGTCAAATATCATGTATGCAGACACAAGTGTGTGAGAGACAAATGAGTCCTGACCAGAGCTTCCTATTGATCCTACCTATAATATGAAGTTGCAACATCAAACTCTGTGCAAGTGATGCCTAATAAACACATTGTCTACAAATTTTCAGCAGCAAGATGAAATAACTCGTAAGACTGTGGGCCTCATCCTGCTTTTCTTGAAAATCAAGCTCTTGGGCATAGCAATACAAAACTTCTTTAGAAATCACTGGAGTAGAAAAAATAAATTAACACTGTATTTCACAGCACAAATGGCATGTGCATTTTTTGGTGTATTTGAAAGCAACAAAAATAAGCATGAGGAAAATCTAATAACCTTTAATTAATCACGTTTTGCAATTGACAGCATCTCATATTTTCACAGTGAGACACATCAATGGAAGGACCTTCATTTCCTTGTGACACAAAATCGCAGTAGAAACACAAGCAAGCAATGTGGGGTGCCAAGGTGGAAGAGCAAGAAGCTGGCAGTAACTCAGCTTCAAACCATCTCTCCATTTGCCCCAGGGACAGCTTAGCCCTGCAAAAAGGAAGGATGAGCCAGCCTTAACAACCTATCATTTTCTTCCATATTACTTGTACCAGATGATTATATCTTGCAAGAAAGGATTACAACTTGATTAAGAGAAGATTCTTTCTTGGTTTTACCTTTTTCTGATGTTTTGTGTTGTTGAACGACAAGGGCAAATAATGCTGTCTTTTGAGGACATTCATTCAGAGTTCCTGTAAAGCTGTGGGTAACATGTCCTTGGATTGGAGGTACGTACAGGCGTAAAACTCAGGTTCACTCAGTTTCCATAGCTGGGCTATTGAGCTGGCTGCCAGCCAGATACTTTCTTAAGTTACTTGGCAGCACCCAGGTGACCCAAAGGAAGACTAAAATTACCAGAAATAAAGGCACTTTGTGTTAGCCCTAAAGGAAAACACAAAGCTAAGGATGGTATGGAGCAAGGTGGAACAAAAGTATTCCCCTATTAGATGCATCCAAGAGGGACAAAATGGGTTTAAAGTGGAGTTTATCCTGAAATACAACAGACTTTCTGATAAGTATATATTAAGTCAAATTTGCCACTACCTTATGTGTGATATAAGTAAGGCAAAGTGTATCATTGTGTAACATCAACAATTCCTGTGTGCTCCTCATGTTTACCTAATGCCCAGTTCATGCATTTATTACAAAACAGGGCTCCCCAGAGCACGTCTCCTTCAGGACCTGAACGGGCATCTTGTGAGTTCAGGGGTCTGAATGGAGTTCTGATGGGCAGAGAGCGAAACAGTGCTCCTTCAATTCTGAATAAGGATGAGAGGGAACTGGAGTTTCTCATGCACCAGGTCTCCCAGGAAAGAAAAAGCACAGGCACAAATCCCAAATTCACAAATCCACAAATCAGACAACTTGCCTGAAATATCTATAGCATAATCAAGTTGGAATTTTTCCCTTACATTTGCATATGCAATATGTCTCATAAATTAGTAGGTAGGGCTTTAATCAGAACAGCATTTTAGTGTCTAACTTCCATTGGTTTCAGTGACGACAAAATGCCCAAACACTTCTCTGAATTGGGCCTAAATGACGCTATCACTCCTGGCTTTGGCCAAATGCCCTTACTGAGATGACAGCACCAGCAGTTCCCAGAGGGCTCTTGTTCATGTAAAGGCCAGGCACTGTTTTTGAAAAAGCAGCAAATATCTTTTCATTTGAATCACAGAAATTCTTACTCTTTGTTCCCTGCAGGTACCCTGCCACAGTACCTTTGCCCTGCAGTACATTGCCTCGTGGCTTTTTTGAGACATTTCTACTGCATTTCTTTGTGAAGCTACTTATGACTGGCCTCTCCTTATAAATAAACCTGCTGGCCAGTCTAGCTGTAGAGATTTCAGCTTTCAGTAGGTACTCTCTTGTGGTAATAACATCATGAAACATGCCACAAAGATATCGTTTTCCATGCTGGATCATGAAGAAGCATGCACAGCGTTTAGAGCTATGTTGCACCTCTGCTAAGCTGTGAGTTGAAAATTTCCAGTTACTCCTTCCAGTTGGGTGAACAGGCTTCAAACAGCACCTGGGTTTTTTCTGTTTTAAACCTACACACAAAGCCCCCGGAGAGCGGGCAGAGCAGAATCTGTCCCATGGGGACAGTCACGGGGCTCCCCAAATGGAGAGCTAGGAGGGGAGCACAGCACGCCCGAGGTCCCACCTCCCTCCCTCCCTGTGCAGCAGGCTGGACACCCCCTTGCAAACATTGGTCACCAGCTGCCACCACTCAGCTACACCCCAGCTCCCCTCCCAGAATTAATGCTCCTGGGGAGGGCGTCAGCCACCTCTAAGCATTTCCAGGTGATCCCTTCATGTACAATGGCATGGGAGCAGAGGAAATAAAGACAGGTAGAGATCCTGCTGCGGTGGCATTAATGATAGGGGTAGACCTTGGACCACTCTCCTGCTTGTCAGGGGAACAGCACGGGTTGTCAGCTCTTCGAAAACATAAAAAGAGCAGCAGTGAGTGGGAGAGGAGGCAGTGCCAGCTGCCCTGTGGGCTGACCCCACTCCCAGCCACAGCCCAGCATCCCTGCCTCGGCAAGCGCGGCCAAGCGGGAAGCTGGGTGGTGACGAACCCATCTGCTGGCACCCGGTGAAAGAGTAAGTCGCTCTCTCTGTTTCAGCTCAGAAAGGGGGTGTAAATAACAAAGGAACATTTAATAGCTTGTATTTTTATAAATGAGGCCGTTTCTCTTCCAGCATAGTTATTTTTTTGCCAGTAACTCTTTCTTCCTGGCAGGTATTTTGTTTCAGATTTGTTGTTTTGTAATCATGGTGAAATAACAGATTCTACAGAGTTTCTCTTTCGTATGTTGCAATTGTTTATACACTGTACCTGTATGTCTTTGGTAATAATTAATAGCTCTATGAATAATAACCACAAACAACACAGGAAAGATTTTACTACATCTTGCAGGCACTTCTTCGGGCAAATTTTTAAAGGTGACAAAAGTGTTGGCGGGAATTATTCCAGCTGACAGGAGTTGGGTCATTTATTCTGTTAAAACTGCCTTGAGAAGAGCACTGGAAGAAGAGGCTTGGGAAAAGAACAGCTACGACCTGTGTTTTATTCTGTCATTTAGTTTACCTGTGCTTTAGAACTGTGTTTCTTTCTGTCACTCAACGCATAAATCTGGCCAGTAATACAGCAAGGATAAAACGAAGTACCTACACCATCATTATATGCCTCCGGAGTCTTAATGGCAATGTCAACATCCACTATCCGGGAGAGCAAACAGGACCCGAGACGCCCAGCACCAGGGGGTCCCACTCCAGAGTTTCTGTCTCCAGCTGCTCAGTGGCCATTAACATTTCATAACAGCTTTCCGTCACGCACCTTTCTCCTCTCACATCTTTTTTTTTTCTTAATCTAGGATTTGAACAACAGAAAAGGAAGTGTTAAAGTAGGCTTTTTATACCATTTTCATTTGTGAAGTAAGCATTATGTTTTGGGCTTGGCAAATCTTTAATTTCATGTAATGCTTAACTTGAACTTTTGTTCAGGTTAGGTTAGAAAGGGCATTTGGAAATAATAACAACAACAAGTTGCAGGCAAGTTTTCTTCCCTAAAGTTCACACAGTGCAAGTACCCTTGCTCCAGGGAGTACCTGGTTTGATGTAAAAACCAGATAATTTTTAAAAGTGGACTTAAAATTAATTTTAGTATCTCAGTGTTCAACCTGAGCCATCAAGGATAACTCTGGTTTTCAGACAGTGCTGATCACCGATCCTCAGCACACCTGATTTCCCAGAAGGTGTCCCGTTCTGGGGACAGATAAATAAACAGGGATTTGATTGTGCCTATCTTACGGTTACAAAAGTACTTATTTTAAGAAAATGTTGTGCATTTGTGAGCATACAAATGCATGCTCTATGCATGTATATACACTTTTTTTTGAATACTCAGACCTTAAACCACAGGAAGCACAACCCCCTAACATTGTAGCTTACCTGCATTTAGCACATTCAGAGTCAGTGCCAGTACTGAAGAAAATTGTATTTGCTAAGCCTACTTTTTCACAAAAATAAATAAAAATAGCCTACTGGAAGGCAAAAGGCTAGATTGTTCAGGAAGCGAAAGAGGAAGTTATTGAAAAGTAATGATCTATGATTTGGAGTAGAAGATATTTTCACAGTGTAACATATAACTGTGTACTCTGGGGTATCTCCTTAATGCAAAGCTAGGGTGCAATTTTTTAAGCATCAGGACCAGAGTTCAAGCCACTAATGCTTCCATTATTTGAAAGCTGCAGAAGGCACTGCAGAGAAATATCAGTCAACAGACTGGAATAGCTGCCTGGTTAGACAGCAACAGGAAGAAACTTATTCTTCTATAATGCCTTCCCTCTGAGACTCTTAAAGCACTTCATAACCACTGAACAGAAAACTGGGATTTGTAGTCATAGACTGTAAAGGCAAGCAGGATGGAAACACGCTGCCATAATGGCACTACTAGAAATAAAATTCTGATTTTCGGTTTCATTAGATTAGATTAGATACCACTGATTTCAACCCGGTTAAACAGGTGTAATGACAAATCCTGCCTACGGTGCTCGAGCAGGTAAGGTATGTTTTATCTGCTGCTGCTTTGCAAAGCTGCACAGAGCAGTGCTCTCCTCCCGAGATGGTAAAGTTTTGTACCACTTTCTTCTCACTTTTCATTGAAGTAAATGCTTATCCTGGTGCAATTCAAAGGTGAATACCCAGATCAATGTGTCACATCAGTGTGTATCAGCCTTCCTGGACAGCACGTACTGTGCTGGAATAGTTGGAATAGCTCCATGTCTGTCCTGGCAATGCAAATCCTGTCACTCATCTTAGTCCCCTGCTCTTTATTAGGAAAAGCGCAGACCGTGTGTGTGAAGCAAGGCATGAAAATGAAGACCTTACATATGCATCGTTTCTACTATCAGGGCTGGAATTAATCAGGCTGTGACCTGCTGATGGTGACATACATCCAAGGGAAAAAGGAAGGTATCATCACTCCTAGTTCTTTGGAAGGACAAGACTTCCTCCTTTCCCTTGGGTCCTCTCCTATTATCTGCCTCTCTGCAGTTACATAGAATCATAGAATCATTTTGGTTGGAAGAGACCCTTAAGATCGTCAAGTCCAACCATAACCTAATTCTAGCACTAAACCATGTCCCTAAGAACCTCATCTACGCGTCTTTTAAACACCTCCAGGGATGGAGACTCCACCACTTCCCTGGGCAGCCTGTTCCAATGCCTGACAACCCTTTCTGTGAAGAATTTTTTCCTAATATCCAATCTGAACCTTCCCTGGCACAACTTGAGGCCATTTCCTCTTGTCCTATCACTTGCTACTTGGGAGAAGAGACCAACGCCCTCCATGCTACAGCCTCCTTTCAGGTAGTTGTAGAGAGCGTGTCACAACCTTCCCCACTGTAACATTTGCTTCCAGTATGGACAGAAGCTCTGTATGGGACAGACGGGCCTGATGACACCTGCATTCCGAGTCCCAGTGAGGATCCATGAGAAACAACTTCCTTTGCTCTTTCAGAGGAGTGACATCTTGTACCCCTCCCAAGTGGCCTTTAACAGAAACACTCTTCTTTGCATTGCGAGAACCTGATTTTGCAGAGGTGATTTTAGATGAATTGTCTGTCTCAGAGCCCATGTACACTTGAATACCAAAATACCCAGACATTAACATTTTCAATGGTCCGTGTGTTGTTCAAGTTGCCTATTTTATCTTGCATTTTTACCATTGCTGGGAAGGAATTCGTCTCGCTACGCTTGATGGCACCACTGCTTCTTCACTGGCTGCTGAGCCAGTGCAGCCCTGGCTTTTGCTGCACAAGCGAATGTAAATAAAATTTTCAACTTATTGACAATAAGTATGGATCATGCTGCAGCCTGTGAGTCTGCAGAATGTCAGCTTTTATCATTGAGCTATTTTCCTACATTTATCTGTACAGTAACTAAATAAATATGGTAATTGTTTAAACAAAGGCATGGAAAACAAAATACCAGTCTCTCTGCCATCAGTCCACTTAGGGAACTCCTCAAACTCCCACAGAGTAAAAAGGTCAAATCCAGCCATCTGTTTCCTTCAAGGCCTGAGACTCCCTAGGGCCTTCTGGTCAGATAATGCATCTATGCTGCAGTGAAGACTCAGACTAGACTTATGAAGAGAATGACTCCTCAGATTTAACATAACTCTTTACATTTTCCTGTAAACTTGTATCTCAACACCTGCTTAGTTCAGTAGATGTTAAAAGCTAAACTTGCTGTTTCTCTGCAGACCACAGATCTTATTTTTCTCAGCTATGATTTAACAATAAAAGTTTTTTTCTTTTTTCCAGAAGATCCGACAGGCTTTCAGACAAATTGTTAGCATTATCTTTGAACAAAAAACAAAACTAACAATAAACAACACAAACAAACAACCACAATGACAAAAAATTCCATTTACTCTTTCAAAGGCCAAAGAAATTGCACTTCAAAAACCTCCAGTTAGTCATGATGCAAACACAGCCACCCTCTGCATTCTTTAAAAATCCCTTTTTCAACTAGCATTTTACAGGTTAGACTGGTATTAAGTATCACTGAGAGTGTACACAGATGAAGGCAAATCTGGGGCATGCTTTGCTCCTTAGAGTAATGGGAGTTTTGTCTGTGCTCCTCTCACTCTTGCCTCCCTTTTGTGGTTTCTGGGCAGCTGGCGAGCGACACATCGGCTGCAGTGATATGAGCCCATTGACCCCCACATCCTCATTGCCACCCTTGCTGTGAAATGCATCATATTTTTTTACACGTTCCTCCCATACCTGCATGCATACAGGAAAAGATAGAGGCAGTCTTGCAGTTCTACTGCTGAATGCTTTTGGTTTTGTCCAGCCTTTCATGTTATTTTGATCTAAAATGGGTGGGTTTGGTATTCACCCTGTGTACATTACTCAAGCTACACTAGATTATATGGATTTAAGCTCCTCTTTGCTTAACACAGCACTTTCACATAGTACATGTTAACACAAGTGATCAATGAGGGGTTTTAATTAGTTTTTTTTTCTGAATAGAGAATGGAAGAAAGCACCCTGTGAAGAAATTAATTGTATAGGCTTGGGACTTCCATTGAATAGGATTAACTTTCCTTGAGACAGTAGCATTCTCACACAACAGCCAAACGCTTTTTATTGCTTTTTTGCAGTCTTCTTAATACACAGATCTGCAATTAGCAAAAAAAAAAAAAAAAAAAAGGTGGAATGATCAAAGCAAATTCAGAAACTCGAAATGACACTATTACTGAATAAGCATTGAAAATCTCCTTCAGCTAACAAAACCTATGAAGAGAAAGGATTGGGGATGGAAGCTTGAGCTAGAAAACTTCTGTGATAATGTGTTACAAAACAGCGATTTCAATGCTGAAGAAAGGATACACATCTAAAACCATGCATGGCTGAAGCAAGCAAACTGGAATAATTTTCTGCTGGTATCTATGTCTAATCCAATTTTCACTCCAAAGGCCCTCCACTCAGGACAAAAATGAATAAATTATTTGCTAGATTTAGATTATTCTTTTTTTCTTTTTTTTTTTTTCAGAAGCAGGTTATTGCTACTGGAAGCAAGCAAAATTTCCCTAAAATCATTATGATTTTTGCTGGCTGATAAGCAGAGAATGTAGCTTCTCTTCTCCCCTCCCTACCACAGAGATCACAGGTCCGAAGCAGTGGTTTCCTTCCCCCTCCCCGGGCCAGCACAGTAGGCTGGACGGACTCCAAGGCAGCTGCTGGGATCTAGTTTTCCTCCGGTTTTTGCACTGAAGGAACAACACATTACTGGAGAACAAATATTGGACTGCCTATAAACTGCACAAATCAGGAGCCAAAGCGGAAGCAGAATGGGTGGCTCTTCTAGAAAAATGTTTCACAGATTCACAGAATGTTAGGGATTGGAAGGGACCTCGCAAGATCATCTGGTCCAATCCCCCTGCCGGAGCAGGAACACCTTTCTGTTAGGAGATGTTTGTGAAGTTAGCAAAAAAATTTGCCCCAGGACCTCAGTTTTATACTCTTTCCCTATATTCTGCTCTATTAAAGAGCTTCTATTAAAGAGCTGATGTGTTCAGGAAGGCTTCCCACTTCTTCCTTCTCCTTCACTCCTTCATCCCATCCCTGGGTTGCACTTGTCTCTCCTCCACCAAGCCTCTTATCACCACCTTTCCCCCTTCATTCTACAGCTGCCTCCTTTGCCCACAGCTTCCTCCTTGTTCCACAACAGGAGCTGCTGTGGTTTCCTCCTCACCCACCTGCATCTGCTGAGTCTGTGCTCTGTGGTTGAGGTACTGTGTCCAGGTATTCTTAGACATGCTTTACTATGGACTTATTCAGTTGCTATAGAGCTGCTCTCAGTGCTTAGAGCTGCCTTTTCTTCCTTGTTCTCCAAGTATTCAACTCAAAAGGCCTGGCTGTATCAAACACTCCTCCAATTGGGGATGATGCAAGAGTTTCCTGGCAATGTCAAGGAAGACTTTTCTGAAGCAGTCTATGATGAAAACTGGATGGTAGCTTTGGACTTCAGGAAGTTTAAATGACAGATGAAAACCAAGAAGATTATACCGATCACCAAAGCCATCTTGATAATTAACATTTTCAGGTCAATTAAGAATCTCTTGATCTTGAACACATCCCATTTCTACTTGCCCATTTCCCAGGAAGCCCTTGCAGCAGCAGAGTTTCTGTCAGTACTCTTTTTGTAAGCACTGAATTTTTGCTTTCTGATACTTGAACCAAGGTACCTCTTCAATTCACAGACACCAAAATCCATTATTTAAAATCTTTCTGACAGGCTGTAATTGGCAGGTAAATACCGAGGAAACACTGTCAGCTGTTTAGAGGAGAACTGGATCAACCGTAAGTAATTCCTATAGGGCAGTCATACTCTATCAATGCTTAGTGAAGTTGGGTGACTGCTTAAGAGAAAAAGCAGGCAGAAGAAAAGACCTCTGGGGCAATGCAGTCTAATTATTATTCAAGGCGCTGGCTCATTCTCATACACTGATTTAATTTTTTACTTCATTCTCAAACATTAAATGCTTACTACATTGTGACTCTGGAGGGCAAGGCAGTGTGGGGGTGTGACTCAGCAGCTATTTATCTACTAATTTTACTCACCTCTTGTTTTTCCACTTCAAAATGTATTTCCAAAACCAGACTATGTAAAGATAGAAAGAAAGCAGGCTTTATTTTATCCAATTTACTTCGATTTATTTTATCCAATTTATCTTGACTTGTTGAATGTTGTAGCTGTAACAAAAACTGACCAGATGAAAGGAAACATTGCAATTACAGTGCATAATTTCAGAACACTACATAATTGTTTGCTCACTGTATGAGACAAACTTAGAAAAAGTATCAGTGCACTTGGGTGAAGGGCTTGCTATTATATCCCACCTATGCCTCATTTGAAACATGATTGATTAGGTTATTGTTAGAAGGAATATCACCATGAAGAAACCATGTTGTTAGAATAAATCACCATCTTTTTGAACAAATTACTTCTTTACTGCATTGGACAAACAAGTGAACCCATGGTGGTATTACTTCTGCTGGAGGTCATCTTGTTGCCCAGCAGAGCTCTAGATTCTTTTACTCAAAAGTTTAAATGAAACCTTCAGCAGTAGCACAGGACTCCTATAGCACATACCACGCTTAGGCTACAGAGCCATTGTGTGTTTCAATCAAAATGTATTTATCGATCAGCTCACTGCAACTGGTTAATGAACAAATCCAATCACCCCTGGTATGAAAATGTGTCACCATTTCTATTGCTCCAGTCCCTTTCAAAGACTGATGACCACCACATGTAAGGTTGGATGAGAATGACTGTCTAGAACAGCTGAATTGAATTTTATGGAAATCAAATGCAGACCAGCTCCTTCTTAGCTCGAGCTTCTGCAGACAAAGGGATTATTCTCTGCAACAGAACACATGCATAAAAGCAGGCAGGTTTTTGTTTACTGACCTGTAAGGGAAACACATTCAGATCATTTGCCAAGTTCAGATTTGAAGTACAATTCTCATTTCTGAAGTTCATCAGTCTTCTAGAATAAACTGAAAAGATGAAAAATGCTTATGTTTTTATTTTTACAAGACTGCTATACCCACTATGCTGTTAAGCAAGGAAATGTTGAATGGCTTATGGAAACAAGCTGTAAAATTAATTGTGTCAGGTGGAAAAGTCTTTAAATATCTATAGATTTTTTTAAAATGTTAAGGAGAAACAACACTCATCATGATACGATAAACCTCCCTTTGGGAAGTTGGTAGCATAGTAGAAGAGTAAGACATAGACTGAGTCTGTTGGGTTGTTTTATCACTAAAATGCTGCCTTCTAGCCATAATCAAGGCAGAAGGCTGCAGAACTTGTTGCTTAGTCTCTGAATATGTACTGATTATATCATAAATCTAGCTAAGCTTGATTTAAAAATTAGGGAAGGGAACATGGCATATCCATAATTTTCCCTAGAAAATTGTACATAAATTCTTGACATTTACCAAAATCTGATGCATTCCTTGGGTTTCCATAGATTATACGTAAAAATATTTTAGTGAGATCAATGGGTAAATTACCTCTGTTAAGGGGAGTGGGTAATTCTCAGAGAGAGAGCATGATGGAAAGATCTATCCCATAGACCAAATTCTCCAGTTTTCTAAAGACATTCCTTTGTTATTTGTAAATGTGGAGATGATGGAGAACACAGCCCCAAAACAGGCAAAAGAATTGCCCCATATTTTCTTTCAGCTTACTGACGATATTACAACAAAGGTGTTTCCTGCATCTCCAAGAGCCTTGCTGAAAGCATCTTTGCATTACAAGCAATCAAAAATATAAGGAATCTCTGCAAAGGAGGAAGATTTTTGAAAATAACTCAATTAGCTTTTGCAACTTCAAAACTACTTCCTGAGAGACTTTGTGTAGCTCATCATGACATCAACACAGCTAACTAAAAAAACATTAACAATGTTGCGTTTCAGTCCTTTCAATGATTAAACTCAGATCACCTCAGCCATTTAGCTTCATACTAACAAGACATCATCCTGCATAGATTCAGGCCCTGGCCCAGTTTTTCAGACCCATGTTCTTCCTTGATCCTCTTTCCTTTCCCCCCTCCTTCTGCCCTGGCAAAGTCCTGTCAACTGCCATGTCTGCAACTTTTGCTTCACATTTTTCTTTATCTTCCTTACTGAAATTCAGACTCTTCTGAGCCACCCCTAGAGAAGACAAGATAAAGACCTCCCCTCCTAGGCTTTTAGTGAAAAGAAACTCTTGCTAACTAGTGACCCCCCTCCTTTCTAACAGTGCCTTGACAGCAGTAATAGTTCAAAATGATACAACTCAGAGTCAACAACCTAGTGCAGTTAACTTTAACTTGCTTCTTCCTTGCAAGGCAGCTCCTCTCACCCCTTAAAATTTAAGCCAAGCTTTTTCCAAGCCTTAATCAGTGCAGACAGCAAAGTAATTTGATTAACATATACATTTTTCTACAGATAACTGGTAGCTTCAGGAAAGGTGCACTGCAGGTGCATTTGACACTTCACTGATGGACAACCTGCAACATATATTTCACTGCTTGCATATCACTCACCAAAACCACACAGAAACTAAATACCAAGACCTGAATTGATAGGAATGTTTCTGCATTGCAGGGAGCAGAAGAAGATATCAAGTATTTCTGGAGATAACATTTCCTGGAATGCCAAAATTAGGAATTTTGTTTTGATTTTGATGGACAGAGCCCAAATGCTATCAACTAAGCTAACCTTGGAAGAAATTGGGGTTTGGTTGGCTGCAATACAGTAGACAACTAAAGATTCCCCGCTCTTCAGGTACTGAAAAAAAATATGAAAAGGAACGAAGAGTTAAAACTAATGAGAATGCATCGAAGTATTTTATTATAATGTTTTATGACTAGTAAATTCTCACATGTGGGAAAAGCAATATCACCGTGTTGACAAAGGTGGGAGTTTGAAATGCAGACATGTCGAGTCTTCAATTAAAATCTCTTTTGCTTAGTTCAAACTCATATTGTTAGCATTGTCTAGGAATTCTTCTTTAAAATATTACCTCCAAAACAGATAAATAAAAATAATTTTAGCGAGTTGTGAAACAGCAGTGATATTACAGATTTCTGATTTATCACATTTGTTAGTAAGCACGGTGTGCAGGTTTAGTAATAGGATTTTCATTGTGATGCATGATTAGATGCTTAGATACTGGAGACCAAATTAATCTAGTAGTTATGACACCAGTAGTTATGACACAGCTTAGATAAGTCTGACCTTTGAAGTTAAACATTAGCCAACAGTTAGACTGGTATTTCTGGTATGTCCCACAACACAGATTAGATATTTGATATAAGCACTAAAATGTCTGTATCCTCCATTTAAGAAAACAACACACTGAATTCAGGGAGTACATACAGAATTAAATCACACTCAAGTCAGTTTGCATACATTTGCCCTATATGGGTCTTGTACACGAATGGCCATATTCTGTCAGACCAAAGACCCCTCTAGTCCAGTAGCCATCTCCATGTGCAGCCATAAGATGGTGCATAGGAGATGTCAAATGGGATAAGAACATGTGATACTTACTGCTGTAATTTCCTTTGCCTCCAACTATTTTCAGCACAGGGCCTTCTGTAGCCAGATGTGTGGTGCATGTGCACATAACTGCAGCAGACTTGTCCTCATTGAACTTATCCAGTCCTGCCTTGGATTTGTGAAAACTTTTTGCACCACCTTTGCTAAGGATCAACAAGTCAGCTGTGACCCTACTGGTTTTATTTGAGATGTTTTGTTCTTGCGTGGAACAGGGAAAAACTGACCTTTATGCATCATCTCCATGTTATTTGTGCTGTTATAGGTCACCACCGTATCCTGCCTCAACCATCTCTTTTCTCATCTACAGTTGCACCTTACTGAAAGAGAAGCCTTTCCATATCTCATCACTCTTGTTGCTCTTCTCTGAACTCCAGTCCTGTGGTCTCCTTTCTGAAATAGTGGGATATGAACTGCACACAACAGGCAAGTATCAGCAAACAAGTGACTTATGCAGTAGCTCAAAACCACAGTCTCTTTTTCTCCATTATTTTCCTATTACATCTTAACAATTTAATTACTTTTCAATAGTTGTTAAGCAATGAATTGATGTTTTCATGCAACTGTCTATCACAAGCTAAAGATCTCATTCCTGGAAAGGATCTGGTGGTAATGTCTGGCCCAGAGTCCACCATTTCTTATGTGCAGATTCTTCCTCCATGTGCACATAACTTTCCCTTTTCTTCCTCTTCCTATGTATGGCAAAGTGCTAGTCATTTCCCAAGCATCACAGTTTCTACAGATTCACTGACAGGAGAATGAATTTTGAAGAAAAAAGGTAGACTAGAGGACTATATCCTCTATAATTGAGAAATGTGGAAAGTTGGACACAAACTACTCCGTCAAGACACAGTTTTGTGGGTTTCCTAATATTTAATATCAGGCAAAGAACACTCTCACTTGAACTTTCAGCAGGAATTGGACTTAAAACATTTAGATCTAAATCACATACCTGTTAAACTACCATGTATATGGTAACGCTAATGACTACGAGAACTTTAGTGTGATCCTAAAGACACATTTCTTAGTCTGTTAAATGATTATGAATTTCATAGCAGAAGATTCCACTGTCTAATGATGGAAGACTGAGTAACAGACAAAACCAGTTTGTATATTTATTATAAATACTATTATTTTCCTGTTTATCTGGTATGTTTCTCCAAAACTGTAGGTGTATTGCCATGTTTTCTGAAGTGCTAGACACATGCATTCTTGACCTGGAAAAATCTTTTCACGTGCTAAGGACCAAATTCTGTCCAGTGCATACCTTATTGATGCCTTCACTAAGACCTGCTGCTTTTGATCAAAATTTGGCTCTAATGTCTCTTGGTGCTTCAAAATAATTACAGTAAAATCTGACAAACTTTCCAACATCTTATAATTTGTTTTGAGAAATGACATTCTGCTTGTACCATCATTTAATAATATGTCAGGAGAACCCAGATGCTCATGGTTAGACCCAACCCCACTCTGAAAACCAAAGGGCTGGTAGCTGAGAATCAAAGAGTCCTCACCAAACCTGCTCCCAACCATCTGAAGTGGAGCATGGCTGGGATGGAAACTTGTTCCACTGTCATAAGCATGCATGGAGGTTCTACTTTGTTTGCCAGGGTAAATAAAGAGGGCCAGAGCAACCAACAAAGCCAGGAACTATCCTACGCTAGTTACTATGTGGAGACACAGTGAGGGATGGTCCTTGCTCCCGAAAACTTACAGAGTGAGGCTGGAGCAGAGGTAGCTTCATATGGATCAAAAGCAGGTTTTATCAGCAACAAGCTGTTAGCATCCCACATGTGCTGCATCTAGCAGTACTTCTGCCCTTAGCCACTCTTTCTTTCTTTCTTTCCTTCTTCCTTTCTTCCTTCCTTTCTTTCTTTCCCTTTTTTGCCCTGTATATCCCACGCTCAGTTTAAAGAGAAGGTTATCACAACCCTTACTAAACAATTCAGGTGTGAAACAAACCACTTCCAGCTTCTGTCTTTAGCCCTTCCCAGACTGTGTTACTCATCAGAGTGGAGAACACGGTCATTTGGGAGACAGACAAAGGGAAAGCAGAAAGCAGAAAAGAGTAATAGGAGTTCTGCCCTTACATTCAGACTGGGCAGGCTGAGGAGCTGCCTGGGTAGAGAAGTGGGTCCAAGCTGTCCAATAAGCAGATGAAACCATTTAGAGCAAAAGAGGAGTGAAAGACGAATCCCAAACATGAGTTGCAATTCATTTTTCTCAGTCAGTGCAGTTTACTTCCCCTCTAAAGCAGGGCAACCTGCAAAACTGCAATATGGTTCTGAACAGATGAGACAGATAATGAGAGGGAAAAGCAAAGTAATATTACCCTTTGAGTGGTCTTCAGTATAATGAATTGTTTTTCTCAGCAGGTGAAGGAAAGTGATATAATTCACTGAGGAAAAGAAGACATTTGGCAGCTTGGCGCCCTAGTACTAATGGAGCCAAGAGCCTTCTCTGCTTTCTTCTTTTGGCTGGCTCTCATTTTGGTTGGCCTCCTTGGCATACACATCACTGGCAGTTTTGTGAGAAGTCAGAAGAACCATACACTAATTTTCACCAAGGAAAATACAATTCGCAACTGCAGCTGCTCGGTGGATATCCGTGATTGTGATTACTGCCTGGCAAACCTGATGTGCAATTGCAAAACAGTGTTGCCTTCTACCATGGAAAAAACTACCTACAAGAGCCACCTGACCATTTGGTTCACAGACACCTCTGTGCTGGAGATGCTCCTCAACTTCACAAGGGTGTGGGATTTGAAGCTCTCCTTTTGTGGCACCACTCCTCTCCCAACAGAATACTTGGCCATTTGGGGACTTCGAAAGCTCCGGGTAAACAAGGTCAAGGGACTATTTCCAGAGCAGAGTGTAATCATCCACAGCAGCAACAACAATGAAAACGAAGACTTGCTTGCAGTGCACAACAAAGACAGGCAAATGCTTGCATACATTTCTTTTCTGGATACCTCACTTTTCAATGGATATTCTTTGCTGAAGTCGTACAGTGTGGAAAACGTCTCTAGTATCACAGAGCACTTTCCCAGCCTGCTCTACTCTGATGTTTTCTCAACCTCAGACAACAAGAGCTATGTTGTAACATTCATTTACTGAGTTACTTAACATATTCTCTAGTCAGAGGCATGGTAAACTTCTAGGAGAGAGATGGGACCTCTTTAAGTCTGTTTGGTTTGGCCAGGAGGAGCTGTTATGGGATGGAGTTTTGACTGTGATAGCACTCCACAAGGAGGTGTTTACAGTGAGACAGACTCATCCGACTAATTCAGCAAAATGCTTTCTTAAAGAAGAAAATGTGAAACGACTGTTTTAGAAAGCATCAGTACATTTTTCTTTTTATATATATCATCAACTAAGAATTTAAATCTGCAGATAAATTTTGGTTTAAGGCTATGCCTTGGACAGAAAGAGACGTAACTATGTACCTCCAGTTGTAGAAGAACCAGAGCCTTCAGAGAATCACTTAGGTTAGATGGCAGCTCAAGAGGTCTCCAGTCCAACCCCCTGCCCCAAGCAGGGCCACCTCTATGATCAGACCAGGCAGCTCAGGGTTTTCTGCAGTTGGGTCCCAAAAACCCCCAAGGACAGAACATGCACAACCTCTCTGGGCAACCTGCTCTGCAGGTGGAAATGTTTGTCCATATATTAAGCCCAGCCTTCCCTTCTCCAGGCTGAGCAAGCCCAGTTACCTCACACTTTTCTCAGTCACATGCATCAGCCCCTGACCATCTCGGTGCCTCACCACTGGACCACACCAATTAATCCATATCCTTCTTGTACTGGTGGGGACAAAACCACATACAGCACTCCGTATGCAACCTAGAAAGTGCTGTGACAAGGGGAATAATCCCTTTCCTTCATCTACTGGCCATGACCCTGTCGATACGGCCCACTGCTGTCAGGTTCAAGGGGTGCCAGGTAGCTACAGGTTACTCAGACTGGAAGCACAGCATTGTCCTTGCCCTTGGCTACTCACCAGAGCTGGGAACCCTCTGCTCAGGCTGGGTGATGCAGCCTTTTACGAAAGCAAGGCTGTGCTACGCAGGCAGCCTCCAACCTCTGTGCACAACCAAAAGTGCATTTTGGGGGTGACCAGGATGCTCTGCTCCCTGCCAAGCCTCAGCACGCATCACAGAAAAGCACTGGGCAAGAGGCCACCTAACAGATGAGACACCACTATGCTCACAAAGGGGCTTTTCACAGGGAAAGTCCTGCCTCTTTCATGTCAGGTGTGACAACACCTGCAATTTCCCCAAATTCAGAGAGCTTGACTTCACCTTTTGTGATAACAGCAAGTACTGCTCATGTTCTCCTCTATGAGGAGAGAGAAAAGCCCCATCCAAAGACTCTCATCTGATAAGGGAGGCAAGGCTTCTGGCAGCCATGTAGCAAACAATTTTCAGATGCATTGTAAGAGAAAGATCACCATCCCCTGAAAAACATATGTTAGGACTATTCATATAGCCCAAAGTGCTCTTTGCCCATGTCTGCAGGATTTGCATTCTATGAGATATGACTAAGGCTGGCATTCATCCATATAGTACAATAAAGACTTTAGCAAGTCCTAACAGTCTGGCATTGCCAGAAAAGGATTACAACAAATTGTGATAAAATATGTGTATTGAGGAGAATGGCTATTTAGATTTGGAGGAACCAATGAATTCGCTTCAACAACTTCAAAGAAATACTTTTTGTATAACTATAATAAATGATGGAGCAGTTTTGTTAGGAAGCAAAACTTAATTTTTCAGAATACTTAAATACATGTACACCTTCCATTACTGTGAGTTTTCCCACTGAAATCAACAATGCAGTAACTACTGTATTAATGGGGTCTTCTTGCAATTACAAATTGACAGATTTAAGCACACAGGTGTTTGAAGGCAGGGGACTGAACTCAATTTAACTCAATCAGGTAACTATTAAATCAGCTGTTGTAACGATGTTATTTCTTTTGTCAGCACCTTGGCAAAAAACCATAAGCCTTCTACCCAGATCACAAATATTTCTTGTGACACCTCTCATGGTTGTGTCGCAGGTTACAAAATGGTTAGGGCTGACAGAGCTTGGCAGTAGCGGGGGTGGAGGGGTGGTGTTCTGAGCACACTGCATGCCTGGAATGTATTGCAGCCACAGGCAAATAATTCAGATTGTCTGCCCAAAAATCTCATGCTCCAACTGTCTGTGCAACTAACCTTGTCTTCACAAACTGGCTACTTACTAATCCTTCACAGGATAGCTTTGTGGGGAAGAAAAAAAAAAAAAAAAAAAGAGCTGGCACACACAAATATCTTCATTTTTAAATGTTACCAACCCTCTATTTTAAAATCTGAGAAAATCACATATAAATGATCTTCAGTGAACTCACTGAGGTTCTGCTGCCCTCTAGTAAAAACCGTGCTGCATAACACAGTACTTCCACATTGCAGTGACAGCAGTGGTTGGCTGTTGTTCCTGTTACAAAACTCACACATGCAGCAGTAACAGAATGTATGTATTCTGGCCTTGTCAGGAAGTAACCGTAACATGAATAAATCCATGGGCTTTCTAGCACTGCAAATTACAGTTTCAGTTACTTTTGCCACTATAGTGTTCTCAATAATACTCATGTAAAAGACCTTTTATTCCTGTGCCCAAGTAAGCACTGCAGATCTTCCAGAAATCAGCAAAAAAACCCTCCTCTCAGTTATACGTGCAGCAGAAATCCACAGCACCAATATTGCAGTGATCTTTTCAACACCGCCATTCTTCTCCCAGTTTCAATTTTATATGGCTTTGCCATATGAAATTATTGTATTAGAAGCTTGCAGACTTTCTTCAGAGCAATGCATAGAAAACATATACCACATACGTTTTATCAGTTGGTGGAAGTTTCTTTTGTCTGCATGTAAACTACACACGGTACATTAAGTATCACTCTGCAGAAATAATTGTGATTTTGCGGATCTGTTTTAAATCCCAGTGTAAGCCACTCACACCTAACCACACTCAACATCCTATGGCACTTGATCACATATTCACAGCAATTAATGTTTATATACCCAATGGCTTAATTCTTGATGTATCAGATTCAACCTGTATGTATTTGCCAGTCCTTAACCTTGATGCATGATTACTGGATATGCCAATCAATGGAAATTACAGTTCTCCTTCCTACCAGTGGTTCTGGTGTGACTTCAGGAAGTCAACAGAGACTGAAAACACCTCAGAAGTAATGCAATGCTTTCTACAGGAGATCCTGCTGTGCAGCCACAGTGAGAGGCTGCAGGAGACCAGCCAGGTCCCTCTATCTCCTCCTGGGCAACCTCCCAAGGCAGCTGGCAGAGACAGGCTGCAGGGGAGTCTTGCACTCCTGATATGGCAGGACTGAAAAGATGTTCCTCCAGTTCCAAACACTTGTACTTAGAAAGACTGCCCTCAAAAAGGCCATTGATCTTTTGATATCTGCCAGCAAACTCAGTTTTTCCTTAACACTGAAACACTGGAGGTTCCATCCAAACATGAGGAGAAACTTCTCTGAGGGTGCCATAGCACTGTAACAGGCTGCCCAAAGAGGTTGTGGAGTCTCCCTTTCTGGAGATATTAAACACCACCTGGACACATTCCTGTGCGATCTGTTCTGGGTGAACCTGCTTCAGTAGGTGGGTTGGACTAGATGGTCTACAGAGGCCCCTTCCAACCCAAACCAACCTGTGATTCTATAAGGCACGCTCGGCAGACTCCCGCAGATGCCCTCAGCCCCGACGAAACTGAACCACAAGGGGCCCCACACATAAAAGATGCTACTGTGTAACACTAATGAAGACAAGACCACATTATTTCTCCCTCCAAGGCAGAAGACAAGATCTCCTCAGGGAGGGCAGCGGCTTTCCGGCAGAGGCCGTGTGGAGCCGCGGAGCACCCTGCCCGCCGAGAATGACGTTGTGGGGGTGGACCTGGGTATCTGCACCCTCTCCGGGTGCCCGCTGCCGCCGTCCCCAAGCTGGTTGTCGAAAACAAGCCCACCGGGGCGGAGACGGAGAAGCCGAAGCTCCGCATCCCGCCTCACCCGAGGGAGACACCGGCCACGACCACCCCCCGCCCGCGCCGGGCAATGGCGCATTCTACAGGCGCCGCGCGCGCGGCGGGCTTTCTGGACACAAGATGGCGGCCGCGACGGCCGCTGGGAAAGGAAAGAGGGGGAGTGGCGGGCTGCTCTAGCCCTGGCTCTCTACGCTCCTTGAGGTGTACGCTCTATCCTCCGTCTCCGCCGCCTCTCTGTGGTCGGGCGGCCGCTCGCCGTTGGCGGGCAGGCGGCAGCGGGCGGAGGGCGGCAGGTGGCGCTGTGGCCGCCGGCGCGGCGGCGATCATGCTCGGGGAGCCGGGACTGGGCCGCGGCGCGGGGTGGCGGGAGCGGGCGGTGCCGGAGCAGAGCGGCGCGGGGGGTCGGTGCTCGGCGGGATGTTCCGTAAGGCGCGGAGGGTGAATGTGAGGAAGCGGAACGACTCAGAGGAGGAAGACGAGGAGCGCGACGAGGAGCCGCCTCAGGAGCCGGCGCCGGCGGCCGGCACGGGGGGTGAAGGGCCCGGCGAGGCCTCCATGGCGCTGGCGGCGGGCTCCGGGCTCTTGCCGCTGCCCCCCGGCTGCGTGCCCCTCGCCCTGCCCGGCAGCCCCGCGGCCTTCGCCTGCGCCGCGGGCTACGGCGCGGCTCTCGGCTTGGGGCTGGGCTTGATGGGAGCCGACAGGGCTGGCCTGGGGGCCTTGCCGGCGCCCGCCCTCCTGTCCCCCCCGCCGCCGCCGCAGCAGGGCAATGGGCTGCCGGGGGCCGGGCGCCCCAAGGAGAAGAAGAGGCCTCGGGAGAACAAAGAGGTGCCGCGGGCGAGCCTGCTCAGCTTCCAGGACGAGGAGGAGGGTGAGGCGGAGGGCTGCCCGCTCGCGGGCACCGGGGGCCGGGCGGCCTTTGGCTCGCTGCCTGCACGGCTGGAAGGGACCTCGGGCTGCTCAGCCTGTAGCGGGTCTCTGCCCGGCGTCCGCGCAAACCCCGTCCCCCAGAACAGCCGGGGTGGTTTTATTTTTTTTTAAAAGGCAGTCGGGTTGCCCCGTGTGACATAGGGGTGATGAGGGGTCGCATAAGCGAGGGAGGGCCCGCGGGGTGCAGCGCAGGGGGGCAAGGAGCGCTCCGTGGGCAGCCGCCTTCGGCCCCGCTGCTTTCCCGGGCCAGAGCCCTCTCCCGCGGGGCCAGCGTACTCCCAGCACCGGGGTGGTGTCCCACGGGCTTAATTCCGGCCTAGCGGGGTAGATCGCCTCTACGTCTGTATAGCTGGTGCCTGACTGCTGCACCCCTCTTAGGCTCACTGTAGCTGGGCACAGGCTTTAGCCTGAGCTGGGTTTGTGCAGTAGCAGGTACTAGTCCTAGGGCCTGTGCAGCCCCCCGGCCAGAACCAGCAGTGCTGTCTGAGGGGCAGTTTTGTTTTTATCTGATGTGGCTGATGTTTGCAGGTAGGGCTGCATGGTGTCCTAGAAAACACCATGGGAAGCCACTGGTGTTTTGTTGCAGTTAGTTCACCTAGCTGCCCACAACGTTTATTAGATTAACCTACGCAAATAGTGGAAAAAGTGGTTGAGCAGCTTCTGGACCTCAGCTTTTGGAAAAATAGCATAGCTGTATTTGTACTGTGCTTCAGCAAGTAATTCTGCAGTATTCCAGCAGGTGCTGTACAAATTAATTGGTCCATTCACACTCAGATAATCTGATCATGGATAACAGTTATCACATATTAAGAATTATCAAAAAACACTGCTCAAACTCCAGAGTTCATTACATCCCAGAAGGTCTGGGTGAATAAAATGAGAAGCTTGTTTTTGTGATACCGTTGTTATCAGGAGAGTTAGTGTGCATCTTGAATTTTCTTAGAAGGAATTCTTTTGTAATCATTGGAACTTGGATTCTAAGACTAGTGATTTGAAATCTTGACAGAAGTAGTGGAAACATGGAGTTACACTACAGACTTGCACAAATCTGGTGGTCTTTTGTTTGTTTATTTCCTACATCAAACTTTGATTTTTTTTTTTCTATGCTACTTAGTTCTTTAACTTACTTAGTACCTTTTGGTAGGTTGTAGTGCTGCAGACATTTGAACTGGTAGTACAACCAAAACCAGCCATTCCCTTGTTCATGAGTTGTGTATATGTGTGGCTGTGAAAAGACTGTTGGTCCAAAATGTTGTGGCTTCATGTCATTCCAAATTTGTAGTTGCAGTGAAGGATCAGCTGTTTTTTGTTTGGTGGTGTGTTTTGTTTTTTTTTTTTTTCTTTTTGTGGTGGTGTTTTGTTTTGGGTTTTTTTCGTTTTGTTTTTATATTAAAAAAAAAAACAAACTCCAGTCAGATAAGAGCAGGCTGTGTGTGTACACTTTTGTCTAACTTCTGCTTTGCTCTTCTGTGACCATGTTGTGAGCAGGATGAATACACTTGAAAATAACTCCAAAAAGATGAGGCAGACATGAGTCCGCATGAAAGAGTGTGGGACTGGTTTTGTTGCAACAGTACCAATGTGAAGTCACATTAAATTATGTTGCTAGTGACATTTATTAAGTTCTAGGTACAAATTTAAGAAACTTAATAGGTAAGTATACTTCTTGACAGGTCTAATGAAATGTTTTCCAACTTCTCTTTTAAAGAAACTGAAGAAGTTTTTAAAGTGAAGAAATCAAGTTACAGCAAAAAGATTGTAAAACAACTGAAGAAAGAATACAAAGAAGATCTTGAAAAATCAAAAGTTAGAACAGAGGTCAATTCTCCAACAGATGGTAACTGCAAAACTAACAGTAACTTTTGTAATGGGAAAGATTAAGTATAGTAAATACAAATTACTTATTTTCAAGATGAATTGTTAGTCTTTTTAGAGGATTTAGCACTTAGAACTGAAGTAAAGCATGCATTAGACGTTCAGTTGAACCTTCCAAATGCTGTTCTGAAGCTTGTAGATAGTTCTTTGATTCTCTCTCTTGTGGAAATGAGTGTAGAAGAATGAAACTTCTCAGCTATGTATACAGTTGTCAGTTGTTACATTAGTTTAGAACTGTGTCTGGTGCTTATCTGTCAGGATGTGTCTCTGTAATCCATCTTCTCGAAAAGGAAGATTTTTGAGGTGAGCAGAGCGGTGTTATTTGTTATTAAAGTAAATTATTCAAGAGCTGTCTATTTCAGGACTTGGGCCTTAGAGTAGACTTTATGATCAAATTGACAGGATGAAAGTGTTGGAGCAGAAGGATCTTTAACAATGTACAGTCCTCCAGAGCTTAGAGTAGAGACTGGAATTTTGATGTCGTTGTAGAGTAGTAACTTACAACACTATGAGCACAAGCTGAGTGGCCTGTGATCTAAAGATTGCAATGATATAGCTGAAGCATATGAGAGTTGAACATGGTCCCATGCAGAAAATTGCCCTAGTTTAAGTTAATTAAATTAGTCTTTTGAAAAATCTTTGAGATTTTTAAAGGCTTTGTCTGCATTTTAAAAACACGCAAATTCTTTCTTATTAGAATCTTTAAGTTACCTATGCAGTGGTGTGAGGCATGAGCAAAAACAGAAATAATAATTTCTGTGGCCGATGTTCAGGTGATCTGTGGAAGCCTTGATCTTAATTCTTGCCTCTGTCACAGAGATACTTAAAAAATTGTGTTTTGCACATGGCTAGTGTGTACTTAATTTTGTTTGTTCTGCAGTCTCTGTAGTTGGTTTGGTTATAGCGCAAAGACCATGGCTGCTACTGAGTCAGTAGTCTAGATTCTCTAAACAAATGCTAAAGTCTGAAAACTCAGATATGTGCAGCTTGCATTGGATAGCTGGATTTAACATGCTTTTTCATAATATTTGTACCTTCTGCCTGTATATATATGTTACCCACCTAATGTAGGGTAATGTTGCACCCTGCCTAAGAGGAATATGAAAATATTCTTTTGAAATGAATGTTCTTGTGGGACAATTTGGTGTAACAGAGGCAATGCTTTCTAATTACTTGTTTAAGAGGCTGTGTGAAGGTTGCACACATGATCTTAATTATTGAGTTCCCTCACTTTTTTAGTACTTGGCAATATGTAGAAAGTTCAGTGGTTGCTGGGGTGTCTGCTTTGTAAGTGTTGCTTTGAGAGGATGTCAGTGACTTAATCACAATTAAGAATGCGTATTTTACTAGATCTTAAGCAATAAAATTATCATTTAACGTTTTCATTTAATTTTTACCTTTGGTTGTTAAACCTTAAAAAATACTTCTGAGTGATCTTTATAAAAAGAGTAAAACATGGACTTTGTTGTCTTACCAGTTGAACCACCACTAGACAAGACAGGACAAATTAAGGATATAGGTCAAGAAGATGGGACTGCAAACAGTGAGCATGGTGAGGAAGAAATGGAAGTTGAAAGTGAGAAGGAAGAAGAAAAAACAAAAGCTGGTGGGGCTTTTTCAAGTGCTCTGTCATCACTGAATGTTCTCCGCCCAGGTTGGTTACTGTAATATGTCTGATATGTTAACAAATGCTTTAGCCAGCATTTACAGCAGTCTAATGTATTTGAGAGATTAGGAAATATTTTCCAGCAACTTATCCAACATCTTGGAATTCTGAAAACTTGTTTTTTTCCAGAGCTGTTCAATTTTACAAGCCTTATGAAAAAATGTTTTACTATGGAATGCTTGATCTTGATGTCAAAAGCAGGAATTTGTCTAAGTGATGACAAGCTTTAAGAAAATCTAGATTTGGAATAGGTGACTTACATTAAATTTAACTGCGTTCAATTAAAATTCTGTCTTTAGTTTGAATGTCTCAGTTTAGTTTGAATGTCTCAGTTAGAGGTCTGCATGGTACCTCAGTTGTTTTCCTATCTCATTTTCTCTAATGAGGTTCTGCTCAGGCGCTGAGGCCAAAGAAATTGGTCTGAGAAAGTATTTTTGAAACTCGTTTACTAATTGCTGGCTAACTCATGGCAGCTGGCTCCCCAGACAGAAGATCTTCCCCTTTCAAGGGAAAAAGAATTTCCTGGTTGACCCCGAAATAATTTTTCCTTTTAGGGATAATTGCACAGTGGTATGAGATGTACATTATTGCATCTGTAAAGATATTGCTGGCTTGAATAGAGTATCTCATGTCAAGCGTAAAGAAAATTTGAACTTTAACCTTATGTGCATGCCTAATCAAAGTAGTGCTAAAATTATTAATGTTTCAAAAACTTGATTTGGAGGGACTATTCTTTATATGACACGTGTAAGTTGCATTGATTTTGTGCTAGGGATTTTAGTGTTTTGTTTTTTAATTAGGTGTGCTTTTCTTTTTTCCCCTTGATTTTTCAGTCTTCTCATACATATTACCGTTGTCTGGTTTGGTGTCCTCTTAGTCTCTGAGTTATCATCGTCTGTTGGAACGGCCAATTCTTTTGTTCCTCCAAATTAAGAAGAGTTGGGAGCAATATAAGGACAGGAGGTGTCATATTGAAGTGTTTTCTTTCTCCGTTTGCCATAGGCAACTCCTGTAAAAGGCTTCCTCTTCTTCCAGAATATTTCCCATAGGGACATTAGGCTTCTGCTCTTACGGCATATGAGCTGCTGGAGGCAGAGCCACACTTTTTGGGGAAGATCCCAGCTTTGAGTTGTTTCTGGTCAGAGAGTTTGCATGTTCAGCTTGTAAGTTGCTTGCAAATGTTTCTGTGAGTATGGAATTTTTTTCCTCTCACGTTTTTTTTCTGTTTGCACAGATGATTTGGTAGGGTGGCAGAGGTGAGTAATAAGAAGTCATAGTACCTGTTTCATTGCAGTCGTTGTTTAATGGTGCAAATATCTGTCTCTAGGAGAAATTCCAGATGCTGCATTTATTCATGCCGCTAGGAAAAAACGTCAAATGGCTCGTGAACTTGGAGACTTTACCCCCGTTGACAGTGAACCAGGTAAAAGCCGCCTTGTTCGAGAAGATGAAAATGATGCCAGTGATGATGAAGATGATGACGAGAAGAGGAGGATAGTTTTTACAGTGAAGGAAAAATCCCAAAGGCAAAAGATTGCTGAGGAAATAGGTAAAACCTTTTTAGGACAGCTGATAAACATTCACACTGTTTTCACCGCAAGTGCTCTCATTCAGCATTTTTAAACAACAGGTTTTCCAAACAGGCATGAATCTGGAGTTGTATTCCATTTCTAAGGAAAAGTACTGTATATTGGAATCTGCATATAAATTTTTTAGCACAAACTATGTTTCTTTGGTTAGAAGCACACAACTCTATTGAATCTGGTAGAAACTTACACTAAGACACAATTAGTATTGTTCCTGTACTCTCTTAGGAAGTACATAGCGTGAAAGGAAAAACATGAGTTCTTCGATATAACATTCTTCTTGCTAACAAGCTGGTAAAATAACCTTTTGGAAGAGGAAAATTAGTAAGATAATATAGGATTTTAACATTAGAGGGTTTTACCAGTAATTAATTGCAAATTTACCCATTGGATTTTTCAAGTGGAACCTCTGTGATAATAATTCACAGGCTAACGTCCTTAGTTCCTCGTGAAGAGAGAATGAGGGTGCACTGAGATGTTCCCAGCAAAGCATGGTCTCTCAGGTTTTTGAACCCCTGGTGCTTACCATGAATACATTATCTTCTTTTCATTACCTGTCTGTTTTTCTCATATTAAGGTATTGAGGGAAGCGATGATGAAGCACTGGGGTCAGGGGAGCAAGATGAAGAACTCAGTAGATGGGAGCAAGAACAGATACGGAAAGGAATCAACATACCTCAGGCATGTATTTAGTTGTGAACTCGTTTGTTTCTGCATATATTGGCTAAATCCATTGTAAACTGGAGTAGTTTACAGAAAGCTGTGTCATCAGACAAGTTCAGTGTGTAACTTCTGATGTTCTTTAAAGAGAAATGAGAAGTCAGATTTTAAGTATCCGGTGTTATTGGTTTCATTAGTCTCTGTGTTCTGGGTAGATGGTGATTGTTTGTGGTGCTGTTAACCAGCATTTATTTACAGCCTAAACCAGAGCTAGAATAATGCCCCATTGAAAAGACCTCTGTTCTTGCTTATCATTGAGTTTGTAGAGTCTGTCTAAGCAGTGTCTGCTTCTTTGCTGTCTCTGTACCTTGTATTGCAGCATAGAGTTAGAATTTGTAGCAGGTTGTACCATATGCTTTCTGTGCATTCGTAGTGGTGTTGCCACTCAGCTGAAGAGGATAGGTTTTCTTAAAAAAAAACGTTGCAGCAAAATCACAACCAAACACCCTGACTCAAAAGAACTGAGACCATTCTATTAAATAGTCTTAGCAAAATGTGGTATAGTGCTAAATACTTGCAGGAGTTATAGGCTGGTTCAGATTGTCATTTAATAACTGTTCTAAGTATAAATATTTAGAATTTTAATACTGCTAAGAGTTTGTCCATTTAAGAAGGCGCTTCTGAGGGAATTAGTTTCTTCCACCTTATGTGTTGGGAGTTCTACACTTAAATCCACTTGATAATCATGCTTTGCAAATGTACCTGCCTACATTTTTGACTTCATAACATTTGAGATGTGAAATAAAATATGTTTATTCTTTCTTTAACGTGTAATATATTACAATTGCATTTTCTCTTCCATTAGGTTCAACCAAGTCAGCCTGCTGAAGTCAATAATCTGTACTACCAGACCACTTACCAGACACTGTCTTACGGTTCATCATATGGCGTTCCATACACTTACGCTGCGTATGGATCATCGGAAAACAAGTCTCAAAAAACAGATAATACAGTTCCTTTCAAAACTCCCAGTAATGAGATGACTCCTGTTACTATTGATTTGGTAAAGAAACAGCTTAAAGACAGGTAGGACAGACCATCTTTTTAGACTTAAAGACCTGTCCCCTAGCTTTCTGTTCCTCAGGCGTCTTTTAGTCTGGTGAGCAAACACAGAGTTTCATCGCTGGAAAAGTACTGACTGGCGCATCCATTAAAAATATATAAAAAGGCAAACAAAAAAAGCTCAAAGTGAAGATGACATTGACAGTTTGTTCGAAAATCTCCTTGGATTGCTTCTCTGGAAGTGAAGCTTTAAATGTGAGGCCATTGATCTTGTTGAAGACAGGTCTGAGTTGCATCTTCTGGACACTGCACAGTCTTATAGTCAAGAATTGAAAGGCCAGTGAGGTTTTAGCTTGTCAAGTTGCATTATTTAAACTGTGAATCAGATTTTTCTGCTTCAGTAGGTAAATAATTTAAATTTTAGTGTATACAGGGTTTTTTTTGTTTAAACACTGTAATCTGCTTGTCAGGTGTTCAAAAGGTCCTACTGAATGAACAGCTGCAGTGAGAAATCATTTGTAATGAACAGCTTGCACTTTACATGTCTTCAAAATTGGTTTGTATGCCCCTTGTAGTGTTACAGCCTTTGACAGTGAATCAAGTTAGTAGAGGAATAAAACTGCTATGTATAAGCTGTAGTTCTCCCCACCCCAAAACCTTTCCTCCCAGTTTCACTTTAGGGCCAGCCTTGCACTATTCTGTGCTGCCAACTCCTGTAAGAATTCGTTGGAGTTGGCAGTGCAATGTGCTCAGCATAGTGTAGCAAATAAATTTAAGCCATTGGTTTTCCTTTCTATGTAGAGAGGGGAGAAAGTGACACATGAAAATTAGAGAATATGTCTTTGCAGTATTTCCCATACATAGATTTGGTGCTTGCACTGTGTTTAATATCTCAACGGTCTGAAATATATAGACTTTGGGATGTAAATCTGCTATTTATCCATTGCCCTTCAGGTTGGACTCTATGAAAGAATTGCACAAAGCTAATCGGCAGCAATATGAGAAACATCAGCAAAGCCGAGAGGACTCTACCAAGGCAATTGAAAGATTAGAAGGGTCTTCTGGGGGTATTGGTGAACAGTATAAGTTTTTGCAAGAAATGCGAGGGTATGTCCAAGACTTGCTTGAATGTTTCAGTGAAAAGGTAAGGATGCAAAAACATTCATATTTTTTTCTTAAAAAAAAAAAAAAAAGCTTCGTAGTACATGCCAAACACCACATCTCCCTCTTTTTGAAAAAACAGTGCCCTGAGAACATATTCTTCCAAAGGTTTGATTATTTGAGGGTTGAAAAGATAAATTTCATCACGTTAAGTTGATTATCAAAAATCTCTCTTTCAGAATTAAAGAGATCACTGACTTTATATCGCCTAAAAATACACTGAGATTGTATGTCTTTAGAATTTTGGTAGATATTCTGGCATTTCAACTTTACTCAGATGCTGCTCTTGTGTTGGATATCAGGTTAACAAAAATAAGGGCTGAATTGCAACATTGCTATTTTCTGGAATGCTTTATGAATACAGCAACAAAGACTTGTATTTTGTGTGTTATTATGAACTTCTTCCTGCCAGGCAGTTTCAAATACTCAGTATTGCTCTAGTAAAACTAGTATAGCTGTCTGAAGACACCCAAACTTAAAAATATACTTCTTTCATGTAGTGTGATACTTTTGTATATGTCTAATTTGAAAACTTAGTCTGTCTTACGTTATTCATTATGAGTTAGTTACTTACTTTGTTGTAAGAGGAGCTCCTGAATATATATATATATATATATGTGTGTGTGTGTGTATATATGTATATATATATAAAAATAAAAAAGCCAGGAGCTATAAAATGCAGTTAGCAGTACATAGCCTATTTCTTCCTTGTCTTCTGACTTGAATACAACAGTATATTATCTTCTTAGTATGTTAGCTGTGAGAACTGCTACAGTAGTTGAAACTACTGCTTACCTGACTTGTTAGGTGTGGGAGAACAATATAATGGAATATAAGGGGTTGCTAATCAGTTAGACGTTAATTGTCCAGCATTAGTTGGTATTGGGAGAGTCCCATCTTCAACCCTGTGAACTGGAGAATAACTTTGTCGTGAACAAAGCCAGGAAGTGTGGACCAACTAATAGACTCAGCAAATTGGTTAGTTACAGTAGATATTGCTCACTGAAGCAGCAGTATTCCGGAGTCTGTATTTGCATTAGCTGGTGAGGGGTAGGAAAGGTACTTTCCTTTGCATCTGTGTCAGTGCTGGTTGTCCAGATGTCTAGATTCTTACTTAAAGATCACTTTTTACATTCTTTCTCTGAGATAAATTTGTATTTCAGAAGACAAATTAAATACCTGTATCTGTTCAGCATTTGCTTTCCAAAGGCCTGTTGTTACATTTCTTTTGTGGTAACTATAAGCCATGCATGTCTGGAGGTTCTCCTTGATAGCCCATGCTGTCTTGTTCAAATGTTTTCTCTAAACAGATCGTTTTAGAATGCACCATTCTGAGCGTAAACCAAGCCCTTTGGTCTCCCAGATTGGGTATAAACCGGGAAACCTTACTGTTAATTAATAGCGTAACGATTTCCATTCACTTTGTAGGAAGATTATTGACCTATCTAGCTATAATAGGGAATAAATTAATTCCAGCCATTATACAGCAAATTAGCTGCTGATAATTTAACAAGCTTCTAAAGTTGCTTTCTTACAATATGCCTTTGCTTTCCTGGTAGCTGGTCTTTTAAGGATTCTACACCTGAATACCTTCTTCCCCCTTCCCACCCTCCCCATGCTCCATCTGCTGTGCCACTCCATTGAACTTTTAAGATGTGATTTGTATCATCTCATGCTTCTTAGGAGCATTCGCAGAGTTTTGCTGTTTTCAGTTGGAGGCTGCTGCAGTATCTGTATGTACAGTGAGTTGCAAAATTGGGAGATGACGTGATCAGTTTAACAGGAGCATTACATTTATTATTATGTCCTAAAATTGCTCACTTCCTTGATATAATCTGTTTGGGAATTCAGTGCTTTCAGCATGATAAAAGTGCTATCAAATTCAAGAACAATAGCCCACAGAACACCACAAGGTTTTTTAAAAAGGTGGTGGGGGAAGGCGACAAAGTTATAAAATCAGTATCAGTTTTTATTTAAATGAACTAACAAAATGCAGCAGGACAGTAAATTCCTATCTTTTGAGTGTAGGGATAAATTACCTTTGGCTTTTTCTAGAACCTGTGCCCTGATTACTTAATATTTAAAGACTGTGTGTGTTTATAATGTAGGTAGCTGTTACTGTGACATACATAAGCATATAAAATATGTATCAATATGTGTAATAACAATATTGTGTGTATATATATGGGTATGTACATATATATACACACATGCATATATGAACACAAATCCTAAATAAGTATAAAGCTAGATCCCTCCCTGTCCTTTCAAATATGATGTTTTGATGCTTTCTTATTATTTTATTAGGACTAGTCACAATTATTAGTCGAATTCACATTGATACTGATCTGAATGAGGAAGTAGTTTGCTGAAGAAGTACTAATGGGTGCACAATGTACTTGTCCATTCCCCTAGAGTTTTCTCATATGTCTATTGAATTCATTTCGGGGAAGAAAAAAGGTGTAAGTTAGACTTTCTTCCCCCTACCATCTTATTTCTGCTCAGTCCTTTGTGACCACCAACCAATCAAAAACATTTTGTTTGTTTTCTGTTTTGAAGAGATTCTGGACGTTAGAAACACTTTGCTCATTGGTAAGGTGCAATGGAGAGTATAATGAGACAGCAGTTATGCACATTTTAGAAGCAAGTAACAGAAATGTCGAATCCTGCATGATTTTTTTTTTTCCGTAAGTGATAAAACCAGTGGAGCTGGAGATACTTGCATGACTTCATTTTCAAGTAATTACTGTCAAAATTATGCGTTCAGAGAAGGCTAGAAAGTTGTAACGGTGTCTTTACATTTTGAATGTAGGGATGTGTAACAGATACAGAAAGATTAAATTGTTCTGAGCATATCTTTGACAGTACAGTTAGATGAACTGTTATTTTACCTGCAAAGCAAATTATCAAAACACACTGTGTGTGTCAGAGAGGAGGGCTGTAGGTTAAAATTATCCTTGGCACCTAAATATTCAGAGAGCTTTTCACTTTTCTTCCTAGACTGTGAAAATGTGACAGTGAAAATGAAGGAAAAAAACCCCAAAACACAGTTTTTGAGGTACTGACTAAACAAAACACAATGAACGAGAGCTGTAATTTTATAGTAGTCAATGAAATTGTTAGTCATTCATCCAACCACAGTATCGATTATAGAAGAATAGTGGCTTCTCAGTCTCTTGTGTTTTACATAGGAAATATTTTGAGTGGATTGATATATCTGAATCCATAGCTTTTTTTTTTTTTTAATCCTGAGGCAATTCTAGAAAGAACCTCTACAGATGCTTGGAAAAGTTTTCATTTAACTTTTCAATTTTAGAATTCCCTTTACACACTTAAGAGAAGAAGCTATATTTTCTATGGTAAACTACAGTAAAACTAGCTTGTTTGGTTTTAATTATTTTTTCTGTTTACAAAATTGTCTAAAATTCAGAATATACACTTCCAGCACTGGGATATTACCTTCTCCTTGTTCTCTCTGCTGCTTTCTCCGAAAGGAAGTTCTACATATTTTGAGTTGGTGTGGAGTTGCTTTCATTTTAATCCCTGTAGCCCAATTTATCCCACAAAGAGCTAATATTTCTTTATTTTTAATATCTCCTGATGTCTGCCTCAGACAGCTGAAATGGCCCTGTAGCTATAATCTCACAATCTTACGTTTTACTGGAGGAGGTTCTTTAATAGATGATGAGTCACATTCTAAATTACATCAGGAAACATTTATTTTAGCCTTTGTTTTGAATTAAAAAAAGCTTAGATGATAGGCAGCAATGAAATATTTGAGCTAAAAGCTGGAAGACTGTGGACTAAGCATATGTGTTGGAGGTAAGGAGGATATGGCTTTAAAGTTCATACCAAGACGAGCTACCTTTCCAAATTCAGAGATTTTGAAGAGTTCTGGTTTGTGTTTGAATATTTTTAATGATCTAATTTCAGCTTGTCCCAGGAAGTGACCTTTTGCAAAAGTAAGCAGTGAATCTACTATTTAATGTCAAGAAATTCCTAGTTGTTATAACATCATCTGTTTTTGCTATAGTTGCTACTGAAATTTAGTCCACTTAAAAGTTGACTTCAGGAGGTTAGATTCATGTTTTGTTTTTTCACTGTGTACAGTCCAGTTATTTTCACATTAATGTGTAGAATACTACTCCATTCTTGTTTAAAGATAGAGAAGAAACTAAGGTCTGAGAATTGTAATAATTTTAACACAATACAGAACACACTTGATAGAGAAAACACACACTTGAAATAACATTTCACACTCTCTCATTCAGCCAACAGAAGTTACTTTCAGAATGCTGTTGCTACAGTTGAAAGCTGTCGACGTTATTAAGTGCATGCATTTTCTTCACATTGAAATATTTACTGGTCCAAGTGATACAAATGGGTAGAAGGCAACAGTTTGTGCTGCTAGAAGTACAGTGACAGCATTATGCTTCGGAATAGTACGGTACCCCCGAAACTAAGCACCTGAAGAATTTGGTGTTACGTAGTGTGTTGTATTTTTACAGGTGCCTCTGATTAATGAGCTTGAATCTGCAATGCACCAGCTGTACAAACAGCGAGCTTCCCGCCTTGTCCAAAGACGACAAGATGATATTAAAGATGAATCTTCGGAGTTTTCAAGCCATTCAAGTCAGTCCATCTTGAAGGTTTTTATTATTCATTAAACAACCTTGTTTACTTAATATGGCTTAAATTAAATGTAAATGTTTATGACTAAAAGTTTATCCTTGAGATGGGTAGAAGCAAGTTTAGATTAAAAGTTCTCTAATATTTTTTGTTTTAAACTCAAAGCCACTTGTAACTCTAACTTCATCTTTCCTTTCTGTTGCTCTTAACTATATTTTCTCTTTCCTAGCATTGAAAATGTATGCATGGTGGCAGTAGTAGTAGTGGTAGCATGTGACAATCAATTTTCCTCTTATATCAGGACTTTTTTTTTTTAATCTCCTTGAATGTATAAATTTCCCATAACATCTACATTTAACTCTGTACAAAGCCATGATGCACTGGGCTGGAGTTGACTTCTATCTAATGCACTCTTTTGTAGGCAGCATAGTATTTCATTTCAGGCACTTGACTGGTATAGCTAAGGAACTGGAAGAGACTGATGCCATTGTTAAAATTCAGACTAATACAAGGTGACTCTGTATGAAATACAGCTTAAAATTAGCCAGTTAAAATGCCTGCTTACTGTGAGTGTGTGGATGGGGGATTCTCATTGAAGAGTCCTTGTTGTGATTAATCTTCAATTTGTAAAACTCGACAAAAGTATGAATGTTAACTTGTATGGAATTCTATGTTCCTTGGAGGAAGTTTTATTCAGCATGTTAAACAACAGGTAAAATACCATATTAATAGTAATTGCCTTTCTGCTTTGGAGAGCTTCCAATTTTAAAACACTGCTTTCTTCTCTGTCCTGTTGCTGACCTAAAATGCCATAAGAAATCCATTTCCTGTTCTGTCAGGGTGTGTCCAGAGATGAATTTTTTTAATACCATTAGATAGAACTTACTGAGGGTGATAAAGCGTTAGGGCATCAGAGTTGCCCATCCCTTGACAAGAGTGGTTAGCATACCTGTTCCCTTTACAGCTTTATTTGGAGCCCCAGGCATCGCATGTAGGCCTTGCTGTTTTACCATGAAAATGCTGTTATGAGAACTAGAAACCTGATGTGCTTGGAACATTTTTCCTAAAAGAAGCTTGGAATTAATTATTTTAGACTGGAATTTAATGGTGGGGTGGGAATACATGTACTTGTCAAGGCTAGGTTTTAAAGGGAGATCTTATTTAGTATCTGGGAGTCTTGAGAATGAATTTCACTGTGTCTAGACATAGTTCAGTTTTGTGCCTCAGATCATCAGAGAAACTAAGAAATGATGCCAGCCTTTGATTTGGGGTGTGTTGCAGACATAGATGATCTGCTTTTCTTCATACAGTGTAGCGACACTAAGGGGCTAGAAGTGAATTTAAGTTGGCCTGCCCACTTGTGCTTAACTTCTGAGTAAAGACAAGTAGCTCAGCTTCAAATAACATTTTTTAAAGTGGAAAATCAATGGCATCATCCATATGTTAAAGCTCTTAGTAGTTCTGGTATAGAATTGGAATACTGACACAGATCATCATTAATATTTTTTAAATGGATTTGTAAATAGATTTATTTAGGACATGTAAACTTACTCTTGAAATTTGGGTAGGCTTTTGTTTGAATTTTGATGCTTGTATTTTAGTGGGTGGACTTGGTCACTGGCTAACATTCAATCCACTTTTAAAGATTTACCTGAAAAGGATGAACTGGAAACACGCTTGGGTCTGCCTGCTGCTTCAGTGGTTAGCTGTGTTGTTTTCTATCATCAGAAACATCTATAATGAATTGCAGCTGAAAAAGAGGAAGGAAGATGATTCATTATGCTGTAGATTTTGATGTGTTTTAAACTTTAGGCAGTCTAAAGCATATAAACTTAGAGAACACTGTGACTAGAACTCAGAAATATCATATCTGCTCTGGTCACTCTTCTCTGCTTTTCTTTTTATTCTTTCAAAAGATACATGGTGAACATGTTTATATAAGGCGCACTTTTCATCTTGGAACATTCAGTTTGAGCAATCTCTATAAAAACTATTGGCTTTTATATAGTTGGGCACTGTTGTGAGAGGGATGAGAGTGAAGTTTAGTGAAAACTATTTGACATTTCAGTGGAGATTTTTTCACACTCCACTACTTCCTCTTTTAACCTCTACACTTGCAAATTCAGGCTTCTGGGTGCACCTTTTTGAAAACTTCAACTTTCTGCTTCAAATTGCACTTAGTTTAAAGTAGGTAAAAGGCTCTTACGAAACTGCCTACAACACATTTATGTAATTGTAGATAAGCATTTTAATTTTCATCAATGTAATTTCACAGATAAAGCCCTGATGGCACCAAATCTTGAATCTTTTGGACGAGACAGAGTGATCTATCAAGAACAAGTAAAGCGTCGGACTGCAGAAAGAGAGGCTAGAAGGTAGAGTTTTGAGATTTCTTGTCTATTGCGAGTCTCTACCTGCTTGCAGAATACAGTTGTCCTGTGTGACACAGTAACATAAGTAGCAATGTTTGCTTCTTTCCTGGAAAAGGAAGAAAACCCTTAAGCTGGTGTGCTGGGCAGGGATGTTCTTCTATATCCCATCTTAGCCCATAAGTGTACAAAACCAGGCACCATTACATGGTAGTGATTTAAAATTGCTGAAAGAAAGCATAGTAAACCCGTTCCATATCTATATGGTCTCTGATTTCTTTCCATTGTTTGAGGCAGCAACATAGTGGAACATTTGAGGTGGTGACATAGTGAAAGTTTTTTTCAATCTGAATTTCCTTGCATGAAAAGTTACAGCAAGCTTAGGCAGGTCTGTTCATTGTATAAGGGGGAGAAGAAAGTTATAGCTGTTTTATACCACTGGTCTTTTTCAGAACTCGCCGTAGACAAGCAAGAGAGCAAACTGGGAAGATGGCAGATCACCTTGAAGGCCTTTCCAGTGATGATGAGGAAACTTCAACAGATATTACAAACTTCAACATGGAGCGAGGTTAGAAAAGCTACTGAAGCTTCATGTAACAAAATACAGAAAATTTGGCAGAAAAACCAATTGATCCAACTGCAGCCTTGTCTGTATATTTCACTGTATTTTGGAGAAAGTTTAGAAACTGTTCCTTGTTGGATCGTCAGTGTGACCAAAACAGTCTCTTTCTCCAACCTGTTGCATAGCTTGCAGCTAACTAAATACACTATCCTTAGTGAGATTCTTTTTATTTAATTTGAACATTATTGTGCTGTCAAACAATAAGCTTTTTATACCTTCAGTGGATACTATGTCTTCCTTCTAATTTGTGATGTGGTTTATTCTGAAAACCTCAGTGCTTTAGAAACCTTTTTTTGTCTAATAGGAAGTATTTTCTGGAGTTTTGCGTAAGCATCTAGAAATCCAATGACGAAAGTTTTGTAGACTCTTGTTACAGCCAGGCAAACTTTGCAGATGACAGAAAACCATGTTGAATGCAAACTCTGCAGAAAGATTTTCTGGTACTGACTTGATTTGAAATTCATCTGCAGTTTTATGATTGGTTTGCTCAAAGTAACCATTATTATTTAATTATGCATAACCCTAATTATGCAGTGAAGGGGGTTGTAAATTAAGCTAGTGCCTCTTAAGCACTGGGAGAACTTCAGGAAACCTGAGGTTTGGGGAGGTAGGGATAGTTCGATCAAACAGTCATCTGCTACAGCAGCAGTTAAAAGGCAAAAAAAATCCAGTAGTTACTGTGAAAACAGTAGTGAAGAAAGTAGAACATTGCTGTAGTTATCCTGTTACGTTCTCATTTTGAACCTGAGTGCAATTATCATTCTCTCTGTTTAAAGGGGATTTAATGAGATTAGATGAAATGTGGAGAAGAGGAGCAGCAAGGATCACGTGCATAGAATTGCTTGGGTTGTATGTGAGGAGGGATTAAATGGTTTTGGACTCTTCAGCTAGGAGAATGATGCTGACTTTTCACAGTGGGAGATGCAGGGGGCGTGAAGTGACAAGATACGTTTGAAGTAAACAAGTCACTTCCCACAGACAGTGTAATAAAAAAGGCATAGTCATTGCTGTAGGTGGTTGTGGAGACCCAAAGTATGAACAGATTAAAAAAGCAATTAGATCAACTGTCTAGCAGTTGGATCCTTCAGAAATGCGAACAGTTTCTACACCTTAGTTACTGGCTGATTTACCAAAGTTGCAGATGCAGGGAGAGAACTCTTTGATAAACACAGTAACTGTTTTAGGGTTGTTAGGTGCTATAATTAACTTTGCTAAGTTAAATTATCTAGATTAAAAATTCAGTGTGGTTGAATTGCTCTTTGTAACTTGGCACTTCTACAAAAATCTTTTGTAGGAGTCTCATCAGTTTCTGAGTAAGCATAGTATTTCCAAAGCTGTTTCTTTTAATCATTCGTAGCTCTCAGGTCAGTCCAGAATCAGCAGTGAGCTATACGGAACCTGCTAACTTTATTTGTAGCATCTGTTCTTGGTCCCAGTGTGAAAAGTGTGTATATGTGACATAATCTCATATTCCTTCGGCCCTGTCTCTGCCTGCTGTGTGCACTAGTTATGTTAGTTGTGTGCAGGTTACTACTGTAACCGAACATTTAAAACTGTGGCTGCAACAAAAATGACTGATTAAAATTAAATTAACCCTAAGAATTAGAAAAGATAAAGGGAAAATAAAGCAGAGAGAAAAAGTTTTGGACTGCATATAATATTGGTACTGTAAATACAAAAAAAATTAAGGAAGATGCTGAGGGATTGTAATGGTTGCCCAGTTCAGCTGTCTAGTATGGTGTCTGCCAGAACCCACTCTGTCTGAAGTGCCATTTCAGTAGGCTGATGTGAAATCCCCTCCTTTACTTGGATGAGCGAAGTTGTAGAACAATTTGGGTTGGAATGAACCTGGAGATCAGCTGTTCCAAACTCCCATGCAGAGCAAGGCCACCTTCGAAGTTAGATCCACACTTACCTCTGCAAGTACAGCCAAGTTCATCACCAGCCTAGTGTCTACTAAATGAAAATCGTTGTATGAAATGTTCAAAGTAAGACCTTTGATTAAACAGTATATCAGAAAGTAGTTATGTGCTCATGTTTTTGTTGCTTTGTGCATTTGAGGCAGAAGTAAGGGAACTTCTAAAGGTGATGGTTGTTTTGGTTGTGTTCTTAGGAGTTAGCTTAGACCAGTAAGCATCAAAGTCCATCTTGAAAGAGGTATTACAGGCAATAGGTGATTAACTTATTACTGTTTTTCTTCCCCACCAGATCGTATATTGAAAGAATCCAGCAAAGTTTTTGAAGATGTTTTGGAAAGCTTTTACTCAATTGATTGTATCAAGTCACAGTTTGAAGCTTGGCGCTCAAAGTATTTTGCTTCTTACAAGGATGCTTATATTGGCCTTTGCTTACCAAAGCTGTTTAACCCTTTAATCAGACTTCAGCTGCTTATTTGGACTCCTTTGGAGGTAAGATCATGTGCAAGAAACTTCTGTGTAAGCTTCTAGATAGTTGTTCTTTCATGCTTCTGCAGAGTAAAGTAAATTGCACCCTTAATGTGTGCTGCTTCTAAATGTGGTGTCCTAGGCATGAAGTTTAAAATGGGAACCCCTCTTGGGGTGAAGCTTTTCTGGGGAGTTTCTGGAATGTTGTCCTGTGTCTTCACAGCAGGCCAAAGTTCAGTTCACCAGTACCAGTACCAGTGCCAGTACCACCTCCATGAGTGGTATAGACCAAGAGCCAAACAACTCCTTAAATAATACATTTAGGTGTTAAAATACTTAACAGAACACTGTGATTCTAGAGATGTTGTTTCTTCAGAAGTTTTTTTAATATTCATTTATAATTTATGTCTCTACGCTGTCTGTCTTTCTCCTACACCTTCTTACCCTGTAGAACTGGTTGGCAATTTCCAAGTATTCCTCATAGTACTCATTGCCCAGTGATTAAGTAGAGAGCATGGGAAGAGCAGGACAGCATTGTCACAGCCCAGTATCCCTGGCACATGTTCAGTGTCCAGTCTGCACACGGGTGCTGACATGAGTAGCCATCAGGACACACAGTTCAGGTTACTTTTGACTCCCGCTCTGTTCTTCCTACCAGTGGAACTTCTTGTAAAGTATTTCTGCTGCAGTCAGCTGCTTATTTTCACTATACTGGTAGGAACTTACGTTTTTTCTGCCATGTTGGCTTTTAGTGTGGGACAGGAGTGTGTCTGGGCAAAGTGAGTGCAATTGCATGAGCTTGGTTTTTTAGGAAAGTGGGCTTATAAGGCAGACTCTCTTCTCCCCTTTCAAAACTTAGCTCATCTACAGCACTGTCTGCAAATGTGTCAGCCTATCTCACAAATGACCTAATCTCTCCTGTTTTCAGAAGTGTTTTTATTTTCGTAACTACTAAGAAAGTATTTGTAGAAGGGGATCTTCTGTCGCCTCTGCTCTGATTGCAGAGGAAGGGAAGCAAGAGTCTTCTGCAGAGACCATTCAGAGTATTTAATTTGAACAAATTGGGGAAAATATGTGAAGGGTGTCCTCACTGAATTCAAAACTGTTTTTATAAATTCTCTCTTCTCCCATGCTATTTCTATGTGAGTTCCCAGCTGGCAAAAAAAGCTCAGATTCATTGGAGACGTGGTACACGATTCTCATATGTGATCGTTTTCACTACTCCATATTACTGGTCCTGTTAAGCTTTTTGTTAAATTAAAAAAATTACAAATCATTCATAAAAAGAGGCTTTTAATCCAGAAAACATGGGTTTATAATGAAGCACAAATGAACTATAGTTCTCACTTTTACCCAATCTGTGGGCTTTTATTTGACTCAGGTCTAATTAGAAGCTAAAATCTGTAGGGCAACAGCTGCCAAAAAACCTCTTATTTCAACCATTTTCACTTTTATTAGATCTAGTGATTCTGTGTTTGTAGAATGAATTGGTTCATTCAGCGGTTTTGTGGAAAATTGACCTTGCTCCCCATCATCTCTCAGGTTTCAGATGAGTTGGGTTGCCCATATACACTAATCTGACCTGTGATGGCATGATTAGTAGTGTCCAGGCAAAGAGGCAGGCCATTTTCTTCACTTTGTAGGAATCAGGCTTTGCCTGTGTTTCTGAAGGAAACAGTATCTCTGCTTCAGAAGCAGAGGAGCTAAAGCAGGAGGGGAAGTAATTTTCCCATCCTTGTGCCAGGTTAAGAGACTACAGAGAGGTGCTTATTTTTTTTTTTTTTTTAATTATTATTATTTTTTTTTTTCCAGTGCGGATGAATACCTGACATGTGGACAAAAAGGACTAGATTTTGAGTTGTTGTGCTTAATTGCTGCTTAGTCTGCTTGCTTAGCACACTTCGTAGGCTACTTGGTAGACTGTTTTAAAGTAGTTTTGTTCTGTTTTGTGAGTGTATCATACTTGCACAAATATTTTGTTGTTGTTGTTGATGGTGTGTTGGCTTAAAATCTGTGTTTAGGAATCTAACCTCCGTTCTTTTTTTATTAGGGCAAGTGTCGAGATTTTGAGACTATGTTGTGGTTTGAATCATTGCTATTTTATGGTTGTGAAGAACAGGAGCAAGTGAAAGATGATGCGGATATTTCACTGTTGCCTACCATTGTAGAAAGAGTTGTTCTCCCTAAATTAACAGGTATAGTCTTAGAAAGAAAACTGGGGAAAAGGGATGTCTGTGGGAGCTTGTGCTTGTTTGTGCTTTGAGATTTTACTGTTTTTTAAATTAATGTCTGGCTGTCTTAGTACCTGTATTTGATTATTTGCAAAGTGGAGTAATTCTTTGATCTCTCACAGTGATTTCTGAAAATATATGGGATCCTTTTTCTACAACACAAACATCTAGAATGGTAGAAATGGTACAGAAACTAGTAGATGGATATCCTTCAGTGGTGAATGCAGAAAACAAAAATACACAAGTAAGTTTTTTTTTCTTAAATATCTTAGATAAGTTAAGGAATTTGAATATCTTTTTAATATACTATGTTGGGGAACACAACATGCTTAGTGAGGAGCAAGAAAGATAATTTTGCAATTATTTGATGCTCTGCAGCCTAGTTACAGAGAACCAAGTACAGTGATAAATTAGAAGAAACTCAGTGAAGTCTCCCCAAAATAGATGATAGAGATGAAAAAAGATACCAAATGTACTGACTTTTTGGTCTGCAGTTTTGCTTTGAGGGTCAGCCACAAATAGTTAGGCTTTTCTTTTGTAGATATTTGTAACCTTTTCAAATGCATTGCCTTGAAATTTGATTGTTTTACTTATCTTCTATGAATACAGTAGCTGATGTCATGAGTTCAGGTGCTGTAGCCAATGCAATGTATGCATTGCTTTTAGAATAATGGGAGAAGGGTCTAAGTGCGTGTGTATGGGGAAGTTAGCAGATTATTAAAAATTACAAAAGCCATGACTTCACAGTAGCTAATTGTGTAGCCAGGCTTAACTATGAAGTAATTCCATTGCCTTCAGTTTTTATTGAAAGTGTCAAATTTCAGCTTTGTTAATTATCATAGGCTTCTCTAAAACTTCATTTGTACATGTGCTTAAATATGTATGTCTCTTACTGTTGGGGTCACAAATGTTTTTTGTTGCTTTGAAAACTGATTTCTGAGTGGTTAACTAGTAAGCAGTGCTTTGGACACTTTTTAAAAAATTATCTGTTTCAGATGCTTTTAAAGGCATTGTTGCTAAGAATGAGGAGAACACTAGATGATGATGTATTCATGCCCTTATATCCAAAAAAGTAAGTTTGCATTTAACTATGGTGTTAGACCTTTATTAGCAAGTCAGTGTCTTCTGTCTGTAGTTGACGGGGTTTTTTTTCCCAGTATGATTCACTGGCTGGATACAGGAGATCGTTATCGTGCTGTGAGGATTTAGCAAGGACAAGCAGGATGGAAGGGAATGTTTATAGGAATGATCTGTGTGTGGGAAGGAGGAAGCCAGCAAACTCCAGACAGAGATGCTCTTGGTTGCTCATTAAAGAAATCTCTTACTTTCCAGCGTCTTAGAAAACAAGAACTCTGGTCCATATTTGTTTTTCCAACGTCAGTTTTGGTCCTCTGTCAAGGTAAGTTAGTAAATACATCCATTGAATCTTTGGTCTAGTGTAGCAATAAAATCCTCTTCAAATTTGTGGAAAATGGTAGATGGAAATTGCTTTGACTTTAGTTGAAAGAACTCTAAATTAGGATTCTTAGTCTTTGATAATGCACTGTGCACTCTTCAAAAGATTGCCAAGTGAAAGCATCATCATTTTAACTTGTGTGTTGTGGGTTTACTTAGCATACTCAACCCACTTCTTTTTAATGTCATTGTGCTTGACAGAATAAAATACGGTGCATTTATTTCCCTTATGCGCAAATGAGAGAGCTTGGTTTGGTTTGTTGTTGGGGGAGTTTTTGTTTTTTGGGCTTTGTTTTGTTTTGAATATATAGTATGAGAATCTTCATGAAAATAACTTGACCCTGTTTGGAAAACTCACTGCTATTTGAAAAAGTGTGAGAGCATTTGTAATCTTAGTTTCATTGAAATGCTAAAGAGTGTGACAGAAAGTCTCTGTGTGCGGAATGTGCAATGTAGAGTTTGCAGAGGTATGTAAGAAGCTATGACTGATGTAGTGTATGTCCAATATAAGGCTGTGAAGGAAATAAACTCCCAACTGAACAGGAAAATAAAGTATGAGACCCCTGTCAATTAAACTGCTGATCTCCACGATCAAGCTAACAGAACTCTTATCTGGAATTTTCTGTGTAAACTGCAGCAGCAGGGGAGATTGTGTTCTGAATAGGTTTGCAATCACTTCATTTTCATAAAATATTTGGCACTAAATTATTTCACTTGGAAATAGAAGTTGACTCCTTAAATGCTGTCTAGAGCAAAAACCGTACAAATATCATTTATTAAAATGTTGTTAAAAGCATTAAAAGGTTCCTTGTTTAGGGCTTGTGTCTCTTTTAAGAGTGAAATTGCCTGCTTCTGGTAATGTCTATCGGCGCCTGGGCAGCTGAGAACTATGCGTGCTGTTACCGCCGTTTTATTTTAGGGAGGCATTAAAAATACATCTCTCTTGCGCTAGCAAGTCAGTTATAGCATCGCAGACTGGCAGAAATAGAAGCTGGGAGGCAAGCGCTCGTCTGCTGTTTCCTGGTGATCTGCCTCATCAGTAAACTGCTGGCAACGTTCATTTGTAGGAGGCTGGAGCAATTCACAGGCCATACACCAGTGGGGAATAGCAGCTGTACAGGTGGCTTAGCCAGCAGCCCCTGTGACACCTTCTCTGTCTCTTGTGTCACTGTGCCTTGGGAATCAGGGTATCCTGTCAGCATAGCTGGGGATTTGATTGACAAATGGGCTGTGAATTTGTCCCCCTATGGCAATGCTAGGCCTCACTTGACATTGACATCAAATTTTGAGAACTAGGTGACTTAAAACTTCTTTTTTTTCTGATTTCTCATGCAAAATATGAGCAAAGTTGTGGTTGTGGGTGGTTGTGTGAGAATTCATAACACTCTTAGCTGGTCCTTTATTGATTCTGAATAGTTTTGAAATGAACAGAAGGCATATTTCCTCTGCTTATCTTGGCTGTGCTGTTGCATTTGAAGAGGCTCTAGAGTGTTTGATCAACTTTCTCGTTTCAGTACATTTTAAAATACTTAGTTTCCCTGTGTTGTATTTTCAGTTATTAGGAAACTTTCTCCAGTGGTATGGAATCCTTTCAAACAAAACTCTTCAGGAATTGTCAATAGATGGTCTGCTAAACAGATATATTCTTATGGCTTTTCAAAACTCGGAGTATGGAGAGGACAGCATTAAGAAAGCTCAAAGTGTAAGTAAAATCAAACAAGGTTTAAAATCACTTGGAATTTGTGAGTTAAGGAAAAATGTAGTTAAAACTTGAGGTTATCTATAAAATACTGGCTTTGATATATTGATATCATAATGCCAGTGAAAAATATAGATTTTTTTTTTTTTTTTTTTTCTTAGTACGTAAACTAAAGGAAGCTTCTCTGGCTCATACCTATAGATGGTTTAGGTATAGTGTAAGTTTCAGTGTTTTACTTCTTGAATTCTGTATCTCTCCCTTCCCAGCCCCTCTCCAGCTTCACGCAGTTGGACCTTGGAACTGCAGTCTTACCTGGCAGATTTGCAAATCATGTTAGGTAGCTTTAAAATGTTGTTACATTTTTTTAACTTTGTTTTTCCTGTTATGTCTAGGTAATTGCTTGCTTTCCTAAACAGTGGTTCACTAATCTAAAAGGAGACAAGACTATTTCTCAGTTGGAAAACTTCTGTAGATACCTTGTCCATCTGGCTGATACAATTTATAGAAACAGCATTGGTTGCTCTGATGTAGAGAAGAGAAATGCAAGGTAACTTATTTTGCGTTAATGCAATTCTTGCACTGCAGTTCTTGTGCTTTGTGTTATTTTGCTGATGCATGCAAACATGGGTAAATAGCTTCATACTGCTCCATGTCTTTTGAAACAATTGTGAACTCAAACTTTTAAAATATTATGGTATGGTAGATGGGGAGATTTTTAAGGTGCCTGAAAACAGCAACTGCTGGAAATCTTGAAGCGTTTGTAATGCTTAGCATCCCTGGTTCTGGCAAGTTTCTGGCAAATTTTGTAGTTACTGGTTTTGGACTGTTCCACCTTATGAACTGTGATGCAGATTCCTGCATCATGGCTTCTAAATTACAAGTTGTGCTTTTGTAGAGTACAAAAGTTCTGGCTTTATTTACACAGCCAACTAGATGAACCTGTTTTCCCCTAGATCAAGGAGTCACTTTACTTGTATCTGATAACCAGCATAATTAAATTTTGGATTAGATGTGTAAATGTTGCTGCTAGGTCACCTGAAATGCTATGGGTGTATTGTTTTAAGTAATAATAAACTTAAAACCAAAATTGTTACGCAGATACACAGAAATACAACAAGGCTGGAAGACTGTTTATTTCTGTTCTGTTGCATGAAAAGGAGAGATTTCAAGGTTAATGGTTCAGTTGAAACTTGAAAAGACAAACCCTTGCTACCTGCATGAGTCATTCTAGATATTTGAACTTGCTTGAGCTGTTGTTGAGTTACTCTTCAATTATTGAAGATCTCTGGGGGATTAGAGTCTTTTCCCTTTTTTATTTTATACATAGCACTGAAGCATAGAGACAGAAATTACCCTTAAACCATATCACAAAAATCTTGGTTAAGAAGTTTCGGGGTTTTTGTGGTATCAGGTTTTTTTACAGTTACCATGTTGTTTATTAGACACTTTGCTGTCTTTAGAGTCACTTTTGGTTGTGGCATATGAATTGTCTCATTTTCAGAAAACACTGAGCTTTGTGCCACACGGAGTTGTGCTCAAACAACTTTTCATCCATGCTTCGATTATGCCTCAGAACTTTGTATCCACAGTGTCACATACCAATTTAAATTTCCCTGTGATTCAAACTGAAAACAGACTTTTTGCTCCTTCCTTTGTAAAACCAAAATGCCTAGCCTGGTGTGATACAGGAATTGAAATGAAGGGAGCTGAGAGAGAATCCAGTAGAGACTAATTTTGGTAGCCTGTTTGTAAATTTGAAAGAACTTTCTTCACCAGCTGAAATGAGAACTTGGTAAAAACTTAGTATTGGAAGAGAAACATCCAATTTTTTTTCCTTTTTTCATAGTGGGTTTTAATTTAATTTCTTTCTTCTGTCCTCCTTTTTCCCAGCATTCAACAAATCTGTTGCCATTGTCGCCATTAAGCAGATACAATAAGACTGCAGGAGAAATATTTCTTTTTATAACTGAAGAATGTAATGTCTTTTCATATAAAACCTGGTACAGTTACTTGAAACAAAAATGCATTAACTTCTGCCAAGAGGGAAGTGTATCTTTACCTATGTCTGGTGCTAGTCTTCCAAACATTGGATGCTTTTTCACAAGTCAGCTAGGTGCATTTTTAAGGTAGATTTTGAAGTTCTAGTATTTTTTTGTGAGACTTGTCTAAATTTCATGTCCATCCCCGTACCAAGATACCAAAATTGTTCTTGACAGCCAAAGAACAGTCCTTCTAGCAGTTTGTTCAATCTAAGCTCCCTGGACTGACCTGAATTGTAATGCAGTTTGTTGATGGGAAGTTCATATGTTTTTGAGGCATGCATTGAAGCATATTTGCTGCCTTGACTGGTTTTTTTTTTTGCTTGCACCTTAGTTACCAGGAGAGCTATGACTCATTGCACAGTACCATAAGTAATCCAAGTATTTTCCTTGAGATTGTACTGTATCTAGTATTAAACCACACTGTATGACTAATTCCTACTCCCAATATAAATTTTTCAATTTCAGTACAAAGCTGATAACAACCTTATTTCATCAGACTAAGCAAGTGGAGGAGACGATAAGTTAGCTGAAAATTATTTGCTCTATGGATTCATAACGTAGTCTTCAGTCAATGCTAATATTTGTACATGATTGTTCCATTCCTGTATTGATCTCTCCTTCCTCTTTTTCAGGGAGCACATAAAGCAGATCATAAAGCTTCTAGCAAGTATCCGAGCACTTGATCATGCTGTGACAGTTGCGAATGATCACAATGTAAAAGAGTTAAAGATTTTAATAGAAGGAAAATAGACTTTTCTGACAACTCATTTTGAGCTTTAAAACCATTCCTGATGTGTAATTTATGTACATATGTAAAGTTTCTTAAACTGTAAAGTATTGATCTTTGTTTTAATACAAAGTGCATTCTTATATACAGCATCCTTAAAGAAAAAAAATTTGACTTACTTGAAAACAAAAATGGAATCCCAAGATTGTCATCTTTCCAGAAATCAGATTTTCCTTAAAGTTTCTCAAAATCTTGTTTACAAAAATGCTTTGTACCCATGATTAGTAATCATCTACTCCTGTTAATTGTTCCATGGTTAACTGGAATGTGTATATTATATTATGTGTAATGCAATGTATGCATATATTTATACCACCATGTTGCTTTCACACTGGATATAGAGATCTTGTACTGTTCAATAAGCTTTTCAAGCTTTTTGTTTGCTAAAAAAAATACTTATTTTGACAATAAAATGATCATAGTATTGGTCAAAAGGGCTGGCAAAACATTAAAAAATGTGAAAATCCTTTGAGCTAGAGTAGAGACACTTTCAAATGGAACCTGACCTTTAAAAAGCAGTTGTGTTGCACTCATTGCAATAACTAAAACATTATTTGCATTCAGAATATGGAATTCTTAAGCCCGTTCTTAGAAATAAAAGAAAGGAAAACCCAAATCAATACTGCTTTTTTTTGGTACAGGCATACAATAAGAGCTTGTGATTATTGCACAAGTATACATGACAGCACTTCCTAGACCCCAAACACCTTTCATTTTGTAGGAGTAATAGTTTAGCCATGACCTCTGGGCCCTCATTCCTTTTGCTCACTGTTTGTGGTTTGGTTTTGTTTGGTTTGTTTGGTTAGTTGGTTTTTTTTTTTTTTCGTATGTGGAACCTGTTTCTTCTGATTGGCATGGCTAAAGATATCAAACAAAATGAAGGTGAAGAAAATTGTATATCCTGTGATTTGAAGTATTTATATTGTACTAAATATCAAAATGTTACACTGTCCACTAAATACCACCTAAGAATAGTCTTGCAAAACAAAACATGTAATTTGGATGTAAATTAAAAAGAAAACAACTTAAAAATCTGGTGGTTTACAGCAAAACACCAGTGACTTGATCTTGTGGTCCAAGGCATGGAATTAGCTGTAATGGCCTTGGATTAAGAGCTATTTCCAGGTGTGCCCTGCATTTGGGGGGATCTGTAGCAATAAATTGGCATACTGAATAACATAAGAAATCATTGTATTCTATGCTCATGTTGTGGTATAAATGAGTATATTAAAAATGTATAATTTGTAACTTGCACACTTCATTTGGACACTGAACCATTGTTTTTCTGAACTGTTGGGATTGATGGACTACATTCAGAAATACCTGCTTTTAAAAATTGTTTCAATAAACTTGTCTGTCAAAGAGCAACTTGGTAAGCTTTATTCCTTCGAGAAGGTGGTAGAGGAGAAGATGTGTGTGCTGGCCTATTCTATTTCAATATGTCAGAAAAAAGGTCCTTAGAAGATGGATTTTTGGAGTGAATAAAAATGTCTTTACTTTGAAAAAACAATGGGATAAATACTGGACTTCATATAATGATGTGAAGGGTAGTTAAGATATTTCAAAATATTACCATGCTGGTAGTTACATGGTTTATTTTCAGTAGTGACAGATTTGGCATTTTCTGTGCTTAAGATTTTACTGATTTCAGTATTTTGTTAGACTGAAGAGGACACAAATAATCCATGCTGCTTATGTTCCTAAGAGAGTATTTGTTTATACTCAAGTAACATCAGAGAGGTTCAAAGTTGTAGCATGTTTGGTTGAGGGAAGGAGAAGGGGGATAATCAACAAAAATATACAAAATTAGATTTTGGTGGTTTTGGGGGGTTTTGTTTGTTTGGTTTTTTGGAGGACCAATACTGCACAGAGACTTTTTTGCATCTTAACACATGCCCTCCCTTCTGCTCACAGGGTCTCAAGGGTGAGAATGCCCAGCTCAGACACCTTTTGCATGGTCTAGCTTGGCTACTCTTTCTAGTGTAGCCACTGCAGCACAAAGCTCAGTGAAGGTTAACTTGTTGGCTTCAAGTTAAAGCCTTTAACATAGGCTTTTATGGTGCAACAAAACTACTGCCAGTACTCAGAACAGCTGCTACCCTTACACCTGTGATTATACATGTGGGTGGAGGGGGTGGTATATTCTGTGGACAGAATAAAACATGTTCAAGTAGTTCTAAGAACGGTGCTGCTAAGTTAGGTCAGTTGTCCAACTGGATAGTTATTGTTACTGTTTGAATGTAAGCAACTAATGTTACTGCAGGGATGAAAAATGTACTTAATTTCTATTTGGATAATTTAGATAATGGAATTCAACTGACATTACTCAAAGAGTTGCAAAAATTTAGGAGCTTGTCCTCTCTGAATATATTAAGATAAATCTGCATTGTGCACTGTCAAATTTGTTCAGAATCACTGAGTAACAACCTAAAATTCAAAGTTTTTCACTGTTTTTTCTGCATCCGGAATTTTGACTGCCATCTGATGCTGAAGCCAGATTCCAAGATTTCAACACCAGGAAACAAGGAAAGCACTTGACCAGGAGGTGTCAGAGTTTGGCTTTTCAATTACGAAATTTTTCAAACAGTGGGGGTAATAATGCTAGAGAGTGCAGGAAAGGGGTTGGAGTCAACTATTCTCTTTTGGGGCCAGGTGCCTCTTGAAAAAGGTGGCCCGTTCCCAAAAGGTGCTCAGCAGTGGCCCACCTACTCTGCAAGCCCTCTTCAGCCTTGTTCTGCCTGGGGTGGTGGTGTGTTGGGCTGGGCTATTAAAACAACAGGAACCGGATTTGGGTTGAAAATGGTGTTTATTCACAGACTCTACTGCCTCACTGGGAAGAATACTTGTGATGAGTCATTTCCCCACTCACTCCCTGGCTGTAGTTTAGGGAGGAGAAAAGCCGTAAATTCAAGCCTTCAGCTATCACCTCCAACTTGGCTTTTCTTCTAGCAGTATGTATATATACATATATAAACTACAAAACTTAAATGCAGGTTCGCAACTGCGGTTTCAGCAGGTGTGCACACTACTAATGGAGCTCCAGACTAGTGGAGCAGCAAAGTTCAAGACATTCATCATTAAAAATCCAGGCTTTTTGCTCCAATTTGGATTGTGACTAGGACTGTAAGGGAGGGAATGAAGATAGCATCTTCCTTGTAACCTCATTATAAATTACAGCTACAGAGAATCTTTTTTCAAGAGAGCCTGTAGTCATTTTCCTAATTAACTGCTGTGGAAGACCAGCTATTCATATTGCACTTGGCCTGTCCTTCCTCTACAACAAAGATACCAAATGGCTGTGGTGTCCAAGCCCTTGTGCACTCAAGGAGTTTCTCCTTCCTATCCCCATACAAGGTCACATTTGGAGAACAGTAGCTTGCAGAAACCTGCAATGAAGTAAATTTATGGGTGTAATCTAACTTCTCATTTGGAGCAATGTGTCACCTTTCGTATGTAATAAAGGGTTAGAATTGTACAGGCATTTAAAGACTCTATGTAAATAGTGTTACCCAATTTTATTCATAAACAAAATGACCACTTTCACTGCTTCCACTTCACCTGTATCTCATTTATTGATGCAAATTAATGCTAGTAGTAAAGCAGTCATACTACATGCAATGATCTTTAAACCATGTTGCACGACAGTTGCTTGATTGAGGTATAATGGAGGACATTAACATTATTGTCCCACAGTTTACCATGTGTATCCCACTGTTCACTATCAAAATTCATGAATAATTACAACATGTTAGGAGGCTGATGTCTTAGATGATGGTGAAATCCCATATGAGAAGGTACTAACACACTAAATGACATGGCAATCTTATTTCTGCCCAGACCTCTATAGGGACTCATGAGAAAGTCTAATAACCTTCTTAGTAGTTAGTGTTGTTTAGGAAAAGGAAAGATGTAGAACACGTAAGAAAAAATTGCACAGAAAATTGTCAGTCTGACATTTTTATGAACAGGATAATATATTACAGAATTATTACAGTATAATTATTATAATTATTTTATTACACAGTTATGTATTACAGTTATTACAGAATTACCTTTACCCTAAGGGACATGAATAGCAAAGAGAAAACCTTGTCCTTTGCTATAAAGGAAAACAAAATGAAATCTGAAATGTGAAATGGAGGAGTTTGAAGAAAAATTGTGCAGATACAGGAAGCCCCAAGATTCCTCTTTCACCTCCTTTCAGATACATCTAATTTTCTGCAAAAGTTTGCTAATTGGTGGTTCTGCTTTCAGTTCTCCATAAGTTACTCTACAAAGCAGGTATTTTTTTAGAAAGAATCCTAAATATATATATACTGGGGGATGGGGTATGCACCTGCAGCTTTGGTAGAATGACTTTGTGATGTTTGTCTTAGGAGGCTGAACTGTCCTCTTACCCATGGTGGGGCTTTAAAGCAGTATCCCTGTCATCTCAGGCTTATTAGTTGTCCAGTGAAAATTAACTGTTCTGTGATCAATGCTCTAAAAGGAAATAACAATACCTGTGATCTGCACATTAGCTTTACCTGTGAAGTCACAAACAAACCATTCCTGCCAGAGTCAATAGTAGTGTGTCCAGAAAAGAGAACTCCGAGGAGGCTTCAAAAATGGTTCTTGCAAGGAGGAGGACGGTTGTTTTTTTGGTGCTTTTTTTTTGAGAAACTTGCACACAACCAACAGGATGGACCAGAGCTGAGCCATTTTGCCCTGCATGTGAGGCATAAACATAAAACTTTGGTAGTATTACAATTATTAGTGGAATTAGTCGAATTAGTCTATCTGCATCATGAAATAAGGGCTGCCTTGGCTGCAGCCATCATGAGATGGTGGAGTTCAGGAGCTCATGTGGCAGGAACAGAATAGCAAGCAGAATTGCAATCCTGGACTTCAGCAGGGCAAACGTTGGCCTTTTCAAGCAATTGCTGGGGGAAATCCCATGGGCAAGACTGCTTGAAGATAAAGGGGCCCAAGATAGTTGGTTAGTGTTCAGGGACTGTTTCTACCGGGCACAAGATCAGAGCATGCCGACACGTAGGAAGTCAAGGAAGAGAGCCAGGAGACCTGCTTGGTTAAACAGTGAGCTGCTGGGTAAGCTCAAGTGGAAGAGGAGAGTTTATAGATCCTGGAAGGAGGGGCTGGCCACTTGGGGAGAATATAAGGCTGTTGTCAGAGGGTGTAGGGAGGCAACTAGGAAAGCTAAGGCCTCCTTAGAATTAAACCTGGCGAGAGGGGTCAAGGACAACATGAAGAGCTTTTTCCAATACGTGGCAGATAAAACTGACACCAGAGGCAATGGAGGCCCACTGATGAATGAGGTGGGCGCCCTGGTGACAGAAGATACAGAGAAGGCAGAGTTACTGAATGCCTTCTTTGTCTCTGTCTACTCTGTCAGAGGTTGTCCTGAGGAGCCCCGTACCGCTGAGGCCCCAGAGGAAGTCAGGACAATGGAGGAGTCTGCCTTGGTTGATGAGGACTGAGTTAGGGAGCAGTTAGGCAATCTGGACATCCATAAATCCATGGGTCTGGATGGGATGCACCCGCGGGTGCTGAGGGAGCTGGCTGAAGTCATTGCTGGACTGCTCTCCATCATCTTTGCCAAGTCTTGGGAAATGGGAGAGGTTCCTGAGGACTGGAGGAAAGCCAATGTCACTCCAGTCTTCAAAAAGGGCAAGAAGGAGGACCCGGGTAACTATAGACCGGTCAGCTGCACCTCCATCCCTGGAAAACTGATGGAATGACTTATCCTTGGTGCCATCTCAAGGCATATCAGGGATAAGAGGATCATTAGGGGCAGTCAACATGGCTTCACCAAGGGGAAGTCATGCTTGACCAACCTCATTGACTTTTATGAGGACATAACAAGATGGATGAATGATGGCAGAGTGGTGGACGTGGTCTACCTTGACTTGAGTAAGGCATTTGACACAGTGTCCCACAGCATCCTTGCAGCTAAACTGAGGGAGTGCAGTCTGGATGATCAGGTAGTGAGGTGGACTGCGAACTGGCTGAAGGGAAGAAGCCAGAGAGTCGTGGTCAATGTGGCAGAGTCTAGTTGGAGGCCAGTATCTAGTGGAGTGCCTCAAGGGTCAGTACTGAAGCCTATATTATTCAATATATTCATTAATGATTTAGACAAGGGAATAGAGTGTACTATCAGCAAGTTTGCTGATGACACTAAGCTGGGAGGAGTGGCTGACGCGCCAGAGGGCTGTGCTGCCATCCAGCGGGACCTGGACAGGCTGGAGAGTTGGGCGGGGAATAACCTGATGAAATTTAACAAGGGAAAGTGTAGAGTCCTGCATCTGGGCAGGAACAACCCCAGGTTCCAGTATAAGTTGGGGAATGACCTATTAGAGAGCAGTGTAGGGGAAAGGGACCTGGGGATCCTGGTGGACAACAGGATGACCATGAGCCAGCACTGTGCCCTTGTGGCCAGGGAGGCCAATGGCATCTTGGGGTGTATTAGAAGGAGGGTGGTTAGTAGATCGAGAGAGGTTCTCCTTCCCCTCTACTCTGCCCTGGTGAGACCCCATCTGGAATATTGTGTCCAGTTCTGGGCCCCTCAGTTCCAGAAGGACAGGGAACTGCTGATGAGAGTCCAGCACAGAGCAACAAAGATGATTAAAGGAGTGGAGCATCTCCCTTATGAGGAAAGGCTGAGGGAGCTGGGTCTCTTTAGCTTGGCGAAGAGGAGACTGAGGGGTGACCTCATTAATGTTTACAAATATGTAAAGGGTGAGTGTCATGAGGATAGAGCCAGGCTCTTCTCGGTGACAACCAATGATAGGACAAGGGGCAATGAGTACAAACTGAAACACAGGAGGTTCAACTTAAATTTGAGAAGAAACTTCTCATTGAGGGTGACAGAGCACTGGACCAGGCTGTCCAGGGGGGTTGTGGAGTCTCCTGCTCTGGAGACATTCAAAACCCGCCTGGACACATTCCTGTGTAGCCTCATCTAGGTGTTCCTGCTCCGGCAGGAGGATTGGACTAGATGATCTGTCGAGGTCCCTTCCAATCCCTAACGTTCTGTGATTCTGTGATTCTGTGAAATAGTGTAGTATTTTTAGTCCAAGAGTACTTAATTTCTGTGTATAACTAAAACTCTTGCCCTAAATATGCAGAAATAAATGAATAGGGATAGGATAATAGCATAGAGACAAACTTAATACAATGGCCTGCAATTTCAGGTTCTGCTCCAAACAGTGACTGAAGCATACAGTTTTGTTCAAATAAGTGAACAGTCGTACTGACTCCACTCACATTACTTTTGTACTTTATGTGCATAGTTAAATATTTTCATAGAGCAGAGACCTGAAGTAAAGCACAGATGTATCTCCAAGATTTGGTGTAGATTTTTTCTTACATGCTTAAGCCCAAATTTTCATAGCCTGGATTCCATACATGTTCTTGAGCATTTGCTACTACTCTATCTTAAGACTTTTGTCAGACCTAGCCAACAGAAAACATGAAGTGGGATGTAGGTTGTGTGGCTATGGGCCTCACACACCCTGGGGACATGTGGCTCAAAACCATTGTATTGTACTTAAATTACCCTTTGCCATTTTACCCAAAAGCTCAAGTCTGGATAAGACATTCATGGAACTAAAGATACTAAAATTATAATGCACACTCATGGTTACTACCTCAAAGAACTAGCAGTTCAGAGAACCTGCATCTGCAAACAGGTGATGGATAGAGCAAACCAGTTTTAAAGTTCTAATGAGCAATAAGAGATTTCAGGAGTAAAACCTACAGTGAATGTTAGGAAGGATATGCAAATTATATATAATTTCAAAACCTTTGTCTATTTGCTGTTGGTGTGCCAATTTAGCAAGGTACAGCACCACAGATGGCCCTAAGAAAATGTTGGTTTGAAGACTTAGTGGAATGGGTAAAATAGCAGGTGGCCTCACTGCCAGTGGTGCATGTGCCAATGTCTGGCAGCCCTGGGCTGCTGCTGCCAGGATCTGCAGGCCCAGAAACCTTCCTCTTCGCTTTTCAGGCATCCCAATTCTGTCTGTCACAGGTAAGACAGACACAGCACTGCCCTAGGCTTCCTCATCTTTTTGACACCTAAGGTTGCCTAGGTTGCCGAGATGCCGTCTGCCTTCAGGCAGCAAAGCAGCTTTAAATGGGCTCTGTGCTGAAGCTCAGTGAAGTTGTGGTGGGTTAACTTTGGGCTGCAGTCAGATGTCCATGCAGCTGCTCTCTCACTCCCATCCTCAACAGGACAGGGTGAGAAAACAGGAAGAAACAAAACTTGTGGGTCAAGAGAAAGATTAGAGTATCACTTAACAATTGCTGTCATGGGCAAAACAGACCTAACTTGGGGAAAAATAATTTAATTTATTGCCAATTAAAATAAACTTGGATAGTGATAAACCATGATAACACACCACCTTCCCCCCCAGCCCCTATATCCCAGGCTCAACTTCACTTCTTCATTCCCAGTGTCTTCTAGCTCCTCCCCACTCCGCAAGCTCTGGTTACAGAGGTATGGCTCAACCTTTCCATATATTTAAGGCTGGTGATTCTGAAATTCAGTTGTCAGATGAGTAAAAATTACCAAAACCTTTTATTACACAAAACCAAAGAACAAATTAAGCTTTGTTTGTAATATGCTTTGCCATATTATGCATTATACTACGTTGGCAATTAGCTAGAATAAAATATTCATTCTCATTGTCCATTAATGTATCAACAGTAGTGTTTTCTAAAGTTAATAATAGCTTTATCAAAGCTCCCACTACTGGATAGCAATACACTTTTTACATTCTCAGCTGATGTAAACTGATACTGGTGGATGAAAATTTGGACATGAGCCAGCAACGTGTGCTTGCAGCCCAGAAAGCCGGTTGTATCCAGGGCTGCATCAAAAGAAACATGGTCAGCAGTTTGAGGGAGACGATTCTGCCCCTCTGCTCCACTCTGGTGGGACTCCACCTGTATTCAGCTCTGGGGCCTCCACCATAAGAAGGACATGGCCCTGTTGGAGTCAGAACAGAAGAGGGACACAAAAATAGGGACCTCCCGTTTTGGAGGGCTGGAGCACTTCTCCTATGAGGAAAGGCTGAGAGAGCTGGGATTCTTCAGCCCGGAGAAGAGAAGGCTCCAGGGAGACCTCAGAGCGGCCTTCCAGTACCTAAAGGGGGGCTACTGGAAAGAACGGGATGGACTTTTCACAAAGGCATGTAGTGACAGGACAATGGTAATAGTTTTAAACTGAAACAAGGTGGATTTAGGTTAGATATAAGGAAGAAATTTTTTACTATGAGGGTGAGGAGACATTGGAACAGGTTGCCCAGACAAGCTGGGGATGCCCCATCCCTGGAAGTGTTCAAGGCCAGGCTGGATGGGACTTGGAGCAACCAGGTCTAGTGGAAGGTGCTCCTGTCCATGGCAGGGGGGTTGGAACTAGATGATCTTTAAGGTCCCTTCCAAACCAAACTATTCTGTGATTTGATTATTCTGTGATTATATATTCAACTGATGCCCTTCTCTGATGTTTGAAAAGTCACTAAGCAAATAATGGAGTAGTCCATTTCCAACTGCATAATAATGATTAGCTATCAGAAAAAAAAATATATCACCCTGAGGCAAAAGATATATTTTCGTAAGAAAACAAGCACACATGCCATCTGAATCTATTTTATCTGCTGAAAAGTTAATGAATTTTATACATCAATTATTTTATGCTGCAAGTATATACCATTTTAGCCTTGGATATATCTTATAAAACAATCTTTAAATTGCTGTCCCTGTTAGTGATCTTTATGCATGGTTAAAACCAGGACACTCTTGCTTTGCTTCCACAGCAGCCACTGTCATTCTTTTATTTTTACATTCTCAACAGTAAAAAAGTTTCATGTGTTTCTTTTTGATAATATGCTAGAGAGAGTTCAATTACATATGAACATCTATCACAAGCAAGTGGGAAACAGCATAAGCTGTTGTAAGCTATCAGCAAGTATGAATTTTAACTTAAGAATACATGAAACTTACCTTTAAATAGACTTTTAAAATATTACACTTTTATTTATCTATAGAACATTTTCACAGGGGTCATCATAAAGCTTGAAGGAAGCTGGCCAGCTAAAAATACACAAAGACTACTTATGCTGTATTTTATATCACAAGTATTTGCTCTGCGTTCTCTCCCACCACTGTACTCCACTCAACTGGTACATAGCCTACGGTAGGTATGTGGAATAAGCCCATATTTAAATATCAAAATATTATGTATGCAATTTACTATTTTTTTAGAATAGACCAGAGCTCTTCAGGTAATACATACCAAACATAATATTTTGTGTTTCAGTATAAAGGTTATAAGAAATAAAAAGGTCTTTCCATTTTTATTTTTTACCTTTCACAATGGGAATTGACCTTTGATGAGAAGGTAGTGGGAAGAAATGCTACAATCTACAATCAAACATGGCCCAGCTCTTTTCTCAGGAGGTAGCTATACTTCTCTTGTTTGCCCTTATGCACATTCTTTAGTTCAAATTATAGTCTCAGTGAAGGGAGTTTTTACAGAGTTTTTCACATTTTGTTTTTTTCTACTTCAGCTCTCCACTCAAACTGCCATCCTGGCCCCAGCATTATCTGAAGTGCAGCAAAGCCCACTTCTCTCTTCATTTTAGCATGTAGCTCTCAAACCTGCCTTCTGTACTCTCCTCCGCAGCTTGCAATGTCTCACCAACACAATACAGTAAAGCTCCTGTGAAGAAATACTCCTCCTCCATGGATGAGCTGAATGGAAATTTCCAAACAAATGCTTATAGTCTGTCCCTAAAACTTCTGAAGCCTATCAGGAAGAGGCAGGCTTTAGCTGTGATTCAGCACTCCCACCCAACCCGAGGCACTCAGGTCAGCCTCTGTGCTGACAGCTCCTATGCCCATCACAGACAGCACAGCGAGGTTTTTCAGCATGCACTGCTATTTGTAAGCTTAGCACTGGGATTTTTCTCCATGCTGCACGTTCAATAAATACACAACTGGGACTGAGGCTGACAGCATTTTAACAGAGCCTCGCAGTGCATCCACAGCACATCTTTCAACTTTGAAGCCTGCAATCTGGCACTGCCATAAGACAACACCAAAAGCAAAATCAGAATCATAGAATGTCCTGAGTTGGAAGGCACCCACAGGGATCATCGAGTCCAACTCCTGTCCCTGCACAGGACAACCCCACAGTTCACACCATGTGTCTGAGGGGGTTTTCCAGACTCTTCTTGAACACTGTCAGGCTTGGGGCCGTGACACCTCCCTGGGGAGCCTGTTCCAGTGCTTCACCACCCTCTGGGGGAAGAACCTTTTCCTCATGTCCAACCTAAACCTCCCCAGCACATCTTCCTGCCATTCCCCTGGGTTCTGTCGTTGGTTGCTGGAGAGAAACGATGAGCGTGTCAGAGAGAACAGATCCTTCTTCTAAGGGCCATCCTCTTTTCCCTCAGGGGCCAGGTTTTCTCAGGCTGAACTCCACCCCAACAGCAGGCCTTGCCCAATGCTCACTGCCAGCGCTCCAGCTCAGCTGCCCCATACAGGGTCTATCTGAGGGACGCCACTCACGGGAACCCAGCTCTGGCAAAGTCTCCACCCAGCCAGGTGCTGCTGCGCCCGTGGGCCAACACCTCCCCACCTGCACGCCCGTCCCTTCTCCCACCAACAAACCACCCTTCCTCTCCCCTGCAGGGTGCCGGCAACTGTAGCAAACTATTACCTTGCCAATATAATAGGCCCAGGCAGGATCTCTCAGCAAAGCGTATTTTACTAACTATTTTGCAAGACCGTGTGTTCTACCTAGTGGCAGGCACACCCAATAGGGCAAAAAGCCCCTGGTTATATCCCCCCCAAATCCCGGCCACAAATTCCCTCCCTTGTTCCCCACTGGCTGGTACTGCAGGGTTTAGAGATGACCTGACACCTGCCTCAGTTTGCATATCTCATTCATCTAATTCTAACCATGCCCTTCCCCTTATCGATTTAAAGTATGGATTCCCGGCTCTCTGGCTACCCTTCCCCCTAGCCTAACTTTTTAAATACAGGAATCAGTTTGCGTTCTGGGATTAGTTCGAAGAGGCTTCGTTAAGGATTCCTAGTCTGATGTCTCTCAGTCCTTCCCCCCTGCTGGGGTCAGGCGCCAGATCAGTTGTATAAATAACATTCTTTCGTTAAACGTTCACGGGAACCCAGCTCTGGCAAAGCCTCAACCTGGCCCAGTGCCGCTGCTCCCGCAAGCCAACACCTCCCCGCCCGCACCGCCGCCCCTTCTCTCGCCGCCCAACCGTCCTCCCTCTCCCCGCGGGGCGGCCTGCAGCCACCCTAACGGCCACACTCGCGCCAGCTCCACACCCCCAGCCCTCGACTCCCTCCGCCCCGCCGCGGTCGGTACCGCCGTCCCCTCACGCCCTCTATCGACTTCCGGTGGCGGGAGGCGCAATGCGGAAGGGACGGCGGCGCCGGAGCGGAAGTGAGGTTCCGCCGGCTCCCGCGCCACGGAGCGGAGCGGGCGGCCGTTGGTGGCAGGTGGCGCGGCCGGTGAGGGAGGCGCTGGTACCGCTGCGGCCGGGAGGGGAAGGGGAAGGCGGAGGCGGAGGGCGGCGGCACCACTACCGCGGCGAGCCCGGCGCCTGACAGTGCGCGGCGGAGCCGGCCCGGCTGTCGCCGTTGCGGGGCTCGGGCCGCGGGGGCGCCGCTGGCGCCAGACAAGATGGAGGCTCTGTCAGCGCTGTGGGCACCGGCCGCCGCGGGCTGTGGCAGGCGGCGGTGCGAGCCTGCCCCGGCCGGCAGGTGGTAGTGGGGTGGGGGTCTGCTGGCCCGGTGTGGGCTCCGGGCCGGACCCTCGGCCGGGCGCTGGGGAGGCTGTTTGGCGGCCCCTTTCCCTCCTGCCCGGGAGGGGAGAGGGGCTGCGGGCGAAGGGCCGGCCCGGCGCCGCTGCTCCCCGGGCGGTGCTGCTGCTGCGCCCGCCGGGGTTGAGCTGGAGGGTAGGCACCGGCGTGTTCCGTACCGGCGGCTTAAAGTCCGTGTCCGCCCTAGAGGTGCCGACACCGAGCCGAAGGGAGGGGACAGGGCAGAAAACCCTGCTCCTGGATTTCAAGAATTTTGCGTCCTGAGCTTAAGCCCTTAAAATTTGGCTGCCCTTGTGTTTGTTTATAGTTTCTTATTGTTTGGGGTTATTTATTGTTTTAAAGGAAGATCTTATCTCTGTGGCTTACAGGCAGTTTCACTAGTACAATACTGCAATGTTTCAGGCATCAGCTACTGCAGGGGAGGGCTTACATCCAAACAAAAAGCTACTTTCATTAAAAAAAAAAAAATAGGTTAATGTTTCAGTATGATCTTTTAAAACGTCTTAACAGCTTTGGCGTTTAAAATATGCTGTCCTTTTGTACAAGGTCAGAATCAGTAAAGTAGATCTGAAAATTGAAGCCTGCCCAGGCGTCTGTTGCTCCGATTTTGGCATTAGTTTATGATTAAGATAGATGCCACTAGAAAACATTGTTTTCATTATTTTTTTTCATCCTATTTATTAAGTATTGCAAAATAAATTCTTCTCTCTGAGAAACGTTTCAATAAATCCTTTATTTCGAAAGATGTTTCTCTGGGTAATTGTGTTTTTGAAACGTTATGTTTTCATTAGATAGACCCTATATTTGCTTTGGAACGTGAGATAAAATAAGTCTCATGAGGTAGGAAGAGCTAGCAGGTCTTTTTTTTTCTTATTGTTTAACATGTAAAATCCTTGGGAAAGGATGCAAGTCAGACCTGCTTTGTAGAAGGTATCTGGAAGCACAAGAAGGTTTCACTAACATCATCTTGTGTTGGACAGGACTGCCGCAGATAAAGGCAAAATGGCTTTCAGTAAAGGATACCGTGTCTATCACAAGCTGGATCCACTTCCATTCAGTGTGATAGTGGAAACCAGAAACAGAGAAGAATGTCTCATGTTTGAATCCGGAGCTGTGGCTGTCCTCTGTAAGTCGATATGTTTTGATAACTACAATGTAAAAAGTTAGCAGACTTGGCATGGTATAGGCTGTTTATTTATGGAATGTAAAGAAGCAACTATTCTGTTTTCTTATTTGCTAATGGAGAGGCTTCTGATTTATATGAGAAAAAAAAACCATTTTCATATGTTCATCTGTTGAGAGAGAATTTTACACATTTAATTACATTTCATCATGCATGTATATTTTCATGTATGCTAAATTTTCTTCTAATAGCTTCCAACAACATCTGCTTATTTCTCTTGTTCTGAACAACCTCCTTTTGAATACACGATAACTCGTTGAAAAGCTAATTCTCTATGTTGTATTTCATAATAAAAAGTTCTATATTCTTAACTGGTATATCATCCTAATTTGTTTTTAATCTCATTTTGTATCATGATTTTTGGTGGCTTTTTGATTTTAGCTTTATTTTGTTCCTGTATTTTTAACCTATCTTGGACTCTGTATTGGTTTTTCTTGTAATAAAATGAGTAATATTTCGAGCAAGGTGTCTTGCATTGCAAAGTTATTTTTACATTTTTTTCAGTGATAAATGCATTAAATGTTTCCTTTAAATTCTTTTTCTCTCCACACCCCCCTTTTTAAAGTCATAGTTGAAGGAGGACACTAAAATGAGAAGTGCAGAAGAGATCCGTGAAGCCTATAGATAGGGTTTTAAAATGTAGTTTGGTTTGTATTCTTCAGGAAGTCTGAGCACCTGGTTGCATAGGGTTTCTAAGCTTGTTTTTGGCTCTTTTATAGAAAGCTTTCATACCAAGGAAGTATTCTTTTTTTAATCAATAACATTTTGATTAACTCATTCTGGTGCCTGTTTGTAGTTTTCTAGCCTAGCTATTCTAAGCACCTGATCAGATTTGATTCCCTGCCTGAAGCCTGAGAGCGCTCAGAGACCTGCCCCTCAGGAGGATGCTCTGGCTTTGAGACTGGAGTAGGCTGAATGGGGAGTGCATTCTTTAACAGGACTCAGAGGTAGAAGTGTGAGTTCCAAAGAAGAGTGGAACTTGAGATGTATTTCGTTTCTCTGGTATTTGTAATTGGTATGTGAGAGTGCTCCTTGACAGTGATGTGGTCCCTTTCTGAGGCACCTGCCTGTCCATGTGTCCTGTGTAAGGTACTTAGAAGTCAAGCTATAGAGTCGTCTATACAGGACAGGCTGTAAGAACAAGTGCTCTCTAGCATACAGCTTCATCTGCAGCTTCAATATGTGACTTGAACAAGCTGGCATTAACTGTTAGAGGCCTGGCAATGGGACATGCAGCGTGGTTGACATTATAGCTGTAATTGTATGACCATCCACGTGAAAAGAGGTGCTTTTCTCCTGGTTTTGAGAACTGGTTTTGTTTGTTTGTTTGTTTGTTTATTTTTTTCTGGTGCAATTTCTTCTTGCTACATATCTAGGTAATCTCGTTGACTTTGGCAGCAGTATTTGAAAGGCACAGTGTAGTGTGGATTGGGTTGGGAATAAGTGTGGAGTCATAAAGCTAGTGAACAGGTTTAGTGGAATCTGTAAAACAGGAAAAAATGTTTTGAAAATTTGTGAAAAACTTTATCATGTATTTAGTAATTACTAAACATGCTTAAGCTACTTAAGGAGCAATCTATTAAAAAGAATTTGTTCTTGAAAGTTATGTTCAAAAAGGACAGTAAGTTACCTGATTTTTGTGCTATGATACGCTGTGGGCACCTAGATAAACTTTCTTCTCTAAAAGCTGTATCAAAGTTCCTGCTCTCTTCTATGCCTCACACTGTTACCAAACAGAGGGAGTAGAACTCAAAGGAAGTTTGAAAGGCTCTCTCCTCTTGGGCTCTGTACTTAGTAATAGCATGTTATTAAAGGTTTGTAAAGGTTTGTCTTTGGTATTCTAATTGTTAGGTTACAACGTAGTAAACATTTGTGCTTAGCTAGAAGTAGTTACTCTAAATATTGTTTTCAGTAACCTTAACCAGTAAAGTGCTTGCTCTTTTTGTATCTGGTAAATGGGCATATTTTCCCAATACATATTTAGCTGTGGCATTTTGCTTTATTTCCCTTTTTGCACCTAAACTCTTTAGGTACTGAAACATGATTCTTTTGTTAATGGTTGAAAAATTACAATCATACCCTTAAACTGACAGCAAAAAAAAGCACTACAGTTCCCTAGCTCAGGATTTTTTTTCCTTCTTTTTCTCCTTGCTGTTTGCTTCTAGTATCTATTCTTTTTAATACAGATTTAAAGGAGTACAATTGTTAGTGCTTGGGGAAGATTTGCAAAGTAGTACTTCTTCAACTCTCTGGTCATGCCACAGAAACCAGTCAGATTATTCTAGTCTGTAGCCTTACGAACTTTCGGATATTGCTACAAATCTAAAAGGTACAGTTAATGAAATACTGGCCATTAGGAAGAATCTCCAGATGTTTGCAAAATCTGTCTGAATAGATAGAAAAATGGTCAGATCAAGTATATGTCGGTTTAAATCCAGAATAGCATCTCCTCAGACTGTTGAAGAGTCATATTTTGCTGATGGTGTTGATGTTTTTTAGACTTCACAAAAATTGATAATACTGATCTCAAACTGTTGACATTTTTCAAAATATTTTAATAAATCTTGAAGATAAAATAATGTATCCAGCATTATACCCAATCATGGTTCTTACCTGTATGCAGAATGTATCATAGAGGCACAACCTAGTGAAATACCATTAAAAGTGGTTCATGTGGCTCAGTTCTGAGAGCCTTAGTGAACTGCATCTTCTGAGGTATCCATATATAGAAATTTGGATTTGAAATGGGCTAAGAGAAAGGCATGAAAGCTTGCTGATCCTTTAAATGTCATCTTAAAGGAAGTACATCTGTCATTTTGCTAAGGGAAGGATAACAGCATTAACCTTCATCCCCTTTACATTCGATGAAGCATTGCAAGATGATTCAGAGGGTTTAGTTAGGCCTATGTATGAAATGCTATACAACTTCTATGGTGTGCGATTTTTTTTCAGTGCGTGTTGTACATGTGCTGAATCTGTTATTCAAGTCAATAAAATAGGATGGAAGAAAGGAAGAGGGTGGAAGGGGTGTTTGCAGTGGTGGCTATTGCATAATCATTCACTCTTAACCTGGAAACAGCCCAAGCATTGCTTCTGCTGGCAGTGTTCTATGTGATGCTTGTAACGCGGATTAGCTAATGTTACTGTGACCGAAACATCTAAGAAATATTTTGCTTGCCTTTGTATATTCAGTATCTCTTTTATCAATTCACTCCTAGTATTGAGTTAACCCAAGATGCTGAAGTCTGAGGGGATCCTGCCAACTTGCTTCTCCAGGCCTTGTAAGAGCACTTAGTTTTAAATGTCAGCAGCTTCACTGCTGATTTGATTAGAATTTAGTAGGAGGATGTCATTTTTTTCTCATTTGATGTATAAAATAGGCAGGATATTTATTCCTTTAAATAAGACTGTCTAGTGAGATATCTTACCTGTAAAGATTCATTGACTGAGCAGGAGGATGTTCTCTCTCACTGTTCCTCTCTGGTGAGTCATAACAAAATGAGTGGGAAGCTGTCTTTACTCCTGTCGCCTCTGAGTAAAGGAGAATGTTCTGTTGTCTGGGAAAATACTGAGCCCTGAGTGGAGAGAGCTGAAGCTTCATGCACATCCTTTGACTTCAATGTTATGGTAAAGCTGAGAAGAGAGCAGGTGCGAACACGAAGAGGCACTTATGCCCACCCTAAGCTGAGCTTTCTGTGGAGCTACATAAAGCAGGAGATGTAAAAAACTGTGTGCAGCAGGCATCCTGGTTTTCATTGGCATGCTTAGCAACACTCCTCTATCAGCTATTCACATTCCACCTCTTTTTAAAAAGAAAACTCTTCCACACGGCGTTCTTGATGGGAGGGGGAAAAAAAAAGGCAGATATGCTATTATCTGTCCACAGTAGCAGACGGGATATAATAATTTTGCAAACCATTTTAAGCTGGTATGGTGCCCGTGGAAACTTAGACACCCAGACAAGAAACATGCTGACAAATACAACTGCTGTATGTACAACTGCTGTATGTACATAATTATTAAGGAGGGTAACATTCTTCTGTATGCTCACAACCAGAGTTGTTGGTTTGGTTTTTTTTGGTGGTGTGGGCTTTTTTTGTGTGTGGGGTTTTTTTTTTGGTCTTGTTTTGTGTTTTGTTTGTTTTTGTTTGTTTGTTTGTTTACTTCTGTGTTTGCTGCCACCAGTAATAAACTACCAATGTGTGATATTTTCCCACTCCCAGATAATGTTTATGCAGAGTTAAAACATTAATTAGGGAAGGAGAATATTTCAAAATAAATTACTATATTACTTTTTTGTGTGTGTGTGATGGGGTGCTACAAAATAAGTATAATGTAAGTGTTTTCCTGCCTTATGTACATATATAAATGTACAATAATAAGAAGAATTAAATTTCTTCAAGCAGTAATTTGTCCTCTCGAAAAGGTGTCTTTATGTTAGAGAGGAAAGTTCAAATACAGGTTGTGGTAGAAAAAATTTTGGAATGTATTTTGATGTAATGTTATATTCATCTGAAGCCAATTTGAAGGGACTGGGATGCAAAGGCAAACAGCAATTTCACCTTCCTGTCTTTATTACTGTTTTGACTAAGTGTCATCTTCCGGACTACGCCTTCCCATTAAACAGTATCTTAAAACACTTAAGAAGCTGCAGGGAAGCAGCAGCTCCAGTGAATGCCAAGAGCAGCTGTGCTGGTGGAAGAGGCTTTAACCTGTCCTCCTGCCTTTCCTAGGATTCTACCAGAATTCACTGTCCTTTCAAATCTACTAGGAAGATGTTCTGCTCATTGCTTTCCAGGCATTTCCAACAAAATCACATGGTTTAACAAAGATCACAGTGCTAGCCTAGCACTCTTTGAAAAGTACAAAAAGTATGGTCGGAATGATTCTGTGAATCTTCCCAGGAGGTCGGCGGAGACAGTAACTCTTGCCTGGGAAGACTATGACCTCTTTGAATGGCATAATGGATCTGCAAAGATTTGGTCCACAGTTCTGGAAATTGCAGAAAGTTGTTACTTAAAATCTGAAGGCTTTCTGCTTCTTAAGGTAGACTAGCTTTACAGCAATAATCAAGACTGTTCTGCATGTGTACCACAGCCCTTTGCATAATTTTAACAAGGGATTGCACTGGCAACAAATAAATCTCTTTATAAATGTTCTTTTCTCAATTCAGTACATTTTAATTTCTATGGTAGCACGTGTGATAGCAAAAGTCTTGGTTTTGCCCTACTGGGCATCCAGTGAGTGAGAGCTCTTGCTAATTAAATACCTGTTAAGAAGTTTAGTTTGCATACTTCTGGAGTTACTGAGACATCATTTAGGAAAACTAATTAGCATTTCTTTGTTTCAGATAATTTGGTAGATTTTTGCATCCTAGCACATATTTAAATGGAAAATTTTGTCATTTTGTGAATTGATTTGTACAGGCAAAAGTTGCAACAGTTGGCTTGATTCTGTGAAAATAACTATTTTAATCAAAGCATTCAGTATTAGATGAAAATATTTAGATTATTGGTGCTATATATTTTTGTTTTCAGTGTAGAACATGTAACTGGGTCAGAACGCCCAAATCTGATTGAAAGGAAGTGCTTGTAGGATGTTACATAGGTCAACTTTGTTTTCATACTTTTATTTCTCAGTTTGTTTCCCATCCCCCCTTCAGTGGTGTTAGATGAAATGATACATTTTGTGAAATAAATTTGCATAATATTGAAAAATAATGTTAAAGCAACCATGCCTTTTATTTGATCATCTGTTATAGTTATTTTTTGCTGTTCCAAACAGTGAGTTTTTTTTTTCTGGTGTGTAGTATTTAAATATAATTGCTAACATCTAGAGATAGCTAGGGTTTTTTCATTGCTGGGTAGAGATTACTTGTTATGTGGGGGTTCCTTCCTGTAATTTTAAGATACATGTTGATCATGGTAATGTGTAGATGTCCTTGTGGAGTAAATAATGGTACCTCGTAAATTGAACTATAGCAAATAGAGTGGAAAAAAATTAGTCCTGTAAATTCAAAGCAAATATCATATGAATTATGGCAGATTTAAATATCAGCTGTTGTCCAGTTTTCTGTGCATCCATTCATGTCAGCAAAGAATAAAAAGTAATAAAATGGTGCTTCGGTTGGTTAATTTGTAAATGAAAGTGGTGACTCCTCTGGTGTCACTTTAATGTCGCTTATGTGGTAGTATTAAATTGTTAGCTTTAGTTTAAACACTGAAAGTTTAACTGTACTAATTTGACAAAAAGCTTGAAAAACTCAATTGTAAAAGCTCAAAAACAAACTGTGTAAGAATAGTTCATAAATTTTTAGATTTTTAACTTCTAACAGCGATAGTAGCATGAGCTTTTTCTTGTCCAACTTGAATGATGTCTTGTTTCTGAAGGAACTGCACATAATTTCAGGAGTGTGTCTTTGTTCCCAACTTGGGGTCGCATGTTCTAACTGGGAGTTGTAGCCACTAACTTGCAATGTGTCATCGTGGCACCTTGTGAACCCACCAAGAAGAGAACATAACTGTAAAAAGCCTAAATGATAACTTCTGATGCAGCCTTAGTTTTATTGATATTAAAATTACAAAACTAATTTCTGATCTGGAATTAAACAGAATACATGTTGAACCAAGTTGTCCTGAAGGCAGAATTTTTAATGGGGTTCTGTTTGTGTAACAGTAAGAGGGCTGGCACAATCCCGTTAAAATAATTTAATCAGCCACCTTTCTTAAACAAGGCAGTGATTGATAAGATGTGATTGTTACACATGCATGCTTGTGATTTAACTTGGAACAGATGAGAACGTAACATTTAAAAATACTATGACCTATTAATTTTTAATAAAGATTGACTTTAAATTATTTTATTTTTCTCTTGACATCACAAATGAGGCTTGCTGGCTTTCTACAAGAATGCATTACAACTGGACCTGAAAACCACATTAAAAGTGTTATGTTTTGTTTGTTTGTTTTGTACTGCTAAATAGCGAGTCATTATTTCTGTTTTAGAAATTAATCAGCTTGAATCGAAGTCATGCAGTAGGTTAATCAAGAAGCTGCCTTTAATTTCCTTTTTGCTTAGCATCTGAACTGACACAAAGTAATAGAAGAAATACTGCCTCATAATGTTTTGTGTCCATCTTTATACACAGACATATGAATGCTTGTATTGTCCACTGTTCAGTGCTCCTCTACAGTAAAATTTGAAATCTGTTAAGTCCGGTGTTATGGATGAAAGTTGTCATTCCTGTTGGAAATTTGTGTCCTTAGAAGTTGTACATCGTCATTCTTCTTACTGAGTAAAAGTGGTTTATGTTTTCTTTTTCAGACAGCCTTAATTGTGTTGGTTATTTCCATCTATTGAAAGATGAATAAATAGAAAAGTCAATTTCTCAAGGAGAAGTAGGTTCATTAATTTGTAAGACTATATGTTTTTCTAAGTGCATATTTATATTAGCTGCATTTTTTTCAAAATATGGAGCTCATAAATCAAAGTCAAAAGGGTTCTCATGGCTGCTGGCCAACCTACAGTTCTGGGAAGAGGTGTTCCCATTAATTAAGAATGTTACAGAGGAAATGGGGAAATGCTCTTGGAAATGCTCGCTCCTATCAGGATTACCTTAGCCTTCCTGTGGTTTAACTTCTAAACTGCAGTTCACCCAGTTGGTAATTTCAACCATTCACAGAGGAAACTGCAAGTTGGCTTTGCAAACACTAGGTAGTGATATTATAGGAATGGGGTCTTAGCCACGTGTTTTTGTAACTTCAGCAGCTCTTGCACATCTGGCCAAATATGATGACTTTGCATGCTGAATGAAGTGAGGGAGCACAGATCTTCAGGAAGCTTACTGCTTTGGTGAAGAAGAAAGAGTTAAATATGATACTTATAGCGAGAATCTCACTTTGTTATTCAGACTGTTTGGTAGGGAGTGATATGAAAACCTGTATATTTAATTTTGGTATCTTCAGAAATGGGAATTCCCATGCGCAGTGGCAGTCAGAATAGGTTACACTCTGGCCTGGGTGGTCTTCCTTTCCCTGTTTCCCTGTTTCCCTTTTTCCATTTTTCCATTTTTCCCTTTTTTTCCTCTTTTTCCCTTTTTTTTCCCTTTTTCCCTTTTTTTTCCCTTTTTCCTTTTTTTTCCCCCTTTTTCCCTTTTTCCCTTTTTTTTCCTTTTCGTGTCTGTAAAGGAAAGGCATCCTTGTGGCTAGCACTGTTGGAGGTGCTGGTTCGGGAAACTCCTGTAAATTTTTGGAGGCCAAATGAACTTTTGTTCTAAACCAGCTGTACAACCGCTTGCAAGTTTTCACAGTGTTCCTGCTTGTTCATGTCAAGGTACTGAGGGCACCACCCACCCTGCCCACAGCCCAGGACCCCGTTTTAGTTCCTCTTGGGTGGTCAGTCCATGCTCCAGGGGTGGTGCAGCAGGGCTGGTCTTCAGCTTCCCACAACCTTGCCCAGCCTACACATGGGCCCTGCTGAGTTGGGCTGATGTCCCAGCCCTGCTGAGTTGGGCTGATGTCCCAGCCCAGCCTTGGCCTATCCCTGTCCCTGTGGCCTGCCTGGCCATCCTGGGACTGTGTCTGGCCCTGGTTACCCTCACCAGACCTGACCCTTGCCCACAGACTGACATCCTGGCCTGGCCTCAGGCCACCCCCATGGATGTGCCCGGTATCCAGTGCCCCCACCTGCCCTACCTCCTTGGGGGAGCCCCCGGAGAGATGGTGTTCCCCATGGTGTCCCAACAGTTCAAATGGAAGAAAATGGAAAGCAGCATGGCGTAGCTGTGTCTTGTTCCTGATTTCATCTGGGTTTTCAGAAAATTCAAGTGCCTTTTCTCAATATTGTAGCACTCCTGATTGTGGGAAGTCCCTTATTGTGCATTATCCCAAAAGTAGCCTGAGCATCACAGAATGGCTGGGATTAGAAGGGACCTCTGGAGATGATCTAGTCCAACCCACCTGTTAAAGCAGGTTCACCTAGAGTAGATTGCACAGGAACGTGTCCAGGTGGGTCTTGAATGTCTCCAGAGAAAGAGACTCTACAACCTCTCTGGGCAGCCTGTTCCAGTGCTCTGGCACCCTCAAAGTAAAGAAGTTTCTCCTCATATTCATATGGAACCTCCAATGCTTCAGTCTGTGCATTGTTGCAGTCAACCATCCCAAACATCCCTGCGTAGTGTGGGTTGGTGCTGTTGTGGCAGGGAAAAGGCAGCAGTGCAGTGCTATGGGGTTGTTCCCTTTTCCGCTACCGGTGCTACTTTTGTGACTGCTTTCTTTTTAGCTCCATTTCTTAAGAAAAATGAGTTTGCCTGATAACCATTTTTTAATCCCTCTGTGTTGGCTGATATCAGTCATCACCAAATCTCATAATTCTTTCAGGTTTCATGAACACTGACAGCTAGAGGTTCAAATGGATGCTCTCAATGAAGGGGAATCTGCCGTATGAATTTATATTAGATGTGTTATGATGTGCCTTATGGGAGGGTGGTAGGAGCATGGTGCATGTAAGCTCTTCTGCATCCTGGCTGCCTGCCGCAGGGCCTGTTAAATGTACCTTGTACCTAGACTCAGATTCTGCGGTGATTCTTAGGATAGGTGAGGATGGGCCAGGACAGTATGGATGAAGTGAACCTTCTGAGCTGTGTGATGTTTGCCATTTTCCCATGCGAATTTTGGCCTTCAAAAGAAAACAATGAGACAAGTGCAGGCAGCACAAGGTAGAAATGCTTACACGCTCACTGTGGAAAAGCTTTGGTCAGAGTTCACGCTGTATTAGATCTAATGAAACTGAAAAATGTGGCATGAACTGCTTTTGGTTGGTACTTGGATGCTTTGTTAAGAAAAATAATAGAGTAGCCACAGTAAGTTTTTCTATTTCCATTTTTTTAATTTGTTTTTGTGACCCTTTGCTGTGTTATTAGCCATGGCCTTTTTTGTTGATCTGAATTTGCAAAGCTCATATTACTTAATTTACTTCAAGCATTTACTTATTAAGGCTTAGCAAGCATAACAGGGCTTCTATGCAATGGAAAAAGAGAATAAATCCATAGAAGACAGAAAAGCTATTGTTCTGAAATGTCATTAAATGCTGGCAAAAAGTTTGAAGCTAAACCTCATCTTTCATTAATAATTTGAAATGCAAAAGAAGACCGTAGCAATTCTTTGGTTACCAAAAGCTGAGTTCAGGAGAGTACGGTTATATCATTAAATGCTTGCTGGAGAAATGGTTTGGAAGAACCAGGTTTTGAAGTTTAGAAGTTGTTCTTTCCAGCCTGATGGTGATCTGGTTAAGAAAAACATGATTTGGTGATGCCGACAAAATCACTGTCTGTAAACCATGTGCTTAAATTGTCTGTGAGTCTTTACACTTATTATGACTAAGGACTTTGCAAATAATCATGCTGCTATAACTCTTATCTTTAGCAACTGGATTACAGGAATACAGTGTATCAGTGTGAATAGTCAAAGAAGCTTTTTTTAAAATGCACTTAAAACATTGGATGAGCTTAGATTTCAGGCTGAAGTTAAATATTGTTTCATCTATATTGGAGTTTCTGATCCACTTTAATAACAGAGCTCGCGGACATTTGAACAGAAGGGATAGGCTTGTGCACAGGCAGGACTATGCTAAGCTTAGGGAATAGTCCTTAGAAAGGTTCACAACAGCAATACTGAAGAAAATATAGAAAATGTGAGAGAGAGCACAGCAGAATGCCAAGGCAATAGGTATTTTAATTTACACTTTTCTTTATGTCAAATTCTGATTTTTTTCAGTGTCAGAGTGAAAATTAATTAGCAGATAATTTCTGATGTGGTAGAAGGGGCTGATCCTTTGTGATGCAGAAATCTCGGTCCCTGTGCATCCAGTGGCACAGCTGGGATTGTCAGTCCTTGTGCTTCAGGTGCTGTTTTAGTCATGAGCAAAAGCTCAGTGCAGGTGGGATCCGGGTTCTGCTCTGCAGCGTCTTCGTCCCCTGCCTCTGTAGTCAAGCTTGTAGGCCTGATTTTTCAAGTGCTGATTCAAGTTCTAAAGCATACACTAACATTAACTCCTGGGTGAATAATGGTAGATATACTTCAATTTCTTCTAAAATATTACTTTTTTATGTCTATGAAAATTTCGTTTTCCTAATCTAAGATATGGCTTTTAAATAACATTATATTGTGGACCTCCAAGAGTTTTGATTTGCTTGGAATATATCTAAAACTAGGTAAAATGCACTTGTGACAGTCCTGTTTACTTATCTGAAAATAATACTGTTACATGGTTTTATTGTTGGATAAAAAGGATTTTTTTTCTTCCCAGGAAAAAAAAAGCATTTAGCACTACTCTAATTTTAACTATTTGCAGGAGAGCATTCTCATGGAACTCATTTGCCTGTTTTAGATGCTTTTTATATTAGGAGATGATGATGTGAAAAATGCCAACGTTCTCCTTGGATTTTCAGTTTAGAGTGGACTCATTCTCCCTGCCATAGTGTGTCGTCTTTTATATCTTAAAATCTTATGTTTTCTCTCCATAGCTGCTGCAGAAAAAGACACAATCAAAAATACCTACTCCAAAGTAATGGATGCATACGGGCTTTTGGGTGTATTAAGATTAAACCTTGGTGAGTAAAATATGTTAAATCTTAGTTTTTCAAGAAAATTGTACAGCTCCTGTAAAACTGCATAGAACAGGATCTTTGCAACAGGAGCTGGGTTCTCTTTTTTATTTCTTTTTTTCTTTGTAGACTATCTTGCAAGTTTGGAGCACTCCCAGAAATGAGGGAGTGGACAAAAATAATTTCCGTTTTCACAATCCTTCTTATTTGCAGTGTAATTTTTCCTGTTTGCATTTCCTTTTCTTCTGTAGAACCTAAGAATAAGTTCTTGATGTTGATTCTTTTTGTACTTTTTTTCAGGCAAACTGAGGTTAGATTGTGTGCATTTAAGCGTATAATTACATCAACATCACATTCCAGTAAGATTCATTGTTACCCAGGCCTTGTCTTGTTTTACAGGAGACACATTGTTACATTATCTGGTTCTAGTAACAGGATGCATGTCTGTGGGGAAGATTCAAGACTCTGAAGTGTTTCGAGTTACTTCCACTGAATTCGTATCATTACGAATTGAACCAACAGATGAGGATCGTATTTCAGAAGTGCGCAAAGTTTTGAACTCAGGAAACTTTTATTTTGCATGGTCTGCAACTGGTGTCAGTTTAGATCTTAGTCTCAACGCTCACCGCAGCATGCAGGAGCACACCACTGACAATAGGTTTTTCTGGTGAGTTCATAATGTGTTTTATCGGACACAGAATAATGTCTGCCTGTATAAACTAAGACATGGCAAGTTTTTATCCTTGTCTTTATCAGCTCTTAAATGTATGCCTTTGTCCCACAAATGTTGATGAAAGGGAACAGCATTATTTTAACTCTAAGGGCAAAAATATGGTGCTAATGATATGTTTCCATGGCCACTTGGAGTTTCTTAATCGGAAGACACAGATTTTCACTGCTTATGATATTGTACTTTGACCTGAACAATTGTTGTGATGTTGTGTTTTGGCTTTGGTGTCAATTCTTCATCAAGCATGTCAGTTTTTTAAAATGAGTGTGGTAATGGAACTTTAAAGAAAACTTTAATCTTTTGAATATTCTAGATTCTAAGATGGTGTGGTGTTTATATATAATTTCCAAGTGGATTTCCAACATACGAAAGGGCATTACAAGTTTTATTGCACAGATAATTGTAATGTTGCTGATTTTGTTGAAACAGAGCATGTATGTTATGCTACAGTGCACACTGCTTGGCTGCTGAACTCACTATCTTTTTACAGAACATTTTTGAATAAAGTATAGGTTTTCACACAGAGAATTCTTGGTAAAAGGAATACTGCTGTTTCTGCCAATAAGCAGCTTAAATAATGCCAGTGATGCATACCGTCACATAAGAAATTCTCCTCCCATGTTTTCAGCCTTTGTTAAAAAAGATGTATGTGTCCATGAGCCTTGGAAGGGTCCTAAAAACTTGGCAGTATGCTCTTAGAACAAGTAAAGAGCTACATCTTCCTCCCTCTTCTATCCAATATACACCAGACCAGCTCTGGCATATGCGCCAGTGCTATTCTACTCTTTGCCACTATTTTGGTCAGATAGAGCAATATGATCAGATTGCTATATAAGACAAAAATATCTGTGTTAAGGTGGAAAATAAGCTGTAGTCTTCAGAAATACATCTGTCTTGATGTAGGTTAACAGGAGTTATAGGAACCTAGCTGTTTGTCTCTCTCTGCATCTGGAAGAAGACCAGGCTCTCTGTTGATAAGTCAACATTTTGAGGTTTGAGGAATGATGATGCTTGTTGACCCGATCAAAATCAGCCTGGCTGCTTTTGACCCCGGTCATAAAACTTATGTTATCTGACCTTTTTTTCTCAGTAAAAATCAGTCCTTGCGGGAGGTAGATTGAATGTCCCAGATTCCAAGATCTAAAAATGTAAACACTAAAAGTCAATAACAGAAAGTATTCTGCTTGTGCACTTCAGTAAGCTTTCTTGGGCTTTTTCTGTTCAAAAGTTCCAGTCTCGTATTGCCCAGGGAAAGAATGTTGTTTGCTTTTTCAATCACCTCTTGTAATGCATCTGTAAAATTTTCTGTAAAGTGAATGCATATTGATTCACAGAATTTGAATCTTTACTAATGATTGAACTGAGATGTTTAATAAGTTGCAGATTTTTTTAAATTGGATTTTTAAATGAATAGGCTAACATTAAAATGAATAGCTTTGACCTTTATACCAAATATGTTATTTACAATTAATGTAGAATTTTCTGGGCAGTGACAAAACCAACCGTCTTACTAGAGTTTACTTGTCTTTGCTATGCTGAAAACTGTACTTCCTTTTTATACAAGTGAATGTTTCCAAAGAAAATCAAAAGCCAGGCCCCACTAGAGTGACTTAAAACAAAAAACTCACAAAACCCAAACTCTAGTTTTATTTAGTTACTGCCCTGTTGATTGGTACTGCGTAGTGCACAAGTATATCCAAACTGTGGATCTTTCTTTCATTTGAGCAGTAGCTGGTATTAGAGAATGGTATATGCAGTATATAGTGTTCCAACACTCAACCTTGAAATTGATATTTACAGAAATTTGAAAATCAGCTTGCTACGAATGTATTCCTAGAAGCTTGTCTGGGCAAGTGATTCATTATGGTGATGTATAATAGAAATAATCAGTGTATTTTGACAAGAATTTTTTTCTAGCTTTATTTTACGGTGGTGTGAAATTGAATGGTGCTTTACTCATCACAAAAAATAACCCCAAATCTGGAATTCTGGTTTGCTTTTCCCAGAGTCTGTAATGTGTGGCCTCTCAAAGCAAGGCTGAGTAGAGAAACATAAACAAACTTGGAGTATTGTTTTTTTGCTTGGATGAAGAGCAGAGGCTATAAGGGAGTTTTTTTTAAGGAGTTAAAATACATGGCTTCACCCCATATTCTCATTGTGCAAATGTTTAAGCTGTTCTCTTGTAAACTTTGTTGTTTTGAGTATGTTTAAATAAGAGTTATACCATAAAACTGTAACATGCCTATTTTCCTTTGCTTATTTGTAGTAGTGGACATAAAATGTAAGAAGTCAGTAGCTGACTTAACAATTTGAGCTGTATTTTATTTCCTTCCAGTTAATTTATTATTTTATTTTCCTAATAGGAACCAGTCACTCCATTTACATCTGAAGCACTATGGTGTGAACTGTGATGACTGGCTGTTACGTCTCATGTGTGGAGGAGTGGAGATAAGGACAATTTATGCGGCTCACAAGCAGGCAAAGGCTTGTCTCATTTCACGACTAAGCTGTGAGCGGGCTGGCACCAGATTTAATGTTCGGGGAACAAACGATGACGGTCATGTTGCTAATTTTGTTGAAACAGAGCAGGTATGTTACGCTACAGTGCACATTGCTTGGCTGATGAACTCAAGATAAGCGTGTGTGCGGTTAGATTTTTGCGCTAAATCAGCAGACCACGAGTCAAGTCTGTAACCAACAGATATTGAAATAATTCCTTTGCTGCTAAATAAGGAATCTAAGTAGGTTACATAATTTGATGATCTTGGTTTTTTGTGTAGCTTAGGGTAAGGGCATGCGTGAGTTTCAATAGCTTAAGAAGCTGTTATCCATCAGCTGAACTGGTGTAGGTGACTGTACTTCTTTTTAGCCTCCTGAGCTGTAGATGAGCGTGTACTTCTTTTGCCCTGAGCTGATTGTAAAGTAAAAGACCTTAGAAACAAGCAAAAGAGATTTTTGGCAAATACCTGTTACCTTGTGGTTCAGGAAAGATAAAAGCATTCCTATGGTTACTTAACATGGCTCTACTGAAAGGTAATTTTTAAAGCCACTGTAATTCCACTGCATTTGATGGTGTATCCTTGCCCTTATTATACAGAAATGTAAGAAGCTAGTAAATCTTTCTTTGCTGGCTTTTCTTTGCTCGCTTCTTACAATAACCTAGTTACCAAGATGTTGTTCCTGCAACTGTATTCATGTGAGCTGGTGTCTCTAGTTGACTCACTGACTCTTTGCAAAGCCTAGCTGACTTCAGCAGGATTTTATCCAGGAAGGACTCTGCTTGTACACATCTGATTTCAGGAGTTTAGTCAGAACACTGTTGTTACAGTTTCTCTGTCCAAGTTTCCTGGCAGGTTAATGTCACTCAGTGACTGTGGCATATCATTCCACTTAAGGTTTCCTTTCCTTTGTACTTACTAGACCATTGTATTCTGGATTCTGATGCACAAAATCTATGCAGGTGTTCTGAGTAGGCTGCATTGTTGTTATCTGTGCATTGGTTTACATTGCAACCTACAGGAAGGACTTATCAAGCTTTTTAAAACAAGTTACTCTTAGCACAGATGTTGTTCAGGCCCAAATAATAAATGCTTGCTGTGTTTTCTTAGATATTCTGAATCATGATTCTACAAGGAAGCATGAGAGTGCCAGAATTTCTCTTATGAATTGTTCAGAGGGGATAGAGAAAAAAGTCTGGGGAACACAATATTTTAGCTTGTAGTGTGGAATATGTAATATGTAAATATATTTTATTTACGTTTAACTAAGGTTAAGAAACCTAAAACCTTACACCCTTTAATTCCTATTAATACCATGCTTTTATTCTTAACAGGTGATATATTTAGATGACTCTGTGTCATCTTTTATACAGATTCGAGGATCTGTTCCATTATTTTGGGAACAGCCAGGCCTGCAGGTAAGCAGGAGATAGATTTAATTATACAGATAATTCTTACTAATGTCTTTTTAAACATATTACAGTAGTATTTAGGCTCTTCTGCACCATTACCTGTCAGGATGAGGTTATCCTTTGGGAGCAAGTTGGTGCTATTGTTAATTCATCAAGCCTGCCACTTTTGAGTATCTGAATGCTGTTTTGCACAAGATTTAATGTCCATTGCTTTTTAGATGTTTTCTCTTTGAAGTTCTGGATTTTTATCCTTTACTTTAAATAGCTATTTTAAAATAGTAATCTAAGGGAACCCAAAAAGACTGTTTTATTCTGAATTGTTCTTGAGGATAAGTCTTTTCAAGAAGTCAATATGGATCAAGAGTTGCTATAATATAATTGCATCCTAGTTTATTTGAAACAGGAATTGTATCAGCGACTACTACTGTGATACAATTTTTGCAGGCAAGGCTAACAAATGTTCATGCCTTACAGTGACTCTAGGTTCCTTAAACTAGACATATAAGCATTTTGCAATAGAACTGTTGAAACATTTACATGCCTTTTTACTGAAGAAGTATTAGATTATATGACTAAGTAGATTTAGTGATAAAGTGTTCTTTTAGGAAAAAGAAAAGGACATTAAGAAAAGCCTGTAAAAAGAATGCACACCATAGCATGCAGAATACATTTTGGAGATTAGATTTAGAAAGTGAAATGAATTTTTAGGCCATATTTAGGATCAAAAGAGGTCTTTGAAAAGTGATTAATCAAATGTGTAAAGACCAATAACTTACTGTAATCTTCATGTCTTAGGTGGGATCTCATCGTGTCAGAATGTCAAGGGGTTTTGAGGCGAATGCACCAGCTTTTGACAGGTGAAAGACTGTCTTAAAATTTTGTTTATGCACTACAAACCTCTGATAAATGATGCATCAGAGGGATGGGATATGTTATTCCAAATGGGAGGTTTTCACATGTTATACAAATGTGTGATTCAGAAAGCAGCTAACTGCCTGGGCAGCTTTTTCAAATTTCTACAGTATTGCTCGGACCTTTGAAAGCTTTGTTGAAAAGTTAGAAGAAATTTTAAAATAGTGAAATAATTTGTTAAATTTAAAAAATTTATGGCATGTTTAAATTGAATAGCCTATATTTGTCAGCTGCTGTATATAAGTAAAATTTATGTTTTGGTTTTATTCCTGCCATGGCACTTCAGCTTCACGGCCTTATGGTTTTAGCTACACCTATGTTGTTAAATTGGTGCTATTATTCTAATTAAATAGCAGACAATGGTTGTATGCCGTTATTGAGTTACTTTGATTTGTTTGGACACGACATAATAAAAGACTTGCAGCAGTTCTTAGAGTAGCTGGTACATTTCTGCAGTGTCTCAGTCAGTGCTGCAGGTGTTTGTGTTAATTTTTTGCACGCCAGAAGATGAGTGTGGAATTTTTCTTTTGTTAACAGGCATTTTCAAACTCTTAAAAATCTATATGGCAAGCAAATTATTGTAAATTTACTTGGAGCAAAAGAAGGGGAGCACATGCTCAGCAAAGCTTTTCAGGTGAGCATGACAATTCTCTTACGGTACGTGTCCTTGGAATTTGCCTGTTTGTGATGAATCTTGTATATAGGCTTCAACAACCGAAGCAGGTCTGCTATGCTCTGGAGCAACTACCATTTGCAGTTAAAATTGTATTTTATCATAAAAGCACTGCTTAAGATACATAAGGTGAAGTGAATTTTTAAAAGCTCTATATGCAATTAGTGTTTCATTATGCTCAGATTGGTTTACTTTACTGAAAAATTATAACAGCAACATAGACAATGTTGAGGGATTTTCAGTTATTTTCGTATTTCTTCCTTATTAGTGGCTTAATTATAAAATAAAACTTTTTTGCACTATAAAATTAGGGAATAAATGATACATTGTCATATTTAATACTGTAATGTTTCTTTTTAATAATATTTTCCTTGGATTTCCTTATATATTCCTCAATATTTAAAAAAAATCATAAACTAATTGATCAATTTAAACATAAAAGCTGCTTCATGGTTAAATAGAAATGCTTGTTCAGAAGCTGTTAACTATGGTTGGCCATTTTCATGAGTTCCCACTGGTTAGGTTAAAAATAACTGTCGCATTGTAGTCCAGAAATACTGACAAATTGAGAAGTTCTGTCTGAAGCCAGGGAACATGTCAAGAGCCATCTGTTGTTTTCCTTTTTCCTTTGTATGATAATGGTTGAATATCTTGGGCCATTCCCCAGCATCTCTTTGTATCCAGCTGTCCTGGGAGGGGACATTAGTGCTCCCAGGTCTGTATCAATGCCCAGTGCAGATCACAGCTTTGCCAACAAAGACTGGGTGAGCTCTTCAAGATTTTTCAGAGACTAGCAGGGAAAGTTTTGCTCAAGCCATCCTCCACAGCAACCTAAACCATTTGTCTGGTGTTTTCAGTAGTAGTTTATGGAGTGTTGCTGGCAGATATGTCTAAAATGGTGACTGTTAGTGAAAAGGGTTTCCACCAAAACAGCTTTTTGCAAATTGAAGCAATTGTAACAGTAGGAGAGGCTTTAGACTGTCTTAGTGACCCCTAGTATAACAAGAGAAAAACTGACTTTGATTGTGACAAGAAAAAGAAAAAAACAGGTGAAATGTTAGTCAGTTCTGAGTGATTTGGTGAACAACAATGGTAAAAATGATTTCATGTTACCTAAGAGAATGCATGTAATAAACAAGATGGCTAATTAAACAGCTTTAAAAATGTTTGTAGCCTCTTATTTAGCTTGTACTACTATGTGTTCAGATATCGGTATATTTATACTTTTTTCTTCTCTTTTTACAATGTCAGAGCCATTTGAAAGCATCTGAACATTCAGCTGACATCAAAATGGTGAACTTTGACTATCATCAGATGGTTAAAGGTGGAAAGGCAGAAAAACTACACAGTGTGCTTAAACCTCAAGTCCAGAAATTCTTAGAATGTGGATTTTTTTATTTTGATGGAAAGGAAGTTAAAAGGTTTGTGTGTATAATTTCTGTATATTTCTTCAAATTAGACAATGGTTCTGGGATGCTTTTCACCCATTAGCAAGAAGATAATAGCAAAAATGTTACTTGTGTTATTGTGTTTTTATTGTATCCACGATGATACTCAACAACTGAAATAGAAGTCACTTATTTTACTCTATTAAAACTTTGTTTCATTCTGAATATGCTCTAAAAATCTTAATGCAAAATACCTCTGAGACATTGATGGAGCAGGAATTATTTTCAGGTCTATGAGCTCACAATTTATGTGAAAATGGGCAAGTGTCGTTTTTCTTGGGAATACCCACATGGGATTAAAGAATGAATATTTTTCCATCTTCGTGTATAATGTTGTTCGTATTTTCCTCAGCAATGGAGCATACCATTTTCTGTTTGTTCTAAATGCTGATATTCAGTTCTGCCTTTTTCTAAATTTGTTTGCACCTGGATCCCCCATTCGAGAGCTTCAGTTCTCCACAAACTGTGAATGGGATGCATGTTTTCTGCCCTGCACTGCACTTCCCAATTCTGCTGTACTTGTGCTTCTGCCCATTTCCCCACATCTCTTCCCAGAGCAAAGGCTGTGGTGATTAATCTCAGCAGGCCAAGGGAAGCAGGGCTAGAAGGAGGCAACATTCCTGCTCTTCTCCCTTCCACACCCTTCCTCCTTTTAATTAATACCAGAGCAAACTGCTGAGTGCGATTCCCCATGAGAATGAGAATTGTTGAGTGAGGAGTCCATGCCACATGCAGTGGGGTTTCATCTTCTGCTGCGGTGGGAGAGGAGAGGATGGTTTCAGTGCTGCTCTGTGCTCTAGCCTGGCTGTGGGATTAAATCCTCCAAGGGCAAGTTTTAGTAGGTTTGAATAACATTAGATTTAGTGTGAGTGAGCTTAGGTCCCATCTTCACCTCAAAACGTCACCGACCATGCTCTAAAGAGCTTTAAAAGTGGTGTGACGCTTTGTGTTGGGAGAACGCCATTTGGTCTCGATGGTGATTCAAATAATATCATCACCTATCAAAAATACTGAAAATAGAATGAAAGCAAAATAGGCTGTGGCGTGTGATAGCTTGAAGAATTGTGTTAACAAAAGACACAGTGCTGATTTTTACAAGTTCATGGACAATGTAAGTTTTGGGGGTTTTTTTCTAACACAGATAACAAGTTGCTTTACATTTCAAATCAAACACAGAAATAGTAATGAAAAACAATCTTGGAGAAAGTTCTTCAAAACTTTCTGCAGTTTATGGTTACATCTCCGATTAAATGTTATGAAGCCTTACTGATGAATAAGTGTGTATCACTGGGAGAGCCAGGCAAGAAGAACATGGATGTTGCCTGATATGATCCTTTTGAGAGCTTTATAGTGCGATTTAATGGGCATCTCCAAAGAAGGGGGAGCAGTTCAGAGTGCCTGAGTGCCTCAAGCATCTGTCAAGCTAAGGGAGATAAGCTTATTTTTCATTTTTATTTGGGGAAGAAAGATAAAGTAGTGAGGGGTTGGAATTTGCCTTAGTTTTATCACAAAAATTTGTTGCTTTTACTTCAGTTAAATCAAATAAGTGTCGTAATTTTTTTTTTTCATTTTTGTTTCAATTAAGAGTTATTATTTCTGTCTGATGTTCTTGGGAAGTGTGTTAGTTGGATTGTTTGAAAAGAAAACTTAATCCTGTGTAACACTTGAACTGAGCAAGCAAGGAGGATGGAGAAAAACTGAATAAGAAAGATTCATGTTATTTGCAGAAAAGAAATTATTTTTGTATAGTGAATACTGCTGTTATTGGAGATAACCCTCTGTTGCTGACGCATTTATAAACATACTTACGATGACAGTAGCATTGCACTGGCAATACCCTGATTTACTGTTCTGGTTCAGATCTTCATGTCCCTGTCTTTGTTGGTGATATGTGTGTTAAATGAGTAGTTATTTCAGTTTTTTTTTTCTCTCTGTCTCTCGTTGTCCTTGGCACAGATCTCAAAGCGGCACTGTCAGAACAAACTGCTTGGACTGTCTGGATAGAACAAACAGCGTGCAGGCTTTCTTTGGCTTAGAGGTAAGAAAAACAGTGTACAGATACACAACTGCTCTTGATGCTTCTGTAGTAATTAGGCTGTAAAAGTACCATTACCTTCCCCATGAAAGATGAATTGCAATGTTTTGTAGATGGCAGTTTGATTTATAGTGTGATACTTTTCTCGTTCTGGGGGAACCAGATCTTAGTAGTTACAGAAACAGTAGTTGTGTAGTAGTTGTAATTAAACAGTAGTTATGCAGCATTACGAAAAATGTTCATTCTTTTTTAGGTATCAGTTTCCTATGTCTCTTAAGGTTCAGGCTTGCATTTGCAGAAGAGGAAGTGGTTTTTTAGTCCTTCACAAAAACACTTGTATTCACAGTAACTCTATTAAATGAAGTTCTTCAGCATATAGAATTGCTGTTCTTAGCATCTACCAGGGCTGTGTCTTCATATTTTCACAGTGCTGTGCTGTGAATTCTTCATGGGATGATATCATGCTTGAAGCTTCGGCCACGCTCAAATTGAGCAGCTGGAAATTAACTGTGGGATTTAGTTCTCCTGCAGGGTTGTGCTTCAGCATATTGGCTTGCTGTTGAAACAAAGGTTCTGGCCTGTGGGCTTATAAAATAGAGCTTGAACACATGAACCTGACAGGAATTGATGGAGTAAAATAGTACTGATCGGGCTAGAAGAGTAGCTCTGAAAAGCTTTTGATGGCTCCATTCATCTTAATAAACTAAGTTTGACTCCTGCTAATTTCTGTCCAGCCTTCAGAATTTTGCTTTTATGCCATTTTATGTTCATCATTTTAGACTCCTTCTTGCTGTTGGACACCTCAAGGTTTTAAAGATTTTTTAAAGCTATTGAAAATAGCTTTTTAATTTAGTTTTAATTTTTGGTATCTATTTTCAGTATCACGTTGGTAGCCACAAACACTAGAAGCTTGCTTGACTTTTAAAAAATAATCATGATTCCATAAACCAGGATTTCAAAAATGTTACAGTGACCCATTCTACATCCAGGAGCATAATGCTACATTTAAGTAATGCATTTAAATGTAAAACCATACACTTATATGTATTATATGTATACAATCAAAATGCATTTAGTGTAGACCCTGCACCGTGGAAAATTAATTCAGGTATATTGATTGGAAGGGTAAAGATTGCTGCGTGTTATGCATGAAAAGAGTGAATGACAGAAGCCATTGCTGTTTCACTGATCACAGAGCTCGGTTGCTGCTGCATTTTTATAATAGAGGTCAGTGTGTTTGGTATTACACTTTTATTGGGAAGAACATGAATTGCTCTAATTCACAATTATGTAAGTAGAAAGATGAAAAATAGCTTACCTTGTAACTAGTGATTTTTTAAATGAAAATATTTACAAATCAACTGCATAATTACTTTCCTAGTTTACTACCTATTTTTAGAAGAAAATGAAACGCTGTTGCTAAAGTTACATGTATGATGCAGCTTTTCAAACATGACATGGTGTCAGTTTGTTCAGAATGATACATATAAACCGAAGATTTTTTTTGGGGGGGTGCATATATACTGAATAAATATGTTATACCTTTAATAAATAGATGTAAAGATTTTTCTTTTGCAAATGTTGTCCTCAACTGTTGCAGATGCTAACAAAACAACTGGAGGTACTGGGATTAGCTGAGAAGCCTCAGTTGGTTACTCGCTTTCAGGAAGTTTTCCGATCCATGTGGTCTGTGAATGGTGATTCTGTCAGTAAAATTTATGCTGGAACTGGAGCCCTTGAAGGAAAAGCTAAGGTAAAGTACCTTTTATTAAAAACATTAACAGTGTTCAGTGTGGGATTTAAAACATTTTGTTATTAATATAACAACTATGTGCTTTTGTTGTAATCCTAAAAAAACACAAACAAAAAAATTAACATTAAAAGGTTGCTTATGTTGATAACCAGATCTTGTTTCAGTACATCCTTTCTCAGCCATACCTGTGCTTCCCAGACAATACCATTCTGTAGGAAACAATGAGGCTCAAAACTTGTATTTCTTTAGATCATAGCCAAGAAAAATGTATATTCAAATCAACTTTAGTTTCTTTGAATATTCTCATTTTTCTGTCTGCGACTCTGCCTCCTATGGTTTCAGTTTCATTCAGTATATCTCCTTTCCTTTAAAATGTGTTTCACTGAATGTTGTTGTTTATGCCTCTAGTGTTTATTAACAGTGTTAAAAATTAACAGCTTGCAGCTGAGTGTTTTTCATTTGCATGTTCCTCCAGCTGTTTCTTTTTAGTCTTGCAACTACTGAAAAAAACCCATATTATGTTTCTGTCTTGCTTTCTAATGCACTACATGGTGGTGTAATGCTCTGTTTCTCTTGTTTTGTCTTTATTGATGCCTGAGTTGTTCATGTTTCCTAATGCTATCTTTTATTTTTCTTCTAACAATGTTGCTTTTTTTTGTTTGTTTCCATTATCCTCTCTCTTATCAGGTGATACCTGTCAAGACAAACAAATGTTGAACCATAGCAATTTTTGCCCTTTGTTCCTTCAGGAATTTCTTTTCATACCATTCTTTTATCAAAGAATGCGCTGCTCCATATTGCATGTTGTATACTATATATTCATAGTCAGCAGTTTTGTTTTTCCATCAGTCATTCATTTATACCATATCAGGGTCCTTCTATGCACATGTACAAGGCATCACAGTAAGCTACATAAAAAGAAAATAAATAAAATAGACTTGTTGTTTATTCTGCCTTTAATTGGTGCATACAAGACTTTTTCATTTGGGATTTGCTTGCATTTTAGTATAAAGTGGAATTTGTTTAAAGACATTTAGTTTTATTTTCTTACAAAAATGTCACCCTGACCATCAGGAAAACTACAGTAAGTATTTTAAGGGATGTCTCCCTTTCTCCTGACTTTCTCATTCAACTTTACTTGATTCTTTTCCCGAATTAATAGTTTTTGCCATTCATGTGGCTACTTAAATTTTTTACTTTAAAAAATGTGTTTATTGTATCTACACTTTGATGTTTAATATTTAAAACACAGAGTACATTTACTCTACTGTCTGTGTAAGAACACAGGATACCCGCCCTGGTACAACCGTTAATGAGTACTGCATCTCATAAATCAAACACAGCATCCCTCAGAAGTCCATCTACTTGAAGAGGATCTTTGATACTTGCAAAGCCATGCAATACTTGCCATTGTTTCAATGAAACCTGACCAGGTCACTACTCAATATTTTCTTGAGTGCTCTAATAATATGTTTTAAAATGTAGTTTTAAAGTTGTTAGTTGTATTCTCATTTCTAAAATGAGAAGTTCAATGGTTGAAATTCTTCCACTTCTTGCCTGTCAGTTTGCTTCTTCAAAGTCCAAGAGTACTTAGAAGTAAAAATATGGAAATTTAGGATAGGATAAAAAATATTTTAACCTTAAATGTGTTAATATACATTTCTATACTGAAAACGAGTCCTTTTTAAAGTATTACGATACTCATTAAATCTAACTCCTTACCTACTCTTTCTTTTGCTTTCTCTGGTCTCCTTTCAATTATTTGCCTGATATGTGAATGGTGAGTGTATTTTTTGGATCATGTCATAAGTCATACATTGTCTGATGGAAAGGGAGTAGCATCCTATTAAAATCCTATTGCAATAGTATGCTTATCAACACCTCATCCATGTTGTCTTCTGAAAATCATGGTGCCAGTTTACTACTACTTATCCTTGACAAAACAGTAGTTTCTTTCTTGTTGTCTAGTACAATTCGTAGAACTAAATTATGGGTTAGTTTTGTAGTTTTCTTAAGCTTTTGTCTTTTTTTCTCATGCATTTGGGAGACCTTCAAGAACAATGCAAGCAGTGAACTTGGGGTATTTTTAATAATAATTTAATACCATGCAGCATCCCTGATGGATTACGATCTGTATTTCATATACATGCAATGGCATGTATTTACAAAGAATCACAGAATCATTTCAGTTGGAAGAGACCCTCAGGATCATCGAGTCCAACCATAACCTAATCTAACTCAGCACTAAACCATGTCCCTAAGAACCTCCTCTAAATGCCTTTTAAACACCTCCAGGGATGGTGACTCCACCACTTCCCTGGGCAGCCTGTTCCAGTGCCTGACAACCCTTTCCGTGAAGGATATTTTCTTAATATCCAATCTGAACCTCCTCTTGTGTAACTTGAGGCCGTTTACAGACACCCCACAGGCAAAATACACTTACTTGCATAAGACACAATAAACCATGTAATCAAGAAAATGTCTTTGTGCCCATCATTGTCAGTGCTGTGTACACAAATTAACACTGCTGATTTTTTAATCAAGTTTGAGACCATATGGCGTGTTGATTACATTATCCCCTAGGTGTCTGACCCCCAGGGAATATCTGTAGTAGCAGTACATCTCTTGGAGATTCTCGTTTAGTTCAGGTGGTTGGACACTGTTCTTTTGGAGCACTGTTCAGTCGTGCCACTTGTGTGCAGTGTGTGCAACAACAGTGTCTTCGTATGTATGTAGCTATAGATTAGTGTATGTGTTCCTTCTGGGATACTGCATGAGACTTGCATGTTATTTTAAAAAGTTAGGGGGTTAAGTTGAAGCTGTCTCTTTTCTTAACATGGATATTTCAGAATGTGAATTCTGAACTAATGTGCTTATATGTGTATATACATACATATTCCTGTGTCATGACATTTGGACTCAAGTGCTTGCTCATCTCTCACTATTTGGGGAAAAGCCCAAAATCCTATATCGTGGTCTAAGCATGGCATCATATCAATTCAATTTTTGAAGACCAAAGGTTTAGGGAAGAAGAAAATATACCCCTCTCTGTAGTATTCTGTTTAATTTAAATAATTTAAACTGGAATAATCTGGTTGTTAGATATGCCTTGAAGGTACTACTGTGTTGTTTAGCATTTGCGGGGGCAGAAGCACACATAGTACAGTAGTCTCAGAAGACTTTATTTAACACTTAAAGAAGGACATTTACTTGATTTTAAAACCATAGTTTACAAATATGTTACTGAATATTGACAATGTTATTGTGAGCAGTGTCCAACATAAAATATTTTATACGTGTTCCTCCCTAACAGGCTGGAAAGCTGAAGGATGGTGCTCGTTCTGTGACCAGAACGATCCAAAATAACTTTTTTGATAGCTCCAAGCAGGAGGCCATTGATGTTTTGTTATTGGGAAATACCCTAAATAGTGATTTAGCAGATAAAGCACGGGCTCTCTTAACCACCAGCAGTTTACGCGGTATGTGTCTTTCAGGATTTTAATCTGTCTGATAACTATTTGGTTTAAGAAAGCTGTATGGAGTCTGTTTTCAAAGCAATATTGGAAAGTATAAATGCTGTTTTATGTTCTGTTGGCTTATTAAAAGATGAAAGTTACTTCTGCTTTACTAATATTACTAAACTAACATGCTGCAGTAGTTTCTTTACTGTTTTTATTTTGTTGGTGTCTGGTGGTATAATAGTAAATATTTGTGGAGCATATTTATCAGAACTTTACTGAAGATGAATGTTAGATATGTTCCATTCAGTTCTTCAAATCCATTTATAATGAGTGTTAATCATGACAATTACATGCTCAATTTGGGAAAAAAAATTCCTGATTTATTAAGCTAGTAGGGGTTTTTATTGTTTGCTAACTGTCTCCTTAATTTGATTGGTCATATCATTGAAGAAATTCTCGCCATGGTGTTAAACTAGATAGGAAGCATTTTTGCTCTTATCAAGCTTAAAAATGCTGGTATTTATCTTCATTTTGGATTCTAAGGTACTGAGGAACAAAAGGGGTTTTGGTAATAGAAGAAAATTTAAGATAACAAGAGCTATCATAAAATTCCTGATGAATGATTTTCCATCACAAAAATGTTTTTTGTGAGAAGTCGTCTTTCCCAGGAACGTGCGCACCACAAAAGCTTGTCAGGCTGTGGGTGAAATTCTACATCACAATCAGAGAGATTTCACTAAGAAACTCTGCTTAAGCAGAGTAGCCACGTGGGACTTGGCTGGTTTGGTTGCAGGAAGGTGGGTCACCTAAGCAGAGGAGGGAGCTCAACCACAGCATCCTGCATCCCCAAACAGAGGTGTGGCCTACATGGTCCCCAGGACTACGGCCATGTCCCATCCTTCCACAGGTCTGATGGGCAGGGAATACTAAGTGGGCCAGATGTAGGACTTTGTTTAGAGTACTTTCCTGGGATATAAAAACTAGAGAAGCTAATTTTGGGGCAAAGAAAGAACTTAAATTTGAGTCTTCTTTCCAAGATCCCAGGTAAGGATGTCCTAAATGGTGGGTTATTGCTGTTTTTAGGGTTTAACAAAATTCTTAATTTTTCCTATTCTTTTCTTCCCCACCTTTCTCATGGACACTTCTCAACCTAGAATGAGAAAAGAATGTCAAAGCTTAAGTGCAAATCTGTGGCACACAAGAAAAAAAATTATTGCCCAGTTGTAGTCATCTTATGGGTGTTTATAGATTTCCTGTGTGGAACCTGAAAGACTATTTTACTCTCATTTCTTTACCAAGAGGTTTCATGTTATTGTAACTTTTCCTGCATCTGAAACCTGCTAAATCAGCCTCAACTCAAAATTAGTTGCAAGTCATTTTTGTTTCTTCTCACTTTCTCTATGAATGCAAGCTATCCTTTCAATATTTGTACTTCCTGTCAGCTGAGGAACATTAATCCCTCTTCACTGAACATACTATCTTGGCATTGTCTGCTAGGCAGTGAATTAACTAGAGAGATACTTCATCATATATAAATCCATTATTAATAAAGCAAGAAGAGTGAATTTTTTAATACTGTTGTGGAACTTGTTAGATTTTGCAGCATAAAAGATGTACTTTAACTGATGCAAATACTCATGTGTAATAAACTGTAGATTACAGCATGTTCTCTCACATGTTACTGGAAAAAATTTAAAAGCAATTACTTATTTGACTAATTATTTTCTTGTTTCCTTCTTACTGCATCCGTAGTTTCAGAGCAATCATTACAATCAGGTATAGTATAGTAAATTAAGCTGTAAATATCTGAGCAACTATTGTTCTTCTCTGGGTTTTTTTCTTGTGCCTATTTGCATAGTAGTTGGTTGTGGGCTCACATTTTCCTAGTAGTGTTTGGATCTGGCATTCCTGTGCCCCAAAATCCCAGAATCCTAGAAAAGCTCTTTAATACAAGAAATGTGAAAATATGAAGGGTGAAAAATGTTGCAGTTGTGCTTGGGTGTGAGTCATGAAAAGAGGCAATCAATCCTGTGGGTTTTATTTTTGCAAAACCTTTATTCTAGCTGTAGAGGAATTTGCTTTTTTATCTGGTTTGGGAGCTTCTGTATTTTTGTTTTATCTAAATGGTTTGTTTTAGGATAAGAGGTAAAATTCTTCAGTACAATTTGTAACTTCATCTTTTTTGCTGTTAGAAGGCTCTACCTGCTTGTGTTCTTGCATGAAACGGACTGATTTTGTAGTATCTCCCAGCAAAGATTAATATTGTACTGGAATGAATTGAAATAATGTGCTCACACTTGTGTTTTGTGGAGAAAAAGTACAGTCAAAACACTGAGATACGGTTACCTCTGCATGTGATACAAAATGAAAGTATTAGAGCATCTCTTTAGGTGAAACTCTTGGTGAAGAGGAGGCCTGAAGAGGGAATTTTATAGTTAACCCCATATCTTCTGCTTTGACACATTGCAGTACTATCTCCACCCTTTTTTTTTCCCCTTGGAAAACCACTTCTTTGCTATTAGTGTCTTACTGTATCTACTTAACTTTTACTGAGTACTCAAACAATGAAAGCTGAGTCACAGGTAATAGACACCTGAAATTAACTGATTCACTGGCATTTTATCCTCGTTAAAAACTGTTTATTGGAATAAACAGTCACATTGTCACTTATGGTGTTACCATCTATACTATATCAGCTGAACTTGTAACTTACAAAGAGTCATACATGTCAACTATTTTTTAACTTTTTGATGTAACCTTTCACTGTGGTTTTTATCTGGATCCAAATTGCATATGTTGAAACATATCTACAGTAATCTAGATGTTGTAGTAAAATAGTTCAATCAAGTTGCACAGTATAAAATTAGTATTCCCTTCATATAACTGATTTCCAAATGTCTGCCTACATAGTATGAACAGAAGTTACAGTATTTTTGCTGCAAAATAACGGAAAATGTAATTGATTGGATTTTTAACACTGTGGAGTGAGACACAGTTTTTTTGAAAAGCTAAATAGCTTGAAATATGTAAGAAAATTATGTATGTGGGAGGCTGGGGAGCTCTGAAAAACAATTGGCTCACTCACTATTTTGGAAAACTGATGAAAAATTAATCTTTTTAAAAAAATGTATTTATTCTAATTTAGAAAAGAGTCATTCTATAATTTAGAAAGTTTACTAGTTTAAGGGTATGAATTTCATGTTTGTAGTAAGTGTGTTGGCAGTTCACTTCTAACATTAGATTCTGTCCTGTTAAGATTTTTCTTATTAGGGGTTCATGACAATGTCAGGAGTTAAATAATTCAATTTTACAGCTTTTCTTGAAAGCTGCTTGTTAGCAAATATGAATTATTTTGAGTAACTCTTTAAAATTAAGCTCAAAATAGCTAAATTTCCAAAAGAAAAACAGGGAACTGAAGTGGAGATAATAGAAGTCCAAACTCTGCTTTTAAACTTGCTCAGAGTACTAGGAAGGCTCATTTGAGCGCATCTTCAAAGCTGGCCGTCCTGCTATTTTGGGTTCCCTGGGTTCAGATCACCCTTTGGATGATTTCAGTACCTGGATGTATCATGGCTACAATATTTCTTGGGTTGGTTTCTCTTCAGTGGTCAGGTGCTTGGGTAGCTTCTGTCCTTGACCCTCAGGGGCTTTGCTGGCATTTATTGGACTTCTTGGCCTGTCACCCTGTGTGTGGAGACATTCAAAAGTAGACTCAGTAGTGGGCTCTCACCTGAAGGTGTGAAGTATTCTGGTAGCTCTTTACTGCTTTCTTGACTTCATTTACCTGGATAATGATAAAGAAAGCATGATCCCAAGCACGATCTGCTTGTAGTACCCCAAGGAGACACCAGTCAGTTTGTTGTCTTTTAGATGCGATTAGCCCATATATGGATATACAATTTCTTCAGTTGTGAAAAGAATTAACAGACAACAAATACAATATATTTTTTTTCTTCTCTTGTTTCCAGTTTGTTTCTAAAACCACGAGGACTAGACAATCCCTGATTTTTGTTTTAATTGGGCAGCCAAGATCCTGTAACAAGTTCAAAGGTGGTGAACTTAAAAAGAATAGCTAAAAAGACAACAACAGCTCACTAGTCATCCTATTTTGGGGAATGAAAACATTGTGCGCATTAGCTGACCATTTTGCAAGACAGCACGCAGTGAAGGGAAGAATTCCATCTACTGTTGTTTATCAGCTTCTCTCAGAGTCTCATAACCATAAGAGTATTGAAAATAGGTAAATTAGTACCACTTAGGTACAGTGCTAACAGTACTGTTTATACCTGATGCAAAATTATATTCCACTGAGATTAAAGGAAAAAAGGAGCATAATTTAAAAGATATTTGTTTGCATCAGGAAATGTATCTGTATATTACACAACTGTTTTATGGAGGGATTTCTAAAATCTCTGTAACTCTAGTGTCTGACCTTTGAATAATCTTGTTACTTTCTCACAATGCCTTTACAGATGGGCCATTACTCTCCCATCTGGCAGATTAGAAACAAGGCACAGAGAAGGGCTGGTGTGACAGAGAAATTAATTGAATTGTTTTGAATCCTAGCCTACTTTCCTCACTAAAGCAGAATTTTAGGAATTCAGCTGACCTAAAAAGTAATTCAGATTTGTGGCTTAAATAGGCATACTCTAATATGATGAAATAATGTACCTATCTATTTGGGTAAATGTAATATATCAGTCATTTTTACACTGCTAGAAATTAACATATCTATAAGTTGTTTTTGTAATGTCCAATGAGATTGAATTTCATAACTTTAGTCTGTGAAAATGAGGTAGATACATGTGTTGCTATATATGAAAAATAATGGTGTGCATGGAGAATTGCAGATAGGCTGAAAGAATGACAGATATTTAGAAAACATAGATATCACAATTCTTTTATTTATTTATTTATTTATATATATATATATATATATATATATATATATATTACTTTGAACAAATTACTACTGTCTTTTATTAAGTCAGTATCCTATCAAGACAAGTAATATGTCTGCAAATATACTTTCCCTCGTGAAAAGCTGCATTCATCTTGCTTTCACAGTTTAACTTTCTATATGTCTGTGCATGGATTTGTTGCCACTTTTTAAAGGGAAAGATCTCATTGCCAAGTTTTCTGAAGGAAAATTCTATATAGAAATGATGTCTTTTAAAATGTTTTTTTCAGCATCTGTAAAAGTGCTAAAGAGTATGTGTGAAAACTTTTATAAGTATGCAAAACCGAAAAAAATTAGAGTCTGCGTTGGGACATGGAACGTCAACGGGGGGAAGCAGTTTCGAAGTATTGCTTTTAGAAATCAGACCCTCACTGACTGGCTTCTAGATGCACCCAAATTAGCTGGTGTCCATGAATTCCAAGGTAGGATTTGTATTCTTTCAATTTTTTCTTGAAAAATCTGATTTTCATAATTAGCTCGTAAACATTAAAATAGATATATGAGGTCTTAGTTCTTAAGTTGATTATAAATGACAAACAGCTTTTTTAATATTTAAATGCAGATCGCAAAAGCAAGGCCGTAGACATATTTGCTATTGGATTTGAAGAAATGGTGGAGTTAAATGCAGGAAACATTGTGAATGCCAGGTAGGTGATACAATCTATACAGTACTAGTTCAGCTGATCATCACATCTTTTGAGTAAAACGTTATTTACATTTTTTTCTCCTGTTTTGTAATGGTTGGGATTGGTCTGGATTAATTTTTGGCTGTATTCAGTTCTCTCAGATGATTTCTGTGCCAGGACTGCAGACTTCATCTCAGCTTTCCTAGCAATGCTGCGATCACTTAAGATCATGTATAATGTAATATAAAGGATCCCAACAGGCATCACTTGACCATATTTTGGATTACACCTTCAGCAGACCCTCCACTTTTTCCTTCATTTAACACTTTGAAGGAATTTACCTTCAATGCTTATAGTGTTCTGTAGTGTCTCTGCCTTCCTACTGCTGGGAACACCAAGTCCTGTGAAATTTCTTCCAAAAGCGTGTATTGTTGCTACGCCTTTATATAGTGTCTTGCATCAGATTTTGGTCTGTATAAAGCAAGGCTTCCTTCCATACTGTCAGTTTGCACTGTCATTCCATATTCAAGTGCTGGGTGATACCAGTGATGAAGGCTTTATGTGTAGTCTTAGCATCGTGTACACTTTGTCCATTGTTTAGTCTGCCTGTTTTGCATGTTTTCTGGTGTTCAGAAAGCTTCATCTCATTGAGAAAAAGCATCTAAAGCCTGTAGCACTGTTAGCCTTTGCACAGGCTTTTGTCTTGAGGACAAAGTGGGAGTTTGTCATCCCCTGATTTCATACTATATCGAGTTAACACCATTTCCAGGTTTGATATTTTTCATTTATATGTGCTAGCTCTGAAAACCATAATCTGTTAGGTCTCCAAGGAAGTTTCTTCTTGATCAGAGACCATGGTCATCTCTGTTTTCCAGTATTGACTGAGCTCCAGGCTTGGAACTAAGTCCCTAGAAAAAATCTTAGGTTTTGCTCCTGTAGTCCAGCCTCAGAAATGCAGGAAAGAGAGCTTTGACTCCTAAGATTGTCTGTGGTGTTGACAAAAGTGAGGCAGCATTTTATGAGGCTGAATTTGAAATGATGATGTCATGACAGTCTATAGCCTGTGTCTCTGCTAAGAGGCATTTGAGCACCATTCAAAACTTGGCTTTGGCTTACTACGTCAAGGCTTGGTTAAGGTTCTTGTATGAAGTTTATTTAACTGGATGTACAGTTTAGATACCTGCTTGGTTTGATTTATGTTAAAACTGGCATTTTTAATCTTGCTGCTAGCACAACCAATCAGAAACTCTGGGCTGCTGAACTGCAGAAGACCATATCAAGAGATTACAAGTATGTGCTGCTGGCTTCTGAGCAGTTGGTGGGCGTCTGCCTTTTTGTGTTCATCAGGCCCCAGCACGCTCCTTTTATCAGGTCAGTGAACACACAGCTGTGCCCAAGTTGGGTCACCTTCAATTTGCTTTGTGTTGCAAGCGAACACACAAGTGTACTAAGAAGCATATGGGGCTCTAAAAGAGCTGTTCCATCTTCTGGGGAGCTAGTTGCTTAAATTCTTTTATCTTAGTTTTTCAATGCCACATCAGTTGCCATGAAAGCTTGAAAAGCTGAAGTGTTATATTGTTACCTGCTCAATAGCTGCTGGCACATTTTAAAAATAGCCCAGTGGCCTTACTGCTAAAAGGACAGTGTGAAAATGTTCTCTTACCAACATAATGTCATACTCAGACATACTTACATCTATTAACTTCTGTGCCATTGTATTTAAAGGTTTAATAGTTGTTAACTCTTTTAGGGATGTTGCTGTTGACACTGTAAAGACCGGCATGGGAGGAGCCACTGGTAATAAAGGTGCAGTAGCAATTCGGATGTTGTTTCATACATCAAGTCTTTGCTTTGTCTGCAGCCATTTTGCTGCAGGGCAATCACAAGTTAAAGAGAGAAATGAAGACTTCGTAGAGATAGCTCGCAAGCTCAGTTTTCCAATGGTAAGCAACAATGTTAAAATTTCATAAAGAATGAGAAGTTACACCCCTTGAACTGCAGCAGTGTCATCCAAGAGCTCTGTTTATTATTTTCCTCTCCCCAGATTCCTGTAGAAATCGAATTTCGTTGGGCTGGAGATCTCAGAGATAATTAAGTTCCCACAATTTTTATTAAGATAGAAGACTGCAGAAAGAATAGACCTTTCCATTACAATGACTGATAGAGAAGGGTGAAACATGAACTCACTTGCATCAAGGATTTAGCATAGAAAACAGACCTTATAGATTTCTGACTTTCCATGGGAAATAGCACTATTTTCAGTACACAAGAAAGATTTTTTTCTAACTAATTTTAACTTACTGCTTACTCATTTTTGTCATGTTGGATTGTACAGTTCTGTACCATATCCTCATAAAGGATTACCAAACACCAAGTAAATACTTGATAGTTTTATCACTGCAACAAGACGCTTCCTTGAGACTTAAACCTGTCTTAAATTTTGTAGTCAAACTGTCCTTTGTTCTTTTCTATGGCACTCTGCAGGAGTCTGACATCTTATTTTACAGAGTTTTTTGATTTCTGAATTTGACCCCATGGTCAAGTTTCACTTTTTCTTGAAAGTACTGTATTCTTATGGTCCCTAGAAACAGTTTCTCGAATGCTGCTGTTTTAATCTACCAGTGTATCTGCTTTGATTTACTTAAGGGCAATGGAAAAATCAAAACAAAGAAGGAAGTGAAAGTTCTCACTTTAAACCCTAGGCTTTGTTTAAACTAATAGAGCCCTTCTGTCTCTCCCTAGCCATGAAAATTGTATGTAACTGAAGAGTCTTCAATTAAATCTGAATAATAAAGCAATTTTCAGTTTGTCGGGATATTGTGCCACAAGATCCTAGGGTAGTGTTTTGTTCTTCTTTCTAACCTCTTTATGACACAGGTAGCAGTCGTCATCTTAGAGCAGGCTTCTAAAACAGGATTAGAAAGATGAAGAATTTTAGAATCTAATTCAGATGATTCATGTTTGTTTAGAAATGCAAACTACAAAATAAATGTTACTTCTTTCATATTCTATATGTGTGAATACCATACAGTTGGCCATGTTGTTCTAACCATATAAACACTAAATACTAACAGCTCATCTGCTAGTATTGATGCATATTTTACAGCCAAAAACTGAACTTCTGCACCTGGAACTAGTAAATTGGTCACTCGGTTGTTTTTAACTTCATTGTGTGCTTTTGTTTTACAGGGAAGGATGCTCTTTTCCCATGACTATATCTTTTGGTGTGGTGACTTTAATTATCGGATAGATATTCCAAATGAGGAGGTTAAGGACCTAATACGACAACAGAACTGGGATCCCCTTATAGCAGGAGACCAGCTTATCAATCAGAAGAATTCTGGACAGGTATCTTACAAATGTTACTGCACTTAAGAATACTTTATTTTTCTTTTTTGCTTTAGCAATTTTTGTGGTGCTTCTGTAAATCTATATCCCCAGCATATTTTACTTATTGCTTTTGTCCAGGTACTGGTATGGAAGGGTGGGACACAGCAACATTTAGTAACTTATTCATAATAACTGGCCTAAAGAGGCTGTGATACAAATACAGCCGCTAGTTGTAGGAGTGAGGTTTTTCTTTTCTCTCCTGAAAAAAAAAGGAACTCTATAACCTTTTTAGAACTTTGTGTTGCAATTTACTAATTATAATGGTTTTCTTTTTATCAGGTGCAACTATTTAAAAAAATATTTATCCAAGTACTTTTGGTGATGTTACTGTTTACTTTAAATTGCTGCAGTAAAAGGTCTAATGCTGTTACTGTCATTCTGTTGGAAAAAGGAGTAGTCCAAAATGTAGTCTTTTTACTTAACAAAGGAAAAGAGCGTGGAATAACAAAGTATGGAGAAGGCTCCATATTTTAGATTTTTAGGGTTTCTTGAGAGGCAGCACATAGCAATTAAATTTGTAACGAATCAAATTCTGTGTGAAAGTAATATGTCTTTCCAGCTTTACGTGGGAATGCTGTAGATGGTAAAATGAGAGACAATCCTCTGTTGTTAGTTTTGGTTGCTTGCCAGCACTTTGATCATAAGCAGTGTTTTTTTCTGAGTTAGAGTTCTCTTCCATTTGTGCTGCTGTCTTGTGTGCCAGAACAGGAGGAAAAACACTTGATAATTTTATTTTTTTTTTTGTATAGCCCTGTTCCTCGAGAAAAAGCAATATATGTTCAAATGGGCAGACAGCATGATTGCCTGTCAATTCAACCGAAACAAGAGAGGTGTAGGGGTCTTGGGGACACTTCCAGTAGTTATGAAACTGGGAAGATCTATGGAAACTACTGGAATATGAAGAAGACTTAAAATAGTCTCCTGGCTGGGACAAGAATAGCATTGCACTGTTGGGCTAACATTCCAGTATTTGGAAGTGGCTGGCAGGGCAGCAGAGGGAGTCAGCTGGCAAAGAAATTAATAAATTGACTCAGAAGTTATGGATCTTCCCATACTGATCTTCTGATATTGATTTTTAAGTTGATTGGATTCCAATTTTTATTTCCAACAAGAAAAGCAGGCTAACCTGATGCAGACCATAAGATCTAAGTTAGATTTATATTTTACAGATCTCTGATGTGAAGTAAAACTGACCATGCAAGATTAAACTCAAGACCGGAGCTGGTTAACTAAAGGGTTTTAGCTTATGTCTAGTTTAAACACTTCAGGAGTGAGTAAATCTCCTGGCCTTCCAGAGTGTTGTGTCAGCTGGCTGTAACTGTTTATGTTGCAAAGTACCTAATGGACTCTTTGATTCCTTTCAGCTGACTGTATCTCTAAATACAATACCTTGACACATAATTTCACATATCTCTTTTTATTCTTTTTTTCCTATTCACTTGAGAAGAAATGGTGATATTAGCTCTCCAATCTTTCAGTTCATATTGAAATATTGAATGTATTAAAGACTTTTTGTTTTCCTCCTTATCTCCGGTTTATTGTTGGGGCATCTTGTGTCAACCTGGGGGAACGTTTTGCATGTTCAGAAAGGTACATAAAATATAAACCTTAAATTCCAATGTTTGCTGACACATGAGCAGCTGATCAACTAATTAAAATGCTGTAGACAGCATCTGTGTTCTGGGTGACCTCAAGTTCTGAACAACATTGGAGGAACAGTAGGTTGCTCATGAGCCTGGGTTTAAAGATAGAAATGTTGACATACTTCTGTTTAATGGTGATAGGTCTGGGTCACTATTTAGTCTTAGTGACAAATGCAGCATGTTTTCAGCAGATATAATTTGGGAGAAGGATTCATATTTTCAAATTAACTTCTTTTTTTTGAGATGTGTATACAGGTTTTCACTGTTAGAAAAGAGAATTCTGATTAGTTTCAAGCTGTTACCCATCTGTTTCTGTCTTCTGGCATGACACATAAGTGCTTTGTTTCTTACAGATTTTTAGGGGATTTTTGGAAGGCAAAATAAATTTTGCTCCTACATACAAATATGATCTATTTTCTGATGACTATGACACCAGTGAAAAATGTCGCACACCAGCATGGACGGACCGTATTCTTTGGAGAAGAAGAAAATGGCCTTTTGATCGATCAGGTTTGACTGGTTCCTTAATTGTTTAAAATATTCTTTTAACTGGCTTATAGAATCCATGTAGTTACATTCACAGTGCCAGTGATTCAGAGCTTCTGTCCCTGACTGTGCCTAAGACAGAAAACTTGTAATAGCATTTGCAGTAAATACAGTGAGGCTGAACAGGAGGATAAAGATTTAGATACCAGTTACTGATATTTCTGTAATTCAAGAGGAACTTCTGTTTATTTTTTTCTGTAAAACACTTGGTTTTGATGTACTTTCTTTTTGATCTTTTTACAAATAGCTTAATTTGTAAAGCATATTCCTGCAATCCCTTTTTTTTCCCCTTTTGTTTTCATTAATACTGAATGTAGCTGAAGACCTGGATCTTCTAAATGCTAGTTTTCATGATGACACTAATGTCCCTTATACATGGAATCCTGGTACTTTGTTGCACTACGGAAGGGCAGAGCTGAAGACATCTGATCACAGGTTTCAGTTTTATTTTATACATTACTTCCTAAGCATGGAAAATTTAGTATTCATGCTGTATATTTTGTTGCTCAGATACTCTGCTTACAGGTTTTTCTCATGTATTTTTTTTCCAAGGCCTGTGGTTGCATTGATTGACATCGACATATTTGAAATCGAAGCAGAAGAGAGACAAAAAGTTTATAAGGAGGTGATTGCAATGCAAGGACCACCTGATGGTACTATAATGGTCTCCATCAGAAGTTCTTCAGCAGAAGAAAACTATTTTGATGATTACTTGATTGATGAACTTCTTCAAAAATTTGCAAGCTATGGCGAAGTTATACTGATAAGGTTAAAAGCACTTTTTTTTTAATCTCTATTCTTTTTCATTGTTCCCACCTATTTCCTGGATAAAGTTACTTTCTTAGCGGGCATTTCAGTTATGATCTGCCTCATTTTTAACATTTAGACTTCAACTTTAATGAAAATTAGTCTTACATACCCGTATGTGACTCTGTTTTCAGACTTAATTTTCCCAGATACTCTTTGTTTTGGAGATAGAGTATCCTACTGACTTTCTCAGAAACCAGTCACACTTAAAATTTGTCACTTATGTAATTTTATACAAAATTTGTATTTTAAAATTAGGTTAGTATTTTTAAATGAACTGAAGATGAGAGGATCCCTGTGAATGTTGCATTTTCACTGAGCTGTGAATTGTACTATAAGTGTTGTGGTATTTTGTTTGGGGTCTGGGGGGCTTGTTTTAGTTTGGTTGTTGTTGGTTTTGTGTGTGTGTTTTGGTTTTGTTTTTGTTTTCAGAAGACTAGCAGCATAGCCCCAAGTCCATAGCGTGATGTATCGTGGAACACTCAATACAAATACCTAACCTGTAGCCACACAATTAATATTGAATATGTAACTGTAGTCACATAATTTTTAAGAGGACAGTGCTTTTGGTGTCTGATATTAACCTGGTTCACTTTTGCTTTTTTGTTGTTGTTGTTGCAAGGATACATTAAGTTAAAGCTTGTTACCCAATTATATATATTTTAGCAATCTTAAAGTTATTCTTTTCCGTCAAGTGAAACATTGAAAAACCTTTAAGTAAGAGGCTTCAAAAGTTAGTAGGTAGATTAAATTATTTTAATTTTTCCAATGGGCTTTGCAGATTCGTGGAAGACAAGATGTGGGTAACATTTCTGGAAGGAAGCTCTGCTTTGAATGTTATGAATTTGAATGGTACTGAGGTAATGTAAAAATTACTGAACTCATGTATAGCAAGGGGAAATCCAACTTTTTAAAGAATACTTGGGTGGATTCTTGTTTGTTTGTTTGTTTCTAATTCTTAAAAGTTCTTCAAGTTCCATACTAGGCAATTGCATCTCCTTTTCCTTTTCCTTTTCCTTTTCCTTTTCCTTTTCCTTTTCCTTTTCCTTTTCCTTTTCCTTTTCCTTTTCCTTTTCCTCTCCTCTCCTTCTCCTCTCCTTCTCCTCTCCTTCTCCTCTCCTTCTCCTCTCCTTCTCTTCTCCTTCTCTTCTCCTTCTCTTCTCCTTCTCTTCTCCTTCTCTTCTCCTTCTCTTCTCCTTCTCTTCTCCTTCTCTTCTCCTTCTCTTCTCCTCTCTTCTCTTCTCTTCTTTCTTTTTTTCTTTTTTTCTTTCCTTTCCCTTTCCTTCCCTTCTCTTTCTTTTTCTTTTCTTTTTCTTTTTTTTCCTTTCTTTTTCCTTTCTTTTCTCTTTCCTTTCCTTTCCTTTCCTTTCCTTTCCTTTCCTTTCCTTTCCTTTCCTTTCCTTTCCTTTCCTTTCCTTTCCTTTCCTTTCCTTTCCTTTCCTTTCCTTTCCTTTCCTTTCCTTTCCTTTCCTTCTTTCCTTTCTTTCTTTTCCTTTCTTTTCCTTTCTTTTTTCTTTTCTTTCTTTCACTTTTGATAGCCACGTAGCATTATGTTGATTATCAAAAGCCATTTGAGAGAAGTACCAAACTTAATTTATTTTTAGAAGGAATGGGCTGTTAGAGAAATGAAGATCCTATATTGAGGGGCTTTTTCATCAAATGAGGGATTTTTAATATATACTTTTGTAGTGATTTAAAAAGCTGAGTTTTAACCTTGAGTTTGTAGTATGAACCAGTTTATCATATTTATAGCCTGCAATTATTTTAAATTCGGCACTCCTGTACTGCAATCACTTAAATTGTCAACATTTCAGCTCTAATTGACTTCTGTAGGGCCACTATTTAATCTTTATAAAAATTTTAATTTTCATGTTCAACTTCTTACTGATCTGTGTTGTTGCTAAGACTTGGATTCTGTAATGTGATGTTTGCAGTTGGGTCCTTGCATCTGCTGAGAGTTTTGCTGACAGTCCATGCAGGAGGGGGCTCAGTGTCATGTGTCAGTTTGCAGAATGAAGGCCTGCTGTTTTATCAGTCTCTAAAAATAATTCATTAATACGGTTATGAAACAAGTTGTTAGCTTTTTTTAGAAAACTGTTGTTGTAATTAACAGTTTAAACTACCTAAACATACTTACTTACCCCAACAAAATGAAAAGGATAATTATTTTTTGACTTGTTACAATCATTGTTTAGTCCCAGAAATTCTGATAACCTTATTTGTGATATTTTCAGTATTTTTTTTCCCACTTTTTAAATCTAGAATGCTGAATTTTAATGTTCCTACTATTAACAATTTCTGGTTTTTGCATACCTTTTTGGCAATTCAGCTACTAGGAAGGATTATAAACATAAGCTTGAAAAATCCAGATTGGATCAGAACTTTGGAAGAAGAAATGAATCTAGAGAAGATTAATATTGGGCTGCCTTCATCAACAAGCTCCACTTTGCTTTGTGAAGATGCTGAGGTTACTGCAGACTATGATATGGAAGGTTTGTTGAAATAAAGTATTCCTTGTTTTGAAATGCTTACAGTCCTAAATAATTTAATGCATGTACAATACTTCTATTTAACAAGTTTATGCCCATCTAAAACAGATAAATTAGAAAGCACATTATTTCCAAGAGTACCTTGACAACTTGCTGAGCAGTGTCAGTTCATGCTGTATCTCTAGGTTTTACTAATTTGCTGACATTTTATTTATTCTTCACACTTCATCCTGTGACCACCCCTCTCAGGGTCACTTCATTCAGGCAACTTCTACTGTTCCTGGAGACTGCCTGTAAGCAGGATATACACAGCTTCAGAATGCAAAGCAATTATTGTTTTGCCAATACACATAATAGATTAATAGGTCTAATGAGATCCCATGCTAAGCATCGATATGCTTACCAGCCCCCAGAAGACACCTGTTGAGTCTTTGACTGGCAGGCAAATGTGAGTTGGGCAAGGAAACCTTCAGCCTCCATTGCTCCTTGAAACAGGCTGATCTTTGGCACTGATGAGTTGCTGTTTTCAAGTTCTCTGTTTTTTGTTGGATTTGGTTTTTCCCTGAAAGGTTTCTATATATTTTTGTGTCATACCTTTCTAAGTGAAATCCTCAAGTTCCTGAATATCACTGTTGCAGCAATTGTGCCTCTGCATTTCTGCTTTTCTTTACTTGCATGTTTCTAATCTATGTACTTTGTCACAGCTTGTATTTTAAACTATTAATTAATTTAATGAAAGGTCTGCTTCACTCCCTCTCTACTTTAAAAGACATTCTCTTACATCCTTGGCAAGTAAAACATGTTTTTCGAACAGCAGCAAAATAGATGTCTCACACCTTACCTGCTGACACTTCCTCTGTATTGCATTCCTGTATGTATTTTACAGGGCCTTTTTTTGTAATTTCTTGAAGAGGTGTACTTTCTAGATGTAGTCATTGTGTCTGTAATTATTTATTTTAAGTTTGAGTAGCTCATTTGCTTTGAATTTCTATCAAAGCTCCTTAGTGGCAAACGTAACATTGCAAAAGTTTCAAGAAAAGAGATGGCAGTTATATATTCTGGAAAGAGTAGACTAAGGGGCTTTTGTACGGGCATTTCATAAAGGAAGATATGTTTTGGTAAGGGTACAGATAGGGAAAACCTGTATGAAAAGTTGGAATTTGTGTTGGTCTCGGTGTCACGAAATACTTTATCTGTTTTCCAGTGCAGGTAGGAAATGGGACTTTACCAGTTTAGGTGCTTGCATGATTGGTCAATTTTATTAATAGTCGTATGTGAAATTGTGTGTTTCTCTTGAAATGTGACATCTCAAATCCTACAAGACTCTTAGCTCAAGAGCTAATGTCGAATTAGTAGCCTGGTTACTCTGTTACTGCTGAGCTGGAACTTCAGTAGAGCATTGTGTGTCATTCACACACCTGAAGAGAGTGAAGCCTACAAGTTATGGAAGAAAGGTTATTGTGGACTTACTGGAGTGTGATTGGCTAACTGTCTGGTTTAGGCATTTTGAACATCAACATCAAAATATTCTAAATTGACAGTTTACTTTTCAAAGACATGTCCATGTTGAACCTTTTTTTTAGACATCATCACCTTTTGAAACAGAAGGTATTACAAATAGCAGATATCTTGAAATCCCCTGCTTAGCCTTCTGAACAATAAATTAAGCTTGCCATCTTTTGCAAACCAAGGACATCATTTTTGCAAAGGTCTTCTTTGTAAAGGTAATTGTTTCTTAGATTAAGCAACATTACACTTGCCACACTATTATAATTACCTATAATATAGATCTATAATATATATTGTGCATTTGGAGTGTGTTCAACTGGTTTCAATACACATGCATTCTTCATGTGTAATTTTATGGTGCAAGAATCATACTTGCGTTGTTGAGCTAATTCCTTGGAACTTGAGGGCTTTTTGCAGGAAATCCTATGCCCAGAATCAGTTCATAATTTCCCCACTTTTAAAAATAACTGTAAAATAACTGTTCTTCTCTTTATTTGACATGCTTTTTCTTTTGTGGGGGTGGGGTTTATTATTTAGGAGACATCGATGACTATAGTGCTGAAGTAGAAGAAATCCTTCCTCAGCATCTACAGCCAACTTCAGGCTCTGGTCTTGGAACCTCCCCGAGCTCTTCACCACGTTCCAGTCCCTGTCAATCCCCTACGCTGTCAGATGGACCTACACTACCAGTGAGACCGAGCCGAGCACCAACAAAAACCCCGGGACCACCTGTTTCCACACACAGTGTGTATTACATTGCTCAACTGCCTCTATTACTACTATACAATCTGGCAGCCGCATGGCCCACTGGTAGAGTGCTACCTTATATGTGATTTTTAATAGAGCCTTTAGAAGAATATAGAAAGCTATTCTTGTCATTGTCTAGCATTTTATGCATAAGTGGCCTTGGGTAAATCACCTCATTCTTTGTGTCTTGGTTTTCCTAACGGGCAGTGGAAGAGCTTTGTTTCCTGAGTCATATTTAATACACTGTCCACTGATCTATGGTGCTGCAAACTGCATAACTTGCTCTAGTTCTTTAGTATTTCATCATGAAAGAGACATCTCAAAAAACTATGCGATTAATACGCTTTCTGTGTTGATTAGCTTGAAACCTCTGTTCAAGGATTCTGTTGCAATGTGTCAGTATAATCCCAGTTCACTTTAGCCATACTTTTCAAATACAGCCCATTTCAATTAATGCTTCTCTCAGCTCTACTATGTAAATGGTAATCAGCAGATTTGTAAATGGAGTGTATAATATGAAGGCTTCTGTTTAAACGCAACTTTAGTGAAAAAGTGTACATTCAGAATTACGGTGTTTGGAATGGCTTCTAGAACAGTTTATGTCAATGTAATTTGGAGTAACTTTATAAAGACTGATAAAATGCCTTCAGAATTCCCCTTGTAATGCTTTTTTTTACAGAGCACTTAATTAATAGATTAGCATCAAAATCAAAATTTGGAACCTGCAGGTTTTAAGAAAAGCATATACTGATTAGAGCATATGAGACAAAAATCTTGGTTTAGGAAATCTGTTTGTTTTCACCAGGAATTTGTTAATCTTGTTTTCCCTCTTGCAAAAATTTCTGTATCATTTTTTCCAGGGCTGGGGACTGACTGTCATCTCTGTAAAAATAACTTGCTATTAGAAAAGCTTTTGTGTGATTAGAATATACAAGTGTTTAATTTTTTCATTGTTTTCTGTCATTATTCTCCAGCTGAACCTCAGCACAGTACGCAGCAGAAAGAGTCTTCTCAGAGCCTGGAGCCTAAGCGTCCTCCACCACCTCGTCCCGTTGCTCCTCCTGCACGCCCTGCTCCACCACAGAGGCCACCTCCACCATCAGGTAATGTGGTGATGTACATCAGGAGGTCAGGAATATTTTGTTTCAGGTCTGTGAGCTAAACTTTGAAGTTCCATGCCCAAAGTACACCTTATATGTTGGTTTGGGTCTCAATGGAACATACCAGTTTTTCAGTAAAATGTTTAGTTGATGCATTTAATAGCAATAACAGCATGGGAAATAACAACATTTTTCCGTACCATTTAAATATTATGGTCTTTGCTTAGTGAATAAGTTTTAAAATCTTTATAAACTTATTTTCACAGTTTAAATATGTGGGCTTCCCACAGCAGTGTTTACTCAACATTTTCATTTTTATAGCATCTTCATGTTTTAAATGAAAGGTAAATAATCTTGTACATTCATTGATTTATATTCCTTTAATTTTTGCATCAGTATGTGTGCATTTTGTCATGTCTGAGATTTTAATGTAGAGTTCATCTGGATCATCTGAGAATGTAAGCAATTGAGCACTAAGAAACTGGATGTTCAGAAGCATATGGGCAACATAGTTACTAACAAACTGACCCTTGTCATTTTTAACTTTCTCATTCTTTTTCTTCCCTCTTACTGTACTGATATTTTTCATTATTGCTGCATTCATTTCTTAAATACTGTAAGGCGGTAGGAGTCCTGCACCTGCTAGAAAAGAATTTGGAGGTAATTATTTTAATTGTTTTCAATATGAATGACTACATAGCAAAACTACTATGTTGGTCTGTTGTGACAATACTTAATACAATGACATTCAAAGGTATAAAAATCAGTAATTCTTAAAGATCAATGTCATTCCTTTCTCGGGGTTTGTTTTCTCTTCTGAATTACATTTGACTTTTTAGTGAAAAAATATTTCTCCAGATGTTGGTACATTATAATCAGATAGGTCCAGGGTTTTACTACTTTGTCCTGGTCAAAATACACCCAGCTAGCATTTCTGTGAAAGCAGAAACTTGTCTTTAGTTTAGGGGAGTTTTTTCCTCACAGTCCATGACAAGGAGCATTGTACAATGGATTGTGATTGTAGCTACTTGCAGTCATTATCCATTAATTAATTGTTCAAATTGTCATTACTGCTGGTCTGGCCCTGTTTCCCCTGGATGATGACCAGTTAACAGAGAGCTCCAAATGACTGAGCTGTATTTGTCTCTAAGCTGAACACTAACATATAGGTAGTTTATTTTCTGTTTCCAAGTCTGAAATGTGTTTCTAAGGCCTTCCTAGAGACATGAAACATCCTCCATAGTTCCTGGAAGCAGCATGTAATTCAGAAACACAAACTTAGCAAAATAATTTATTCAGTTACTTTCAAGGCACTCGAGAGCTGCAGGTCTTTGCAAAATAACAAAATTCCAAAATAATTCTCCCCTAATTCCGTCCCTTTTGATAATGCTGATGGCCTTATCAACCCTTCAGGCTAGTTTTGTTTTTTACCAGCTTGATCTGGGTTTGCATGTAATAATGACTCACACATTCTCAAAAGTGCTTCTACATGAAACTAATCCTTGTCCTTCTTTGTCACACACTTCATCATTGAGCTGTCCTGCTTGGACTTAAATCAGCTCATTAATACATGGGATGGAGTAGAGAATAGTTAGTGGCTCTGAAATACTTTCTTAATAGCTTTTCAGATGTTGCTACTGAGTTGGTAGGAAAGAAGGGTTTTTTGAGAAAATAATTCAGAAGTTTTGAGCAATCTCAGAAAATAAGTAAACTATTTTACACAGTATATAAATATCAACTAACTTATAACATTCTTTTGTTGGCTGGAGATGTGCAAGGCTCTTAGATACAGTTGAGGGTAGGAGGTTATTATGCCAAAGGCATAATATTTTGAACATTAGTTAAAATGCTGAAGTTTTAGAAAACAGCCAGTTTATACATAACACACAACATATGTAAGATTTAATTAATTGTACTACTTCAGTCCTAGGTAGTTTTATGTGCACTGATACAATCCTGTTTGCCTAGTCTCTCTCAATTGCGCCAAGAGCAGTCACCTTTTTTTTACCCTTTCCCAACATAGCTTTCCATGAAGAATTGTAGCTTGCATAAAACTTGCTTTTTATGCAATCTTTTAAAAGAGACGGTAGTATATTTTCTACCCTCTTCATTTTCCACTCATGGCATACATTTATAAGTCACAATGTTTTGCTTTTCAGCGTTACCTGAGCTCAGCTCTGAGTAAGCTAGCACAGGACTGGAAGCAGTATAAGTGTCATAGTGTGTCACTACACTTGGGGAAATGGCATCTGGTTCACTTACCTAGAGTGAAAGCTCCGAAAGCCCCATGAAAATATCCCTGTGTACTGTTAAAGTGTATTCAACTTTGGGTTTAGACTTCTGTAGCAAAGTGACATTGATCATGTCTTTAAAATGTTGTACATTTTAAATGTTACGCTTTTTTTTTTTCCCCGTGTGTTTTAACCTATTTTCTGAGTGCTTCACTTCCTTCAGTGCCCATAGCATCTCTTCTAATGGCTCAGTATGCTTTGAAGATGGGAACAGGATTTGGGCATCCAAAGCTTTTTTTAGAATTTGGTCATATTTTATATCAGAAGTAACTCAGAATTCAAGGAAACAAGGCTATGTACACATTGCAGGGGTTTGCAAAGTGTAGATATGGATATGGAGGTATGGAAGATTTCCACTGAGGATTTTACATGCTCTCAATTTTTTATAGTTAAAAATTAAAATGTTGCACTCTGTTTACCCAGGAATTTTTTTTAATACATTACAGAGTAGATTCTTGCAGAACATTAAAAATTATAGAGGCTGATATTTGATTACTTGAAGTTAAAAGATAACTTTTGTTTTGTATTTCTTTTTTTCCTTTAATAACATTAGACTTTTCCTGATTAATGCAGGAAAGGTATACAGTTGTATCTTATCATTGGTTTAAACTGTTAAAATGGCATTAAGATTGAGAGAATGCACAGTAATTTCAGTATATGCAATAATTTGGGTAAAATTTGTTTTATTTTCATTGTGATTATCCTCCAAATAAATAAATAAACCTAGAAAATAAAGAAATAAAGTTGACATTTAAAGAAATGCAAGTAAGTTAAGCTATGACAATACATGCACCAAGCAGCATGTACTTATTAGTAGTATACACTGATATTCATGGTCACGCATTAAACTTACCCTTGCAAGAACCACCCAACATCTTTATTTTTGCCCTGCAGCTTTTATTTTTCTTCGTTTTTTTACAAAACAGAGTTCAGGTTTGGGTGCATTAGGATATAGCAGTCATTTTGAAAAGGCTTTTTTTGATGGTGTTTGGGGTTTTTTTTGGTTGGGGTTTTGTTTGTTTGTTTTTAAAAAATATGGGGAAGAGCACTTTTCTTACTGAAGAAGGAATGTTCAATAATGGAGGGAACAAGAAGCCTTAATGCTAAAGCAGTAAATGCATTGTTCAAATGTAGGCAAATGGCCTGGATTTTTTATCTATGTATACGCGCACACACACACATGTGCACACAAATGCACGCTTTACTTTATGAGAAGGTGGGGTTGCTTTATTTTCCATTAAGCTAGTGTGTAAATGTAGTCTTTGCAAAACATGCAGTTCTGTCTAAAATGTGTCAGGGCATAAGTTACAGGTTGTTTCTGTATAAATCCAACCCCTTTCTTTAAAATACTATTTAAAACAAGTATGTGAAATCTTTACTTGCAAAGCACTGTTTCAAACTGCAATAGAGATTTCAAGCTATATGCAGACTACAGTAACAGTTTAAAATGATACCCAAAAAAATTTGTTTCAAGTTAAGATGTACATTTTTCAGTGTCCTGAAGATGAAAATCTTCCTATAATGTCCACTGTGATAGTATTATCACAGCACCATAATTTTGCTTTATCTCTGAAGAATATTATTAGTAAGTGAAATTTGTGGTCTTTGACCTTTATGCTGTTTCTCTTCTACATAATGAACATTTTTAAATTTGCAAAACCTCATGCACCAGAAGTCCGTGCCCCCCGACATGGTACCCCAACATAGGAACACGTCTATATGCTATGGGCAAAGAGGTTCTCTGCCTTCCTTCTCCTGAAAGGAGTTGATTTCATTAATCAATCTTGCATAAACCAGGACTTGCTTAACAGGAGCAGCCTGAAAATACCTGTCCAAAATACAGGCTGAGTTGAGCTTTGGGAGGGGAAAGTGCAGAAGATCTGTGAAATGAAGAGGCTGGTTCCCTGCCCTTGGAGAGGTTTTATTCTGTCCATTTCCATTAATACTCTGAGATGCACAGTTAGCTTTATGACTCTGTAACCACAGAGGGTTCAGAGGAGTATCCTGTACTCTTTTGAGCTACTCTTCACCTCCCTTTATTTTCCCCCAGTTAGCAGGTAGGCTTCTTGTAGCCTGTGGGTTTCCACTTTTAGCCCCAGGGTCCCTCTGGGTTTCAGGGCTAGTGCCTGAAGGCAATGAAACGTTCCCAGACAGCACTCTCCTCCTGTGCCCCTTTTTACAAGCAATCTCTGTTCATCCCTCCTCAGCGCTGTTTCTCTCTCAGAGAAGTTCACTGTCAGAAGCTTTTGTGATGGAAATCTAAGGTTAATTGGCAGAGCCTGGAACTCACCCAGAATATATAACATATGCAGGTATTTAACATCTTTGAACCAGATGTTCAGCAAAACCAGAGATTTGACATCTCTGGAGATAGTCGCATACCAGCCTCATCTGCAGCCTTCACTCTTCCTACTCTGAGTGACACCTCCACCCGTATCTGACAAAATTCACAGCACTCTTTCCAGATCATAGAGAGCTCCTGAGCAGATACCACACATTGGCACATGATGAGAAAGCATGAGGCTGTGTCATCGCTAAGGCAAAAGTTGCTTTTAAGGTAGGATTCTTGAACACTGGCTCCCTTTCTTTCCTCTGTACTTGAGCCACTCCAGAGTTGCCAGATATTACTGTTAGTTATTCCTATGCGCATGCCTTACAGATTTCTCCTTTGCATACCCTCTAGTGTTATCTATTTCCTGCCGTGTTTTTACCGTACAGTTTTACGGATGCCGTATATACTTGATCATATAGCAGCAATAGAATAATTCAGCATGGTTATGCATGACTGAAAATCTTCATTCTCTCGATCTGAACTGTAACACCTACCGTGCACCAGTTGAATACAGCTTTGCCACATACAGAGTGCTGCTTGGAGAGAACTTAATTATACAGTTCTGTAGAAAACATTACATTGTATAAAATAGGAAACTTATTAGATCCACAAACTTGCTTATTCATGCGTAGTCTTGGCAGAAACACACTATGCTCCTGAATTACAGGAAACAGACTTAATGTTGCAGGGTATAACTGATGTACAGGTTTATTTTCAAGTGTTTGAGCATAGGTATGTGCTCTGCTTTAGAAGAGTTTCAAGACTGACATTTAATATCATTCTGAATTTATAAGTTTGTGGAGAGTGAATACTGAAGAAGTGAAATTCTCTTTCAACTGTAATGTAAAATAGAAATATTAGCATGTTTCTAGACATGATTGTACTTGCTGATGCTTAATTCATATCAGTCTGGTTTCCCCATGCTGCTGCGAACAGTTATCTCCTACAAGTAACTACAATCTAGCTAGGCCATTTTTAAGTTATGTCAAACTGTCTTGTGGCAGTGTTCTTTCTGGTTTTTACTTTCTCAATCTACTGCTTTTCTTATGCAATGTACAGCTTCTCTTCTTTCTCTGAAAAGGTCTTGGAGCTCCTCCCAGTCCTGGGGTAGCTAGGAGAGAAGTAGAAGGTAACATAACAATTTTTGTATTCTAGAAACAGATTTCTAATTTAATACCCAAGTAATATTGTTGCACTTGTGATACTAAAGGTGGTTTCATGAAGGTATTTATTGTGTAGGGTTTATTTTCTTTTCTTTAACAGTTTTCAGACAGGCAAGTTGCTTGCTGCTTTTCAGCCATGGTGTGAATTGTTATAGAAGGCAGTCTTCCTTTATGAAAAATGAAGTGAAAATTAGACTGCACTAATCAAGAACAACACTTTGGAGCCTGACTCAGAAGAAGAAGCTGTAGCTGACTGATTGCTAGAGTAAATACTATGCCTGCAACTAAATCAAGAAACTAGGAAGCCTAATTTTTCCATAAAGAACTACATATGTTCATATGTTTTGGGGAGAAAAAACTCCATTTAAATAATTTAGCCTATAATTTAATGTTTGTATCGCTTCCTTGAGAGATGTATGTACAAAATACAGTGTATGTATTTTCATTCTGGTGCCTAAGTGTATGTGATGTACATTTATGAGGAGCATCTCTCTTGCACTATTCTAGTTGGAATATACACATGTAGTGCTGAATGGGTCCTGTTCTAGCCATGCCAGTGGAGTTATGTTTTGGGGTTTCTTCATGTTCCCTCAGGAATGGCACCCTGTGCAGCAAATATAGGTATAGCAGTGAAAGTTCTAATATAGCTAAAATCAAAGTGTCCTCCTGTATATTACAATTAATTTTTGCTGTATTGCTGGTTCATTTTTCTAAATTGGCAAAATCACAATATGCATAGAATAGGTCAGGTTGGAAGGGTTCTCTGGTGGTTATCTAGTCCAACGCCCTGCTCAAAGTAGGATAAACTAGTGCCAGGTTGCTCAGGGTACAAGTTGCAATACTGAGAACTGTACCCAGAAGCCCATTCTAACAGGTTCTAAGAAAGCAGGGTTGTCTGAAAACTGGAAGTCAATTTGATAAACTAAGTGTCTTATGTACCACAGAATATTCCTTCCAGTTACTGTAACTGACATGGTGATTTTACCTTCCTGGGAAACAGGCAACAGAAACACAAGCCAGAATCGTAAACTTCTTTGCCTGTTAGAAATTGTGCACTTTTCTGAGGTAAAGGTAATTTTTTCATATCTTGCACTTCACAACTTGAATGTTGCATACAAGGTTGTTGTTAGCATCAGCATGTAAGTGTTGAGGTTGGTGCTGTAATATATTTATCCCATAAACAAAGACAGTAGGTTCAAGAACTTTGGTGTAGACCCTGTAGCTTGCTGAACCATGTATGATTAGATGTACTCTTCTGATCGCATGACTTTTGAATCAGCATGTTACATAAGCTCTCTTTGTTTTAAAGACTGCTGTTAGAATATCTGCAGAATATACTACAAAAGAAAACAACTGCTTCTAGCACGACTGAGAACACAGGGTGCCTGTACAAGTGGGCGTCTTTAGCTTACAACAAATAGGAGGTGATTTGACTTAATTTGTAATTCAAAGGGTCAAATTGCTTCACGTGTGCCATGGGATAAGCGTGTGCTAGAGTAACAGCATAGCTGATGGTTAGACTTTAATATGTAAAAACTTAAATCACTAATGTCTTTTTGCTCCCATTTCCATTAGTGATAATGTTCCAGTGCTGTATAATACCCATTTCTAGCTTATCTAACAAAGATAATCTAATTTTTTTTCCATGCTTCAAAGCACCAAAAAGTCCTGGAACACAAAGAAAAGATAACTTAGGTAATACAGATATAGATGCTTTGTACTAATTATAATACAGAAAGAAGTTCATTTTGAAATAAGTTCTAAGTCAGCAATCTCTGATATCTGTTCCAGTTCGTAATCAGCCTCCACCTTCAACTGGAATGTCAAGCGCAGGAACTGCTGGATATGGTACAACCAGACCGGTAGGTGTTTTGTCTTAAAATCATTCTTCTCTTAAGTTTCAGCAGTTTATTACACTGGCAGTGGGGTTTTGTAAGTCATAACAGATGTAAGAAAACTGCAAAATTAACTAGTCATTTTATGGCTCATATGAGTTAATTCCCCCAGCAATTCTTGTCTGTTGACTAAAAATACTTCAGAATATATATACTGGACATGACTTTATTGTTTTGCACTCTACGCAATCACTTCATAGGCTCCCAAATTATATAGTATTTTCTGTATTTTCTGTCCACTTTCAAATAACTGTGAAGGGTGAAGTTATTCTTTGCATTGTATGTTCCTGATTTGTATGATAAAATGTATTATCTTCTGTGCTGAAATGTATATCCTGGTGGCAGTTAATTGGTTACAGGCAGTTAATGTATTATATAGGCAACTGATATATTGCTGATTACTTGATGTGTAATGGAATTCTGTACCTTGTTTTAAAAATTAATTTTGATAAGGTTCTTAATGTAAAAGTGAAACATTCAACTATTTCAACAAAACATTCAATAAACATTAGTTCTGCATTTCATTCTTTATTTGTGGAATTGAAATGAAGGAATTGAATGAAGGATTCGTGGGCACTTGGATGCTTCACTACAAGCAAGAAATCAAGAGATGGAAGACATCTATGTTATTTCTCTTAACAGCACCAAGTAGGAGCCTTGTGTTAGGGAAGGAGAAAGTGTTTTAATATCTATAGGTCATCTTAAAGAATTACTAAGAAATGGTATTGTTTGTTGATAATTCTTTAGACTTTGCAGCGTATTTCAGAGGGAATTTTTGCAGCAGCATGAAGGACTTTTCTTTCTACGTCTACATCAACCACAGTATTTGTGCTTACTTTGTGCCCTTTGTGTGAGTTCCAGTCTCTTTAACTTAGATCATACCTCTTTATACCTAGACATTTTTCAGACTAAAAATCAGCAAAAGTTGTCTCTTTCTTATTAGTTTCTTGGTCATTAGAGAACTTTGTTTTCCATCTCTAAGGCATTTCACTCATCTCATTGGGATAATGTTCACAAAGACACTGACAGGGTGGAGAGCACAGATAGGAGTTTTTGGTAAGGGTGAAAAGCATTCTGCTTGCATAAATGTCAGTGGGATAGATACCAATGAGTTTTTTGACCTATGAACAAATACCACACCTCTTCTTTAATGCTGTATCTTTCTTCCAGGTAAAGGGTTAGACCAGTTTTTGTGAATGAGAGAAAGAGAGAATGTGTGAAGAAGCTGTTAAAGATCATAGAATCATAGAATGTCCTGAGTTGGAAGGGACCCACAAGGATCGTTGAGTCCAACTCCTGTTCCGGCATATGACAACCCCACAGTTCATACCGTGTGTCTGAGGACGTTGTCCAATTGCTTCTTGAATGTTGTCAGACTTGGAGCTGTGCAGCTAACCACAAGAGTTTAAATTAAATCTGTATAAATTTATAAATGGTTGTAGAGTTCCTTTTCCACCTTTTAAATGAGCAAGAAACAAAAGAATGCTGCCAGCAGTGCAGAGATACCAGAGTTCTTGTAGAGTTTAAAAAAGTTTTACCTTCCTGCTATTGCCATTTCTATAGAACTCTTGTACAGTATTGAAACCACTGAAAGCCACCACTGAATCACTTTCTGCTGATTCATTTTTTTTAAAGAGACTGAATCTCACAGTGAACAGTACTTGATCTTTGCACTTTTATGTTATTTTCCCAGAAATGTAAAATGTCCTCTTCTAAAAATCTGGGTAAAGAAAATGTAGTATACAGAGGAAATAATGTATTAATATATCACTACATGGCCCACTTTTTGTTGTTGATATTGTTGTTAATCTGGAGCCAGCACAGGATTTGCCATTTCTATATCAAATAATTTAATAAAAAAAACCCTGGCATACAGAAGAGACTCCACCAGTATCTTGGAACTGGCAAAAGTGCAAGAATTTTTGTTCATTTGAACAAGACACAGAAAAAGTAGTGCTGTTCTCTTGTGGTGCACTTCTCAACACCCAGGCTGGACTGCAGTTGGAGCTGCTTACCCATTTCCAGAAAGGACACCAGTACTGCAGCGCCAGCATAATTTGACAAGACAAAGCTGACTGCATGTCTTCTTTTGCAGATGATAAGATTTTCCTTAAAAAAAACCAAAACAACGACAACAAAACCCCAACAACACAATAAACCAACCAAGCAAATATAATAGAAGGTCTTGAAAAAAACGTCACCTAAGATCTGCTTGGCTTTTCAAGACTTAGCTCTACCCTGTTGGGATCCCTTCCCTGCTGCTTTCCTTTTCCTCAGGTCGTTTCTTGGGCAGCGTTTCATGTCACTGATTTCAGGACCAGGGACAGTCACCAAAGTGTCACTGCTCCCTTCCCCTTCCTCCTTCCCTTCCCCTTCCCGTTGTTAAATGGACTCAGACAAGTATAATGAATCAAGTTTTATGCAAAGCATTTGAATTAAAGTACATACATCTAGTAAAAGTGGGATCAAGGAGGATACGTGTTTTGTAGTGGTAAAGTTTCTTTGCTTGTTCTTCAGTCATGCTTGTGTATAGAGTTGTGTCATGGGGTTTGCTCTGAAAACCATTTCAAGAACATACATTTTGTCAGAATATACCAAGTACACAAAATTCTAGAAGAAACAAATCTTACAAACTATCTTGCCTCATGATTACATTTTTTCTTTTTTTCCTTTTCTTTTTTTTCCCCGAAATCTAGCAACTTTTTTCCAAATACTTTACATTAATCTTTCCAATGTGGTGGTGTAATTCATTCAGCTTCAGTTGTAATCTGGAATAATTTCCTATTTCTCTTTAAATACTGATGTTGAGTTTTTTATTTTGTTGTTTTGAGAGCAATTCCATTCCCAGCATATTAACTTCTATTCCAACAAGTGTGGGAAGACTCAAGCCTACAGATGAGGCAGAATGTATGTTTCATTAATACTGTTTGCTGAGGAACAAGAGTAAGTGCCTTATAGTTAGCAAAGAGAAGTTTCAGAGAAAAGAACTAACCATGGTCTTATATGCATATCTTGGACTTTCACTACATAAAATTGACTGTAGCTGCTATTTGCAAATGGCAGGCTCTAACTATAGCCTAAAAAGGTAGATGGTGTCTACAGTCTGCATTGACAGTAGGTTGTCCTTGTGTCCTTATGAGATCTCCAAATAAAGTAGTTGTTGTTTTTGTTGCTTACAACAATTTGCAGATTTAGGTAAAATAGCCATACTAGGAGCAATAAAATAATAAGTATTTCAAATATTGCCGCACAGGTAAATATTTATATAAAGTTGAAAACTGTTGTAAAAATTCTTTACTTTGAATTGAACCCTCATAATGTTATGAGAATATATCTTTGCTTTTTTATGTGCATTAAAAAATTAGCTCAGCAACTGTTATGAAATAATGTATTTTTCACAGAATCCTAATCATCTTGAATCATTTAACAGTAGATGACTACAGATCCAAAGTAGAGCTAAAATAATTTCTTTTTACCAATTATTCTGTCAGACTGTTCCACCTCGAGCTGGAGTTATTAGTGCACCACAAAGCCATGTCCGTCCTTCTGGGGGAAGACCAGCCCCTGAAACTCAAACCAAACCAGCTGAACCACCAAGGGGTAAGTTTACTTTAGAAGTTAAATATTTAAGTTACTATTCAGTCAAGAGGTGCTGTCTCTGGTTTGAGTGCTTTGTTTTCAACAGATGTCTCTTTTTTCTTTAGAAATTAGGATTCTCTAATGTAGTAACATTTGGCAGTTTATGTTAGTGTTGATTATTCACAAGTATTGTAAACCCTCATCAGATAAAAGGCAGCAGTCAGAGGAGCTCTAGACCCACAGATTTCATGCCATCAGAAACTTTGATTGGATTGCTGTGTTCTGGTCTGGGCACATTGGTGTGTCCTGTCATAGGTGTTGGTCATTCTGTGGAGTGGTTTCTCTGTAATCATAATATTTGGAATAGTGTTTATGTTTGACTTTCAAAGCCACTTCCTAGACTTAAAGTGTTTTTAAAATTGCATTAATATCAAAATATGCATTTTATAATAGTGACTTCCAAAATGCTTTTAAATACAACTGAAGTATAGTTAAGAATTACATGGTTTCTGGTTCTCTATTTTGTGTCTATAGTAACAATTTTTACTGGTGATGACTTCTAATCTAGTGCCCTTGAACAGCCATCATTTTTATAGCACCTTCTGCAGTTCCGTCTGGTACTTCCACAGCCACGTGTTCTCATTCTTGCCATTCCTAAGATTTCTGTTACAATTCTTTACAGTGAAGACCACTGCAAATGTACTTACAGGCTCACCAGTGCTTCCTGAACCACTAAAGCCTCAGGCTGCTGGACCCACTCAGCCCACCACTCAGCCACCACCTGTGCTGAAGATGCAGGAACCTCTGATACCTGTGACATCACATCCATCTCAGTCAAGTGCCCCACAAAGTCTGGAACCCCCACAACCGCCTCCTCGTAGCCGATCGTCTCACAGTTTGCCTTCTGAATCTGCTCCTTCGCAGCAGCAAGTAAGTAATAAAACCTTGTATATATGTTTTTTTAATTAAGTAAATTAACATAGCTTGTACTGAATGCCGTGGATGTGTGAAAAACTCCTAAAGCAAGCAAACAAACAAAAATAAAGGTCAAAAGATTACATTCAAAGATCATCAGGCTCTAGTAGGGTAACACTTAATTGCTTATGTAGTGTCCATGACATCTTAAATACTAAACATATAACTTAAGATTTTGTATGATGACTTATAACTTAATGGGCACCTTGCTCTTAAAATTACATTGTCATTTGGCAGCTTTGTATGGAAAGTCAGTCTAAGAAATTTCATTTTATTATGACACATGCATGACTTCAGCTCTATAGTAACTAGCTAACTGAGGCTTTGATTATAAAGTAAGCTTTATAGATTGCATGATGTGGTGGTTTATGTTTATAATAATTCATTGCAGGAAGATGATACTGATAGATACTTGATAGAAATACATTTCTCCCCATTCACCAGTGTCAGTTAAAATATAGAAAGATATCAAAACAATCTGAACATTTAATACACTAACATAAATATTCTGTTCGTGGGACCATTTAGAGTGTTATTTTGAAAAAAAACCACGTTTTTCTTTTCTTACTACTGCTTAAAAAATGCAGAAGTAGGTTTACAGTGTTATCTATATATACATAAGGCTAAACTTCTTCTCTAAAGGCCAGTGCTGTTAGTTTTTACAATATCAGGTGCTAGGCCAGATAATACACTACTTGAATAAAAGCACAAATTTATTGAACCTGATGGATTTGTGCCCAGTTCTTACCAAAAGTAAATTTGTGGGGTTTTTTTCTGGTGTTCGGGTGTTTTTAAACAAACTCAGCTGTAGCTACTTATAACTACATAAGTTTTCATCAGTATTTTAGATTTTACCTTATCTCTACGTCTGAAGCCCACTGTCACTAAAGCAGTTAGTTCATACCTATTTTGTACCACAACGAAGAAGCCAAATTCAGTCCTCATTGACTTGAATTCTAATTGAAAAATCTAAATGCTTTTCCTTTCTTTCTGCTGAACCTCTCTCTGCCTGTTAACTTTTTTTTTTCATTTTGGAAACTTAGGCCAAAAAAGGTGGATATTTTTGAATATACAGATAGAATATCAGGACTTCTTGCAGTTTGGTAGAAAGTATGAAGTGTTGCCAGCAGAGAATATACATGGAGGCATAAGGTGCTTGAGAACGAACTGATTTTGTGAATAGAAACAGATTTGTGGAAGAGGTGCAAGCAGTTCTCTCAAAATTGTTATGAAAATTACATTTATCTGTGTGTATACACAGCAATCAAAAATATGCTCAAGAACACTGTAAAGAGGTTTTTGAGCTACGTATTGTTGTGACTAGATTGATAACAATATCCAAACCTGCTAGTTTAAGACTAGTTCATGGAACTCTAATTTTCTTTGCAATCAGATTTCTTTGATTAACACAGGCTCTGCAATCACAAGGAAGGCCCACTTTCAGCTTCATTGATTGTCTGCAGGTTAGGGTTTTTTATTTCTGTTTCTTTTTTTTCTTTTTTTTTTAGTTAAACCTTTCTTTCATTTATTGATTTTTGATTGTAAATACAAAGTTTTCTGGGAAAAGGTCTTTACGTAAATACAAAATCTTTTGAGAGGTAGTGGATTCCAAGCCCATCCTTTGATTCAAAGATCAATTGTGATATTTAATAACCTAAATCTCTCCTTATAAAAATAATTGCTTGCATACAGTGTGAATATTCAGGACTCTATAGATTACTGAGCAATACTTTCAAAAAGAAAAGTAGTTATTTTAAATAGTTTTATTTATTGTAAATTAAGGAGATTTTGGGTTTTGATTGAATGAGAAGTCTTATGTTTTTTTTCAGCTTGGAAAACTATTACTATAGAAGAGTGATTATACACACACAGTTCCCAGAATGAGGGCTATAGTGCTTTTCATGTTAACAGATGATTAGAATTAGACCATCAGTAGTCCAACTCTTATAATCAGTCTTCAAAAAAAGCCACAATCAGCTGCACAATGAATGTCTGTATGGAAATAATGTCAGAATTAGCTTGAGCTGGGTTTTTTGACTCTTGATGGTAGAGCTTGTAAGTCTTACAATAGAATACAACAGAAATTTAAAATTTAGTGTAGTGTGTAATAGATATTTTTGGTTTGTATTCATATGTCCAAAAATGGCTTTGTGAAAACTTGAAGTATTTTTAACTTGAGGTTGCTTTGTGACTTGGATTTTCTTCCTAATTTTCTTTCCTTTGATGTCTGTTTCTCTTTCACAAGCAGGAGCAACCATCAGGGTAACAGGTATCTGACTATTTACCAATCTTGTATGTGGTCTCCATCTATTCAAGCAGAAAAGATGTATGAATCTTGTTTTCATACATCTGCAGTCTCATCCACGTTAAAAATCACCTGTCCCCATTAATGAATTGACTGTCATACCATAGTTTGCTTTTTCCTTTCATAATGCAATTAAAATTGATACTGTTAACTGTATTTAGTAGCACCATAGCAAATATTGTGCTTCATCATCTTTTATGAAACAATTACAACCTCACATATGTTGCTTAGTCACTGCTGAATCTCCTGATCTCAGTCCATCTGGAAAAAAACGAGTAGGTGTTGGAGTTAACATTATTTTTTAAGGCAAATAAATCCTGATGCTATTGCACTATCAAAGTTTTTTCAAAATAAACCACATATTTCACGTTTCTCAAAGAACCGATAACTTACTGTTACCCAAAGTAAAATATATCGTTTGTTACAATTTTAAAAGCATTTGCTTCCAGAATTGTTCAGAGCAAATTCTACTTACAATAAAGACCAACTGGGATTCGTAGTTTCTTTGGGATCTTGTACTTTTTGATTACTTGGTTGATGAACACAAGACTTAACCAGCTGGTGCCAAGCTGCATTTGATTTATATTCTTTCTACAGTTCAGTTTTTCACATTTCCCCCCTCAGTTACTTGATGCTTTTGTTTTGATATTATTTTGTAAAACACTATATACCTATAAAAATACCAATATTGAATTACTCTGTTTATGGTTTGCTCACATGAGCCTTCATCTATTTTAGAAACTCTCTGACATAGTAGTGCCAGGGATGCATGTAACTGACATCGTTGTTTCCTAAAAAACATCAGAGCAAATGCATTGTTGCCAACATGCTTCATTTCTCCTGCCGACCAATTCACATTACAAATACAGTTTTTTTAAGGAAATTGCTATGTTGGTTACATTGGGAGAAACAATATTCTTATTATTCCTGAGAGTCTCTAAAGCCTGCAGACTAATTTTGCGTAGCTGCTTAGGCAGTAGTTACGTGGAGACATGCCTCAAACTATTAACGATAAACACAGTAAAACCAAGATGCTTAAAGACTAAGGTCAGGCTATAGTAATATTGTATTTTTGTTGACAGTTTTAATTAGCATCCCAGTTCAACAAAACGTTAGTTAACAGAATTGTCATGCTAAATATCCAAACTTTGGATATACTAAGGTGATGTGTTAAAATGGCAAATTTGTGAAATTTGAATTCTCAGAAGCTGTTTTAACTTAAGCTTAATTCTTTGCATTTGTTTTATAAGGGAAAGCTCCAAACTCTGTTCTGTCAGTGTGATGACTTGAACAAAGGTAGATAGTCTGCCTTTTGGACAGTTGTTACAAGGTATAAATGTTGCATCGTTGTTTGCAGAAATGTATTAAAATAGGAATATTTTGTTTTTAAAAGATGACAAGTTCTGTGGAAAAAACTCTGCTGGCTCCATTTGGTATTATTCTAAACAATGATAACTTGCCATTTTAAAGTATTAGAAACTGATGATTGTACATTCGCATGCCAAGAGGCACTGGAGATGCCTACAGATGCATACATGTACATAGAAATGTCTGAAGCCATATACTAATAACACTAATTTTTCCTTTCATTGTGATGCTTAAATACTGCTTGTAACATCAGTGTTATAAACTCTCAAACAATGAAACCTAGAATTTTTTATTTCATATTTGTGCTGGGTTATCCCTTGTTTAGAATTCAGCAACATTTCCCAAATTTCTTAAAGATTTTCTTATACAATGGTCACAAGTGCTTTTGGCTAGGATTCTGACCTGCATGAAGTAGAGTCAAGCTGCATCAACCAGCAAGGGGGAAAATTGTGTTTAACAACTTGTAGGTTTTTCTTCAGAAAAGGGGTTAAGGGTTATTGTTTTCCAGAAAAGAAGCAATCATTCTACTACAAGTGCATTGTGCACATTGCAACCAAATTGTATTGAAGTTTCAGGTTAAGAGCTTCTTTTCTTCTCATAAGTAGACTGAGAACTGGGGAGTTACTGATCATCTCAAAACAGCCAGCTGCGTGATTACTAAGCACCTCGTTTTCTTTCCAGACTAAAACAAATGGAACATACTGCACTAAACTTGAAACACAGTTGAACAGTGACCCTTTTGAAGATTTGTCATTTCAGCTGCTTGTGTCGAAGATGCAGACATCTGTTCGAACATCACACCTTCCGACTTTAAACCAAAAGGAGTTGATACAGTTGCCTTCAGCAACACAAAGAAATGCTGATGCTTTGAATACCGTAAATTGCATGCCAGCAATGCCTCCGATTCCGGCCTTTAACACGTCCCAGGAACATAAGCGCAGCTCTCCAAATCCATTTACTGCTGGACTGAACTGCACAAATCCATTCACTGAAAGAACTCCTAGTGCTGGAAACCCATTTAGAACAGAAACACAAGAGTCCGAAATAACTTCACGTTTACTAGAAGGACGTGCCGCTTGCAATCCCTTCCCTTCTCTAACTACCCCCAGCTGTAATACAAGCAAACCTGTATTTTCTGTTGATGCACCTGAAAACACTTTTTGCTTGCGAAGTAAATCTCTCATGGTAAAAAATGTACAGCGGAAAGCGTGGGTAACGTTTGATGATGATGAGGAGAATTTCAATGCAAAGCTAAAGCCATCTAAAAGTGTTACAGATTTTAAGCAAATCAGTTCCAGGAAGTCAGCTGGATCTCCAGATTTGCTGTGCACTGAACAAAATACTTTTCTTGGTTCAGACTTTAACTTTGATAATGACTGGAATAAAAGTTCTACTGATTGCTTCTACACAATGCCAGCAAGAAGACCACCTGCACCTCCTGTCCCATCAAGAACAACCAGCAACAGATCCCCCGCAGATCCTTTCACTTCTTTGGCACCTAAGGTGTCACCAACGCAAGATTTTACAGAAAGATAGATGTTCAAAAAGATGAGAGGTTGCATTTATTGCTACATTTCTCCAGTAGAATAATTGGGCATTTGAGATTATTCTGTGTGCAATAATTAACTGTCAAATGCACTGAAACTTAACTTTACTCGTAAACAGCCACTATTGTTGGTGTATAAATTTTGCATATGTATATATGGTAGAGCACAAAAAATGGTCTGAAATTTATTAAAATCCCGATGTGATAGTATTTGAATAGACAGAGATAAGCAGGATGAGCTACTAATCTCATTAAAATATACCAGTCTTGGAAATAGTTTTTGCTTAGGGAGCTCTCTCATTTCCATTCCCCTTTGTGGAATTTCAAAAATAGAGGCTCCCTGCTGGTAGCCTCCCAACTCCCTTTTTACTGTTTTGTTAATTGATATTTATAAGTATTTACCAAAGAACTGCCAAAGTTTATTGAGATTTGAATGTTGACAAGTATTGTTTAGAAGTTGTTTGATTTATAACAGAGGCTATGGTTATTTGTAAGGCTTATATTTGAATTTGAGGCACAACAAAAATAGTTTAATTTCAAAATACAAGCAAAACTGTGCACATTAATATATTCAATATTTGACTAATTTTCTGTGTCAGTACATTTCAGCTATTAAATACTATTGTGACATATATTCACTAGCATTACTTCAGCATAATTGTTTCATATCATCCATTTATTCATTATTATTTTAAAGATACTTTTTTCCCACAGATTGGAAACATATGATACAGTAAGCTTTCCCTCAACCTCCGGAAAAAAATTCCCCTTGGGTTTTGTGATACAAAGCAGGCTTTACCAGTTGCAGACATGATACAGCAGCTGGCTTGTCCCACTCTTTTGCACATTAGAAGGGCTTTCCTGTCCTGTAGAAAGGCCCGAGTGAGGGAATCAGCCACCATGTTGCAACATCAGTGAAGGAGAAAGTCATCTCCTGTGACTGGGCTTGTCTGCTCAGCATCCTCCCCCTCTGCTGGACTTACTCCTGTGTTTTTAAAGTCTTACTTTCGAAGGAAACCAGAGAAGAGTAATTTTCAGAGCTGAACAATATCATTCTGTCACTTCCGCAGTTAAAACTGAATGAGTGTCTCCTCCTCGCCCAGAGACAGGGACCGTCCTCTGTGTGGTCCTGCTTTGAGGCTGATGAAGGCTGAGTCACAGTTCCACATATTATGCTATAAACACGCAATTCTTTCTGCTTTTATGATTTTCTAAAGCTCACAGGAGATTACATAAAACAGGATCTTTTGTTACTTTGAGGCAATTTAGCTGATTTTCATAGCTCCACCTAGGTATGCTATAAAACCCTGCAGTTCTCCTTACAACTGGCAGCGTCTTAGGGCAGGACCGGTATATGCAGCTGCGAACCTTCATCCAAAGCTGAATGTGTCGCGATGTTGTCACCTCTCGGGGGACTGCAAACACATGCCTACACACATTGGCTTCCTTCTGAACAAACTGTTCTGGTTCTGCAAAACCAGGGACTGAAACACAACAGATTAGCATTATATTTATAGTAGCAAAATACACGATGACAGTACTTTTTAAAAATTCTCAAATGCTATTGAAACATTATTTATGAAATAATCCACTCTTCCTTTAAACAGTATATGGTTAACCATGAGCTGCAGTTGGATAGAGAAGTGATGATAGTGCGTTTAATATTGTGCTTTTTTTCTGTTTGGGTCATTAAACAGTACTCGTACATTTTAAACAGCAGTGGTACTATACTCTTTGTGCTTCAGTATGTGAATTACCTTGTTTTAAACTGTTGCTATAAACATCTGTGTGATTGGTGTTTTGGTATATTCTTACATTAGCAAAACAATTTTGGGGGTAACTTTTTGCTAGTGGGAGTTCCGTGATAAATATGTTCTTTGTTGAATATTTAATTACAGTGATTAAAAACTACTGTCTAAAATGTACCTGGTATATAGCACCTCTACACTTCACAGGATTACAGAAATTGATGGCAAAGTATGGCAAAGATCACAAGAAATGCTCAAAAAATATAGTGTGTGTATATATATATCTATATATAGCTAACCACTGTGACCGTGTATTAACGAAAATAATTACTAGCAGGAGTTCTGAAAATACTAAGAATTAAAATTAGAGACGCTCAACACGTTTTCATGAATTGTGTGTTCCCTGTGGCAAATTGCTCTGTTCAATGTGACGATGTTCTGGCTTGTGGCACACGAACTCTTCCCGGCTGCGCGACCTCTCCGGGGCTGCCCTATTGAAACCCTGTCTGCCCTGTGGAAGGCGGCGGTGTATTCATGAAATAAACATACCTGCCCTGAAGAAATTTTAGCTTTTTTTTTCCTCTTTCTTTGTGCCTCAGGTACCCTCTTTACCACAGCGCTTCAGGGCTGGCAGTTATGGCTAGGAGGGGTGGAGCGGGCCCTTTAAGAGGCAGCGGGAGGGCCGGAAGCGGAAGGGCGGAGGGCCGGCGCCGGGTGGAGTGAAGCTTGCTCGCCGCTCCGGTGGGCGCTCGGGCGGTGCGAGGGGCGGGCAGTGGCAGCGGGGCGGGCTCACAGCGCCGGGCGCGGCCTTTCCCCCCTCCACTGCCTTCCCACCGCTGGTATCCAGGGACGCGGAGCGGTTGCTGTGGAGGAAGGGGAGACGGGCGGCGGCTGTAACGGCACTAACGGCCTCCCGCTCTCCCCCTCTCCCCTCACAGGCCCCGACATGGTGCGGCTGCACGTGAAGCGCGCAGACGAGAGCCAGTTCCTGCTGGAGGCGGCCGGCAGCACCCGCCTGGCCGAGCTGGCGCCCCTCGTCGCCCGCATCTACAATGGGAGGCTGAAGGTGCAGCGCCTCTGCTCAGGTACCGGCCCGCCGGGCCCGTGCCCCCGGCAGCCGGCGGGCGCTGGCTTCTACCCCCGTGCTGGAGTGGGCTCGCTGCCTGGCGGGGCCGGGCCGGGCCGCACTTCGGGCGGGTGCGGAGCGCTGAGGCGGGGGGGACAGGCCGCATTCACTGCTCGATCTCCTGAGTAGTTTGTGCCCCGCTGCTCACCGGCTGGGAGCTGAGGGGCGGCGCTCGGAGGTTACTTGGCTGCGGCCTCGCAGGACTTCTGTGCTGGCAGAGTTTAAGAAATACCTCTCAAATCCCAGCCTTGCTTCAGGAAAGCCATCGCCCCCTAAATTTAACAGAACTGCACATCCCCACCGAAACTGTCAAATCATGTGCGAATTCCCATTTTCTGGTATTTTAGTAATACTTATTTTTTCGTAGTACTTATTTTTTTTGGAGGCCGTTTGGAGTTCTGACCTTCCTACTGTACATGGCTGAAAATTTGGCCATTGCACCCCTGAATGGATCTGGAGTGCAAGTCTGATGGGGAGCAGCTGAGGGAATTGCAGTGGTTTAGCCTGGAGAAAAGGAGGCTGAGGGGAGACCTTACCATTCTCTACAGCTACCTGAAAAGAGGTTGTAGCATGGAGGGTGTTGGTCTTTTTTCCCAAGTAGTAAGTGATAGGATGAGAGGAAATGGCCACAAGTCATGCCAGAGGAGGTTTATTTTGGATATTAGGAAAATTTTCTTCATGGTTGGAATAGACTGCCCAGGGAAGTGGTGGAGTCACCATCCCTGCAGGGGTTTCAAAAATGGAGAGATGAGGATCTTAGGTACATGGTATAGAGGTGGATTTGGCAGTGTTGGGTTGACAGTGGGACTCGGTGATCTTAAAGGTCTTTTCCAACCAAAACAATTCTGTGATCCTGTTCTGTGAAGTGCAGCATGTTCTGTCCCACAGCGGTTGCATAAATTCTTTGTGACCAGAGGTATACTGAATATGCAAACGGAATTCTTGTGTTTCGTAGTGCATGCATGGTGCAAGGCGTCCACTTGCCATGTGGTGGAGAATCACTGGATGTGTCTAAATTGATTCTTTAGTTCAATTCAGGAGTTGGCTTTGAAAAACATTTATTGTTTTTCTCTGCTGACCACACCTTGCATTGTGGCTAAGTCTGGGAACACATGAGCTGGGATTCCCTTCAGATGAGTCTGACCTGAAGGGTGCAGCCCATCCTACACTTGGTGAGCTCCAGCTGCAAATACATGTGTAGTGTATGAGGCCATTTTGAGAGTAATTTGAAATAAAAAACATTCCAACCCCAAGATACTGTGGTTACCCTATTTTCAGCACTCTTATTTTGTAAAGATCTGTTGCCGTTTCTCCACAGTAATTGCTAATTTAGTCTTAGCCTTTATGTTTTCATATGTGTGCCTATATTCCTGGCCAGGGAAACAGAATTACCGTGTCTTGGGACTTGGGGTACTTCTGGTGTGTCTGTTGTGAGATGGATCTGCTTTAATTAATACGGTGATGGGAAAGAGGCTGGAGGGCCTTCAAGAAAAGGATGCTGTGAAGTGGGCTGACAGCTGGATAAGTTGTTCTGGGGGAAAGTAGTGAGTGTAGCTTGCAGGCCATGGATCAGCTAGAGAAAAGGATTAGGAAAATGCATCCGTGTACTTTCTGTTCTCCCTGCATCAGACTGTGCATTGTTAACTAGCATTTACACCTCTCTGTTGTCTCAGCTAGAATTCCCCTGTACTGTTGTTTCTTGGTTAGAAATAAATTATTATAGAGACTTTTGTTCATTTTTAATTTTGTACTGGGTGTGAATCTGACCCCTTGGATTGGATGTCATATTGACAAAGTTATAGCAAGTCCAGTTACATATTTTCTGAACAGCAAAGAAATCCATTATTGTATAACAGTAAAATGTTTACATTTTGAAAGAAGTTGCTTTCCCAAAAGTACTTTGAAAAAGGAATATGCAGTCAGCTAAAGCCAAGGAAATATAAAAAAGAAATAGTTAATGGCCGGCAAGTATTATCTAGGCTTTCATACCTGTACTGTATAATTTGTTACATTGTTTCATATGTGTGCGAAATGTATGAATCGTAATATAATTACAGTGCATCTATCTGTATACTTGTATTTATACACATTGTTATTTATTCCATATACATAACTCTAAAAACTGAAGACTAGGAGTAGGATTTTGCCTGCATGTATGCAATGTGATAGGGTTTTGTAAACATCATGTTTTCAATAACACATTTTTAATCTTGTTCTCTAACTGCTGTAAAGAGATGGAGGATCTGGCAGAGCATGGTGTTTACTTGCCTTATAATATGCAAGGACTGACAGATGAGCAAATTGAAGAACTGAAATTAAAGGATGAATGGGCAGACAAGTGTGTACCAAGCGGTGGAAGCGTCTTCAAGAAGGATGAAATTGGGCGAAGAAATGGACACGGTAATCAAACATAAATGTTTGTTTCTTTCCCTGCAGACCCAGATAATCTACAATATAATGAGGAACATGAAACCATAATTCTGGACCTTTCATTTTTACCTCACTGCCCTGGAAGAAATAAAAAATGGGTAGATGCTAAGTATAATTCGATTTTAAGCCAGCATGCCAGCTGGCTCATGTTTATTTGCTAATTATAAAAATCATCCTATAAATAAACTATATTAAAGGCAGTTATAAATTTGTTTAGTAGCTATTTCAAGAGCCTGTTTTCACAATAGCTAAGCTGTCAGTTACATACATAAGTCTTCCATCTTGGATTAGGACCTGGTGTAATTTAAATTAAAAGCCTAAATAGTCATATATCACTTCAGCACATACGCTGTTTAGCTTTACAACTGTAGTACTTGGAAGTAAACTCCGAAGATAAGTAAACAATTATCAGAAGCAAGTTTGACTGTTTCACTTTAATTTATTCTCCCTGTTTGTAAATGTATACTTGAATACTGTTTTTCTCCAGAGGCTCCAAGATGCATAATGCGTTGTTTTTCTAATATTCCTCCATTTTTCTCATTCACTGGGACTCAGACTCACTGAACTCATTCCTGTCACTTTTTCTTTTTGCAACTGCTGCCAAGTGGTTTTGCCTCAGCATTTGATATGTATATCGAGCACCACTTTAGAGTCAAGAGCCTGGGGACTGATTGCACAGAAGGGACCACTCTTAGCTACTTGGTGTCTGTCCCTCTGCTCTGGACACTGCGCAGACACCACAACGGCTCTCATTTGGTCTGCAGCCCTTCAGACGTTGATTGCGGGACAGCTCAGTTAAGCAGGAATCTTTGAATTAGTCTTAACCTGTAATACACAAACCGCTTACTCGAAGTGTCTTATTTTAGGGAAAATAATTCTTCCAACACAACATGTTGCCCTATCAAATTTAAGCTTTTGATGAACTTGATTAAGAGCTTATGTTATTGGCGAATGTTTTCCCTCCTGTGTTCTCAGAAACAGCTGAGTGTCCCGTGTGTAGGCATGCAGACAAAGCCTGTCTTGTTTCGCATGGTTGTTAGCAATGTCAGGCCTTACAGCAGAAGTTTGCAAGCAACGGTAACATAAGGACAGTACCACTAGTATTGTACTTGGGCATTTATTTGTCAGTGGGAGGACAGCTTTGTAATATTAACAAAGTTGTAATATTGAACAGTGTATAAATGTGGGCCAAACTAAATACTATCAAATGATGCACTTAAGTGTTCAGCTGTGAATGAGTATGATTTAATTGAATTTTTGTGTTGAGGAGAGGCTTTTTATAACAATTAAAATAGATAACTTCAATATGAAATGCACATTGTATTTAAAAAACTGCATATAATGTTAGGTTGAGATTTTAATTAGGAAAAAAGTCAGAAAACTCCAAGCTGTTGTCCCTGGTTACAGCACATTTGCCAGTAAAGCCCACAATAGTCCTAAGTATGCCATGGGAAAGTCCTGGTTTTGGTTGTGGGGACTATGAGGTTATGGTGGTTGTTTTCTATTCAGTACCTTTGTCCCAAGTGAAGTTCCAAATACCAGTCAGGTGTCTTTGTGGAAAAGTCAGTTTGACTCTCCCGGAAGAGATATTGTTGGGTTTTTTGTTCATAAGTTAGTCAGAAATGTGGCAATGAACTATCAAACTGGTAAAAAGGCTGCAACTTAATAATGTCTCTCTTGCTTTGTGATTTAATAGTGTTTCGTTTGCTTACTGTAGAGAATAAGCTGGTCGTATTGTTTGCTTGGTTTCTTTATAGTAAGTGTAGCGTCTTAACTAAGTGTCTGTTATTTTTAGCTCCAAATGAAAAAATGCAGCAAGTTATTAAGAAGACAATAGAGGAAGCCAAGGCATTAATCTCTAAGGTGAGTTTCCTGAAGTAACATGTGGTATGTGGGACTTTCTTAATAGGTTCTGTGTAGTTGGGCAACTTAAGAAAAAAATAGACTGTTTCAGGGCGAGGGCTGACCGTTTTTGACTAGTATCACAAAGTGATGTGAATAGTCTAATAAAAACTGACATTTCTGTTAATGATTTTCTTAATGGCTTTTGGCAAGCTGGTTCAACAAGTTAAGGAATCAGATATTAAACTCCAAGTGAATGCTGGCAGCCAAGACCACACTGAATGATTAAATCACATTTAATTTTATCCACACGCTCTTAATTTGCTATTGATACATTCTTTAGGCAAATGCTTGTCGTGTTTCTGGTGAAAAATTAACTGCATTCTGTGATGTTCCTGAAATAAAATACCTTTTGCTCGTTAAGATAGTCTTTTGAGTTTTATGTATAATTAATTGAAGAATGTGTTCTAATCTCTTAGATTTTACAAGCGGTTGGGCTCACACTCAGTCCCAGTGAGTTTGTATGTTTAAAGATAAGCGTGAGGATATGCCCTGATGGGGCTATGGTCTCAGTTATTCAACTTCACCAAACCTGTAGGTGCTCTGTGTTGTGTCTCAGCTTTCATATGACTCTGAAACACAAACTAAATAATATTTATTATCAGATTTCTTCTTTGTAAACATGCGCAAGTGATTTTCTTCTCCCTTCCCTCACAGTTCTGGTAATTGGTATGTGTAGAACCTTAAAAAGCTTCAAACCAGTTATGCAAGTAGATAATGTTACTGAATTTTTAGTGTGGCCTGTGCACTTAAATTGGCCTTCTTGACTGTTCTGTTGCTCATAACAGTGTCGTATCAGTTATTTAGAGTGAGCAGCTCAGTGTTTCCAAGGGCCTCCTGCAGGCAAGTGAAGAGCCGCCCTGTTGCCTGTCAGTGCTTCCAGTGCACTGAGTTGCAGCAAACCTTTCCTGAATTGAGGTAGGATTTCAGCCAGAGTGTCGAAAGTCCTAGCAAAATCTACACAAAATGAGAGGTGTTTCAGATTAAAGCTTCTGGACTATAAAGATTTTCTCCACGTGGACTTTTTTATTTTTTTTTCTGTTGGATTGCATCCCATCAGCTCTGTTTCTAAACAGGGAGGAAATGAATAATGTGTAGTTTTACTTCCTGAGTCAAAAATATCTGCAGATCTGGTCTCCACTTCGCAGATCTTCCTGGGTGAAACTTCCAGTTATATACCAAAAACAATCAAAAGTTGCAAAAATGACACACTGCATGCTCACTCCTCAAATTACTGCCATTCACTGGTGAATGAAGATAAGGGCAGTTAGGGAAGTTGTTTGTTAGGTTCATCACTTTACAATCACGAGAATGAAGACATACGCCTGTGTATTTACTGAAATAAAATTTTAAAAGTTGATAATCTGAGACTGAGAAACCAATAGTACTTATCAGTTAACTAGTTTAAGAATGTCCACAAGGAGGCAACATTCTCTTGCTCTCTTTTTTAATAAACCTAGTTACTTAAAATATTGGAACTGTTAAATCCGTAAGCAAAAACTTCTGTTTCTTCTCTTCCAGATGCATCTTGGTTTTCCTCTATCCATTGCAGTAGGGTTTGGAATGATCTCAAGTATCTGATCTTACAGATCTCTGCATAAGCCATGCAATATGCCAAGCTTTACTCTTCTGCTCAGATGTGCTCTGTTTTTTCCATCAAGTTTTAGGCCCCTTCTTTAGCCTTCACTTGGATTCTGCTGGTTTGAATCTTGTTCATGAATCACAAGTACTTGGAAGAAAAGACTTCCCGTCTAGTTTCTGTGATCAGATGCATACTTGTTTGAATGCCTGTATCCCACAGACATTTGTTACTAAATGTGTCCTACACAATTTAGTTGAAGATCTCTTTTTTTTTTTCCCTTTTTCTTCCCCCTGCCCCAACCAGTGAAAGCAAACTAGAAGGGGCAAAAGTTTAGGGATGTATTCAGAAGTCAATATTCAAATAAGAAAATCTGCACTCCTAATAAGTTTGTGCAGCCAGTTAGCTTTGCTCAAATATCTCACTGTTGAACCTTTGAACTGACTGCAAAGCAAAGTCTTTTTACGTACTTTTTTTTAATTACCCGTGATCCCTGCCTGTATTTCAGAAACAAGTTCAGGCCAATGTGTGTGTTACGATGGAGATGGTGAAAGATGCATTGGACCAGCTCCGAGGGGCTGTGATGATTGTATATCCCATGGGATTGCCTCCACATGATCCAGTTAGGATGGAGCTTGAAGATAAAGAAGACTTGTCAGGAACTCATGTATGCAGTAATGTATTTGGATTATATGTAGTACCTGGGATAAACTTGTGCTGTTCTTTGTTTTATCAATGATGGCTGTTTTCATTTGCATGGCAGATTTTGTTTAGTATTTTTATCTGATAATTTATGTAAAAGCACACCAACAGCTTATCTAGAAATAAGATGAATGAAGTTTGTTTGAAATGTCACATACAAAGTTCAGATAAGTCTGGGACTCATTTTAAATAGCTTGTAATTTCTTTCTAATGCCAGTATTGAGAATTTATTGCCCAAAGTGTTTGTTAGATCAAGATTGAATGGAATATGAACAAAAATGCCATCGATTAGTATGAGGAGAAAGATGTGGCAGAGGTATAGTGTAAAATTACACTGGCTTTTCTGTTAGGAATTCCAGAAAAAAAAATCCTGGAAAACTTTGCTGGTTTTGAAAAAAAGCAAAAACCAACATCCTCCAACACTTCAGCTTGTTTGTTTATTTGTCACAGGCTGGACTTGAAGTTATAAAAGAATCAGAAGCACAATTATGGTGGGCAGGAAAGGAGTTGAAAGAAACAAAGTTGCTGTCTGACTATGTAGGCAAAAATGAGAAAACAACCATAATTGTCAAGATACAGAAAGTAAGTATCACTTGAAAATTTCTTCACACTATTAATCTTTGGCTAATTCTGTGTGGAAGAGAATTGTCAGTAGATGTATAAAATCGAATAGATGAGTATCTTAGAACGGTACATCTGTTTTAAGGTTTTAGTTATTTTATTCTAAGTTTTTCTTCTCTTTTTCATTTGCCTATGAGTTAAATACTGTAGTTGCTATTACTTGCTTCATAGCACTTTCTAAAGTACAGCAAAGAGGTATTTAAAAGTAGGTGAAATACAAACTGAAAAGTCTAAAAAAACCTCAGCTGGTTCTCAGTGCAGAACACTGAACAGACCCAATCATTCAGTCTGCTCAGTTTTAATAATTGTACTTGTGAATGTTTTTGTGTCCCTATTCTGGCCTTTAAAAAGCAGTTTTAGTGTTTAGCGCATATGTGATGTGGATACCTCTCATCCCCTTTTCATTCTGTTCATTGTCTGAAAGAAAGTGTCCGTAACTCAGGAATTTCCTGCCTGTGATGTCCTGAGTTTCTTGACAGCAGGTCCTCAAACTCTCAGTTGCCTTGGAAATGTGGATGTCTCCTCTTTGAGAGGCCACAGGTTGTGGAAGGGCCTGAGTTTATGTGGTCCTCAAGTGTTCAGTGAGAATTTGCTAAGTGCTAGAAGGAAGAACAAGCTGCTGGGCCTGCACCACCCAGTTGCGCTGTTGGCTCCAGCTCACCTAAAGCTCTCAGCTGAAATTTTTTTAAAGAAATTAGACTTCCCAGTCATCAGATGTGCTGAAGCAGATGAGGCCGTCTATATTAATTGTGAACACACGTCTGAGTCATCCACTGAAGTAATGCGCTAAAGTGAGGCAAAGATCTGCTGCTCCTCAGTTTGTAGACCTGATGCTTCAGCAAAACCCAGTCATTCAGTGTGTACCACTGTCTGATGCAATGGTCATGTTCTTGCAATATCAGAATTAGCACCAAGTTCCTGGGGCTGTTCATTAGTTTTTGGACAAAGTGATTTTGTGCTAACTGTGCAGTTGTGTTCATCTCTGAGAATGCCATGCTCAAGGGAAGAATATTTGATGTTTCAAGTGACTTTCAGAGCTTTGTCAGAAGATGCTCACCCGTGTTTTGTGTGTGTGTATATGTATATATATTTATAAAATAACCACATTCAAAGGGTGCTTTGTGATTATCAAATGTCTCAGAGTACTTAACCATTGCTCAGAATTATTCTGGAGCTGCATTTTGCTTCTGTGTCAGTCAGAGTTTCTCTGCCACAGAAAGCATTAATGTTTATGACAGATGTTGTTATCTGCAGATGTCAGCAATAGAATTAGTCAAAGATAAGTCAAGTATGTATGTGTTTGTCATTTAGAAGACTAGAATTGTTTTCTCTTTCCTATTACGGTGACTGAAAAATTGTGTGACAGTTTAACAGCCATTAAAGCATAGGCACCCAGGAAAGTTGTCTTGCTGTTTTGTTAGTTGATGGACCTCTTCAGAGAATGCAAAGTAGTATGGTCATTTTCTATCTGACAAGGAATGCCTGCATTCTTGGCTTGGGGAGTTAATTTAAACCACCTCAGACCCTTTTTGTTCCAGAGAGGGTTCACCATTTCTATTCAAACTGTTGTATTTGCTATTTTGACAATAGCTGTCATCAGGTACTTTCTGCTGTGTGCATCATTTCTTCCATGAGACAGTTGCCTAGAAAAAAAAAAAACATTCGTAGTAAAAAATAAAATAAAAGTGTTTTGTAACTGCCTTCTTTCCATGCTTTACTAAGTCATATGGCATTTTGAGTCTGCATTAGCAGGGAAGCCAGAGGTGGATGGGCCCATCCTGAGGCATCTAGAATAGATGTAAAGCAGAGAGATTTATTATGTCTTTTACAGCAGAAGTAAAATATACTCAATCCTGTTTGTAGCTTCCATTGATGTCCACAAATTTGACAGCTTGATTCAGATGCTGAGATGAAAAAATAATTCTTACTTGAATGCAGCAGAAGTTTCTCAACATTTATTTTCCTGTCCTGTGGGACCTTATTAATTTTGAGAAACCCTATTGTCTGAAAGAAAGAATTTTCTATCTCTGCATAGCAGCTTCTCTTTCATATCGCAAACGCCATCATAAATAAAATTTATTATTTCCCTTTCAGAAAGGACAAGGAGCTCCAGGGCGTGAACCTCTGATTAGTCATGAAGAGCAAAAACAGATGATGATGTATTACTACAAAAAGCAGGAGGAACTTAAGGTAACAGTGTCTTTTTACTGTGTGTGAGCTGTGCAGTTGTAGCCACTAACCACAGGTTACGTTTATTGCTGTCACCTTAATGTCTCACTTCTGTTGACAGAAACTAGAAGAGGATGATGACGACTCATTTCTAAATGCTGAGTGGGCAGACAACCACGCTTTGAAAAGGCAATTTCACGGTGTAAAAGACATCAAATGGGGGCCGAGATGAAGCTCTGCAAACACCTTTTTGCCTCTTTAAGCTGTTTGGTTGATCGACTTGTTTGCAACCAGGAGTTGTGTTGTGTGCGGTAGATTCTGCTGACAAAAGCTGAAATTGTCACTTCTGTAGCAGATGCCTGTTTCAGCCTTAGGTTTTCAGTAAATGTTTACATCATTATGTAACTGTGGCAGCACTTGTCTCTGCAACGAATAGGATCAATCCTGTTTAAGTTCATTTTCTTATTAGAAATTTGTAGTTTGAATATTGAAATATTAAGCTATTTAATAGATAATATATCTAGTAAATATGCACTAGACTGTTTGGTATTGTTTTGAGGGGTCTTCATACTTTCTTCCTGATTCTTGCATTTCTTTTAGATGATATGGTCTGTAAAAGGTAATTTATTTGATAAGAAATCAGTTTTCCCAGGCTAATCCAGTGAAAGTTGGTGATTTTTCTGTGTTTGTTTGCATTTCAACATAGCTAGTTCCAAACTATCATTTCAAAATGAGTTGACCTCTTAGCAATTGTTTAAAGGAGATATTTTTATATAAACACAAGTAACATTAAAATCCTTGTGGAATGCTTCATTTTCATTCTTTTGGTTTAGTTTTCACTGACATTGGAAGCCAACCTAATGATCTGATTCAGTTTAACAAGCTGTTAGCCATGATGCTTTTATAGAAGGATTGGCAGAAATCTGTTTAGAAAACTCAGCAGCATTTGCAAGTAGATTGGATACAATAAAACCAAGTTTAATACGGCCAGATCTCTAACATGGAAGTACTTCTAAGATTATTACTTGAAGTGTGTATTTTCTAACAAATCAGCATTTTTAAATGATAAATCGTTAAATTTATTGAAGAGTGTTTCCACTAGATGCTTGATGTTTAGGATCCTGTTACCATTTCTAAAACATATCATCAGTCAGTTCTGGGTTCAAGACTAACAAAGGAAATGCCAGCAGGCCTGAAGCAAACATTGTGTCTGTTTTTCAAGGGAGGATTCTGATTTGGGATGCTGCATAACTGATGGATAATTAAATTTCTAGAATTATCTAGGTAGATCATTAATGTTTAGAAACAAGTTGCTCAAGTTCTACATGTTTAGACTTCTGTATCCTTAAAGGAGATGCTCTTCTATGGAGGCAGATATGCATCCTCATCAGGTCACTGAGCAGCAGAAAGCCCGCATGCCCTGAAAGTGAGCTGGGTCTGTTCAGCCTGGAGAAGAGAAGGCTGAGAGGGGATCTCATCGATGTTTATGAATATCTCAAGGGTGGGTGTCAAGAGGATGGGACCAGACTCCTTTCAGTGGTGCTTAATGATAGGATGAGGGGCAATGGGCACAGACTGAAGCACAGGAGGTTCCATCTAAACATGAGGAGAAACAACTTTACTTTGAGAGTGCCAGAACACTGGAACAGGCTGCCCAGAGAGGTTGTGGAGTCTCCTTCTCTGGAGACACTCAAGACCCGCCTGGACACATTCCTGTGTGATCTGCTACGGGTGAACCTGCTTCAGCAGGTGGGTTGGACTAGGTGATCTCCAGAGGTCCCTTCCAACCCCAACCATCCTGTGATTCTGTGAGAATCAACTGAATCTTTTAAAAAGAAGTGAACCGATGTGGGCACTCACAGCCAACAACTAAAGTGCTGTCTTCATTCACACCCTAGAGCAGTTGTTCCTAGGGCAGCAAGGAACTGAGAACATCTACCTTTACAGTTCTGCAGCGCAGAAAAGACAAACCAGCTGAGGGTCTTGTTCTGTAGTTTGCAGTAGACTTCAGGACACCAAGTGGCCATTACAGACATGTGCCTCTTTTCCACCTGAGCCAAACTGGATCGTGTTCACTAACTACATCAGTCTCAAGAACAGGCAGTTGCTCATCATGATGTAGTTTAAGTAAAATTTTAATGTGAAGTATTTTTTGCAGATGGCTATGTTGTGGCACTGTGGTGCTAGGGCTGCTCAGCAGCTCTGGCAATCAGATGGGTTATGTTTGCTGCCTGAACTTACACCTGCATTTGATGTTTGTCATTGATAGTATTTTTGTTTTATTCACATGCTAATCCTCATGTCAGGAAGACTTAGTGGCAGAGACACTTGAAATCACAGATTTCTGAGATATCATCAGCCAGAAGCTTTCTGCCTTGCCCAACCTGCCAGTGCAAATGATGGAAGCAAATTCTGTGGTCATTGACTGTCTCCTAAAAATATCTGGCTGTGGCTCTCCAGATTCACAAATCTCAGTACTTATGGCTTAAATCTCTCTGCTTGTTTGCGTCATTGTGAAATAACAAAGATAAAGTGTTTTACTAGTGCTTTTTTGATGATGAAAAAAATCAGCATTTTCGTTAAGTATTAGTGTGGTTGAAGAGAGACTGATCAAGTGAAACTGAAGTGTTTGCTGAACTTGCAGCTGGAAGATGAAATGCAGAAAAGAGAATTAATGCCATCCAGTGAACTATTAATGGTGTTTTTACTTTATCACTGATTCTTTTACTATTAGAAAAGTTTGATGTCTGGTAGTTTTTCTTGAATGTCAGTGCACTTTGTTCTACAACTTCATCAGATGAAAATCAGCGTACTGTACAACTCTTTGGAGATTTTTAACCATTCCCATAGCTGAAGGCTTTTTTCCTAGTGTGCTGTTTTGCTATCATCAAAGGATGGAGTGAAGAAAATCTGGAAAGACTTAATTTTGTCGTATCACTGGCATTGCAACCCACAGTGGCATGGTGAATGTTCTCGATCGATAACTGGGTTTTGAAGAACTCGGGAAAATCATTATAAAATCCTAAGAGTCATTGATTTGTTATAAGGTTGTTAGTCACTTAGCTCCAGCTCTTGCTCAGTCCTGCCAGTTGTAAGAGGCTCAGGTTGCCAGAGGTGTTGCTGTGGCTTTTCAGGGGGCTTCTACAGATACAAAGCCTCCCCTTCCTCCTCACTCTGTTTTGCGATGTTCTCCTTGATGGGTTTCACAGGGGTGTGTGCAAATGCTGGCCAAGGGCCCAAATTTCAAAACGGGTCCTGCTTGGAAATAATTATTTTGTTTGGGCTCTTTTATATATATATATATATATATATATATATATATATATATACACATATATATATATACATATACCAAAAAAAAAATCAAATTACTTTTTATAGATTAATGTCTTAGGGTTTTTGCGCATTTGTTTTCCTCTTTTCCAATACAGTTCTAAAATATTTACGGCCTTTTGACAGCCAGAAAAAATGTAGCCCTGTTTATAAGCTTTTAAAGCAAGTTTTATGGCAGCCTGGTACATTTTGTATCCAGGGGGGAGCTGTAACCTGGTGGTTCCCAAACTGAATTCTTTCAGGTGTCGCTTTGTTCCTTGTGCTGCTTTTGACAACACTTCCCCCTCCCCAAAATCTCATCTTTTCTGTTTGACAAACCAGCTGAGGATGGCCAGCTGTTCCACATGGTTTTTGTCCTGCCATCTTGGGAGGGAGACTCCCAACAGATGGGCTGCCCGAGAGCTACCCAAGGTGGGGATCTGCTCTGGGATCAGGGGTTGCAACGTGACCTTACCTAGTGGTATTTATTTATTGGCATTTATGCACCCCAGTACTCGTTTGCCTGCTCCCCGTGATCTGAAAGTGGTTCTTTTAAATTACTTTCTCATCACAGCATTGAGATCAGTGGCCTTGGCAGGAAGCTTCCCAGATGTTTTGAATCAGTTGTAACAAATGCTTGAAAATATCCAACTGGATCCCTCTTACAAATAGAGCTTTCATCTTAGATTAGTACTATTCCGAGGGGTTTGTTCTGTGGGCTCCCAGTCCTGTAAATAACTGAAGTCATCATTGGCTTTTGGCCATTTGATTTAATGTCCTTGATGCCAGGAAAGTATTCAATAGCAGAGGAGGCAAAATACAAATAACATGAGCAGTAACATATCTGTAATCCCCGGATCTTGCTCGTTAAACCCCACTGCCCATCCATGACCACAAGTAAATGGTTTTCTGTGGCAAAACTCACACATTGCTCACACCTTCCTCCCAGCAGAGTTCTCTCTGCAGCTGGTGTACCTGTGTCAAGGCAGCCCAAGAAGCTTCATTGTGTTTCCAAGACTTGTTGACAGTTATTGTTTCAGTGGGAAAGAGACTTCAAAATTACCATTATATGGAGGATTCTGAGGGGGGCGTTTGAACAGGACCTTTGATTATGGTGTTTATAATATTGTCATTTCAACTCTAAAAGCGAGGGAAAAACAGGCATAGGAAGTACTTAACACATAAGAAACTCCATGTTATCCTATGTACCTTTGGTTGCCGTTCTCTGCTGTAATTGGCAGTTTTCTTCTTTAGCTGGGAAATGGTCTGTAGGATCAATGCTCTTCTGAGTTCTCACAGCAGCATGTGTGGATCTGCTGGATTCGTTTGTTGTGGCTGAAACTGAATGAACTTGCTGGAGAAAGATGAAAGAGTACAAAGGAACAAAGCAAAGCCTACATATAATTATATATCTGCTTTAAAGAATTGGAGAATTATGAGATAGGAACACCATACATAGGTTTGCAAATGTGTGAAAGCGTTTTATCTTTCTTCTAAACTGTTTATTTCTGGAAGTTTGATAGCAGACATGCCCTTCTAGAGGGAAAATCTGTTCTCTATCAAAGGACACACACAGCAAAACGTTGCTGAAATGTTTATTTTGTGGCCATATCACCATCCTGATTAATGGAAGTTTGTATTATGTGTTGTGAGAGTTGCTAATGCCATTGTAGTCCTTAATGTGCTGTTGAGGTTTCCTAGAAAAGGAGGAAGGAAGCAAGGCACAGGCACTGGGTGCTGCATGGACATGGTTCCATGGTGGCCACACTCCCTGGGGTGTGGGATGGGCGCTGCTCTGCCCCGGGACACGGCCGACATTCCAGGCATCTGCCCATCCCATGCCCACCAGTGGCTTCTGCTGGCTCCGCAAATGTATTGTCCTGTTTCATTTTACCACATGAGTGGCAAAAGCCACTGGGGAGCTGGGATTTGGCTGTTGTACTGGAAGCTCTTCGAGCAGGGTGAGCCAAATGTATGCAACACAGTTTAAAATACCCTGGTGGCGGTTCCTGATTATTTTCCCTCTCCATTCCCCCATTCTCTGCCCACAAACTCCTGTGCTCAGTCGGAGGTTTTCCCAGTGTGAGGAGGGGACTGCTGTCTGCATGGCTGCGTGATGGGGTATCTGTGATGGGTTGCCCTTGCTGCAGAGGTGACCCTGCGGGGAAGTGAGCCCCTGGCCCCCAACTTGCTACTGGAGGTGGGGGCCCAGTGGGTGCAGGGAGTGGGAGCCACTGCTTTCAGCAGCCCTGATGTCCTGCTGGGGCACAGCTTTTGTTCATGCTCAGTGATCACAGCCATGGGAGCCTGCAAAGGTCTGCCCTGGTGAGGCCAGAAAGCAGAGGAGACCTGCCACCACGGGCAGCAAGGTCTTGTCAGCAGATGGGAGGATTTCCCAGCTGCTGGTGACCTCCCGAGCCTGTGTGCTCTGGCACACCGGTCTTGAAGGAAGGTGCAACAAATTACATCCACCTGCCTGGTTGTCATCAGCGTGTGAGTTGGGAGTCACCAAGAGCACAAGCTCGTGCCTTTTCTCCAGCTGTTCCCATCCTCAGCCACCATCTCAGGGTGCTGGGTGACCAGGCAGTGGTGAGCTGTTCCCTCCTTGCCACCCAGCCCCGCTGTGTGTACCTGCTGGGGGTGCAAATGTGCCTCCCACAAACCCACCTGCCTGCCGTGTGTGTCCCCATGCTCCAGTGAGTACAGGCTGCACAGCAGCTACAGCGGAGTTGTGTTGTGAATGAGGAAGTTTATAGCAAAAATAGGAAATCTGGCACTTCCTTAAGAAAAAAAAAAAAAAGGTAATGATTGTTTTATTCCAAAAGTTATGTTTGTGAGAGCAGCCCTCAGCAAAGGCTGAGTAATACAGCCTGAGTACTTACAATGGCGTAGCTAAAAATTCTTGTGTGGGGATTTTTTTGCCCTGATAATCAACATGCAGCTGCTGCTCCTTACCATGTGAAGTTCTGTGGGCACCACTGTATAGGTGGGGTGGTACTTCACACCACCCCTGCTCTATCTCTCACTCAAGAGACAGCTCCTGCAGTTTAAGGCTTCAACCTCTAATTGTCCCCTGCGCAGTGGTCAGTCCTGAGTTTGCAAGCTCTGTTTCCTCCTGCCTCCCCCTCCCTCAGCAACACCCTGTGGCCTCATTCACAAAAGGACACGTCATCTCTTTGCTCATCGGTGATTTTTTTGGAAACCCTGTTTTAAATTTTTGCTGCGGTTGTACTGGCAGGGCAGTGGAGTTGCAACACAACCAAAAGGCTGGAGAGGGGGTTTGTTGCAGCTCCAAAGGCTGGTGTCCAGGTGGGGTTAGCGCTGGTCACAGGCTCATAAAACAGCTTAGATCAGCAGAGCCTCTTGAGGGCAGCTGGTCCTACCCATGCCCTTGGAGCGGGGCCTGATTCTGAACTTGATCCAGCTTCAAAACTAGATCTTGTTGCTTGAGGTCCTGATTTTTCAAAAGAAAAACAAACAACAGGCAGCTCTGTTGCAACTGGACCTGTTATACAAAGGTTTCCTACAGACTTTTATCTCCCAGCTGGTTGACTCTACTGCATGATCAAGGTGTGAGCTCTGCCTGATGCTTTCGAGCACTTATTACCCCAGGAGAAGAGCGACTGGGCATTGCCATCATGTCTTTGGGTCTTAAAAATACATGGTGTTAAAAGTGCAACGGTCTTTAATAAGAGCCTGGGAAGTTGTCCCATTGTCTGGGGAGCTGTCCCAGCTGGGTCAGTGCTCACCCCCTGGCTGGCACACCAGCAATCCTCTATAGGCGTAATTAGTCTGCAACAGGGATTGTTACTGGACAGTCACTAATGCACACCCCTCCCTGGATGCATGTTGCTCAGGTGCGCTCTGTGTTTGAAGGCATGTTCCCAGCATCTGATGCCTGCCCAGGCTGTAACCAGGATGTCACCAGAGCTGTTTGTAACATCAAGATGGGATTTGTCTCATTCTCCACAAGAAGCCACGAGTCCAGCCATTTTCCATAGTGCTGGAAAATTAGTTTTTTACTACAGTACTGGGCCAACTACCTGTTGGGCTGGGTTCTTTTTTCTTCCAGAAACAGTCCTGTAATGCTGAAGGAGATCCATGGAGGACTTGGTTTGCCAGCAGCATCTCAGAGCACCTGTGCCAAGGGTGACCACTGTGGGACAGCCACCTGGGGGATCTGTTGGGGTGGTAATGCTCGGGGGCTGGCAGGATCCCCACTTTCTCTTCATGTCTAAAAGTGACACTTGGCAGCAGTGTGGGGAGCACCCTCGGCACCGCTGAAGCCATGGGGTGAGGTGCATCAGCCATGGGGTGTTTTGGGCACAGGCCTGGGCAATGTGGGGTCCTGGTGCGTGACTCTGCACGCTGCAAACATTGCGGAGCTGCATCATGCTCCTTGGCAGGGTATCTGTTGCTTTCATGTTCCCGAGCTGGAATTTGGCTCTGGCACCTGAACCCATGTCTCCTCTGAGGACAACAGGGCTGCTGCCTCAATGGTGCTTTGCTTTGAGCTCCAAAGCTCCCCGGAGGGTGACCCCTGTTTGCTTCACAGGGTCTGGGAGGGCTTTGTGAGCCCAAGAAAACCCACCACAGGTGACACCACAGGTGACATGAAATCCCCTCTCTTGGCCTGTGCTTCAATCCTCCATTGCTCAGCCACACATCTTACAAAAAAACCTGTTAGTGATCATTTAACCCTCAGGCTTCCCAGCGTGCAGATGAAGCCAACTGGATGCTTTCCACACCTGGTTTCGCTCCTTGCTCATGTACAGTTTTGCTTTCCCAGGCTTTGCCCTCACCCCCACTCGCCCCCAGCCCTGCCTGCACCTTCTATCCCTTCTCTCTGGCCCCCTGGGCACCAGCACGCTGGCCTGATGATCACAGGTACCTCCTGCGAAATCACTGGGGTGACACTGGGGATTTTTGGCCACAGCATCACACTGGCATTAGATGCCACACCTCAGTGGCTGCTGATAAAAGGTGCGAGTTTCGGAAGGATTTATTATATTTACTGCTTCCTGCAGCCTCAGCCGGGGATTCCCAGTGGTGAACTCTGGGTCATTTTAAAGGCAGGACCAGGGAGCTAGAACAGCCGCACCAGCAGTGCACATTGCCCTCCAGGGAGTTTAGGTGTTAATGCTGGGTTATGTCATTTTCAAAAACATGTCATTCCCCAGCCATGCATGTAGCATGAACCTAATAGTTACGGCCAAACAACTTGCAAGCTCTCCTTTGTGCTGTTTTTCCTCTTAGGCTGCTCTTCTGGGCAGTTGCACAGATTTTACTGCTGAAACTTCATCCTGCTGCCAGCCCTGAACGCCCCCAACCCCCCATAGTGCCATAGTGCTGCCGCCCTATGGCACCCTCCTCAATAATATTTCTGTCCTTAGCCTCAAAATGAAGTAGATATCAGCTGCAGCATTTCTGCTTCTTTTTTTTAATTATTATTTTTCGGTTTACACATCCCACTAATCACCAGGCAAATCCAATTTCTTCTTACCATTGCTCCTGTTCCAGTAAAGCAGACCTGCCACTGAAATGAGCCTGACTCAATGTGAATGCTGTTTAATGGGCATATGCTGTGTTTTTCCATAAAAATGTGATTTGCATGGGCTTGGGTCAGGTAAATAAGCTCCCCATTAATTTTCTGGTTTCTGTGCTGGATCCTTTCTCCGCAGAGGGTGCCATTGCAGAAAGATCGAAATAATTCAGTGCCTATTTCTCAGGTTTTTCGTTGTTTTCATTCTAATTTTCAGGCTGCTGGGAACAGTGAACATTTGAGAATGAAGTGAACCACTAATTGGTAGCTTTCCCCAGTCAGACTTGGAAAGTTTATGCAAAAAGAATAAAATAGCAACCCAAAGTCAGACTATAAACAATTCAGTCAAAGGAACAGCTCCCGAGTGAAACCTGACCTCCCAGTTTGGAGCAAAAGCTGCTTTCCCTGCTCTGCTGAGTTACTCCTGGTATTGGGGCTCATGATTTGGCTTTGCCACCATGTTTGAGGATACATTAAATTGGCATGCATTATTAAGCACGTTTGTTTTTTTTTTTCTCAAAACACATTCCCTGAAGCTGTGAAATGCTCCAGACTGGGAATCAGGCTCTTCTCTGTCACCCATGGAAATCTTCCACTGCCCGCCTGCAGCCTGTGGCAGCAGGTAGGGAGGGAATTCAGGAGAGAATCTGGTCTGTTAAGTCATTTACAGGCAAATAGGCAAAGGTAACAGAAAAATAAATTGCTTTTTTTCACTTTAATACAGAGGATTTTTTTCCTTCAGGGTTGTAAAAGTAGTTGAGAAAACTGGGAGGTGGGAAAAGTGAAGTATTTTGCAGTTTTTCTCCAAAGAAGGGTCCAACCTCTAAGTTAGACTGGTTTCTGCTGATCTGCTGCCACTTTGGTTGCTTCATCACCAGGAATAAGCACCCCTGTTTTCAGCTGGGAACCACAAAGCAGGACTATCAAATGGAAAATGCGCATGGATGAAGTGAGCAAAACAACAGCAAAAGGACCTGTGGTGCCCAGTGACAGGGCCAGAGGCAATGGGCACCAAATGGAACACAGGAGATTCCCTCTGAACATCAGGAAACACCTTTTCACTACGAGGATGACCAAGCGTTGGCACGAGTTGCCCAGGGAGGTTGTGGAGTCTCCATCCCTGGAGATACTCAAAAGCTGTCTGGACATGGTCCTGGACAACTGGCTCCGGGTGGCCCTGCTTGAGCAGGGGGCGTGGACCAGATGCCCTCCGTAGGTGCCTTCCAACCTCAACCACCCTAGGATGTGCTAATTTTACCTAGGCTTGAGCAAAGTGAAAGTCTGGTTGGAAGACTAACTGCTGTGTTTTGTTCTGATGCCAGATTAATAACTAAAACCTCACAGGAGCTTACAGATAAAGAATGAAGAAAGAAAATACACAAATTTTAGTGAGTATTAACTGCCAGACAGATAACTTACAAAAATAGGTCTGCTGGAGATCAGCTGGCTTGTGGGCCCCAGGCTCTTCAGGAGGGAGTTTGACTGGGGCTCAGCATTTTGGCGACAGCCAGAACAGGGCCCCGTGCTGGGGAAGGGGCAGCCCCTGGGAGCCCCTGCCCTCGGCCCTGCTCACCCTGTGGTGGAGCCCAGCTCACCCTCTGCAATGAAATGGTGGCCTCTGCTTTACTAGGATGGCTTGTCAGCAGGAGGAATTGTTTGGAGGTAGGTCAATTCCCCTTTCTTTCTGATCTTATTAACAGGGACATAAACAAAGTTGAGATGTTTGATGCTTTCTTCGCCTCAGTGTTCAACGCTGATGATGGACTTGAGGGCCTCCATAACCCTGAGCTGGAAAACCGTGGCTGCGAGAACGATAAACTCCCAATCAATCCTGAACTTGTACGGATCTGCTACTCCAGCTAGATTGCTACAAGTCGATGTGGCCTGATGGGATCCGCCCAAGGGTGTTTAAAGAGCTGGCTGACATTGTAGTGAGATGTCTCCCTGTGATTTTTCAATGGTCTTGGGAATCTGGAGAGGTCCCGGAAGACTGGAACCTGGCAAATGTTGTCCCAATCTACAAGAAGGGCAACAGGGGTGACCTTGGCAACTACAGGCCTGTCAGCCTCACTTCTCTGCCTGGCAAAATCATGGAGAAGGCTGTTCCGGGAGTTATTGAAAAACATCTGAACAACAACGCAGTCATTGGTCCCAGCCAGCACGGGTTCATGAGGGGAAAGTCTTGCCTGACCAACTTAATTTCATTCTACAACAAGGTTACCCACCTAGTTGACCAAGGGAAGCCTGCTGATGTGGAGAGGGATTTGGGGGTTCTGGTAAGTTGAACATGAGCCAATGGTAAGTTGAACATGAGCCAACAGTGTCCCTGGCAGCCAAGAGGGCCACCCGTGTCCTGGGTGCATCCAGCACAGCATTGCCAGCCGGGCCAGGGAGGTGATTGTCCCGCTCTGCTCTGCACTGGTGCGGCCTCACCTGGAGCACTGTGTGCAGTTCTGGGCAACACAGGATTAAAAGGATATAAATCTACTGGAGAGTGTCCAGGAGAGGGCTACAAAGTTGGTGAAGGGTTTGGAAAAGAAGTCATATGAGGAGCAGCTGAAGTCACTTGGTTTGTTTGGCCTGGAGAAGAGGAGACTGAGGGGAGGTCTCATGGTGGCTACAGCTTCCTCACAAGGGGCACAGGAGGGGCAGGTGCTGATCTCTTCTGTCTGGTGACCAGTGACAGAACTGAGGGAATGGCAGGAAAATGTGCCAGGGGAGGTTTAGGTTGGACATGAGGAAAATGTTCTTCCCCCAGAGGGTGGTGGAGCACTGGAACAGGCTCCCCAGGGAGGTGTCACGGCCCCAAGCCTGACAGTGTTCAAGAAGAGACTGGACAACGCCCTCAGACACATGGTGTGAACTGTGGGGTTGTCATATGCAGGGACAGGAGTTGGACTCGATGATCCTTGTGGGTCCCTTCCAACCCAGGACATTCTGTGATTCTGTGATTCCCTGACCAGGAAATGGGTGGCACCTGCCCCCATGAGCCAGGAAGGAGGAGCCAGCTCCTGCCCAGAGCTGTCCCACACAGCGCTGGCGAAAGGAAAACCTGCATTCCACCACCCTCAGGACAAAGGCATGAGGTTTCTTTCAGACCAAAACCTATTCATCAATATTGGGCAGTGGCACAGGCTATGATGACTTTCTGCTGGAAGGGTTGGAGAGCTGAGTCCCAGCGGGCACACAGCCCGGCTCCTGGGCTGCACCGTGGGTTTCATGTGGTTTCCCAGCACCACGGCGACCTCAGCTTTCCGTCCGTCTCTTAAGCCCCTCTTCCTTCCGCTAATAGGATGCTAATCACTGCTAAGATTTTTCCAGTTGAGCACAGGATTGTGCCTTAGTCATCCGAGCAAGCCCCCTTCCTCTCATTAAAGTTTTCCCATGCTTAATTTGACTTTGTATCAGTAGGAAATGACAAGTCATGTCACTTTATTTCCAAGCGTTTCATACTACTGCACTGTACCTAGACGCAGAGCATCTGAGCGGGAAAGCACAATGAACCCATGAAGTATTACCAATAGGAAGTGATGCTTTTCCTCCTTTTGTTCAGTAAATTCCCTGTGGACTGCAGTTAAAATGTCGGAGACATTTTATTTAAAGACAGGAAGGTTGTGTTTTCAACTTAGACCCATTTCTGATTTAATTTTCTGTCAGACTGAAACCAAATCTGACTAGCCTGAACAATTACCAAGTGAAGATTCTGAACTTCAAAAAAAAAATCTTGAGAATTTAACCTTCAATCAAATGCTGGCTCTAAACCATCCTTTAATATCGGAAAAACTGACACAGCGTTTAACTTGGGATATAAGGAAGTCTTCTTAGTACATATCAACTTACAGGGCCTTTTATGAGAGCATTTTCAAGCATTTTCAAGCTTATGCTTCACACATGTGCCAGCATGGAGAGCAGCAGGATTACATCTCAGGCAGGTATCCTCTGATGCTTGAATGGTGATCTTTTCCTTAACAAGAAGGCCTTTATGTCCATGCTTCAGCAATGCATTTCTGCCTGGGGCTGGCCAACTCTGTTGGTTGTGCGCTTTAAAACAGCAGCTGTAGACGCCAAGAGGTATTGTGAAATCTCTGCACACTGAAGTGTGCCTGACTTCAGGTGCAGTTAACATCCAGAGGACTGCTACTAAGGAAACTAATTCTCAAACCCTGAAAATTTTCACTGAAATACTAGGCACTTCTTTGCAGTTCAGTTTCCAGACTTCACAGCCCAGAGGGACCCTTCTTTCACGTCTGTCTTCTAAGTAATTGCATCAGCTGGACTCAAGGAAGCAGAATTTAACCCCCTTGGAATCAAGATCACTGTTACCAGAGGAACGGGATCTATTGGGGAATGGTTTGGTTAATAAAACACCAGAAAAATCTTAAAGAACGTTTGTTTAACTTCACTTTGTCCTGCTCACTCTATTAATAATATTCATATTTCTCATCAACAGAGCATATTCTCATATAATTTATGAGCCGCAACACACTAACTGGTGACAAGTGCCATGTCCTAATACAGATGTTTCTCCATGTTATGCTGCTTAAATATTTTTGTCCTGTTTTAATATTCCTTAACCTGCATATGGCAATTGGTCCCAAATTACCATGAAAAGTAATCCATAACATAGCTTTAAACTACGAAAGCTTGTAAACATGTTTTTCAAAAAATTATTTATAGACAGTCAAGGGTTTGAAACTCTCCTTTTATTGCATATATTTCTTCTTACTTTACAAATAATTATATGCACTCATACAAACGCTCCTTCACAGAAGGTACATTTATTTTTTTTTAAAAAAGAGCTAAGGCATCATCCAAAATAAGCCATTTATTGTTCATTAATATAAAATGTATTCATATTTCTAGGAGGTGTCATATCCAAACCACTGTTCATCCAAATTTCTTGCATTATTTGCTCCCTGCGCTCTATCCTTTCAGCCAGTTCTGCTGCCGCTGCTGAATTATAACCTGAGTAAGAAGGTCTGTAAAGTCCCGCTATCTCATCCTGGGCATCCGAATCAGAGGAATCTTCCTCCTCCTCCTCATTTTCACTGTTCTCGTACACTCTGTCACTTTCTGGCACTAACTGATCCTTCTTCCTGTGCAATTTCTGGAAGTCACTCGAGCACGACCCGCGGATCACCAAAGCACACAGCGTGAAGAATAATCCCACACAAACGCTGGACACAAAGAGGAGAGCGGCTCTTTCAAGGTGATCTGAAATCAGAAAGCTAGTGCTTAAACACTTTACAAACTCTGCCAAAGCCCAGCTACAATGAGAGTCAGCTCCCATTTCCAAAGCACCCCACGTTATGAAGCCATAACGATGGGAGGGGGTCAGGGGAGGAGGCTTTTTCTGTCATGCACTGAAACCACCCTGCACTTGCAGTTTGAACACTGCCATCCCTGCCTCTTCCAATTACTGTGCAAAAATCCCAGCCTCTTAATAACATTATAAAATAACAACATTGTCCTGTCTTTTTATTAGCAGCTTCCTAGCATTCTCAAACAGCTACCAGAAGCACATCCTTTTTTTTTTTCCCAGCCATCCTGCCAAAATGGGCCTTACCCTTGCTAAGAGGGGGCATGGGAAATGCAACTCTGGGCTCTGCGAAGCTACGGCAGCATCTCTAGGCCCGGGCTGGGTAGGCAGTGTTTTAACTCCTTGAGACAGTCAGAGATCACTTCTCAGTACAGTAACAAGTAAGACAGATGTGGAAATGGCCTTTCTGGATGGGTTGTGAAATGTGGCCTTGGCTACTGGGGGTGTTGCTGGGAGGTCTCAAGGGTGGTGGGGTCTGCGGGTTTGAGGACAGCCTGTCTCTCTGTGCCAGCAGGTCGTGGCTGCCTGCTGCTGCTGGTGGGGGAAGCCCTGGCAAAGGCTGTGGGATGATGCTCAGCAGCTCCGTGGTTCTTGCCATTTTCTAGAAGAGTAGCAGTCTTCACTCCAGAATCACAGAATGGTTGGGGCTGGAAGGGACCTCTGGAGATCATCTAGCCCAACCCACCTGCTACAGCAGGTTCACCCAGAGCAGATCACACAGGAATGTGTCCAGGTGGGTCTTGAGTGTCTCCAGAGAAGGAGAGTCCACAACCTCTCTGGGCAGCATGTTCATTTCTCAACATCAGCCTTTGCTCACTTCTAAAATTTGTGACTTCTTCTATGGTGTTAGAGATCTGCGGATCACAAATTTATCTGCCTGAACAAATTTGCCTTAGTGTTGCTAAGTCACAAAACCTGCCACGTCTCATACCAGAGATGGCTGGGTTTGGTGGGTTTTTTGTCGTTGTTGTTTGGTTGTTTTTGTTGTTGTTGTTGTTGTGCATGTGTGTGGTTTGTTTTTTGTTTTTGGTTTTTTTTTTTAAATGCCCCTCAGTGATCCTCATATGCATGCAAACCAACATTTCCTAAAATGGATGCCTCCAGCACTGCTCCCAGATCAGGACCAGGTTTCCAAAAAAACTGAACAACCGACAGTCCCCATTATAAATATTCATTAAAAAAAACTCTTGGCTGCAGTGTCTAAAAGAGTTTGGATCCTTCAAGATGGAAAATATTCTATAAATATCAATTATGCTGCGATTGTCCCATCTGCAAGACCATGATTATATTGTAATAATACCATTACTATAAACATGGGATTACCAGTCATGACCTTCTGAAGTAATCCTCCCTTTTCCCCAAATGCCACCATCTAACCAACCAAACAATCTCAGCCTCATTTTCCTACCTCTAATGTATGCAAATGTAGCCAAGGAGCTGCTAACAAAAATTCCATCTTTCTTTGGAAGTCTTGATTCCTTTGGATCAAGGTCGACACCTGTGACACAAGGTGGTAAAGCACATTAAATCACATCATAGATGACGAAGCTACTGAACTGATATTCTCCTAATAACTTTTAAACTAGCAAGCACACCTAAAACACAGGCAGGGTAGTGCTGTGCAGTAGGAACCTCGCGGAACATTAGACTGAACAATGGTTGATAAATAAAATAAATATTGAAATATATTGAAAATATTGAATATCTAGAAAATGGCAAATTTATTTAAAAGAATCTATTACCAAATGAAAGCCCTTGCCTATTCCCTTTAAGATTTCTGAAATAATTTTACTTCATTGAGCTTCACAGCTCTCAAACGGACTTCCCAGCAGGACATTCCTGTTATTGATGACAGCAAATATGCAGCAGGCACATCATTAATTTTGTTTGTCTTTAGAAGAGTAGGTGTTGACATAACTCTTAATAGAGTCCTAACCCTGAAACAATTGTAGTTTCATTGTTACTCTTCCCATGGTTCAATCAAAGTTAGCAGACAGCACGCTGGTTATGGGTAGATCTGGAGGGGTCACTTGTTTTGCAGTGGTGCCGTGACAGCAGCTATTTCAGCAGGGTTTCCATTACCTTGTCCCATGTCCCTCAGACCAAGCTCTGCAGTGGGAACAAGTCCTATTTCAATCAAAGACAAAGGAAAGCAGCAAACCATATTTTTTTGATAGTACGTACCATCATTCTGTTTGACAGAAGACTTACTATCAGTGACCAGGGGGTTGACAGCTGTGAGGATAAATTTAGGAACTGAAAAGATGAAAGACAAATTGTTTACTGTCAGTTTTAGGAACCAGATTCCCAGTTAATTACCAACCCCCCTGTCAGCCCTGGGTTTATTAACTGTGTTTCTGATGGTGGTACTGAGGGGATTGGAGCAGGTGGCTCCACTGCTCAGAAATCAGAGTGGGCACCTGTGCCTGGAGCCAGCGAGGGCAAATACCAGCCCTGCTGGTGTGCGAGCCTGGCCTGGTGCTGCAGCCAGCCTGAGCTTCCTTGGTGGCCCAGAGATGCTGCCTTGTGCCCGAAATCCAGGAGTGTTTGCAGAGGTGGTGCGTGGTGCAGCCCCAGGCAGAGCTGTGCTGCTTATCCCACCCTACCAGCCCTGGCTGGGGCTGCTGCTGGGTCACCTTGACTTTTACTAACCCAGTTGTCCTCTAACCCTGATGGCTGGCAAATGCCCCAGAAGAGGGGCTGTGCTAAGTGACACGTCCTTCTCCCTCCACCACCCCGTACAGATCTGGAGCACCAGGAGGCACAGCACTAGGATGCTGCGGCACAGGATCACAGAGTCACAGAATGGCTGGGGTTGGAAGGGACCTCTGGAGATCATCTAGTCCAACCCACCTGCTAAAGCAGGTTCACCCAGAGCAGATTGCACAGGATGGTGGCAAAGAGCACGCTGCTCGCAGAGTTAGCAGTGGTGGGAAGGGAAAGGAGGTGGAAAAGGGAATAAAGTAACTGGGAAGAAGACTGGAAGGAAGGTGAGGTGAGCAGGGAAGGGAGAAAAAGGCAAGTGTGACTGGCAAGAGTGAGCGTGAGGGATGGGAAGCACGGGGAGAGGGCTAGTAATATTCACCTAAAGATCAGCAAAACACCAAAGGAACAGACACTGAATGCTGTCATCTCTTGCCAGAGGCCAGTAAGGGCAGCTCTGGATTCACACACCAGGCCCTGGGCCACCTGGAGCTCCAGAACACCAGTGCAGCTGCACACAATGCAGGGATCTGCCCCCTTGGTTTTGGCCCCCCCTTTTTTTATCCCATGAGGGATGTGCCAACCAGTGCATGGGAGACAATACTGGCCAACAACTGGGCTAAACTGTGTCTAGAGACTGTTTTTCAATGAAGATAGTTCACTGGAATTCTCAGAGAAATGTTTATTCTTAGAGAAATGTCTGCACATCCTTTGAGACAAATGGTCACTGGGGGGCAAGGTGCTCAGGACGGGCTGAGATGCACTGTGTGGGAGTGGGTTGTATCCTTCTCACTTCATTAATTTTTTTCTCCTGATAAGTTTTCACACTCTTCTTCAAATAATTAAAAGAGCTAAAAGCAGGTGCATCATGCAAACATCGAGAGTTCAAATATTCTGTGTTAGATGAATGGGCCTTTCAGATACCCAGATCTTGGCACCTGTTTCCTGTACTACGTGAAGGCAGATTGATTGATTTTCAGACTGATGTGAAGGGGGAGAAAAAGGAAGAAATGTCAAGTATGAAGCTCACCTCTATCCTACATAGAAACATTTACCAAGAAGTAGCATTAGGGAAAGTTAAATGGAACAGAAGAGACTGAGGTTTGGGGCTTAGCATGGTTTGCCTTTGAAAAACAACTAAAAATAGCACTCTTTCTGAACAGAACTTTTCTTTGTGTGTGGGCTCAAAGTCCTTTCCCGATGAAGAAATTTTTCGGGGACTCTTAGCTCCTGTTTGCAAAAGAAGGCCAACAGAGATAGGGGAGAATGAGCTCATTTCTATTTTGGCTTGTACCTCATCAGAATTCTGAACCGTTTTCCAGCAGCAGAGCGCTTTTGTTGGTGCATGAGGCAGACAGTGAGCAGGTTGGTTTGTGTTCAGACTGCACTTTGAATTTGCAGGCCTGGTTGTTATGATAATGTGCATGTGTTATGAACAACATCCTGGGAGGACACACCAGACCCAGAGCCTTTGTGTGACCTGAAGCTCCTGTCGCATGGCCTGGTGCCCACCAGGGGCTCCTTCACTGTGTTGATGTTCCTCCTGCCCCTCTCCCAGGGCTTTACTTGCTACGGGACTGAATCCTTTCCCCATGTCTTCCCATAACGTTTGAACAGCTATTTAATACACCATTCAAATACTTGCTGTAGGGGGATGCTGAGTTCAAAACAGCATGGACAAAAAAGGGCCTTGACTGCACGTACTTGTTATGGCTTTGTTTCTGACACAAGGACTTTAACTAGGACAGGCTGCATCAGGTCGCTGAACAGAGTAACTGCTACTAGCATGAGGAATTTTTATCAAGATAATCACATCTGTGCTACAACTTGTGCCAGCTCTACTTTGTCAAGTAGGGTTGGAGGCAGTCACCTACAGAGAGCTGCCAAAGGTACCCACAGACGGATTTTGATTGGCATCCAAGGAGTGCAGATACAGGCTCCTGATCTCCAGCCTCAGCAAGAGCCAGGAAGATGTCACCTCATGCAAACATGAGATGATGCTGAGCAGGTCATCAGGGGCACTGAGCCTGCAAGAAACCAGCACCTCCTGGCTCCTGTGAAGTTTCTTCTAGCAGGAATTAACTGCAAAAATAAAAATGCAGCCAGGCAAACCAGCCCTAAACAGTTGCTGACCACTGAGGTGGGGAGTATGATTTTTTTTGACATTCCTGACCAAGATAGAAATACTTTCAAATGTGGCACAGACCTCAGAGAATGTGGTCTGCTCTGTTGTGCTCCTGTCACTTCAGGGGAGGCCTATTTACCTTATCTTGGGAAGCATCAGGTTGGTTAGCAGGGATGTTCTAGTGAGGGAAAAGAATGTAAAATGTTATTCTGGAATGTGGCCAAACTCTTCCCATGTTCACTAGATAATCTGTGAAATAATTAGACCTGCAAATAATTGGCTAGTGCTTCAGATTGCACAGCTCAGTAGGATCTGGCAGAAGAAGATGACTTCAAAATGTGCCAGTAACACACAAGAACACTATTACCCATGTGTTTTTGCAAAACCACTTCACTAAATAACAGAATGCATAACCTCACTGCAAACAAACATACACTGGTTTTCTAGTAAACAGATGTGCAAGAAAGAATGATCTGTTGTAATTATCCTTACTCCAATTAAAGAAAATTCCATTAACTCATTCATAAAGTTACTACAGCATGAAGGTAACTGTGCAGTATCATAACATATCAGTGCAAAGACAGATCTCCAAGGCTCTTCAACAACATAAAGCTGAATTACTGCAGTGCCTCTCACCTGACAACTAACTCATGGGGAGGCTGAAAAGTCTCTCATGCCAGCAAGGAAGCAGCCAGGGCTCATTTTCCTCTGATCTTCAGGTACACGGTGATCTGGTAATCAATCCTACACTGCTGTTCCCAAAAGCACGTCTCAGATAACCTGTGCCCTTGGACCACTATTCGCTAGAGATGCAGCGAAAGGTCTCTCTGATCTGTCCCCACGGACCTACTGCTGTGACTCCCTGCGGACCAGAAAAAGAGCCAGAAAGGAGCAGGGCAGGCAGCTTTCCAAACAGCGCATGGTAAGCAGAGTGGTAACTGCGTGAAAAAGTTTTCACCGCATCGTCTGGCTGAAGCGGAGCTGTGAGAGAGACAATCGCCCCCAACCCTCACGCTTCCACCCCACAGCCAGCAGCAGAAAGCAGAACCTGAGGAAACGCGCAGCCATTCCTAAAAATGTGCAATGCCAAAATAAGGCACCACATTGAAGTTCTGCAACCCCTTTTCTCTCACCTTTATTGAGATTACACTTTGCTGTCCCATGGCCTTGACTTTTGAGAAAAAGCACTTCAGGGAATTCTGCTTTGTCCTGATGTAAATATATTAGTCTATGGTAAAGAATATGGAAAACTGTTCCCACTTGTCGGAAGAATGAGCTGACGTAGGCTTCAGTCCTGCAGGGCATGTATAACCTCAGGCCTTTACTTTTCATGGGACTCTGCCCATGAGAAAGGAAATCCCTCTGCAAGGCTGAAGGCTGTAGGTGTGCTCAGGTGAATCAAATTTCAGGACTGGGCTTGCACACAGTACTTCAATTATGCTGGGCTGCTTTACCTGCACTGGTGGCAGTCAACACCAGGTTATTTTTCCTAGTTCTGCTGCAGATGAATTCTGTAGAACAGACTCTTATTTTGATAGCATTTCTCAAAATATTAAAACACATACTTTATATTTTATTGTCAGTTGCATTTTTATGGGAAAAAAATCCCCTTACTGCCCAAGTTTACATTAGGTGTGGATTGTTTGCATATTTGGTTGTTCTTGTATGGCTATGTCACAAACTTCCTAGGCTAAAAGGAAAGGGAGATTCAGGAAGCCTTTGTGTGTGTGTGTGTGTGTCTATCCCCGTATGTGTGCACCATTTGGCACTGGTTTGCTTTGCAAGCAGAAAGACAGCTTTAAAACGACTGCACATTTGCTCTTACCACATGCATAGCTGACGTTGAGGTATTTTGTCACTCCAGGTAGGCATGGACTTCCAAAATCCCGGCTAGTGACAAGGATTTTGCATCTCTGTTTCCCGTAACACCTTTTTGATAAAACTTCTAGTGCTGTGTAAGACAAACAGTCTGAAAGAAAAATACATCGCATAAACATACAACACTGACATTATTAGAAATGATAGGTGCTACATGCACGACTAGAGATACAAATCTACTATTGACTTCAGGCATATGTTTGCCTAAGCAGGATTTCAGAATTAAATATTGAGATTTGTCAATGCAAGGAAGCTCTCCATCTATTCCATCTCAAGATGAGTGTGCAAATAAAGGGAGATGCAATCCTGTTTGCAGATCTTTCTCTTGGTCCCTGGGTTATTGAGATGATTTGACAGAATGATTAAATTCGGTTCAAGTCAGGTGAGATCAATTTTTGTGTGTCACAACAGCTGGGGCTACAGTGAAGTTCCGTGTATTAAATGTAGCTTTGTTTTTCTATGCCTCTTGCTGGTAGGAGCCATTCTGTACTGGTGAAAAGGTCAAAATGGGCTCAATATTTAACCAGGGAAGCATTTGGCTTCTTCCTCCCGTACCAAATTCCAGGCTGTTCTGGTAAGGCTACCACCACAAGCCAAGTTTGCCTGCCTGAAGCAATCTCAACGGCATCTACACTGCACTGCCTTCATGCCCTCATTACATGAGGTAACCCACAACATTTTCAAAGCAGCCTAAACTATCCCAATTTCGTGCAGATGAAGAGACTCTGGACTGCTGAACCTCTCCCTATGGACTGAGTAAGAAGCATGTGCTGTGTGTGAAAACCTGCCTCGCTAACACCTACACTTGGAGCTGGGATTTTCTTATTCAAGATTTACGCCTTTGACCACAATTTATAAAATAATAAAATTTGATTGCCAGGATTTTACAGTGACGCTACAATTATTTGAGTGGGAGAGTGTGTGCATCAGACAAACTTTAAAAATCTGTTTTAAAAAAGAAATAATATCTAGAGATGTGATTGAATTCCTATTATTCACATGTGCTAAACTCCAAGCCTCAAGGGAAAAACAAGCCATGCTTTTGGTTTCTAAACAGTCTGGAGTAAGTAATGCTTTTCTGAAGCTGTGTGCTTCCAGTTAGCGATATCTCGTGCATTTTGTGACTTTCTGTGGATGACAGATATTTCTCACGTCAGTCTTCTGAGGTAGGGACAATATAGAGGTCTGACAACATACTGCATTAATCCAGTCCTTCTTCCTATAACAAAATCCAGATTAGCATGGCACCTTGTCACCCTCCAGCTGAAGCTTATTTATGCCTCTTCAGAGGAAGGAGAAATAGTGCTCACAAAGACACTCCAAATGTTCCTCAAATCAGTCTTGTTTGGAAAGAACGGGAAGTTTGAGACTGGAGTTTCTCACAAAGAATATTCACCTTTAGTATGTGAAAATGGGGCACATTCATGATTTTTAGAGTTAATTCCCTGACACCAGCCCTAAATAAATCATATACTTGAGCACAGGCATTGGGAGATACTGGGCTGATCTGTCTGCTTGTCAAAGGACTTGCAGGTTACCTTTGGACATGGACTTTTTGGAGAACAACTTTTTGTCTTTTCAGAGACCTAAAATCCTGATGCCCCTGTGTCCTGGGAGGCTGCTGGGCAGGCAGGGAAGGGTGACCCAAACCATTGGGTAGTTCTAAGCAACTCAGCTGTTTCCCTCCCTGGCCATTTTAGATGAGTAAGGATCTATTTGGGTGGACATTTGAGGCAGCCAAGTAGCTTACTTTGGCAAGTATGAAAACAGCTAAAGAATATCAGGAGGAAATATCAGATGATTCATAAATGAATGGATTGGGAGCACAAGAGCAATCTGGCAAACTGAATTATGTTTTCTACAAAATTTCCTGCCCTTTGAGCTACTCACAGTGTCTTAAGACACAGGCGGCTGTTCTGCTAATGGTTTTCTATAAATTCAGTGGTACAGTGAATACATGTTTCACTTTGCCTTTGGTAGATGTTTGCTCATGTTTCTGTGGGCGTTAATACCTCCTTATCATCTATATTCATGTTGGATTTGGCTCCTCTACCTGAGGAGCCAGTCGTCATATGCCTGCAGGCTCTTGGCCAGTTTTTGGAGAACTTCCCAAGGTTTGCCTGGTGTCACAGGTGAGCAAATGCAAGGCTGGCTTGCTTTTGCAGGACAGCACAGAAACTAACTGGAAAGATTTATAACAACAAAAATATATTTAACAGCTTCCTGTCATCTAACAAGATTTTGGCTTTTAGTGATTAAGTCAAAAAGTGTTCAATTTTTTTCTCTCAGGTTTATGTGCATCCTTGTTATCTCCCCGTTAGCTTTCCTGGCAGCTACGATGCCAGCTGAACAATGAGTTCAGCTCAGAGGAATTCTGTATATTTGGTACCGAAGGCTACTTTTCCAACGTCTGCAGCTTCATCTGTACAATCTCCCACAAGCAGACATTACAGAAGTGTCTCCGCACCAAAGTCAGAGGCATCAGTGTGTGCCAAAGGGATGGTCAAGCCAGTTTCAGCCAAACTTGCTTGGGGTCTAACAGCAATCCAGCTGCAGCAACACAGAGCTTGCACTAGGAATAACTTGTCCTCCTTCTGGTCAAGCACTTTATTGCAGGGTCTGAATGAAGAGGGGATTCAGTCAGTGCTGCATTTTGAGTAAATGAATGAATGGTCCTACTGAATGGTCCCAAAGAAACCATGAATCAGGAGATGAACATAAACAGGCCATGTGTCTTCTTCCTGAATATCTAAGTGAGCCATGGGGCTTGCTAAATTGGTACCATGTGTTTAAAATAAACTGCCTCTTGAAAGGCACTTTCCTGGCATGCTAGGAGGCTGGGGGCACCCACCAGCAGTGATAGAAAAAGCAGCAATGTGTGGCTGGGAAAACACTCTGTTTTTCACGCCTTCCTCCCAAAGTTGCCTGGTACACATCAAGACTGTTGGTGGGTCTTTTGAAACAGACACTTATATGGATGGCCCAGAAATACGGGTGTCAAGAAGAGGTTCTTAATGCAGTAATAAACTATCAATCTGACTGCAGCTATTTAACAGTTAGTGTAGAAAGCCTTGTTTCTGGAGGAAAGGCTCTTTCAGCTCCCTAATTAGCTTTGTTTAGGGAAGCTTTGGCATGCAAATGACATGCCATAAATTAGGCAGGCTTTAATGAGAAGCAATTTGTCTTTGGTTTCTTAAAGCTGCTCTCAATGCAGACAGCAGGAGCTTTCCCTCCTTGTCTTTCCACCCTGCCATACAAGACCCTGCAGGTGATGGAGCTGCCAGAGCTGGTCTGAGCATCTCATGCCAAGCTCTGCCAACAGCATCCTGTCATACCCTGTCCAGACAGCACTGATTGCCACCTTCTCCCATATCACTATGCACAGGCCAAGACTCAAGACGTGGCGGGTAGGGGACGTGTCTCAAATGTAGATCTGCATGACATAAAAAGTGAAGGACCAGGCCACCCAAAAGAGGAGCCCCTCCACAAATTTGTCACTGGAGCCTAGCCGCTCCTTGCTTTCATCCCAACTTATGGTGCTTTATGCTTTTCGGGCTGTGCCTACATGCAAAAGAATAAGGAGCTTGCTTTTAATATCAATTGAAAGCAGAGATTTCACACTACCAAATTGGGATGGCTTGTGCTTTGTGGAGCCCAAATATCAGCTCTGGCGGTAAGAACTGACAAGGGGCAACTATGAAGTTCAGAGCAAATTAAGGCTGCAGACTCCTAAAGAAAGTTACCATAATAATATGGTAATTTATGCAAGAGCATGGCACACAGGGTCCTGCCTATGCATCAGAAAAGGGCCATTTGAACTGTGGATTCTAGCAAAAACACACAATATGATGAGCAGCACTTATGAAGTGTTTCAGCACTTTCAAATAGTGTGCTGATACCTTTATATTCCAGGTCCAAGTACTGTCAGTAAACAAGGCAGTATAATATGCTAAAAATACTACTTAGTGCCAGCAGAGGCCATTCCTTGGAAGTGAATACAGCACCAAGGCTCTCTGAAAAGCTGCACCCTCCCTCTGGCCCTCTCTGTAGTGCCTGTTGTGAGGCCCTTGTAAGCCTGCATGAGATTAGCCCATTGCTTGGTTTTATTTACAAGTGGCTCTGAGTTCAGAATTCAGTCTGTAAGAATTTTGCACAAAAAAAACCCAAAACCAAAACAACCCTTGGTCTTTCTCTCCCTCTTGCACATGCATATGTGCAGAGTGGGGGATCCATCTGCCAGCACAGACACCAAGGGCAAGAGACAAGTGGAGCTCCACACTTGCTGGCGACAGCAGGAACCAGATTCCCTCTGTTCAAATGCTCATTGCTTTGTTTTCCACCATTTGGGTCTGCTTATACCCAGGCAGAAGTTCATTGGCTTATTTTAGACTCAAGTGCCAAGTGTACTTCGACTAAGTGCTCCATGAAGTGTCTGTACTTCAATATCCAGCACGTCCTAAGTTTTGGCCAGCTTACGCAGTTTGTGTTTTATGGCACCTAGAAGTCTATAGCTAGCATGAACCTAGTAACTGCTGTGTGTAAGCATTTCCAGACTGGCCTATAGCTGTTTGTACCTTTACTTCCTTTATATTTGCTCTCGAGAGACGTATACAAGGGACTGGCTCACACTAGGAGGAGTATCCATCTCTTAGGACAAAAAACTTGAAATTGAAGCTTTTCAATCACCGTTAGGGAATAAGAGATGTAGGTCTTTTGAATTGTCCACAATACTGATTTAAAAAAAAAAAAAAAAGGAATCGCAGTATCACAAAAATACTGTTATATAACAAAACCAGGACGCCTTGTTGGGCTGGAAGGAACCTGCAGGATTTTGGAAATCTCTCTTGCCTTGCTAACATCCTTTCTTCTTAGCTGAATGCCATTTCACCGGAAAGAGGGGATTAGGACAAAACTCAGCCTCAGGTTATGTCGTACCTGGTGCAAACTGTGATGAGTGCCTGAATTCTCCACCTCCCCTCTCAAGCTCGCAAAAGAGGGAACAGGCAAAAGAGAGGGCTGTGCTGGAAAGGACCCAACCTCCCAGCAGAGAAGAGACGCAATTCAGGGGTCTGCTGGTCATTAGTGCTGGAAGAAGGGCACATCCGACCAGCCAGTGCACATCCTGGTGATATTTCTGGGAAGGACATTTTAGCATTCTAGCTTGCAAGTTGCAGCTAGAGGTGACCCGCTACCAAGCCTTCTGTCGAATACTTTCATGTATTAACAGGAGTAATTTCTGATTTGAGTAGTGTTTGTTGACCTGAATCGTCCTTGTACTCTCTGCAGTAACCTGTTCTGGCACAACTCTCTAACGTCTTTTGGCCAATAAATTTTCTCTTTCCTTGTGTACATGTTAGTACAAATAGAAAAGAGATAATATGCCAGAAAAAGGCAACAACTCACACAAGAACAGCTAGAGTTTCCTGCTTTGGCACTGGGCACAATAGATTCCTCTAAGCAGAACTGTCTGCTACCAAACCGCACCCAAAAAAGTTTTAGTTTTCTTGTGACGTTTTTGATAATCTTAGTAAAACAGGGAAGCTACTTTCTGTAAATTCTGTACAGTCTTACCAGTGCCAGTCATTCGAACAGCTGCAGAAGCAGGAGTTTTTTATTCTCCTGTGAAGATACAGTGATCTTATAATGGAAATAATTCCCTGTGCTTCAGTGAACTCTACTACTTACAGTAGGAGCTTAATCTGCAGAACAAACTTCTCCCGAAGGCAAAATATCCTAAAATGCCTGGAGACAAGTGTTCTGCACTGTCCTTTAAAGTGGGCACTGGTGACTACTCATTGTAATCAATGGCTGTGATGACAAGTCAGAGAGCAAGATCAGAGACATGTAAAAACACCATATTTCAGTTTGATGGTGAAAGTGTTAGAAATGCGAAAAATGTTTCATGGTGATCTTACATGGAAATTTCACATTCTTTGACAAATCCTCCCCCTTCCCCAAACTGCACTGAACAAGATAAGTTGTTCCAAGTGCAGCTTTTTGTTTCTGGTCATTTTTAACCAAAGCAAGAGACATTGGAAACGAAGGGTGCAAGTTACATGCATAATTACATATCAGTCTTGGCACTGAAGTAGTGCTGTCTTATGACTGTGATACATGGTATAGAGTTTCTTGTGCCCAGTAGTTCAAACCCTTACCCAGATTCAAATCTTACCTTTATCCAAATCAGAATAGGGACCTGAATGTGTGTTTCCATAACCCATCCTGCATGGGCTGTTTGGTTGGCATTGTCTCGTGCTAAAGCTGTTTTGCTGCCTAGTGTGAGACTTAATCAGACCAGGGGACAAGTCTACTGTAAAGGCTTTATCTATCAGGGAGGACACCATTATGCCATTGCTTTTCTTCCTCCTCTGTACTGAAAATGGCACCGAATTTATGTTATTAAACCTTCACAGAAAACTAGTTCCAAAGGGAGGCAGTCATGTTAAATATTGAGCTGAGGCTCAGGATCCTACAAGTGCTCTGAGGCCACACAGATATCACCAATACCAGAGATGGATTTATATGCTCTATTTCCTACATGGAGAAGTGCCTTTATGTTAAAGAAATTTTATGTCTTTCTGTGTTTCCTTTGAAGCAAAGCTCCAAAAATCTGTCAGCCAATTTGACAGATTATTCACAGAAAAGTAATAATTCAGAATACATCTGTCTCAGTTCAAAGCTGCTGTTTGTCATTAATTGCTTATAAGCTATATTACATGTAACACGAGGTCACCAAAATGTAGAGAAATATCTAATTAATTCAATAACCAGTACTCCTAGAAGGGCCATATCCAGTATGGATAGATGCAAAACTCTTAAGCTCAACAGAGACTTCCTATACATGTCATTAGGACCGACAGACAACTTCTCTTCTGCATGGTACTAAAAACACCTCACAGCTTCCCTGTGATGCACTGAAAGAAATGGAAAGGCTCAAGCTCTGTATTTAGGCTGAGATGCACAAACATGGGTAGAAACAACAATTCAGTGTGTCTTGGGGCAGATTTAGCTCTTGGTGCAAACACAAGTGTATGTGGGCTCTGATTCAAGAATGGAGAGCAGCTGAAGTAAGTTTTCTAAATTGTCTCAAATCATTTAAATCAAGTTGACATTCAAATTACCATTGCTTTCCCTTAGAGAAAGGTACACAGGCACCACTCACATCTATATGTGCCTAAATAACCACATAAATAAGATTTAAGCTTGAGATGGATTGATCTGGAGTCAATTGGATTTGGCTCCCAAGCGCTAAGTCTGTTGCGATAAATGAATGTGTATTCCCAGGCTACACACGTGCTTTTGAAAATTATACTCACTGCAGAGGGTTACTGGCGCCATGTGGGAAAAGGCCAAGCACTTTAAGTAATGGGAAATCTATACAAGGATCTACCTCCTACAGATCCACCTTGTGTTTGTCTCAGGTTTTATGCTCTCTCCTATTACCACAGTTTCAGGTCGCTTTATAGAACACAAAACCAGCAACAGCCAAGGTGTTGCTCAAGAAGGGCTCATATGCAGGGGGCTGCAGACAAGTTTGTTGCTGTTGCAAATTCTTTCTCTATACTGGGAAACTTTATCCAGTCAGAGGAGCTTGCAGTATTCTGATCTGTGAACTGTAAGCGCTGCCATTAGAGGCAAGTGAGTGATTTCCAGAGGTGAATGAAGTACAAGAAATAAGTACGATGGCAGCCTGTCTCGATCAACTGAGCTATCTCTGCTCTGCCTTGCATCATATGCTAACGCCACCATCACGAAGGACATATGGGTCTGTCAGAAACTTGCAAAAATGTTTTCTCCACAGAACACCCAGGCAGAGCTGAAGTCTGTGTGAAGCACCACACAAGACAGACAGTGTGAAATACAGACCTGGCAATTTGAAATAGATTCTTGTGTAAGACCAGATTGCAATTTTCAACCAATACATTTTTAATATCTCTACAACTAAATAGAAACATTGGCTTGCAGACAAGTGGCTTTTAAGACTAATTATCGGTCTCTTCTTGATGTTCAGAGATGCTTCTTAGATGTTTCACTTGAAGCATATTTCTTAGGAGTAAAGGTCAGCCTTTGCCCAGGGCTGGCATCAGTCATTTAAGTCCTTCCCTGTGTGGTATTAAGGGATTTGAATAGCACACGTATCCTGTGCTGTCCTTCTCCGTGGCATGAACATTTACCTTCATACCTTTGGTGTCAAACGCTGCACATACTATTTATACAAGCATCAAGCACCCTCACAACCACATACTACTATACATTTACATATTTAGCGATAGAAAGTGAGTCATAAGTCACTAATCATACACCATCTGAGACAGCGAAGTTGATGACTGGTTATCAGTGTAGACCATACAACTACTCAGGATGTTTTGGGTTCTTTTACCTGTTCAAAAACAAACAGTCTGTGCCTGAAAGTGTTCGGAGTCTGACCAAAGTAATATTAACATTATAGCAACATTAATATATTGTTTATACGTTAACTACTCATATAGTGATATTAATATTATATATTAATATATCTATTGGGATACACCTGTATCAGTAAATCAGCAGTGAGAGGGGCATGTTTCTGGCATCACAACAGAGTGCTCCGCTCTGATAAATGTGGTCCCTGCACTCATCTGGCTTGGGCCAACAGCGTCCTCCCAGTAACTCCTCATCACAGCTGAGGACATAGCACAGACCAGGGAGCAGCCCCAAGAGGCAGCCTGCGTGCAGTCACCCTGCTTTGGAGGGAAGAGTTTAATACTTCATAAAGAGGACATTCCTGCCTCATGGACTTGGTGCCGGGGGGAAGTCCCAGGCACATTCAGTTTTGTGCACAGTCTTGGAGTCTGGTCATACAGCAGCATCTAAAGCAATGGACGTTGACCTACGGACTCTAGCCTTACAGTCTGCACTTAAACCAGGGAAGAGTTGGCAGAAAGAGAGATCAGAGAAGAAGGTAACAGTAAGACCAGGTATTGTGACACTCAGGTTGCCTAATCATTGCCTGAAGCTGGAGGAAGAAGAGAGGCCAACAGCTGATATTTAGTAAACATCACCTAAGTTCAAGACAGCCAACAGAACTAGAGTTTTTGATGTTAACCTTACTAAGGACTGATTAACTATATGAAAGTTTATTACTTGTCTGCATTTCTTACTTTGCTTCTCCCTCATACTAGGCAATTTGTTTGATTTCCAGAAATAATCTCTCCATGTTTCAACCACTGTCTCTTCCAAAATGCCATTGCCCTTGTGCCCGAAGTTTTCTCCCCATCTGTTTCTCCCCTTCTCTGTGCACCTGTTTAGAGAATGTCTATCAACAGCATAAAAACATACCAAAGGGGGGGACACGCTCCACTTCTCTTGAGCAGACGTTCTCCTCATGTGCCCATCTGCCATAGGTGGCAGAGTAGATGATAAGGAACTTGGACTCCTGACAGTGGAGTTTCAGTTCCTGGTTTTCACATGCTGATTTGCTTTTGTATTCAGCTAAAATAGAAGCAAACAACAATATGGTAGCATGAGGCAATTCACTCGGCTGGACTGTTAATAGCAAATAGCAGAATGACAGAAAACAGCTTTTCTGCAAGTTCTGTTGCAAGTGATACTTGGCACTATTGCAACCAGAGGCAAAGCCAACAGCAAAGTGGAGTGTTTCCTCCAACTGAATTGCTCCCATATGACTACCTAAAGCCTCCGGCTCGTTTTTGAAAGGAATTAAAAAGTTAATTTTTGCCAATCTCCTCTCCCAGTGGAACAGCCTCCCCCTTTCCCGCCTGATTTCCTGGCTTGCTTTCCACCGCTGCTCAGCAGAAGAAGCCTCCTCCTTCCCTTTTGTCTCCCCCCAGGACAATGTTGCATTCTGTGCCTACTTCAGATGCCCGCCGGAGTGCCGAGAGCCTCCGACCGCTCATCAATCATGGGGATGGGCTGCCATCACCCCGTGCCATCACACATAGCACTGAGCGAGCGCTGAAGAATGGGAGGCACAAAGGCACGGGGACGGGCTGCGTATCCTCAGACACAGAGTCCTCCCAGCTCTATTTCCATGGCTCCACCAAGACCAGTGGGTTTCCCTGGGCGTGATTATCCCACACGGGCTCATTTGAAAGCTTTTGCTGACAAGGCGATGTGAATCAGGAGCCTGAGAAAAATACACCCCCTCCCTTTCTCGGCTGGCACAGGCACAGAGGTGGGGAAGCTGCTGAGATGGTCTCCAGACAGCACGGCTCATCCCTCCCGGGGAACCCATTAAAATCCGCCATCTGGCCAAGGGGGTTCCCTGCCGGCCTGAGCAGCCACCCTGCTTGCAGCATTTTAGTGCTCAAGTCTTCCTGGTGTAGGTATGGTGGCAAAACTTTTTACTGAAGATAAGGCCAGGGAGAAGAGTCTATTCTGCTCCATTTTTTTTGTCCTTCGAAAACGTGAAAACAGGAAAAGGAGGTTCCTGAGCTGAGCAGGAGAAAAGGGAAAGCTTATTGTTACTGAGTGGTATCCCTGAGAGTGGAGCGTGAGTGTTGGTGCTAGGGGAACTGGAGAGAGAAAAACCTCCTATCTACTCAATAAAGAAAACATTATTGTTTCATCTCGAATAGAACAGATTTAAAAAAAAAAAAAAGGGTTAATGCTCTTGGTAATAGTCCAGTTTCTTCCATTTGAGCTCATCAGCAGTCACAAGTTTAAGCCTAAACCCAGTGATTTTTAAAACTACTTGGCCTACTACAGGTTGTTACTTCTGCAGAAGCACCGTACACCCATGGGGATCATGCCAAGAAAACAGAGGCTCTGGCCCAAGGGCTGACAGCTTGAAGCTGGGCTGTGTGTCTGTACGGCTGTGCCCTGTGGTTGCTGGAGAGGCCATGGAAATACAGACAACAAAACAAACCCACACGTGGTACAAGACAGGGGTAGGAATACAAGAGACTTCTGCAGAAATACAGCAACAATAGTTCTAAATACATGAAAAACAAAGGGATTCAGGCAATTGCTTAAGTGCGCATTTGAAGGCAAGGAGACTGTAAAATAAAGTTATATTAAAGTGATTTCCTGAGAAAGGATGTTTTTCCACAGCCAAGCATAACAATATTGGTATCTTACCTACAAATATAAATTTCCTGTCACATGAAATCATGCAATTTGCACTGGAACTGGACTATTTCTCAATTCTAAAGGCAGCACTTGTTGTTAAATACACTTTTGACCAACTTTTGTAAAATTCAGACCACAGATATGATTATTTATTCAAAGTAGCTCATTTCCAGTGGGAAAATATTAAGCAGTTTATGAAAGTAACAAACAGGATGCCAATCCACTTTTGATTAGTAAAAAGAGATTTTTTAATGACACAGACACAGCTATGATATTCAAATCTATCTACTATTAACCATGAAGTAATTGTAACATGAAGAAAACCCAAAAAACTATTAAGGTAATAAAACAGATAATTAAAATTTTAAATTTCATCTCTTTTCTTTTCCCTGATGATTGGCCCAGTAAATCTCATTGGGAGTTCTTGTGTCAGTGCTTTGCCAAAGGTAACATCTGCCCACTCTATTCCCGTATCTCTGCTCTGACTTCAATACTCTGCATAAACTGGCCCTTCAGTTTGCTTGCCACCCCTGTTCCGATTCCACCAATGATGCCTATCTTAATGCTCTGATTAAAGAAAATCTCCTTTGTGCTTTCTCCTTTAGTTGTGGGATGGTACTTCTGAGTTGGCTGGTGAACCTACCCATAAATCATCATCCAACTATTTTCTTTGGGATCCAGTTCAGCCACACTGCAGATTAGCTGCCAAAAAAAGCTGAGCCCCTGGGCTACTGGGGCTTGTTCTCATGTACAATAGCAACAAGAAAAACAATTAAAGAACACCAATAAATGAAACCTCATGATGATTACACTTTTCTCATGTTTACGAAGTGCATTCTCTTTGAGGCATGGTGTGTCCCTTTACGTATCACCATCAATTGACCGCATAGAATACAGGTGATTCTACAATGAAATTCTGTGATAAAGTTAGCCATGCATGTGTATCCTCCAGCCATTATTCTATAAATGGGAGGCAGTAACACAGAATCCTTGAAAGCTTTGGTGCTACCTCCTTAAGCATTTTTGCATATTCCTTATTATGATATCCTCTTCATCATTTGGATCCTTAGCCCAAACACCTGTTTTTGCTGTTCAGCTCTATCTTTCTAACATGAGATTAGCATTGCCAGCTCTTTAAAAACAATTTCCAAAACATTTTTCCTTTCTAGTCTGATGTCTGACATCTGACTCTGCCAAACTACACTGGTCAAGAAATTGGCAGTACACACAATGAAGTTGCAAACACAATGAAGTGCTAAGGTAAAATAGAAAAAGCAATTCGCTACTAATCTAAGAGTCTCAAAGCTTCACATGGATTTATGCAAAGCCTTGTGCAGTGGCATTTTAACAAAAACAAACGACAAAACACACACAAAAACACATTTGCCTCATGTGGATTACTTACTAGGTTTGCATTTAAAGGAGACAAGGAGGAATTTAGTGGTCCCTGGACACAGATCAGGTCCAAAAACCCGACTATTGACAAGGAGTTGGCAGGATCTCAGGTTTTGGCATTCATCCAGTACTTTCTAGAACAACGGGCAAAAAGGACAGGCTTGAAAACAAGGTATGAAACTATACACCAATGAGACAATTAGTTGCACTTTGTTCTATACAGGAGACAAATCATTCCTTCACAACTTTTTTGCTTTAAACATGTAAGAAACATCTGTATCATTGGATTTAGGCCACATCTCTACTGGACTCTGCGTCATGGCCAAGTTTATGGGAACACATTCATCACGCTGATGACCATGGTGACTTAGGATGTTGCTAATTTGCTGTAGTTTGACACTCTTCCCTCTGCCCCAAGTGGGTCAGCCAGATCTTGCTGTGTGCCACCACCACCTTGGTGACGTTTGGGACTCCATACAGAACCCAGAGCAAGTGGGAACATGCTCAGCCCCCAGCCCCTTTGCTGACAAGCCTGAGGCACATTTATGGGAATGCAATGTTTGGGTGAAGCATGCTAACTCAAAAAGATGTCTTTTTAACCATTTCATCTTGATCTGCTTAAGTTTACCTGATCATGCTCTGTAGTATCTTCACTTAAAACAGTTCTAAGGACTTGGTGCCCTTAGTGACACTTAAGCACAACCTTTAAGCCATATGTAGGACCTCCTGCTTAAGGGGCACTTACTTCTTGCTTGCAGATATTTACTTGATTTGCCACTTGAAGAAATTTCAGAATTGGTTTGATCAGATAGCACAAAAGCACCTACCCACCCTAAACCTGTTTGTCTTTTTTCTTTTTTTTTTTCTTTTTTTTTTTTTTTTTTATGCTGTTCTAAGGCCATATCTACCCCAGATTTTTTGGCCCAGCAATATACCGTGGTTCTTACTGTACTTGTTTCACTGTGAGTGGCAACAGAGGAGGACAATAAAAAAGTCAGTAGTGTTATATACAAGTGTCATGTGGACCCTCTCCAAGTCCAGCAAAAGGATTAAGTACTGCTAATGCTCACATTAGCGTTCCCACTTCATCAGTGGTTTCAGAGCTGTAGCTACAGAAAATACAAAGACATTGCCCAAGACAACTCTGAGTCCACCTTAACACAGTCACAAGCCAAAGCACCTAAAAAAACCCCAGTTTAAATGCAGCAGTATACTTATGAAATTCCTAATCACCTTCAAAGCCCAGTTTAGAGAGGGCTTTCTACACACTGTGTTTTGGATATTCTGTGTTGTTGTGCCCAGGATTCTTGATGTTTAAAAGCACAGCAGACTGTGATAAGGAGGGTGCTATCTCTGGGTCACCCCGCTCTTGACAGCAGTAACTGTATCATTCTCTGATAGTTTTAGGTACTCTTGTAAAATCTATGGGAATGTTGGCCTTGTTTCTCATCAGAGGGGGTCTCTGTCATACCAAAAGGCCAAATCTGAAGTTTACCACTGTGATAACACAAGCTGCACTCTTGTTTCCAGGCTGAGAAATCTGGCAGTGGCTGAATCTCTCCTGTCATCCCTGGAAGCAATCCCTCCCGAGCAGAAACGACCCACATTGGCAGCACATTGCAGTGATCCTGTAACACTCTTGCCTTTTTGTTCCCGTTGGTAGAAGAGGACTTGCATCCAGCACTTTTTGAGCATTAAGTGCACTCTAAAGAGTTTAAAAGGGAAGGAAAAGCACAGCAGACTTAATTTTATCAGTCAAATCTTCTCTTACAGAGCTGGAAGTCAAACAAATAACTCCTTAATTGGGATTATTCTGGAACCGGCCAGTGAAACAGAGTTACATCTTGAGCAAGTGGAGATGGCTGTGCCCTACAGAGTCACCTTCTGTTTGCACCTGAGCTGAATCATCTCCTGTGCATCTGTTTGCATTGTCTCCTACTTAATGTAAAGAGCAGTCGCATTTTCTATCGTGTTGCTGTAGAAAAACACGCGACCACAAAAGCAAACAATGATACTCATACTGAAACAGCACTGGGCTGTTAATATCTCGAGACAGATCTAACTTCGTAGAGATCCTTTAAATAGGAGGTCACTGTAAAAAATGCCTGTTATGCTTCCTCCCGACTGCAGGGTAGCATCATGCCCAATTATGCAGACTGCAGATGTGGTTCCAAAGGGAAAGGGAGGAGGGATGAGATCACTGGTGCTCTTTTCTAAGAAATCAGTTCACAGGATGTGCCGCTTCTCCTTGACAGAACCGGAACTCCGTGACATGCAGAGCATTCGTATCTCTCACGTTCATGACCTCGTCAAAATGCCTTCAGGCCTTTGATCAGCGACAGTGCCTGAATGACGATGATAGGTTATACAATAGTTATTCCATGCTGTGTTTATGATATTCAAGGGAAAAAACTACCCACAGAGACCTCGCAAAGGTCAAATCATTGGTGTCACTTCAGTGCAGTCAGTAAAATGACATCAAGGATGCATCTGGCCTACTGTTTTTAGAAGGGAGCTGTACTTTCACATGGCCCATAGGTCATGCCTGGCACGTCTTCAGAAGTTGCAGTATAGCAGGGGCAAGCCACACTTAGAAAACTGAGCTCATATTGTTTCTGGAGAGAGGATACGACCACCAAAGCACTCTGTTTAACTCTTCAGCTCACTAGTGGCAACAAACGTTCCACGTTGTCAAGAAGCAATGTGTTGGCTGCAAGCACCAATGTTGCAAGCTTCATCAAAGCTTCCATAGAGCATTTTTAACAGCTTCACCAACAGAACATGCGCAGATTCTACTGACTACTCATTTTTGCAATGATTTACTGAATTTGGCTTGACACTAGGCATTTTCACTATGATGAAACAAACATTTGACAGCAGTAAGTCAGACCTTCTAGGTCTTGCTACAAAAATCTCCACAGCAGAAAGTAATAATTTGTGAAGTAGAAATCATTTTAAGCTACACTTAAGTGAGCCTAGAAGACAAACCATAGGAAATTACCAATACAAATAATGTATTCACAGAAATGCAGCCATCTGCAGAAGGATTTGATGTTTAGCTGTCACAGTGCCTTTCTCATGAGTGAAGATAGACATGGAACAAGCCAAACATCAAATAGAACGCCATCTTACTCAGTGGATTTGTAACCCAGCTCCATCAGATGTTTGTATCCTCTCCTGGGGACAAGGAGAGACCATATGATGGATTAAGACTGGTCTGCTCAGTCATGACCAGCCCTTGATTAGAAGGGAACTCATTATTCTAGAGAACTTTGGGAAGAAGGTTTCCAAAGCAAGACTTTTTAAACTAGAAGGCAATCCACAAAGCTTTCACAATCCTATGGTAACATCCTGCTGGCCAGACAAATCCATTCAGTTTTAATACTTTTCATGGTAATCTGACACAGACATGATGTCATTTCATTCAATGTTGTGAATAATTGCAGTTCTCACACATCATAGCTCACCGCATGGAAACCATCAAAAACATTCTGTGCATTAAGAACCTTTACAACGTGCAATACCTGCAAAGAGGTGGGTGCCACACAGTTTACGGGTTCTGTCATCCTGGTTTCAGGCTCCTGAGTACTACACATGTGGTAGTCTTGCCCATAAAATGCTGACTGAATACTTATTGTTGAATGCCGAGGACAGTGAAGACTCAAATGTTCCCCATCGCAGGCATAGGCAGTATGATTTTGCAGAAGTTTGGTTAGGTAACCTAGAAAATATTCAGCTCTGTTACAACTAGTACAGGAAATGACAAGCTCGTTAGATAATAAGAAAACCACAATCAGTCTCTGGAAAGGGCATTGTATTCAAGGTTACCCGTATGGCCCACTGCCACACCACATAGTTCCCTGAATGGGTCAACTTCTACACGCTAGTAACGCTCAGGTCTGCAAAACAAGAGTTGGCGCGGCAGGGAGTCAGAGCCCTACCAGCACTCTGGCACCGGCACCGCGTCAGAGGTGTCATTTCACAGACAATAAATTGGCTCAGGTCCCTGCCAGTCATGGCTGCAGAGGTCGGAAGGGCTATTAGTTGGATTTGCAGGCTGGACTCTTGCAATCCAGCTCGCTAAGGTGCTCCTCACACCTCATCTTAAACTGATGCTTTGCACTTCTGGGCTCCTAGGCAGTTGTGTTTCACACAAGCGATAATAAAAGTGATTCTCTCTGTATCGCTGAATCAGATGCTGCGATAACAGAGGAAAGGTGGCCCGTAAGTGGCCTTCTCAAGCAATTGCTGGGGGAAATCCCATGGGCAAGGCTGCTTGAAGGAAAAGGGGCCCAAGATAGCTGGGTGGCATTCAGGGATTGCTTCTTCCACGCTCAGGATCAGAGCATCCCCACACGTAGGAAGTCAAGGAAGGGAGCCAGGAGACCTGCGTGGTTAAATAGGGATCTGTTGGGTATGCTCAAGCAGAAGAGGAGAGTTTACAGGTCATGGAAGGAGGGGCTGGCCACTTGGGAGGAATATAAGGCTGCTATTAGAGGATGTAGGAAGGCAGCTAGGATAGCCAAGGCCTCCTTAGAATTAAACCACGCGAAAAGGGTCAGGGACAGCAAAAAAAGCTTTTTCAAATACATAGCAGATAAAACTAACACCAGAGGCAATGTAGGCCCACTGATGAATGGGGTGGGTGCCCTGGTGGCAGAAGATACAGAGAAGGCAGAATTACTGAATGCCTTCTTTGTCTCTGTCTACTCTGCCGGAGGCTGTCCTGGGGAGCCCTGTACCCCTGAGACCCCGGATGAAGCCAGGTCAATGGAGGAGTTTGCTTTAGTTGATGAGGACTGGGTTAGGGAGCAATTAAGTAGTCTGGACATCCATAAATCCACGAGTCCAGATGAGATGCACCCGCGGGTGCTGAGGGAGCTGGCTGAAGTCATTGCTGGACTGCTCTCCATCATCTTTGCCAAGTCTTGGGAAACGGGAGAGGTGCCCGAGGATTGGAGGAAAGCAAATGTCACTCCAGTCTTCAAAAAGGGCAAGAAGAAGGACTTGGGTAATTATAGACGGGTCAGCCTCACCTCCATCCTTGGGAAAGTAATGGAACAGCTTGTCCTTGGTGCCATCTCAAGGCATATCAAGGATAAGAGGGTTATTAGGGGCAGTCAGCACGGCTTTACTAAGGGTAAGTCATGCTTGACCAACCTCATAGCCTTTTATGAGAATGTAACAAGGTGGATGGATGATAGCAGAGCAGTGGATGTGGTCTACCTTGACTTCAGTAAAGCTTTTGACACAGTCTCCCATAGCATCCTAGTTGCTAAGTTGAGGAGGTGTGGTCTGGACAATAGAGTAGTGAGGTGGGTTGCAAACTGGCTTAAGGAGAGAAGCCAGAGAGTGGTAGTCAATGGTGCGGAGTCTAGTTGGAGGCCAGTATCTAGTGGAGTGCCTCAGCGGTCAGTACTGGGGCCAGTATTATTCAATATATTCATTAACGATTTAGACGAGGGAATAGAGTGTACTATCAGCAAGTTTGCTGATGACACCAAGCTGGGAGGAGTGGCTGACACGCCAGAAGGCTGTGCTGCCATCCAGCGGGATCTGGACAGGCTGGAGAGTTGGGCGGGGAATAACCTAATGAAATTTAACAAGGGAAAGTGTAGAGTCCTGCATCTGGGCAGGAACAACCCCAGGTTCCAGTATAGGCTGGGGAATGACCTATTAGAAAGCAGTGTAGGGGAAAGGGACCTGGGGGTCGTGGTGGACAACAGGATGACCATGAGCCAGCACTGTGCCCTTGTGGCCAGGAAGGCCAATGGCATCCTGGGCTGTATTAAAAGGGGGATGGTTAGTAGGTCGAGAGAGGTCCTCCTTCCCCTCTACTCCGCTCTGGTGAGACCCCATCTGGAATATTGTGTCCAGTTCTGGGCCCCTCAGTTCAAGAAGGACAGGGAACTGCTGGAGAGAGTCCAGCGTAGGGCAACAAAGATGATTAAGGGAGTGGAGCACCTCCCTTATGAAGAAAGGCTGAGGGAGCTGGGTCTCTTTAGTTTGGAGAAGAGGAGACTAAGGGGGGACCTTATTAATGTCTATAAGTATATAAAAGGTGAGTGCCATGAGGATGGAGCCAGGCTCTTCTTGGTGGCAAACAATGATAGGACAAGGAGTAATGGGATCAAGCTGGAACACAAGAGGTTCCACTTAAATTTGGAAAGAAACTTCTCAGTAAGGGTGACAGACACTGGAACAGGCTGCCCAGGGGGGTTGTGGAGTCTCCTTCCCTGGAGACATTCAAAACCCACCTGGACATGTTCCTGTGCGACCTCACCTAGGCGTTCCTGCTCCAGCAGGGGGATTGGACTAGATGATCTTCTGAGGTCCCTTCCAATCCCAAACATACTGTGATACTGTGAAGTGCTGGACACCATATGTGCTGGACAGAAACCCAGAAGTACAATACACAAAAGTTTTGTATTTGCTAGAGCGTTTGTCGGTGTTACCAGGAGGGGGAGAGGCAGGATCTGCATACAGCTGTCCAGCAGTACCAGCCATTCACATCTCCTAATAAACAGGTCCTTGAGCAGCAGAGCTAATGACAGCTGTTCTTCTGAGTTGTATTTCACCATATATTGTCTCTTTACCCAAGATTTCTGTTATCACCACAAATATTTATGAACTTAACCTCTACTGCCGTTCTCTCTGTTGTGCAGAATAATTTAATGGAAACATACAGGCTGATACCTTTGACCATTACGAATTAGCTGCTGTGATGGGAAACTATTAGGAGCAATTTAATTCAAAGACTTTCCTCACTTATACTTAGGAAGCTTTGATATCTCCACCACTTTGTCACACTTGATTGCAATTTATCTTTAACCGGAAAAGGTTTGTGGGTGAAGGGGAGGAAGAGGCATTAGGGACAGGGGAGATAAAGAATACAAAATAGTCTACAAATGAAGCAATATCTTTCCTCATCCCTCATCCATAAATACATGGAAATTACACCCACAACCACTTTTTCCCCCATGAGTTTTATGACAACCCAATATACTACAATCAAAGCAAATCTGTTTTCTAATTCTTCTACTATTAGCCAAACATTTTATTAATGTGGATAAAATAACTATAATTGAATAGTTGCCTTATTCTTACACATGCATTAAATTCTGTATAATTCTCTCTAAAATCAACCACATTCAGGTCAAACAAAATTCTTCAAATGCAACATATTAAGTAATGAGAAAGCAACTAAGAGCTTCCACTGATTTATTTGAGAAAAGATTTTTAGAAGTTTAAAAACTGAGACCATGACTACATATGTACCTTTTTAATTTACAACATTATAATTTTCCCATCTTTGCCTCTTTTCCAAACATATAATTGGCCTAATTAAAGACAAAAGCCAGCATCTGCTCCTCAGAAGCCTTGCTTTGCCCACTGTGGTGACGGCAACATTATTGCCATTAAGTATAACAGAGAAAAAAAACACCTTATTTTCTTGTTTTGGTGACTGAATCAGGACTAGAAAGACTTTTTTTTTGGTATCATTAAAAGAAAAATTAGATTTCTCAAAAAAAATTTGAGAGTTTGTTCACGCTATTTCACTTTCACATGTTTTGCTGTGTTTAAACCTTTAATAAAAGACAAGTTAGTTTAAAAACGGGTTTTAAATGTAAGTGTTCTAAATAAATGATAGGAAAACAAAATATTTCTGCTCTCTGGCATCTTTTCCAGCTCCAGCTGTGCAACTGGATGGGAAAATTCAGCTCCCCTATCAGTTACTAAGTCTGGAGAAAGGCGAAGCCTACTCCACTACTGTGTTTGCTGTTCCACATATAGAGCCCAAGAGAGGGCAGGAGTCAGCTACACACACCTTCCAGCCCAGTAAAGACGTGAGTTCCTCACCTCACTGAACCCAGTCTGAGCGCTGGCACTAAAGTCAGGATGGAGAGAATTTCATGCCCTGTATTTGCAGTCTAGACCTCAAGGAGACCAGCCCAGCAGAAATGAGGCAACTTCTCACAGGTCAAAAACAAACAAAAGAAAAAGCAAGCCAAAACAAAACCGCAACAAATCCATCCCCTGCATTTTCTGTGTAACTGAGACCACCAATAATCAAGCTCTCCTGCCAGAGCCACCCCTCTGTTAGCATGATCCTGAAAGGTGCTGCGTATTGCCAGGAAAATAGGCCGAACGCCCAATTGCACCCAAGTGACTTTGCTACGGTCAGATACCATAAATGGGCCTCCAGTGGCATTTATTGCCACTGAATGCCGTTGACATTGCCATCATAGCATAAAGGGTCACAGTGTAAAAGAGTATTCAGCCTAACGTGAGTTGTGGACACTCAACACCTTGAAAGATTTAGCCTGATATTTGTAATCATTTCAGTTCTTCAGGTTTTAAGTTACTTGGAGCCAAGAGTACTGTACACAAAACAGCCCAGTATTCCCTAAAGAATATCAGCTATGTTGTGATTTGGATGAGTTCCCTGGCATCTTAACTGCTACTTTGATCCTGCAAATTCCTAATCCAGTATCTAAGCACCTTTCTCCAACAATTGCAACTATTCAATCCTTCTAAAAAATGCCCTTATAAAAAACTTGCTCTCAATCTGTATAAGCAATATGGTTCACTTGTAAAAATAGCATTAGATGGACTGGTGAAAATAAGACATCATGCTCTCTGGCCTTCCAAGTGGCATTTAAAATGACTCTGCTTGTGTATTTGCACACAATAAAGGATAAAAATAGTAATGGAAACTGGCTGAAACTTAATGTTGTCTGATACGAGTAGTGGTGACGTACTAGTATCTGAATTGCTCGCCTCACATGGCAGTCCACGTAAACCTGCATTTTTTATTACTATGCACCACACTTTGTAGACACAGGTGGAGCGGTCAGCCCTTTGCAATGAGCAGTGCCAAATGGGCAGCTCACAGCCACAGCGGGAAGAGATTCCCACTTGAGAAGTCATGATTTCCTCTGGCTTCTCCCCTCAAAACCTCCAGCTTCTTTCCTTTCCTCATGTACCAGGCACTGCCTGCCTTGTGCTTGGCAAGGGAATGAAGTTTTTTTCGGTAGCTGCTGCCTCTCACCTTGGTCCCAGAGCAGCGTTTGCAAAGGAGGGAGCAGTTTCCAGTTGCTTTCCCACCTTTCCTGTGCAGCGCGGCCTTCTAGTCACTCTGGTACAAAACTTCATCGTCGCGAGAACATGAGCATCCCTATATTGTTTACCAAATTTGGTACAGAAAGACACTTCCCTGGAGGCAGCAAATTTAGCTGAACAGCAATGTAAGGTTAGGGGGGAAAAAAATAAGTTACTGTCTCTACAATTAATAACAGCTGTGATCATCAGGAGAGAGAGGACTGTAACAGTTGAATGGATACATCGCTCTTTCTGAGGCACGCTTCCTTTTCTGCATTTCTCTCAACTGGCACAATTAAATCAGGTCATCCAAAACAGACAGCGGGGTTGTGCCACCGTCCAAATGCGACAGCAGGATTGTGTCACTTTTAGGCATCAACCCAGCACATTGCCTGGGCTACAGGCACTTTGGGGCACTATTTGTTGTTCAGAATCTCTTCGTTTGCATTTGTTTCATTAATCAAGATGTCAGTTGTCAATTCTAAGATTATTTTTTTTTTAGAATATCTAATATGGGAGGTAGAGGCTGTGCTTGGATTACAACACACCTCAAAGTCCTGGTCCCATGCGTGCTAGGGGACTACTTGCTACCTTCTCTCCGGCCAGCACATGAGGAGATTCCCTTCCCTTGGAAAGCAGGACACAGGGATTGCTGGAGCACAACCACAGCTTGTCCCAGCATGAAGGGAGTCAGGTCATGGCTGCATGTGCAGCTACTGAGAAACCAGAAGACTTGTGAGTTTTGGGGTTTCTTACCCTAAGCATACAGAATCCTACACAGGCCCTATAAAAATCCTTAGACAACTTGAGGTTTTAAAACTGATGTTTTTTTTCTCTTTGTTTTCTGAGTTGTTGGGAGATATGGGGGGGGAAAGGGGTGTAATTAGCAATGACAGTCACTTCTTCAAGCATTATTCTGCAATGACCAGGACTATGGGTTTCCTCTGTCTTTATTTCAAAATAATAAACGTGAATCTTTAAAACAACAGGAAACTTTACAGAAAATGCCAACTATTGTGAGGATTGCCTAAATTAGAAAAACTTGGCAATACTGCAGAGCTCAAACAACATCTCTACGCCTCTGTGTGAAAGCCTCACTAGGAGCTTTCCCATTTATCCAAGACACACACTCATAAGCATTGTATTGGGTGCTCTGCATACAAAATAATCTACAAGATGTTACAGACAGGCTCAGAAGTTGAGCCTGAATCATACCGCAATAAACAGATCCCATTGATTTGAAGGCCAGAACGTATCATCCCACTCAACTGCCTGCATAACCCAGACTACTCACTCTTTGTAACTTTTTTACTGAGACTCAAAACACCAATGCAGATTCCAAGCGTAATCCTTTCTTCCAGAATTAGCCAAATTAGTCACAGCACTCACTGTGTTGACAAAGAACTTCAACTAAAAAAAACACAGCACCAGAAAAACACACAAAACACTGAGGCTGAGCAACTGAACAAAACTTTAATCTTTACTGATCACTTCTTCTTGCAAAGGGGGACTGATAACTGTAATGACAATGACAGACAAAAATAGCTGGCCTAAGGAAGTAAAGGTTGTAAACAGATACCACTTTGTGTGAAATAAAGTTCTTAAAATGTTATGGTTTTTATACTCAACATTTGCCCCTGGTGTTATTGCTTTGAATAGCAACAATAATGGCAGCAGTGAACCTGAAGGTATGAAAATCTGGATTTTTTTTTTCCTCTTAAAAACAGTGAAAAACTGGGACCATAGAAAGTTTCAGTTTAAAAAAATATGACTACCAAAAAGCCTGGACGTGGTCAGCAAAATGATGTGTTACATCTCCAGTGCATGGCACAAGACACTACAGGGTACTCAGATTTGCTGGATTCATTCCTTATGGTGGAAGACACTAACACAAGGCCTTAAGGCCCTTTTTTAGTTGTCAGCATCAGTGTAAAAAAGAAATGTGTATATTCTGCCCAGTCTCACTGCACTGGCATGAACCTCACCATATGGAAGCATCAAGGAGAAGAGCATTTCAAGCTGTGAGTCTAATGCCTAGCACACATTAAATGCAATCTCAGTGTTGACTGATGCAATGTCTTTTTGGCAAGACAGCAGCTTTGCAATGTAATATTTTTAGAGTCTGAAGCTGAGTAGCACACAGACTACGAGGATACTCAGAATTGGGCCTTTATATACCCGTTCAGTAATATTAGTTCCTGTGCATCATTCAATCTAGCTTAATTAGCACAGCAATTTGCTTGCTCATTTTAAAGACATAAAAATCCATTTTAGATCAAAATAGATGGAAATAGCACACATATTGTTATGGGAGTCCCAGAAGGCTAATCCATTTGATAAATCTACATCATCTCCCACAGTTTTATGAAGAACTGTGCCAAGAGACATTAAAAATACACAAGGAAGACTTGCAAGTCTGAAGGAAGAGATCTCATGCGGTAATAACAGAATTGTTGATAAAGCCTATTAGAAACACCATTAGGAGCATCAATCTGATATTTATCGACATTTGGGATCCAGCTGCAGTACTTCCCCTGCAATATTTTCTCCATTGGTTTGCGAAGGAAGAATTGAAGAGAAACAAACCCTTAAATTTCCCCCCGCATCCCCTCTGCCATACCCTCCACTGGTCTTCAGAAGCAGTTGTGCCACAGACCGTACAGGTCAGGGTCACGGCTTTCAGAATTCTCTTCAGTCTCTCACCTCAGCTGCTGCAAGTCCTCTCTGTGACAGATCTTTTTTAGAATTAATAATTGTGACAGAGGGCAAAATGTTATCCACGAAAGACACTGTTCCTAAAATTCTCAGCATTATGTTTCTTGCCCCATAATTTTATGCTTTTTCATCCAAATGCCTTGTAGGCATACTGTTTGAGTCATTCTAGCCAGGCTTCCTCTTACCATATTTTATCAGTAAAAAGTACCCTTAGGCAGAAGCACTGTTTATTGTGCTCACTGTTCAGAAGTCAGCGTAACAGTTTCACTCAGCAGATGCCCATAAAAATCCATACCTGCTTAACATATGCTGTCTTGCATAGTCACTAATTTGATTTAATTTCCCTCCATAACCTTTTTTATTCCAGTATGCCTTTTTCCACTATTCCTCTCAACACTCCTATGAGTGACTGCTGCCCTACTAACTTCGTCCTCTTGCTTGTACAGCAGGAGATGGCATGAAAGGCTGGTTTGCCAAGCAAGGACAATAATTTTTGCATAATCCCTGTATTTTTTTATATTATCTAAACTTTTTTGACAAGGGGATAGATGTTTGTTTGGAGAACCTAGTGGTAATCTAGTTTCACTGATAAGCTAGCGACCATAAAAAATGTTCCAATTTCCAAATGTCTAGTTTGGTTTCAGAGCATCCAAAACTGTTACTTTTCTTAGAATCAAACCTTGTGAGTTTTCAGTTGACTGTTTCTAAAGGGGACGAAGCTTATGAGATCATCATCTGCCATTGCTTTACTCAATAACTTTTAAGCTCCATGGCCAGTTTCAAACCTGAGGGGCACAGGACTCAAAGAAATAAAGTTCCTACAAGCTTCATGAAAACTGAAGCCTGAGCAGACAGACTGAAATAAGAACTGTCACTTCCAACTCAATCCCTTACTAATGCTAAAAGTCAAGGGGCTGCTGAAGGGACAGCATACATTTACTGGGGAGTTAATCAGCCTGCTGCTCATGGAGCAATTTGTTTTCACTGGCCTTAATGACAGATGAAGGATTAAGCCTTCAATAAGAACATGCTTAAGTTAAAAGTGAAAGTGTTTTCGGGACAGTTTGGCAACCAAAGCAGGCATCAGTAATGAAGACCTCAGTCAGGTCTTCCATGAACTGTTTTATGAACATGTGTGCTTTACTAAGGAAAGTGTTTTGATTTATTTCTTCCCTCATAGTCATGCCTCATGGATCGTAACTTGCATTGTGACCTTCTTATTCAACCTAAGTCTCACTGTCTGCTAAATCTGAGGGTCAAATTAAGCAAGAGCTTGGTTACACTTAAGCCAGAGAAGGGACTCAGGTAACCAGCAGATAATTTAGCCTAAGAACCCACTCAAACACTAGTATGTGAACAGGGTTTATTCAGTGAGTAGCAGCATACACAAGAAAGCAAGTCATAGACATTTTTTAGAAAAACAAAACCAAGATATCACGAAGAAAGCACAGATCTCCTGTGGCTTTTTGGTTATGCCAAATGGTCATTGTTTCTCCAGGAAACACATAACCTCTTGCTATTCATGCCACTCAGCTCACACTTGCAGTTATGTGTATTAATTTTTTCCAGAGTGTGAAAATCCATGAATCCTGCACTCACAGACCAGCTGCCTATTCTCTCTCTCATATCCTTCCACAGATATTCTCTGTTTCCTCCAGATATACAGTTTCATATTGCCTTGTGTTGTCTCCCAAGAGATGCTTCTTTTCATTGTATCCCAATGGCTGAGAGATCCTTATGTGCTTCCTTTTTCTCACTCACTTTCTCTTTTCATTTCCTTCTTCCCTTCTTGTGTTAGGAAGAGGCAAACTATTACTGATCCCCAAAGACTTTTTGTCTGTAGTAAACTCCATGTTATGGCCGGTTACACTTCCCTCAGCTATTCCACAAAGCCATAAGGGCAAACACTTGTCCTGGGACTTAATATGGAACTGTTATAGTAGAAAAGGAAGACTTTCTCCCTCCTATCCCAACATGCTGATAAGAGGTGCAACACCATTAAGAGAGACTGTGACGCTCCTTTCTGCCCTTGCCAGAAAATCCTTCTTTTGACTGGAGACAAGAGTAGCCTCTTCTAGTGCCATGAAGAAGAAATAACAAGAGAAAGGCTCAGCGGGTGGCAACTGCTTCTGGAGAAAAAACAAGTGAATCGTTATGCCCAAGAGACACTAAAGTTATAATCTTTCCAAAGGCTGCAAGTAGGAGAACCCTGGGGACTAGAGAAAAATATTTCTTCTTGGATTTATTGACTTGAACCCCCATGCAAACTTTGAGACAGGGGGGCTGTTCATTGCCAGCCCTTCAGAAAACAAACAGATGGGGTTTGATTTTGTAAGCAGAACTCTGACTCAAAGTCTACATTTTTTGTATTCCCATTTATATTTGACACTCAAAAAACCAGATAAATTAGAGATAAGGGAACTTGCCAACTGAATCACTGAGTCCATCCTCTGGCAGCCCACAGATCTACAGTGTTAGGATGGCTCATAGCACAGTGGGTCCAAGTCAGAAAAGTCAAAAACCTCATCCTTACCCTCACAGCCTGATGATTTTCTTTACAACATTTCATCTTCCTCAACTCAGTTCTAGCCTGAGGAAATGAAAAGTCCCAAATTGCAAAACAATTCTGAAAAATTAATGCTTATTTTACTGTCCAAGTATAAATATAATGAAGAAAAATAAACAGATATTTGTGGGTCGAAACCCCTATCCAAAGCCCAGTGAAATCCTTGGGAATCCTTCCAGTGACCTCCATAGGCTTTCAATCGGTTCTTATGTTATGAGTGATGTTTTAAAATTAATTCTAAATTAAGAGCCAAACATCACTGGTATTTAATTTGTTGCCAGAAGCCACACAATAGACCTTTGAAACAAAACTCTTAAAATGCACAGAAATTCAGACTAAATGACTCACCAATGCTGAAAAATAAGGCACAATCACCCCTCCTTCTGCTCTTTAGCCCCCTTTAAGACACTATTTTCTCTGTGTTTGGTAATGTATCAAAATATTTCAATTTTAATTGTAGGTTACGGTTGGCAGATGACAGAATTCTGATAACTGCTAACTGGTCAGACAGTGCTTTCTCTGTCTGGGGACACTTCCATTAAAATCTGAGTATTTATTTGGAACAAGTCTGTAGCCCCTTTCTCTAATAAACCTGAGACTGTCTGGAAGCTCAGTCTTATTAAGAAGGGTATCAGCAGCAGATAGAATAGGAAGGCAGGGGGAGCTAATCCCTGCTATTTATTTTGAATAAAAATAATGTATGATGTATCAGGTGCCAGCAGTCTGCACAGTGAGAACAAAAGGAGTCCCTGCCCTAAAGGTGCAGTAAGAATCTGCAAGACAGACTCAAACATGTTGGTCTCTGAGCAGTGGCCCTCAGAAAGTCATGTTTCCTTTAGGTCTGGTTCTCATGCTTGAATTTCCTAACATCTGTTGTAGGGGCAGAAGCATCACACTATGTTTTAACTCACTTCAGGGGAAGCTTCTGGAGCAGCATCCTTTTTTGGGGATGCTCACAAAATGTGCAGGAACTTTACAACCAAAGATTTTGCTTCTCTAACAAGGATTATTAAATCTGATCAGTGGATCTAACAGAAAATCTTATGCAAAATCCACATCTAAAATGGGATTTCATAACCCACAGTTCGTCAGGAAAGCAGTGAGAACTGCAGCAACAAGTCTGAAACTAAACCTTGAATCTCAGCACCACGATCTAAACTAAAAATCTCACTTCTGACACACACTTCTTTGTTCCGCAGAACAAATCCCAAATCCAAACCCATTCCACTTTGAGAAACTTTAAACCAGACTACTTTGAACTTTAATTCCCATCTTACTGAAGTGAAACATGTTTCTAAAATGAAATGTTTTTCTTTAAACAAAGCAACCAAAATTTGCATTTGACATTTACAAAGCAGTATCAAGAAGATGCATCACTGACATCACTCCTTTTAGCACCTCTTTAAATATCCTGGTCAAAGGACAAGCTCCACTTGCCATGGTGAGTCAACAGAACCGACTCGGGAAAATTTATACAGGATTTTATGTGACCAACACAAAACCAACAAAAAACCCTCTGCATCATTGTGGTTGGTCATTATTGATCCTGCCACCTTATTACAAACAAAGCATTTGCTCCAAGCATTGGTTTGCTTTCCTTTTGCCTGGGGGAATCTGGGAGGGGTGAATGCCACAGAACTTAATGGAAACTTTTAATGCAGAAAGGCCACAAGATCAGATTATATTTCTTGGGTGAACTGGTTTGTTCTTTCATTAGATCCATTTGTTTTCTATTGTTGGGTCAGAAGATCAAGTCTATGGATTTAAAGCAATGCCTAATTCTGTCTGAACTGCCCTGGAAAAAGAAAGAAAAGTTGACACCAGCAGACAAAGATGAAAAGCTTCTACCTAAGCAGCGGCTGCTTTTTCTGTTCACATCCAGAAAGTCATTCTTCAGCCCAGTTATGCAATCACACAGTTACTTCATTTTTGATCTTCGGTTACAGCCACATTTCTTGAAAGCTGCCCAGAAAACCTGGCTGGGACTCAGGTAAAGAGAGTGAGATTGATGAAGTGAGCAAAGGAGGCCAGCTCAAGCTGAGAGCCTAAGCTCAAAGTGGCATGGAGAAAAGAAGAAGAGGAGGAAGAAAGCAGTACAGAAAAAGGCGAAAGGGTGTTCCTCAGTGTTGCCAGGGAGAAGGATTTTTTTTCCAGAAGAGAACAGGTCACTTTTGCCAGCAAGGAGGGCAGGGAGATGAGACGAGGGAGCAGTGGCTCCTGCTGTTGGGAAGGTACACGCTCCTGAGCAAATGCCACCAGCCCCAGCAAAACCAACCCTCCCTCAGCAGCAGTGGTATCAGACCACTGGGCTTTCTATTGCACCAATATAAGTACAGGATATAAGTTTGCTGGTCTTGCCAGCTCCTTATTTTGCCTGGTTTGGGAAACAGTCCTTGAACAGAGAGGAGCTGTGAGGAAATAACTGTCATGCGGCCCTGATTTCTTGAAAAATGTGTCCCTCTTCACTTCTGACAGCCTCCTGGGAGCACAGAGTATTTAGGATTTAGGCTCCCAGAGATGAGAGAATCAGCAAAATTCACAGCAGTGTCCATTCTTCTGGACTGGCACCTCATCTGAAATGTGAAAGCTGCAAGTAATCACTGGGAAAAACAATGTGAGGATAGAGCTTTGTCAAGTAGGAACGAAACTGTGGACATGAATAATTATTTTGGTGAAAAGGTATTTTAGATGTCTTTTGAAGAGCAGGCATGGGGAAAAGAAAATTCTCTAGCTGTAGGATCAAACCAACATGCATGAAGATGTAAAGAAAGAACTGTGGATTAAATCTCTCTTCTTCCGGACCCCCAGTTTGCAGTTTCAAATTTGGGCATACATGCTTGGATTCCACCTTACAGAACTGCAAACCTCAGGGTAAACCTCCACTTTCAATAACCAATGCAATTACTAAATATGTTCTTTGTTGCCACCAAACTGCTAGAAAATAATAGCTTATACAGATCTTCAAGTATCATGTGTATTGACATTCCTTTACCTCAAATATCTCCTGTTATTTAAAGGAGAAACTAATTTTGCTTACTGACACTAAGTCCTCCTCACAGAATTTGATTTAGAACTCTGCTGCTGGCGTCTTGTTTCAGAACATTTTTCTCCCTATAAAACACCAGTTCACATACCAGTTCATGAAATGTTAGTGCATGGTGAAGAAATGTCTCGCTCAAAAAAAAACCCAACACCCACCAACAAAGAAACCTTTTCATAGTTAAAAGCCAGACTGAGAAACATATGAGAACAAGAACCTGCAGCTGTATGTCCTGTAAGGGCAAGAGTAATAACAAGACCACAATGGCAACTGACCTGCAATACACAAATGAAGAGTTTCTACTTGCAGCCAGAGCCACCAACCTCTCTCTTATGAAAAGGGAGGAATAAGTACTGTAATACTTTCACTGCTTCTGTTCTGTGAAGTGATCCATAAAAAATAACCACAGTTTTCTAAATGGGGAAATAAATACAAGTCAAACATTAAAAAAAAGAAAAAAAAATAACCCTTCACTATCCACATGCACTGTTCCTTGCTCCCCTTTCCAAAACATCAAACAAGTCCCAAGAGGGGTCATCACCGCCTTGTTACAAGCAGCAGTTAGGTCTTGTGATTAACAAACAGACTCTGGGCGGGTTAGAATTGCTAGCACAATTTAATATACACATTAGGAGAACAACAGAGATGCCACATGCAGTTGTTGCAATCTGACAGCAGGCTGGGAAGTGCTTAGAAAAAGCTGTCAGAATGGGGGGGGCAAGGGGAGAAGGAGAGAGGAAGAGTTTGGGCTGCTGAGGTAGAGATCTGATGCTGGAAGCACACAGAGTGGAAAAAGCCATGAGCCAAGAAAGCATGCACCTGATAATCTGAGTATAAAAGCCTGAAATCTGTGAAAAGGAGGAAAAGTTTAAGCCACTGGACTTCCAGTTGTCTGTGCACTCCTAAATTCCCAGTGTCAGGTCAAATTGTGCTGAGCACACTAACGGTCCAGATCTCAGTTCCTTTTGCCATCACACGGAAACCTGTAACCTGCTGCCTGGAAGCTTTACCCTCAGAAGGGCAGAGTTAGACCTGACCCTTTCTGTAAGAGTGAAAGAAGCGCAGGTGGCGGGTTAAAGCCGGGGGAAGCAGCTCCCCGCTCCTCATCCCTCGGGATAATCCCCCAGGAGCTGCCCGCACCTTGGCAGCTGCTGGGCGCTGCCCCTTTAAACCGGGCAGATTTGTTTTTGTGTAAATTCAGCAGAGCTTACGAAAAGCAAGTCACTGTTCCTGCTGAGGGAGGGTGCAAAGAAAGAAATTCAAGAACTTTTAGAAGCTCAGCTTGAAGCTGCTGTTATGGAGCTTGTTGTAATTCTTCAACAGGTATTAGACTGGGGATGGCACTGCAGGATGCCCTGTTACCTCTGACAGTTCCTGGCCCACTGCACCTACTTCTGAAGTAGCTAAAAACTTCTCTGTGTGCTCTGAATACCCTTTTTTAAAAGGCTGGCATAACATCTTGGACTTTTCTGTCATTCTGGATTACATCTCCACGTTAAAAGTAAAAAGGAAATGGGAGCATAATTTGTTCAGGCTTGGAAACTTCCCAGTCTGGCAAGAATTTTGGAATCGGATTTTCTTTTCTACAACTTATTTACTAAATTGTCCACAGGACATTTTTAATGCTGATCTCTGAGGTGAGACAGAGATTTTACTTTGGTCATTCTACCTATTCAGAAAGTTCAGTACACAATGAAACACTGAATACAGCTGCACTTCTGAAATGTATCTTGGATAACCTTATCTAAATAACTTCATTTGAAATGTGAATAGACTTTTGTGAGAGGAACTTTGCTAGATAAAATGAAGGGATATTTTTTAACTCTGCGGCTATTTGAAAGGAAAAAATCGAACATTTACTTTATTTTCTTGTGGAGAACTACTACGTGATTCCAAAACTAACATCTACAAGCCAGCAGTCAAGCCAAAAAAACACTGAAGAATGAGATAGCAAGCATTTCAAAGCCTTTACATGTAGAAAAGAATCTAATAGAAGAAAGGTAGTTTATCCAAGTATATAATTCTGGTCTTTATATTTGGAGGTTGCTTATTTAGAAATGTTCAGGCTTACAGAGCTGGACACAATAATAAAATCATAAACTGTATTTTCCCATGGCTGAGAAAATAGTTTCTGCAGAACCATCACCAGCGTTTTGAACTGTATTAACATTAACTATATTAATATGCATAACAACACTTTTGGACTATTAATTATATACTAACACTGTTCTGGTGCACTCAACTGACTTTTGGAAAGTTCTCCTCTCTTCATTAAGGGTAAGGTTTGTTTTTTGCCCTAGAGGCAGTTCCTTAAGCTTGCAACTGCCAAGAATATGCTGTGCTTATTGTGAAATACATAAAGGAGAGAAACCGCTCTTCTAAATCATTTTCTAACAGCAGTGAGATGTCCTGGAGCACAAGAAAAGTTACAGGAGTGCGGTTTTCTCAATCAGAAAAGAAAAATTGCTTCTCTGTTCTGCTGGAAACAAGGACATCTTTCCAATTTCTACAGTCGTAACATTTTGCAATGAGACAGCACCCCTGCAGAGATCACATACGTTATTACTGAATGACAACTAGTCCCTCGGCTCGCTTCGAAGCGACTCTCACCATCCCAGCGCTACCAGCCAAAACGCTCTCCCAGCAGAGAGAAGCGCAGCGTTTGTTTGCTACCGGAGTTAGGGACGGCTCACTCAGGGCCCGACTCCAAGTCTCCAGGAGAAAGTGGGAACATTTCCAGGGACTTCCACGCACTTCGCGTCAGGCCCTGGCCGATTCACGCGTGGCTTTCCCACCGCGCAGCTCAGAAGAAACCGACACTCCGAGTCCTCACGTCCCTTCCCACCTGACCCCTCTGGAAGTCCTTCACCCCTCTCTTCCTTCCTCCCTCCTTCACACGGTACCGCGGCTCCGGCACATCTGAATCATCCGACCCTGCTCCCCTGGGTCCAGGCCCGTGTCCGGGCCCCGGGACACGCCGTGCCTAGAGCTCACCCGTCCAATACGCAGCTTCCCGAGCTGTTTCGGGCGGGGTCCGCCAGCCGGCCGGGGAGCGCAGGAGGCAGGTGGCCCCGGCACCCTATACCCGCGCCCGGCCGGGGGTGCCGGGGTGCGACGGCCGCTCCCCGCTCCGGCGGCGTCACGGAGGGGAGGCAGCCGGCAGCGCCGCCAGACCCCTGGCGCAGGTGCCTTACTCCTGCCTCGGCGGCCGCCGCCGAGCCCCGCAGCCGCCACGGCAGAGCCCCGAGCCCTAACGCCGCGACCCTCAGCCCCGGGCACCACGTCCCGGCCCTTCCCCCGCCGCCGCCGGCCCGCCCCGTACCTGAGAAATCGGCGAGCGCCGCCACCTCCGCGCTGCACACGAGGATCAGGCAGGAGAGGAGGCGGAGGAGCCGCCCGGGCTCTACCTGTCTCCGGCGTGGGTGCTGCCCCGCATCCCCGTCCCTCATGGTGCGGGAGAGGGCAGCTCCGGGGCGGGGGGGCAAACCCGTCTCCTCACATGATGGAGCTGGCCCCGGCTGGCGGCGCTGCCACCCCCGGCCCGCCGGGCACCCTCCGCCGCGGGGCAGCGCCGGCTGCCCCGGGACAGCGCTGGCGGCGGGGCGCAGGAGGAGGAGGAGGGCGGAGCAGCCCTGCCCGAGGCCGAGGCCGCAGCGCAGCCGCCCCCCGCCGCGGCGGGAGTGGGTCCCGGTCGGCGTGGGGTCCCGGGAGACGCGTCGCTGCCGCTGCGGGGGAGCCCCCGGGGGCGGTGGGGCAGGGAAGCGACTCCTCGGCGGCGCCGTGCCTGGCACTGCCCTCAACGCGCATCGTGCGGGCCGGGCTGACTCAGACCCGGCTGCACCTCGCCCGCCCTCCCCCGGCTCTCTCCACCCCTCTCCGGGCAGTTCGAGGTCCCGGCACCTCCCTCTTGGCTAAGGGGCGTCGTTTCGCCTTCACACCCTGTGCGGAGGGCTTTGTGTTCAACTTATTTCTTCCCCCCTCATTCTGCTTGGCAATGGATAGACAGCTGTCACGGACTTAAGACGCACACCCTGACTCATGTGACAATATTTTCCCTGCTTGTATTATCCCCAATACAGATGCAAGATGCTCTACATCACTCCCTGTCCCCTGCAGCACAATTTCCCTGCCTCCCCTCCTTCAGACCTTCTTCTTCAGACCCTGCCAAATCTACCCCTCCAGCCCAGCCTCCTGTCTTCAGACGCTGTCTCACAGGTCTCTGGGGAAAGCCCAGCTGACAGCTACGCCCGGCAGGATCCCTGCATGGGAGATTTCACTGGGCAAACAGCTGTGTTAAGAAATGGCCCTGACTCTTCCATGTTGCAAAAGAAACTTTCCCTTTCTCCGTTTCCTCATATTGTTGCCTGACAACACCTTATCGCAGCCCTTAGCTTTAAGACTCGTGTAGTTCAGCATAGCTGAGTTTGAAGTGTGTAGGCTTGCTGAAAGCTTGCATTGCAAAGTGAGAAAACATCTTGACGTTACTTTGAGAGAGTTCAGGTTGTTCCCTGAAATCTTTTGAAAGGCTGAAAAGTAAACCAGTGGGAAGTTCAAACAAATTGTCGTTACAACCTGCTAAGCCACCATCAAATATAATTTGAATCTCCTTTTAAGGTATAGCGGACTAAAGGAAATAAATCAGGATACTAATTTCCTAGTTCCTGTAAGAGCTGCCCTTGGGAAAGAGAGCCTAGAAACAACACTGGAAACAGGGCATAAAAGCATCTTCTGCCTTGGGGATGTGCTCGAGTATAAAGTGGGTAGGGAAGAACATCAAGTTGTTTACATCCTGTCATGCATGTTCACACTGATCTTTCTCCTGAAAAAAAAAACATGAATAGGTGAGAGATGACGGAACCAAACTAATTCTGTTAAATCCGTTCCTCTCCTCCTGCTCCAACTGAAGTTGGATCCTGTCCAGGTTTGAATTTCCAAACTTTGGCACCTCTTTCTGGAGGTTAGACTGAACTTTGACCAGCTTGAACTTCATGTTTGAATTTGAGTCCACTTTCTTTCCTCACCCTCTCCCTCTTCACACACAGAACAACAACTGGGTAACACACATATTATAGCCAAGTTTCCTTAGTCCTGGGCAGATAAGAGCAAACCAAGTTTAACATGAACCTGCCTGAGGTCAGGGACATTGCATCAAGTTTTACTGAATTCAGATAACTGGGATCAAAGATGCCGAAAAAACAGGATAAAATAGAACAGCTCTGAAGCATCTGCAACTGCAAACAAGCATGCCAGGTGTGTGAAGCTCTTCCTTCTGGCTGCTTCAGATAAGGACAGTGTTTGCCTCTGAACTGAACCAGTTGCCCTGTGCTTTCCAACTGTGGTACTGGAAGGAGACTTGTGGGAGTCTCCTGCCTACTCCTCTCAATTTTTCCCTTTATATTGCCATACCTGGTCATTTAATCTGACACTTCCTGCACTCGAACTGAGAGGTCAGTTCCACCAAAGGTAGAAATTAATGCCAGGGGAATGTTATAAGTGGCATAGATTTTTACCCATCCATAAAAGAAGCATGGATCACACATGGATCTTCTAGAAAGGTGTTTAGATGACTACAGTGAACTTTCTTGTCTACCTGCCATGTCTACCGTAACTACATATCTACAATAGCTTCAAGTGAGTGCAGTCAGGTGATCTATGGCTTCAGGATGCCAGAGCCTCAGTCCCTGTACAGTTCCTGGAGACAGTTCTCGTATTCAGGCCACCTGCTATAGCTCTAACAGGAGGTGTTTCACCTTCTTCTCTGTGAATTGCTCCTTAATTCCTGGAGCATAGATGTCAACAATGGCAACTGTTGTATGTGACTCTGAGTAGACAGTGGAACTGTGACAAATGCACAAACAATGCAGAAGAACATATAAAACATCAAAAATCACTGAGAAATATCATGTACTCATGCTTGAAAGTCTTTGAATCAGAAGATCCTGCGTGGCTGTTTGCCTGATGAGAACTTGTGAATCTTCTCTTTCCAGTAACGAAAAAAACATCCCAGTAGTGCAGGAATGAGCCTGGTATGTTTTTGGCACTGTGCAAGTATAACCCAAAGGCAAAGGCAGTCTTCAAGCGCAATGACTAAACTTGGAGAGGTTCAAAATGTCGTAGGTAACCCCCAGGGAGGTGAAGCAGTGAGGATTGAATAACAACACAAGAGGCTGCTGGGTGCTCCTATATGTAGATGTCTGCCTTTTAGGGAAGCCTCCCTGTGGAGGGGTGCAACTTCTGGACATTGTAGCCAACAGGAATTGAAGACATGTTTTCAGTAAAATGGCACTGCCATTTCTCCCCCCACCCCCTCCGGATGGGAGCTACTTTGCTATTCAACATTAATCTAAAATCTGTAATGTTTTTGGTAATCCCTGCTGTCCTCAGCAGTGTAAACCACAAAGGTAGGAAGGGAGAAAGCATTATTTATCCTGATGTACAGAATGTGTTTCTTTGCCATAGCCTTGAAAGCAGCTTCTACAAGCTGGCAATGTTCAGTCATTGGAAGACAATTTAACTAATCCAGACACGTTCAGCATGTAAAATTCCAGAATCTCTCAGCCTTGGCCTTTCCTTATAAGTAACAGGAGTGAGATTCATTTTTTCTTTCAGGCTGTAAGTTCAAATGCAGGCTAGATATCATGTCTGCTTCAAACAGTTTCTTTTCAACTTGGGGACAAAAGAAATCATTTCACAGTGTCAAAAATGCAGGAACTGTGTTGTGGCATGGAAGCTTTTCAGGAGCAAAGCCAAAATCTGAGCTCTTAATTTATTTTTTCTCCATATTATTCATTTTTCTCTGAACTTTAGCCAAATTGCCAATTTGAAACTCGTATCATGGCTTAGTGTATGGAAATTCTAATAAAATTGGTGCTGTCAGTTAGGAAATAAACAAACAATGTAAAATAATAGAAGACAGTTGAGTTAGATGGCTTAAAATTTTCTATTAGTAAAAAAAAAAAAAATCACAAGATCTATAGCACCATAACAAAAATTATCAGAAAAAGACAATCTCAGAAATACTTTTTCACATACATATACACATCTACCCACTATACCTCCTACTGCTTTTTCTTACTCTTTTCTCTCCCATAAATTTCTATGTCATTTTTATTTTCTCGTCCCAGAATAAAGTTTCTAAGAAGTTCACTAATGTTCTCTTTGGCTTTTGAGGGTAAAAAAAAAATCTAAGTAGAAAACCCCAGGCTTTTCCCACATTTTAAAATGCTTTATATTCCTACATTGTGACACAGATGAAATCCACACAACAGTTCAAACAAGCAGGCTGCTATCCTCTCTCTGTTTCTATGGAAATGAGTGCCAGACCAGTTAAAACAAAGTACATGCTTTACAGTAATCACTATATGGTGATTATTTAAAATAACATAGCACATTTTTCCTGATTCAACCTCTATTTCTATGGATACAAGAATGAAAATAGTGGTAGAGAAGCCTCTTTTGTATTTTTTCAATCCTAAATGTGATTTGGATGCTGTAAGTTCTCACAGAGTGCTACAGATTATAAGTTCTAAAAAGATCTTCAAGTGTGCAATAATTTGAACTTGAGAGGAGCAATTCTGCAAGCTGTAGTTAGGAAACATTCTCAGACATCTCAGTAGAAGTCTGAATAAATACAGAGCACAGTACTTCACCCACCAGGTTTAGAAGGAGGGGAAATATTTCCTATTTTCTGCCATTTTTTGACTCACTTCAGAGAAAGCAAAATTACCTTACAAGTTTTGAGTTTTGTGGTCATAAGCTGCTTCCTGCATAGTCAGCTCTTGGCTGAACTAATCATAACACCATAGAGACCCTGACCACTTCACAAAAAAGAAGTAAGATGGAACACATCAAGTTTGTGAAACCAATCTCCTCATGTTTCATCCCATCTGAATGAAATCTCATTCCAGCATCCTTCCCACACACAGCAAAGGCCACTGCTCCTCACATTCCTGAATCACAGAATCACAGAATCGACTGGGTTGGAAAGGACCTCAGAGATCATCAAGTCCAACCCTTGGTCCAACTCCAGTCCATTTACTAGATCATGGCACTAAGTGCCATGTCCAATCTCAGTTTAAAAACCTCCAGGGACAATGAGTCCTCCACCTCCCTGGGCAGCCATTCCAATGCCTGACCACTCTCTCTGGAAAGAATTTCTTTCTAATATCCAGCCTAAATTTCCCCTGGCAGAGTTTAAGCCCATGCCCCCTTGTCCTATTGCTAACTGCCCGGGAGAAGAGACCAATCCCCACCTGGCTATAACTTCCCTTCAGGTAGTTCTAGATAGTGATGAGGTCACCTCTAAGCCTCCTCTTATCCAGACTAAACGAGCCCAGATCCCTCAGCCTCTCCCCATAGGTCTTGTGTTCAAGTCCCTTCACCAGTCGTGTTGCTCTTACCAGTCTTACTGGTACCTCTCCTGTATACGGATTATTTCTTCTAGCAGTACACCTGGGCACTTGTATAGACATGAAGTAAGAGCCTGTGGTGGATGCACACAGCAGATTTAAGACATCTAAACACTGTTCTGCAGCAAGAAGAACCCTAAATCACCCCCTTTGCGACAGAGGCATGCCCCATTTTACAGAGCTTAATGCTGCAAACAAGAGAAAAAAAAGACCCAAGGTGGAGGAAGAACAAATGCACTGAGAAAAAAGGTCCTGGATTTGTTGTTCTTGACCTCTTGTCTACCTTAGCATATAAGTCATCCCTGGTCATTTCCTGACATGAATCTTCCAAGACGGACTAGAAAAGACCATGTGTCTTACCTCTCAGTTTAGGAAGGACATTAGGACAGAGCTTCTGGGTGGACCACAGTCTTGGAAATCAGCCTGTTTACTTGTGAAAGTGACTCACTATGGGTTTACTCTTTCTCCTTAAGTATGTATTTAGGATAAGATTTTCCAAAATGCCTAATGATTTTGTGTACTTGAAATTCAAGACAGCAGCTTTTTAAAGCCACAGAATCAATGTCAAAGCACTGAAAAAGTGGTGGGTTTTCCAAAAGCCTTGGGAAATCAGTTCTCAAGGTCTCTCAGGTTAGGCATGCAAACCCAGTAGTTCCAGAAAAAAAGAGTAGCCTGTATCAATATCTGATCAATGAGAGTGAATAGTTTTGAGATCCAGCCTCACACTAATTCAATCTGAGCACCTCAAGATTAGGAGCAAATAACAGAATTTGAAATTAATATTGCATTGTTTCTAAATGTTTGCTTTTCCTTTCCAGAGCATAAGGGTTCCATGGTAAATTCTGAAGAGATGTTTAATGACTACGTTAAACTAACTCAAGCTTGATGATTATTGAAGATTATTCTGTATATAGAAGGTAGGAAGGATTTCAGTATGCATGGAAGATACTCTTTTTCTGCCTCTGGATGTAACTATCCCATAGTGCCAAAGGGTCTGTATGTTGAATTGAAGGGTTTATTCATTTTATCGCAAGCAAATACCCATAGCTGCTGTCAGTTCATACCTCCTTTAGCTCTTCCCAGCCTGCTCACTGACCTTCCTGCTCTTCTGTCCTCTTCCCTTTTCTAATCTTTCCACTCATCTTCAGCATCTGGGCAAGCAGCCTGATTCCCGACTCATACCGCGCTCTGGCTCAGAACCTGGTGCTAATGCATGTTAATACTGCTGACGCCACAGACGAGTTGGGTCCTTTGATATCAATAAGGCTCTAGTGTAATGCTGGGAAGATAAACTGTCATTAGTCAGGTTTTTAAATGCACTCCTTGAGCTATTCAGAGAAGTGCTGCTCCAGCTGAAGTAACTAAGAGGCTGGAGGAGGAGGAGTGATTTTATTTTTCATGATGCAGAACAAAAAAAGCTGTGGTTTTACTAAATTGCTGAACTACTTACATCAGAGAGTCATCAGCATTGCAGGGCAGTTTCACTGGAGTTCTTGTCTCAGCCCAGCCCACCCAGTCAATTCCTGAGTCCATATACCATTCCTGTGTATCACCCAGAACTCTTGTTTCTAAATTTCTGGAATTCAAGCTTTGCAATGTTAATTTCTCCAAGTGTGTGAGCTGGCACTGGGCTGCTTAGAGTGAGGGTGGTGGGAGTATGGGGCACAGGACGTGTGATGAGGAAGAAGTGATAGTGCTGGGCTGTGTTGGGAATATTCCCTTCTTGTGAGGCTGTGTTGAAGAAGTGGTCCTAACTCTTAGTCCGTCTCTTGGCAGCATCCACCCTTTCTCCCTCTGTGATCCCATGTCTCAGGTGTCAAAGGCTGGAAAGTGGAAAGATCTGATGAACAGATGTATGTCACACAGGAACTTGAAATTTTGGAAAAAGCTGAAGGAAACTTTTCTATTCTGTAAACCATGAAAGAACTCTGAGAAGAAAGATGTGGTTTTTTATTATATTCAGTCCCGCTGAATGCTTTCTATAATTAATTTAAACATCAAATGAAAAATTCATTATAAGAAACTACTGCATTTCTTACGTGCTGTGGCCCAAAGTTAGTGTGGAGCAGATCACAGATCATACATGGGCACCAAGGGGTACCACCACTAGGAGCACTAGTGGTGCAGTGGTGCTGTAACTGCCAGGGGCTCTGCTAAACCAAACATCAGTGGTTTTAAAGGTAAAGTCTGAGCTGGGATTAGAATCAGATGTATAGCTCAGTTTAGGTATGGGTTTGTGAGTGGCCCGACTCATAGGAATAGTCACTCAACTGTAGTGTGAGGTTGCAGGCCAGGAGATCAGGCTGAGCTTAGCAAGGGTCACCAGGGCATGGTTAGGAAATTATACAAGTTCATATCAACAGACTTAAGTTTGAGGGCTGGCGTAGCCAGTGTTGCTGAGCTGCAGCTAAAGGCCAGAGATAGGGGCTGTGTGAGGAAGATAGGAGGGTTTGTGGCTGAAACCAGAAACCAGACCTTGATTAAGGTATTGGGTGAGGACTGGCCTAATCTGCCAAAACAGATTTTGTCTTCAGGATTGCATGAGTGAGGTTCCTAGAGCTAGGGATAATGGTTACGTTTGGGAGACAAATTAGGCAGGACGGCAGGGCTGGGACTTGTTAGTCTAGATATGGTTCAAGCTAGCAAAGGCTTCAGAGGTCAGATGATGGCTGATGCAGGAAAGGGTCACTTGGCTTGATTACTTTTGCATCTGGAACTGTTTTTTGAAGGAGAGCAAGAGCTATATTTCATGAGAAGGACTGAGAATTATTTTTCAGACTAGCAAATGCCAAAAGTGGTAATGTGTATCTTGGAAATTATTGTATGTTCATCTGGCAAGAATCACAGAACTATCTTTCAATTTACTGAAAACCGGGCATCTTAGAGATTAATTCTTGACTCATTCACTGCTTACATCTGTTGAACATGTAGGCACAACAGAGCAGATGAACTTTAAGCTTGATCTTGCATTCTTCGATTGTGCCTCTATGAATGGAGCTGGCCAAAAAACAGACTTGGGGGAGAAAAACTGTCATAGATATAACAGAGAAAGAAAAGGACATAGGCTTCAAAGTACAGTACAGCAAGATTATGAAAATAATCTGGCTTGAAGTGAAATTAACAGTCTTCCTAACCATCCCTGTTAAAGCCTATGACAGCTATTCAGGCAACAAGAGGAGATAATAATTTAATTTAAAGTTGAAATTAAAATAATTTTCATTAACACTTTGCAGTAATATTTTTATACTAGATATTCTATGAAATATGGTGTGATAATAGTGATCGGGCTTGTAACTCTGATAACTATGACTTTTACCTGGAAGATATCAATATGGGTGCTTTAAGCTTTTTAAAAGCTGTGCTAAATAAATATTTTCTCAGCTCTACTAGCTCTAGCCTTCATTTTCATCACCTCAAAACTAAAACAACTCTCTTTTGAGAATGATATTTACTTTCCATATTATGTGCCGCCCAACTTCTGGAAAACTTTAAGGTTGAGACAAAGGATTCCCATCATCCAGAACAACCCACCAGTAATGTTTTATGGAAGAACTGAACAGAATTTAATAAGAGAATTGAATTGTGCCTTCGCATAGAATTTGCTATACTATGGTGAATTCCAAATGAAACTGCTATCAAAGCAAGCAGAAAAATAGTTGAAATCTACTGAGTTATAATTAAGTATTTCTAAAAATATCATCAAGCAGTAGTAGAGTTTGGAGTATGATGTAACTAGCATCATTAAGATGCTTTTTAGCCTTGTTTTTCTACAGTACTTTTAAAAAGCCCTTGTAGCTAGTATCTAGCAATTAATATTTTCATATTTCCTTTCTGTTTCAGGTACTCCTTTTATTTTACCCTTTTCTGCATTCTAACTTCACCTTCTTTTATTTTACTCACCATCTGTTCTCAAAACATCATAGCATGTTCCATCAGCATTAAAGCATTTGTTCATCCTGAATCCTAGAACAGCTGTTAATGTTGCCCTCTTCTGGATCACTTCTTTAAACAGGATTTTGTTAAAAAAACAGTTTTAACAAAAACTCATCTCAGGAAAAACATAAAACCATTAATACCACTTCTATTTATTACTTGTAAATAAGAATAAGAATCTGTTTTGATAGATCTCTAACTTGATTTTCATTTTCTCTTACTGACATAGCAATCTCCTTTATCTTCTGCTACTGTTTATCAGTTTATCAGAACAAGACTTTTTCCATTCCTCCTTATCGCTCTGCTTCTCCTGGAATAACTCTTGCTAAAAGCAAAACCTCTGGTTTCAATTTAAGTCTAGAGAACAATATATTTGGCCACCTTGAGTAATGTGTTTCACAGGCTGACAGACAACCTGTACCCTTGTATAGTATCTCATTATTTGTTTGTAATTTTTAGTGTTTATATAAGGTGTTTTAACCAGGCAGATTTAAAAATGTAATGGAAACACAGCCTGTTAACTGGAAATCAGTTTAAGACTATTGCATTTGCAAACTAACAACCATTTTACTTTTCCCCTAGTATCTCAAGAACTTCTCTCCTCTCTCTGCTACCCCGTGCTTTCCCCTTCCACTCCAAAATCTGTGTCTTCTTGGTTCAGGACTGCATGGGACTGTGAAACTGTGATGTCTGTGGAGACAAAAGCCTGCTTGGCTTTGGGAGCACTGATGGATGAGAGACTGTTGCAGGGTGCTGAAGGTCTGCTTTTGAAGTCTTCCTACCCCAGAAGCTTTCACCCCTCAGCAGTACCAGTGAGGACCATGTGGATGCACTTCAAATGAGGTGATCAAAGCATTCCAAAGCAGCAGGAAAGAAAAATGGTGATAACTATTTTTAATGCTCTTTGTCAACTTGGGCACTGATAGTGCTGACAACCAAACGCATACTCACACTGCTGTGTGATCTGCTCTAGATGAGCGTACTTTAGCAGGTGGTTTGGACTAGATGATTCTGGGCTCCCCAGTTTAAGAAGGACAAGGAGTTACTAGAGAGAGTACAGCGGCAGCTACGAAGATGATGAGGGGCCTAGAGCACCTTTCTTATGAGGAGAAACTGAGAGAGCTGGGTCTGTTCAGCCTGGAGAAGAGAAGACTGAGAGGGGATCTCATCGATGTTTATAAATATCTCAAGGGTGCGTGTCAAGAGGACGGGACCAGACTCCTTTCAGTGGTGCCCAATGATAGGATGAAGGGCAATGGGCACAGACTGAAGCACAGGAGGTTCCACCTAAACATGAGGAGAAGCTTCTTTACTTTGAGGGTGCCAGAGCACTGGAACAGGCTGCCCAGAGAGGTTGTGGAGTTTCCTTCTCTGGAGACATTCAAAACCTGCCTGGACATATTCCTGTGCGATCTGCTCTGGGTGAACCTGCTTTATCAGGTGGGTTGGATTAGATGATCTCCAGAGGTCCCTTCCAACCCCAACCATTCTGTGATTCTCCGATGCAAAGTGTAGTTTATGCTTTATGCACACACATGTACAAAACACCTTTGGGTTTCACCCCAGGGACCAAGTGCCCCACTGGAAGGGCGGCTTTCTGGCATGCAATAACGGTAGGCACAGGGCAGGTTTGGGCAACGAAATGTCAACTGAAATGTGTGACAGGGACATGTCCATCACCAGAAACAAGCAGACAAGTCTTACATGCACAACACCACACCCATGCCAGCGGAGGGGGATGCCACAGCCGTGGCATTTTCCAACACGGCATTTTCCTCCTGGAAAGCTCCGAAGGGGAGGCCGGAGGGGCCACAGGGCAGTGCTGCTGGCGAGGGGGCTCTGTATGAACCGCAAGGCAGCTGGGGCAGAGGCGGGAGGAGCAGCAGCGCTGGGAAACATCATGGAGAGAGATGGGCCTGGGATGGGCAGGGGCTGTGAATGCTGCCCCTGCATGGCACAGGCTGCTGGCTGAACTTGCAGCGGAGGAACTTTAGAAGTTTGGATTTCTTCTCCAGTTCATGCAGGCAATCACCTTTTACAATCCTTCATGCTCACCTTAAGAGTACAGACAGCATCACCCGCCAAACACGTTGGGAGAGGCAGGAGGGTATTAGCTATTCCTTCAGAATGCTGTGAAACTAAAACTTGCTGTGCAATGCTCCTTTGCAGTTGCATGATGGTAGGGAAAGTTCGTGAGGTTCAAAACTGATTGAGAAGGAAGGAGCAGCATAGGGGTTTTGAACTCCCATTTATTTTCTTTGTTCCCTTGGGGCAGATGTGTGCATTTACCTGCCTGTTTTGCTCAGTAATGCTTTTTCTGAATAGTTTAAAATACCTCTGACTTTCCTGAGAGGAATTGCTTTGCCAGATGCCATGCTGACCTGTGCTTTGAAAATATGTGCAACTCATTCCCAGTAGTGACTCCACATTCCAGACTACACCTAGGAGCTCTTTGGCTGAGCAAAACCCCCGGTCATAGTTTAACCACAGCTAGCAATCAAAACCATGATAGCCGCTCATTCACTCCCCACCTCTCCCTGCTCCTAAGTACAGGAAATACTCGAAAGCAAAGGAAGAAACCGTGGACTGAGCTAAAAACCGTTTAATAAAGTAACAAAATACTACTACTAAATATAAAATTTTAAAAATATATAAAATAAGCGATTCAGCGGGGGAACTTTACGCTGCGGCCGGCCCTCGGCTCCTCAGAGCGGCAGAAGCACAATCCCGCCGCTCCCCCGGGCCGGCCGCGGAAACGAGGCGGCTGCTGCCGCTGCTTCCTGCCGGGGCGCGGCGCCGCCGCCACGGCCGCTTCCGGGGCGGCCTCTGCGGGGCGGGGGCAGTGGCAGCAGCATGGCGGTGAAGCGGCGCGGCGTGCCCGCGGCCGGCCCGCCGGCGGCCAAGCGAGCGTGCCGTGAGGAGGAGAAAGAGAAGAAGGAGGAGGAGTTCAACGGTGCCCGCTTCAAGGCGCTGCTGCGGGACCCCACCACCGCCGGGAAGGGTGAGGGGCCTGGGGGGTGCGGTGAGGTAAAGGCGTGCTCCGCGGGCGCGGCGCGGGCTGGAGCGGCTCCCCGGGGAGCCCGGGGAATGCGTGGGGATGATGATGATGATGATGATGATGATGATAGCTGTTGCTGTCCCGTTGGTATATGCTGCTCCTCTGGGCCCCGAGCCCGGGCAGGGGGCAGCTCGTAGCGTGTGAGACGTGAGGCGGTGGCTCTCGGGTGACACTCCGGCCTCGCAGGTCTAGAGACCTTCGTCTCCGTTGCGAAGACGCTGCCGTCGCCTGAGATATATGATGTCGTGGAGGGATACGTAAAAATTTCCATGGAGTGTGCTGAGATCTTCAAACTTCTGGACGGGGAGAGGAAACCTGAAAGTGAAGTAAGTCGGACGTGCTATACAGGGCGTTTCAAAAAGATTCACCCAATTTGGAATCGCTATATCTCCACAACCGCGAAACTGTGACAGTCTGTTCAACTAGTGGAGGGAACATAGAGCATTTGTAAAAAGGTTACTAAAGCTTGGTAGCTCATTAAACGGTTCATTAATTTTTGTGTAATTGTAACATGTTGGGTCCATCTTTCTGAAACACCCTGTAGTTTAATGACTGGCACCATGCATCGAGGCTGGGAGAGGAACCACTGAAGAAATGCTTTACAGCATAAATAACTGATAATTTGGGATGGGTTTTGCTACGTATGTTGTTTGTGTTTGTTTGTTTGTTTGTTAGTTTGTCTGTTTTCCTTGAAGACGCAGTGGCAGAAGCACTGATCAAGTGGGAAATAATGTCCTTTTCAGTGCAAGGATGTTTCTGGATTTAATGATACACGCAACTGGAAGTCCTGCCAAAATCAAGCTGTTAAAGGTTCTTTAGATATTATCAGAAGGCCATTTCAAAAGTAAGGAGGTCAACAGATGCAGTTAGGCAAACAGAAAAATAGTCCAGTGGAAGTAATTGTTTTTAGATAACTAGACACCTCCCTGATACATCTGTATTTCTAGGAAGCCACTGGTAAAGTTGATCTCACTTTTCTTATCTGAGCTGGATGCAGTTTTTCCTCATCAGAATATGATGAATGAACTAAAGAATTTAAAAATGCTTTTCACTGTGAATACTGTGGCATTATTAGCTTAAATCTGCTTATAACGTAAAATTGGACAGTGTTCTTTTCAACCTCCACTTGTCGGTCTTTGTGTTAAATGATCATTTTTGTCTGTGTTATGACAACTTGTGTCATGTTCAGTGACGTGCTTTCTTCAAGATCCCTTTACTACTAGAGACTAATACTTGTAATGAATACAGTCCCAGTGCTGTGTGGTCTCTGCACTCATCTAGGAGTTAACTGCAAGACTGGAGCAGCTCAGGTGGTTTTCTTGAACATGTTTCACAGAATCACAGAATCACAGAATCGACTGGGTTGGAAAACACCTCAGAGATCATCGAGTCCAACCCTTGGTCCAACTCTAGTCCGTTTACTAGATCATGTTTGAACATGTTTCATTATGCACTTGCTAGCAGTTGTGTCATAAAGCATCAGTTCATTAGCCTTAGCCTCCAGCTTGAAAATGGCCTTTGAGATCCATCAGCCTGTGCTGAGAATTGTTTGCACCCCCAAGAAGCTGTTGTGCACATGCAGACAAGTCATACATATAGGTCTCAATTCCCATTTGAGGAGGAACCCTTTTTGACATTCAGTTTATTTGTCCAGGCCTTTAGTCAGCATGTTGTCTTGGGCTTTCAGTGGAACTTGTCCTGTCATACTACTGAATTTCATGAGTTTAGCAACTGAAAAAAAAAAAAAAAATGAGGAGTTGACTTGCCTCCTGTGGTTCTCTGGTCTTTCATATAGTATCTGTATAGGGCCTTCCTTGAAAATTCACTCTCTAAGAACTAATCCGATAGAAAAGGAAGTGTTAATTTGGAAGGGAATTCAGAAGTTAACTTTGACTTCATATGTGGAAGCTTTCCTCTTGTGATGGGGTTACTCTTTTTTAAATGGTGTTTGTTACTGTTTGCTCCACTGATAATTTCAAGCTGTGCCTGCTGTTGGCAGATATTAACATATTCCTATGTCTTACAGATGATATTAATCTTTCAAGCATTAGAGGCCATTTTACTGAGGACAGCCAGTGACCTCTCCCATTTTTCTGTTGTGGGAATGAACATAGTCAAAAAGTTGATTCATTCCTACATGAGATTGGTCTATGCTGCTTTATATTCTGAAAATCACAGGTAAGTTTTCTTTGTACTGTTGCAGAGAATCTCTGTCAGTTGCTCTGAATTGATCCTGAGGAGCTGTCTGGGTCTTGCACATTTGTATAACATGTTGCAAAATTCAGCTTGACTTTTTGCCTAGTTATCCACCTTTATGTAGTGATACTGTTCCACATTTCATAAGATAATTGCACTTGGAAGTCTTTGCAAGGTGGAAGCTCTGATATGATACACAATCTAATGCTATATGATACTTTCCCGAGGCTGTTAGTTTTCGTTGGTTATGCCTGTCCTAGTGGGAGGTAAGGTGGATGGTATTTTGAGTCCTATTATTTTAATGCTACTTGGTTTGTGAAGTGAAATGTACTGCATGGAACAGGGAGGAGTGGGCTTTCTTGTAGTTGACAGTGTCTAAGCAATCTGTCTCATGATGGCAAAAAAGCTGCTCTTGAGTGAGTGCTTTATTTCACTGTATTTTTGGTAGTCAGATTTCCATTTCTATAATAGATTTTTTTGTTGTTCTTGTTTCCTCTGCAACATTTCCTATCTTTTAAATCTAAGGCCATTTTAGGCCTATTTAAGCACTCATGTGTTATCTGATCCAGTCTGCACAACAATTTCTCATGCCCTGTGGACAGGCTGAGAGAAGTTCCAAGTGCCAGAGAAATCTTAATACAAATCTGGAAGGAAGAGGAAGGGAGAGAAAAAAATAGAGACTGCGTAGCTTGTCTTTCGGTCTTTCGACAGGTCAGAATTTTGTGCTTTTCAGTTCATGGACACAACTGTGCTTCCAGCACCACTCAGTTGATCTTACTGCAACAAACGTTTTAACTGTACATAGAATCCCAAAGATGAGTGGATAGGTACATTGTAAAGTCAGTTTTGAAACTATGCAAGATCTGTACTTCATTACAGCTTTTGGAGAAATCCTTCTAGAACCTGCACAGAGGAGGCTGCAGATTTCTGATGGTATATGCTCTACTACTTCTGTGCTACCTCTTTGGTGTGCAAAGGGATTTTGTTGTGGTGTTATATCTAGATGGGATCTCTGCTTCAGTCATATGGCTTTCTTACGGATTGTCCATGAATGAAACATGATGGACAGATTCCAAACCCCATAGTGGTAGTGGCTGTTCACATGATGGAGATCTGCAGACTTGTAGCCAATGGTCCTGTCATCTTCTTGTTGAAATAAATGGCAAACTCCCATGAATTTAGGAGTTCTTAAATTTTGGCACTTTCTTCCTTTTATCCTACTTTATAAAGTGAATATCCAGCCTCTCATTACAGTGTAATTTTTGGGAAGATTATAAATAGGCTTTCCCTTCTTCCCTCTCCCCTCCTTCCCAGTTGCCATTATCCTGCCTAAAATAATGTGTTTTTTGTTGTTTTAACTTCCATTCTGTTTTCTCAGACAAATTTTCCTAGTGGTCAGTAAGCAAGAGTCAAAACTGAGTGTAGATCTTAGGATTTAGTTTATGACAGGGTCATGCTGCATACTTCAACCGAAGAAAACCTCTGTCATTCAGCTAAAACAAAAAAAATCAGTCTTAGTTTGACCTGTGCTGTGTATGTCCTTAACTTTAGCACCAGCTGTAACTCCTATGGACCTGCTTGTGGCAGTAAAGTAGAGAAACACTTGCAGGAGTGGGAACTCTGTGCAAGACATAAGCTTGTAGAAATAGGCAGTTCACAAAGAAAATCTAAGTGCTTTGTGAATAGCGGAATAATGTGTGTTTGGCCTAAATCTGCATTGTGATGGTCATTAAAGTGGTTCGTTACTTATTCAACTAAAGCTCCCATCAAGTGCAGCAAGAGCTTTGCTTGACCGGGGATGCTTTCCTAACAGCTATCTTGATTGCTCATGTTGGCACTGACTTAGAACTGCTTCATGCCTGAAGCTCCCAAAGGCTTGGGTGGGTGTTGGAGCTGGAATGGGATAATTTCTTTTACAGCAAAAAGGTATTTCTTTGAATTTTGATCTGTTGATTTGGTTGTTTGTGTAACTGTCATCCTGGAAATAACCTGCAGGTTTTCCTCTGCCTTTTGTTTTAGGATGAGCCGTGTGTGTCTTACCCTGTTGTCAGCAATGGTGGCTCAGGGGCCAGATACAGCGAGGGATGTGTATAGCCATTTTGATTTCAATAATAAGCTTCTGCCTGGATTATTGAAAAAAAGATGTAAGAAGGTAAATTAAGCTGCTGTGTGACATGCAATGCTACACCATGGTGCCATCAGTTTTCTTCTGCCAAGTATTTGAAACTAAACTGTTGTCAAAGTCTCTTTACTTTTTTTTTGGTCTACAAGAGCTTGCCTATTCTTTCTTGTCCTGTGTCAGGCTGAAATGCGTCTTGATTGTTTTTAATTGCCAGCAGAACTGATCTATGAGGTAAGAGCTTCCCATCCACTTATATAAGAAGTCCCCAGGGGATGTTTCTGAGTATTTGTGGTAGTGGGAGAGCTGGCCTGCACCCTCGAGGTATAGCCTGCTTTGTTTTCCATCCGATGCTGGTCTTTCTCATCTTGTCAGGGTGCAGAGCTCCTCAGGATAACCTTATTTTTACATCACCTTGTAGAATTTACTGCAGAATATCAAAGTGCCTTGTCTGGTTCTAATAAACTGTGATGAAATAGAAATGTGTAGTTTTTGTGGGCTACCCTTTTAATGTCTAAAATGGAGTGAAAGGAATCTTAAACTCCTGAAAACTATTCAGTGCTGTGTTTGGGAAGAGCTTATTTTTTTTTTCCAATGCGTTTGGTCCCACTGAAATAAATAGAGGTTCTGCAGTTGTAGAAATTGAGAGAGTACTTTGCCCAGTAGTAGTGCAGTCAGGGTAATTGCATTTGAAAATATAACCAGAAGCGTTAAACAGTCTCTTTGTGGAAATCCTTGAGGAGCATATGCGAGTGAGTACAAAGAGTCACTCCTCTTTTTCCAAAAGGAACTTTATTTCTTGTTTCCTCTCCATTTGCTAAAAATAATCAGGGCTGATCTGAACCAGTGTCTCAGGACAAAAATATTTATATTTCATTCCAAATATAACTGCATAATAAATCTGCTATTATTTTAAATGCTGATACATTGTTTCTAGTTTTTAAAGATGACTTGCAGAAAAAAAAAGTGTACATTTGTGTTGGGTTTGTGCCACCTGTGGTCAAAAATGAGGCTGTAAAAGGTGGCTTAGGGGACAAAGGGGTGTGTTTGGTTTTTTGCCTTCTATGTGATTGCTTTATATATAAAGCATTTAGGGAATGTCAGATTTCATGTTACTGACCTTACTGCAGAGGTTTAAGAGTACCTCCACCCCTTAAATGAAAATGTTTGGACCATAAGCTTATTAGATATGCAAGTAAGGTACAAGAAAAAAAAGTTTCTAGATTCAGATTGAAGATCATACTCTTGCTCAGCTTTCAGTGAAACTATTATGTCAAAACTGGCTATCAGAGGTGAATTTTTTAATACAAAAGTATCAGGCCCAGAGCTTACAGCAAAATCTCATTTCTTTCTCTTTATTTCTTCTTTCAACCCTTTCGTAAGTCACTTCTGTCTTATGTTTAACCTAGTCAGTATTTTCTTTCAGGCATTTTTACACATAGCTTAATTTTGCGCAATAAGTTTCAAAAGGTTATAAATCATGTTTATATCCTATGATCCTTTTCTAGCCAATGCTTTCATTACTTCCACTGTGCCTGAATTTGTAGTTTTATAACATATTAGCCCCTTTTTTAAGGGTAGGTTTGTGGTTTTTTGGCAGTCTTAGTCTCATGACCTGGGTAGCTGCATGAGCAGCTGTGATAGCTGAGGGATGTGTGTAATGCACTGCAGCTCCGTAATGGCAACAAGAGACAGGGGTCCTCAAGACTGGCACTGCTCTGGAAGCCTGTGCAATAAGGAATTGCAGCAGCGCTACTGTCATTGCCATTCTTGAGTGCTTTTGTGAATTCACCAGTGTACCAAGTGGTGCGGAAGTGAGGATGTTCAGTGATGTGTGTACAAGGGTTTGGCATGAAACTACTGTTAAAGTGTTGTTTTATTTACAGCCCGTCTCATATGTTGAGAATTGAAAAATAGGTAAACTAGGACACCTGCCTTTTTGATGTTAACTTTAACAGACTGTGGTCTGCTTAATGCAAGAAGTTTTTCAGATGAATATACTGTGGATGTATTGTATAGAAAAATGTGTATGGCTATATGCAACATGTTTATAGAAGTTGTTTAATTTACCTTTTTGTAGTACTTACAATGAAAATGAATTGTTGCAGTATTAATTTTGCAGTTGTGTACAATCAGTATGCTAACAGTGCCTTTTGTTTTTTTTAGGGGAGACCTGATGTCCGTATGGCCTATATTCAGTTTGCTCTCTCGTTTTTAATTGCTGGTGACAATGCAGTCTTGACACAGGTGCTGGAACTAAAAGGTACAGCACAATTGCTTGTGGTTTTTTGTTTGTGTTTTTTTTTTGTTGTTGTTTTTTTTTTTTTTTGGCAGGGTCTTTTATAGGTGGTAATAAATATGAGCTAATTCAAAATATGAAGCACTTAAACTGTACTAATAAGATACAAAATACATATTTTTAATCTTAGTCCCCGAAAAGCTTTAAACTTCTTCAGTATTCTAATGAGTGCCTTTTCTGCTTGAGAATAATGTTTGCCATCTTCAAAAACTCTGCAAAAATAGGAAGCCCTTGGTGACACGCGTAAAAAAGGTAGTATAACTTTGAGGCCATAGATTCAATAAGCAGAAAAAAAACTTCATGGCCTTCAGCCTTGCTCATAACACAGTAGTAGTGGATATGTTGCATTAAAAATATTTTGTAAAGTGTTAAAGACTGCATACCTTTTTATCCTCATGCGGGACAACTGTTGCATACTGCATTAGACTGATTTTTATCAAAGATTCAGGAGACTGGTATAATGTCCTTTGCATCGTTTATGGAGGTATCTCATGGGAGTGCAGTTCAGGAGTGTGTTACACCCATGTCTCTTTGAGAGGGGGTCAAACAGGATCCAGAAAGTTGAATCTTACAGACACTTGATTAATATTTGATCCCTTATGGGCTGAAGATAATGTAACACTTCTGTTGACTTTGATGGTTTGCAGTCTATTGCTGATGTTCCTCAAGTTGTGAATTATGACTCTTGGTAAAGCTATGAAAGAATTCAGAAAGGATCTAGAAATGCTCTAAAAAATAGAAGTCATTAGCTGGCAGCATTTAATTTCTTCTAGGATGAGGGAATGAGAACCAGCCATAATGATCTACTTCTGTTGTTCATGCTGCCCTGGGGCTGCTGGTTTCCTTTAATTGCTCACAGTTGTTCAGGTCTTTCAGAATGGGGAATGGCAGTGCACACATAGATCCAGTCAGCACAGCTGGGTTGCATTCCCCTGTGAGATACTGAAGTTCTCTGTAAACTGAAGTTTTCTGACTTTGGGATGCACAGGTGAGCCAAAAGATGAGGCATGTGGTTGAAGATTTGAGAACCACTCAGTGAAACAACTGTGACTCCTTCAATGGAAAGGATAGGCATTTCCTCAAGTTTCAATAGTGCACAGCACTCTGGGGCCCAGAATACGTTTGAAGTTGACAGATGCTGTTGCAATAAGTGTTAATAACCAAGCTGACAAATTAGCTAGTTACTATAAGGTAGGTTTGCCAGCATTCCTTGTTCATCACTTTAGTTACAGACACATTATCCTCCTGAACCCTGATTGCAGCCTTTTGGTTCATCCTTAAATATAACAGCACGGTAAATATGACACTGAAGAGAAATGGATATGAATTCCCTGAAGCATTTTAGTATGAAAATAGCTTTCACGTTTTAACATTTGAAATGTCTTCTTAGATTTCATTCCAGATATTCTTCGCTCTGAAATAAAGGAAGACAAGGTTTCCACTGTCAATCTTCTACTTTCCACACTGAAAACTAAGGTATGATATGCCCTTGAAACTGCATTGTCTCTTGTTTTCTGTTTTATTTGCTACTGGAAACAGTTTTGCAGTAATTTCTCATAAAATGTATCGCTCTTTAGGATGTTGGTACTGTGCTGCTGCAAGTTTTTCAGTGTGTCCGTTACTGCCAGTATTCATTCAAGGTTGATAGCTTGGCTGTATTACTGTTCAGGAGAGAGGCTTGTTACGCTTTTCCAATGCCCTCCTTTAAAGGAAGTCATTGCATAGCTTGTACTTGGACCCTAATTTCAGCTCATCTTTAGCATGTGGTGTCCAGCAGATTCTGATTGTTTCGTGGGTTGTGACTGCATCAGTGCCAAGCCTGAAGGTCAAAAGAACTGGAGTCTTTTTGGTGCTTCCAGTGGCAGTAAGATTTGATCCTTCAATTAATGTGTCTCATGCTGAAATGGGGAGGTCAGCTAGATTTGGCTAAGTTTGTTAGCTCTGAACTAGGTAATGACACGCAGTACCCTCTTTCCAGGAGAAAAAGGATTGTGTGTGTTTTTAGCATGGAGACTGTGGCATGAAATGGGTTTCTAGGAGCTGTCTGGTTGTAGCTGAAGGGTGTGCGGTACTGTTCCCCAACCAGCCCTGGCAGAGCTCTGTTGGGGCCACATCCTGTGGCCCTGGATAGCTGGTTTTTGGACTTGCTTCCTGCTAGGATGGCAAGGTTTCTGCTGCAGGAGATAAATTCAGTCAAAGTTACTTCTTGGTGGGGTAGAGGAAAAGGGAAGTCTTATCATAAAATTGTCTTGCCAAAATCAGAAGTTTTTGTGAAAAAGAAAGGGTACCTTCCACCTGCTATCCAAAAGTACCATGGGAGAGGTAAGTGTGCTCCTCTTTGAAGTTGTTCTTTCTGATTCTTTGATAGCAGACAGAAATAACCTTGTGATATAGCACAGTTGAGACAGAAAACTTGAGAGCAGGAATTGCTGAAGGATGTGTGAGTTGGTTTAGTCTTGACTGCGTTTCCCATGCTCTGTTGTCCCTTAGGTTCTGAGCATGGCAGTGCCTCTTTCACTGTGATGCACCAGCTTATTGCTGCTGTTGGTACAGTAGCTGCACCAGAGATTTATTTATATATATATATATATATATATATATATTTAAATGCTTTTAGTTTCAGTATCTATGATTTTTTAAATTTCTGTTTTGAAATAGTGTTGCAATGTTGCACAAGCTGTTGTATGACCAATTGAGGAAAGGAAGAAAAAATAGTTTCAAATTTAGAGTGTAACCATAAGAGCCTGTCTCAGACTCACATTTTCCACAAGTGACAGTTTAAAGCCAAAAATATTATTTCATTTTTCTATTGCAATAACCTTGGAAGAAGGAGAAAAAAGCTAACATTTAAATGTAAAATAAACCTCCCTGAAACTTTGTTTTCTAAATTAAGCTTTTCCCATGTGGGAATCATACATCATGTCATGTTATGTTATTGGCGAAAGCTAACACACTGCATGACTCCTTTAGTTTAGCAAGGAAGATGAGATTTAAAAAAACAAGGACTGGATAAAACAGTAGGAGAACTTCTAAGAACTTCCTCCACTGTGTTTTCCCTTTCACTCAAACTTTACTTGTAGCAGGTCCTACCATCTGAACTGGTAGGTTTCCATTATCCTAGTCTGTGGCTGTCTAAATACATTCTGTGCTCTCTAGTTGAACTTGCAAGTCTGTCCCGCTCAGCATGTGGAGTCCTATGGCTTCATCCATATCAGGGTGTGAGCGGGAGCATCTGAAAGAAGTGCTAACAGGACAGGCAGAACCTTCTTTCACTGTAGTGAGGAGAGCGAGCTGTGTCTGTACTGGAAGAATGAAGTGCATTGCTAATTTGCTGTTATTTTGTGATAACTTGCAATTAATACTTGTTTGGGTTTTTTTCTCATTGTTTTCAGGTCGTTCAAAATAAAAATATCACCAAAACCCAGAAAGTGCGCTTTTTTACTGCAGATGTGTTGATTCACATTTCTTCACTTTACCGGTGGAATGGGATTACTGATGTCAGCCCTGGGGATTTAAAGGTCTGGTAACTTATTTCTTTGTACCTCCTAGTCCTTGTCCTGCATTTCCCCCCCATGCCCCTCTTGCAGCCCACAGGCTTTGAAATAGCTCCCAGTTGCTCCAACCTTGAGATACTCAAGAAGAGGGATCTACTGAAGCTACTTGAAAAGAAATCTTGATTTTCTGCTGCTTCTCACTGCTTGAGGAGGAGTGTTTATTTCCCCTCTCTCATGACCAGAACTGCAGTGCAGATCTGTTAGCCAGGGAGAAATGGGGCTTTCGGGTGAGAGTGCTGTATTCATTCCACAGCCCGAACAAACATTTCTCTCCATAGGAGAATATATCAGGAGCAATGTTCTTGCCACATACCTCGTTCCCATCCTACACACTGATCTGACACGAGACTGCTGTGGTTTAACACGAGCTAGCAATATAGCCACAATAGCCGCTCGCTCACTCCAACCCCACCCCCCAAATAGAGAAGAGAATGGAAAGGGAGAAACCTGGATTGAGATAAACAAAGTTTAATTAAGTAACAAAATACTAATACGCTACTACTACATATATATCTATATATAATAGAATATAAAATAAATATACTCAATGCAATTCCTCACAAACTCCATCTGCATCAAGCAGCCAGTTCTAGGAAACAGCACCTGGTCCCGAGCAGCTGGTCTTAGAGAGAGGAGAGAGAAAAAAGGCAGAAAGGCCCAGAGGCAAAGGCCCAGAACAGCAAGATGGCAACAGGCCAAACTAATGAAAGTCCCAAACTGAACTCCCCCGAACAGTTTTCTGTCACAGCTCCAACAAAGAGACAGTCAAAGCAGAAGATCCTGACTCTCCTCAAATATGAAGCAAGACACTGATGGGATGGAATACTCTTATTGATCAGTCTGGATGTCAGTCAGGCTCTGCCCCATCTATACCCCCCTTCCTCACTGTCTCACACCTGTGGGGAGAGCGCTCAGAATGTTCTTGGCTCCCAGACAAGAGCAATTAAAAACATTAACTCTGTGCTGGGGTGTTATCTCTTGTTCTCAAGCTAAATTCAAACAACAACTGTGCTAGCTGTGAAAAAGAAAGGTTTCTAACTGCATAAAGGAAAATTAATTCATTTTCGGTCAAACCAGCACAGAGAGCTGAGCTCCTGAGATAGCTGCCAGCCTTTTCAGTTTGCACTGTTTGAGAGGCTGGCAGGATTTCTGAGGGTTGAGCCATTATTGATGCTACTGGTCCATGAAATCACATTCCTAAAGTCATAAATGAGACAAGGATCAGGGCCACAGCTGGTGGGTTAGTACTGCAGGTATTTTGTCATCTCATAAACAGGTTACATTTTCACTTTTTTGCTTTTCTTGATCTCGTAATCTCTCTTTTTTCCTCCTTTTCACTATGGGAATATCTAAGGCATGACTGTAAGCCCAGTGCAAAGCAGTAAAAAGGCTTCTGTGTTTCCAGTGGGTTTGGGCTGCAAATTTTCACCTTTGTGTTGATTAACCCTTGGTCTTTAGAAGCCCAACCATTCTTCAAAACTTCGAACACTGAACAACTGCCTTCTTCTACTGGATGTTTATGCCTATGGAATTCCAATCCTGATATATTGTAAACACTCTCTGGAGGAGTGCTGTTTCTAGTAGGTGTCTGCATGGAGCAATGCAAATCTTATTCATAAACCTGCATTTCAGTTTTGAGTAATTTTAATTTCTTAAAATTTCATGCAGTCCTTGTGAGTCATATGGTTTGCAGTTGTCAAGAGACTTCTCATGTGTAGAGGTCTTTAGTTGTGCTGGAGGTAAAGTGTCGATGGAATCTGGGTTCACTTTTTTTTTTCAATTTTTTACTTGACGTAGATATTTCGTCACTTCTTCCATTTTTGTATGGTGACTGTAATGGCATTGATGCCTCACCTCCCTTCCCTGAAGTGTTGGCGTATTCGGTGCATTGTTAGCTCTCCGTCTTTCTTGCCCTGTTAGTAAAGTTGTTCCGTCTTCTACCGAATTGTCCCCAAAAACATACACATGCTTGTTTCACGTGCTTTGTGCTGATTTTTGGTCTTTCTGAACTTCCTCATAGTGGACTTGGCCTGTACAGTTGAAAGTTGTTTATTTCAGATTAAATATTAGATCATTGACTTCAAAGTCCCAGGATGGCCTTGCCCAATTTATCTAAGTTTTGTATCACTACTTTAGCTTGACTTTTCTCTATCTTCTTCTGTCTGGCTTCTTAGCAAAAAGCCCTAAGTCAGTAATGCCCTGCAGATAATACATACGTTCCTAAATTCGGTAGGTTACTTTCCTTGAAACAAAAAATATTGCGATATCTAATGTATTTAATACAGAAATTGAAATTTGCCATGTTAATCTGAACAAAAGTCAAACTATATAAAAGGAGCTTCATAAAAACAATAGTGAAATTGGTGTAATCTTTTCTTCTGTGACAGCCTTTTTAACTCCTTTTTTGGTTTTTATAGGTGACCCAAGGTTCTGAAGAGGTGGGAAAGATGATGATACGGGAGCTTGTCCATAATTTCTTAATGGACCTCTGCTGCTCTCTGAAACATGGCATAACTTTCTATGATCCAAGTCTTGGAACTTCTGGCAAGTAAGTCACTAGACAGCTGAGATTGTGTGTGTGCTCTCTGCTAGGAACAAGGGAGACCTTGCTAGTTAACTTGTCTGCACTTCTAGGCCTTTGCCAGTAACTTCACTGAACTTTACTTTCTCTTTCCTCTGTGGCAGAAGAAATAAACACATTGGGTTGTTTTGGTTTTATCTTTTCAAGATCAAGCTATGAGATCTCCTTATACCTCTGCGTACTAGAGAGCACCCTACCCTGTTCATAGGGGCTTAGGCAGCAGTCGTGTTTCTCTGAGACATCTCTGTGAATAACTAGATGAGGTCTCTTATTGTAAGGTGTGATTTTGCACCATAGATTTTTTTTGTTTTGAGGTGAAAATAAAGCATCAGAGCTGCAGTGTAAACCAGGCGGTAGTAGAATATCTAGTCTAATTTACGTTTCGTAGAACCAGATGTGGTTTATCCCAGATTTTGACAAAATGTCAACATTTATTTCAGTAGTGTTAGAATTTGACCTGCAACACTTACCCGGAAGCACCTATTTGCCCTACTGTTTTCATCGCCTAACTAGTTAAAATATGTGTTCACTGCGATTATAATAGATAGAGAAAATAATTGAGACTCTTATAAATCCATGGAGGAGTTCTCACATTAGGTGGACAAAGAAGGTACTAGATTGTAGTAGTGGGTACTAACACTGAGTGGTGCTAGAGCAGGTTGTCTCTTGCTTTGAGCAAAATTTTAGCTGGTATTCGTCTGGTATCTGCAATATTCTCATTTGCTTAGGGACATGCAGAAGTAAACTTAAAAAAGAGGACTGAAAGACCACAGAAAATGTTTGCAAATTTAATATTGTTTCAATTCTACATTTTTAGCTTTGTGAAGTTTGGTTAGAATATTTCTAAAACATTGTTGGTTTAATTAAAAGTAATTACTCTTTGTTATGCAGAAAACCTGGAAGTAAATTCAGTTCTTACTTTTCTGAGTATAAACTCAGAAATTATGCCAGTGATGTGAGAAGTCTTGCCTTGAATTTACCCCAGCAACAGTTAGAAGAGTTGCAGAGTTAGCATTGCATGTAAAGTATCGAAATAGGGATTTCTTTTTAAAAAGTTTTTTTTTTTGTCTTCACTAGGGGAGGAAATATGGTGCTTCTGCGCTTTCTGCTTGGTTTAAAAACTGCAACAGAAGATGAAATGGTTGCTGATCTCATGGTGAATATTCTTAAAGTATGCCCAGATTTATTGAATAGATACTTTAAGGAGACCCACTATTCCTTTGTTCCTAGACTGAAGTCAGCTTGGATGGACAATATAAAGTTACTCAAAAAGGTAAGAGTATGAATGATGCACAACACCTCTCCAGTAGTGCAGAATTACACAAAATTGTAGTAGGAAAGATGGTAAAGTCAAACGTTCCTGACCTACAGAAAAGTTATCAAGCAAAGGAACTTGGTAGTAGATTGGAAAGCCTGCCTTTGCTTTTATTACAGACAGATATTATAATGCCAGTGTTTTGTAAAATTTGTTACAATTTGGGTACTGTGCAGTACAGAGCCTGGCCAGCCTGTGGTGTGGCTGTGTTAGGTGTAAACTAACTCCGAATTCATGTTCTTAGCTGAGGTCTTCCTGGTGACAATGGACAAAATTTCACTGATTTCAGAGGAACTAAGCTGAGGATCAGGGAGTGGTGGTTTTTTTGTTTCAGAAGCAGCTGTTCTGTATCAGAGAAAATTCATGTCTGAAGATGTGTTCACAGCTGTAAAGGCACAGTGCTTTAGAATTTATTGAAATCACTAAAAAAGCAAACAGGCACAATATTTCACAAATAATGATTTTAAACAAACCAGTTCAGCCCTGGGGAAATTAGGTGACTGAGGTTTAAGTGAGCTAAACAGGAAGGACTTAATGGTTCTGAAATAACACCATCAGTTACTGTAGGTATGTTAGGAAGGGACCAGCAGGATGCTGCTAAACGTCGAAAACGGTAAATGGAAGGGATGAAAATGGTATCCTGTTTTCTGTGGGTCCTGAGGAAAGCAAGCCATGGCTTAGAGCCACAGCTGCTTTAAAAAGTGTAGACGTAGAGTTAGAAGGGCATTTGGTAAAAAGCCATGCTCGGAGCAGACGACTCTGTAAACATTTAACTAAACCAGGAAGGAAGGAATTGGCATAAGAAGCGGTGGGAAACATCACGTTGATGGTACATGTTTTGAGATGCAGCAATGTAGAAGCTCAGCTAGAAAAACCTTTTGTCCTTTCTGAGTGTTCCTCTTTGCTTTAGCTTAAAATGGGCAAGTAGGATTTGCAGTCTGTTGAAAAAGAGTGGCCTTTAGCAGTGGTGCAGGTCACATACAGATGTTCCAGTTAGTTGAATAGGAGTCTGGGGGATGCTCTGTAGCATGTCTGCATAAAACTTGATATTTAATGCAGTCGTTACTTTAGACAAGTCAAAGCCCTTCTGTGAAATGCTCCCTAGATTGAGCTGTTATCTCCGAGGCTGTTGGAGATAGATTAAATTGTTATTTTTGTTTCAGATCTATGAGGCTCAACCAGAGATTTCCAATTCTTTTAAGACTTCAGAGTTTATTCCTCTTCCCAAGTTGCTTTCCATGGTGATGGTAACAACAGTCCCTGCAGTGTGCAATAAAATAATGTTCACCCAAGGACTAAATGTAAGAGCGGTCTATAGTATTTCAGCAGATTTTTCTGCCCTCGGTAATACTGTTTAAATGTGTGTTCGTCCAATAAGTTTCTTAATTTGGTTGATTACATACGTTTTATAGTGTCTGTCCCAGGATAAAGCTGGTTTGGGGAAGCACTGGGAAATGGATTAAAACCCAATGCCACTGCTTCCAAGAGCCATTCACAAGCACCAGCTCTGCCAGTGCTCACTAGTGATTTAGGCTGGGAATCTGAAAACCTACAGATTCTTTCCTGCAAGCCAAGGTTTAGGAAATAATTAATTCATTAACGAATTTTAACATATATTCAGAGTACAGATTATGTGCAAGGCATAAGAGGAAGTGATGAAACGTCACCAATTTAACTTCCTTCTTTTAGTTACCCAGCACAGTAGTGAAGCACAGCGTACTGTCGCTTGTATCAATGGTTCTGAGAAGAGCCTTGAAGAATATAGAGTACTGTTTGAATGAAGAAACTTGGCAGAAGTCAGAAATATACACGCTGTCGATGATGCAGGAATTCGTCCAGCTGTACAGAGAAGCCGTCAGCAAGGTACAAAATAAAGGGAAAATTGGGGTATAACGTGAGTAATTTTGCAGCAGATAACTACTCCTCTGAACTTTTTCCTCAAGTGGTTATGGCCTGGGAGCCCAGAGATAGCCTTCCCCTCCCCCTGCCCAAAGATACTATGGGTTAAAAGGTGTTAATAACTAGTGTGGTAGTAGTCTACATTTCCTAACAAAGCTGGATGATGGAAATGCAAATAAAATTTTGTTGTGAGACAAATTTGTTATATTGGCAGCTATTGTGCTGCAAATGATTTCCAAGAGCAGGCTCTCTCAAGAGCAAATTCTCTCTCCAAGAGCAAATTCTCCTCCTGGTTCAGGGAAGTTGTAGCCAGCAGAGTTCATTCCGAGTAAGAAGTTACAAGACAGTGTAGCACTTGGATTGAAAATATACCATGAGGATGAAGAACTAAACTGTAATTTTTTTACAGGAAACTTTTTCAATAAAGTGTTATTTCCAGTATTTATGTTTTACAGAAGTGAAAGTACAGTAGTTGATTTGAGATCTTTTTCTGATGGCATTTAAGATCAGTTCCAACCTTTGTCAAGAGCAGCAAATCCTTGTATTGGTTGTGAATATTTTTATCACAAGAGCTTTGTCTCACACAGGAGAGCTATTGCAATTAACTGTTTTTGCTTCTAGCTTTTACCAGACATGAACAATATAGTGGCTGTCTGGCAGTCCCTTCTGAAGCAAGGGAGAGAGCACCATGGTGGCCAAGAGGAGAAAAGAGAGAGCAATATCTCCACTGTGAAGGCAATGACTGACACAGCAGAAGCTGCTGAACAGCATGGTAGGCAAAGCAGGTGGAGTTACCCCTTCCAACATATGTGTGAACGGGTGTTGTGAAATCCTTATCCTATGTAAGGTAGTTAGCTTCATCAGAGTCCAGAAGTCACTAGTACATTTACTGTTCATCTTTGTTTTGTTCAGTTCTTTGAGCACTTTAATTCTGACCAGTATCAGAATTGCCTAAGAACACAGTTTGACGAATAGGTTGCCATTGCTACTAGGAGGTTAAGCAGTTTGCCTTTCTGCTGTCACAGAATCACAAATGGTTGAGGCTGGAAGGTACCTCTGAAGGTCATCTTGTCCAGCCCCCCTCCCCAAACCTGGTTGCCCAGGACCATGTCCAGGTGGCTTTTGGATATCTCCAAGGATGGAGGCTCCAACCTCTCTGGGCAGCCTGTGGCAGTGCTTGGCCACCCTCATCGTGAGAAAGTGTTTCCTGATGTTTGGAGGAAACCTCCTGTGTTTTACTTCATGCCCATTGCCTCTAGTCGCTGGGAACCACTGAGAAGAGCCTGGCTCTGTCCTCTTTTCATCCTCCTTTCAGGTGTTTATACACATTGATAAGATCCCCCTGAGTCTTCTCCAGGCTGAACAGTCCCAGCTCTCCCTGCCTTCCTTCATAAGAGATAAGCTCCTGTCCCTTCATCACCTTCATGGCTGTTTGTTGGACTCTCTCCAGTTATGTCCATGTCTCTTTTGTACTGGGGAGCCGAGAACTGACACAGCACTCCAGCTGTGGCCTCAGCAGTGCTGAGCAGAGGGGCAGGATCACCTCCCTCACCTGCTGGCAATGCTTTGCCTAATGCGGCCTGGGGCACCAGTAGCCTTCTCTGTGGTAAGGGCACATCACTGGCTCATGTTCAACCTGGTGTCCAGCAGGACCTCCAGATCCTTTTCTGCCAAGCTGCTTTCCAGCTCCGTAGCCCCCAGTGTGTAGTGGTGCATGGCGTTTCTCCGGTGGAGGACTCTGCAGTTCCCTTTGTTGAATGTAACCTTCCTGTCCTTGACCCTTTTATGATTGTAGGAGTATTTTTCAGCCACATGATAAAACATGCAGGGAGTGTGATATGTCTAAAAAAATAATTTTTGGAGGGATTTTAGTTTGGCCAACATATTTTATCATGAGCTTATTTTTTTTGAAGCAGTTACTGTGGCTGCACAAATGCTTGTGTTGCGGTAGCACAGAAGTAGAAGCATGCAAGTGTTGGAAGAGGGAGAGAGTGTGGGAGTGAAGGCTTCAGTTTTCCTCTCTCAAAACCAGTGTCACTCCTGAAGGACTTACTTTCTTGGTCCCATTGCAGAGAACTGCAAGTTTTAGTACTCTCTGTAGCTTGGCTAGCAGCCTGCAATGTTTTACTTTACAGACTAAAGATTAATCTACAGCCAGTTTCATGCCCTTCATAGGACATATTCCACAGTGAGACTTCCTGGAGCAGAGTTTTTCAGTGTGTGTCCTTACACGTGTGGCTTTGGGCAGCAAAATAGTTGTCAATGCTCACACTTCAAGACTCTCTATTTGGAGGGTGCCTGCTGAAACCAATGGGGTAGCAAATCTCTGCTGTAGCTGTATTTTTCTGCACATTAGGGTGATAAGACTGTATCACTTTCTCTCAGCTCACCTTTTACAGCTTTATTTGCACTCTGGCCACTAGAGAATTCTTTTTTAATGGGAGTTGAGACTCAGGCAAACAAAGTTTATGCATGGCATCCAGCCAGTTCTTCATAGCTCCCTGAGGGAGATCCAGTTAACAGGGAAAAAGTAGGTGCTAAAAAAAAGTTTTGGCTGCCCTTCACTTATTTTCCTTCCTTTCATTAGTGACTGGATAACAAGTAGCTTTTTTGTGTCTTCATGTTATAAACTAAAACAATATTTAGCTGCTCAAATAGTTTTTCTTAAGAAGTAGATGGCTGCGTTAGCTGTAGTTGGTGTTTCTCCCATACAGATATTTGTTGTCTTCCTCTTGCTAAGAGGTCACATGAAGAAAGTATTATTCTGAAAGAGGGAAGAGAAAGAAAGAAATCTTTAACTGAAGTAATAAATTAGCGTACTGTTTCATACAGTTCCACAGTCCAGCCTACCGGGCATTAGGTAAAAATAGTGTCCCTGGAAACCAGCAGTGTGACCATATCCTTTTTTTTCACTTTTTTCTGTTGTTCAGCCTTAAACTGGGCAGCAGTGGGACTGATTGGATTCTTCTAGTGAGTGTTAAAATGCTGAGGTTGTCTTTTATAGGTGTGAACACTTTAGAATCAAGTTAGAAATGGCAACTGCCAATTTAAGTGCTGAACAAGCTGATTTAGTGTTAAAAGTTTTCACACCATAATGCTGGGGAATTAAACTGGAGATTCCATGGGTTTTATGTTTCTTCTTGTTAGTGGGGAAGATAACTGATCATTTCATAGTCAAATCTATTGGAAATGTAGTCAGTAATTCTCATGTTTGATACTGTAGGTGCTACACTGTGCTCTCTTGGTATGAAGGAAGGAGAAACTAATTAAGTTAACACTTTGTTTAGGTTCAGATGATGCTGAGACACTATTTCTGAAAGCTGCGCTACTTCAGGTCATATGCCTTTATCAGAAGGTTGTGCCCCACTTGGTAGCACGGAGCAACTTTGATTTTAGCAAGCTGCTAAAAGGTATGTGATGGGTATTTCTGTTACCTTCATTGCTTTCTCTGGCTATTTACAAAGTCCACAGCAGAAGGGAATGTTTGCTCTTCTGTGTGGATAAAGAACTGTTTTCTAAAAGTAACTCATTTAAGTTTCTTCATTGTCTTGGCATTTATTGTTGCTATTTGTGCAGTGCCCTGGCAGTCTGCCCTCTTAAATTCCTTAGCTGCTTCGCTACACTTGATTGTTGTAAGTGCTACAGTCTTCCTCTTTGTGTGTCGTATTCTTGCAAAATTTGGTCTTTATGGGGTTTTAATGCTAATGTTTCTGAGGAAGATTTATGTCCAACTCTTAATAAGATTTGGGGGTGTAATAAGTGTTGACTTATGTCAACAGTCCAACATAAGTAAGTTATTTCCAAACTTATTAGCTGAAGTGATACAAATTTTTTTAAAAGGACAGTTCACAGGAAGTTTGGGGGAGAGAGAAGGACATACCAGTTCACCAGTCACCTCTGGAAAATTGTTTAACATTCAAGTATTTTTTCTGTTTGCTTTCTTTTGAATTATTTTATCATAGTTTGTCGATATGTATGGAGAAGAACAGTATTCCGTATGGTATTATCTCTTGTGGAAAATTTATGAAGAAGCACTTTGGCAATATTGTTGCATTTTTGTCTCTGATGTCATATTCACGGAGGGTATTTCATACAGCAAAAAGAAGTAGACGTAGATGTTCTGTACCTGCAAGGATGATGAGCCACAAATTATGGACTGTGGGCAAGATCCTCCAGTACTGTTTGTGGTACAATAAATGCATCCATTTAAAATTGAGGCTGGAGGAGAAAGCAAAATGTTTGGGCATCATTGCTGTCTGTGGGCCACCAGAGCTTATAGGCTACCAAGCTAGAGAATCTATCTGTGTTTTAGTGATTTAGGCAGGTCTGGGATGTGTAGGGAGGGGGGGGTCATGTAAATGCCTCAGTTAAAGTCTGTCAGGTGAAAAAGTCATAGAATCATAGAATTGTTTAGGTTGGAGAACTTTAAGATCATTGAGTCCAAACGAAAACCTAACACTACCAAGTTCACCACTTAACCATGTCCCTAAGAACCTCATCTACATGTCTCAAGTGCCTCCAGGGATGGCAACTCAACCACGTCCCTGGGCAGCCTGTTCCAGTGCTTCACAACCCTTCTGTGAAGAAATTTTTCCTAATATCCAATCTAAACCTCCCCTGGCACAACTTGAGGCCATTTCCTCTTGTCCTGTCACTTGCTACTTGGGAGAGGAGACCAACACCCTCCATGTTACAACCTCCTTTCAGGTAGTTGTAGAGAGCGATAAGGTCTCCCCTCAGCCTCCTTTTTTCCAGGCTAAACAGCCCCAGTTCCCTTAGCTGCTCCTCATCAGACTTGTGCTCCAGACCCCTCACCAGCTTCGTTGCCCTTCTCTGAACTTGCTCCAGCACCTCAATGTCTTTCTTGTAGTGAGGGGCCCAAAACTGAACATAGGATTTGAGGTGGGGCCTCACCAGTGCTGCATACAGGGGGATGATCACTGCCCTGGTCCTGCTGGCCACACTATTCTTGATACAAGCCAGGATGCTGTTGGCGTTTTTGGCCACCTGGGCACACTGCTGGCACCCCAAGGTCCTTTTCCAGCCACTCTTCCCCGAGCTTGTAGCGCTGCCTGGGTTTGTTATGACCCAAGTGCAGAACCTGGCACTTGCCCTTGTTAAACCTCATACAACTGGCCTCAGCCCAACGATCCACCTGGTCCAGATCCCTCTGTATGGCCTTCCTGCCCTCCAGCAGATCAACATTCCCACCAAATTTTATGTCATCTGCAAACTTACTAAGAGTGCGGTTAATCCCCTCATCCAGTTCGTTGATAAAGAGATGAAACAGAACTGGCCCCAACACTGAGCCCTGGGAACACCACCTGTGCCCAGCCGCCAACTGGATTTGACTCCATTCACCACAACTCTTTGGGCCTGGCCCTCCAGCCAGTTCTTTATTCATCGCAGAATATACCCATCCAGGCCATGAGCTGCCAGCTTCTCCAGGAGAATGCTGTGGGATACAGTGTCAAAGGCTTTGCTGAAGTCTAGGTAAACAACATCCACAGCCTTTCCATCACCACTAAGCGGGTCACCTTGTCATAGAAGGAGATCAGGTTGATCAAACAGGGCCTACCTTTCATAAACCCATGTTGACTGGGCCTGATCACCTGGTTCTCCGGTACATGCTGCGTGATGTCACTCAGGATGATCTGCTCCATGACCTTCCCTGGCACCGAGGTCAGACTGATAGGCCTGTAGTTCCCTGGATCCTCCTTCCAGCCCTTCTTGTAGATGGGCATCATATTTGCTAATTTAAAAAAGAGGCTTTAAACAAAAAAAACCCTTTGAATCGTCTGTCTCATGTATGAGGTTTTTCCTCCCTTTGACAAAGTAGATTTAATTGGTGACTTACTGGATCACATATTCCGTTCATCCCATTATTTCTTGCGTTGGTCTGCTTTTTTCAAAATGAACAGAAGGCAGGACACCTTTTTGTGAGGCAGAAATCTCAGTGATGGTATGTTTTGTTACAGTATGAAATAAAAAGTTGAACAGGATCGAAAATAAAATGTCGTTCTCAAATAAATGTAGTGAAGTAAGCCTGGATATTAATTTTGATGAAAGATGATATGGTAGAAAATGATGGTGTAATTTAATCATGAGGCTTCCTTCCCTCAGATGCCAGCTTGAGAATTCTGTCATTCCTTCCCTTCGCCCTGATTGAAACATCATACACTCCAAAGGCAGGATGTTTTCCTACCTTGTAGCAATATGTGCTTTTCACAGCTGATGCAGCTTTATTGTTTGGTCTCACTGTAGGCTAGACTTCGTAGTGATGCTGCCTTTTAAAAAGTTGTTGTTCTCTATTGTGGGCCACAAGGGTACTACACAGACTATGAAAAACACACTGACATCAAAGCTTTATACAGTTCATCTCTGTATGTAGCTTAACTGCAGTTAAAGTGTGGGCAAGTCAATTTTTGTAGCACACTGAGGGTGTCTCTGCACAGCTGTGTGACCTGTGAGGTGGATAATTCTGAGGCTATGCCAAAGCAGTTATGGTAAGCAGATGATAAAAGTGATACAGAGACACACAAAAGTGTCAAGTTCCGTAGCCTGTAGCAAATAACATAACTGTATAAGCGTTAAGATTTGTTATCTACTCAAATTCTGTGTTTGGATCTCCAGTTTATCCATTCTCTTTACTTCCTGTAGGACACAGCTTTTCAAGGTCACTGAGACTAATAGAAGAGATTTTGTATTCCCATGTGATGGCTTGTGCCAGGGGTGGGTGTTAGACTTCCCCTACTAAGGGCTGGATCCAGCCTTAGATTGGCCAAACATAACCATAGTTTATCTGGGGATCTGGTGGTATGAAAAATTGTGGATTGTCAGCTTATGTCACAGTGGTGGTTTAAAACTCTAAATGGTTAGCGTTCCTGAAATCTCAGGGGGATATATCAAATTGAAATTGATCATGTTGCTTTGAAACCTCAGGTATCGTCACTGAGAAGGGCCTGCGAGAGGAGGTCCCTCCTGTTCTGCAGCACCATATACTGAAAGTGGCTTTGGAACTTCCTGCGAATAAATTTGCCTGGTTCAGAGTACAGGTAAGAGACTTCAAGGCAAATTTATGTTTCTTCAGCCTGTTGTCCTCAAATCTTTACATCTGGCACTGCCTAGTTTTAAACTAGTCCCAGTCCAGTCATTTTAGGAGGTGACCCTTTTGTAAAACCAGTAGGAATTAGTGTCTTAGCATTAGTGAAGAATCCCTTCTGAGCTGAGAAGTTTTTCTACAAGGACAGAAAATTTTGCCTCCCTGAAGCAGGGTGGACAAGGTTTCTTCAGCTCTTCTTGTACTTGGAGAGGGGCAAGACTGAGAATTTGCTGGTTTCCACTTGTCTGAAAATCCTGAGATTGCAGACCGAAGAAATAAGTTGCTGATGGGAGCCATCCCGCTCATTCCCAGAGATGGTTCTGGCATTTGTTAAGTCTCTCACTCCTCTCCATAATTACTAGAAGCCTTCAGGGCCCCTACTCTCCTCTTTACTGCAAGCCTGTAGAGCAAGAGAGCTTTAGAGAGTCTGCTTTTCATATCTGGAGAAAAGAATGGGCCTGGCTTTGTGCGGAAGCAGAGAGACCCGTGGGTGTTGTGACTGTGACCCTGCCGTGGCGGAGACTTTCTGTCCTTTTCAGTTGGCCATAAAGGAAAACTGAGGAAGAGTTTAGAGCAAGTAAAGGAAAACATGGAAACAGGCAAAGAAGCTAATTTATTTTCTTGCGACTTTGACCTTCTAGTATAGGCAAGTTTTAACAAAAAAGGTAAAAGCCAAATCTGGCAACGTTACAAGGGGTTCTGGTTGTCGGGTATCAAGTGCAAGTCAGGGAGAAAAGTGGGGGAGGTGGCTGGAGGGTTGTCATTTGATGTTCAGAAAGCATTCAACATACCTGTGACTTGCATTATTTTCCTCTTCTTTGGGGATCAGTCTCTTAAATCATTCTATTTCTTATTCAGACAGTAATGGTAGGAAATCTGAAATCCTGGGGATAACAGAAATAGAAGTAGGTTGGATGATTGGGGAGGAAGGTGGCTTTATCTTGGACCCTTGTATTAGTTGGTGTTTCTCTTGCTCCTCTATTATTCTATTTTCCAAAAAAGCCATTGCACTCATATTCCTGGATCACTGAATGCAAAGTAGTATGAATTATCCCATTCATTTGGTATTTTTGGGCAGGTCTTTAAAATAATATACTTTTAATACATATCTGCTTCAGCGCAACATAATCCCGTCCAGTGTTGCTATACTGGGGAATTTTAATTTATTTTTCTTTTAGGATGTCTCTGAGACAGAGAAGGTGTCTGGTGAAAAATCAGTATTCTATCTACTGATGAAAATGTTTGTTACAAGTAACCATTCTCATCTGAAAATTTCAACCAAAAAACTGATCATCAAGGTAAGTGTTTTGTCTGAAATATCAGGATTTTCACTATATCCTGTTGGTCTAAAATTTCTGTATCCTAAAATTTTCCTTAAAGCAGATACCTTTACTGTGGTTGTATGGCCAACAGTTATCTTTCCTGTTTTCCATGGCTGTTCTTGGAAATTCCTGTAAGATAACGATGTATTGGCTAAATATTCTATGAAAGTAAATGCTGTTAACTGAATTTGCTGCAACAGTTGATGAAATAATAAAGAAAATAGCATTTCCCTATCCCCCCCAGCCTGAATTAATTCCCATACTGTAATAAACCGATGTAGTTAGTACAGATTATATCAGATCAGATTATATCTGATCTTTCTATTTTATCCTCCTCTATTTAATCTGTACCTCATCACTCTAGCCTTCCGAAAGCCTTAGCTAGTTTGCTTGTGGCCTTGCAGAATAGTCCTGTTTGTTACAGTCTGATATAAGCTCTGATGCAGGGAGTACTTTTGTCTTTAGAATGGATTAAAATCCCCTTCTGTGCATTTAGATAAGTTATCTGACTTTTAAGGAGTGCTGATCAACTACAAGTCTCACAAGGGCACCAGCAGCAGTCAGTTTCAGTATCCTTTTTTTTTTAAACTGGGCATATTTTAGTTATCTAAGTAGAGACCTTTGCTAAAAACAAACCCAACCAAACAACTGTCTCCCCTAACAGATAATCCAAAAAGTTGTTCTAAGCCCTGAACAAGGCTCCTTGTGCGGTGTCCTATAGTAGTAGTGGCATACAAGTTTGTGTACATCTTTGTGCATTTAATTTCTGCATTTAGTGTCAATCACAAAGTGCAGTTGTAACATCCAATTCACTACACCCAAGTTACAGTGACTGAATTAAGTTTTAGTTGCCCTTGATCCCTCTAAGGAGTTAAAGGCAGGTTAGCTTTGTCTCACAGCAAGGAATATCTCAATTAAAATCTACCCAGTACAGTTTTTCTAGTGTATTTGGATTCTTCTGCTGAGTGGAGACGTGGGCTGCCTGACTCATTCTTGTTTCCTCTTTTAGATTCAGTCCATTTCATTTTTTTCTGAAAAGAATACATGAGCAGTGAAGTTAGGGCAGTTATGTCAGCAGAAAGACTGCTAAGAATAGATGTTAATGAGTGTGTTTTGCTTATTTTTCAACACAGTGCCATATAATCGGAAGGCATGTTTTTGGATTTCACATGCTGTTCCTGCCTGTTTTCACAAGACCTGCAAGTGTATTTTCTATTTTGAGACTCTACCAAAAATAGTTTGTTATTTAAAAATGAATCCTTTTTCTTTTTTCCCCCTTTCTTTAAATGAATTATCCTGTCAGATTCGTGTAAGCAGCGTTGTTATTTTTATAGCTGATGGTGGTATACACAGAGTAAATGTAGAACAAATGAGCTGTGATAGCTTCCTTTGTATTTTGTGTGTGGGGAGAAAAAAAAGCACAGATTCATCCCGCGTAATTGCAGTTATTTAACATAGGTGCCGGAGTTAGGAAGCTGGTCAAGGTTTCTTCTGTTGTTTAGAGTGAGGAGCAGGTCGTTCTACCACTGTGCAGTTCAGATTGCCTGTCATCTGGATTGTCCTTCAGACAGATCTTCCTCCTTCTCCTCTTCTGCATCCTCCTCCTTTCTTTCTTTTACAGACAAAGCACAGGATCACCAAGTTCCTAATTTAGGTGCCGCAGATAAGGGCCTGAATTTAGATAGCATGGAAGTGGGCAAAAAATTCTAAATATGTTAATGTCTGTTACTTGACTGTGGTAAAATTGTGTCTACCTCACCACCCACAGCAACCGTGAGTATGCCTACACTACTCTCTGGACCTTGCTGTGTCACGAGCCACTGTTCGTTTATTTGACTGTTTACCCGTCTGCTCAACTCTTCTAAGCACAAGGTGCCTGATTTAGATTTAATTTAGCAGTGATTTTCCTTTATATTACATCAATAGTTTTCAAAAACCTCCCTACAGGTAGTTTTTAAGGGTGTGATTCTTTTTGTTACGTGCTATAATGGTATAAAGATGTACAACCCTCTTAAAGCAGTATAGCCTGCTCCCCTGAAATTGTAAGAATAAGCTCTAGTAAGGTGGAGGGAACAAGTGCTCTGTGTCCAGGCAACTTTGACCTCAGTAAGGCTTGTGCTGAGTGCTGACAACAGAAGGATGTGCTTGGACCAAAGGTCCTGCCAGCCTTTATCCTGGCTCTTACCTTTGGCTGTGCCCTGGGAGCACCTTCCTTACCAGTGTGTGAGACAGAGCTTGTAGCCTGTGTTGCAGGGGAAACATCTTGTATTTCAGGCGATGTGATGGGTCAGAGGACACCCCAGCTCTGCTGAGGCTGTCCAACATACAAGGCTCTTTTGCTGCCTGGGACCAGTGAGATGGATTGTCGCTGGCTGTGGCTCTGTGCTGCAACCAGCTCTTTTACTCTGTGTCCCCACACCGTGGGAAGTGGCAGAGGGGCTACAGCGCTGCAGGTGTTATAGCACAATGGCCTCTGCATCTGCTCCACGCTGCCCCAGTGTGCGCTGGAGCGGGTTCCTGAGCACTTCTGGAAGTCTTGTGTTCCTAACACAGGGGAGTGGATGTTCACAGTGAGATTGCCATATGCTGGCTGGCCTGGCCGGTGAGTAGCTGTTGGCAGTGTGCTTGAATGGGGTGTGTATGGGATCCATCCCATACACATGGTCAGTGTGAGGGCAAGAACCAAGCGGAGCTGTACTGGGTTTGTGCTGCAGACAGTAGGTGAGAGGAGGAGGGGCTCTGAGAAGACAGGAGCAGAAAGAAGTTGCTCACAGCTGACTTTTCCTAGTTGTGAGAGAGTAAGACATATTTTTCCTTTTACTTTGGTCATTTTTAAAGGCCCAGGACTGCCTCTTGCCCTTTTCCTACAGCTTCTGTGTGTGTGTCTGGCAAAGCTCAGGGTTTCATCTGTCATCTGTAATGTAGTCATGTATCGCCTCTTGGTGCTCCTCCTGAGAGAGCAGTAAGCAAAACAGCCATGGTGAAGACAGTAGGCCTTGGCCCTAGTTATGCTGAGGTCAGACGATGCAGTCTTGGGAGATTTTGTTTTAAAAAATGCATTCAGTTTTACCCTCTCTTTTGCAGTTAGAGTAGTCTTGGTGATTAGCAATAAGGCCTCTTGAACTGAGGGGGTAAGAATGACAGATATTTCTTTTCATCAACTTACTCTTTTTCTTTCCAAGAAGAAGAAAACATGAAGCTGCTATTCTAAAAGATCTGTGCTTTTTGGGGGTTTGTTTTTGTTTTGGTTTTGTTTTTTTATTTACCCCCTGCTTTGGTTTTCTGGACAGGTTTTACGTGACAGCGGAGTGTTCGAGTACACATGGAAGGAACTTTCAGTTTGGCTGGGACACTTGGATAATACAAAAGAAGACAAAAAGGAAGCAGTGATTCAGTTTTTGGAAAGGGTAACTACTGTTGAAATTAGCCAGACTAATAATGCCAAGAATAGCATTAATGGAAACTAATTATTTTCTTGGTATTATTGAGAAAAGTGTCAAAGATCAGTGAATGAATTCTGAGAAAAGCAGTGTTTGTAATTCTTTATACAGAGCTGACATCTTTCTTGTCTTGGGTGGGAGGACAGCGAAATGATTTGGAGGAAAATTAAATCCAGAAAGATAAGTTGTTATTACAGCATTGTTGATAAAAGGGTAGAATGTTAGGGGAGAGGGGGTAGCTCTTATCTCCTCTTTATGTGGCAATACCTGCCAAAATTATCAGACCTGAGTAAACTGTCATCTTTTACAACAAAAGCTGACATTTCTTGTTTACCTTTCAGGATGTTAAATGCCCAGTGCTTCCTTTTCATTGCAGTTTGCCCAGGGACTGAGTCTGTGGTAGCACTTCAGATGCAAAATTGCAGTGGAGATTTCTTTTGCCTTCAGACCCAGTGTCCTATGCACAGCAGTAACCATAGGTAGATTCCTGCAGAAGTGTATGGAAGTTGTCCTCCTAAAACTTTCCCAGCTTCCAACCACTTTTAGCACATAGTCTGTATTAACAAGATATGGTAGCCTGTAGACTTATGTTTCTCTCTCAACCTTTCCTGACAGATCCTGTTGAAACTGGTGACAAACCCCTATCCGTATACAGATAAAGCAGCAGACCTTGTACAGGAAGCCAGTATGCTCCAAGTTAATATGTTTAAACAAGACTCTGATAACGTCAGCATCCCTGTCTCTCACATTGACGGTATGTGATGATTCCTTCAACAACGGAGGATTCCGAGACTTTGTGCTAAATTTTCACGCCCTAATCTGCAGACTCATGACTGGTAACTGTAGAAATCTTGCTTAAGTAAGGGCCTACGGGATTCTGCCCTTCAGTTGTATTTTGTATCAGAGGTAGAAGTCTCAATTGCAAAGTTACCACTTAAACCCAAAAAGTAATTTTTTATGGACTTATGCCATTTTAACAGTGTTTTAAATCTCTCTTCATACTTCTGCAGTAGCATTTTTTAAATAAAATTAAAACTACTACAGTTCCTCTCCCTGGGGCTGCTCATATGTGTTCATCCAGGAGGAGAGGGATGAGGCGCCCAGGGAACGAACTTACTCCCTGGCACACAGCTGGAATTTTGCTGCTCCTGTTTTTTGGGACCAGTCACAGCTCTACTGCAGACAAAGTAAAAATTCTGCAGATGTGGACACTTGGGCAACTTACCACATGCTAGTTGCTGTGCTGTAACAGTCCATGTGTAGGAATTTGCAGTACATAAATGTAGGATAGTTGAGGTGGTTTAACACTCCATACCAATGTGCATCAGTTGCCTTGAGCTGACTGCTACAGAGGTGTAATACCAGCCACAGAATACATGGTATTTTCTTCATATGTTAAAGCAGTCTTTGACTCTTTCATGACCAAGATTTGTTTCTCTGGCCATGTAGAGCTGAGAAACTCTTCAAGGACTGCTCAGTCAGGATGTTCTTTTAGTGGGCAAGTGGCTGCTTCCTTCATACTTTGCCATATGTATTTCCTGTCACTGTTATGCTCTGATAATCCTTACCTAAAGCCATTGTGATAGTGGTAGGTGATGTAGCTCTTCCCTTCCCTTTCTTCTCTCAGTTGTACAGCAGTGTTGAAAAGCAAGAAGTAAAGGTAAGCACACTGTAGGAGACAGTGAATTGTACAGTTGTGTTTACCATTACATTGCTAGATGAATGTGTCTTTCATACTTTTTTCTGCTAGGGGAATTCAGAAGCTGTCTTGTTGGATTCTACTTCTGTGGTTTTCTAGTTAGTCCGAACCCTCTGCTTACTTTTTTTTCCCACTTAATAGATGTCCTGGATATGGTGGATGTCCTAATTGAGGGCAGTGATGGCTTGGATGAAGAAATTGGGTTCACTTTAAATGAAGACATGATTATCCAAACATTTCCATTCAGTGCTGTTGTCCCTGCTGCATTAGAAGCCAGGAATATGCTGTTGCTTCAGACTGAAAATGGGACAGGTACAGACTTTTGTTTCTTGGTATCATCTGTGCTAGTGGATTGGAAGTGGGATCATCCTTACTGAATGAGCTTCATTTTATTGTCTTCCTTGCAAGCAGAAGGAGGTGTTTGCCATGGCATTCCCTACTTGAGAAGCATTAAAGCTTATGAGGTGCTTCTGTCCTTTTTTCCTGACCCTAAAGAAGCTTTGGGTTTCTGGAGAAAAGAAAACAGGTGGAAATTTGGGCATTCTATGAACTGCCATTTGACTTCAGGGAGTTCCTACTATGGGAAAAAAACTTGCCCAGGTTAGAAGAAACCAGTTTTCCCATATGAGATGCAGGGAAATGGAGGAGGAAAATGACCCCAGGCTCTGAGCACAGTTTAGAGGGGATGTGAGGAGCAGAGATACCTTTCCTGCATATACAGTCTTGACCTGGAAGCTCCAGGGCTGAATGCTGCCAAGTTCTACCACCTTATTGAGGAAAGGATTTGGAGGAGCGAGGTATCACAGGGGCAGCAGTTGGCCTCAGAGCGGGATTTGCCAACTCCACAGTGCCTCACTAAGCCCTATGTAAATTTGTCTGTTGAATAGCACCTGGGGAGCAACTGAGCATCCCTGTTCTGAAAGAAAATCCTCCATATTTAACCAGTGCATGTTAACCTGGGTGTGTTCCCCCCAGTACATATCTGTTCTGCTCTCAGGTGGTGCGGGGCTGGGGTCTTTACTCGTCAAAATATAGACAAGTTTAGCATGACATAGTGAAAGTGGAGTTAGTGTATGCGTGTCTGGAAGGAGAAAGGCCAACCTGAGCATGTATCTTAAAGTGGGGTGATTATTAACATCAAGCAAAGACTACTGTATGGAGGATTTTTCCAGATACCTCAGTGGGTCAGAAACACTTGTCTAGCTTATCACAAACACCTTTTAATCCTGTTCAGTGCTTTTAAAAACGATCCTATATGGCCTGCTGCCCAGGCCTTAAGGAAAGAGGATTGCCTTAGTGTCTGCTCCTTCAGATTAGTTTTGTTAACAGAGGTTTCATTATTTATTTTGCTTTTCTAGGAGCACACATCATAGAGTATCTTGTTGCTGTTTTCACTGACCTCCTGCACTCTCAAAGAGATCCTCTTGCCCTCTGCTTGATGTTTCAGCTCTACGATAAAGATCTGCAGTCACTGAAAGTTTCTAAGTATCCTCAGCTCTACCGATTTAACCAGTACTACAGTCTCTGGATACCCCAGCAATCTCAGCAACCTGTGGTATGGCATACCTGAAGTCACTTGAATGCTTGAGCCAGTATTACTTACTATAAAACCTCACACTGCATAAAGGTTACATTTCCATCAGAAAGTGCATTTACATTAAGCTAATTCTATATTGCTTCTTGATCAGGTTGTGACTCAAATTTGCTCAAGGGCTTTTCTCTAATGACAGAAGCGGTCTGTGCTGGGGCTGGGAAGTGAAGCCAGGGCTCAGGGGTTGTATGCAGCCACTCAGAGTTCAGCTCCTTATCAGGCACAGTGTAGCATAAAATACAGTGTGGCCCAAGGAACCAGATTATGGTGGTTGGTGTCACCCAGGTATGGGGTTGGGCATGCACAGACCAGCTGTGCTCAGTGTTCATGCGTTTTTCTGTTAGCCCAGCAGTGACCATGTGCAGGTTCCCCATGGGATACCTGTGACTAGCTCTGTGAGGATGGGACTGTACACATGTGCTTCTGGAACTTCAGTCCCAGTTTTAGCACAGAACTCGTTTCAAAGCAAAGGTACCTGAAAAAACTTTTGATTCATACTCATCTTTATTTTTCTCTTATGTTTTTTCCATTTTAAACAGTTTAAAAAACACAAAGAAATGGGCAAAGAGCCTGCTGTAGCCCTGGATTCTGTGTTTACCCCTTTGCTAAAGAAAGCCTATGAGAGAGGAAGCAATACCTTACTGGAAGACGATATCCAGACAAAATTGAGAGATTTGGCTTCCCAGGTCCCACCTGAACAGCTTTTGTTAGGAGTAAAGCAAGTGTTGCTATACCTGAAATCCACAGTGGAGAACTTCGGCAGTGTAAGAGCAATGTTATGATGATATTAAGGGTTGGTTTATTTAATTTTAAAGCAGAAAGTACAAATGACTTGATTGTTAAAATGTAATAATATAATTCTGGTGTTTTGTCATGTGCTCAGCTCTCACTGATACTATAGAGTAACAGACAAACCTGCACCTAATTTCTGAACAAACATCTGCCCTAATTGTTGAGGAGTCTTGGATTTACTTTGCATGGGTTACCTTACTGATCTGTGTGTAGTGCAAATAAACTCCAGATTTTAATTCCATCTCCTCTAGAAGCCTTTCTAGAGAGTGAAATTTACTGGCCTGTGTTACATGAAAAGTTGCAGTGTAGATTAAAATGTATAAATATTTATTTGACACCCTCAGACTTTTCTTAGAATCAAGTTTCTACAGAGGAGGGTGATTCCTTCTCTCAGAAAAGGTTGTAATCTAGGAAGTTCTTGGTTAATTTCTGTTCCTGTTAGGTAAATATCCTTCTGCTCCCATCCTTCTCTTTTCTGAACTTTCAAGGTGTCTGTATTTTCACAGCTTAGTAAAACTTCTGGTCCTCGCCTTGTTGACCTCTATGTGGACCTACTGAGCAGCCTGTTGTGCCGGGGAAATCAGATCGAGTTGGATAATCAGAAGAAACGAGAAGAACATCAAACTGAATCAGATCTCTTTGTGGATGAAGAAGCTCTGGTTACAGAGGAATCTTCAAATGACAAGGTACCAAATCTCTTGATACAGCCACCAGAAACACACTTGTTAGTAAACTTTGCTTTTATTTATTCTCTAGGGAAATAGATGTTTTGTTGCGATGTTAATTTGACCAACTCCATCATCCACAGTCTCATCCTTAAGCTGGAATGTGTTCAGGAGAGGCCCTGACAGAGATTTCTCACCTTTGCAGAAGAAATTCTATTCCATAAGCCCAGCGTAAAGCCTGGTTATGCAGATTATGTACTTGGAGGAGTGAATTTTTGCCCCCTTTCATCTGTTCTCTGGATTTGTGAAGATTAGAATGGGATTGTGTTGACAAACCCCAGAATACACAGTTTTCCTCTGGAAATGCTGAGACACATGAAGCACGTGGAGTGAAGGCATGCCTCCCACATCATATATGTTGAAAGAATGGTATTTATGTGCATGTAATTAGTAAATATTTTTATCTTCTGACCAGTTAATAGACAATTTCATGTTCACTAATTGTAAAAACATACTCTGGAAAATAAGCAGATGAATGATATCCCCCCCTCCTCCCCCCTATAATTTATCAATTCAGTGATATTGTTGCAACCATTTGTTACAGATACTAGAAGATATGCTGATGTTGATTTTCAGACACCCTACGCTGGAGAGTTGGTTCCTGGCTTTAGAACAACGTTCTCTTCCTCAGCACAGTTTGAATCCTGTCACCGTGAAGCTCCTGTCGGCTCACCTCAATTCCGGTGTGCTCCAGCTCTTGAAAATGGGTGCCCCGATGCTGCAGAGCATGGATCACAAACACGTTTTATCCAAGTACTTTGAAGCTATCACAAAAAGTGTCTTGAAAGAGCTACAGGCTGCAGGGAAAGACAGAAGCCAGGTCTCTCCCAAGAAGTCCCACCAGCTGGAGGCTCTGGAGGAGCTGCACATGCACATGGCTGCAGCGCAGCTGAAGGAGATCACTTTAACCATGCTGCGACTTCCCGAGATGAGCTTGACTACTCAGAAATCTGAAAAATCCCCTAAAAAAGGGAAACAGTTAAGCTTCTACGGACAGATTTTGGTGCAGCTTCTCACGGAGAGCTACCAAAGGCAGACCCAACAAGGAGAACTACTGCTGTCCACAGAGCACATTAAAGCTTTGGGGATACTGATGACAGCATCAACCAGCAAAGATTTGGAGAAAGTTTTCCTTCAGGCTCTCCAAAGCGAGCCAGTCCTTGCACATGCAGTCAGCATAGAGGTCCATGTTCACTGCCTTAACCAGATGTCAGAAACCTGCCTTGCCATCGTGGGCACGCTGCTAAAACACTGTAGGACTCACCTGCTGCAGTTTGAGCTGTGGTGTCTGAGCAGTGCCACTGCGAAGTACCTCAGGAAAAACATGGAGGGTTTTCTTCCACTCTTTAATGTGTATTTGCAATGCAGAGACCAGTATGATTTCACCCGACCTTCTGCAGGTAAAGCCACAGCTGATCCCTGTTTTGATTTGGGAGGCCAGATTCTCAGTGTGGGCTTTGCTGGCTCTAAAGTTTTCCATCCTCTGCACAATAAGTAGGGGTGATAACAGTTACATGTTTAACTTCTGATGATTCTCTTAGAAGCACCTCTCCAGCATAAAAGGTAAAGGACTGTGACAAAGCTTGCCTGTTGGACTGAAGCAAAGTATTCTTAGAGTTGCTAGTGCTCAGTTTTCTCTTTTGAAGCCCTTACTTACCACTTAGTGCATGTGAAAATCTGTCTTCATACTTATCTTGGCTTAGTATAGGAGGTAAGAACTTTTTCTTGGGCGTAGATAGAACCCTATCTGGTGAGTGGAATGCCATAGCCATATGGTTTTGCAAAGTGTAAGCTTTCACTTGTACAAGAGTCCAAAATTTCCTTCTAAAATAAATCTCCAAATACAGCTTCCTACAGTAATGCCTTCCTAAATTGGCAGTCCAAAACTTTCCAAACGAACAGCAGTATTAAATTGACACGACTGTTAAATTTGCTACCAGCAAAACTACAAGTTATGGTTCAACTCGATAGAACAGGATCACTTTGTTTTCATATCTCATATTGCATAGAAATGTGAACAACAAAAACAGACTGACTGTAGCAGTTGGTGGGGAAAGCCAACTCTATCTAGGAGAATTTCAAGTAGGGAAAAGACCTAATGGTACTATGGAGCAATAGAGAGTGCACTTCTCTGTAGCAGATTAGCAGCTGTTGTCATGTAATTTCCTAGAAACTAAGTAACATGAGCCTCTATTAGAAAAGTGATTTGGGATTTTTGTAATTGTAAGTCTATTGTTACTTAACACACTTAGATGGTGGAACCTGTATCCCCTGCTCTCCCCCAACAGTGGTCTCAGCTGTCACACCTGTCTTGAGGAAAGCTCTGTGGAAGGAGCTCTGCGGTGTATTGCAAGACACAGAAGCATCGCATGAGACTACTGTGAAACTGCAAGTTCTTTCAAAGTTGTTGCCATCTTCAGAAAGCAAAGGGCTGCGAAGCCTTATTGACCAGCTTCCTGCTGCTCTTGAGAAAGCAGAAAATATCGAGAGGTAGGCAAGTCCAGTTTCCCTGTTTCAGGACTCAGCTTGTCCTATAAGGTGTTGTGATAGATATGCACGAATGAAAATATTGTGAACAATGCTGGCATCCTCTCTTCAGAAAATCTGTCGCTTTACACTTGGGCAGAAAGACATCTTTATCACATACAAAAAGCATGTTACAACATAAAAAAAAAATATCTTTCTGCAGTTGGAGGGTGGCAGATGCCATATCTAGAGTGCTTGAAAACTCGGAAGAGCTGCATTCCTGGAGGAAGCGCCTGTTGTCAGCCTGCATGAAGGGGTTAATTGACATCTACAACAGCAACAGAGATGAAAGCAAGCAAGAAGTGGAGAGGTCCATGCTGCTGAGGCTAGAAGAATTATTGGTGAGACTTCTTTTTATCTGCCTTCCCATAATGTGACTATGTGCATATGTGTTATTGTGCTCTTGTATCCTGGGTAAATACAGATTGGACTTTATTTTCTGTTTTATAGATTATGGATTCTGTGGGGTTTTAATAGCTTTTGCAGAGTTAACTTAGTCCTGCTAATCCCTTATAAGGAGCAGTTGAGTTGTTCTTGATGGTGGCTTTCCGCTAAGAGTTCCCTTTGAAAATCAGAGTTTGAGGTGTTCAAGAGTTAAAAATCAAAGGTTGCCAATGAATGTCTTCATTAAAAAAAAAAATGGTAGAGACACTTCCAACAAGACCCACCTGCCATGCACTCTAGATGTGTGGCAGAAATCTGGTGGATTTGAGATAGAAATCTGGACTTTGATCATAAAGAGCACTTCTGTAGTTCAGTAAGGAAGGCAGATTCATGTGAGACATAAAAATGAAGGTCTTTGCAGGCAGTGAATGCTTTTAACCTCTTGCTGGCTTCTGGTGAGACTCCCTTTTGGGACATGATTGATTGTATAGGACAGCAGTCTTGCAGGACCTGAGGGGTCACCTCATAGTGTTCATCCTGATGGTGTTTGCAGGTCTGATGAGGTTAGCACCAGGACTGCTGGCATGTGCAGCTGTCAGTCTTCTTAAAACTGATTGTTGTTTATTGTGGTTTATAACATTTCAGGGAAGATCAGTTTTTGTAAAGAACATGCACACCCCACCACCTCTGTTTGCAACAGGCAAAGGCTGGTTAGCTTCAGCACGTTGTAGGTACACAAAATCCTGGTACCCAAGTCTCTTGCTTTGACTTGCCGACTTTTTGTTCCTTTCACACTTCAGGAGTATGGACAGTTTCAAGACTCTGGGTTTTTTGGTACGTACAGACCAACGTGCTTTTTAATTGCATACAGCACATATGCTCCCCTGCTCCTAGGACTGACAAAACCAGACTTGCAGTTTCATTTGAATCAGGAGGTAGGCTTGTTGTATCCAGGAGCTTTCTTCCCTGTTATCCTCTGATCATCCCCCCTGAGTGCTCGGCTTGCACATTGCTAGTGTGTCTGTTGAACAAAAATTGCTGGTCTTGATGATCTGTAGAAGCTCTGTGTGCTAAATGTGAACATCTTTTTAACTTATTACATGTACAGCGCTTTGTTGAAGAAGTGGACCCAGATGACTGGTACAGCCTTGTGAAGACGGGACTCAAGTAAGTAATTTTGAGATGCACCAAAAGTGCTGTGGGAGCTACAGTTCTGTTCACTTGGCCTTGTCCTACATTGTACTGAGAACACCCTCTTTCCCTTGAGTTCAATCAGATTTGACAGTGCTCCTTGTTTCTCAGGGTGCGCTCTATGTCACATCCACGGGTTTCATTGGATCCTGAACCTGCACAACGGCAGGCAGATTTGGATTTTGTGCTCCAGTTAGCATAACTAACATAGCTAACTAGGTAGCTGGAGTAGCTTCTTTTCAACTGGCATAAAGAACATTTATGCTCATCTGATTTATTTTATTTAAGGTATTTCTTAAATACAATTCATAAGAAATCAGAATCAGATCTTTCACCTTTAAATGTAAACCATTTAAATTAAATAAATAAAAAACAGTTTAGGATAATCTTAGCTTCTGTAGAGATAGAAGTGTTAATCTGAAGGGTTGCTGTCTGAAGGGTTGGTAGACAAAGTCCTAATCCTTTATTAAGATCAGTGCGGCTACAAGAGTCACTCTGTGTTGATTCTCTTTTTTTTTTTTTGTAATTAAGATGCCAGTATAGCTTAAAAAAAATTAAAGCAGCTCAGGGAAAGAGATACATGTGTTTTCTTTTTTTTTCTTTTTTTTTTTTTTAATTTTCTTTCGGTTTTACTAAATTTGCTTTCTTTGCAAAGTTCTCATGTCTTAAACAGATTTTTTTCAAGCAGCTTTCCTTTCGGTTGGGTCTGAATTTTCTGTGATCCTTTCTTCCAAAGGTACCGCTACAGAGAGGAAGCATTTTTGAAAGTCCTGAACATTGCTATTCAGTTATTATACAAGAAAGAATCTTCACTTAGTCAGAGATTAGTCAAGCTCTCCAAACTTCACATGATGGTCACGCAGCACTCTCTATTTTTGTCAGCCATACTGAGGTCAAGAGAAGAAGATGGCACAAATGTCGCGACAAGAGGTTATTTTTTTTCTACTGCTTCCCTTTAACTATATTTAGTAATCTTGTCTTTCTTGTATTATATTCTATCCATGCAGTAACCTATCCACCTACATATACTTGCAGAGCTATTAAACAATTCCAGAATATTAGCATTTATTTTTAAATTTTACATTTACTTAGATCCAAATCTTGTATTCATTTTATGGCTGCTGGTTTTAAACACTTTTTTTTTTTTTTCCTGAAACTACTGAAAAAGTGGGTTTGGGGGTTTTTATTTGTTTTTTAACCTTGTTGAAACACTGAATTGATTCTTTTGATTTCTGTGAGGTTGCTAGTGTAGGGTCACTGAAGGGCATATAGGTTCTGTTAGAAACGTGTGACAGAGGCCATCATTTGACAGTAGCTTGATTCAGAAGTTGATTTTGCAGGTTGTATCAAAACTGATGATTTAATCAATGTATATTTGTTATTGCAAACTTTCATGAGGAATATCCTTCCATGAGTAATATAAATTGGGTGATAGTTTACGTGTAGGATTGGCTTTGTTTCTTCATCTCTGCCAACTAAAGTACTTGACCTTGAACTAATCATTAAATCTGCATAGACCTCAGGTTTTTCCCACTGTACAGGGCTTTCAGATTCAGGGGTTGAAGGAGCCATACAAAAAAAGGGGAGGAAATTCTCAGGGCAGCATGTTGATAACAAATTTTGTATAGATCAGTTAGCAACATGTAAACAAATTTCAAAGTTTTAAATTGCCTGAAAAGAGCAAGAAGCTCTTGTGAAGTCACAAATCTAGTGAATTTAAAAACAAGTGATAGATTTTTCTGCATATTGCCTGTGTTTTACCTTTTGCATGTATTTCTGTAGAGCGAGATGGATTGTTTGAGACTAACTTCAGTAATTCAGAAACTTGGTGTCAAGAATGCCTTCAGGCTGTTGTCTTTATGATCTGTTTTGTCTTGATGTATATTTTATATTCCTGTAGATACTAGGGGAAAAAGCCTATGCCTTTTCAGATACTGGGAGTGAAGAAATCTGGATTCAGGTCTTGAATCTGCCACAGATACCCTATTTGCCTTTGAGCAACCTGATCACTTATTCGATCTGTTTCTCAGCTAGTTATAAAACAAAGGTAGATAATTTCTGTGCGCCCCAGAAAAGTGTTCCTGTAGCTGGCTAACTAACTGGATCCTGCAGTGATGACCCCTGTCTAAATGCACTTTGATAAGTAACTGCAGCCGGGGTGTGAACTTACAAGTTCTTGCTGTAACTTCTTGAGTAGCTCAGAGAAGCTGTTGGGATGTCTGACTTTAGTCTCTGCAAGTCCTGAGCTAATTAAATATGCCTACTTAGGAGAGGAGGGAGCTGTGGTATGGTAGAATAGGGTATAGCACTTTTTAACCGGAGAGCAGATACGTACACGTTGAAAGTTTCTGTGGGGTAGTGTGCCACCTTGTATACCCCAGCTCACGATAACATTTGTGTGTCCAGCTTAGAAACAGTGTTTTAATTTCTTCAAAAATATTGTTCCACTTGGCTGAAGTGCATCGTAATTGTCCTTCAGTGCAGTCAAGGAGATGGTTTCTGGTATTTATAGAGATAGATCTTGATCTAAAATGTACAGTACTGTATGTACATCTGTTTAGCTCAAGCTGTGTGTTTATTTCAGAGGCCTTGGTGGATATACTGCTGACAGTTGTGAAACTCAGCCCTTCTCTGTGTGAGAGCAGTCACCTTGCTGTGTTGCTGGGTGCCTACGGGGCTACGCTGAGTGCTGTAGGTAAGTGCGTTAGTCTGGGTAAGGTACTTCCTACTAGACCTGGCTTTCATCTTCATAGATGACTGACTTTGGGTTTCATCTTGGTTTTTAGATCAGAAGATACTGCTACTGCTTCAGTTATATGAGAAGAATAATCAAAGTCTTATAAATTCCAGGTAAGCCAACCACCTTTCCTTTTCGAGTAACTACATGGAAATAAGCAGTCTCACAATTGCTATTTTTCCAGGGTCCTATTTTTAACTGAGATAAACAGTGAGCAAGGTCAAACCTAGAGGTGAATGTTGCTTTTGGAAACAATTTTTCCTACATATTTCCTATTCTTAACAAAATTGTCATGTGTTTCCTGAAGTTTGGGGTATCTGTGGGTTGGGTGAGGGCCTGTCCCATTTCAGTAGTGCCTCACTCTCTAAGTGAGAGATAGAGAAGAATCCACTATAGGGATGTCATCACAGATGAAGGCCAAAGCACAACTTGCTAGTGTAGAAATCATTCCCCTTCCCTGTTCCCTTGGGATACAGGATTTGCTACTCAGCACAGCCCTTGCTGGCCCTTTTCAGTGATCTTACCCCTGTATGTGGGATATTCGTCTCTGGTGCTTTGCTGAAAAAGAATATACCAGTGGAGGATTGAGAGTATAACCGCTTGTATTACATGTATATTGTTAGTTTGGGGGTACTAACATGATATCGATGCCTTCCTTGTTTTTCATCAGTCTGAACTGTAGCTGTCCTTATAGCGCAACCTTGCAATACATCTACATGCTTCAGAAGAGGTAACCATGTGTTGTATAGAATAGTCAGTTTCTTTTCAGGCCCTGTACCCAAGCAATCCACAGGGAAGTCTGTTGCTGTTAGTTCTTACATACACTGATGTTTTTGGTCTGCCTTGCTCAAATGCATTTTTCTGTCTTTGAGGCAGGAGCATAAATATTAACAGCAGTGCAAGAGTACCAGCACAGCCAGTTGCAGCAGGACTGGACTCTGAGTTCAAAGAACCTCCTTTAGCTTTGTCTGAGAATACAGATAATCCTTGTAGCCTGTGAAGGAGAACAGAAGATGAAGGTTCGTGTTAGCAAGGAGCTGAGGTGGCTTCTAGAAGCCAAGACTCTGACACTAGCTGCATCCTGTATAAGTCTTTACTGAAAGCCTTTGTGAATGGGAGGGTGTTATGTGAGGAGGAGACTCATTTCAGAAGCAATTAGGTCCCAAAACTTTTATAGCTTTTTTAAAGGAGAAACAATTTCATACTGTACCCTGACGTGAATTGGTAGCTCGATATTTGGGCTAGACTTGATCCCAGCACTGAAGAGTTTGAGTGACCACAGAGAACATTCAGGAAAAGTGCTGTACGTGCAACCCAGCAGAACCCAACTTGTGTTACAAATGAGAGTCTTCAGGTTCTGGAGGATAAGAAGCCTAACGCCATCCCTCCAGCTGCCTCACTGACAGTACCTATGTAATAAATGACAATATCAGTAGCACTTAAAGCACAATAGCAAAGTAAGTGGTGTCTAAGGAGCAACTTGGAGGAGAAGAGTAAGGATTTATGTTTTACTGAACCACTGTGATGCTGGTTTGAAATATCAATTGCATTTGAGACAGCCTTGTCTGACCAGGTCTTGATCACTTGTCTCTTCATGCAGCTGCTGTCATACTTACCTGCATTTATAGTTTAAATTTTTAAAAAGTGCTTTTTTTCTGGGAAGGTAAGTTCTGACTTGGAGTAGGAAATAGTTAATGAGACACCCTCAGACTGAGTTTGAAAAGCTTTTGGATGGATGAAGAAGGTGTTGCTAGGGAAACGAGTTCTAGTTTCAAGTTCCCACGGGATAAGTACAAGTGAAGGAAAATTTAAATACTAATTTATATCCTCTGTAATTGCCTTTCACTCAGTGTTAGCAGTCTGTTGACTAATGCCTTTACTTTTAATGATGTTTAAGAATCCTGCTATGGGGTCCAGCAGCTGTGGAGCATCACAAAACATGCAAGAGTCTGGGGAAGTCACTTTGGCAGCAGCCAAGCATGGAGGAGATTTTGTGTCTGCTAGATCGAGAAAAGATGATGAAGACAATTCTGTCTTTCCCCCAACATCGCCGTCTTCTGTTACCAGAGGTGCTTTGGTTCAGACTGCTGAATTATCCTTTTGATATAGAAAAAGAGCCTTTCACTTCAGTGATTTCTTTTTTGCATTCATGTAGTGCATCTGTTTACATCAGGAAAGTAATTTAAATTCATAGGAGGGCTGGAATGAACTATTTAGGAGCACTTCTCAAATGAGTTGCAGTAAACGGACAACATCTTGTCTGCAGGTGTAATTGTGCAGCATTGCAAAGGTTGCCATGTATAAGTGAGACCAAAATTTAACTTTTAAACAGTTGTTAAATTTGACTGTCCAAGAATCCACTAATGGTGGGGTCTTCTTTCACACAGTCTGCTAGCATGCTTTTAGACCTGTTTGATTTACTTAGGGGAAAATAGTTTCAGAACCCTGGTAATGAAAGCCGGTTTAAAACACAAGCACATCTCACCCTGTATTGCATTATATTTTGCGGGGTTTAGTATCAGCTACTTTATAATTGGATGAGGTGGTCAAGGAAGTTTAAAACCAAGCTGGAAATTGGTGTTACTCCTTACAAATACTGGTTTTGATTTCATTTCAGGAGGAACAAAAGTCACTGTATAGAGATGAAAGTGTCAAGAGTCTTGATGACTTCTATGATCCTTGTTTTCTACTTCAGCTCTTTAGTGAATTGACCAGACCAGGTAAAGTGAATGTTTGATATTTAATGTAATTTTATTCTGCTGTCGGAGCTGCATGGCTTCCTCTGTAGCTCTGTTATTTTCGATCTAAGAGCTAATACTACAAAGAAATTTGTTCCTGGCTTTGGAGAGCATGAACATACATCACTTAACCACCTACTCCATTGCATTATAATTTTCGGAACAACTTAAAAATTAACAAGGCATAATTGGCATTAAAGTTTGTTGTTTTTTTTTAAAAGCACTTTTCCAAATAATGCACTGCATCTAGTAAGATTTGGCTATTCAAAATAGAGCAATGTGGCAGCAGATAGGCATTCATGCTGAGCTGCTCTTGTCTAGAAGGCTAGGTGCTCCCTCATAGCTCTTTTAAACATAGTGGATTAACCCTTTGTAGAGCGACTGTTCTGCTTAAGATGAAGAGAACTTTTTAAACTGGGACTGAAAACAGCTTGGAAGAGACAAAGTAGACACAGATTTATGTAGTCTGATCTGTTGAACAGCATTCTGTATAGCATGAAAATCAGCACAATGTCATTATAAAACAGCATAAGAGGGATCAGTAGAGAATATTCCCCACTGGAAGGTTGTATTTTTTCTGATGAATGTGTAGAACGGTATTCTGCATCAGCTATGGTGTCACGGCAAGGCAGGCATGGGAGGGATGGTGCCTTCTGCTGTTACACACAGTGCCCCACCTGCGGCTGACAGGACTGCTCTGATCTGGGGCTGCTTGTGGCTGAGTTTTTGGGAACAGTAACCGGCTCCTTTCGTCTCTGCTGTCAGTGGGAGCTGGGCAGAGGTAGGACAGATCAGAAAACGTGCCCTGCAATGCTGGAGGAGTTCTCTGGGCATAAACCAGAAGCCACCATTTCTGGGGAAGGGTGAAGTTGTTTCCTGACGAGAGAGAATCTCTGTAAGGGTATTGATTTCTGTGACTGCATCAACTGGAGATTTGGCCTGTTACAGGCCGTGGTTTTAGTACAAGGAAACTTCACCCAACTCATTTTCCATTGGACAGAGTTGCATGGGGCCACTGCACGTCATGAATAGGCCTGTGCTCACAATTGTTGGAAAGTTTTATGAGATCTGCATGGTGCTTGAAAACTAGTTGCTTAGACTCACTTCTCTTGTTTGACATGACCCTGGTTTACTTCACAGGCATGCTATTTAGAGAGCCCTTAAAGATCAAAGTGAGACAAGTATCATAAGGAGTTTCCTAACCAACATTCTTTGTGTGTTATGACTAACCACTGTGTAGTTACAGCTGAATTTGGCTTTCCACAACAATAGTATCAGAAGCAATTGGCAGGCTGATAACTGTCTTTCAGTGAAATCATACTTACAGTCCTTCTTTGTTCACCTAGACCCTTATAGTACAGTACGTGGTTTGTGTGTTCTTAGCCTATACTTAACTACAGTTGTAAACCGCCCTGTATAATTTTGACAGCAGTAAAAAGAACTGTCTCTTAGTCTACTGAGGGGAAAAAGGTACCAGAATTATTTGGCACTTTGCAGTAGGATGGATCTTAGACAATCCAGTTAATGCTGGGTCTTTGGCCTTGTTGTTGATTAAGAGCATAGACAGCCAGTGTCTTTGAACCTGGGTGTAATAGTTGGAAAAAGCACCTGTCATTGTCACCCACCACCTGGAGGCCACCGCCTTCACTGGCTGGAGGGATTTGGTGGCTGTTGGTCAGCCAACAGGGACTGCTGCTTGTGTGGGAAGCAGTGGGGCTGGGGGAGCGATTGCACATGGTGTTCTTGAGGAGCTGTTGAGGCAGCGTGTATCCTGACATGGACTGACTCTGAAACTTGAGAGGGGGAAAAACAGGTCTCGTAACTGCTCCATGCCAAGTGAGCGTCTGTGTTCTAAGAGGGGCATTTTTAAATGGCCCAAGTGATTTATGAGTTCAAGTCCCATGGTGCTTCTAAACCATGTCAGCTGCTCTTGGAATTCCCAATTCCTCTTTATTTATTTGCTCTTTGTACTGGCTGCGCAGTGCCCTGTGCACAGATGTTATATAACTGCTGAATTTATAAACATAGACTTGTTGCACAGTCTTTAATGCTCACTGAGTAAGAAGTACGTCTGGAGTTGGGCAGATAGCAAGTTCTGTCTAACTTTAGCTCTGATAAGCATCTTGTGGAAAGCTTTTCCATCATGGTTCTCAAGGTACTTTAAACAAACTGTATGTCAGATTTGGAATTAACTTTTTTTTAATAATAGCTTGTTATTTTATGTTAGTTGTTGAATGCACTCTCCAAGGTCAGCTTGATGGAAAATATTTCCACTGCGTGTTTTCAGTGAAATAAAGTTTTCCAAATAAATCTTTCTGTGATCAGCATGCACTTTACTGCTGAAGCGAGGACCTTGCATTTCACTATGTGTTATGACCCTATAAAATTTTGCACTTTGTCTGTCTAGTTCATGTACATTAGTAGTTCTGAAGAACTGCGGTCTGAAGGAGAGCCATGTGGGGGCTTGCTGGGAAAGGGCACACCACACATATTTGATCCTGTACTGAAGAGGGGTTGTTGTATGGGCTAGGGCTCTCTGTGAGATGTCCGTAAGTGATGGAGAATCCTCTGCACACAGATGAGCTTTAGATCATCTTTGCATGTTCACTTGGGCTTCAACAGAAAGCGTCCATTTCTGAGTGCTTACCTTGCATCTTGCCTGCGGAGTGGGAAGTGTGGAGTTGCTTTGCCCCAGGCAGGAGGCAACAGAAGGCATAGATTTGGTGTCCCTCTGGGCTCTCTCTTTCTCCTGCCCTGTTGTTGCTGCTCCTCTCATGGTTTTCACTGGGCCTCACCCAGTGCCTGGAAGCAGAGGAGGATAGAGCTGTATCTGTACAAGCTCTGGTGTTGCGAGAGGTATCTCACGATAACAACTGAGGTATCTTTTCACTCACTAAGAGAATGGCTGAGGTGTTTTGCAGTGTGCCAGTTAAATTTGATGTGCTTTGGTGAGGAGTGGTGTAGCGACGTGTACAGTAATTGCTGGTATTGAAACAGCTTGTAAAACAACTCACCGAAAATACCTGTCATTGCAATTCAGCAATGCCTTTGCATTGGTCAGGTAGCAGTGGGCTGTTTTGGGGCAGTGCTGGGAGGTGGGGACCCTGCTGTTGCCTGGCCCATAACTAGCAGAGCTGGATGTGAAACTGCCAGGCACGAGATTTTGAAGTTCTGGAGTTCTGGCAGCTGAGGAAATGATGAGAGAAAGAGCCCAGCTGCTGCTGCAGGGACACAAATAATCTGTGATTTTCACATAAATATATATAAAATATATATATATATATATATATTTTAGTTGTGTGTGGGTGGTGGTGGGGGAGGAAATCAGTGGACTAAATATAGGTACTTGTCAGTAAGACTAAAGCCTCTTCTTAAATAGGAATATTTGTTTCTCAGAAGCTTCCTTTTGACCTTGAGTGTGAATTACAAGAAAATGTGAATATTGTTGTTAAACGCGGAACCACAATACATTTGCATTTTTAGCTGGTAAAACACTACTGAGGTGCCATTGCTTTCTGTTACTGGTGAATGGAATAGAAATAGCACAGGAAATATTGTAGAGGTTTACATCAAGTCATTTCTAGCCATCAGTGGGTAGAAATGGCACAAGCTCTTCAAAATACACAGCCCCTAAATAAGAAGCTCTAAATCCCAATTGATGGCAAAACGCTATGGAAGATAAATGTTAGATTCAAGGGTGTGTTTTCTGTTCGACTGGTTACTGTTCCTGGCAGGGTTTTTGTTTGTCCCAGAAGGGCACAGTTGAGTGCTTTGCTTGGAACATGCCTTGCCAGCAGAATCGCTCATGCCTGCACAGTAACAGCTGGTGTGGCTAATGGCTTATTTATGTATTATTTTCCTGTCCTTTCTCTAACAGAAGCTCTGTAGTGCAGACGGGCTTTTCATCTGTGATGCTGATCTTTCTTTCAGACACAGACTTATCAAGTACCCAGAAAATGTTTTAAGGAGAATTTTCCCTCTTGTTCTTCTTTGTGCTTAACTTTCCTGAAACAGTGAGTTATGTGATGTCTTTACAGAATTTACTCCTAACTCGGCATGGTCTAGCAGGCAGAGTCGTCTCTCTCTCACATAAATGAAACTAACCACATTAGTTTCAACTCAGGTAAAGAATTCCTGTTCAGAGTGATTGGCAGAATGCCTTTGTTAGCTGAAGGAGCCTTCAGCATGCAGTGAACTAATAGTTTGTAGGGGTAGATCTAGAAGTTGGTGCTTATGAATTGAAGTTTTGTTAAGGATTATAGTGCTGTTATATACTCTATGACATGTCACTATAATGCACTGGGTGTTTTTCTTTCCCTTTTTCTTTTTTTCCCTCTTCCTACAGAGTGTGTAGTGGCGTGTCACAAGTTTGTCGAAGTCAATGCCCTGGGTCTAACAGTAGCTGCCCTTAGCAGCTATGATTCCAACATGAGAGCAGCTGCGTATTTTGTCCTGGCTTCCTTTCGTTCTCATCTGGAAGGAGCTCGCTTTCGAGAGAAGAGTCAGGTAAGACTGAGCTTGGTTGATAGTTTGCCAACTTAGACGTTTTATGTCATGGACACTTGAAGGAAAGTCGTCGCTTTACTCATCTGTACATGGTGAAAGAGCTAAAAGCAGCTTTTAATCCTCTCTTCTATTGTTTTTCTTCCATTCTTTGTGTTTCCTCCTGTTATAATCAGTGGGCAGAAAAAGGTGTTCTAGAAATTTCCTAGGGATTTTATTTGCAGGAATGGAAATCCTGGTGGGATTTATATTTGATTTATGGCCTGTGAAACACCCTAAAAGCTTATTTACGTATTCATGGTCTCCTGCTGTATTTTTTTGGGTTATGGTTCAAGCTTTTCTCCCCTGGGCTCTTTTGCTGCAGTTGCTGTATCTTTTGGATTCTGTGCAAAATGGAATCAGGCAGCCGAACCTCAGATTTACCTTCTCTTTGGCCCTCTACGTTGCTCGTGTGGCACAGCAGATTCTGAAGCCAGGTATGTAACCTACTGTGTGTGGAACTCCTGGGTGTTAAACAGGAGAGAGCCACTGTGCTTGGAGTAATGATGGATCCTGGAGGTGGAGGTAGCCGTGACACCGGTAGGAGCCATGAAGCCTGCTTTCCTGCGTTTCAAAGAAGAACTTCCAGTGCTCGTGTAGACTGGAGAAGTGGGAAATTTTGATTGTGCACAAAACTGGTCTGATCCATCAGGGATGAAGCCACTCCCTCCTCATAATTTTGGGTGGAGGTGGGTAGAGGACTGGATGAGTGGAACTAGATGAGTGTGCGAGTTCTGTTCAGCAAATCAGAGTAGGTTGTCCTTTTGTCCCTAGACACTGAATCAATGTAAGTCACTGTTGCAAAGAAGAATCATAGCATCAGAGAGTAGTTCAGGTTGGAAGGGACCTTTGGGGGATTCTAGCTAAACCCTCTGCCCCAAGTAGGGCCAGCTATGCGGGCAGGCAGCTTTGCTCAGGGCTTTATCCTAGAAAACCTGCAGACCTCTAATCTGACCCTAGAAAACCTCCAGGGATGGAGACCATACAGTCCCTCTAGACAACGTGATCTGCTGCTCTTGGGGAATGTGTCTGGCCTATCGGTTAAAAATGATGATTGCCTAACCCTAACAGTGAAGTGTTAGGCTTGAAATGTGGAGAGATTTGCCTCTCACTTTGCCACAGATATTTGTTTTGTCAATGAAGCAGCATTGGATTTGCTGAAATCGGAGACACATGGAATGTTGTTCTTCTCACCTGCTCTGTGTGCACTCTGAATGAGCTTTTCATTTTGGCGAAGAGGAGGGACGGCCAACAATGTAATCAGCCTTAGAGCAGGTGGCCTCCTTCTGTAATTAATGTACTATTCTGACAACTAGGTGAAACACTGGAAAATACAAGTTCCATTTATTTTTCTGCGTGGTTGTGTATTGTGACCATTGTCCTCCTTCACAATAACCATTGTTTCTCTTCACAGAGGAGCACATGTATATGAAGATAAACAGATTCCTTCTGTCACACCAGTATTTGGACCTGAGGAAAGTACCAGCGTTTTTCCAGCTTTTCTACAGTTTTGATTTCGAGGTGAGAATCCCATCTTAGGGATCCACTAGTTCTTCAGAAAATAATAGAACAAAGCTATAAAAATGCAATGAAATCTTATTCGTCCACAGGTGATTAATTAGAGGCATCTTTTTGTTTGTTTGTTTGATGTTTGAATTAGAAGTATTATTTCTGAGTTTCTTTGTTTTCTTTTTTTACTAGTAACACATAATGAAATGAGTTGTGCTGTGCATGCTCTGTAAGCACAACAATGTTCTGCCCTAGCTAGCTTACATTCATATTTGAGTTTAGATTATTAATGTTGAGATCAATAGAGGTATTTTAGAAACAGCAACTTTTAAAGTTCTATTATCAGTGCATATTTGAGCTGCAGACTAACTGTTCCTGATGGATATTATTGATTAAATTTGATAGGGATGAAAACTGGAAAGTCCAGAAAAAGCTGTTAAGCAGTGCGCTGGCACTCCCAGGGAACCTGGGTTTTTGTGCTCTTATGAGCAGGCATTATTTTCATGTGTCTGATGCTGATATTTTTCTTATGGCTTCTAGTACAAAATAGAACGTGAATGGATTCTCAGATTTCTTGGAGAAGGGTTGCGTGATAAACATTGCTACGAGCTTTATGACTTCCAGAGGATTTTCCAGGTCATTCTTTCCTTTTTCAACAGTCCTTTGTGTGATGAGGGCTCCCAGGTAAGAATTTAAAAACAAAACAAACCTAAAACCACAAAAGTTTGCATGGTTTGGAGATCTTAAACAAGTACAAAGCAGAAAGGAGTGATTGACTCTTACTTAGCCCTCTTGAAAATCTGTTCCTTGTTGAGTTTGAATATGTGTGGAGGGGGAAAATATTTGCTTATGTCTAAATCAGTGTCACATCCTTGTCCCACTAAAATTGGAATAGGTCCCTGCCATCATGGGACCTTACTCAGTTTCATCAGCTGGTGGTCTGGCTCTAGCCTTATTTCTACTGCTTTGTGGAAAATATTACAGATACCGCAGTATTCCTCATATGATCAGGGCCTTCACTGTTTTAGGTCTGTTTATTCCCTAACCAGCATATTACCTGTACAATGCTTTAGCAGGAAGAAAATTCACATGCTGGAAGCTTTTGTGTTTGTAAGCATCCACCCTGAGAAATCTAATTGGTTAAGAGTATGTCAGTTAGGCATCAAACTCTTGGCCAAAAAGAGAAGATTGTCTCGCTACCTTAAGACTTTATAAGAGTAGTATGTATGAAGCCTTGAAAAGAGAATGTCTTTTCTTCCCTGGGGTGTCTAAGAACGTGTGGTGTTTGGTAATCCATTTTAACTTTAAGTTGATCAGATCCCATATACCAGTCAGACTGCTGATTATATCCTTCTGAAAGATTAATAATTAGATCTTGACAAATTTTGTAAAAGAACAAATTATATTTTCTGCTTCAGAATCGTATTCTGGACATATTACAAAATGCTGCCCATGTCACCAGAGCTGCCTATGAGCTGATACAAGATCACAGCCTCTTAACCTGGATACTGCACATCTTAGAGGAAAGGTAACTAGGGAAATGCTAGTGAAATGGGAAGAATTTTACCCTCCACAGTAGACTAATTACACAACTGAGTATGAAAACAAGGGTGACAGATATGGAGGTGGCCTTTCAGGGCTTGTGATGTTGGGCACCTAGGGCCATACTTGCAGAACCTGGCAAACTCTGAAGTGTTCCCTTGTGTTTCTAAAGACAAAACTGAGATGCTTTCACCTTGATTTCATCTTCCCCACACACCTTAGAATAACAAAGTAAACACAGCTCCTGGTGTTGTGCTGTAAGCATCGCTGTTGTTACCTAAAGTCTGAGAACCATGAGGAACTGAGCTGTCTTGAGCAGGAGCTGCTCTAAAGAAATGGTGGCAGTGGTTGCAATGTAGTGGAACATTTGGCAGAGCTGTGCAATGTAAGATGCAAGTCAGAAATCACTAGTCTCCTGCAGGGGCCGTGATACATGACGGTGTTTTCCCCACTTGCATCACGGCAGAGGAGGGAGGGCAGTAACCAGGACCTCGGTGAGGCTGCAGCTTCAAAGGAGCACGTTCTCATGCCCTGACGGGGTCCTGGCTGAGATGCACCTAGTGCCACGCATGGCTCCAAAGGTGCATTAGAATATGGTCCCCTCTAGGGAACGGACTGGCTCCTGGTTAGGATCTGCTTTTCAGATGGGTGTTTGCTTCCTCTTTCTTTCTGTTTTTCAGGTTTCTGGAAAACAAGATGCTAAATAAGATTATTTCCTTACTCCATACTCTGTGGCTAACAAATTTAGGAGACAAGAAAGAAAACAGGAATCAGTCCAAGGAGAACAGGAAGTTTCTTCCAATTCAGCTTGTAAATGAATTTCTGTATGTTTTGATTGCATTAATCAAACACATTCGGTAAGACCCTATTTTTGTTGTTTTTTTTTTTTTTACTTTTAGTCAGTTTGCATCTCATCCTCTGTCCAGTTTGAAATTTATTAAGGCGAGAAGAATTTCTTGATTTCTAGTAGTTTAATGTGTCTGTCCCCCCACCTTCAGTTTGAATATTGTAGTGAATTTTGATGAGATTTCTTTGACAGGGAGGTTTAGCTGTTTAAATACATGGGGAATAAAGTAACAGCTGATGCACATCCTTAATTACTGCCCATTTTTAAGCTGCTGTGTTTTACCTTTTTCCTGCTCGATTGAAGCCTGCAGTTAATGGTGCTATTTGCTGCAAGGATCTTTCACACTCGCTGAAGGTTTAGGCTTTGTGTCTGTACCACACCTTGCAAACTGTACGAGGAGAAATGGTGCAAAGTTCTGCATGACAAGGTTAAGAAGGGGTCAGTCTCTTCACCTGTGTAAGCACAGCAGTTGCAGCAGGGGGAGTAGAAAGCAAATGGGTAACCAGTTCTGTCTGGGTTCATAAGAGCACCTGCAGCTCCTCGTGCACACAAGTATTGCCACAGCCTGGAGAAGTTGTGGTCATTTCCTCAAAATTTTGGAAAATTGTGCAAAATGAGGAAGGGTGGGTAAAGCTCCAGACTACTGTCCTCTTCCTTGTGTGCCATCTGCCTTTAGTATTTACAGGCAGGAGGGCAAAGACTACGTGTTTCATGGTCTATTTTGCCAAACACTAGTGGAGCAAAGTACTGGCGATTCAGCGGGAATGAAACTATTACTGGAATCCTGAGAAATCAAAGTATATGTCTAGAGAAACGCACGAGAAAACTGTAGGAAGAAGCTGTAAGGAGAAAAAACCTGTACGAATTTTATTAATTAGCATGCAGAAAAATACATGACACTTTTGTTTTCTTTCCGTAGGACTAATTTAGATCTAGGCAAACTGACTCAGTTTTTCAGTACACTCAATTCTGTGCTGGAATATCGTGCTATAGTTGTTGAGGCCTTCAAAGAAATGAACCGGTTCACTGTGAATGACAGCGTTCTCTCCAATAAAGAGATCCTGCTGCTGCTGCATAAGTGGAGCCTCATCGAAAAAGACCTGCAATTGCAAGAGGATGTGCAGGCTCTTGCTCAGCAATACCAGATCAAAGAATTGCTGAGTAAGTACTAAAATATTTTGGAAAAGTGATATTGTTGAGGCTGTTAGAAGCTTAACCGCACAAGTGAGGCAGCCCTCATAGGAAGTAGTATTAATGACTTTTGCCAGACCATCTGATAGAGCCTGGGGGAGGAGGAACGGAAACAGAAATCTGTTTTTCAGGGCTCCGTTGTAGTGATTTCTAACTTTAACACAATTCTGGAAGCTTTGGAGAAACACAGTTTTGAAAAGGGAAAGATCTTTAAAATGAAACTTAGTTGCAGATCTAGTGTCAAGCTTTGAAAAATCATGTTCTTAAATGAAATCTTTAAAGACATGGTGCCTGGAGGCTTTGTGCTCAAAGATTTGAATCATTCTGAGTGTGGATGAGGGATCTGAAAGGGAAATATGAGTAAATACTATCAGTAAAGCAAGTAAAAATGAAACAGTTATTTTTTTCTTGTTGTCATCAGTGCTGGAAGAAAACAGAAATACATTTGGACTAGTATGACTTCTCTCATTATTTCTGTGAATAAACTATACAAGGAACTTTGTAGTGGGAGGCATTAAACAACACTGGTTTCCTGCAAATACAACTGCTGCTCTTGGTACACATTAAAATTTCCATAAGTTTCTTTAAATGTTCCGTATCAGTTAAACCAATGACTGAAGCATCACTGTATTTAAGGGATGCTATAAAGGCTTTAGTTTTTCTAAAGTTTTTCACACTCTTTTAGTGCCTTTCTGAGGGTTTTTAGAGTGTTATTAATGACATTTGTAGCTTACTGTGTATGTGGCTTTAAAAAATCTGTTTTTCCAAGCCTCAGGAGCTTATAAAGCAGTTACAAAAACGGATCCTTATCTGAAATTTTGTTTCTGAGGTTACATTTCAGGAGTTGTCCCCATCCCCCATGGCCCACAAGGAGAAAATACTGAAATGCATTTAGTTCCTTTTAAGCTGCAGAGTGCAACATAACCAATATTTCTGATGATTTTCTCAGTGACTCCTTGAAAGGAGCCTGACAGAAAATGTGTTTTTCGGGCTGGTGAAGCGCTGTTGCTGTGTGGGAGCCGCGCTGCTCCCTGGGGCACGGGCAGCATCTCACAGAGGGCAGCCCTGCCTCAAAAGTTTGGCTGCCTGTGTCTTCCCTTGGGGTGTGAGGAACTCATGTGCCCATGGCTGGTGGCACCTCAGCAGCCAGACGCTCAGCCAGGACAGGCTGTGCTGGAGGGAGGCGGATGTCGCTGCTTCAGCCTGTGCGGGTCAGCAGCAGCGCAGCTGTGCCTGAATTTCCTTCCACAGGCAGGCGCCTGCTCTGCCCCCGCTTGCCAGAGAGTAGCGGCCTGGGTGTTTCTCCTGAGGTGGTGTAAATAATCATAGAATCATTTTGGTTGGAAAGGACCTTTAAGATCATCCAAGTCCAGTTGTTAACCTGATATTGTCACTAAGCCATGTCCCTGAGAACCTCGTCTACACATCTTTTAAACCACCTCCAGGGATGGTGACTCCACCACTTCCCTGGGCAGCCTGTTCCAATGCCTGACAACCCTTTCTGTGAAGAAATGTTTCCTAATATCCAATCTGAACCTCCCCTGGCACAACTTGAGGCCATTTCCTCTTGTCCTATCACTTGCTACTTGGGAGAAGAGACCAACGCCCTCCATGCTACAACCTCCTTTCAGGTAGTTGTAGACAGCGACAAGGTCTCCCCTCAGCCTCCTTTTCTCCAGGCTCAACAGCCCCAGTTCCCTCAGCTGCTCCTCATCAGACTTGTGCTCCAGACCCCTCACCAGCTTTGTTGCCCTTCTCTGAGCTCTATTCATACCTCAGTATACTGGCAAAACTGCATTTCGTGGACCCTGAAATTCTGCCTTGGCTTTGCTGGGCTTTGGGCCAGGGCCTGGGTGGCCTCATTGCTCACCTCAAAGTGAGGCAGATCCAGTTCAGAAAAGTGTTTCAGCCTTTGGGTCAGTGGGAGCTGCCTATAGCCCATTTGCTCTGAATTGCATAGGCTCAATTAGGCTGCTAAATGAGGCTAGTACGTATCCTTTTAGCAGCTAAAACAACACAAGATCCCATCTTTCCTGCATGATTTTATACCAAGAAAATCCTTTGGAGCATCTGATGTTTATTTCAATGGTGTTTTCCTTCTTACAGAAAACATTAAAGAAAAGAACAAATTTCAAGCCTCATCTCGTGCATATCACCACATTCGGAAAAAGAATGAGATAGAAAGAGAAGACAACATTGCTGCAGACCTGAAAGTCTCTGAGCTGGGGAAGTGCAGGGATCATCTGAATTCCATATTTGCCCACTGGAAGCCTGTTTTCCCAGCCATGCCTACCAGACATCCAGGGGAGCCCCTCAAATCTGCTGACCTTGCGGATGAAACAGTCAGTCCTACCTGCGCGTCCGCTTACATAGTAACCAAGTGGCTGGTGAAGTCCATGGTTGAGCACAGCCTCAATATGCAAAATGTTCTGTTAATTCTGCGGTGGCTACAGAACTGCATCGTGCCACACTCGGTGGCAGTGCAGGAAATGCTCAGGGATGAGACGTTGAAAAACAACATCTTCAAGTTTTACACCCGGGTCTGTGAGGCCAGCAGTGGGGTGGCGGGACTCGGTCAGGAGCTCTGTCTGTTCAGTTCGATCATGCTTCACCTCATGGATGCTCAGGGCCTGACCAACAACAGCTTTCATGAACTAGTGAAGAAGTTGTGCCTGTCAGCAATGACGGAAGAGGATGTGAACAAGAAAGGTAACTAGTCTTTTCGCTCATGTTACAAGGTGTGAATGGTAGAAAATAGTAGTAGTTCCATGTTATTTTTAATTCCTCACAATAATCTAAAGTTTCCCTGCATCTGTTGGTGCTCATCACAAAGTTAAAGCTGTGTCTTTGGTGGTCTGGGCACAGGGGTTGGTGGCACAGAACAGGGTCACATTGGTGGGGTTCCTGACAGTACAACAGTCGTACTCCCTCGAAGGAACTTTCCATTCTAGGATTAAAATGGAGTTCAATGAGGTATAAAAAGTAGAATTCCAAGGGGAAAAACAGTCTGCAACAAATGAATCCATAGGGGTATGGGTTCTGATCCATGTACTGTTTCATGTTATCATTTGATAGCAAAAACAACAGGTCAGATTTCAGACCTTTTTATTTAAAGAAGTCAGAAGGTTGTGCTAACAGGAAACTTTTCTACTGTTAGTGTAGGAAGGGTCATTAGCTTTATATGAGCAAAACCCCCACGGATTTTCCATCTAGGAAAATAATTAGGAAGCCATTTTAAAACGTGGGTCTGGAGGTAAAATGGTTTGGTTTTGTATTGCTGTGTGGAAGTAGAATATCTGTTCTGATTTTTCTCTTAATTTTTCTTCCACAGCTGTTTGTGTATTTCTGACTTCTGTTTACATTGGGGACATATGGCTTGGAGCACAGGAACCAGATATGTTAATAACCCATGTCAAATTGATCTGCAGTAGTACAGATGATGGATTAAATGATGGTGACTTGGAAACTCATAAACAAGGAGAAAAAACTATTATGTCTCTTTGCAAACCCCTTTACTTGGCTACATTGGGGCATTAATTCAGTGAACTGACACTTAATCTTTAATGTTATAAGTTCTGCTGTCATTGCTGCGAGCCATGAAACCCTCCTGAACTGTTCTCCATACCAATCTAACTTGTTTTGTCGTAAAGATCAATATTTTATTACTGTGTGCAAACTCAGAGGGGGAAAATTGTATTCATCATCTCTCAGTGGAACATTAAAGCCATCATTTCCCTTTTCTTGAACAGTATGGGACACTGAATGTTATTTATATCATTTTTATTACAGCCATTTTTAACTTTATGAAGAACCAAAAAAGAGTCATTGGTGCATTGCCTCTGGGTTGTACTTCAGTCCCCGTGTAGTTCAAATCCATCCTCTCTCCAATATAAGATGGGGAAAAGAGACTGCAGAACTTCACCACAGTGTGGTATCAGTGCAAAGAATGAGCAGTCAGAGGTTTTGCCACAACAATTTGAAGAACCCAGTTTCTTTCATTATATACGATACCGAAACCAGTATGAATAGAAGACTCTGAACACTGAAGTCATGATGGTCTGGGATTCTTCTTGTTTTTAAATTAAATGTTTTCAAAGGCAATTTATATCAGAGCTGCTCTGTTTTTATTCTCCTTTCTGTTTTGTTCTGGGTTGGTTTTGTGTGTGTGTGCAACAAAGGCGTATCCTCTCTCCACTCTGAAAAGATAAGAGATGGAACTAAAACCCAAATGACTTGCTGCTCATTGATATACATTTTTTTTATTGAAAATTCTCTGTGAAATCTGATAAATTTTTCTTGAATGTGGCTGCAAGGGCAGTTTAACACACAATTCCAGCTATGCAAACATGCAGAGCCTGCGCTTGAACCTTTGAAATGTAAAACAGGATTTATTCAATTGACTCATGAATATATGCTGTGCCTGGGTACTTTGTACAAATTCTGTACAGGGAAAAAAATCAGAAATGCACACTCCTTGCCAGGTTTTTGTAATGTGCTTTAAAAAAAAAAGTGAAATGCAAGTAATGTGGATTGCTTCTATGTATAAATATTATTGTCCTAAAGAAGCCATACTATCTATATCAACAGTTGATTTCAAAATACAAAACATTTCTTGAAAAAATTTGTAAAGCCCCCATTAGAGACTAAATTGTGTGTCATATAAAATCTCTTGGGTGTGACATCAAGAAATTTTCTTTGCCGTGAAAAAAAATTTTACTTACTAAAAAAAACCCCAAACAAACAAAAACAACAACAACAAAAAGACAAACAGACAAAACGCAACCAAAGGAGTTACAAAATGAAAGATGTCTTGCCATCTCATGTAACTGGAAAATACTGATGACACATAGACACATAGGAAAAGAGTTTTTCAGCTGTCTTGAGGGACTGAGCACATCCAGCAGTGGTTTATAACACTATTTTCTTGAGAGAATCATAGAAATATTTAGTTTGGAAAAGACCTTCAAGATCATGGAGTCCAGCCTTTAACCTAGCACTGCCAAGTCCACCTCTAAACCATGTCCCTAAGAACCCCATCTACATGTCTTTTAAACACCTCCAGGGATGGTGACTCCACCACTTCCCTGGGCAGCCTGTTCCAATGCCTGACAACTCTTTCCCTAAGAATTTTTTCCTAATATCCAATCTAAACCTCCCCTGGCACAACCTGAGGCCATTTCCTCTTGTCCTGTCACTTGCTACTTGGGAGAAGAGACCAACACCCTCCATGCTACAACCTCCTTTCAGGTAGTTGTAGACAGCGATAACGTCTCCCCTCAGCCTCCTTTTCTCCAGGCTCAACAGCCCCAGCACCTTCAGCTCCACCTTGTTACATAGTGAGGCCCCTTTCAATCCCCTAATAAATTAACAAGACCCAAATCCTATAATAAATGTCCCAACTCAGTATGTTACACAGTCTCCAACAAGTTCCAAGGCCAGGATGTTGCTGGGTGTGCACTTGGAGGCCTGGCCTTGAGTACTGAGGAAGGCCCAGCAGTCAGTACTTTCTCCCTGGCTTGTAGTGTTTTGTTAGTATCTCCAATACTGCTATTACCAAAATACTTGGAGGAGAGGATTGTTCATACACATTTTTCTTTTAAACGTTAGTTTTGGTAACGCAAAAAAAGTGCAAACAGACTGACAATTTAAAACTACTAGTCTGTCATTTAAAAGATACATAGCTCATACGTGCTTATCAGTGAAGAGTTGTGCATGTGGGAAATTTTAAAAATTAGACTTAATCTCTCACCGCCTCTGAGCTTCAATATATTCTAGTAATGTGGCAATTAAAAGATAATTATGAAGTCCTTCTAGAAATAACTGTCAAGTATCTTTAAAATCCATGGACGGTTAGCAGTTGAATGATTTGTATGCGTGAATTATTGCCAACATATTCAAAACGCATTTTAATAAATTATACAGATGGTGAGTCATTATCTTAAGAAATTAAACTTGATTAAAATAAATTGTGGAGAGCATTTGGAAATGGAAAACTTGCCCCAGACAGGGGCCTGTGTTTTAAAACAAGGAGTTTCTACAATTTAATACAAGTTACTCTTGTTACTCAAGTTACTTTGATGCTGTTCTTGTGATGAGAAGCATGTGGATGAAGCTCCAGGTGCTCTGCAGTGGGCCCAGCTGTCTGCCCTCAGAAGTCCTTGCCAGGACAGGCCTTTGAAGCCTTTTGCTCAAAATTCACAGAAACTCGGTAAAGCCAACAGCCCCAAAGAATATATGGCTTCCTGTTGTACTGCGTGTATAGACCACATACAGTTTTGAGTTGCAGGTGAGGCTCCTCAGGATTTGAAATGAATCTCAGTGAGGGGCTGCTGGTGCTCAGATGGAGACATCTGACACTTTAGCAGGAGAGAACTTAAGGTACCAGGAACAACTGAGCAGAATGATGTGGCCTTGGTGGGAGTAGTGGCTTGGGGTGACGTTTTTATGGAAGTCAACCATGTCTTTGAACCAGCAGCATGAGCTGATTTGGGTCACATGCGGCTGACTGGTGGGTGCAGCATTTCAGCCATCCCTGACTGCTGCAGACCGCACGGGGAAGGCCTCTGATAATGCAGGACTCTGGCGGAAGGGGAAATAAAGTGCTCATGGTGGAGACCAAAGCACTGAAAGACCTTGAAATGGGCACGTTGTGAAATGTTACAGAAGGAGATGTATTTCTCCCCCCACCCACTCCTGTCCTCCCAAGTTAGATGCTCTAAGATAAGCTTGCATTTTGCATATGATTTATTGCTGTTCACATACTTCATACTACATGCCTCCCATTTCCAGGTAACTCTAAAGGAGGAATAAAAAAAAGTCTTTACTTTGAGTCATGTTCCAGTGCAACTAATGAATGAACACCAGTTGTTACCAATGGGAGTATCCACATGTTTCAGAAATCCCCTTGGAATCCATTTGTAGAGAAGAGATTCTTGAAAAACAGGGTGATACGGGTCTGTCATGAGTCAGGGAGGAGGACGCTGGAGCAGATCATGCTGGCAGGCAGCATGGTCCTGTTGTAGGAGAGATGTTCTAGCTTGGGGTAGACAGACGTGGCAGGAACGACTGAACTGCAGTTGCTGCATCCTTGACGAAGAAAACAGGTCTAGGTGGTGAGGTCCTCTTCAGACTGTCTTTAAGGACACTGTGTGATCGCAGCAGGGTTAAAGGTAACTGTCCCAAATTGCAGCGGGACAACTGGTGCCAAGAAGGGAGTTGATTGATGTCTCCTGTGAGAAGTACCTCAGCTCTAGCACAAGGTAAGTGTATCTGAGGGGAGGGGATGGCTGTTGTGGCCATCTGAGATGACTGGTGGAAACGTTTGGTTCTCTGATATGTCTCTGTCCATGTTGCACGTTCAGTTGCTGCAGCCTTCCCTCATTTTCTCCGTCTGCCCATGACTCAGTCTGACCCAACAGACTTTACACCCTGACAGGTTTCCAAGCCCAACACCAGTAGTAGTCAGTTTGCTCGGGAAGCAAACTGCACAAGTGTTTATCTCAGAGATAAAAAAAAAAAAAGATTAAAAAAAAAAACCACCACAATACAAACATATGCCTGGTAGTTTGGTCTGTCTCTTGTGTTCAAGGCATTTTTATCACAGCCCAACCCACCCACTCTCTGGTAGCATCACAGCCCACACTCCCTGTACACAGCAGAAGGCTGCTCTGGCAGTGCTTCACTGTAGGAGTTCTTGCTGCCTGCTTGGGGATGTGGAATTTCCAAGCTTCTCCTCAAATTTCGAATGAATTTTGTGTTGTCCTCAGCCTGGCGACTAGCTATGCAGGCTTACGTCTATTCCATGCCTTGCTGCCTTCCTCAGCCCAACTCTGCAGTCCCAGCTTTGTGCTTACTGGAGCTCTAAGGGTTCCTCACCCACTTGTGGACCTTCTCTTGGTTCTGCCTGGGTTTGATGGAGCTCCATGGGTGAGGGGAGGTGGATAAACCAGGGGCCACCCAAGGGGGCGGGAGTGCAAGTGGCCCTTCTGACTCTGCTCCTGCTGAGCTGAACCCACCTCTCCACCACACGGAAAAGCTGCTGTGACCCTCAGGGAGGGCTGTAGCTTCTGTTGAACTGCTTTTCAGCCCCAGCTGGAAGCAGAAAACTCGTGCAGAAATGTGATGTTGCTTTTGTGGTTTTGCCAGCATTTTCCTTTCATGTAAAATATGGTAAACACGCTTCTCTTTTTCTAATGCCTGGGTAACTGGCAGATACCATTTCAAGACTATTCGATACTAACAGTTTCTTTTCACTACCATTTCAAAATGGAAGCAAAAAGTAATTGGTTATTGGTAGCAAAACTGTATTACTGGGCAGTAGGTAAAGCTAATGACTTTATTCAGTAAAACACCCACTTGAGATAATTAGTGCTGCCATTAGCTCTTTAAAGGCACTTCTAGGCGTTTTAATAAATTTTAAGTAACACAAATATCTTTTTTCAATAAAAAAGTAAATAAAAAGCATTTTCTACCCTTGAGGGAACTGCTGAGCTTTAAGTTAGTGAAGCAAGTTGTAACCTTTCTAAAAGCAAAGTTTTATTGTTGATGTTGCACTCAACATTGTTGCTCGTTTTTCGGTGGATGGGCAAGTGGAGGTGTCACTAAGGTGCAGCTGATGAGTGTGACCTGAGGACAGAGCCAGAAATAGATGACTCGTGGCTCTCATGATATATAAACAACATAGGTTATGCTGCCCCTTCAGTGAGATCAATGGGATGCTGTTTTCTCCCATCACAGCAAGACAACCCAGTGAAAAGTGATGCTGCAGACACACCCCTGAGGATAACAGGACCCAGTGTGTGTTCAGCTGAGCAAGACAGAACCCTTTGGGGCATAACTGGGATAGACTGGCTGCCGGAGGAATAAATCTGCTCTCAGCCAAGTGGGTCTGAATGAGAACCACTCAACCTGCAGCACACCCTTTGCAACACCTAACTGGGAGAGGAGTTTGAACCCTTACTTAAAAAAAGATAGAGAAATGCTACAGTCTTCATCATCAGGATCTAAAATGTTGATCTAAAATGCTGATCAGTCAACTCCAGCAGCGTTGCTCAAAAACGGTTGTTAGGAGTTCCTCTTATGCATCCAGGATTTTTCAGGTTTGTCCTTTGGTGAAAGACATTTTTCTTCTTCTCCTGAACTAATTCAAGGTTTGTGGTATCAGTGTTTAACAGGCAGCCACAGCGCTGAGTTTTCTCTGTTGATCAGGAGAACTGTGTTGCTGGTTTTGTTAAACCTGTTCCAGTTTTAGCTCAGGCTCAGATCCTTCCATGAATGCCAGTTTCACCTGACAGAGAGGGAGGTGTTTGAGAAGCAACCGCATCTGAGTATGGGCTGCTGAGATCATCGCAGTGAGGCTGTTCACCGCTGGAACTGCTTTCTTCTATCTGGTTCCCTACAATCACTTGTCTGTAATATGTGGAGAGAAAAAAAAAATGTACTGTTTTCAGGGGCATCTGTTTGGAAGACAGATAACAGCAGTTTCACAAGAAAATACATTATTGAAGTTTTAAAAAACACAGGAGATGGTTCTTTTAAACAAAAGACATTGAATCCAGCATGAGAGGTGCTTTTGACTTCAGCCCTCTTTATATACCATGAGAATCATGTCCTTACCTGGAAACAGAGCACAACCAACAGCAAAAGCATGAGCTGTGGCTGACGTGGTGGCTTCCCCATTCCCCCTCAAGATGGGACCTTCAGCCCAGCCCTTAATCTTGATTCTTTAGCTGGATTTTTAAAGGGGAAACTAGAAACTTTGCTGTGACTTGCTCTGTACTGAAGGTGAAGGGAACTGTCACCAGCTGCTTCTGGGAAAGAGGGATAAGAGATTTGTGTGACTGTGAATGGGTGTCACTGGCAGCAAGAACAGGGGGGATGTGTGTTATTCGGGAGAGGATCCCTGAGACTGGGGTTGGGAAAAGGCAAGACACAGCTCTACGGGCTGGTGGGGATCTGAGTAAGAAAATGGGACAGACCTAAAAAGGAGCGGGTAGGACCAGGGCAGCAGGAAATTTCTGTTGTGCAAATAGTAACAATACAAAGATGTACGGTTCTGCCAGAAAAACGTGTTAGTGGTGGAGCGGAGGGGGTGATGACATGGGAACATCAGAGCGCACTCTGCCTCCTCCTCCCGGAGCCCTCTGCCCAGCAGCTTCCCAACCTTCACCCGTAAAACGTAAATAGCAGATGAGTCCTGGCCTAGAAGCAGTTAAGTTCCATTCAATACAGCTGAATACAAGATCCCAACTACTACCATATCATTAGGGTTTCAAAGCTGAGGAGGGAAATTACAACCAGGAGGAAAAATGTAATCCAAAAGTGAGAATGAAAATGGGAAGTTTTTGAAAAGTCTTGTTAATGTCCTGGAGCCATGGCTTCAGAGATGAGAAAGAAGACATCTTTGACTGAAAGCCACCTTTGTTTCAGTGGCTACTCAAAATGTAACATCCAAAATCTAAAAAAAATCTACAAAGTAAACGGGATGAAAAAGAAAATAATTATTTTAACACTTTGGAGGAAGGGAAATATAAATGTTATGACTTCGTTTTGATTAATTGCTAATGAACGCTTAAAACACCTGTGTCTGACAAGACTAGCACAGCAGGGATTTTGCTTGATGGTAATTCAAAAAACTGAAACGAAGCCCAAAAGTCTCAGCAACAGGCCTACCACAAGCAGGCAGGTTTGGGGTTTTCTTTGCTATGAGACAGGCATGTTCAAGAGATCTCTCTTCTCGCTGTTTGACAGAAGCAAGACAAAAATACTCTTACCAAGACAGGAGGTTTTCTTTCCAGTCCATTAAGTAGCTAAACATCATCATCTAGCTATCCACGTATTTTAAAATCAGCTGGACAACTTGCATCCCAGAGACCTGGAGACTGTCTGAGGAGAACTCTGGCCGGCTCTTGTTAATCTTGTTAATCATTAACCATCCCTGGAACAGCAGGGAAGTTTGAGGAGCCTGGAATAGCCCCAGTGTCCCAGTACTTGAAGAGAGCAAACTGGTCAAGCCAGGTCACTATAAGGCAGCACAACTGACCTCAGCCCCTGGCAAAATCATGGAATTAAAGCTAAGATAAGCTACAGCTGAAAAAGTATTTCAAAGGACAGAAAAACTACTTCCAGACAGTGTGGTTTTATAGAAAGACAGATACGGAGAAAAAACTCTGATGTCATTTTTTGAGGGGTACACAATTTGGAGGATAAAGGTAGCTGCATATATGTAGCTATTTAAAACTGCTGTAAGGTGTTTGACTTAGTATTCCACACTGCCTTCACTAAGAAGAACTGTGCACAAGCCCCACGAAACAGGTGTTATGCGAATTAGGCTTCTCAAGGAGTAACTGGAGAATGATCCCTGAGAGTGGCTGTTTCTGGCAGGGCTCCATAGGCACCCAATCCTGTTCAGCATTTGCATCAGTGATCTGGAAGTAAATGTAAAGTCACTGTGAGTGAAAGATGCAGATAAAGATACAGTGACAGAAGGAAGAGCAAACAGTCACATAGCACAAACTGGACAGCTAGTTAAGATGGATCTATTCAAATAATATTAATATATTCAATTTAAAGCCTCAGCCCTGGCAATAGTACTTTTCATTGAGAACTGCAGGTTTTTCATAAACTATTCTCCCTAGAGACAGTGAATCCTGGCACACAGAAAAACTGGAGATATCCAGAAAAAAAAAAAAAATACAGCTAATGTTTTGTATTTATGGATTTCTGGGGACAGACATGATCTTTTGAAAGCTGGGAGTAGGTGATACTGTGATTCCAAAATTTCATATATTTATGACACTGTCTATCCATGGTGAGCACTTTCTGGCATTCTTCATTAATGAGCAACTGTATATATTTTTTTAAATGCAAATACATATTTAGTCCTAATTTTACTGAAGATGTTTATCCATTAAGCCAAGATAGAATGCCAAGGCATTGTGATTTAACTAGGCAGAGAAATGAGAAATACCAACCAACTTAAGGAACATAAGAACTTGTTCTCCTCTGCAGAGATATAGCAGCAGGGCAGAGACTTTGGGAGCCTGCATCCCTGCTCTCAGTGGGCAGCACTCTCAAATCTCCTCCGGTGCAGGAGTTGTCTGTGGTTTGGTTTATGTCCCTGAAGAGTGAGCTGACATAATCTCTGGACTGCTTGGACTGGGCATTCTGCACCCTCTGAGGAGATAATGTTGGATTTGATATTATGCTACTTTGTAGAACGTTATTTGAATGCATGACTCAGGAGTTAATTTCACTCTTGTGACTGTCAGTTGTCAGTGTCTCTCTGGTCACTGTTAGGATGATTTTCTGTGTCATTTAAAATGACTTAACACTTTGAAAACAAAAAGCGCCATCGTTTCAGTTTGTAGGAGAAAGAGCAAGAACTAGTAAGAACTTCAGAGAGCAATGGTGAGCACCTTCATGTTCACACAACCAGCCTGCTTCCCCATCCTGGAGCAGTCCACTGCACAGCGCCCCCCTGGCCGGGGGTTTGTCTGGTGGCACCAGACTTGGAGAACATCTGAGCAGCCCCTGCAGAGGGCACGTTCTGGCCTCACGCTCAGCACATGGTGTCCTCTCAACTGCAGAGTCTCAGCGCACGGGGCTCCAGGAGGGACACTGGCTAATGGTGAGCAACCTCTGTTCCTGGCCTTGAGTTCACACATACGTTCACATGGTGGCTGGTGCTAAACCAATCCCTTAGTTTTCACTTGGAGATCAGTTATCTCTGAACCACCTCAGTGCCACTCTACCAAGCATGAGACCAGTTCCAGGTCCCACACTCTGCTAAAAGGTGTGGAGCACACTCCTTTAGATGACAGGAGTGAGAACACTGTCCTGGTAAAGATGCTGCAACGTGAGCTCTGCTGACTGAAGTCTTCTAACAGGCTTTGACAGTTCACAGCTAACCATTTTTACAGCCTCTGCTCCCGTGGGTCTGACAGCTGCTTGCACGAAAGGGAGCTGGTTCTGTCAACATAAAAAGGGAAAGTTGTCCTAATGATGGAGCTGTGAAAGACAGCTTTATCCCTTGAAACCAGAGGCTTGAGAATAGCAAGATTTATTATCTGCTCTTTGAGATTAAATTCAGAAACTGTATTGGGGAGGAACTGGGACAGATCCCCAGGAACACTGTATATGGGAAGCCAGCTCTAAAGACTTGGCTGCCTCAGCTGCTTCTGTCACAAGGAATGATGCTGTAGTCCATGCAGACAAGTCACGTAGACCTCAAATACCGGTCCTGTGATTGTCTTGACCGTGAGATTTAAGTACCACTGAGTAACCGGCTTATTCCTGAGTTCTTCACCAAACTTGGCTGTGAATTTCACGATAGCTGGGTGTGAGAATATAACATTACCACTAGTGAGATAGTAGGTAGAGACCACAGTTGAATATATCTTGAGTTTAGAGAGAGACAAATTACCCTGACTCCAGGAAACAGTCTACTGTGATAGGAAAGATGGAGCTGAAGAAGGCAGAGAACAGGAGCAGCTGCCTCAAGAAAGCAGAGAACAGGAGCACAGTCTGCTTAGAGAAGTACCTCGCATGACGATCTTCCTATCGTATTAAAAAGGACTTCCCATTCCCGAAGACACGGTAGCATGCTCAGGTAGAGCTATGACATGTCTTACTGTCATCTGGAGGAATATGTATCAGATTCGCTGCCTTCATGTACAGGAATAGGTACTTTTTTGATATTGTAAAAAACAAAACAAAACAAATATATATATATATATGGTGGTTATATTGTTCACTAATGAATATTACAATCTTGAAGTTGACCTAAAAAAAAAAGAAACCATACAGCTCTGAAAACTACCTGCCCCCATGTGAGATCTAGGATATTGCTACAGATTTTTTTCTGCCCTAGGGACAGAAAACCCCTGAGCTGTCAAATATGCAAATGAGTTCTCCAGTTCCAGGAATGAAGCAGCTGTTGCAATTGATCTGGATAGAACAAAAAATTGAAAGAGCATGTGGACATTGTACAGTCTGTCCACCAAATCAGTGGTTATCTGTCTGTCCATGAAGGAAACTCTCACCTGCAAACTGAGAAGACAGCTGGCTGCAGAACAAGTGTTTTTGAGCCAACACAAACATCTCTGTCTGGCAAGCAGTATCCTCAAACTCTGCTACCATATGGCCCAGAAATGCATCTTCCTTCCTTCCTTCCTTCCTTCCTTCCTTCCTTCCTTCCTTCCTTCCTTCCTTCCTTCCTCCCTTCCTCCCTTCCTCCCTTCCTCCCTTCCTCCCTTCCTCCCTTCCTCCCTTCCTCCCTTCCTCCCTTCCTCCCTTCCTCCCTCCCTTCCTCCCTCCTTTCCTTTCCTTCTTTCCTGATAGAGTAATGGTGACAAAAGGGACTGTGACATGGATTCCTTCCTGCAACTCTCTTGCAAGCATCAACCCTCCCCCCTCTCCCAGACTCACTCATCTGACTTGGCACCAAATCACTTCAAATTGCAGGGAAGTGCGGTGCAATTCAGGCCCAGGAACTCTCAGTGTCTCAGGATTGTAAGTAGTTCTAGCTGTCACACATGGCTTTCAGAGAATACTTTGCCACTGACTTCTTTTCTGTGAGGATATGCGGGTAAAAATCAGCAGGCTATACTGTGGTAGATGGCATGGCCTTGCCCAAATAGTGCAGCCTTGATGTCCACAGAGCTGGAAGAGATGCAATCACTGCACGTTATACAAGCAAGCTGGAACAGTACACGCTGCCCTATATGCCCCTGGGCTTGACAGAGAGACAGATGAGCACAGAAACAGTTAAGGTAAAAGTTCTTCAGCCTTGACCAGTGACGTATCTGTACGTTTGTTGAGTGAATGTATCAGAATTATCATGCAAAAAGAGACAGGAAATTTCAATACAGAAGTTTGATGATCCTCATGCCAAGGCTAAGAGATGGATTATGGAAAAAGAAGATGACAGCAGAGGACCGTGGAAGTTCAGAGAAAGAGCATCTTTCAGGCACCCCACTTTGTTTTATTGCTGGAATTTGGAGAAGTGTAATTGGAGTAGTGGGGGTTAAAAAACAAATGGAACTCAATCAAAAAGGGCAAGTTTTGTGGGAGGGTTCAATAGTTTCTTCAGTCTCAAAATTGTTTTCTTACAGTATATTTCAAGCCTGGGAAAATGATAAGACAGGATGATTTCAAATCCTAAGCAGAACTCATCCAATACTGGTTTCCATTAATGATTCCTAGGCTCTCCACAAAACATTCCTAGACTTGCCTTGTTCACAACAGGTCTTTCAATGGGCAAAACCGAACATATCAGGGATAAATACAGATATTTTCAAGCCAAGTATTTCACTCAGTAACACAAAGCAAAAGCGAAACATTTTAAAAAATTAATACTTTTGTTTAAGTCTTTGAAGCACACTGAGATTTTTCACATATGTACACTTCTGCCAGTTTTTTTAGGAACAGTAAATTATGGGGAACACGCCTCTGTTACCCTATAATTTTATGTCCATTTCCATGTGTTTCTTGTATTGTTAGCTTGCCTCCTGCTTTGTGGTTTATTTGGGCAAGATGCCTTTTTTATTGTTGTTTTTACCTTATGTGAGCAAGCCAGCGGCCTTAGGGCGCCAATAAATTAGAATATTAGTGCTCCTTTTTACTGCCATATTATACTAATTTCCCTCTGCTTGTTTGTGACCTAAACTTGAACCTTTGCCTAATCAGCTGAGCTGAATTTTCTGCGTCCTGATCAGATTAGAAGGAGCAGTGGGCAAATGCATCCTTGGTTGCATAAAGCGTGTTTGCCAGAAAAACTAGCAGCAAACAAAGTAAACCACATGTATAAAGTTGCCAACAGAAACCTGTCATTAGACAAAGTTCAGAATCACGGGCAGCGTTAGAACTATGTTCCCATTCAGTGTGTGGGCACTGCGTCTCCATCGGGCACATCCACTACGGTGACCTTCACAGGACAGGGGCTATAACCTTTTAGGTGACTGGGGATATGCTTGTCAACAGTGAGGTATTTATCCAGCCTCTCTTTTCAACCATGGAGGTTTCAGGTGGAACTAACCTGCTAGAGTCCAAGGTGTTTCAAAACGATGGACCCAATTTGAAATCACTGTAACTCTGCAACCACGAACTATCAACTATCGTCTTGATGTTGTCTGTACAGCAAGTGGAAGGAACATAGAGAATTTATAAAAACATTACTAAAACTTGGCAACTCATTAAACTGTCTGTAATTTTCTCCTGTAATTGTAACACATTTGGTCCATCTTTTTGAAACACCCTGTAGATTAGCTATTCCAGCTACCTGCAACTGGAGGATATTTCCTCATTTCGCCAAGCCCAGCTGTAAAAGCAGCCTGGATGGGATGGACATGGAGATCTCTGTTAGCAGAGCGAGAAATGCTGCACACTCTGAGCCCAAAGATGCCACCGTGCCCTACTGAGCTACTCAGCAGCTCAGACCCAGCTCTGTCTCGCTAATGCTGAATAGCACTCTACTGAAATTTAAATTAAGGGACTCTAGTGAGAGTGACAGAATCGCACCTGTAAACTTTAATGAAATGGCTTGAGGCTAAGTCCAGGAGATTCTGCCCCAGAGAAAAAAAAAACAGTTTGACCATGTTGTCTCACTTCTAAGCTAACTGGCACTGTGAATGCTACACATCCAGAGTTGGTAGGTGTTTCAAGTAATTTCACAACCACACTTCAAACTGATTAATACTCTAAGTGTATTTGTAGTTTTACCATCAGCTTACTATGCTGAAGGATGAAAGTTCAGATATGGGCTATCTTTGGGAAGGAAGATATTGTCATACTCCTGTCAGGATTTGCAAAAAGAAGAAAAAACACAGGAAAATGTTCCCAGCTCCAGCCAATTATAAATCAATAATTTCACTGAGTTAATTTAACCTACAAGAACTTAAAAGTATTTAGGGACTGAGTCATGTTCTTATTTTAGGCAAGAAAGAAGCTTGCCTAACCTTCTGCATAACAGGCCAGAGAATGACAGACCATAGGCTTCTCACAGTAATTTTTGGATGAATACAAATGCATGTTTTTCAGATGTTGTCATCAAGTAAAAAAAGAATTAATCGCTACCCATTTAATATTGTAAATTGTTCCAGTGAATCATTTCCCTCACATAAAATATGTGGTACATCTGGGTTTGTGTAGCATCAGCTTCCATCCATTGCATTTTAGTATGGTACTTTACCATGATATAATTATCATGGGGCTCTCGAATTGGACACTAGTGTTCTAAAAGATGCAGACAGTTCACAGAGAAACTAATTTATTTGAGTTTACTTCTCTCACTGCTGGATATGTTTCTGGAACTCAAATCAGTTTTTCCCCCGATTCTTCCCAATTTCTTTAAAACCTCTTTTAAAGAGTGCATTCAAACATACGCACAACATTCTCGGGACAACCTAAGCAATTGCACACATGCTATTACCTTCCTGATCTCACTTACAAATTTTCTCTTAGTTTGATCAAGGCTTACAGAATTGCTTTGGGAGCCTGTGTTCACCTCCCTGATCACCATGACCCCTACATCTTTCTCAGGTGTGGTTTACAAGAGGTACGTTCCCATTCTGTGTGTAAAACAAACACTCTTACTTCCATCATACACAACCTGGATATCTGGCATAAGTAAAATGCACATTGTTGGTCAACATACCAAGCGGTCCAGACTGCTTTGCCCTGCCCTCGTGGTTTACTATTCGCCCATCTTTCTGTCACCTGCAAATATCATCCCTTACGGATTTATTTTTATCCAGGTGATTAATACAAACAGTGAAAAGCCATGGGCTGAGAGACTCTCAAACCGAATAATAACATAAGAAGTGTCATCTCCGTGTGCAGTTACAAACAATGTATGTAATTGCTGGATCACTTGAAGCAGTGAATGAATGTTTCATGTAGGTTATTTTATCACACTGATCGATACTTACTTTATCTCTGGTTGTACTTACTTTACTGGAGTTGATCCAGAGCGGGACATATATAGTAAAATAAGGAAAAGAAACGTCACAAACGCAGCAAGCCCAACCCAAAAGGCTATGACAATAGAATCTGTGGACACAACACAGTAATTCTGTCACTGGTAGCATAGCAAATATAAAACACAGCAATGTAATTTATGATCTCTAAGAAAGGTGTGTAATTTAATTAATTAAATTTAGCTAATTAAATTTAATTAAACCTTTTAGAGAGAGGAACCTGAGTGCCAGTTTGTTAAATGTCTTAAGGGACTCCGAGCAGTTCATTTTAACAGTGTATAGCCAGGGCTGGGGGAGAGGCTGGAAAAAAAAATCTAGTAAGTGCAATGATGACTAGCACTGTGCATATATTTAAAAGGTAATACCGAGCACTTAGGATGCTTTTCACACTTTCATCTCTTTGCAGGGAATATGGTTCCTTTTACTAAATCACAGTGTAGTAAGCAGTGTGGTACTCATGCCCGAGATGCTACTGCTCAGTGCATAGCCAAGTCCTGCTCTTAGGTGAAAAAAAAAATCATACAACCACCACAGTCTTTACGATGATGCTTTTAAGGAGAGAATTCTAGCCTTGAAAACATTTTCTACCAAGAAAAATAACAGGGAAATCTTGCTGAGAAGTGTCTGTGACAGCACATCAGTCCTGCGGAAAAGAATGTGAACCTTACCCTGTTCAGCTGCAATACTTCTGCAATCATCGTAAAATAATTCAAAATGCACCCTACTTTATTAGGACTAAGCAGTTTATTTAAAGAACAAGTAACTGGACTCCTAGTGCTAATGTACGGGTTCCCAATTGGTTTAAACCAGCCTAAGGCCCTGCCACTGCTGTTATCCCTGACTCCGATGAAAACTTTTTTTAAAAAAAAAAAGGAAAAAAATAAATAGATGAACTGACCCCAGATTTGGGTGACCAGAGCTAATGGGAGTATGAAATGCCTGGGGAGAAAAGGGAGTCACTCTCTCACGAATGAAGGCTACGGTGCTGTGCAAATTCCTGCCTTAGTTCTGGGCTTGCTGTTAGATGGGAGGAATCTGCTCCTGTCCCAGTAGCACATTTGGTCACTGTTTCAAAAATGCTCCTTCCTGGGATTAGAGTGATGGTGGTGAACGTCCCAGTTAAAGCCTTGAAAAGGTTCAGTGTTCTGCAGGACACAAGTCAAGAAACGTCCTGAATTCATAACCAGCTACTCACTTAGACTGAAGTGAAAAAGAAGGGTCATTGGCTCCAGAGACAAATATTGACCAAGATAAAATAAATCTTCCATCTGAAAGGACAGAAAACATTGTGTTCTTTGAAACATGTTTGATTAGGTGTTTCTTTGTGAAAAAGTTCAGAACGTGCTGTCATCAGAGCCACAAAGAGATTAGGGGGAATGATTCCAGCCCCTTTTAAACCTAAAACTAGAGCTGACCCAGCCGGAGTCTTATCAGAAAGCTGAGTTTTGGCTGGGCTACTGAGAAATAAGATTGTAGAGGGTCAGCTTATTTTATTCTTCCTCTGTTCCTCTGTTAAAAAAAAAGTTTTACTTAGCTTTAATTCAGAGGATTGTAAATTGGCATGTGAGGGTAAATATTCTGAGCTGCTTTTCCCAAACTTATTACGGGAAAAAGCAATGTGGCGCTACCGGGCAACCCCAACCCCTCAAGGGAGAATTAGGGGACTCCTGTTAGAAAAAGAAAAATAGAAAAGAAAAAAAAAAAAGAAAAAAGGAAAAAAAAAAAAGGCAAGCAAGCTCATGGTCCAGGGATATTTTGAAAAGCTCCAAGTTTTGAAGTGCTCACAGCCATTGGGATAGAAATTGAGAGCTTGGATTTATAGAATTCCCTATCTGAGTTATTTTGGTTTCATCTTTTAAAAGTAGCCTTCATGGCGTTCACTGAAGCTAATCAAATCTGCTCCAGGTCTCAGGGGGAGTTGGAAGTCTTGAGAGATAAACAGAAAAACTTCCTGACTTTTTAAAGTTGTGCAGTTAGGATTTTTTTAAACTGGGATAACATATTTTAACAATTTTCTGTTGTTAAATTTTACAGTCACCTTTTGTGTCTGTGTGCATATGTTTTTAATAGCCTATTAGTTCATGGGCCAATTAAGTTTTTTATTATTTTTATACAAAATGAAGAGAGCTGCACAACACTATTAAGAGAAAGTAAAACCATCACTGTAACTGGATTTAGATTAATTTTCATGAGACAAATACAGTCTTACAATGCTTCAGGGACAGGCCACATAACACAGGAAAGAAAGGGCAGAGATTCAGGTCTCTGTTTTACATTAAGTAAAAAAAAAAAAAAAAGCAAAATTGAATCAGGGAGCTATAATCCCACCCCAGGGGTTATGATGACCACATGATTCATTTGTGATTCATTTCATGATACAGCAATGCACCTAAACAAACGCTCAGGTCCCATTGCAGTCAATCAGCAGAAGCCCTCTGGAACATCAGTATAGCAGTTATTGGAATCCTGGCAGTACCCTTTTTGCCATTTTGCCAAACTTGGAATGTTTGTGGCTGAGGGGAAATTATAACATTTCATCTTCAGCACAAAGGGCAAGGACTTGCTGAACTTATTTCATCTACATACTTCTAAGCACATGAAGACAACGATCCCAATACTGGCTTTTGAAGGTATAAGAATGTAAATATTATGCAAAGACAGGAAAACCAACAAACTATATGCATTGCTTGACTACTGCTTCTATTCAAAACAAGGAAAAAACTAACAAGCTGTGCAATAATTTCCCTTGGTGTTTTCTTTATAACTTGTCACTGTTCTCCCACTGGTATTTGGAGAAGGAAGAATAAAAGTACCAAGATGACGCAGTCTCCATCCCTCCTAGACTGTTGACATGGGAAAATGTTTATTTTTATAGGAAGAAAAAAAAAATCCAAACCAAAACAACAAACAAAGCCAAACAGTTCCACTTCCCTGGCTATCAGAAAACTGAACCCAACATTTTTAATTTAGAAATTGGTACAGCAAATGCGGGCTCTTTAAAAGACAAAAATAATGGAGCAGAACTCCATTTTAACAAGCTGCCTAGAAATATCTTACACAAACACCCACCCCAGGGAACTCAAATTGCTTTAACATTAACCTGCTGAGGGGAGAAAAAAGTGTGTCCCAAGCCCTACGCTTGCATCTTTCTTTTTTGCCTGGTAGCTGAGCAGTTGAAATACAGAAGCCTGGTTTCCTGCAGATTTGTTTCCCAAAGCTGAGCTCAGAGGTGATTTCTTTGGTGTCCAACAGGACATGATCTCACCCAATGGCCTTTTTGTCAGTAAAGATCTTCACTCACAATGTTCTTCCTCCATTATTTAGCTACCAGCTGGAAGAACCTGCAGATATTTTAAATCTTTGAGGCCTGCACTCCTTTGTAACTAGATCAACGAGTTGGATTTACTGTAGGAACAGATCAGATGCATAAACATGAAGTATGATTGCATAAATCATCTCCTTAGAATATAAAAAGCTCTGAAAGGCAGCAGACTTCTCCACTTGTTTGCAGGGGGAGAACAGATAATAATAAAAAAATCAATAAGGGATTTGTTTAGTCTACCGTTTTTTTTAAATGGAAACAAGGCTTATGAGATCACTCACAAGCACTCACACACGTGTGTGTTAATTTCCTCCATGAAACTATCAATGAATTTCAATTAAATTTAACAGAGGGTGAGCATCTTTTCTCAGAAGCACCATTTCTAGGAAACAGGCAGCTGGGTAAAGAGAAATACTCTATAAATGGCCACGGAGGGAAATGCTGTAAAAGAAACCCCACCTCTACTAAATATCAGGCAACTCAAATGTTAGAAAGATGTCATTAATGAGGAAAGAGGGGAGGGGTTAGATTCCTAAACTCTGGTTTTTGCTAAGCCAGCAACACGCAGGGGACTTAACTCAGCAGTTCGGGGTTTCCCTGGTGGAATTTGGAGGCAATTATCTGTCCTAACTGTAAAATTAACAGAATTAGAGAAGCTGCTCATAACCTGCCTGACCTCAGCAGCACCAAATGTTGCTCTCCAGTATTCAGATTGTATATATGGAAAGATGTGGCTTCTTCTTTAAGGCATGGTGCTCTAAGTTTGGAGGCAATAAACCCTAGGCTCATCTGAGTGGACAGAAAAGCTTTTCTAGAGGCAGTGCAGAATAAGAGTTTCTGCTCTCTTATTCTTGCTCTCATAAGGCAAGTGAAGCACACAAACTCCCAGCACTGTCCAGTTCAGTCTTTACTATCAGAGAAGACAGTTTCTTGCACTGTTAATTAGAGAGACATGAAAATATTCTGAAAGAATATCACATTTCCTTACAGACCGGATCACTATAATAACCTTGGGAAAAGCAACCAGTAAAGCCCGTAGCTTTGTCACTCAAACGAGGACACAACCATAGGGAGAGACTTGGCAGAAATTAAGGGAAAACGCTGCCTACAGCCGAAGTGACTCAAACTTGCCTACCCACTGTCCCTCAATCCATCTGACTACACTCAGTTAAGCTAATTCTTCATGACATGGCTGTCATTTTATCTTATCAAAACCTAAGCGATCCAGACATGTTAGGAAAAAAACCAAACCAAACCAAAACTACTTACCACTTTGAGTAGCCATAAAAAGACACCGCTATCTCTTGTGCAAAACGAAGTGTGAAATAGAAGTAACTGTCCCAGGGTGAATGTGGCAACTGTTATTTCCTATTATATATTTTCAAAATAAACTTCTAAACCCAGCAGAATCAGCTTCCACGGCAATAAAGTATTTTGACGATAATGTATATTTACGTAATTTATCTTACTGTTCAGTAGCACTAAATCAAAGGAGGAAAGGCAACACAGTATGTTTTCAGCTTGTTGTTGCTGGCTAGCGGAAACTTAAAACTACTTCTTTTACTAACACTTTAAATGTTTGTCAGTCCTAATGTAAGCCCTACATCCCAAGATGAAAACACGATAGTCTTACGAAAAAGTCTGCTCATTCAGTCAACTTTTCTGATAGCAGCATACAGATAACTAACAACCCAAACTACAGTCATGAGATTTCTATTTAGCAAATGGCTAAAAAAAACTATTGTCCTCTAAATAAGTTAGTATCAGCAGTCTTATAGTTTCAAATACTGTAAGATAAAGAGTTTCACTATTAGTAATAACTGGTATTAGAGCACAGTCAGTCTGGAAGGCAGACACCCATCCATACAAACCACGCACATACAACCCGGCATGGTCGCTATTGCAAGGAAAAAACCCAAAAGTCAGTGAGACAAGCAACATTATTCCTGTACTACATTAGCACCGACTACTCTACGATACTTACATTTATTAACCTTCAACTTGCTTCCATCTACTGGAATTGGATCTATATAATCCCAATAATATTCATACGACCAGAAATACTCAGAGGAGTTTGTTCTGTTAGCCATTTCAGTAGTGCATTTTAAACCAGCTCAGAACTCCAACCAAACACTTTTTTTCATTGTACTTCAGCGCCCTCAGAAAAAGATTGCGTAACTGATGCCTATGTAAATCACTCTGGGGTCCCGCAGCTCAGGGACTGCCTTGGTACTAAATAACATTCAGCAGCAATGAATATTAATGACAAACAGATATGAAACAGCAGTGCCTAAAATGCAATCCTCACTTCCTAGTGGGCAATTATGTTATCCCTCAGCATATTTTAATCTGAGGTGGATGTCAAGTAACCTGAGAACAGGGTGGACAAGTGCCAGCTGGATCACAAACCCTTTCCCTCTCAGGAACTCACAGCAATGCAGCGTGCTCTGGAGCTACTGAAAACAGCTGGGCTGAAAGACATAGCGGAATCTCTCTTGACATAGAGAAGTAGCCCAAGACCTGATAAAATGCATCATAAATACAGGAAGTATTGGAATAACCACATATTTTGCTTTGCTATGCCTTAATTCGTTCCACCCTGAAGGCAATGGATGAAAGGGAGGCCCCCAAGATGAAAGCAACGCAGTGCAAGGTGTTTGGCAGAGCAGTGGAAGGTGCCTCGGCCAACACGCACACAGGCGTTTCACAGAGGTTCACAGAACTCAAATTGCTCACGCTCCATGTGAAACAGACCCGCATCTCGCTCCTGGCCGCGCCCCACAAGCCCCCGGGGTGTGCTGCAGAGGGGGAGGCCGGGGCTGCTCGTTCAGGCCACCAGCCCTGGGCCGACAGAGGAGGCGGCATAGAGCCGCCTAGAACTTGGAGCACTGTGCGCAAACACCGCACACAGAGCGCCAGGCCTGCCAAAGGCAGCTTTCAACCCACGCATCGCCACCTTCCCCGCGCCGGCCCCGACGCGCCCCTGCTCAGGCAGGCAACGGCCGCCAGGCAGCACGCGCCGCCTCACAACGACCACCAGGCAGCACGCGCCGCCTCACAACGACCACCACAGCCGCTAACGGCTGGAGGGCGGGGCCTCCGTGTGCGCAGTGGGCGTGGCAACAAGCACTGCATGCCCCACCTCCTGGGCGGGGCGAGTGGTATTTCCCGCCCCGGCGGGCGGTGGGCGTGCCGTCACTGTCGGCGCGGGAGTCGCTTTCCTTTTCCTTCCGCTTCCGGCGCGGGCAGTTTGAAGGCGATGGCGGGCGTGTTGTACCCGCTGCCGGGCGTGGTGGAGGAGCTGGACTCCTCCCTCTCGCTGCTGGAGGTGGGCGACGGGCGAGGGCAGCAGCGGCGACAGGCGGGCGCAGAGGAGGACACCGACCTGCTGCCCATGGTGTTTCTCTGCGGCGGCTGCAAGCGGCCGGTGGGTGACACGCTGAGCTGGGTGTCCAACGACGACGAGGCGGACTGCATCATGCTGCGCAGTGAGTCCGGCCCCCCCGGGCCAGCCCGCCTGGCGCGGCCACCGCCGCGGGTCACCTCCCTCCCTTCCCTTTCTCTGCGCAGGTGCGGCCGCCAGCGTCTCGGTGGACGAGGAGCGGAAGATCTCCAAGCGGCCCGGCGAGTGCGGATGGTGAGGCCTGGCCCTATGCTGCCCTGAGGGTCGGGGGACCCCACCGGGGCCTTTCCTTTCCTGAGGGAGCTGAGAGACCCTGGGAAAGGTGCTGAGGAAGAAGCTGATAGACGGGCGGACAGGTGCTGCTGGCAGGAGTGCCCCTGTTCTCCTGAGCAGGGCTGAGGAACCTAGGCCTGGAATGCTTCTTCTGGGCGATCTGTACAAAGTGCTTCTATGCTAGTTTTGCTGAGGTCAGCCGGCCTAGAACACCTTTATATGAGGAGAGACTGAGAGAGCTGGGTCTGTTCAGCCTGGAGAAGAGAAGGCTGAGAGGGGATCTCATCGATGTCCTTTCAGTGGTGCCCAACGATAGGATGAGGGGCAAGGGGCACAGACTGAAGCACAGGAGGTTCCATCTGAATATGAGAAGAAACTTCTTTGCTTTGAGGGTGACAGAGCACGGGAACAGGCTGCCCAGAGAGGCTGTGGAGTCTCCTTCTCTGGAGACATTCAAAACCTCCTTGGACGCCTTCCTTTGTGATCTGCTCTGGGTGAACCTGCTTTAGTGGATGAATCTTTTTTTTTTTTTTTAGAATGGGATGGGAAGAGGTGGTTTATTTTCTTTCTTTCTGAATAAATGTTACATATTTTACTTACAGCGTGATTGAAACACTATTCTGCTCTGGCTGCTCAATGACACTTGGCAACATCTACAGATGCACCCCAAAGCATCTTGATTACAAGAGGGATTTGTTCTGTTTCAATGTTGACTCAATTGAAAGGTAAAGGCAGAATTTTTATTGGTAAGCCTGCCAGCGAAACTTCAACCTCCAGACATCATATTGAAGGATGCTCCTATTAATATTTTTGTCATGTCTAGAAGTAGCTTTGGTTCCTTGTATTTGGTTCCAGAATGGTTTTCTGGTTTACTGCTGTTAGCATTGTAGTGCTGGAGTGTTAGAAACATTATACGTGTAATGTTAAACAAATACTAGAGTAAAGAAGATGCCAGGGCTGCCTTTTATGTAAGAAATTGCTTGCCACTCAGGAAAATAACACTAGATACACAACACAGGAGGGTTCCTTCTCATTTGCCTGTAAGAGACTACATGTGTGCTCTGCTTTAGACAACATAAAATGACCCTGTAGTCATAGGTAGTACCAAATAGGCCTGTTTCTAAGGTATTAGAGGTAAATATCAGCAGAGAACATGGGGAGAGGGGCTTAAGCAGAACTTAAGGTGAGATCTGCACTGTACTGATCAAGTCTGCTTTTTTTTCCTTGCTGAAGTAGACAAAAGCAAATCTTAAAACTGGATATGTGCTTGAGGCTCTCACTTAACTGTCTTGCAATCAAAATTGTCTAGAAAATGAAGGTGTGTGCTATTGTATTGATTTAAATTATTTTATAACACTTGAAAATGGTTTTAAAATATTCTTCAATAACTATATCCTGAATTTATGTCTCCACATGAATGCTTTTATCCAAGCATTACTCTGGTAAACAGTGACAGGTTACCCTTCTTCTGTCTAGGCTAGTTTTAATGTTTCTGCTTTTTTTATGTTCCAGTTTATTTTGCTGTGTCTGTGGTTGTTTACCTTCCTGCTCTGGATGGGGTCTTTCTTCTCTTTCCACAGCTATGATGCTTTGCTTTTTCCATGGCACTAAAATTCTCTGAAACACTAGCATGGCAACAAAATGGCATTTTCATGCACAATAATGGTGATGGCTGCTTCTCCCAGCTAGTGCTGCGTCGTTCTCAGTGTCTGCTTAAGTTTTCACTGTATCCTGTAGCACCAGAATTCCTGAATGTCTCTTGGAGTTCTAATTTTCATAAAGTGGTGGTGTCTTGGTAATTCTGCACTTAAATCTTTTTAGTCAACCATATAGTTTGTTTACAAGATTACCCAATACAGATATTTTGTTGTTGTTGGAGTAATGCTTCCACTTTGCTAGTGTATTAATAATAATCTCATAACACACCATGACAATTGTTCTCAATTGTTATCAATATTGGTATCATACTAAACCCAAAACATAGCACTATACCAGCTACTAAGAAGAAAACTAACTCTATCCCAGCCAAAACCAGGACAATGGATGAGTCCTACATTTGGGTTTTTTTGCCTTCAGAGTGAAAAGTGCATGATTTAAACTGTAGCATATCAGTTACATTCTAGGATCCTCAGAAAAGCAAGCTCTTACTGATGAGGAACCTTTAACTCTTGAAAGTCGAGCTGTCTTGGAAGAGGCAGTACAAAGGGTAAGATTTAACCTCATATTGTCCTTTGTTCAGATCACCTCTATGACATCTTAATACCTGTATTTAATCCAGATTGATTCTGTGGGTTTTAACATATGCTGTCATACTTCACACTCTTAGTAACTTGTGTTATGCAAGATTTTCAGTAACTTTTCCTTCAGTTTTAATGGTAATTAGCATGTTCTGTTTATCAAGCACAGCTTTAGATAACTGTCTGTTTTTCTTGGTAACTAGAAATTGTTTCTTTCTAGTTCTGGTTCACTTCAGATTTTCACTTAACTTTTAGTTGTGTCTTCTGTCTTTCATATAAACTGACTGGATGCTTTTGCTCTAACTTTGGATTAAAATATTAATGAAGTTGACATTTTGCTCTACTGAAAACTTCTGATTGCAGGTAGCAGTCAGTTGGAAGCAAATAGAGTGATGAAGTCAGCTATGAAAGCTGACAGTTGTCTAGCAAAAGCTGAATATGTGTATCTGGCACTTACCAAGGTTGAAGACTATTATAGATTTGAGAAAGCATGGAGAGTTAATGTTTGAATTGAGTGAATTTTCAAGCTATGAAAGTTGCAGGAGCAGAGTCAAATAGAATAGATGATGCATGATCAAATTCGAGCACTTAACCAACATCTACATTTGCTCTTTCTATTGCCAAGTTCTGTTTCTAACCAAATACCTTTCCCTGTTTACTTTACAGGCAGATGCTGTATTAAAGGCTCTGGAGACAAGACTAACTGCTGTTGAATTGAGTTTGGCTTCTCTTCACAATAAAGTTTGAAAGAAACTACATGCAGGAAGGCTAGCTGCAGGAGAATGATGTATGTGAAACTTGTCCTTGTAATCCTCTGGACTTTGTGGGAACCCTGCAGAAGCTGTGCAAAGAACTGACAGACATCAGTGGCTCATGCTGCAGTAGAACAATGCTGACTATGAGTCTTCACCACAGACAAGGAGTTTCTCTCTTTTCTGTTATAAGGATACCCCAGAATTTTTTTTAATCAAGTTTCTGTAGATTTTTGGTTTATATGTAAATATTTATTTACATTTTTATCTCTGAAAGCAAAACATTTATCTTCTGAGTTCCCTGATATTCAATATCTACTGAACTGGGTGTGCTTCTGCTTCATTAATGATTTTTTAAAAATCCTTGTGATATCTGAAATACCATCACATGTTACTTTCCTTGTCTCCACAGCCTTTGCTTGACCTTTGCTCAGAGGTGGGAAGGTGGGAATGGTACAATAATTGTATGGGGTCATTTGTTGTTTGTGTCTCTTGTTTCTTCTGTGGGGTGGTTTTGGGGGAAGTTGTGTGGGGTTTTTTTTGTGTGTTGTGGTTTTTTTTCCCAAGCTCAAGGATAAAATGTAAGGTAAAAGAAGGCTTTAAAAGCATTAGATAAGAATGGTTTTCCATGCAGTATTGAAGGCCTTATGTTTTGCAGCTTCAAGGAGAGGAAAACAAACAAGGCTGGTAACAACACGCCTTTAAGCAAAGCTTGGTGTATATTTGAGCAATGAATTCAAAATGCTGAGTAGGAACATTTGTCAGCATTTTGTTTTAATGCAGATATTCCACTTATTTGTCTTTGAGCTTCTGTGTATTTAACTAACTGTCAGGGTTTTTTATATAGTGCCGGGTGTTGCATGTAATTGGGTTTTTTCAATAAAACAAAAGTAAGCAGTTGTAATCTAAAGGAAGACCAATTTTGAAGAAGTTATTTTTGTTACCCAATGCTAATTTTACCACTACAAGTTTAAGTTTTCTCTAAAAAATCTGGAACGAATTTCCTGCTGTTCTCCCCCATTGGTAGGCACTGTTTGTCTTATAAAAGCTTTCCCCCTGCACCTGTTCTCTGTTTACAGCTTTGTTTTGAAGTAGTACTCAAGTTTAACCTGTAGTGATGGGTCTTGTATTTTTTCATGTTCAGGTAACTAAAACATTTTGTTACTTGCATACCTGCCAAAGTTCCCATCAACTTCAGTGTAATTTTTAAGGCAACTTCTTCTCTAACAAGTTTCTGAATACTGGTAAGCAACATAATACACTTCATGCCAGATGTCTGAAAAGAGCCATGAACTCTACCCTTTAACTGAAGTTTGGTTGATGTTTTTCATTATATACAGAGTATGCTTTTGTTGGGAGTGTTAACAGTTGATGGCTTGATAAACCTGCCTTTTCAGACATTACACTTTTTCCATATATGTGTATGTATCTTTTAACATGGTTTTTGTTTTCTGTTAAGGACAACACAAGCCCATAAGGATATTTGTAGATTTTTTTTTTCTTTTGAGATGAATGTGTGTTCAAGTTTTTTTAACCAAAGGTACAGACAAGATGGCATAATCTTTTATATCTGTATTCCAATGAAGTAGCCACAAAACACAAAAGTGTGAAGACAAACTTGCATGTTTTTCTGATGTTTGCCTAGCCAAATTATTGATGTGTTAGAGGTGAGAGATTGAATAACCTGATAGTTTCTAAGTGACTTCTTGTATTTGTTCGATTATATTATGAAGTAACCATTTTAGATCTACCCTTAACTGAAAAAAACAAAAACACCCCCCCACCCCCCCAAAAAAAAAAAACAAAAACCAAAACACCACCACCAAAAACACCGCCCCCCCCAACAAAAACAAACCAAAAACCAAAACCCCACAGGTTTGCTGGGCTGAAGCAGTGCCTGTAGCTTTAAACATGTTCTTCCATTAAACATGAAAGGCAGCTGGTTTTGAGTTCCTAAAACAGATTGGCCAGCTGAGTTCCTTCTGAGACTTGTGTAGTTAGAAACCTGTTACCTGTCTCTTGTGTCCTATATATTGCTATTATGTGTAATAAAAGTAAAGTGCATATATGTAAGCAAGTATCCAGAAGAGAAGAGGAAATGGCTGCTTATCTTAAGGGAAGCTTGTGAATTCCCTAACTGTCCCTCTTTTCTAGCTACTATGGGAAAAATACCTGCTGAATGAGCAACCTGAAAAACAATCCTACCATGATGTCCCTGAACTCACAGGCAAAAGTGAAAACAAAGAATCTGCATTAGAGTATGTGTTCCTGCAATGCAACACACACAGGTAACACATGTGAAAAGTGCATGTTAAATAACCATTTTTTTTCCTTGGCTTAGTGTTATGGTGGTCTGTATTTTTTCTTTATTGAATACCTACATTTGGCATAAGTGTATATTTACAACAATGTCTCTTAGCATATTGTAGGTGGGAGCTCTAGTACATTAACACAACAGACTCTTAAAATAGCATTTCCACACTCTCATGGGTTGCCAACTGCTGCTTTGCTAAGGTGTGCAGTGAACAGTCTAAATTTAGAATAAATTTCATATTGATGTAGAGATATTCATCTCTGCATGGGGAAAAGTTGTGTTTGGGTATCTACATTTATGCACTTAAATTGGAACAATGTGTATTTTGGTACACTTGAACAATTTTTACACATTAAGGAGAGCTGTAGTTGTTCCTTAACCAAACACAGTAGCAAAGTTTTAGTGTGCCTTCAGGACGCATAGTGTAAAAGGTGATTGCTCTTCGTGTAATAAGCAGGACCTATTACTGGGTGACAGTTCCTTCTATACAAAATTTCTTAGCTTCTACACTCGAATGTGGGATAAATAGAAAGCTTAATTCTCCGTTGGGGGAATCTCTGGTCTGTGGCATGGTTCCTTATGCTTGTTCTGGGCACTCTGTGCATTACGAGATCGTAGGGGGAAGAATACAATTTATTTTGGTTAGTTCTTTATATGCAGTTAAATATGACAGGGTTTTAGTTTGAAGTACAACAGTACTTTGTAGCTCACTCTAATTATGCCCTTTTGAGAGAGAGAAAAGTGGTGTAACATAAAATACATGTCTTTAGAGGATTAAAACAGATTTCAGTATCCCCTGATTCAAACTTTAGAACACTTTTCTGTAATTTGAAAACTACCCCAAAATGCTGATAAGAATAAAAAGCAAAACATCAGAATCCACTAGCAAGAAAGGAATTAAGATGGGGAAGACAATACATTTCACACAAAGGATGTATTTAAGGATGGATGTTGCACGTGTTCTGTGGTTTATTAATAAACACATTATGGAATTGTCAATTGAAGAAAAGTGGTAAACACACAAAAGCTGTTACAGGTGTGCTAAAAGATCTGAATATGTTTAGGAAAGACTGGAAGTGGGAATTACCTTAGATGAGACTAGAGCTTTTATAAACTGTTTTTGGAGGGGGGGGGGATAGGGAATAGACAAGTGAGCTATATATTTTACCTCTAGTGTCCCTCTTTATGACTGTAGAGTACTGATTGCTAGAGTGTCAACGTGTCTGAAATACTGGTTGTATTCTTTAACTATTTAACTTAAACTCTTCCTTGCATCCCCAGGTAATGCTGTCAGGAACCTTCTTACCCAGCATCTGCTGCCATCCTGGCTTCTGTTACACACACACACACACACACAAAAAAAAAAAAAAGGGATATTTCTTTCTGGTTGAAGAAGCAATGATTTGCCTCCTTTCTTACAAATTTTGTCTATACTAGCATATATATCTCTGCTTGAAAACTATCCCTAACAGCTCTCTTTCCCAAACTGATCTTTGCCAGAAATGCTTGTATGACTTCAAAGGATATCGGTCAAAGCTTCCATTGGTGGTAACTACATTGCAAAACAGCAGCACTGCAGCTTTGGCACTAGCCCTTTGAATGGTGTGTGCTGAGAGGATAAATACCATGGTACTTGTTCTGTGTGGGCAAAATCTACCCTACTGTGGGGGAAATCTGTTGCATGGCAGTTGTGCTAACTGTGTAGAAGTATTGATGAATAGACTTTAAAGCATGTAGCAGCACAGATGTACTTGTCCATACAGGCCTAGGAAAACTGAGGGAGCAAACCTGAGGGCAATATCTCCTTTTGGCATGAGACAATGGAGTGTACCACAAGAACGGATAGCAAGCTCCATGCTGAGTTTGGCATCTGGTGACCTTTCCACGTGTCTTTATCTTTGTTACAGGTGACACTGATTAAGCTGCTGAGGTTAGGATTTCAAAGTTGCTAAGGTGATGGTGCCATAGGTCAATTATTTTTTCCTCCACCAAAGGCTAAGATTCATAAGTTGGGTAGTTGCTTTTGTTAATTTTCCAAACTTAGCACTGTAGCAGTGTCCATTCCTGCCAATGTGTCACAAAGCGACAGTGTTCTTTACTGGCTGTGATAGTTCCTGGCTAATCCATGTGATAATTCACAGAGGTGACCATGCTCATCAAGTAATGAGCCAATGTTATTTCTGGCATGCCTTTTGCTAGTAACATATTTTAAAAAGCCCTTTTTTTGTCTCTAGCACCCTTAGTCAGCTTCAACTCTGAGCTTTGGCCACATGAATTTCCCCCCTACAGTTGTGAGCAGCATCACTGTAGTCCTCCCATGACACCTAATCTTGCTTCCACTGGCCATATACTTTTTTGCCTTAATTCTAGAAGAAGATCCTTGTTCAGCCAACCCAGCCTTTTGCCTCGAATGCTTGACTTCTGATATTTAGGACTTCCAACATTTTGTAGAATTGCCTGCTCAGTTATAGCTCTTGGTTTCAGGAGAGGTCTGAAAGATGGGGGTCTCAAAACTCTCCAGACTGGTTGTTCAACTTCTGTTTTAGTAATAAAAACAGTCAGGATAATGAGTAGGAAATGAGCAAAAATTGGTGTCCTTATGTGGATGTGATTTCTGCTCTACAAAAGGCTTGGGAAAAAAAAACATAGGAGGCAGGTTTGTACTGTATGGCAAGTTGCAGCAGAGCAGAGGTCTAGCAGATAGCTCTAGCAGTGGGCTGAAAATGACAATTTCTGCTGTTAAGTTTAAAGCACCATGCATACAGATGGAGCTTCTTGGAAAGAGGCTGAGCAAGCAAGATGGCTGGAAAGACATGAGGAAAGGAAAGAATTGGAAGTGCAAAACAAAAGTGCTACTCAAGGTGGGACAGTAATCTTACTTGGAGGGGGAGGGGATTGAGGGCAGGAGGGAACTGAGGTGAAAGTAGAAGACAGTCTATTGCTGTGCTCCGAACACTCATGAGGAAGGAGAACACCCCTTGACTGAGGATTCTAGACCAGGAGATGAGGGTGCCCATGTCCTTCACCAAGAGGCTGCTTCCTTGACTAAAGGTGGCCTCCTCATTTAGAGACATGAGGTAGATGCATAAAATGACATGAACCATTTGTCTGGAACTCTTCCCTCTCAGGTGTCCACTAGTGCCATGTACTTTATCCACACCTGGGCTCTGAAAATTGTCTAGCTGGAAAAATGCCTTTTCAGCTGGTAGGATAGAGAAGATAAAGAGCCTGAACTGGAGAAAATGTGTTGGAACAGAAGGTGAAGAAAACTGGCACACAATGTCCTGACAGGGAAGCATGATACTGTGGGAGTAAGCATGAAGAAAATAGATGTGTGATTCCAAAAGGAGCGAAGTACCTGAGACGGTTTAGTTCCAGAGAGATCTGAACATCAGATTCCTTTAGGAATCTGGCAAACTGACAGCTACAGCTACTGGAGAGTGAACTGACACAGCAGATTGTTTCTGCAGTAAAATAACTTTTATTCTGACAAAATGCATTTATTTGGGAGGAAAAGAACACCGGAGTAGGCACTGTAGTGCAGTTTCCTGTCAAGTCCTCTATATGAACAAGGCAGCAGATTCTTTGAAAACTCTTCTCACAAGTCTTCAGGGTATGAAAGGACTGGAGAAAATATATTCCAAAACTGAAGAAAGAAAGTAAATGAAAAACAGTCAATGAAAATTCTCAGTTAAAAAAAAAAAAAAAGAGGAAGAAAATAGCAAAGGGATCTGAGTGTATGCCTTTTTTAAGCTCAATATTCTTATGATCTGCAAGAACTGATAATGTTAAACTCAAAAGGACCCAAGTGTTCATTCCATATGGAATGAAGAATTGTAATGTTTTGTTAGTGTAATTATTTGCTTTAGCAACCTAGTCAAAATAGTAGCAAGCAGCTATTATTAATCTAGTTAATAGCAACACTTACCGTTCAAATTTCCCAATTGTTACTAATTCCCATTAGTGATACAATTAAAACTGTTATATAGACTTTCTACCATCTCCCTCTCTTCTGTTGTGATGTTCACCTCTGTGCCTGTGGTCTGTAGTGGAGGATCTTTTTTTCCTCAGATGGGGTGGTGCAGCTATTTGTCATTGTCCAGGTTCTTCAGCAGGTAATGTACTGATGTTCGTAGTGGGGGGTTTCCTGGGACAGCTTGATGCTGTTCCTGCATATTTCCAAGCAGCTGACTGCTAACACATTTTTCTGATTGGAGTACAAATTTAGTAATATGTTCAACAAATTAGACATTAGTTAGCTGCCTGCTAGACTGTTCTGCCATTATAGCTAAGCCAAGTTGGACTATAGAATCATAGAATGTCCTGAGTTGGAAGGGGCTCACAAGGGTCATCGAGTCCAACTCCTATCCCTGCATATGACAGCCCCACAGTTCACACCATGTGTCTGAGGGCGTTGTCCAGACTCTTCTTGAACAGTCAGGCTTGGGGCCGTGACACCTTCTTGGGGAGCCTGTTCCAGTGCTCCACCACCCTCTGGGGGAAGAACCTTTTCCTCATGTCCAACCTAAACCTTCCCTGGCACATCTTCCTGACATTCCCTCGAGTTCTGTCACTGGTCACCAGAGATAAGAGATCAGCGCCTGCCCCTCCTCCTCCCCTTGTGAGGAAGCTGTAGCCACCATGAGGTCACCCCTCAGTCTCCTCCAGGCTGAATAGACCAAGTGAATTCAACTGCTCCTCATACGGCTTCCCCTCCAAACCCTTCACCAACTTTGTAGCCCTCTCCTGGACACTCTCCAGTAGCTTTATATCCTTTTTACCCTGTGTTGCCCAGAACTGCACACAGTGCTCCAGGTGAGGCCGCACCAGTGCAGAGCAGAGCGGGACAGTCGCCTCCCTCACCCGGCTGGCAATGCTGTGCTGGATGCACCCAGGACACGGGTGGCCCTCTTGGCTGCCAGGGACACTGTTGGCTCATGTTCAACTTGCCGTTGACCAGAACCCCCAGATCCCTCTCCACAGAGCTGCTCTCCAGCATCTTGTCCCCCAGTCTGTATGTACAGCCAGGGTTGCCGTGTCCCAGGTGCAAAATCCAATATTTGCCCTTGTTGAATTTAATGTGGTTGGTGATTGCCTAGTTTTCTGTTTTGTCCAGATCCCTCTGCAGGGTCCCTCTGCCCTCGAGAGTGTCACACACAGAATCACAGTGTCAAGTAACTATTGGCAATGGGCTGATACAGCTACAATCAAGCTAAAGAAGTTCAAGTCCAGATAAGCCCACCCATGTTTCTCAAACCCTTAAGGCTTTTATTGCCATGAGAACACAGGGGCTCTGCCCTGCTAACAGCAGTGACGACACTGTATTGACTGTGTTATGGGGCTACAACAGAAGTAAGGCTCATTCCTGTGATGCTAAGTAGCGTGACACCATCCTGGTAATTCTTTCCCTATGTGTCCCATGGCTTCCTACCATGTGGCCAGAGGAGTTGCAGTATTGTTGTCAGATTGAAAATGAGCACAGAAACACAGTTGTGCTTTCTTTTAAATTAACAAGAACACCAAGCTCTGCCAAGTCACCCAGGAGACCAAACCTATGTAATTTTATAATACAAGGGTTTGTGTTTATGGCTAGGACAAAAGTGCTGGAGACATAAATCAGGAAAGACCCCTTGTTTTCACTCTGCTGATGCAAAAGCTACATTTCCCCCTAGCCCCTGAGGGCTAGCGCTTATACTAGGAAGACAGAGAAGATTTGTTCTAAATCTTTTGTACACTGAGAGGAAAACCTCTGCCCAAATCTCAGCACAGCAAAGAGTAGGTTCAAATAATAAGGAATTAAAACCCAGAAATGCAATGGGCTTTTCTGACTTCCTTTTAGCTATGCCAGGCTGTCAAAATGGCATTGTTACTGTACAACATCAAATGAAATCGCTCTGTTAGTAGAGCCACTTCACTTTAAATATTTCAGAATAATTTTCCCTGCAGTCTTCTTCTCTGGTAAAAGTTTGTTATGAGAGGATGAGGCACAGATGTGTTTCTCGTGGTGTTTCAGATGGAAGAATTAAATAGTGGGCACTAACTCTAGCAGAGCCTAGGACAGGGACGCTGCTGCTGGAATATGATGTTCCTGCTTGATGTCCACAGTTTGAGGGGGGTGTTAATACTGAAGAGGGCAGGAGACTGTCTTAAGGACAGCAAAATATGCTTTATTTTGTTAAAGATTTTGACCACTCCAACTGTTTAGCTTGTCCAAGGAGTGGAAGTTTTGTCTGTCAGTTCACCCATGAGGAACAGAGACCTCTTAGTACAGGGACCCTCAGTCCAGCAGCACAGGAGGGGGCAGGGCTTTGGACTGCAAGCTAGGCAAAAATCATATTGGCAGTGAAGTGTATGATTTTTAACAGAGTCAGCCAACTCCCATACACCGATGTGCTCAAATAAAGGATGTTCCATGGCTGGAAATGTGTAAGACAGGCCCTGTTCCCAGCTGGCTGTGGGTGTATGCGGGGGCCCTGGGCCGTGGCTGTGCGGATGGCATGGCTGAGCGCAGCCCCCAGGAGGTGTAGGCCTTGCAGCCAGGGCTGGCTCCATCTGGCAGGGCTTGTGGATGGACAGTCTTCCCCAGGTTGCTAAAGCTTTCCTCCTGGGTTGCAATTTAAAACAACGAACAAAAGCAACAACAACAACAACAAAAAAGAACAGGGTTGAAAGCTGGGTTCAGATAACCAAGTCCAAGCGTCCTAACAGGAGGTGTGACTTTCATGCTGCTGGCGACTGTCCAAATGCAATCTTAGGAGCTTTAGGCTCAGGTGCTTCAGCACTTGTGAAAAAATGGCCACCTGGGAGCTGAACTTTGGGCTGCCTCTCTATTTATTTAAATCTTGACCCAAATGATGTATTAATATGTAATTGCTAGGCTGATAGGCACTGCATATGTTACAGCAGAGTGACAGAGGCTCCCAAGCCTCCCTGCAGTGCCTGTGTCCCTGACACCCGTGGTGCCTCCACACTTTCCTGCTGAGGCCGGGAGAGGGCACATCTCCATAACAGATTACACTGCTGCTTAGCAGTCACAATTAGGATTTTCCTCTCCAGTTCATTCCGCTCACTCAGGACTTAGGTGTTTTTTTTTCACTACGTAGTGCTGTGGGTTTATTGCCTTTCTTCACCTATTTGCTCTTCAAGATGAATTTGCAGCCTGGCTGGAGACTGCCAGCTGCCTTGCTTTGTTACTTGGAGGTAGGAGGTGTGGATTTGTGGAATAAATACTGTTTTGATTCAAAACTGTTAAGATGGAGCCACAAAGGAGTCTGTAGGACTCTCATCTGTTACTTCCCTGGGGGTTTCTTGGGGATGATGTGCTATTATTGCTGTGATGCTTTCTATGAAAAAAAAAAACCTGAACAAGACAGCTTTTTCTAATTTTGAGAGTAGAATGGGGCTCACATCTGTCTTTTGTTTCTGATATATGAGATGTTATAGAAGCAAGAAAATGTAGCAAGCATTAGTCTAATCCATGTTGAGGAGCAAATTTCCATGATTTGACAGAAACTAAAACCATTTAGCTTATCTTTATGAAGCAAAGTAAGGTGAGGTCAAAAACAAGAAACGTTGCCTATTTAAGGGTTTTATAAATAGACTATAATCTACTGTTCAGTGGCACCGTGATGCTCTAGAAAAGGAGCCTAAGTTTTGAGTGACAAACCGCACACCGTTCACCACTAGCTAATTAAAACTGCTGGCAAATCTCAAACAGTACCTAAAAGAACCAAAACATCTACCCACTGAATATGTATTTAAAAATATCCTGGGACAGAGTGACTTCATGCAGTGATTCCTGTATAAGTAACAATAGGCTCTTCATTGTTCACAGTTCAATTGTTTACCACTTTTTTTTCCAAATCACTGATTTCTGCATCCTCTTTTCAACTGTGAGTAGCACACATCCGGAGAAGAATGCTGGCTTAAAGGTCAAACCCTGAAAACTGATGGGTTTCTGAAACTACTGCTATTTTTTTAATGGCTGTTCTTTAAGCCTTGCATAAGCAAAGCTCTGCATTATGTCGTGCAAGCAAGGCTTTTCTGAAAGCAGCTGATGAGAAAGGAGGGTTAAGCTTACAAAGATTCATATTCGAGCAGGAATTAACAAGGCTTGGAAGCAGCTTCTTTATGGCTGCTGCTATAGGAAGTCTTTTCTTGAAGCATCTCATCCTCAACCCAAATAAATACAGAGGGCTGGGGTGGCTTAGCTGTGAAAGTCTCCATTCATAATACTGCTGTTAAATTTCGGACTGCTTAATTTATCTGGTTCAGTGTCTTGTTAGCCCCTGTGCTGGAATACTGACCCAGCCCCTTAAGCATGGTGAAAGCTGGGTAGCTGGAGCGAGGCCTCAGGGACACAACTTGCAAACCACTTCTCTTGTTTGGATGGCTTTTTGACTGCAGTTTAGTTAATCCTGAAGCCTTTATTCAGCAGAAATAAGCCATGCTGAATAACCCACCCACAGATGGTGGGACCAGGTTCCCTTCACAGCACTTTTCCTTGGCAGAACATTGGCTGGTCAGGTTTAAACTGCTGATTGTCTTTATCAGCTATACTGAGGTGAAAAAAAAAAAAAAATCTAGGCAGTTATTTGGCAATGGAGAGTCCTTAGTAACCACTTTGAAGCTCCTGTGTTAACATGAGTGGGTTAACCAGAAGGAAAGCATGTGAACGCACGTGTAGCACGAGACTGTCATGGTCTGAGCAGCCGATGTCACCTGTTGCCTATGCTCTGATCAGCCCAGGCCCATACCCCACAGACATGATGCTGCTGTGCCTCTCTTGATGTGAGATCCTGTGTGCCTGGGTGGCACCTACTGCCACAAGGCAAGCAGGAAAGAGCCACCTCCCAGGAGTTTCCATCCCTCAATGGCACATGCTCCTGTCACCACCCTGCATCTTGCAGCCCATGTCGCCTGGTCCACAATAGCTGAGCTTTAGCTAAAGGAGCCATCAACACAGAGAAGCTTGTGTGGTTGCAAAAGTGTCCTGCAGGAGAATTGCAAGCAGGACTTGTAGCTACTACAAAAGTCCATGGAGGATCTTCTCTCCCTCTGAACACCAGTGGTGCCAGACACCTGCAGTGGTGGTGGTGAGTTCATTTTTTCAGTTCCTGCTCCATCAGGGAGCTGCTGTTGTGTTCTTCCCCAGCCTGGCTGCCTTTTCTGCCCACATGCTCACTTCTGTGTTGCTGCAGAATTCAAAACAGAAGAATAAGTGGTGTCATGTGGCTGCAGCCCTCGCTGTGCTGCCCCGTCACATCGCTCTCTGTGGGGACACTCACCAGCCCAAAGTTTGATTCTGAGCCCCAGGCAGAGATTGCAACAAACTTGGGTCCATCACACATAGTGCTACTGCACTGATCTCCATGCTGGCACCTCCTGCCTGCGATTATCAGTCCCAGCTGTGAAGGACTGAGACCACCGCTCTTTTGTTTCAAAGGCTCTTCTGAGCGAGTAGGAGTTGGAAAAAGCCAGAGCAGTGGAGAGTCAATCATGTACAATAATGACAGGCACTCAAAGCTGCTTGGGATAGTGAACGTGTTTCAGATGGCCCACAGTCCTCCTTGCTGAGCCTTCTCTGCTGCTACCAGGGTCTTTGCTGAATCCATGGTCTTCAGGTTCAGATCAGACCAGGATGGCTGAATTGCTGGTGGCACTTACTGACTAAATATTAGGCATAAGCAATCATCTCTTCCTTAAACCGAGATGAAGGCTATAACCTAATGCAGTAATGTGCATGGGAAATCATCACTGAAACTGTAAAATTAAATGTGAAACTCATCATTTTCTAGAAATAGATTTTTTTCCCAAACTCTCTTTTTTGCTCTCTCCTCTGCCTTGGCTACTGCAGCAGAGGCTGAGGTATAAAAACTTGCACAATATGTGTGTGTATCCTGTGTTCCTTTCCAAAAACTTGTCAGAGTTTTCTTGGGTAGATTTTTACTTGCTGTTATTGATTTCCACAGAAAGCCAGGATATTTAACTGCTTTGTGTTTACACAGTCAGATCAGTAATGATCACTGAAATGGTATTGGGCTAGGTCATGTATGGTCAAGCTTATGTGATCCTAGGACATGTACAGGAGAAACCATGGGCATGGTGCCTCATTGCTGGACACCACGTCAGCACAGAAGTCAAATAGTACAGTACAAATATTTCTCCGCATAAAAAGTCAGCTTTGATAGATGATATTTTAAATATAGTCCAGCTTCTGGCCAAACACTACTCCTTGGCATTTAAGAGATTTTTTCAATATTAACTTCAGGGGTAAACAACCATAGCCATTGGCCAGTCACAAGCCTGGCCAGATGTCAAAACATAATGCTGTTGTGTCAGGGTAAAGGCAGGGAGCTGTTATGGAGATTGTCTCCCATCGAGCCTCCTTCTTCCCACAGCTGGGGTGTTAGGGATGGACCAGGCCTCCCCTTCTGCTGTCCAGGTGTTTTGTGGGCCCTCAGTGACCGGGGGATCACAGATATCCTGGCTACCAAGAGTTGTAGCTTCCTCAGACCCTCGTTGCCAGCATCGCTCCTGTCTGGAGACTGCCTCTGTCCCTGGTGTAAGTCCACAGTGTGTTTGGGATGCTGAATGTGCTTCTGCCTCACACTGCTTAATGGGGATCCAACTCTTCTCTAGCTTCACCACCACTACAGAGGTCTTTTGCTGCCTTTTATCCAGACGTGGACAATTTGCTTTGATGGTGCACCAGTCCAAACCTTCTGCACACCCACTGGGAAACACCTGCTCTTGGAAGTGGTGGTGGCGGGTGGATGTTCCCAGTGAGTCTGTCCTCAACCATACCTCTGACACAAAGGAACCTGGTCTCCTGCCAGGACCAGCTGTGGTCATGGTACCTGCTGGAGCTGCCTTCCCACAGGAGGTCTGTCAAGGTCCACAGAGACATCCAAGCGCTCCCTGGGTGGCAGAGCGGGGGCATCTACCAGGGCTCAGAGGTCTGGCACAGTTGCAGAGTTTGCAAGGTTTGCAACATGCAACAGTGACATCCTTTGCATTACCCTGTGCTTACAGAGCACAGAGCACTGGCCCAAGCTAAAGAAACACCTTGGCACTTGCTGGTGTCAAACCTGGCACCTGCAGAGATAAAACACAGCTTCTAACAGAAGGTTACATCAGGCTGAGAGGAAAAGTCTTCGAGTCAGCAAGGAATGGGGCCACAGGACCCCAAATAATCAAGGCTATGTGGGTCTGCCGTTCAGATGGGCCAGATCTAATTCCACACTGAGAGGAGGGGTGGGGTGGCTACTAGGTTAGTGTGTTGGTTTTAAACCACTGTATTGTTTAGAAAGTCCTTCCACAAGGCTGTGCCTATGCTTTCTCATGCAACCACCCATGCTTCTCGCCATCCTTCCTCTCCCGTACCTCCCTTTCATTTGCTACAGCTCTCCAACTGGCTGTCACCGAAGCTCAGGAGAATGAAGCCCTGAGTCTGACTGGGACATCTTGAGGCTACTTTAGCACAGATGATGACATTGATACTGATCAAAATACACACTTGGATAGAGTTACTGCCTGAAGAAAGTACTTTCACACAGGAGTTACATAAGTGCTTTAAGTCCTATACAGATTCTGATCAAGTTCATTATCTTCCTCCTGGTTTTCTGCCTTGCAAAAATCATACTCACTAAAAACCAAACAAACAAACAAAAAAACCCACAACACCAACCAAACCTCTTCCCCCCAAAAAAAACCCCAACAAACAAACAAAACAAAACACAACAGAAAGAAAGCCAAGTTAAATTATTATTTAGTAAAGACCTAAGAAATACTCTCCCTTAGAGACATTAGGCTTCCTGCATGTTTAAAGCTATTGAATTGTGACTGAAGGGCAAAATCACTAAAGCATTGAATGGGTCATTAAAACTTGCAGGATGTTCAGAAGCTCTTTGGAGGTTTTTGTTCCCTGCAGTGGAGACACCATCTGCCTTCATTTGCATTAACAATATGGCCTTTAGTAAGTGTGTCTCTCACCTGCTGCCTCTGTAATGCATCCCAGTCCTCGGGAGCTGCAGTTTTAGAGGAATCAATTTGGCCATGTACAAACTGTACTGGTTCACACCAGTCAGCCATGGGCCATGCTCCAGTCAAGCCAGCAAGAATATTTCCCCCTTATTTTAACAAGGAAAGAATTGAGTAGTGTGAGCAAAACCTGTTGTGTTTTCAAGCCTTAGGATGCTATATTGGAAAAGTGATTATCAGAAACTGAAGAGGGTGGAGAAGAGCTTATCTTTCATTCCCTCATTCCTGTGTCCATCTCCTATTTCTAAATGAACAAGTTCCAAATCATCCTTCAGTCACAAAGCACAAGATGGGATTAGTACCTATCTGCACTCTGTTTCCTCTTGAGAAGTCGTTTGGATGGGTGGAAAGGACATGTAGAGAAGGAGCTAAGGGCAGATTGGGTGCCACTGCCAGCTCTCTTCTTTCATGACTTTCAAAAAAAAAAAGGAAAAGGAAAGAAAGAAGAGCTCTGTGAGGGAGATTTCAAACAAAACCATACGCAGCTTGTTTTAGGGTTTGCAGGAGGGTTCAAGAATTGCACGTAAACCTGATTTCTTCTTGCACTACTGTTCTACTGGTTTGGCTTGTTTCTTTCATGAGGGCTTGGTGGAGCCTTCATGTAAAGAGATAAGGGAAAACCCAGCCCTGTTCATTGTGCCCATCGCTCATGCTCTCTCTTCTGGTAAGAACTTTATGACGGAGAAAATGGTGATGGAGAAGCACCTCCAGTTGGCATGGCAGAGAGGTTGCTTTTAAGCTGTTCTCTGCTTTTCGGACTTTTATGGGACTTGAAAAAGGTGCAATGAATACATATACCAAATGCAGAGAAGAGAAATCGTCTATATTTTTTGGTGTGCTTGGCTGCCTGTATGTGTGCATGGCAGTCATGAGCACACTGCAGGAGAAGCACAATCTGCCAAGTGCCAAAATTTTCAAATATCCTGTGTGAAACTTGAATAAAACTTATCTATTTTTCAACAGCATTGAATAGTGCAGTGCATTCATTTACTTCTCACTACTCGTCTGTGTTTAGGTTAACCTGTGTCTTTTTCTCACTTTAACCTAGATGGGCAAGTCTTGCTTTCCATTCAAGCTCATCCCTATTTTCTCATTTTGGTAACTTAGGTCAGTGCTGTTTGAGGTGTAAGCTCTGAAGCTCTCCTCCTGCTTCCATTGAAACTAGTGGGAATATTGCCAGTGGTGTCAGGGGAAGGAAGATCAAACACTGAATCTGTTGCTGAAGTGGACTTTGAAAATGCTTGCTAATTCAATGATTTCATGCACACTGCTTTCTAGCACAGCCTTCCTTCCTGGTGGAAAAAAAAAAAAAAAGAAGTGAGGACAACTAGAGTTTCAATTAGATATATTACAGATAAATTGACATCTCACAGCAAAATAGTTGTTTGCTGTCTCTCTGCTTTGTGTGGTAAGAAATCTTGGAGAAGAATTATACTGAAGTGTAGGAGCCCAAGGAAATGTGCAGTGCTCACTGCCACGTGTCAGTCAGCAGGGAGATCACTGTGAGCTATCTTTTCCGCTGGGATTTTTTGTATATCACAGCTGTCATGTTTTATCAGGCTGCTGGAATTTCTCCAAGCTGCAGGAAAGATGTCCTCCCTTGGATGTTTTCTTAGCAGAAGAGAGCATGTTAAAAACGTATAGCTTTTGGTTGGATGCTCCCTGAGGTTAGCTCCCTATCAGGAGGGAACAAGAAGGCAATTTCCTTCCAGGCTGCTCAACATTTGTCTGCAGCAACCCCAGTGCCTCCGTCTGGAAGTCTAACAAGCAGGAGGAGGTTGCTTCATGGGGAGCTCGCTCACCAAGCACCAGGGTGATGCGCAGGAAAGCTGATGGCACTGCCTCATCACACAGCTTTGAGTCTCCTACAAGCTGGCATTTGAACGTGTTTCATGTGCACTGTGCCAGGCCTCATGTGTGGTTATTTTGTTTTTACTTATGGAGATGGGCTTGCCTGTCTGCCTGTTCATTTGTCTGTGTAGTAACTTTTGATGAGCATTTCAGCCAAGTTTCAGGAAGGGAGAAGAGTCTCCAAGGTAACTGAAGGCTATAAGCTTCATGAAATTCAGCTTTGCAGTGAGGAAGAGATATAAAGTATCCTACTAGGGGAAAAGTGGGCAGAATTAAATCATTATACATTCTGGACTCATGTAGCCTCAGAGGAACTGCAGCACATGACAGCTCTCATCTAGTATGGGTGTGATGGGGACATGGAGCAGCTGGAGCTGCTGCAGCGCTGGCAAAGGGTTTGAGGATCACGGACATAGGTCCATAAGAATCCTGTACCTTTTATATTGTATGTTTGGTTTTGTGATTGGAGTCCTAACATCTAACAGATTACCTTGGCTGGATGTGCTCCTCGTTGTCTTGGGGATGGAACATAATAAGAAATTATGTTATTTGGCAGTTTGGTTTAGATTCTGCCCAGCTTCTCCTTTCAGATGTTAGGGCATGAAGTACTTATGTAGCTTTATGGCTCCAGAGCCATTATTCAGACTCAACAGTCTGATGACAATACTCATCCTTTTGCTCCTTTGTCCTCCAGAGGTTTTCAACTATATTGCAAAGGCAGGTGAAAGCATTTGAAGGTTGGGTATCAAAGACCTTGCTTGTACATGCCAGAGGGATTCTGTAAGACCAGTGTGTCCTAAGCAGAAGACTGAGCAAGCTAAGCCTCTGATTTTTCCTGGTAAAACCACGGAACACTTTGCAGCTTACTTCGCTGGAACCAATACACAATCCTTGACCCACCAATAATGAGGTTGTGGTTTGGGTGAGTGCAGCTGTGAAGCAGACCAGGCCAGGAGGCAGCTGGGCAATGCCTACTGCCCCACCATCTCCCCCTGAGTGCCAGCTAAGGCACTGAGTGGCCTTCGCTTTCAATAAAAACAGGAGCAATGCAGTTTTGCACCAGGATTGATGAAGTGCACAGATGTGTCAACAGCTTCCTCAGAGGAAGAAACCACATCACCTCCCAGTGAAAAAGGGAAGGCCACAGGCATGGTTCAGCCTGGAGAAGAGGAGACTGAGGGGAGACCTCATGGTGGCTACAGCTTCCTCACAAGGGGAGGAGGAGAGGCAGGCGCTGATCTCTTCTCTCTGGTGACCAGTGACAGAACTGAGGGAATGGCAGGAAGATGTGCCAGAGGAGGTTCCAGTTAGACATTAGGAGAAGGCTCTTCCTGCAAAGGGTGGTGGAGCACTGGAACAGGCTCCCCAGGGAGGTGTCACGGCCCCAAGCCTGACAGAGTTCAAGAAGAGATTGGACAACACCCTCAGACACATGGTGTGAACTGTGGGGTTGTCCTGTGCAGGGACAGGAGTTGGACTCGATGATCCTTGTGGGTTCCGTCCAACTCAGGACATTCTATGATTCTATGGCTGGTGGTGGGGAAAGCTGGCTTTGTGCCCTGAGCACCACACAGGGATGTGAGCCAAGACCTATTTCCAGGGACACTGCTGGGTTGCCACATTGGCTTGTCCAAATTACTCTTTGTTCCCTGACTGGGAAGCAGGGAGAGGAAGACAGCTTTACTCCATGAGGGGATGGGTCCTTAACTCTTGAGTGCTTATCAGATGCTCCATTGATGAACCCCCTGGGAAGTCAGTCTGCAGGTAACTTCTTACAGTCACTGGGAGTAGCATTCCCAATGCAGGCAGTGCTGCAATAGCCAAAAAGAAATTTCCTGTTTTCCTTTTAAGCCCAAAGCCTTTTGTCTAGTGCATCACATCATTCATCGATGTGGCAAGGTACTCTAAAGATTTTTTTTAAATCAATCTGATTTAGTGGCTGTAGTTTCCAATGCCATCTCAGTTTTCATACTAAAGGAAATTAGTAATTTTGTGTTTAAAAAAGGAAAGAAACAGCCACCCAAGCTCCAAAAATTTCCTTCAAGCAGAACTTGCTTTCATTTCCCTTTCAGACTCCTGGATCTGTAGCTGTGCAGCCTTGTGTAACACAAGCTGACCCTCTTCACAAAGAGCAGTTATACGCCTTGAAAGGGGGGGCAGAGGGGAATGGTCACCAGTTTTAAAGTTTCATATCTGTCTTTCTGGAAAATGTGAGGTTCCTGTTAGCTGCAGCAGCTGGTTTAATCAATAAGCTAAATAAACAATATTCATCTGGAAAGAGTTAGCAGCCCCATCAAGCAGAGGCAAGCGAAGAGCGGTGCATTTAGTGCCGCTCTGCAAGCTGAAGTGTTCAGTGGAGATTTTGGGAGAACTTTCTTGACCCCATTTGTCCTTCTTGATTGAAGAGCAACTCCTGTTGTTTGCTTCCACTCACGTGGACTCCAGCTGCTTCAAGAGCTGCTTGTCTCTCTCTGTTTCGCACGTACGAGCCCATGAACACTTGTGTGCAGACACACTTGCATACACAGCCCTACACCCAGACAAGTATACATGCACTTGCCCATGCACTCATGAACACACAGGCACCTTTTCGCAGAATCACAGAATGTTAGAGATTGGAAGGGACCTCAAAAGATCATTTAGTCCAATCCCCTATCTTGTCTCCTAGTATTAATGTAAGTCCTATGCACATATGCTCAGTGATTGCTCTTACTTCATGCTGGAAACAGTCAGGTTAGCCTTAGCTGGAGACAGCCATGCTATGGGTGGGATGGCTCTATATGTACAGTATCTTCTCTATTAATTGACAAAAGGATCATAAAATAACGCCTATAAGGAGCGAGGGCGACGTCCCCTCATCTGGAATGGAGGTTGCAGGCAAAATCTTTCCGAGGCAGAGAAATTTGCTATGAGGTCGGTCAGGTGTTAATAAAGCACGGCAATTTTTCTTTTAAAAAGGCCAATAATGCATGACTGATCATGAGTTTTGCAGGGCAAATGTCTGTTTGCCAGCTTGTTTGACCCAACAGGGCCACTAACACCATGTGTCCTCACCACAAGGCGGTGCTGGGATCCACCACTCCTGAGCATCGCAGGAACTCCAAGTATGAGAGGCCACAGGGTCAGCCCAGCTCAGCCAGAGAATATCCTTTCCCCACCTTGGCCTTCTGCTACCCCAGTTCCCCATCATGCCATCCTTCCTCCCCTTTGCATTCACTCTGGCAGGCAGACGAGTCACTTAACTGGGTCACGAACTTGGGGAAAAAAACCCAAACCAACAAACCCTTGTTTCTTTTCCTGTCTTCTGCTCTACTGCTGAGTTTGAATCTGATGACCAGCTTCGCTCTGCTGAATGACAGGGCTGCCTGAACGCAGCAACCAGAGTGAACAGCCCAGGGCAAGGAGGGAGGAGAAGGATGGTAGAGGAGGGCTGGGACCTACTCCCTTAGGTGGAGGGGGATGCTGAGGTTGCTCACGCCGAGATGTGCAGCTCTACTCAGGTGTGCCATAATGTGCTCCAGACTGAGATGGTTTCAGTACTAAAAAAGGGATACAGAAGGGGAATATTTTTTCACCAGACAAAAGCTAATAGCCCTGAGAGGAGGTGTCAAAGAGGAACAAAGTCCTTCTGTTTTATCCTTAAACAAACCTACCAAAGTTAACCCCAATGTCAGTAGGATGGGGCTTAATCTTGGGAAGACTCTCTCAAAGTAGAGCTAACATACCTCAAACAGGTTTGATGGGGTTTCACTTTTGGCTAGCCCATATGGCCTGGTTATATCGAACTAAAAGCCACATCTTTTAGTAATGAAGAAAACCTCTTGTTAGCTTCAGCTGCCTCCTTTCTATGTCTCTTGAAAACCATGCTGTTGTGTCCCATGACTGCTACTCCTTGTGACACACACAAGGCTAGTATTTTTAGTATAATTTAAAGAGAACAGTTATTTTCACTCAATTAATAAGTTAAATCTAGTAAACCCAACTTATGTCCCCCAGAAGAAAGCAAACCCCTATTTATTGTACAAGTATCAGGGCTATTTCCCAAAAGTTAAATAAAACCTAAAGGGATTGCCACATAGCCGTTGCTAAGAATTATAGATCCTGTATCAATGAAAAGCAAAAATAGCCATCCCAGAGGAGAAAGGGGGCACAAAATGGGAGCGAAAACCAAGTAGTTTCATGTTTTTGTAATAAAAAATGTAGTGATATCGGGTCTCCAGCATTTCCATGTATGATACGCTCCTGGGAAGTCAGCAGGACTAGTCTTGTAAGCAAATACTTGCCCATTTGGAGAAAATAACGAGAATAGCAAGTGTCACATTAGGTTTCCCACACAGGCTATCCTGGAATAACTGCTTTGGGTAGGGAATCTTGCTGAATAGAAATGATTTTGTTCCAGAATAGTGAGTTTTTTCTGGAAACACACTAATTCTTTTACAACAGTATCTGTCTGCCATTGCCGTTTTTGTTAGTTTCACCCCGCAGCCAGGCCCAGCCTTTGCCCTGTGAGCCCTGTGCTAGCTGGGACTGGAGCTGCCCCTCTGGGCTCAAGCATTTCTTTCACTTAGTGTGGACAAAGGCAAATTTTTGAACCATTAATTTTTGGGATTGCTTTCATAATGATGGAGGCTTTTGTTCTTTTTTTTTTTTTTTTTTGTCCATGAATAGTCAGTAGTTTTTCCTGAGTTGATTTTTTAATTTTTTTCTAATGATTTCCAGACACTGATTGGAGATGCTACTTTCGTTTTTGTGATTATTACCTATACAAACAGCTTTGATTCCACTCACATTTGCTGTCTGTGCAGTACTGCTTTTGCAGACTTTGAAACAAGAGCTGAGGCCCTTCTGTTCCCACAGTGAGATCCACAAAGCAAGGACCCTGTCTTAGCTCCCCCTCAGAGCCCCATGGAGTATCTCCAGCTTCCAAAGGAAAGACTTGGGCACATCAGGCATCCTCTCACCTATGTGGGGACCAGCAGATGAGTTATGGGCTTCCTTGTCAGCAGGTTCAGGCCTTTTTTTTCAGAACCAGTCAAACCAAGGCTTGAAATGGCACGTGAACCAAGATCTTCAGCCAAAATCTTTGCAGAGGAATATTCAACAATCAAATACAGTATCATTTCTGTGCCAATAAATGTGCCACATGTGAGTGGATGTAAATATGAGTCAGAAAAACTGTCCAAATAAATGTCATCATTAGCTTCTGCTAGGAATAGAGGCTTCTCTAAGCATTCAGGTGTAATGCCAAGTTCTTGGGAAATAATAATTCAATCAAACCAGTAAGTCAACAAAAAGCATACCACACACTTGGATTGCATATCTGGGTGTACGTTCATTAACTTTGCTACATATTTATACTAGCTGAGATTTTTTTTTTCATGTGGAGCAAATAAATTTATAGGAAAATAATAAGTATTTTTCAGACAAGTTCACCAGAAGGTGATGGGTAAAGACCATTTGCAATCTTAGCTAAAAGTGAATCAGAAAAATATTATGAACAGAAGAGTCATTGAAAGCCTGCACATTTGACAAACCTCTCTGCAGCAGGATTTGTTTTGTTTTCAGTTCATGCCCAGCGGCTGAAAATCAAACACAAATGCCAAAGGTTCACCTAGTTCTTCGGTCTGCTGCTTTTTTTTCCTTTCTTTTTTTTTTTCTTTTACTTATTTTTTTTTTCTTCCCAAACAGTAAAAAAAAAAAGACAAAAAGAAAGGGAATAGTTTTCAGAAAATGCTCTGTGAGCATACACAACACTTTTCAGTCATATATTTTTTCTTCAGACATCTGAACCTTTTCTCCCTCATAGGATGTCATTAGCATATAATTAAGGTGCCAGATCTGTGACATTTTCCTGTATGCTTAATGGGGTGAGTTCTTGAGGTTTCTTGGGAGTTTTTTTTCCCCAAACAGAGGTCAAACAGTTAACTAGTCATTCCTTTCCTCCTTCTATTTATATGCCATGCAAGGAGCAGGATGTTGTAACATTCTCTTGTGGTTGACCATAAGGAAAATATTCCATTTCTCTTTGGAGGAAATCCTCAACAGGCCCCCACAGCAGTACTTCATTTCTGGCTTTTTGGGGGAAACCTCTCTGTGTGTCCTCCATACCAGGCACAGCAGCAGAGGAAACCACTGTCTGCTGGCAAAAGCCTTCCTTCCCTTCTCTCCTACCGCACACCTCTGCTTTCTGTCACACTATATCATAATTCATCCTAGAACCATAGAATCATGGAACAGTTTGGGTTGGAAGGGACCTTCGAAGGTCATCTAGTCCAACCCCCTGTAGTGAGCAGGGACATCTTCAACTAGATCAGGTTGCTCAGAGCCCCATCCGGCTTGGCCTGGAATGTCTCCAGGGATGGGGCACCTACCACCTCTCTACGCAACCTGTGCCAGTGTTTCACCTCATTACAAAAAATTTCTTCCTCATGTCTAGCCTGAATCTCCCCTCTTTTAGTTTAAAACCATTATCCCTTGTTCTATCGCAATAGGCCTTTCTAAAAAGTCCGTCCCTATATTTCTTATAGTCCCCTTTTAAGTACTGAAAGGCCACAATAAGGTTTCCCTGGAGCCTTCTCCAGGCTGAACAACCCCAACTCTCCCCAAAGCAAATGCTGTACCTTCTCCTGAAATCCGTAACCTCACCCTGCGGACCACAGTGGTGTGTGACCCCTGTCCATGAATCTAAGCCAAGAGCTTATAAACAGGAATGATACAGACCTGAAATTTTTCACGTTTCTCTTAGAGACCTGGCAGGACTGTGTCGATGCCCTGACCCTTCTCTAAGTACCTCTGTGCCCAGGGCATGTAAACAAAAGAGCCCTGGAAGGCCTCCATAGAGGCTGCTCATTCACAGGGTGCCTGAGGGGAGCAGGGGATGCTGTGGAGCAATCCAGCTGTAAAAGCAATTATGGCTGCTTTCCCCAGCAAAGGAGCTCAGGGGCTGAGCCCCAGCCCCTCTTCAGCTGCAGACAAAAAGGAGAGAAAATAAACTCTTTGAGTCTCAAGTACCTTTTCACCATGTGGAGAGGAAATGTCCCATGGATTTTGTTTTTCCTTTCAAGCAGTCAGCATCCCATCCTTTTGAAATCTTTGTGTTGGGGCGCTGGTCTCCACCTCCACTCAGCACTGCACAGGGGGCTTTTTTCCTGGGAAGAACCAGGGGGAGAAAGAATAGAAAACATTACTGATTTTTAAAGAGACACAACTTTCCCCCGGAACAGGTGGGTGTGTCTTGAGATCACAGACTTCAGGCTGCCCAGCAATTGAAGCTCTTCTGCTCTTCCCCTTCCAAGATGCTCTTTGAGGTCTGTGTCCATCCCTTCCTATTATCTAAAGTCCGTGGCATTGTAAACAAGATCAGCAATTACAGGTGACGTCCTTCTGGCTTGGAATCTCGGGTGGCAGCAAGGACACAGGACAGAGGTATCTGTGTATAAAAACGGAGCAATTTGCTGTTGTAGAATTTTTAATGAATTTCATGTGAACAGCACTGCCCACAGGTACCCTGACCCTGTTTTCGGGTAGACGTTTCTGAATTGGAGAGAAAGTCTCAATCTTGTTGCTGGGCACTTAAATGTCAGCAGATCAACTTAATTAATGGTCTCACCCCTTTAAGTCAAATTCTGCCCTATGTAGCTTAGGACGTGTCTCTGTCAAACCTGTCTGCTTCAGCCTCTTAAGTCCTTCCCACACAGATTCTGTGCTTTAGCCTTGGTCCTTATGGAGTAAGAGAAAACCTCTTGGCTCCTAGCGGGGGAACATAAGGGAAGTAATGAAACCTGAAAATGATAGACCCCTCTGAAAATCATGCTGTTATTTAGAGGCACAAACACAGGCTTATAAAATTCATGTTGTACACCTAAGTTTCATAACATTGGCTTCATACGTAAATCATGCCAAATCCTGTATGACATAAGAAGGATTTTCAGTGGCAATGCAGCTGCTAGGAGAGGCTTAATCACTCCATACAACTTCTTGTGGGTAACATGATGATGACATTTCCAGCAGGGAAGGAACTGGCTTACTATCATCACTTACCTCCTCTGGAGGAGACCATTTCATGACCAAACACAGCGTCCAAGGAAGATGAGCCAGCATAGCAAGGAGTGCTCAGTGGCACCCGACAGGTGATATGACCAGAGCACAACTGTGTTTTGCTCTTTTTGAAGAAAATGAGCAAGCAATCCAGGAAGGGAAACACAAAAGTCAAGGATACATTTTTGCAGATGATCTATTGCCTTTCTTATGAATGACATGGAAATGGATTGTAATTGCCAAGATGAGGACCTATTACAAAATATTATCTTCCTTGAAATGTCTCTGAAAGTAAGAACATTTCAGTTCAAGCAATTCCAGGAGGAAACAGCAACACAGTTATCCTATGTACACATAGATGGCATTCATAATGGTTATATTATTTCTGTTTTCAGATACAGAATCGTAGACTTCCATATTGAGCAGGCAAGGAGAAAGCTAATCAAAGCATGGGCTTGAAGTCATAAAAATCCAATGGGCTGCCATTACCCCTGTAGAACTCATTTCCTCTTCCCAGCAGAGCTCCTCAGAGCTGCCAAGAGGAAATGGCAATTTCTCAGCTAAGGGCAACCTTTCTTGGGTGACTTATCAGCATTGGTCCCCACGTGGATTGGAATGTATAGTACTGCAAGGTAGTAATCATACATATAGGCTTAGCTTAGACATCATTTGGTGACTGGAAACACCCCCTTGGTATAGTCCTTGTATCAAAGGCAACTGGTGTGACAACCAGGGCTCCCTCCCAGCTTTGAGCCAGTTGTAAACTCTCTAGTCTGGCCAATATCCACACATTACTTAAGCGTTTCTTTTGGTTGAACTGCTCAGATGTGTTCTAGTGCCTCTAGTAGAATTAATGCGCCTCATTTTGGCGGGGTGTATCCTGACACAACAGCAAACACTCCAGCCATATCACCCTGTTGCCTCACAGTATTTAGCTTTTGACCTTAGTTACGTGGTATGGATGCTTAAACCATCTTGCCATGTTGGCACTTCTTACTTTGTGTGATGAGAATAGCACCTCTTGAACCGGGAGATGGGCCAAAGGAGGGGGAACAGGGACCCCCTTTAAGGAGTCCCTTATGAGGGATAGCACTGGAGTTTTGCACACTCTGCTCCAGAGCCTGCTTTCCCTAGTCGGAGCGAGGCTGAAGTTAAAAGGCATTTGCTGGTTATGCAGCAATGTGCTTTGCAGGGTCCCTGCCAGCTGTGTTCCAGCTGCACCTCCCAGGGACAAGGGTTGCTGTGACCCACTCAGGACATGTTCTGGAGGAGGCATAGATGGGCCCACACCTGCATCCCTCTGATTTCACCTTGTAGCCAACTTCACAGGTGTCCACACCTGCCCAACTTGCCATACTTAGCCACAGCCAAAATTCAGGAACCAAAGGCCATTCCAGAAACTTGGTTTCAGCTTTGCTGTCCTCATAACTTCAGTTGCCCAGCTAACAAACCCTGTGCTGCACGCACATGGTCCATGTGCTCAGCAACTCTCTTTAGTTCACAGAATACAGTGCGATGCTCATGGCTCAGGGTTTTCCTGTGGTAGCAGCCTGAAAATTGGCATCAAAGTATCAGTGTGGCAATTTCAATTTACAAGTTAAAGGTATTAGAAAAGAACTGCCTTTCAGATCCATCAATTTAAAGTAATTATGGGTTCATTTAGGAAATCATTCAGTGGAGCACTCTGGATTGACTGGAGCAGTCATACTGGCTTGAACTTGTTGACTTGACCTTTCATTCAGACAACAAAGAGCTTGTGTTGAAGCAGCTAGTCATTGTGCTCATCAGGAAAAAATTATTTCTCCCTTACAAGCGCATATGTATTTGTCTGTGTAGAGCTCGATGGAAGATTCAAAACAACTGCCTACTTGTGATTTCATGAGCATATTCATAAGAAAATCGGCACACATAAAATACCTAACCTATCCCCAAACAGCTACCAGCTATTCTAATTGAAATGACTGTAGTAACCCTAGCATTGCAAATACCCCTCTCAACACAATTACCTTCTAAATCTTACAAAACTGAAGGAGACTAAGAAGATCTGGAGCATTTGCATGTGAATATTTTTAACCAGCTCTAATTTTTAGCTGATACAGTTGTAAAGAAAATCTTGAAATGTGGCTCAGAGAAACCCACTATAAAAATCTGTCATTGAGACTTGTCTGGATCTGCAAAAAGCCCTGTAATGAGTCGGATCCTGGGCCTAAATCTTGCATTTCAATGTATGTGGTAGTTAACTCTGGAAACTAACAAAGAAAATGCAAATATTAGCACTTTTCACTATTTACCTGCTTCTCATTTTAGTGGAAACACTTGATCTACAGACTCATTCCAGATACGTTCTTATGCTTTCAGAGTCTAAACATCTCTGTCTTTCTCTCCCTGCTTCCCTTTGTGTGGCTATTTTCCATACAAAATCCAGCAGCATGTTGAATACGAAACATGATGTGGGAACATTCAATTAATGCAATTAAGTAAGACACAGACTCATGTTTCACGCTAATCATTTCCATAACCCAACAAAAGCCTGCCACATTTTTAATTTATTGGGAGCTGCCACCGAGTTTCCAGTCTGCTGCACCAGAGCCATCTGAAATGTAGGTCAGGCTTGCCAAGTCCACTTCTCTATGAACCAGTCTGTGTTGTTCCCCAGGGGGTGGGTGCGTACATCTTCACCACCTCTCCCGCTGTGAGGACATGGCCAGCCTCCTGTGGTAGTTCCTGCCGGCCGGTGGCTGCTTCGCTCTGCTTTGGGGCTGAGGGGTGGGTCCTTCGTGCCTTGGGTAAGAAAATGAGTGGGAAGTTACCCCCCCATGGTGCAATGGCTTTTGGCTGCATCAGGCCCGTGAGGGTGGCCAACTGTATCCAAACGCAAGGCTGGTAGTACCGTGCATTGGAGGTGGGTTGAAGTGGCGCACTGAGTCCAGTGCTCCCAGTTTGGCACTGGGTGCAAGCACCATGTCCACAGTGGGAAAGGGGAAGGGCCATGGCAAGAAACCCTCCCAAAGGCTTGAGCATGGGCCAAAATTGTAACACCATATGGTCTACAGAGGTTCCTGGCAGTGGGGCAAGACATGGCCGGTGTGAAAGCTTCTCCCCAGCCTCGCTGCTGTTATCAGGGACAGACTGGGAGCTGGAGAAGAAAGGGTCAAGGGCTGGAAAGACCAGGAACACCAGGGAGGCAGCTGTGTTTTGGACAGACTTGGTGGGAGCAAGCTCAGAGACTGGGGGAGCAGCCAAGAAAGGAGGCTACAATATCCAATGGTATTATGTACAGGGTGTGAGATTTGCCTTTAGTCATTGTGACAGGCAGCTTGGGCTTCTGTCAAACTTTGGAGGGGACAAGGAAATCCACCGTTATGCCAGGTGGTCAGGAGATCCTGTGTTAATTCACCAGAGCTAATATGCGGTCTGAGGTTTCGGTTGCTCCATCAAGAATGACTGCACACCCCTTGGAGAAATCACTTTTCAGATCACTAAGCTACGCACAGAAAACCAGCTCAGGCAGTTTCCCTGGTTCCAGGAGTAATTTCCCAGGCTTGAAAAAGGGAGGCTCGCTCGTGTTTTAATCTCTTTTCATGGAGTAAGGCATCTCCTATATCTCATGCAAACTCCCTTGTGAATGACATCATGGCCAGAGACACCTGTTTTCCAAGACAGGGTGTTATTAGGAGGGATTTTCCTCACTGGCTGTGTAACACAAATTAAAGCAGAGTGACATAAGCATGGGTGCCCTGAAACCGATGTGAGCTCTGAGACTTCAGCCCCATGTCTTCCTAAAAGTTACACCAATATGTTGGAGGCTTTGAATTTCCATCAATTACAGATACAATGTTGAGGAGCTGCAAAACCTGCCTAAGACATTTGGCTATAAGGAATCATTGGAAATCTCTCTTGCATGGCTGGAGAACTTAATGAACCACCTTGAAACTCCTTAAGGTAGCTTTGTAGGGGGGATCTTTCCTCTTCTGACCCTTTTGTTGTCTCTGACTTACAAAAGTATTTGAGAAATGAGGACAGGAAAAAATGTCATATACAATTGTGAGATAATATGTAACATTGAAGAAAGGGCCTTTATTGATACTGCCAGTGCAGAGGCACATGTTAGCTAGAGACAGTAACTCAACAGGCATGTGTGATTTCCCACCATTGACCACCAAAGGGGAAGAGCAAACATTTTATAAAGCTTCATTCTGCTGCAGATAAATCCAACATTAGACCCATATGCAATAATCCAGTGCATCCCACAGACCATCTGCCAGGATATCTTATGGACTTCCATGCCTCCATGTGAGACTCCTACCTAACACTGTCACAGGGCTCATGTACTTCCGAAGACTAACCATGGGAAGCTTGATATAGCTTTGTAGGCTGTGAATCTCTGCTTTTGAAACCACAGCTTTAGGTAATTCAGGCCTGGATATAAACTGGACTAACTGTACCACAGTCAAGTGCAGTGTCAATGAACTTTGCATGTCATGTGTGCTGTTAAGAGCAGCATGGTGGACACAATACAGTGATGTAGGGCTTGTATTGCATGCTCCCACACTAGCATTCAATTTGAAACCCTAAATTTGACCCTTTGTTGGTTTTTTGGTTAGTAGGTTATATTAATTGTAAAGAGGAAGCCTTTTGTAGTCCTAAGCAGCAAGTGCAATAACTATTTCGGGTCATCACAAATGCTTAAGCTGGCTAGAAAGCAGAATGTCTGAGCTATGTTTTAAAAAAAAATGTTGGCTTTGAGCCCAAACTAGATCAAATTCAGAAATATTAGCAATTTCCTACAATCTGTGGAATTCCAAAAAAGTTTAATTTGAAAAGAACAGTCCCAAACAAATTCTGCTCAGCAGCTTGCAGTCCTGTGAGAAGAAATGAAAAACTTTGGGTGCCAGGGTTTTTCAGAGAGCTCAGGAGAATCCCAGCTCAGCCAGACACCCAGAGATGTGAATGCCTGCAGCTGTGATCCAGGCTGTATGGAAGGTGTCATGATTTTCCTGGTAGTTGTTATGGATTTCCAGGCTGCAAGCCCAAGAGGACGCCAGCTCCAGGGCAATGTGCCCTGAATCTAACCCAGGTTCTTCCCTGTGTCCTGTGCACTGGGCTGGATAACAAGCTCACTGAAGCTGCTTGTTCCAGACAAAATGTTCCTTATTCAGTGAGTCGGCAACATCAGACTGTTTCCATTTCAAGCTCGTGCTGTTGAGCTGGAAAGCTGAGTACATCTGCACAGGTTGGGAGAGGCCAATGTGACAGACAGCTCTGGAGATGGTTCAGAAGGGAAAAAGAATGAAAATAAAGAGAGGTGGGAGCTCAGGGAAAGTCTCAAGTCGAACAAGCAACTAATCCGACAGAATCCATGTAGTGGTTGACTTGCTATACTCATCCCATATAGTCTGATGTGACACTGGAAGAAATACTGAGATTTTTCTTCTGCTAGCACTGTTCTGTTCAATTCGTCACCTTCAGCTTTTGGGCTGGAGAGCTCAGGTTTGTTGAAAGAGAAACTGTCCACATGTTGTTTCCTTTGCTGCTGAAAGCAGGACTCTGTGCAGTCTTGGAAATGCAGAAGCACTTCTGAGGCTGGATGCTCAAGAGCCTCTGATTCTACACTTTCTAGCTGCTGATTAAATTGGAAAGAACCACACTGAGAGCAGTTTCCAAGAAAGAATTGCTATTAATTAGCAATGCATTTTTCGTATCATGTGCAGTGATCATAGAGAAGCTTCAGAAAGTCTGAGACTCCTTAGACTTATTCCAGAAATGGATCAGGGCTTTAATGGTAACTAAGTTCACAACTGAAGGCAGGTTTTTATTTTTAAACTCATTGCCAGTTCTTTCAAAAGTTTTCAGAGAAGAAATAATCTCGTCTACTGGATCATCCGGAAGAGGAGAATAAATTAATGATGAGCCTTCACAGCCTTCTATGCAACATTTCTAAGTACTGGAGCATTGATTGTAAAGTTCTCCATTGATGGTCTTGACTGGCTAGAGGTTACAAATGCATCCTTAGGAGATACTTTTCATTAAATAGCATGCCTTGCAGCAGATATCCATTTATAGAGCATCAAAAAGGATGAAAAATGCTGTGGGTTATTACTGTCCCTGAATACCCTTCATTTATAGGACATTTGAGTCATTTTTGCAGTGGCAAGAGCAATGATGAGTCTATCACGAACATCAGAAGCAAAGCATGCACTGTAAATGCGAAAGTTGACTGCTTCTTTGCCACAAGCTTTCCCAGAATTTTGTTGACATTACAAAATTTTATACGTGCATACATATATGTCAACATCTATATAGAAGTGTGTGCATATACGCCTCTATTGCTGCAGTCCTATGCCTAATAAATCACTATGGCCCTATAAAATCCCAGTTACTAATGTGTTTAAAATAAAATATGAATGTATATTTATAACGATGTGTAATATTTTATATAACACTCACCAACAGATGTCCAGGGAGCAGCAAAATTTTAATTAAGGTTTTCCATTGCTTTTCCTAAGAAGTCAAATCAAAGTCCCAGGGAAGACAGAAGCGAGACATGAAAAAAAAAACCACACAGAGACAAATGTTTACATGTATTTTATAACTTAGTCTGTAAGGGACATCTGTGGCTCATCTAGTGTAAAAAAGCCAAGACTATCTGGTATGAAGCTTTTTTCTATGTATGTTTCTGTAATGATCATACCATGAGTAGTGTGGAAAAACCCTTCAGTGTTCTGAATTCCTCTTAGCGTTTCTCACACAATCTATCAGCACTTTATAAAGAGATATTTTAGAGACAGGGAAAGCTATCTCAGATAGCACCAGCAAGCCATGTGCTGCTGAAGTCACCCATGGTGGGCTAGAAATGCAGCGTCCCAGGGTAATGTCATTGGGAAGGGTAAGGCAGGGGTGCAACAACTGCCTATAAAGATAGATCCAAATGAGCTTTAAAATAGCAAATGTGGGTGCTGGTGAGAGCGTGGCCATGTAACCATGGAATGTGGCATGGCCTGGGCAGATGGGCAATTGCTCAGTGCTGCAGGCAGGGTTTGCGGTGGTGCTGTTCCTACACTCTCGTGGAAGCTGGTATATTTGGTTTAAAACAAACTACAAAAACATGGACATAACTGCAGAAATATGTTTGACACATTTTTAAGTGGGTCTCTCAACAATTATAATTCTGCTGGCTGAGGACCTCATAAGTTTTATTGAATTTAAACCATCTTTGGACACAAGAAAGTCTCATACCTGATTTACAAAGAGGTACGCAAAGGAAGGAAGATTCATGTAGTTGCCCAGTGTCCCAGAGGATGTCCCTGAGTGCCCTGGACACAGGCTAATGCCTTCTCCACAGTACCAGGCTCCTGCCCCCAGGAGCCTACTGACTCAGAGCAGAAGTGGGAGACAGTGGACACCTCTTGCACACAGAAAGGATGATTTTCCTGAGTTTAAGGGAATTACTCAGCTGCTCCTAGAAGCTGGTATCATGGTGTTTTCCAGAGATCAAACCTCCCCATCATCCAGTGCTGGAGGCCATGCTCAGGGTCCTTTCTGCATGTTAATACAACTCCCCTATTACTCTTGCTTGAAAATATGTGATGAGGAGCTTATCTCTGGATCCTTGGCATCTTCTCCCCCACTTCATACTCAGAGTCTCCTGGTTTCATGTGGCTGGGGAAGCTCTGAGGGACTGACACCGGAGACAGGACGCAGCATAAGATGAACAACCGGACAGTTTCAGCATGCCATTTCCTTGTATATTTAAGCAGATCCAGACTGCCTCTGAGCCAGGTGACCCAGAAAAGTCATCAGCCTGCTCAGAATGGAGCGGTATAGCACAGGAATCATTTGTTTGCTGTCCTCCTGTGTGCTATCAGGAAACCATGCACTGAGTGATTAAGTGCCTTCCCGTGCAGGATCTGTTTCTTTGCAGCCTGTCTCCTCTTGAGCTGAAGAGTGCTGAGATGGGTCAGACACCATTGAGCTGGGCTGGTTCTGCAACTTCTCAGCCCTGATGGAAATACATATGGTAGATAACAGGGCAGGGATCCCAATCTAATCTGCCCTGGTGGAAAAAAATATTATATTTTTCACTCTGATGCATTAACTTGAAGGCTTTTTTTATGTAAATATTGATTTTGCCTGACTAATGTAAGTGGCCTAATTAGACCCTGTTTCTGAACAGGTTTAGAATTGCTGGTCATTCTGTGACCAGTTACTTGTGCTGATACACTTATGCTACTCATAAAGCAGCACTGTGTTAAAATATTCTGCTTGATTCATTTCATTCAGTATCTCAAAGGAAACTTCACAGAAAAAAATGTTGTGAAATCAGCAGTAAGATGTTCACTCTTGATTCTAATTACTCTCCCTGGTTATTTTGGGGCATTATTAGATATGATTAAGTGCACGATCAGTAGACAGACCTGTTTTTATACATTGCACTTCATATTCAGAGAAGGCTACTGCAATGTGTACCTCACAACATGAGTAATATGTTGAAAATCAATTAACAGGTGAAAAAACATGCCGGTACATGAAGCAACATCTGAAAAGGGCACTCAGTTCTTCCTTGGGATCTTACTCATTAAACAATGAAAGAAAACCCACACAGATGAAGGCTGAACCATTCATTTGGAAGTTTTTAATTTCTTCCCTAAGGGAAACTGAAGAATATTTTTTACAGTATATACTATCTAGTGTTATAAATCCCTCTTTTTTGGCCTAAAACATTTGTTTCTATAGCATGTCCTATATACTAAATGCTGTGCAGTTGGGCACTTACTAATGTGAGGGAAGTTAAACTCACAGAACCTGCCTGCGATGGGGAAGGTTGTTACTCCCATTTGACAGGTAGGAACCCTGTTGGACAAAGAAGTTGAAGACTTCACTCAAGGTCATGCTGGAAATCTGTAGTGCAAAGCACCAGTTCCCAGACTTCCAGTGGAAGTTTAAAGTGCAAAACTACATAGTTCAGAACCACGAGCCGGGAAAATACTGACAGATCTGCTAAGGTGTCTGAGGATAGGATTATGACAATGTGCTGTGGGACATGCTCTTCAGGCTTTGGCTGCCTCTGCTCTGTCTCAAGGGCCCTGAAAACCAGTAAACTGCCACCTTTAAGCACACCACAGTGCCCTGAGGGTGTGGACAACATCTGCCTCCAGCGCAACCAGAGCTGCAGCTGTGGTTTCCAGGATGGCTGCACATCAGTAGCTCCCTCATGGGGCTCAGAGAGGGCATCCATGGTGTGGCCCTTTTCAGTGAGATGAAAAAATATGGGCCCAGAGAAAAAAAGAAAACAGGACAGTCCTGTCACTGTACCGGAGCCAAGGTTTTGCATGCAGAGACCATTGCCTGCACACTTACGGGAAAAGCAATATTTTCTGCAAACTGTTGGTTTTAAGTGGGACCTAAAGCCTTTCGTTTTTGTTTTTCCTTTTTTAACTTCTGCAGTGCTTGCACCTGTTCTATGAAATGGGCTCCTTTATGAAATGGGCAACTTCCAGACTTGTGTACAACCAGCTTCCTTTCCCAACTCCCCTCCTCTATGTTTCCTCCTTCCTAACCTGGCAAGTTAAGCTTCTGAGACAAGAGTGCATCCAACTCATCACACTGCCAAGCAAGCCCTTTTCTTAACTACTAACAAGCTGACAAACACCTCCTGGCCTGTTATCGATGTTGCCCCTTCCAGACCACTTTCCTCTTTTCATAGCTTTCTTATTTCTCCTCCTTTTCTTTAGTACATGTTCTGCTCTGAGACTTGCAGTTGTTCCTGGTTGGTGCTGTTTAGGTACCTGGAAATTAGCTCTACCGCACGTTTGCAACCAGTCTATCACTTCCAAGATACATGCAATACACTGTGCACATGTTGTAGCCAATTGAAATATGAACTATGGCTTTTTGTCTGGATTTCATAGACATTTGGCACCTTGGCAGGTTATCTGTGAAAATGATTGTCTTTCAAGCAGAGTAATTGGATCTGACAATGTACCCAAAGTGAGTGACATCAGACATCATGAGGGCTGTGAGACATACAGTAACACCACATCCGTGTTGATCAGATGTGTCTGCAAGGAAAATGTGTGGCCTCGCCTGGTTATCACCTCAGGCTTTGAAGAAATTGTGTTGCTGATGTGTTTGATGTTTGTAGAGAGAGAGCCTTATAATTTCTCTGGCAGAAACGGGCCATGTTCATCCAGTGGGAAAAAAGTGGCGTTTTCCCATGCCTAGAAATGCGAATGCTTGAAGAAAAGTGCATTCAACCGGACCTGCACACAAGCCAGCATCCATCGACTGTCATCTTGCAGGGAAATGCTAGACAATCTATGGCAAAATCCCCACTTGGATGCTTCGTGTACTCGTTTCTGCACCTTTTACTCTGAGCTTTGCTGCTAGTACCCCTCCCTGTGCAACAACAACAACTCCAAGACATACGTTCCATATTTGCATGGCTACAACCTTTCATGTGCATGACACTTAACAAAGCAAAAAAAAAAAAAAAAAAAAAGAAAAAATTGACGGCAGATGGTCTAATAGGACAAAGCTGAATTTGAGGATTAACCAGACCATAATAAAAGCTGTCATTATAGGTTGTCATCATTGGCGGGTTATTTATTAGCTCTAAATAAACAGTGTTCCCTTCAGATACCAAATGTCAAATGTTTTAATATGTAGAAACCAGGTCTTCCTCTTCCAGCTGCTCCCATTTCGTCCTGCCAGCTGTACTATCTCCTCTTCTAAGACCTGCCAAAGAGCCTAACATTAACATATCTTATTATGCACATTATTTTGCCAAAAGAGGCCAGATGAGGCCAAATCATTCTGATAATAAGCCCTGCTGTCATTAAATACTATTTTGCATGCTACTGTTGGTCCTAAAACCTTTGTGGAATATTAATGAGAGCATCCTGGGCATTTGATGCAAATATTCTGGAGTTAATGAGTTGGGCACTTACTAGGTCTGTCCACAGTCCAAAGGGATCTCTTACTATACTGGTCACTTCCGTAACTCCAGAAAAAAAGAATATGAGGTTGCTGGTATGCAAAAGATTCACAATTCTGGGAAGGTTTCTTTCTCCTTTAAAAACCATGCAGTTAGACAAATAATGGTTTGGGGGTTTGATTTGGATCTTAGCAGTAAAGAAAAGGAGGACAAAAGAGGGAATTGCCTGAGGATGATCCAAATTTTTTATCCTTCTTTTGAAAACCTTTTTTAAGGTCAATTTGAAATGAAAATGTCATTGTGAAATGAGAAACTGAAAATGTCATTGTGAAATGAGAAGCAGAAATATTTTAAGTTATCTGAATGCTTTTTTTTCCTTAAAAAAAAAGCATATACACACACAAATAACAAAACCAACCAACCAAAACCAAAATAGAACAAAACAACCCCCCAAACAAACAAACAAACAAAACCACACACACACAAAACCCAAACCTGAAACAGTATATGATAGCTTGACCTGAAGTTCTGAATAGCTTTGGTTAACCTCGAACTACATTTTTCTGTGATTTTATTGCTTGGAAAAAAACATCCACCTGCTCTAAGTGTTGTAACTTTTGCAGGAGAGTACTTGACATTTATCTCAATATTTTTAAAGTTCTTTTGACCCAAGGTTTCAACTATTATTGGAATCTTCTGATTTGTTTTATTAAATTATTTATACTTTAAAAATTCAATTATTTTTCCTTTTTCATCCATTTTCTGCAAGTCTTTTGATGCTTTTTATGTAGCATGATTTCAACAAGGCAATAACACTCAAAAATGGTGGGAAAAAGTCCCATAAGCTCTTTATTGCAACGTAACCATAAATTCAAGCCTTATATCTGTTATGGGTGGCCCCTTCTCAGATATCTAAAGGTTAAAGCCTCACTCTCTCTGATTAACTAGTCAGAATCTCAGCCAGCTGCACACCCCTTACGAGGGACTAGCATAAGCAGAGGCAGAAAGTTATTGCGGTCATTTTTTGTTTTTAACCATGCCACAGAGAGGGAGTTAAAAAGAACAGCCAAAAGGGAAATATTTTTGACTCATAACATCTGGCTGGGAAGAGATTACATGTCTGTTGGAAAGACAGTTTCTGTTCCTGGAGGTGCAAAATCTTATTGTGTTAAGAATGTGGTGTTTGCTTTTTTCTCCCCATGGGAAAATCTCAAAAATATGCGGGAAAGAAAGACAGCATGTCTGTACACCTGGGCGCTCAGGGAGTTTTGCTGTTGCCTTGCAGGGACCTGTGAGCTGCATTGCAGGTAACAGGCTGCCCTTCCAGGCTACAGGGACAGTTTGGGCTTTGTGGAGACACTTGCTGGGGCACGGCGTGCTGCTGCGTGGCATTCCCGACGTGTCCATGGGCAGCTGGTCCATGGCTCATCCATCACTCGAGGTAGCCTGTGCAATCTGGAAAGTGGAGCATCCCCACAGTGCTGGGCAGGGACCTTGAAGGAAAGCATGGGTCGGGAGCAAACAATGTGACTCGACAGACTGGCGTACTGCCTTCTCTGGCATGCAACCACTCCAAGTGCAGCTCAAATGCCAAGAAAAGAGACCCTGAGCAGCATATCTATTCCTCTTACCTGCACTCTATTTTTTTGTTTGGTTGGTTGGTTTTTGTTTTTGTTTTGTTTTTTTTTTTTTTTGACAGTGGCTAGTTTTGGTCTATTTGGTTCAGATTTCTCAGCTTTTAGTGCTTGAGCAGCCAGTACTATGGAAACTAATTTAACATATTTTCCCTGACCCTTTTGTCATGCTGTCACTTTAAGTTTCAGTTCACGCAGAGACTGCACATCCCAGAAACTGTGCCTGGGGCTGTTTTTGGACTATAATATTGACCTAATGTGCAGGATTGGACAAGTCACATAATCTCTCTGCATTTCATGATCTGCTATATATTCAAGGGCACTGTGAATGGGAGAAAACTCCCAGGGCTATAAGATCGAGACACAAAGGGGCTTTTAAGTGCCTCAGTGACCACGCAACTCCCTCCTGCTATGATACTGGAGTACCAAATGGCCCTACAAAACATCTGCTCACCATTGGCCTGCTTTGGCAATGCTGAGAGTCTTACTCATACTTTACTGCAAGTCCCTGCACATGTGTGCTTATATGGTCGGTATGAGTGTGGTTATTAATAAAATTTTGTAGCAGAAAAAGTAAAATCTAGTGTTTTTCTTTTCTCCTTTAAACCCTTCTGCAGTCTGGTCTCCATTCAAAGCTCAGGGCTTGCTTTGAGAGAAGGTAGCACCTTTTAATCAAGTTTTTACTGCGCTTATTTCACCATCACTTGCATCACCTGGGAAACCTGTGATGCCTCCCTGAAGCACATGACTACAGCAGTTGAAGGCAATGGGAGGGTAGAGAGCAAATTTTATGAGCTGAGCATGTGGGAGGCCCATGCTAGTAAGAGAAGGAGCTTTCCAAGCACATATACCCATGGGTGGCAATGGGAGAGGGGTAAGTGACCCACTCATTCACCTCCCAGGCCCTGGCTGCTCCAGGGACATGCAGGGTGAGTATGGCCTGTGGACAGGACAGGTTCCAGGGCCTCATGAGGCAGAGCCAGCCCTGTAACTAACACCCCCAGCCCATCCCTCCCTGGCAGACCCCCAGGTGTGAAGCTTAGACCAGCTGAGGCTCATCTGCTTTTTAGCTCCTTCGTGGCCCCTTGCTGCCACTGATGGGCTTCTCCAGTACCCAAAGGAGTTTGGCTGCAAGTAGTTCAGGTGGACACACAATAGCTGCACAGCAGTATTGGTGCGGCTCTTGTTTTGGAAGGACTGTGTCCCCCCAGCTGCTCTATGGGGCAAGGAGATATGGTGAAACTTGCAGGATGTGCCGCAGGAGCCAAGTGCAGGTGTGTATCACACCATCCTTGCAAGGCTGAGGCTGCTGGTGTGACTACGGACCTGTGACCAGGTGAGCAGCCTGCCCTCCTGCCGTCCCTGGCCATTGTCACCATAGGGAGCAGCTTTCACCCAGACCCTCCATGGTCATTCTGTTGGAGCCATCCTGGGCAGCCCAGAAAAAACAGACCTGAGCTGCTGTGCCTCCCTGCTCCCTGGAGAGGGAGGTCACTGGGAAGGATGTGACACCACTTTTCACGTGGTTGCTGTCTCTTGAAGCTTTGAAGCACGTAGAATCATAGAATGTCCTGTGTTGGAAGGGACCCAGTAAGGATCATTGAGTCCAACTCCTGTCCCTGCATATGACAACCCCACAGCTACAGCATGTGTCTGAGGGCGTTGTCCAGACTCTTCTTGAACACTGTCAGGCTTAGGGCTGTGACACCTCCCTGGGGAGCCTGTTCCAGTGCTCCACCACCCTCTGGGGGAAGAACCTTTTCCTCATGTCCTCCCTAAACCTTCCGTGGCACATCTTCCTGACATTCCCTCGGGTTCTGTCACTGGTCACCAGAGATAAGAGATCAGCCCCTGCCCCTCCTGCACCACTTGTGAGGAAGCTGTAGCCGCCATGAGGTCTCCCCTCAGTCTCCTCTTCTCCAGGCTGAATAGACCAAGTGACTTCAGCTGCTCCTCATACGGCTTCCCCTCTAAACCCTTCACCAACTTCGTAGTCCTCTTCTTGACACTCTCCAGTAGCTTTATATCCTTTTTATCCTGTGTTGCCCAGAACTGCACACAGTGCTCCAGGTGAGGCCGCACCAGTGCAGAGGAGAGCGGGACAAGAGCGATGCAGCAACTCCTTGTGCAGGTCTACCCGTGCTACCTGTGTGCATATACTCAACAGGGCTCTCCCACACAGTTAGAGCTTTGCAGACTGTCCAAATAGAGATAAACGCATTTGTCAGAGCAACAATTTCTTCGCCAGCTGCTGGTGGGCCTAGAAGAGGCTGAGAAAACAGCCAGAGAAGGGAAGTGGGAGGTGGGTGTCAGGACCTGCAGGGCTAACTCCAGAGGGAACTGTTTTGGAGAAGCTCCTTTATTAGTGCCTTGGTGCCTGGGCTTGGGTAATGGACCCAAAATGTCAGAAGAGAGGAGCGCTGGGTGTCCAGGGTGATCGCAGGAACTGGAGCGAGAAAGCTGCTTTCCTGGAGCTTTGTGGGGAGCCCACTCCCAAAAGGCAAGGGCAGAGCACCCGTAGGAGAGTCCCCATTCACTTAGAGAGACGCTGAAGGCGCTTTAGGAAAATGATGTGACAGTATGTTAAGTGCTCTGTGAAAATCCCCTGAAGATCAATGTTTCGCAGAGTGCCTCAATTTCAGACTATCAGAGAAAAGAATGAGTCATGCTGTCTCCTATTCTTGTCATACCATTGTTCATTCACTAGTTATTTTTCTTCTTATTTTAATTACATTCTTCTTTCATAACATCTTGGATTGTGATTTAGGTATTACAGCCATACTGTGAGAGCTTACTTTTATATGCACAAAAAAATGAGCTGTTGCTCATATAATATGCAAAATTCGCTGTTTAGGTCTAGGAATTTCATTTCAATCAACAATTTCAGCTGAAAATGTTGAAAATATAATCTTGTTTCCAATCAGCTCTAAAGCTTATAAAAACTTGAAACTGACTCACCATTTTGGTTGACATCTGAAGTTTGATTTAAAAAGACAGGATGTTCATGATCATGTTTGGGAAAAAATACATTTTTCAATTATAGTTTTTTAATTCTGTTTTGACTGGCAGGTCATTTCTCAGTAGTTAATAAAACTGAAAAGAGTAATCAACAATGTAAAAAATGTTACAAAATTTGCTTTCTGCTTCTGTGTTTCTAATAATGACAATCAAGCAATTTACTGAAAACATTTTAGGTTGCATCCTTTGGATTTCTTGCTCTTCAATACATTTTTATGATCCAGACTTCAAAGTCATCCAGAGGAAGCTGGAGCATTCCTCTTGACTTGTTTCAAAATTCACCAGAAAGATCAGATCAGACCACCTTTCAGAGCTGGCAGTGTTGCACATACAGACATGTCAGTATGGTGTAAAGCAGCGTTCTTTTTGTTAATCCAGTACTTCTGCTCAAAGAGAAAATTGGGGTGTGAGCACTTTCAAGACCATTTTGCAGAAGCGGATGTGATGGCATTAGAATTGTGTGACAAGCTGGAAAAAATAAGGGTAAGAATTTTGCTTCAGCTATTTAGCAAGCCTGCAGTCTAAAAAAAAATCTAAAAAAAAATCCCACCATAAACCAAGCACCTGCATTCTTTTTTCAACAGACAAATGGCTACAGATTATAACATACCTTACAAATTCATAGGACATGTGCTATTCCCCAGCTGTTGTAAAATCTATAGGCCAACTCTCAGGAAAGGATTTGTGAAAAGCCCATGTTAAAATAAAACCAACAACTTCTTTGGTAACATTTTCTGTCACCAAAAAGAAATAAACACAGAGCACATGCCTAAAATCAGAGTCAGAAAAAAAGAGCCGAAGTGTTTTTAGATTGTCTGGGTTCCCAGTCTAAGTATGGGAATGATTTTAATTAAATTTAGCCAAGCCTCAGCCATTCTTTCTGTGGTTGACTTCAGTTGTACATCTCACATTTTAGAACAGCTCTTCTCAATTGAACTCAGGCAGCTTTGTTTATAGCCTAGGGAAGGATCAAATGGTTTCCATTTGGGGGGGAAGGGAGAGCAAAGGCAGGCATTTTCTTCTTAGTGATCCTTGCCTACAGAGGAAGCTTTATAACTCCACAAGAGAGGATACAATATGCTCAGCATATGTCAGTCTTTCCTCCCAGTAAGAGAGATGAATCACCTGTTTTCTCCAGAAGTTTAAATCCTCTCTGTTCATTAAGAATAGAGAGCAGCTTTCTTATTATAATGCATATTAGTAATAATCCTAGCAAGAATAGTAGCATATGCAGCTGATGCTTCACATTGGCCATTGATGCTGGCAGAAGGGACTTTTAGGAAAGGCCTGTTTTTCATGAATAATGCAAAGTACAGTGTTGACAGTAACAGTAACTCACAGCCCAGGGTCGGAAGCCTGGTTTGTTCTGCATGGAGTCAGACTTCCCCTATGAGGGAACGGACGACATGGCCAGCAGCCCACTCCAGGCTCTGAAAGAGGAGCTGTATCACCTCAGAGAAAAAATCCGGCTCAAAAGCACACGAAATTAAGGCCTGGAGAGGAGTGAGACAGGCAACAAGTCTTCCAGGGATATACGGACTTCAGTCCACCCCTGTCCAAGAAGACATTTCAATACAGTTTAATAGCAACAATTAATGGTCTTAAGTCCCCTCTAAAAGCCAAGTTTCTGTCAGAAACTCTCCAGAATAAGTGTGGTTCACAAATCAGGCTGCAAAATTAAGGGAAACAGAGCTGTGTAACCTCAAGAAGGGCTATGGAAGCTCTACTGTAAATCAGATATTTGCGATTACTTCTCTGATGAAAACACCCACCAGCCTTAGCTGGGACGTGTTTGTTGCTGGGGACACTGCAAACACAGGGTAAAAAGATACTCTTTGCTCTGGAGAATTTGCAAGATAAGAAAAACTAGTGAAGGGCAGATGGAGCCAAAGGAAACCAAAATATTGTGTCAACCAGAAATTATTTATCTGGTGGATGGCTTGATTCTTTAGGCAATTGTTGATTCTAACAAACTGCAAATATTTCAGAAGGCTACATACATCATTCTGTGATAGATTTTACTGTTTGCTTTGAACCGACTTCTTTGAAAATTGTCATATAAAGGGAAACATAATTCTTCTCTTGCCTGAAAAGAGCAGAAAGAAGTACTACTTTGAAAAGGCCAAGTGGTTTAAACTTTTTTCACAATCAGCTTTTCTTGGTATGTGAATTGATCAGCCATGTGCGGGCAAATGTCCTGCTTGTGTAGACAGTCGTGCTTGCACTGAGTCAAAGGAGCACACACAGCCCAGGGTGGGTCAGGTCCCTCAGAGCACAGGTTGGTCATTCATTTTTATGTGAATAAGAAATAAAAATGAGTCAAAAGGCACCCAGTGTACTCAATATCACAGTTTGCTTCTGATTGTGGGGCAGGGCAATAAGTGAAGAGTTGAGTGCAAAGGAGGAATTGTTGCTCTAAACTCAGATTGAACTGAAATAGTTCAACAAATGAAATTTAGTGAAGCATCCTGAGAATTAAAGTATGGATTTACCTGGGAAGCAAGCAGTCAGAGCAAACTTTAAAGAAAGACCCTTGACTTCTTTAAAGTTAACATTTAAAATGCCTCTTATTGTTTCTAACCGACTTTTTTAAAGTTAACATTTAAAATGCCTCTTATTGTCTCTAACCCTCTGGTCCCTGGATGGTTTTCTGGGGAAGGAGCATATTTTACCAACCCTGTTCTCTGTATGCCTCTTCTAAACACCTGTGAACAGCCACTCCTGGCAAGGTGAGCTAGCAGAAAGTCTGTATGTATGTATGTATGGATGGCTGTCCTTCTGCCCCATCCCAGAAACATGTGGTGGATGTCGGGTTAGTTCTTCTGATCACCCTGCTTTCCAGTCTATGCACATATCCTGATAGCTTTTCTCTCATTCATGTAATGAATGCTCCTACTGATGCATTTGTAACTATATTATAACTATCTATACTATTTATAACTATAACAGCACATACTGTTCATGTCAGCAACTTCTTATAATATCTACTAATCATTTTAATCCTTTGTAAAATATGCAAGGGAGTATCATGTACATAATGTATGATCTAGACTGTGAAAGTGTTAGGAACTGTGTTTCAATAGCTCTAAGATCTTAGGAAATCCATTTCCTACAAGCAGAAGAAAATAAATCTTTCCCCTGACTAATTCCAACGTGTGCCTCTGCCTGTCACTGAAACAGTCTCCATGCTGCCTTGGCATGAATATTGTAGGTGGTAAATTTCTCACAGCACCTTGAATCCTGTTTAAAGTTCTTCTGTGGGTATAGAAATGTTCCTTATTCATTTGTGTGAAGCAAACATACGAGCTCGTGTCAGAATAATTTGGAGGTTTATTCTTGTTTTAAAAATATTTCTTTTCAAAGTTGAAAAGTTTAATTGTAGCCCCAAGCACAACACTTGTGGAAAAGCCTAAGGCTGAAACTGTACTGCCTTTGGATCTTGGATAACATACTTTATACACACGATGTTTTCCTTTTGCCAAGTTTGAGAGTTAAGGTTGTGCAAGTCTATTTTGGAATGAAATAAAACATTTTGCTTTTTCAGCTTGACAGTTTATAGGCATTTAGGTAAATGCATAGCATGAATATTTAACCTTTGAAAAGTAATCTGGCTGAAAGAGCTGGAAGAGTATCTTTTGGTGAGGTCTCTCTGGTCACTGACTAGACAGTATATAAAGAAGTTGTGGAGCTTTTTTCAGTGAGAACAGGAGAACCTCAGCCCTCTGACCAGTATTAATTACCTCCATAAAACAGACTCTAATGTTCAGGGCCCTGAACACTGCTAAGCATATAATGGCTGCTCTGTTTGCCTACAAAGTCACTGCACTCTGCGCTTCCAATTGGTGCTTTACAAAGTGCCGTAGCACAATGACTCGTAAAACCCAGTCATAGTGAAATTTGGGGTGGGAGGGGGCTAAGGCTCAAATGCCATCCAGCTAACTCACTTGAGCTGTGCCCAAGGGGTGGGTGCAGGGGAAGTGCTCCCTAGCAGAGACAAGGACATCTGATGGCCCCTGGGCACCAGGGCTGGTGGCACACCAGGCTGCGGTGGGAAGCCTGGGTGTCTGTACAGTCACTTGCCCCGATTGCTCTTTTGTGGGCGATCAGACATCATCTGTAGTCAGTTGTTTCTCCACTGGGGTGCCTTCATGGAAAAGGTATTGGGTTTGGCGCTTTGTGCTGCCACCCCTGCCATGGCTGCTGCCACAGCCCTCCCCTGCCATGGTGACTGGGATGGCCTGAAGAGGCCTGAGCCTGGCTGCCTCCCCATCACTGCTGCCTCCATCCAAGACAAACGTGCTGTCCTGAAACCAACATGATTGTTTTGTCCTCATCTGCAGGAAAACCCAGCTTCATCCCTGGGGCCAGCGAGATTCCACAGGGGCTGTCACCCCACGCAGCCCCAGAGCCAAGCCAGCTTATCAGCCCCATGTTGGATGCCCATGATCTGACTGCCACCCCAGCTGGCTCTGGTGGGCAAGCAGTGCCCCCTGTGTGGGGAGGAGCAGGGAGAGCCCCCCTGGGCACTTCCTCCCTTCTGCCCTCCTCACTGCTGGGACAATGCCTTGCCAACTGGGGCTGGGGGTGGCACGGGCGCCTCACCAGCCTTCTGAGCACCCCACAGGGTGAAAGATGTGAGGCCAGCAAAGCCATTGGGACCTGCCTGTCACAGTGGAGGTCACCCACCAGCTACATTCAGGGAGGGGAACCACCTTCACGGGCCTGCCCCTTTCTTTCCCCATGGCCAGGCACTCAGCCCCACAGTCTTGGGGGTCAGGCAGTGCAGGGGAGAGGCAGTGCAGAAGCAAAACCATCAAAAGATGGTCTGAAGCACAAGTCTGATGAGGAGCAGCTGAGGGAACTGGGGCTGTTCAGCCTGGAGAAAAGGAGGCTGAGGGGAGACCTGATCACTGTCTACAGCTACCTGAAAGGAGGTTGAAGCATGGAGGGTGTTGGTCTCTTCTCCCAAGTAGCAAGTGATAGGACAAGAGGAAATGGCCTTAGGTTGTGCCAGGGGAGATTCAGATTGGATATAAGGAAACATTTCTTAACAGAAAGGGTAGTCAGGCATTGGAACAGGCTGCCCAGGGAAGTGGTTGAGCCGGGGCTGTCCAGTTGACTGGTCTCCACAGCTTGGTAACAAGCTTGTTTCTACCCAGGCAGGGACACACAACTTGGACAGTGACTTCAAAGGTGCATGTCCGGGGAGGGCAAGGCATCGTTACGCACTGCATCGTGTCCCCGAAAGACCTAATAACAGCAACCAGCAATACATAGCTTCCATGGGGCCGCTTGAAATTACAGCGTTGGTTTGATTAATAATCTTTTGGCTTGCTTGTTTGTTTGACATTTGTGTCTTCCCTGCCAGGGCTCTAGAGCCTGGTCCAGCACAACCCCTGTGTTGGGCTCCTGCTCCCCAAGGAAGTCCCTTCCTGGTCGCCCACAGAGACACAGCAGCAGGGAGCCTCACACAGCACTGTGCTGCTCAGTACTGGCCTCACTGGGAGGGGAGAAAGGGCTGGGGGCTCATGCAGAATGTGACAATTCTCGGAAATGCCTCTGCTGAAGCTATTGCTGTTTTCCAGGCACTGAACTCATGGCCGAAAGGCTGAGGAGTAGTTCCCTGCCTTGCCTGTGCCACAATCAAAGGTGGCCTGTGTCTGACCTTCTACGAGGGCAAACTCAGAGCTGACTTTACAATAACCTTTCCATTTCACATGAAAACCTAAAATTTAAAATAGCAAATCAATAGTCAACTCTGAGTTTCATAACTGCCAGGGAATTTAGGTTGCTTAAAGATCTTTTTCAAGATTAATTTTGAGTCCATCTATTTAGCACAGTGAATACAATTTCTATCTTTTATTACCAGAAGGAATCCCAAATTAATTCATTTAATGCTGGGCTGTTTGTTTAAAACATCACAGTTTGACTTTTTTAGACTTCTTTGATCACATTTCCTCTTCATGCAAAACTCATGGCAAAATATTTTAAAACTCTGCATTGTATTCAGGTGTGTGATTTTATGCAAAGAAGAGCATATGTGTGTCAATGTATAGGTAGTATTTTTGTGTATGGAAAATCAATCGAATACCCCACAGAAAGTTTACAGATTTAACATCTATACTTACTGTCTGTGGAGACAACACACGGGGATCAGAACATTCTGCAATGCATCACAGGGACACAGTTTTAAGTCCTTGCTCAGACAGAACTGCTGCTGATTGCGGACTCTGGCTCTAGGCAAGCAAAGAGCATCATACACAGAAACCACATTCTCAAAAATGTGCAAGCATTTCTACAGGAATTATCAGGATTTACAATGTGCATTTGCTCAAGCTGATAAAGGGCTACATTTTCAAACCCGACTTTAAGTGCCAAAATCTTTTGTGTCTACTGATTCACTTTGTATGTACGCACCAACATTTTATAGTGTTGTAGTTTCTCCTGCCTGCTATAAATCTCTTTAGAAGGGATCAAGCTATACATACCAAGAATACACAAAGCATATTGAAATCTTGGCCCTGCTAAAATGAGTGGGAGTCTTGCCTTTGGCTTCTGCAAGTCCAAGATCTTACCCATGAAGTTTTAAGAACAGGAGTTTTTCTCTAGGCTTAAGAGTGTTTTTCTTCCCCTTACTGGCATTTACAGTTATACTGCATTTTTTTTTTAACATGATATTGCATTGCTTCAATAGAAAGAAAAGGCAATGCTCTAAAGTGAAAGAGATCAGAGTGCCTAGTTTACTAATGAACTGTAATTATCCTTTTATTCAGTGCAAATTGCACTTAGCCCTGAGCCTAATGGGTTGCTGATTCTAAGAAGGAGGTTCTGGGCAAATTTTGTACATTAACACATGCAAAGAGATACCGGTGTGTACACACAGACACACACAAAAAGGCTTTCCAGTGCCTATCAGCTCATTCATCTGACTTTTAAAGCAGCAGAACAAAACTAAAATAAAAGTTACAGTAATTTAGCTTTCCCACAAATCCCTTTCAGTGTGCTTATTGTGTATTTTTGTCCATTTTCCCCTGTTACCCATGCAGATGACAAGACTTGAAGATTCTGTATGTCAGTCCTCACCTTGGAAAGACATTGAGATAAGTCCTTGGTCACTAGATTAGATGTCTTTACCATCTGTGTACAGCTACAAAACATCCAGGTACATCACTCAACATAACTAATTTCCATGTTATGCTCATCCTGAATTCCTGTTACATGTCTAAATAATTCTATTTACTCTAGGAATACATCTTCAACAGAAATTCAATTGAATTATTACATAATCACACTGTCTGTCTGGGTACAAAAGACTCTGACTCAAGTTAGTCAGACTTGCAGATGGAATTAGCTGGCTTATCTCAGACAAGAGGCTAAAATGAGGTCAGATCTAAATGCTGTCAAGCTCAGGAATTCACTGGCTTTGCTGTGGTGGTAGAAGCAAGGTCACAAAGTACTATTTGGCCTTTGGTTCCGTTCTATGGGTCCAGTTGCCCCGATGGGCCTGAGGGAAATGCAATTTGATCCCTGGTCACTGGAGAGCTGGGGTAGAGCCACCCAGCTCAATGTAGGACCTTGCAGCTCTGCTCTTGAGGTCTGGTGAGGCCCAGTGGAGACTCATGTGCTCATATGGTGCTGGGGATAAGTAGCTGCACACCAGAGAAATGGCGTGACTTCATTTTGGGGAGTACTTAAAACAAGTGGAGTCTCAGCTGGCTAAGATCTGTGCTGCTTACTCCAGAGCTGAATCTGGCCTCTCCTGTTTCAGATGTCCACATTCCACTAAATCCCTTGTTCTGTCAGTAAAAGTCCCTTGCTGTCAGCCCAGATAGGTGCAGTGCAGTCACAGGAATATTTGTTTTGTTGCTGGTCCATCTGTATCTATTGTGCTAGACCAAAATGAGTATTTCTAAGAGTGTAACTGTCCACAGGAGTAATTTTTCTTGGAGAGAGTGGTATTATGAGCTCCTTTCAAAGACATCTCTATAGTTCTCTTTCCTCATAAAAGCATCTGAAAACATTACCAGGGAGGAATGATCTGGATAGATTTTGGGGAAGGTTTTTGTAATATCTCCTCCAGACCCTTTGTAAGAGTGTCAGCAGAAGGGCCTTGCTGTGACAGTGAAGATCAGTCCTTTTTTCCCCCTGTGAGAGAACACTTTGTGTAACAGATAAGACATGCATCACACACCAACAGAGTAATGTGCTTCCTATTTTATTCCCTTTATCCCCAAATTAACTCTCACAGAGAGGCTGAAATGACTTTAAAGGCTAGCCACTGCAGGATGGTGATTTCCCAAGGCTGCATGCTCTCAAATTGAGGGAGCTGTTATTCATTTGCTTCTGATCAGCCCAGCCTAAATGGAAACTCAATTACTTGTTGAGTTCTTAAGATAACCGTCTTTATTTGCATTCCCATTGCATGCAGAGATCGTTTGGGCCCACATGCAGCACTGGTTGGTTTTAAGTTTCCATTTTGTTTTTAGGAGCAAGAGGCCTCACATACCTAAAACTACCTATTTCCTCTCCCTTCTTTCATTAAACCAACTGGCAACTGACATGTTTAACTTTGTAAATTAAAAAAAAAAAACAACAACCCAAAACAAAAACCAAAATCATAAAGTTCAGATCTGGTTTATGTGTGGAAAGACTCTCTGTTCCTCAGAGAGCCAGCTGGACCCAAGCCATGTGAAAAACTTCCTGTTAGGAAGACATAACTAGAAAGGAGAGAGGAATTTTACAATGATCCCTTCTGCATTAAAAGCAGCTTCACAGCGTTGCCGGCTCTGCCAGCTTGCTGGGCTGGACTCTGTGAGGTCATGGCTGAAACGACTCCATGGGGGCATTTCTGCATGCATATAGGGCTGGATGCAGCTGCTGTGAGGATGGAGAGCAGGAAATCCTCAGGAGTTACGTGGCCGCTAGCACATCACACAGCTAAGAGAACATGTGCAGTAGCAGACGTGGCTAACAGAACAGGACAGTCGGGCCCTCCTCTTCAGTAAATCTTGCCCTACTTGACTTTGTACACACCCATTCTTCCTTACGAGTACATGTAGCGATGATCTGCTGAAGCAAGGACATGAGCTTGGATTTCATCCCTGCTCCGAACAGTCTGACGTGCAGCCTCAGTCTACTACGAGGCTTTTATGCTGTGTGCAGGTTTGCTCCAGAGACCATCAGAGTCAAAGGGAGACTTTCCAGCAACATCTATGAGCTTTTAATCAGCCACAGGGTGAAAAGCAGAACCCATGACCTGAGGGCGCTGCAGTGCTGGTGTCTGCCAGTGATGGCTATGACAGCACAGGACAACATACCTTGTTGCTTTACTCCAGTGGGTAACTCACTGCAGAACAGTGAAAGAGGAGGTCACAGCTCTGTGGAGGACATTTAAACAGTGCATTTTGTGCATTGACTGGGTCTTAAAGCACAGCTGTGTCCGAAGCTTAATGCTGGCTTCCAGCCAGATAAGCCAAGAACAAATCCTTCCTCTGAATGACCTCCACAGACTGGTATTTTAATCACACTGGGAAAAACATGCCAGTCAAAATTTGCAGGGAAAAATGAAAATACAAGTGTGATGCAGTGCATGTGCTGACTGAACTTACTCCTCCTTGAATTTTCATTGCAGGAGTTGGCAGCTCGGTGAAGCATACAGCCTAGCAGGGCCTGGAGAGTCTGTGTGCTGCACGTGCTATTGGACATAGCTTGGCAAAAGCAGTAGCACATGGAGACTATGATTTTCTTGGCTGCCCCTCCACTGTATTCAGCTCAACACTTGATTATGATTGTTCTACCTTTAGTGTGTTATTGTTTCACAATGCTCCCTGTCAGAGCCTATTGTGGACCACGATGTGTAGGCTCTGGATATAGCATCTGTGCTCCTCCAGCAGAGACCACATGCTTAGTCTCCTCTGAGTCACTTTCCAAGCCTCATTGCTTGTAACCAGCAAATGGGGTGGAATCCCAGTTTTCTTGGACAGTTTAAATGGGTGATGTCCTGCTAGGCGGCAGAATCCTAGCAACTTTGGGATGAAGCAACACGAAGCAGGATACACAGGGTTCTCTTAGCTGTGGCGTGTGGGAACAGCTGATATCACCTTCCCCAGGATGGGATTTAGTCACCCACACTGGGTACAAAGCATTCAGAGAAATCCACGGTAAACAACCACTGAGGCTCAAAGTAATGACAGCATGGAGCTTTAGCACTTGAATGAGGATATGTCCTTGTCTCTCCCCTGGTAAAAAAGGGCAAAGCAGGGAGTCAGCCAGCCTGCTTCCCTCCAAGGTACAGGACTGAGATCCTCTGGATGGGGAGATCTGGAGGTGTTGAAGGCTCTGGTGGCAGCCACATAGCCCATGTTGCCAGATTTAAAGGAGATGGAGTCCTGTGGTGACAAGGAACAGCATGGTGCTGAAAGCTCTGATTTCAGGAAGGTCACCACAGGACTTGAAGGTCCCAGCTGCTTCAAATTGTGTCAGGCTGGAATTCAGCAAACAAATATGACAGAAGAAAACACGCACATTTGCAAAGTATTAAGTGGTGTCTTCAATGCAGGACTTGGCTTTGCTTTTGGTTGCCATCATAGCTTTGTTTTACAGGGCTCTAAAGCGTGGGTGTGGGTTGCTTTTGACGTTAATATGTGGTTGTTTGCCCTGGCTTTGGTGGGAGTTCCAGCCAGTGAACTGTAGAAACCGGTAAAGTCTGGTTCAGCCTCAAGTAGTTGGCTTTCAACTCACTGACATTTTGCGGTGATACCATTTCTTCTCCAGATCAGCTTCCAGGATTGCATTACTGATGCTGCTGAAAGTGTTATTTTCCCCAAAACTAACAGCAGGGGTCAGAACTGATTTCTTAACAGGCAAATCAAGATCTTCAGTTCAAGAAAACCTATCCATTTAAAAATGCCAGTTAATCTCATGTTTTCATACACCAAAATATGTCAAACAAAATCAGTCATTATGGGTGTCAACCTGTTCCTTCATATTAGCTGGAGACAACATTGAGGCAATCTGTTGTCTTTGACAGGTAGAAACTAAGTCAAAACTGCCCAAAAGCTGTTCTCCCTCCACCTGGGACAACCTGAATGAGAATTTAGACATGTGGATGTATGGTGCATGCTTAGCAATTTATTTTTTTCCGATGGGAGAACAATTCCAATACAGACTGGAAATTCCTTATACAAAGATGAAAGCACTTTACAGTCTTCTTTTGAAACCTACAGCTTCTCTGTATTTCCCACTTCAGCTTGTAACCAATTTGCAACTGGAGGGGCTGAGAGCTAAAACCCAGGTAATTTAGCAAGCAATTAAGAACAACTCAATTCCACCTGCTAAACGACATGCAAAAGCAGGTTACTGTAACTCCACTGAGTAGTTCATGTAGATTTTTATGCCCAAGGGAACATCAGAGAGGTAATTGCCTTTCCATTTAGAATAAATATGTTTTATTCTTTGCTGCTTAACATGGTGTTTTTAAAAGAAGCATCTCCATTAACGTGAGAAAAGAGACACTGCTCTTTAGGCAAAAAAGCCTGAAAGTGCTTGTTAAACAGGAATAGAGCATCTGCCACTAACATTAACTGTTTTGCAGCTGACTTTTTTTTTACAGTCTAAGCAGAGTTCACTTGCATAATTTGAAGACTCTCTGTATACTCCAGCATCTGCCACTGTTAGACTAGATATCTTACTTTTCATTCATCTAGCTCTGTTAAGCTCCTCTTCACAATTTTTCCACCTAAATCATCATTCAAAATCATGACTAACACTAAGTCATTTTTGTTGCTTGCATATGTTGCCATTTTACAGTTTGTGGGGAGTTTTTAGTCATTCATAATATTGGTTTGATTTGAATAAAATCTTTCTGAATGTGCATGTTTAAATAACCTCCTTAATTTTCAATTATTGAAAGAACAGATTGAAATACTTACCTATATGTTACCAGGCATCCCCTACCAAGATGAAAACATTTACAAAGCGATGATGGAATGTAGGGAGGAAAAATGGAAGGTGAAGACTTGGGTGTCTCTGAAAGGGGAATAGCAGAAAGATGGAAAGAATTCAAGGAGAAGACAGTAAAAAAAAACACCAGATGCAGCTTGACTTAGCACTGGGGATACATCAGCTAGAAACTCCTCTGGGGACACTTTTGATCTGACAGTTGTCTGGAAAGAGCCTGAAAAATGTAAGCAAAGAAATTGGCTTCTGCTGTAGGGTTTCAACTGGGTTCAGTGCAACAGGGTTTTGTCCATCTTTGTAAACAAACAGGTTTCTGTCACAGCTCCCCCATTCCACTATCCGTTTCTTCTCCTAACAGAAAGGGTCAAAGGGGCCCTGATTGCAGTTGATGGCTCAGATCAGAAGGGCTAATGATATAATGAGCCAATTCTTGTCTCACTGTGGGACGTTTCATGGGCTCAACAGGGCTGGAAGGGACCTCAAGAGGTCAATCTCACAGCTCAAATGCAGGATCAGTTGTACTTAACCCCCCCTGACATATGTTACTTCAGCTTGTTCTCAAAAACTTTCCCTGCTGGAACTTCCCCAGCTTCCCCAGGCAAGCTGGTCCAGAGCTTTGTCCAAAGCTCATTAGAAAGCTTTCTTCACAACTAACCTAAATCTTCCCCTGTGGCCATTAATTCTTCCTCTGTGCCCTGAGCACATGAAAGAGCAGTTTACTCTTTCCTCTGTGCAGTTACCTTTTATGTATTTGAAGACTTTTGGCATCTTTCCCTTCATTTTTCTTTTTCTTAGCCTAAACATTTTCATTTCCTTTAACATTTCCTTGCAGGTCTTATGTCTTAGACCTCTCCTCTGAAACATTCTCCAGCTCCAGCCCTTCTTGGAGAACTGCCCCTACAACTAGATAGAGCAGATACCAACCAATGTCTTCACAACCAGACCCAATGGAGTGAAGAATTGTTTTTGCTCATCTTACTCATGGCATTCCTGCCTGTACCTCTCACCACTGGGTACTTTCTTCTCAGTGGTTTGTCATTACTGATCCAAGTTCATCCCATTATCACTCAACATTTTTCTGCAAAACCACTCTGCAACCAGTTGTTCTGTCCTGTGTTTGTGTGGATGGTCCCTCTGGACACACAGAGCAGTGTGCTTGTTCCTACTGGATGGCAGCTAATGTTTATCCAGACTGGGTCCCCAGCTGGACAAGATTAATCTAAATTCTGTGCCAGTCCTTGAAACGGCTTACAGTCCTATACAGCTTCATAGTATCTATGTAATTTTAAAGTGTCTTATCTCTCTCATTAGCCATTAATGAAATTAGTGAGTAGCATTGACTCCAGGAGAGATCCCCAGGGAACCCAGCTCAGTACCGTCTCCCAAATGGATAGTGAATGACTGAGAAATATTATCTCACTGTCTTCCCCTTCCTTTTTCTTTTTATAGAGTTGCAGGCAGATGACAAGGCCACTGGCCTTAAGCTTACTGAACAGGACGTGGGAAACCGCTGGGCAGGACATGAGAAATTGCCAGACCTGAGAGATAACAATGTGAGAAGCTGACAAAAATTACAGATAGCGCTGTAAGGGTTGGCTGGATTTGGCAGGTGGTTAAGAAGGTGTTAAGTGAGCGGTGGCCAGAAGTCACAGATAACTGGAGGGAGACACTGGGAGAATCTTTTGGGGAGTAGGACCTTGCAAGGCCAACAGCGCACAGGTTACCATATCTAGGAACACCATATAAAGGCAATGTTACCTAGGTACCCATATCAGAAATGTCAAATTTGGTACAGATGTAGCAAAACTGGGTCAAAAGAAGTAAAAGTAAGTAAGGGTGGACTGTTTATTTGTAAGAAGCCTGGGGTGGAAAAAGGGACAAACAAAGCAAAACAAAGAGGATTAATAGATGCAAAAAGGGAGAATAAGATACATGAATAATGTGATCAGGATTGCATGCCAGGCAGTCTTGAGCTTGATTACAACTCATGCAGGGCCACGTGCCAAACCTGTTGCTCTAATAATACCATACAAGCCCAACCTGCCTCCACCATCAGGAGGATGGAGAGAAGAAGGGCTGCTTTCTCTGACTAACCCAGGGAACATCCAAAGACAGATCAAACATCCTGGTGTCACTGGGTCCATGTCTTGTCGTCACTTGAAATAATGAATCCTGTCTGTAATTGCTAACATAAAGATATGTAAATCCTTTCAGTTTTAGGTTGGTCTGCTCATATAACAAAGAGTGACTTGCGAAACACCTAGTCACAAACTACAGACACTGCTGACCTTGCAGCTTTAGACATTTTGAAGCCTGCACAATTAGTTGAGTCTTGCTTTAACACATATCTCAAGACTGTTGGATAAAGTGTCCCTTAGCTTAAAGTTGCTTATTATACACTAAAAGGATTATGTAATACAATATGCAAAAGTATAACCAATTGGCTCTTTAGGACTGCCCTGAGCAGTAATAAGATTTTGTATATAATGCCTTTTACTTTTCTTGCTGGCATGCTGGCTTCATTCCAGCATCCAGACTTGTGCAACTCTGTAAATAAATATCTGGTCTCTGTGTGCTAATTTGTCTCATTTGTATGCATACCGGGTAAAGAATCTTGGTTTTGGGACAACGCATGCCCATGCCAAGTCTGATGGCATCACCATCTTTCCAACAACTTTCTAACACTCCTGCAGAGCTTTTATTTTTAAACTTGATCAGTTATTTGAGCCTGTTTGCAGCATGGCTCCACAAATAGTTGTGTCAATGCAGTAAGGGCATATTGTGCTGCTGCTCAGGAGTGGAAATAAGAGCCCAGGAAAGGCACCTATTTAAGCCAGCATTGTCACTAAAGCCTCCATTCCATCAAACCTTGGCCTGAGAATAAAAGAAAACTATTTTACACTATAGCCTACTCCTAGCCAAGATTCAGACACTTCTGAGTGAAAAGTTACATGTTTCTGCTTCTCATTTCCTCTCTCTCCTTTTATTCAGACATTTATTTATCATCCAAGAACAGAAACCTGAGGATTAACTTATTCCTTACCTTGTGTTTTTTTCTTCCAGATCTTCCATACGACTAGAGGAGAATATTTGTCAGCTACTAATTTGTCCCCATTCTATTTATATTTGCATTCTTCCTGTGATAGCTACTTCACTTCACCCTCATGATATTTTTTTAGTCCAAAATGGGAAACTCTGGCCCCACTGACATCAACAGGACTTTAGCTATTGATTTCACTAAAAATGCAATTTCAAACAGTGACCTGACAGACTGCAAAAGGCTATGCCCAGGCTTTCTGCATGCAGGGGGCTGTCACCCTCATCACACATCACTTTCATATTCCTCTTATCCACCTCTAGATCCAGCTCAGAAATTCTCATAAGAATCAGTAACAGACTGGAAAGATGTGAGCCTTGATATTAACTATCTGCTTATATAGTTTCTCTGATGTTGGCTTCAGTTACCCGTAACTGGGGGTCATGCTTTGCTGCCAAGTCACTGAGCAACTTCCTCTGTTTAAATAGAATATATAAGCCTTACTCTTTTCCAGAGTTCATGACTCTTTTGTAAAGTGTTTTATGATACAGTTGTTATAGAATCCACCATCACAGTAACAGCTACAGACAAGGCTTCACTGTGGGTCTGGCTACAAGCCCATTTAATTGAATGGAAGTTTTTCCATTGCTATCAGTGGATACGTACATCAAACTGCACCACACATTCCACTGTAATAACAATGCCACAGTGTTTTAAGGGACGTGTCTGGTCACTGTTTTTCTAGGGAAAAATCAGAGATCATGAAACTAATGCCATGCAGAGGATCCACAAAAGGCTCATGCACCTCTGAGGCCCTTTGAATACATTTTGGGTGCATTTTCAGAGAGTCTTTGTGCTGGTACTCAGCACAGGAGCCGTGTTTAATCATTCTGCATTAATTCATACAAAAGGCCCAAATTTCGTCTCTTTCCCTTTGATTTACCATTTTCAGAGACACTGTTCATTTGAAATGTAATACTGAGTGTTCAATATTGAAAGGCGGAGCAAACGTGGAATGTGATACATCTTCTTACCACGGTGTTAGGTCAGGTCAGCTCATTAAGTCATGGCCATGGAGTAGTAAAGTTGGGTGGTGGATTCCAAAGGGCTCAGGACTGCAGGTACTTCTGGCCTTTGAAGTAAGTAGGGGGACACATCCCCAGCATGTCTGTGTCCTAAGGGTGACCATGGACTTTAGCTGTTGCCTTTCTGCAGAGAAAACATTTCACTGTACTTCATGCTGAAAGAAATACTGTATTTTTGCATGGCATTGGTTTGCATATGCACACCATTTCCTTTGACATTATGTTGGGTGGCATTTAACTCAGCAAGTGAAACAACAACTGTGTGCAAGAGCATTTGGGAGATGGTACCACTGGAGGCAAGTAAGGAAAAGACTAAATCAGCACATTGTATCATATTTAGTGGTTTCACATTAAAATCACAGTACCTTGTGAGGGAAGTTGGAATTCAGAGTAAGGTTTTGCTGTCATATTTTTAAATCTCACAGAATACATTTATTATTAGAGGAAAGCATAATCTTGGTCTTAGATACTTGAGATGACTTAGCTGTTGTGTGACCAGATGAATCAAAGTACATTCATAGTGTTGTTGTGCATGCAGCTTAAGCTGAACACCTACAGGCACTCAGATGAAACTTTTACTGCACTGTAGAGATTACATTTTATAGAAACAATATATCCTCATACTAGCAGAGCTCATTTTCCCATTCCTTTAAGTTCAGATTCATCCTTTGTAGCCTGACTCCAAGAAGTGACCAACGCCAGATGCTGCAGAACAAGGACTGGACAATTTTAGAGCATGCTGGACAAGACGAAACCTTTTTCCTAGTATTAGTTTGAAGCACCAGTTGGCCTAACTTCTGAAGCATGTGGGGGAAGAAAAGGGGAAAGGCTGCACTTCCATAAATTCCCCTTAATGTAGATCTGAAATGCTGATTTTTGTTTCCCATGTGAGTTGTTTTCTCTCCTATTAAAAAATGATCACGAAAAAAACATTCTGAACCAAAGGTTTTAGGTCATTAAAAGGGCAGAAAAATCTCTCTTGTGACTGGGGAAACTGGACTGCAGCTTGTGTGGAGTAATCAGTGCCCAGTTACCCTGGTCATCTGCTCTCCTAAAGCTGCTTGGAGTGCTTCTCATATGGGAGTATCTGGTTTTTCAGTGGTAACTGTTTTGCCTGGGCCTGAGGGAGCTTAGCAAATTTATTCAACTGCTCTATTTTATTTGCTCTGTTTCTGTTTTTAAAGCAAAACAGCCTGTATTTCAAAATCCCCTCGTAATGGATAAAAAAAGTAGAGTCCCTCGAAGTCCATATTAACATGCCAATTCAATTAGAGCGTAATTAGCCAGAACTGTTACTTGTTGAAATCCTGTCAACAAAAATAACTCACCCTTCCCCTTCAGATTACTCCAGCACCTCCATCTTCTTGACAAGGATTTTGAAAGAGAGACCACCATCCCCCCGCCCCTTTCATGCTGAAGGCAGGGAATGAAACACAGATGTGTTAACCATTATAAAGCAAGACATGGTGGGAAATGGTGGGAAAAAGAGGAGGCCAAAGCTGGCCTGGCCAACCCGCAGTTGTTCTTCCAGGGTGGGATGGGACCCTTGGGCAGGCTGGACCCTGCTTTCCCTGGTGTAACACTGCAGGCTGCTGCTGCCTTCCCTGATTTACACCAGCCCAGACAGACGGAGGCCCACTCCTGGCACGCTTTATCTGCAATTCATTTAGAAAAGAGGCAGGTCCCCCTCCTCTGACCTAATTGAAAACAGGCGGCCTCCTCCTAATTGTGTGCTCTAGCTGGTTTGTGTGCATTAATGGAGGAAATTGGAGAGGAACAGTGTTCTGAGTTGTCATTAATTTCCTGCACTCAAAGGTCCGTATATCGGGAACACCGTCTGTTTATCCATATATTTATCATTCGCATTATTCTCCTCCTCTGTGTAGAAACTTGACCGCAAGTAAAATACAAGCATCAGGGTTTTTTTTCTGGCCTAATACTAGGCAAGTATATAGAAGGATACTGATTTTCCAAAAGGCACCTCATAACACATTTTTAATTTTTTGTTTGTTTGTTTGGGTTTCCTTTTTGTTTTGTTTGTTTGCTGTTTTGGTTTGATTTTTAAATATGAAAAACCTTGTGATGCCAAAAGATGACTGCAGAGTTAATGTTGCCATAATGTTGCTCTTTTTCCTCAAAAGACCCTTTCTGTGTTCAGTTCTGTCCACCTGCAAGGAAGTGGTCTGGTTTGGTTAAAACAGTGCAAAGCCAAAGCAGAAAGCGGTTGTTTGGGGGCACAACTTTCTTCCAGGCAGGGTGGCTGAGGACACGTGGAGACCCAGCAAAGTGTCATGGGAAAACCCTGCAGACACATCCAGTCTCTGGCGCAGCGGGGGCCTGCGGTGTTGGGGGGGAGCAGAGCATCTCGCAGAGCCTGGAAAGCGTCTGGCAAGTCACAAAAATCAGATGCTGGGAGCAGGAGATGTCCTCACCATGCCAGTCACCACCCTTGTCTGGGGAAGGTGTTGGTCACCGGTGGCTGCCCCCAAACCTGGGGTAGGTGGGTGGTTCTATGCACCTCACCGTCTCGCTGTGTCCCAGCAAGCAAATATTTCAGTGGTGCTTCTGCCTTTGTGTCTGTTGGTGGGACCACCCTGCCCATCTCTTGTGCCCCACCGCCAAGGGCTTGGTCACGCAGGGGCTGCGCTGGCCCCGTGGCAGCTGTCTCAGACAAAGACACCCTGGTGTTTCTGTTGGTGGTCCACTTGGTCACACCTTTAAGGAGAAGAAGGCTTTATTGTCCTTGCACTGTGAAAACGCCATCACAACTTCTCTGCTTTTTTTCTTATTATCTTTTTTTTTTTTTTTAATATTTTGTTATACTGCTACTCCTTCTTTGTTCAAACTTTGGACACTTGTACCCACTTGAATATGTATGTAAAATGCTGCTCTTCTTAATTTGTCCTGTACCTTTTTTAAAATGAACCCTCTCTTAATTTAAGCCTGGAAGGGGCCTCAAACTTTGCTCTGTTTGAACCCAAACTCCACACCATTGGATAACTGGCTCCATTCAATCCATTCAAGCCAAAACCTTCAGCTACTTCAGGACTGAGATGGTCCTGGTGCAGCCAGTCTGGATATGCTCACGGGGAGCCCAGTCCCAGTGGCTCCTGTGCACAGCCCTGCGTCACAGTGTCTGGCGTATGGGATCCATACAGGGTCTGCATGTGTCTCTCTGATAGCAGCCTGTGTCTGCCCGCCCCCCCCCCCATTTCCCGGTTTTCCACCAAGGAAGGCACCAGAGCTGGGTGCAGCATATGGAGCTAAGCTGTGTTTGTTTATATACCTACACAATAAAACCCGTGATTTGGAACCCAGCTGTGTCTTTATGATTTCCTCACGCTACTAATGAGAAAGGCTCCTTTAACAGTGTGCTGTTAATCGTTATCAAGGCTGAACAAAAAATAAAGTCACAGGCCATAGATAGACATTACATGCACCTGATTTAAGGAGATGACATGTCCCGTCCTTCAGACTTAAATTCACAGCTGAATAAAGCTATGTGACTTTATCAAATTCCTCCCAGTCACTGCTAGTATGGAAAAGAAAGGAGGTTGAAGTAGGAGAGGTCGGACTGACATGGAAATTTTTCTGCAGTAACTCTAGCCTGAAATTGTATATGCTCATTTTAATAAGTGAATATCCAGTAGAAAAGTTGATTTTAATTTCAGTGAAGCTCTGGATAACTTTGGTCCAGATCTCTTCTGTGTACAAATTAAACACTTCAATAAATAGCCAACAAAATGAGGATGAGAAATCCCCTCTTTAGTCAGCAGCTTCAGGAGGTTTACATCCTACAAAGTCATAAGTGCTCTGAATATAGATTTACATTAAAGTAATACAAAAACAGCAATAAAACTTCCAGACAGTATTTTAAGTCTGTGTTTGTATTTTCAGTGTTTCTGCACCTATACAGGTCTCAGTCGTGGGAACTCTCACACAATCAAAGAACTTAAGAGTTGTTTGAAAGTCACCATAGGATTTGGAATCTTGATTGTGTATGCCTGGTCATATATTTAATGTGCTTAAGCAGAAATAGAAATTACTTTTAATTGCAATCAGGCGACTTACATACCAAGGTCACCATAATATGCTAAGGAGTATGCTAATGTCCCCCAGCATATGCTGATGCAGTGACACCAAAATGGAGAAGAAGAGAGAAAGATTTTTTGAGTGGGAGGTAAACCACAAAAGATGAAATCCTGAAGTTCACTGAAGGAGCAGGAAGTTAAAATCCAGCTTCTTGCCCAGTCTCACGCTATCTACCGTGTAGCATCCAGACCCTGGGAACTGTGGCCATGGTCCCTCTGAAGCTTGCTCCCAGCTTTCTGCTGTAAGTGGGGTGTGCAGGAGCTACCAGCTACATGAAAGCTCTGCTACAGCCATGGAGGACATCTCACAGCTCCTCACATGGGCTCTGCCATAGTGTCTCTTCTAGGATTTTATCCACCAAACAGGGCAGTTTTGCAATGTGCATACCAAGGCAGAGTCTTTTGGAAAATTGCTGCTTATCAGGTGGCATTTCTGGAAAACAGTGAAACTAGGGGCCTCCCTCCACGTTTGGCATGGGCCACTGAAGCGGACGACACTTGAATTATTACTTGTACTCTTTGCAGGTCCACTAATGCATGTGAAAAAGGGAACCTGCCTTCACTGTTATTGTTAACTGTGAAGTTATTGATGGGAATTTTAAAGCTATTTGTCAGGTGGAGGTTTGGGGAACCAAAAGTGGCAAAAGATTTAAGGCAAGTCTGCTGGGTGCTGGCCAGTCATGTAGACCAAGAGTTGAAAGTGGGTGGTCTTGGAAAAGAGCCAGTTGCAATAGGGCCAGGAGATGGTGTCATCCTTGACTCCAACACATTCATATTTTGGCTTTCTAGCAAGGGTTATTTCTGCTCTTTATTCTGCAGTTCAGCACAAGCATCTCTCTCATTTTCTCAAATCTGTAGGATGATGTGTTCCACCTGCCAGGTGCAACACAGAAAAATCACAGCAAATTACTAGAAAGAATAGACTAAGAGCAGGCCTGAGAGAAAGCATCACACCTGCTAAGTCATCCAACTAGGAAAAAACTTGGCATTAGAGTCTCAGAAAGGTGCACAAAAGAATCTTGAAAATTACAAAATAAAGCAGCTTGATGTCAGTAGGACCTGCCTACACACTGAGCTTTGAAACTTACCTTAAAATATTTGCAGGACTGGTGTATAGTGGGTGTAAGGTTTTAGTACCATCCCCTTAGCTGCCGCCAAAGTTTTAAGCAGAGCAGCCTGACATTTTCCTAGTGATAGGAGGGATTTTTTAAATTTTAAATTTGTATTTCTTTTTCTTGTTTTCGGTAGGGGTTGGGTAAGTGCATACAGGTTTCGTAGCACTTTTGAACCTCTGCCAAAATTTGATGCCAGCTGAATTGAGATGTGCCCTGCATCACCATGTTGGCACTGCAGGGCTCTTCCCAGGCCACCGAGTTCCAGATGCACCTCACACTACTCAATTTTGCCCTGGGTTACAAACACATTTTAAAGATTTTAAATTATGGAGACAATCTAAGCCACACTGTAGCTCTCATAAGCATGGTTGCTTGCTCCGCCTTGCCTGACTTCACTTGGAAATCAGAGCTTTGCATTGCTGGGACTACAATTAACTAACCAGAAGGACAAGCATATGGCTCTAACCTCACATTTATTCCATAAATGGTCTCATTCTTAACATATGACACCTTGAAAGTTGCAGTGTTTCATTTATGTTAGAGCATGATGGAAATTTTGATTTGTTCCCATAACTGATGCCACTTCAGTTTCTTGTTATTTTACTACTGCCATGTGACAAAAATTTCGTGGTAGACACCCAGGTTAATTGTAGTGGTGATTTGGATTCCATGTGATCGTTTGCAGGAAAACATTACACAGTGCATTAGATGTTCTCTCTGTATCTTTCAGAATGGTGCAGCTACAGCTGTACCACATACAAATAGGCAGAGCTGTCAAAGTCAGAGGTTTTGCAATTAAAGTGTAAATACAATTGAAAGAGAAAAATATTATTTTTCCTTTGTAGTTCTTCAAATTCACCATTAAATGACAAGACTAGATACAGAGCATTTCAGAAGAGCTTACTGGATGCTGCTTAGAGCTAAGAAAATAAAAGTGATTTTTTCAGTACATCAGCCAAACAAAGCAAATCAGCTCAAAATCCCTCTGGAGTGAACTAAGTTATGAAAGATTTCAAATTCATTTCTTCTGTGAGGAAAAAAAAAAATCAAAACAAAAAGAAAGCATTATTTTCTGCACAAAGTAACCCCTTCAACCTGAACAAAATGCTGATTTCTGGGCTTTCGGGAAAAAAAAAAAAAAAAAGCAAGCAACTGAAAAGGAAAGATAGGATATTAAAAACTACGAGAAGAAATGTCCCTCTTTTCTCACTGTTTCAGGCTGAAAGAACTCACTGAGATGCGGGTAAATCTCCCAACCTCCAGGCAGTTTTATGAATCTCTTCCCAAAATAAATGTATTTCCAGCCCAGACAGTTCTAAAGGCACTGATGATTCCAGAAAGACCAAGGCCATATTCTTCAATGAATTTACTATTTGTAAATATCTATTCATGGCTCTGCTTCGGTCTAGCACAGAGTCTTATAAATATCACTCATCCAATGTGTTAAATGTCTATTTTTAAGTTGCCTTCCAGTGCTCTAGAGAATGAAAAAGCAAGTAAGTTCAACTGCACTGTGAAGTTGGGTTTAAATTTTCTTTATTTAACCATTGAAGGTTTTCAGTGGGACTGGAAGAGACATGGCCACCTCAGGAGCTCATATGAAAAGCACCAAAGGGGGTCAAATGTCCTGAGGCCACAAAGCATGCAGGCTTCCTCACTGTACTGCTCTGGGAAAGGTAAAAAACCTTCCTGTTCCCTTCCTTGCTTTGCCTGAGGTTTCCATCACACTTGCAGAGGACAGAGAGCAAGAGGGAAGACATTTGGTAGTCACCCTGCTTCCAACACCAAAATGTCTCCCTGTGGCACAGGTTTTCAGCAATAAACTCTTGAAATCATTGCTGATGGGACAGAACAACTTCTGCCCAAGCCTGAGCCCATCAAGTCAGTGCATCCATCTGTGCAGGGATGGGGATGGGCAGTACCCCAGGTACTGGGACAAAACCAGGCACACCCCGTGCAACAGCAAGGGACAACCTACCCAGAGAGAATCGTTCTTCTTGGCTGAGCTGGCTAGCAGTTGACCAAGGTGGCGAATCCTAAATGTTTTGCAGTCTTTACAAAAACCTCTTCCAGTGTAACAGTGGCTATTTTCCACATCAGACCATTTTTAGGCTGATAGTCATACTTGTGGCATTGCGTTCTTTGGCTAAAGTGTGTGTAAATGGGAAAGTATTTCATTTTGCTATCTTAAAAGCTGTGTGATCCTTGTCCAATCGCCTCTTGTTCTTCGGTGACCGAGAACAACACTGCCAGGTCTCTGTGTGTTATGCCCTCACTTTGTGTGCAGCATAGCACATCAGATGGAAGTGATGATGGACTGAAGCCAGTGAGGAGAACAGAGGGTTGGATGGAGGAAATCTTCAATCTCTACCTTCACCTGCCTTGGAGGACCTTTGTCTGACACCTTGGAAGAGCAAGGTGGAGCCATGGCTATGTCTGCAAGGCAAGATATTCAGCCCAGAAAGCACCAACCAAAGAAAGGACCTGACATTTATGGGCTCCTAGAGGCAAAACACAGACATAAACAGGATCTCCTTTAGCAGAAGAGAAAGCAAAGCCCAGTCTGTGTGAAAAGACAGTTTTAGCTATCGGCAGCTAAATTGGTCCTTAGATGTTGCTGAGGTATTTATAGAGCTTCTGGAAAGGGATTTGAAAATATGCTATAATTAAGCTTTTGAACAGGAATAATGTTATGATAAATGATCATATGGAGGTCCCGAACACCTTAAATAGTCACTCTGTGCTCCTAAAGCAGAATGTTATTGGTTCTGATCTTGATTTAATGTCCTCAAAAGGGGCTTTAAAAACAAACATGGGACAGAGAAGTCAAGCATCAAGTTTTTATTTCAGAAGTCAAAAGCCTAATGAAGTAAGGAAGCTATCAAGAGAACTATAAAAAGAAAGGCAAAAGGTTGAACAGTCAACAAACTTAAATAGGAGGTGGTTGCAGATGTGCATGATATACAACACAGGGCAAATGCCAAACTTTTTATTTAAATATTAATCAAATCCTTTCAAAATAGAAGCAAGGAAAAAAAGACAACTCCTTTTCCTGTACTTCATCAGTTTGCAGTGGAGAGCCCGTCAAATGTAAAGAGGCTGATGGCTGCTGGGTGCTGGCCTTCTGTTCTGGTAATAAGGATTGGATGAAGAGTGAGCTTTTTACCAAAACAGTTGTATTACTGTCATCCCTAACACAGATGTTGCTGAACAGGCATAAAGGTATCTTTTACCACCAATGCATCAGTCCTAGTGTACATTTTTCAGTAGCCATAAAATACGATTTCATCAATATAACTTCAGTCATACTAAGGAGACCATGCCAGTATCCAGCCATCTCAGTTATTAGCTAAACTGAGAGGGCTTTACCACCACAGGAAAACCTTGCAAAAAGCAGCAAAGGTCACTCCGTGAAAACATAGGATGGGAACAATTTCATGGAAGTTTCTCCGAACTGCATTTGGGTCAGATGGCAAAATAGCGGAAATTTCTGGCACACGTCACACCCTTGAAAATTTCAAAATGCAGAAAGCAAAGGCAGAAACACTCCAGTAGTAACCTGGTGCATCTGAACACTTAACACAGATTCTCATGTGTATGGTCAAGCAATTTCTGCATTATGTGGCTGTACAAGTACAAACCAGCAATGTTAGCAAAAATACACCAGTCAGAAGTATGCTAGAGCTACCACTTGAGCCTTGGTCTTTTAGGAAATCCTTTCTTCCATAGATATATGTTAACTTTTAGAATGACTGGGCAAGTTTTGGAACAGCAAAGAATCCAAAATGGAACCGGCAATGGACAGTTAAATCCTTAACATTTTGGCACATCCTTACTTGGCATGACTGCTTGTCAGTGCTGAACTACAACAATTTACATCTCCTGAGGGACTTCATAGACATTCCTTCTTTACTGTATGACTATAAATAACACAGCGTTTTGACTTAAACTGTTTTTAGGGTTGGGATAGCTGGCAGGCCTTTTGGAGTCCAATGTGAAGAGTGACAAGAAATGCCATGGTGAAAATGCCAGTGAATTTCCCAGGGGCAGCCTTTTCTCTCTTCTTGCCTGCTGACTTTTCTGACAAATTCAGGATGCTATTTTTTGAAGAGTCCTTCGAGTTACAGTTTTTCTCTCTCCATAAAAAAAACTGGAGCTCAGGCAGGTTTCCCTGTTCTCCAAAGAGACACTCAAAAGGAAACCAGTTGGGGAATCCAAACAATTCCAATAGCAAGGCATAAGCAATCTGTCTTCCCTCAATACACATGCCAAACAAATACCCTGACATCATCATCATTCACCACACAAAATCTATAGCAAGTGCAAACACCCTTTTCCTTCCTTTCAGTTCAGCTTTAACTATGTAGAAAGTAACCCTACCTCGCCATAGCAGAGACAGTCTCTTTGATTTGTATTTTCCTCTTCCTTTTCTTCTATAAATAAACTTGAGTTTTGCATCATTATCTATTAAACCAACACTGTTTTCTTTAACCTCTTTCACAGAAAAACTGGACAGGATGTAGCATGTGATCATGGCTGTGAGCCTGTGACACTGTTATTTACAGTTAAGTCCCAAATTCTACCAGCAAAGTTTTGCTGACTTCAGTGAGTTGAGTCCTGGCATGAAGTCTTGAGCTGAGCAAAGGAAGACATCAAAGTGTGGATCCTAAGGAGACCTACACCTTAAGAATATTAATACCCCTGTAAGAATATTAAATCTGAATTCTCCTGACTTCTGTGTATAGCATGATTAGTTGGTTTAGCATTACATTCATGGCATTTTCATATTGTCATTCAGATGCATAAACCAAACATGCCAACATGCACATACAAATGTTAAGAGTATTTGAAGATTCTCTAAGACTTTGTAAGCACAAGGGATAAAGCCAAATGGAACAATTACTCTAGCATAGTATAATATACAGTAATGTCCTGAATATTTCCAGATGTATGCTGTCTCAAAGAAGTGAAATCAATCAGTCAAAAGCAATTGGTCCATTGAAATTATGAATGTGTGTGTGGAAATAATAAGACATGAGGGCCTTTGAATACTTCTGTGATTTTTCAAGAGCTGCTAGATGTTCTTTGTTTGGGGTGAGTTGGTCAGTTAGCATCCTGGCTTTGCTTAAACAACCAGAAGACTTCTATGTGAATTAACACATCTTATTGCAAGAAGCTGACATGGCATATTTTCATTTCCCCTTTATTTGTCTGTGTATATATGGTGTGTGTATATATATATATATATATGTATCAAATAAATATATACATGTCAAAATGAATTTCACTGTTAAATGCCTTCTTGTACAGAGTCATGACTAGGTTTCAGAGCCTGGCAGGGTCTTAATCCAATCTGCAGCACAGCAATGACAGGGTATGCCCTGAGCTGTGACCCACAGCAGCTCTGCAGTTCTTCCCCCTCGTACAGAGGGACAAAATTAATGACCTGCATTTCCTAATAGAATCAGTTGAAAGAAAGTTGTGTCCAGCTGAGGCCACCACCTCATCTCAGCTCTCTGACAGATGAAAAAGCAGTGAGCTTGGATCTGGTATTGATGTAGCTGCTGCTTTGCTGTTTCTTCTCTCTCCTCTCCTCAAGGCAAAGCAGGGTGCAGGGCCATCGGAGGCTGGTCTTCCCTCCACTCCTGAAAGCTGCTGCACACGCAGTAATTCACCCCAGCCGACCTAACTGTGTGTCTTCTCTCTGCAGCACCAACCCTCAGGGCACAGGAACGTCTCCCTCCCTTCCCTGTCTTCACATCCGCCCACATGGACGGGGCCTTCATCCCACGCCTTAGTGTCTGCAAGGGACACCAGCCCACTCCATGATGCAGCCAAGCACCTGCAATCGCTTAACACTTTGTCATCCCTCGCTCTTCTGCCTTGGTACCTCACGCAGGGCCTCCCTCCAGGAGAAAGCTTACAGCCCCCTGACACTTGCTTTTTGGAGTCTGCAGTCTCTTTTTTGTGGAGTTGGGTTCAGACCCTCAGCCTGAATAAGAGAACGCCTGTGGAGAGCTCAAGTCCAGATTCACAATGTATGTCTATCTCTTGTTTATGTACAGAGAAGCTGAGAGGACGATTGCCTCTGTAGATACAAATATATTCAGACTCCAGGGAAATTCAGGGTTTAGACTTGCTGCTGGCCTCTCTTTCCTACTGTGAGCCGAAGGGAAAACCACACACCCCACAGAGCAGCTCTGGGTCTTGGTCTGGATCTCACAGCTGGCTGTATTTATAACACGCTTAGGAGTAACTAAATCCCATTCTGTGACTAAAAGATGGTCATGACGATAAAAGGAACGTGCTCCAACTTTCCTGAGCAGTCAAGTTCATAACTCTGGGTGTCGTGCAGCAGTTGCATGAGAGAAAATACAATTTATAGGTTGTATGTTTGTCATCTACGAGAGTAAGGCTTCATAAATAATTCTAATATTTTAAATCAACAGAATCATGATTTTTCCTTTTAGAGTGAGTAGCTACTTCTTCAGATGGCAATAAACACTGTCTGCACAGTAGACCTTACTAATTAGACAAAGGAGACCCTCAGAGATCATCACCAGTGTGGGGAAACTCTTCTTTGGTTTAACCACCAGGTTCTCAGTTTTACAGATAACCATAATGTCAGACATTAAAAATCAGTTGGTGAATAAAAGCTTTAACCAAGACTGGCTATGAGCATAATAAAGAAAACAATATTAATCAGGATGAATTATTGCAAATTCACCAGGTTTGTTCCACATAATTCTAGGGCTCTCTGAGGACAAAGCCTGAAGTAACACAATAGCTGTCGGCAAATCTGAACCGCCAGCTTGCTGCAGGTAAGCCATGGCAGCACCACACCAGCTTTCGCCCTTGTCTCCCTACCTCTCATGTGAGAGCTTCCTGGCCAAGCTGGCCAACCCTGAGCAATGTGTGGTGCTGCTCCAGGCCCGTACGCTCTGTCTTGGCTGTATCTCGTGCTGCCAAAAGGAGCTGGAAAGAGTCCAGCTGCCTCACAAGCTTTCTTCCCTGCAAATTACCGCAGTGTGAGGTTAGTGACGATGCAGCCAGGTGGACAGTATGTTGCTTCTCACTTTTGGAAGACGAGCAAAGGACTTGACTGACTTCCAGCTAGCGCTGCAGCACATAAATTATGTTGGTGTGTGGAGTATTTGGCAGGAGGAATCCCCCATAGCAAGAATACAAATGCATTGGCCCGAAGCCCCAGTATTTATCAGAACCAGAGGAGACGTTCAGCGCACGCAGGAGCTCCTGCCAGGACAACCCAACTGGAGGAAGCTCAACCTCCAGCCCCTGTGGATGGGCAGCCCTGAGAGGGGCTGGTGTGCGGAGAGGTTAATCCTGCCAGATGGTTTCTAGAAAGACTCATGCATTTTCGGTAGCCTTTAGTCACGGGGGATTATGGTGGACAGGAACAGCATAGGAATGCTGCGGCTGCTATTTAATAAGGAAGGAGATTTTGCTTTTGCTGTGCTTATAAAACTAATCAGAGTGTGTTTGTCTTTGGTTTCTGTAACATTTCTGAGGGAGCTGGGCTCCCAGGTGAGGGAACAAGGACTTTGTGTAATTGCACTCATATCTGCAGTGCTGGGGATGTTTTCTGAGTAAGAATCATGTCCTGCCAGAAGAGGGTAAGGCGATGGCGAAACGGTCGGTGGTAACTTTGGCAGTTGCTGTACCATTCACCTGAGAGATAAGTGGATTTTAGATGCATTGAAAGCTTCCTCTTTATTATTAATCCTGCCACACAGTATCTGTGCCAGTGACAATGAGAAGATAGTGAACAGTTTTCTGTACTCACTGGGTTACATACCTTCACCTGGGGGTGATTTTTCCCTCCTCTTTAGTGACATGTTGGAAAAGTGGAAGCATGTTTGTAAGTGAATGAACAGAAGGGAAGGAAAACTGAAAACCCAAAGACCAGCTCTCCTAATGAGTTTTCAAGACCAAACAAACCGTGCTAAAACATGAAATTGTTCTCTTTTTGATCCCTCCACATAGTCCATTGCGCGAATCAGGACTTGGGGGGCAGCAGTGGGTACAGGTGACCTGTGAGGCAGCCTGAGGCAGGCCTTGAGAGCTGCAACGGGGCTCCTGTGGGCAGGGGAGTGCATGGAGGTCCTGAGCGAGGCTGCTCAGAGCCATCTGGGACTGTGCACCCAATGCCCTGATTAAGGCTAAGTTGGCTTTTGTAGCAAGGAAAACCAAAGGTGGGGGGACCAGAGAAGACAGGTTGCAAACATACAACCTGAGCCTACAAAGGAGGGTCTGCATGTCCGGGAAGACTGAGGCACTGGGACTGGACCTGGGAGTGGAGATGGACAGCACATCTCGTAGCTCAAGCACATGCTACAGGAGTCCAAAGGCAGAGTTTTCCAGTTCTGTGTTTAGTCCTGCATTGTGCATGCCTCCACGAAGGCTTCAAAATCTGCCGCCTTTCCAGCAGCCCAGGAAGAGGCAGAGGCAACTTGCAGGGTCAGTGGGATTGCTGTAGCGGCCAGGGAAAGTCAGAGCTCACCTTTCCTTATGGCAAGCTTTTCTCCTGCTAACGTGGGAGAAATTACTTCCATGTAGTTATGCTCTGCAGCTGAGTATTTTAATGGGACTGTCACCATCACCCTGTCTTCATGGCCAGATTAAGTTGGTTTTAAGGCATTTTCAAAGCAGCAGCCACAGGATATTTTTAACTGACTTGTGCTTGCAAGAAAAATATAGTCACTTTTATTTAAATACAACCTGAAATTACTCAGCCCACATTCACAGGGCATGTCAAGTGGGATGTGTAATGCCAACATGTCCTACAACCATCATGACATAGTTATATACGGTGGAGCATGCATTTTATATAAAAATCCCTGCACTGAGCACAAAGTGAATGGCTTTTCCACACCTGATGCTTAGAGAGAGAACACCATAAAATCAGCTGCTAAAGAGGCTTCTGTTTGTTTTGCTGCCATAATGTGTTGTCCAAAATAACACTCTCCCTCTGCATGCAGCAGTTTAACATCTCCTTGTCATGAAGGTGACGTCTTGCACAACAAAGAGGCCCTTCCACTTGGAGGCTTTGGGAAAGAATCCTTTACTAGCATTAACAATTGATAAACAGGGCTGCCTCCACCCAGGCCCTGGTCATCTACACTGGGGCCATCCAAAATTTTATCATTATTGATTTGGCTGTCACTGAAAGTTTTTGCCCTAGTTACAAGGGTAATGGAGAAGGTGGAGTGCCATTTGGTCTGATGGCAACTCATGTCACTGGTGACAAAGGGGTGACAAACCACCCAGGCCACTGCCCCTGCTCTGAAGTGTTTGACAGGCAAACAGCACTACAAGCAGGGGCAGTAAATTAACTAAGCCTGGCTCACAGGAGCTCAGCCAGACATGTCTCTGTGACCAGACCCCCTCACAGCAATTCATTCTTTATGCTTGTACAGGGAAACCAGCTCTTGTGGGCCAAATAGGAAGAGCAGAGCCCCCATAGTCTCAACAAGTAAACACCTTACAGACTGAGGGTTGTCCTAGGACCACCCAGCACTTGGACCATGTTCCTACTCAATGCCAACAATGGCAACTCTGTTGAGGTGGTTTATATCAGCCATGGGTCTGGCCCTCAGTCTTTTCCCAAGCCTCCAAGTGATTTTAACTGGATTGTGGCACATGGCATATGGCACATCAAAGGTTTCTCCGTCAAGATTTCACATTATCCACTGTTGACAAATCAGGAAGGCTCCATCCAGTTTAATCATCCCATTGGCACTGAGCTGCTCCACTGACAAAACTGCAAATTAATATGAACTTGGTCTGTAAAAGTAGGACAGTGTAGTATCAGAACCCCTGCCTTCATTTATGATTAAAAAAAAAAAATAAAAATGAAACCAACAATGAATTAGAGCAAGCCATTAGAATTGCAATCGTTCCTCTTCCAAAGAAAAAGTTACCAGCATAAATAACAAAAAACCCAACCTGTACAAAGCAATATTGCATGCTCCTGTGAAGTGCAGAATTAACAGAAGATATCATTATGCCTGTGTTATACCTATCAAACTCAGGAAAACAGGAGGATCTGAAACAGAAGTAATAAACAGATAGGAGAAATAGGCCAGAGACACATACAGACACGATGTATCATGGAGGGATTTTTCAGGCTTTGGTGACAGAAGACATTTGGATTCAGAAACATTTGCTGGGAGCCATCACTTGCTGGGAAAGCTGAGACGAGGACGCCTTTCAGTTCTCTTTCAAAGCAGCCTGGTGCGCATGTGGCCATGCAAGGCTAACACAAGTTAATGAAACAAGTGGCAGCATTTTATAAACTATGCAATCACTGAAATGATTTTTTCAGCATATCCTTTATTGCTGTAGTATTGCTATATGGACTCTTTTGTACTAGGGCAGATCTGGACCTACTGCATCATTATTTACTAAGACAGCACGTTCATCTGATTGTAGGTAATTTTACTGCATGAATGCTCATTTAATAAATGAATGTTGGTTGATAAAGAAAGAAACCAAGGAGATGGGGAGGAAGAATGGCTCAGTCTTTCGTCAGCTGTGAAGGTTATTGTGGGACAGCGGAGGAACCACGGGTGCTGAGCTGTGTGACGTGACAGTCTGCAGAGCCTCTGACAAATGGACTTTGACAAGAGCAATTGACAAAAGCAAGAGACAGTGCCTGAATTTTAAGGACTCTGCGTTTTTTGCTTTTTTTTCTTTCAGGAAGGCTGTTGTCAGACAGCTGTTTGATGCAACGCAGACTGATATATCACAGGGTCCCTGTGGGGATCTGAGGGAGACAAACGTATGATCCAGCCCACCCTTTGATTGCCCGTCTTCACTGTGTCACACACAAGGTGCCTGGTGGCCCCTACCCAGCCTCCCGCCTCACTTCAGTGCTGGTGGGTCATCTCCCACCTCTGAAGGGCCTGTGAGGAGAGCTACCTGCATTGCATTAACAAACAGGCCTTGCCTGATTTCCCCAAGGTACCTGAGGGGAAATTCCCTTCAAGCATCTGTAAAACTAATTTAGACTTCTCCTCCTAACCCCCACATAAATGCTCCTGCAAAAAATAGACACGACTTCTGGATATGGAGAGGAAAGTTTATCATGCTAGCCAGAATTAACTCCTTGTTATACTGTCCTCCATTTGTTTGCTATACACTGCAGTATCCTTGGGAGAGGAACAATCTTCATTGTGGGTATTTGCACAGCACTTAGTATAAATTCCTTGCTGGTCCTTCACAAAGTCCTCCAGGCATTCCAGTTACCCACATAATACTTTAAAGAAAGAAGTAGCAATCTCATAGGGCTTTGGCTGGGATAGGCATGCATTGTTCCTTCCTCTAAAATCCAGTTCTCTTTGTTTCCTTCTAAATATTTAAACAAACAGTATCTTAACTTATCTTTAACTCTTTCCTACACCTTGTGGGATCTTCCCAAAGAAAATTTCCAGGATTCCCAAATCCTGCTGATCCTGGTTAGCAGACACGTGCATGTGGAGGACACACAACCAGAGCTTCATCTGTGCGTCAAGAGCTCTATAAAATCCTACCCCTGCCTCTGTTTTCCCAGCAGATACTTGTCTCCTGTCTCTGTTTTCACAGCAGACTCAAGGAACAAGCTTGGAACTCAATCAACACTTGTAGGCTACACTAGCCTCAAGGTTGCTTTACACACATGGAGCTGCATAGAGGAAGAGCTAGTCCTATACTTTCATTTCAGTGGTTTCACCTTAAAATAGAATTTATAGTTTTGCCTTGAAAAATTAGCAACTTCATAGTGAGCTGGTGACTGATACATATTTCAGTCAAAATACTAGAAATGCAGGATGGGAAGGGACAGATTGAATCAAGGTGCCCAAACCTTGAGTGGTATGGACAAACAAACCCTACCTGAGAGTTCAGAAAGACAGGTAGCTAGTTCAACCTTCATGTGGAACTGTGCTCAACATCTATGAAAAGAAATGAACATCAGGAGTTAAAAATCCCCAGAGCATCACTGCAGTATGCCACAGGGAGAAAACAAGAGTCAGAGAGAAAACCAAGCCCTTAGTAAAGCTGGAGAGACAAAGAAAGCCTGGAGGTGCAGCTGGTGGGAAAGGAAGGGAATTGTGGGCTGCAAAGAGGGCTTGGCTGTGCAGCATCTAGGCTGCGTCTGCAGGGCCTTGCACAAAGCCTGCCCATCAATTATCGTTAGAGTTAGGCTAAGGTTTTGGGTTTAGGAAGGCTGACAGAAAAAGCCTGGAGGTGCGATTAGAGCATGGATGGAAAGGGAAGTGTGGGTTGACAGAAGAGGTTGACTGTGAGATATTTTCAACTTGGGCAAAGCCTTTCTCTAGAGTTTGATTGTCAGTTAGGACTACATTTACAAAAGAAAGAAATTAAGGACTTGCAGTTGGAATTAGGATAGAAGGGGGCTGGTCATGAATATGCATTGCTCAGAGAATTTGGCTATGTGATATGTTTCCTTACGGTAATACCTAGACCACCTTATCTGAAGGTAAATCTTCATGTTACCATTGGGTTGGCCATTAACAGTCCATTGGGTTGGCCACGAACAGTATAGTTGAAAGAGGGAGAGGGCCTGGATGTTGAGCTTTCATGTGGATGGAAAAGAGCTGCCCAAGGGAACTGATGGCTGCCAAGAGAGCCTGGTTGCAAGATTTTTGGAGGGCTTATGTCTGTGTGACCTGTCCAAAGATCAGCCTTCATGGAGGGTTACAGTTAGGGTTAAGGTTGAGGGATAAAGGTAGCATGGAACTACAATCATTGTGTGCAACAGGAAAAGTGTCTACAAGAGAACTTGCCTATGAAATGCTTTTTGTATGGGATATCTGGAAGGCCATGTCCAAAGGCTGTTCTCAAGTAAGGTTAGGGGCAAGGCTAGGGTTGAGGAAGGAAGGCAACCTGGGGTTGCAGTTGACTTGAGTATAGAAAGAGACTGCCCGGAGGAAGTGTGGTGCCAAGAGAACTTGACTGTGAGTTATTTTTCAATTTAGTCAATGTCTATGGTACCTTGTCCAAACATTGATCATCAGTTAGTGTTAGGTTTGAGGTTTGGGTTTGGGTTAAGAAAGTGAGATGTCTGGAGTTGCTCTTATCTTGGAATGGAGAAGGCACTTGCAAAAGGGAAGTGTGGGCTACAAAGAGAGCTTGGATGCAAGGTTTTTATTATTTGGGTAATGACTTGGGCTCCTTGCCCATAAGTCAGTTGTCAGTGTGCATAAGAGTTAGGGCTAAGGGAGACATTATGGAACTGCAGTTGACAGCAGGATGGAAAGGGAAGTGAGGATTGTTGAGAGAGCTTGGCAGTGAGATATATTTTGTCTGGTTGCCCTCTCCAAAGGCCATTACTGTTTAAGTGAGGTTAGGATTAGGTTTAGGATTCAAAGTGAGCCTGAGGTTACTTTTGGAGAGGGACTTGAAGGATGCCGCCAAAGAGAAGGCTAATCTGTGGAGAGAGAGAGCTTGGCTGTGAAACAGATTTATCCGGGATCTATCTGTGGGCCCTTGTGTAGCTGTCTGCCTTCCACCAGGGCTGTAACTGAGAGGGAAAGCCCAGTGCTGCTTTTGAAAAGGGGCCACCTGAGAAAAGTCTTGGCTGCAAGTCAAAGGCAAATACTTCAGGTCCTCCTTACTCATCTGCAGAAATAGTCCAGACACCTAATTGAGCAACTGGTATAAACCTGGAGCAATTCTGAACAGCAATCTGAGCCTACTGGTTTTTATCCCTATTTGGAGAACAACAGAAAGTAGTAGTATAAGCTTAAGGTTATTTTTACTGCTTAACTTCCTCCTAGTGTCCTAAATGTAAATTTGTTCCCCTGTGTTGCACAGACCCCTTATCTGGATTGCAGGGTTGGTTTGAAAATAAGCATTGTTTCTCTTAGTCATTATTTGGGAAAGAAGGTGTGGGAGTTTTATTATCACGGATTAGCCCAGCTGCCAAGTTTTAAACAATTGTGTCTAAGATCAGCTCATTCAGCCTCCCTCCTGCTACACACCATTCCTGCATCCAGCCCCTTTGCAGGGCTATTTGGCTGCTTCTGTCCCCTCTGACACCTCACGGGAGAGCTCAGGGGCTGGGCCTGGCCCATGGGACATGGTCATGGGGTCCCAGCACGGAACTGCTGCTGGGGACAAGCATTTCTGGAAAGACTCCCTGAGGAACCTTGCAAGAAGGTATTCTCCCATCTGCAATCTGAGAGGGAGAAGTGACTGTTGTATCTCAGCAAATACATTGATTAAAACACTATCTGCTTAAGCCTTGCTGCTGTCATCCTCTCCATTGGGACAGGTCCCTGATGCTTAGGGGAGAAAGACAGGATGAGGCTCACCAAAGACACTACATCTGTTTGCAGCTGCTCTCTGTTATCACCTGCAGGTGAGCAGCACAGGGGATGTTTCAGAGTTCCCTGAGCAGAGTTAACTTTACCCATCCATCTGGCACCTCCACCTTTCAGAAGGAGTTAATCATGTGCAGAGCTTCCAGGCTCCCCTCAAAGCTAGGCTCAAGCACAACATGAAGCCTAAAACCAGCACTTACACTGTGAGGCTGCCAATATGGTTTTCCTTCTCTGGCTTTACCCTACTCCACTGTTCCTAGTATCCCTGCTTCTCAGAGTGTACATTCACCTTAAAAAAAAAAAAAGAAGTGCCAGTTCACATTTCTGGGGTTTTGGTTTTATTTATTCATTTATGTATCTATTTATTTATTTATTTGTTGCCCTGTGTGAAGTGAAAACAGTCCCAATCCAGTAAAGCACACACTAACCTTAAATTCATGTCTCTAACATGTCTTTTTCTGGACTGGAGCTAATGTAGACTTTTTCTTAGCTGCTCAGTGGCAGCCTTACATCCATTAGGAGGATGTAGCAGTCCAGTATGATCGATTTTGCAGACATGCCCTGAGGTTTTAAATTGTCTTGGTCTTTTACATAACTTGAACAAAAACCACAAAGCTGCTGTGTGGCTCCTGCACTTCAGTAGCTTTGGGGTTGTATCCTCCTGCAATGAAATACATGAGACTGAAGAAATTTGCCAAGACTCTAAGAGGTAGGAAAAACAGGAGTGAAGAGTCATTAAAACACTTAGCACCTACTGCAAATGCAATTTGCATCTGTTTTATGGTAGAAAAACTAGCTAAATTTTCACAGTGACAGTCAGAGATAAATGAGATGTGTCCCCATTTTACAGGTAAAGAAAAGGAAACAAAGATTGTAAAAGCCTGGTTTTCATGCCTATGAAGGGCCCAGTGCTCCTCTTAGAGATAGTGGGAGCTGCTGGGTTTGTGCCTTTGGAAGCACCATAGGAAACACCTGGTGGGATATACATTCAGCCCAGACCCTCCAGGGAAAGATGACTCAGAGTAAAACTGCTCATGTAGGCGTCCCCGCTGTGTTCCCACCCTGCTGTCCTCGCTAGACTACATCGGCTCATCAAGAAATTGCAGGGGGCTCCTCATCATCATGGAAACTCTGTTCTGCAAATGGAAAGCAGAAATGGTATTTTCCGACAAGTGCCAGGATTTAGGCCCGCCTGTGTTTCCCTCACGATCTCTAACAGGAAACAATGACAGAAAAAAATATGCCTGACTCATGCCTTTACTGATTCATGCCTGAGGAGCCCCAGTATTGGGAAGAGCCATGCGGATAGTCAGGGAGAGCTGTTAGTTGGCAGGTTAAGGAACATCAGCATTTCTCTTCACTCAGTCTCTTGGCATTTCACAGGCTGCAATGTGTATAACTGTCCAATGTGAAGTTGTGGAGCACAACTTAGAAGCCCTTCACCCTGAAGTCACACAGCTCCTGTCAGTGAGGAGCCACTTGGGTTTTCCCTGGTCAAAGCATCCAGGAGAAATAGGTGCTTAGCACAACCTGCTGTCATAAGCCAGCAAGCAAGGGACAGCAAGCTAGTACCATCTTACGTGAAGATTTCAGGCCTATCCTGTTTTTGCTCCCCAATGGAAGAGGGCAGGAAAGTGCCAGGTGTGTAGGACTCCTCACCCTATGTCCCATGCAAAAGCAACCCTGATCTTGGGGCAGCCCAAGAGCTTGGCAGATACCAGACCTGTCACCTGCAGATATCAACCCACACATTGTAAAGAAAGCTTGTACCAGAGTAAGGGCCTGTGCCCCAGGCGGCTGCTGCTGGAGCCACAGCCCAAGATCACAGCCCACCCAGGGACACCATGGGAGTCACAATGCAGTCCCATCCCCTATTTCACACCTGCTATGTGCAGCTGGGGCCTCTGCTTTCTTCTTGCTCATGCAGACCCCAAACAGCTCAGCTTTTCCTCTGCTCTTTGCAAGCCTTAGTAAGCTACACTCCAGGGCCAGAGGAGCTTGTAACCTAAACAGGATGAGAAATACAAACAAGACAGGAAGATGTCCCCTCAGGAGAGAGGGACAGGGAGGTGATTGATGAGGAGATGGGGGAGGGATTGATTGCAAAGAAAGGTTTTATGGCAATCATTGGCCTAATAGAACTAGAACAGGACAATTTCTTATTCTGAAATCTGTCAGTGCTGCTTTGGGTGACCTTTGGCAAATCAATTAATCTCTGTCTGTGCCTCTGGTAAATGGGAATAATACAGCCTCGCTGTCTCGATGTCTGGTAATTCTCAGATGAAAGATGCTTTATTGGTACCAGTATCATCCTTTATTGTCATTAGCATGATAACAGATCTATCACCTAGCAACAGAGCAGCGACTTTCCCTGCTCTGGTTGTCCATGTATTTTTCTTCAATTTTGGCTCTCTAGCAGTCTGCTTTTCATTTGGAGAGACTTCACAGCCTGTTCTTCCCTTAACATTGCCTGCTATAGACAAGCACAGCTGCTACATCCCAAGTACCCCCACACCTCCTATCATTCACCCCTTTTATCTCTTCCCGGGCCCTGCTGTACATGCAAGTGGTGAGAGAGTATCACCATCGGCTGATACAACAAACAACATTTGCTTCTCTGTCCTAAGGCACCCCAGCAGAAGTCTTGAACTTTATAAGTATAAACTTTAAGTAAACTTTAAAATAGAGTTATTTAGCAGATGATTAGCACAAATGACGGGGGGGGGGGAATGGTAATCAGGAAACTTTCTAATGTCTTGCAGAAGCAACCATTTTCACAGATATTTCATGCATCAGTTTTATGGACAAAGATGCATGTAAGTAACACCAGGCACTGAAGTTCTGGAGTCCTTCCAAGCCCTGTCATACCTTAGATGTGTGACAAAAGCAGTCCTTCCATCCTCCGGTGGACAGACCAACCAAAACCATTAAAACCAAGAAGAGCCATTCTTATTGTTTGTTTAACTTAGTTTTCACATCATTACTCAAGGGAAACGGCTAAAAAAACCCAAACCAAAACACAACCAAAATCTCCAATGCTTGAACCTGGGTCAGAACCTGAATTTGACATCAGATCGGTCAGTTCATTACTGTGGCAAGCAGCAAGTTACCTTACCCCCACTGAGTTCAGTGAGACATCACCTATTTCCTTCAGATGGGGATTTGGGCTAAAAATACTTTTATTTATTTTACTACTTTCTCTCTCTCTCTTTTTTTTTTTTTTAAATTTTTTTTTTAAAGTGCCCATCTCTCTGATTTGAGGGAAGATGGTCATGTAGCCTAAAACATGAAGACACACCAGTTCTGCTTGTACTGCAAGATACTTCAAGGACTGGTATCCCACTGCTCTTTGGGGGTGGAAGATCTGGCAGATTTAGCTTCTCTCCTTGGGAATGGCTGCTATAAAACAGTACTGCCCCTGGGTCATCCGTCTGACACTTCGCAGGAGGATAATGTGCCAGCGGGAGGTTTATTGCCCAGTAAACCCCATGCTGTTCCCTTGGGTTGTTGCTGTAAGGCAGAGGGACTGCTGGCATTCAATACAAATGCAGCTCCTCTCTAGGGGAAGGGATGGGGGGGAGTCTGGGCTTCAGATGTTTCTGGGCGCCAGTGCTGTGGGAGAAACCCCCCTTTCTGCCTCAGAAGATGCCTATCAGGAGGAGCACAGATGTTCACTCATGGAGCTGACACATCCATCATCATTAGGTTTCCTTTCAGAGAAAACTCTTTTAGGACCATTGCTTTTTTTCCATAGCATTTGTGCTTTTGAGTGAGTTTATGTATGTGTGTGTGTGTGTGTTTCTTTCTTAAAGGCACTCTGGTCTGATGTGTGAAAAGAATTGATGTGTTTGGTGTGTCAGTTGGCTGTCAGGATCCATTTCCCCAGCTTCGGCTTCTCCCAGTCTCTGCAGGTTGCTGCCGATAGCAGCCTTTCTGAGTCCTGGCCACCTTCTCCCCTTTCTCTGTTCCCAAAGAAGTGAGGAAAAAAACCCAACCAAACAACACACTAGAAGAAAAGTAACATGGAATTAACAAGAACAACTTCTTTCCGCCCCTTCCCGTTGCCCTCTGCTCGAGCACAGCAGCTTTGGAAAGGCTCCTTGCTGGAAGACAGGCTATTTTTGTACTGCTTATGCAGCAGTACATTGAGGAATAAAGCCACAGGAGGCCAGGCCTGGTGAATGGGAGCCTCAACACACTTGACTCAACTGTCACTAAAGAAGCAGATTTTACCAGGAGCTGCAACTCCTCCAAAGATAAATGCGGAGGCACTCAGCCGCCTCCCTCTGTCAGCAGAGACAGGTCGGTTCCTTCCCAGGGCAAAGGCAGATCATTCAGTCGTGCTCCTCCCTCGGCTGACTCAGAGCAGGAGCCTGACTCTCCCTGGTGCCTGGGAAGGAAGCTCCCCTGCCTAATTTAAGTAGCTGACTGCAGTGCAGGAGTTATGAATGTCTCCCGCAGCCCTTTGCTGGTCAACATCAGCACATGCATCTGAGTTATGGGTCTGATGAGCAATAGAGAAGGCATTAGATAGATTTGATCTTATCTCCCTTTCCGTGGCTGTCAGAAGCATGGCTTTCACTCACTGGAAAACACACCTCCCTAGGATGCATTTTATAGCCTCACAGCTATTTGCTCCCCAAGGAAGCTTATACAATAAACACAGACTATGGAGAAATATGGAAAAGTTGTGCACAAGGTTTTTTAGAACCTGAATTAAGAAGAAAAAGGAAAGCCCTTGGTGCTTGCTGGGGATTTGAGAAGGACTGAGATGACAAACTTAATAGTCAGCTGGAAGTAGTTGGCTGCATTTTAAAAGGAGAGAGGGGCATCACTGCATGACAGAAAGAATATTTGAGTGAGTGGAGGGAAAAGATTCTTCCCCCAGAGGGTGGTGGAGCACTGGAACAGGCTCCCCAGGGAGGTGTCACGGCCCCAAGCCTGACAGTGTTCAAGAAGAGACTGGACAAGGCCCTCAGACACATGGTGTGAACTGTGGGGTTGTCATATGCAGAGACAGGAGTTGGACTCGATGATCCTTGCGGGTCCCTTCCAACTCAGGACATTCTGTGATTCTACGAGTAATTAAGCCACGCCTCCCACACATCAGTCCCATAGCCCGGGTCTGTGGAGCCCATGGAGGACATTGGCTTTGACTGAAGCTTTCCCACAGCTGTTGTGGCGACAGCACCTATGTCCTGAGCAGGAACTCCCTGGCTTCTGTTGCAAGTTAGGTTCAGTCCATCCTCTATGGAAGTACAAGCTCTACCTTCTCTATCTCTCTATGTATTTTCATGAAACTTCTAGGAACAATGTGATTTCTGCCACTGCTGCATCTCTGTGAACTGCAGCTGAGCTTGGGCAATAGTGCAGAAATGACTGGGGAAGACAGACATAGACACTGAGGGACAGAAAACAGCTAATAAAGTTGTGAGCCTGCCTGCTCCCACTTACCTTGCATGTGAATTAGATAGCAGACACTCATCTGTGAGTTATATATTCATGTACAATAATACATCTGTATAGTAAAAATGCATGAATACGTGACTGTATTCCCCAGCTTATATTACTAGTTATTAAAAAATATGGTGTAGTCAGTAGCTCTTTAAAACTCTGAAGGCCCAGCAGCCACATCAATATATCAATAGCTTTTCCTTTCAAGGATGAAAAAAACCCCACACAGCTGTATCATGTTTCCAGGTCAGATCTGGGCCTAAGCAGTGCTGTCATCATGGTGCTGCCTGGGACTGAGACAAAGAATGACAAGGGTAATTGCCAGCAATTTGCCTTTCTTGTCCTTAATCACCTGAGCACAAAATACGAAATTCAATGGTTTTAAGAAACTGAATTTTAAGATTTAATTTTACATGCCTGAAAGCATTTGAGGTGAGGATGCTCAGTGTAAAATGCTTGTAAAAATTGTTTCCAAGGTGTCAGCATCCCTTTAAATAGGCTGAGTCTGATCCTCTATAATTGCCATGTAATCCTATCCTTCTAACATGGGATGCACAGGTAACTAATCGCTTTTCTAATCTGGCTGCAAGCTAGGGATTTGGTGTCTTCATTCAAAGAGGATTGCAGGTAACTGAATAAAGATGAGACAGGACTCCCTAAAGATGACACTGTCCATGCAACCTGCTTTCTCAGCAACCACAATTTGTGAAGCAGAAAATATCCAGAGAAGAGGATGAGCTGTAAAGAGGAGCAGTTGCCCGAGTACACAGATGCTAGGGTCTCCCAGAATGCACCTGCAAAGGCAGAAAAAGTGGAGGATATTTGCCTCATGACAAATGTTTTTTCCCTGTAATGTTTGACCATCCTTAAATCATTCTCGTAAGAAGTTTGCCCAACCGTCCCACAGACCAGGCACTGAGTGGGCTCAGGTGGATGCCACATCCCCATTTCCTGGAAGGATCATTCAGCACATGCATCAATGAACACCACGAGGATTTTCAATCTCCGGCACTGTCAGCCTGTGCCTTCTCATTGTGCATTTGGATCAGGTGCGGTAGGCAGAAAAGTCTCATCTTCCATGAAATCGCTTGTTTGGGTTACAGGGGGAGTTCCCCATCTCTGCCTCAGCCCCGTGCTGCCATCTGAGCACCTTCTACAGACCTGGAGGGGCTGGGGAGCAGCAGCGGTAACACACAGCAGGTCTGCTGAATCAAATGTGTCTCTCCCCATTTTTTTACAAGCAAGGAGGCCTTCTGCTCTGCATCCGATTTCCCCTGCCAAGTCACGATGCCCTGTCTGTGAAGTTACAATTAATCACTATGGAGACTGTTGCAAAGTCACCAATTTGGGCTTAGTGTTTCAGCTGAGCACTAAGCAACAGGTCCTGGGCAGCTTTTTGGAAAGTGGGGGTTTTTCACACTGCTGTGCAGTGCCTGAAGGCAAAAAGAGGTTTTTCCCCTCCCAGCTATCAGTAGGTGCACTGGCCAGGTGCTTAGGTGGGATTTCCCCTCATGCTAACGGAGGGTTTTAACCTCACAGAAAACTCTGCACTGTATGTAAAGCCTTGCAACTGCTCAAAAGGCAGAGAAATCAGTGGGAGCTGCAGGTATGCAGGTTCTCAAGGTGGATCTATGGGGACGGACGCAGGCAAACCTCAAGTTTCCATGTCAGGGCTCCCAGTTGTGTCTGGACCAGAGGCCAGATGGCTGTAATAGCCCAGGAACATAAAACTTGCTGAGGGAAACTGCGCCTTTCAGCAGCTGCAGCGTGCCTGGGTGTGCAGCCCTTGGGAAGCAGCACGTCCCCCTTGATCCCAGCACACAGTCTGAAATGCAAGAACATGACCCAGGAAAATCTTGAGCGGAGGGCTGGGGGGGAGGGAGCATTTAGCTGTCACTTACAGACATGGTAAGTGTGTTACATGCTTTAATCACAGCCCCAGGCCATCTGCCAGCCCAGCTCCTCTCTCAGAGGCTGGTACAGGAGCATCTCTCAGCACCTCTCATCGCTCTACCTGTCGCTGCAGGCAGGAGTGGTACGCGGTCAAACACTACTCTGCCAGGCCCTGCACGGACACGTCTTAGAGCTGAGACTAGCACATACCTTAGACACCTGAGTCCTTTCCTGGTGCCTCAGCACAGGCAAACTGGGGGACTGCACTCAGCTGTAGGGAGTTTAAAGCATCCTTCTGGAGAGCAGACCTAAATATGTCATCTTTTCCATTTGGAAAAGAAAGCACATCTCTGACAAGAAGAAAATTTGGAGCATCCACAGGATTTGCCAGATTAGAGACAAACTGCACTAAAACACTGACGGTTCCTTGCTGAATTTGCACAGGCAGCCCTGCCCCGTCCCTACCCCCTCAGCAAGTCCACCTGACACCAGACCCGGAGAAGAAGGGGAAGGGCAACTGTGGCTAACAACTGCACGGATTTATGCATTGACTGCTCTGTGCATTTCAGCAGCCTTGGACCAGATGAATCTACAACCTGACAGGCACTCTGTGAAATAGCAGTGATGAATAACTGCATCCAGAGGCACCCTGGGATAGCAAGGCAAGCATTTTTTAATCAGGTGCTGCTGATGCAGAGCCATCAGCACAGCTCCACGTGAAAGTCCCAGTGCAATTGAAGGTTCATGCCCTCATCCAGCCGCTGGGAAAGGACGGAGGGGTCACATCCAGATGCATCCATGGATAAAATATTTAAATGAAATGCTGTGAAAAGGGCCGTTGGGGCATGGTAATATATTGTCCTTGTAATGCACAAGACAACCTGCCCTACTCCAGGCCTCTACTTTGCCCCAGTTCCATTACTGTAGACATACAGTAAAGACGGCTGATGTAGACCCTGAATAATTGCCCCCCTTCCCAGTGGCTCCTTGACAGGACAGACACACTGAAATACCTGTCCACAGTGCAGTTTTGGCTTTGAGGTGTACTGAATACCTCGTAAATGAGATGCTGCAGAGCCCACCCTCTCCTGCTTGCACCCAGAGGCACCTAAGTCCTTAGGGATACACATGTCTACATGTGATTTAAAGCAGCTCTGCAGCAGCTCTCCCTGGGCTAGGCCTAAGTCAGTCTCCAGGCAGCCCTGCCTGGCAAAAATCCTCCACTTCAGCTTCCAGTCCATCCTTCAGATGTTGCACCAGCCACTGAAACTGCAATGGAGAAACTCCAGCTGAACTGAGCATTGTGGAGCAAGTACTGAAAGGTTTGCTGGTTCAGCAGAGAAACCCAAAATACAGCTGCTGGAAAGGATAAGGCACACTTTTAAAAGCATCAGTTCCAGCTATTTTCCAGGCTCAGGAAGGGGAAAGGTTAGAACTTGTTTCAGTTTGTGGAAAAGCACCAGATTCTCATTTTATCTCAATCCATGTTCTCAGACTTGGGCCATATGTCACCAATGTTGTGGTAGCCCCAGAAGATCACGGTTTTTTGCCCTGCTACACATCCCTTCAAAATAAAGAAGTTATATAGTCGTCAACACTGGCCTAACAGAGGTCTGGGACAGTAAGAGCCACTGGTGAGGCAGGAGTTGTCTTTCTTTAATGCTGCAATCAGCAACTCCCCATAGTTTCCCCTATTTCCATGCAGTTCATACTCAGCTTGCATTGCTTTATTACGGGGAAAAATAGTAATTATTATTATTTAGCCCTATTCCTGCACATGAAATTCTCTTAGGTATGGAGCATCGTTTTGTTTTGTCAGCTTCATATTCCTAAACGCTCTCACTGGCCCAGCATCAACATTATTTACCTGGGGCTTTGCATCCATCCGCCCAGCCTAGCTGCAATGTAGCCTCTGGCAATCTCAAGGCTGCAGGAGGGTGGTGGGCACGAGAAGAAAGGGGTGGATGGTCCAGCCGCAGCCTTGGTTTTGTGAGGTTCCAGCTGCAGGAGAGCTGCCCTTCATCTGCTCCTTCCCTCTGCCTGCCCTCTGGTTTTATTTGTCTGAGTTAATAATCGGTGTGTTGACTCCCAGAGAAAGCAACTCATGTCTGTCTTTGCTGAGATGGTTTCTGCCATGCTTTTGCTGCACATAACCACGAGCATGGGACTTAACCATGAACATCAGTACACAGCAGAGTACAGGCTAAAGTGAGATTTTTCCCTCCTAACACACAAAACAAGGCCAAATGAAGGAGCTCAACCTGGCTCTGTGCTGATAAAGTGGGGATCCAGCAGATTTTTATCCTGAGGTGATTTGTGCTCTGCTGTAAATGAAATCTTTCCCCCTTCCTCTTCAGTACACCTGGCTCCGAGGGAGGTGTTACTTACTAACATTTCCTTTGGGATTTCACAGTCTCTGTTCACCTCTGGTTCCCTCAAGGCAGCACCAATCGGCTCCACATCCCATTTAAGCCCAGCTGAGCTGCTTGCACACCCTGTGCATGCCCATGCTGCTCTGGACATCAGCTGGCACCAGCAGCACCTTTTCTCCGAGGAGATACCCTACCTTGAGCAAGCCAAGTCATGCTTACCTTGGTGGCCTAAGTCGCTGCTGTATTTTATCCCTATTAAACTTGCAAATCGCACTTGCTGAAGCGTATCACACATGTCACCTCGTTTGTAGGCTCAGGCCGGTAACTGTGAGAAGGAAACTCTTCACAGGTAAGGCATGAATATTGTGTCCAATTCTGGGCCCCTCAGTTCAAGAAGGACAGGGAACTGCTGATGCTCTCTGGACCAGCTTCCTGCAGCTGTTGGTGTCACTTATCTGTGCCATGACAGAGATGCACAGGTAGCTCTGCCTGCCATCCAGGCGTTACCTTGCAGCTTCCCTCAGTTCCAGAAGGACAGGGAACTGCTGGAGAGAGTCCAGCGCAGGGCAACAAAGATGATTGAGGGAGTGGAACATCTCCTCTATGAGGAAAGGCTGAGGGAGCTGGGTGTCTTTAGTTTGGAGAAGAGGAGGCTGAGGGGTGACCTTATTAATGTTTACAAATATATAAAGGGTGAGTGTCACGAGGATGGAGCCAGGATCTTCTCAGTGACAACCAAATATAAGTCAAGGGGTGATGGGTATAAACTGGAACACAGGAGATTCCACTTAAATTTGAGAAGAAACTTCTTCTCAGTGAGGGTAACAGAACACTGGAACAGGCTGCCCAGGGAGGTTGTGGAGTCTCCTTCTCTGGAGACATTCAAAACCCACCTGGACACCTTCCTGTGTAACCTCATCTGGGTGTTCCTGCTTCGGTGGGGGGATTGGACTAGATGATCTTTCGAGGTCCCTTCCAATCCCTAACATTCTGTGATTCTGTGATTCTGTGATGAGCTGCGTGGAGGGAAAGGGAAGCCCCATGGAGCTCTCGTTAACTGCTCTACAGGAACAATGTGTTTTGGTGTCCTGCTTGCTCCAAGGACTATTTTAGCTGTGGCAAAGAGCAGGAGAGACCCATCAGCTGCCCCGCTGGGATCTTGCTGTCAGCCTGCTCTCCCGGACAGGTCTCCTCCACCTTCTCCCTAGCCCTCAGCCGGTGTCCAGAGCTGGCACCTGAAGGACCCAGCCCAAAGGCCACCTTCTCCTGCAGCAACTGCCTGCTGAGCGGCAGGACGGAGGCTTGTTCTCTTTCCTTTCACTCCTCTTCACCAGTGTTTGACAAAACAGCTGTGTGTGTTAAAATGTTGGCTGCAACACCTGCTACGCTGTTGTTTTCATAAAGACTGGCTTTGTAACTCACAATTTTGCTGCGTGCTCGAGTAACTAAATAAGAAGGTTTGCTTTGTGTGTGGTTGTTAGGAAGGTACGCCTTAAACCCATCAGTAAAAAGCCTGAAGTTTTTATCAATAGCCCCGGGGTTCAAAGTAAAATCTAATTAATCCATAAACCGTCACAAATTGGTGGCCTCTGCAGTGACTGGAGAGTTAAGCACCGACTTAAGACATTTTCTGTTGGGATAGCTAACTCCTCCATTCAGAAGGCATACTGTGAAAATGGACTTTTTCACCCCGCTAAAACTGTTTTGCACTAACGTTTTACTTAATTGCTCTTTGGAAAGTGATAATCAATAAAGTGAAAGAGGAACTTTTGCTGGGGAAGTTATGGTCAATGCCCTGATTAAAATGTTAGGGCAGAAGATTCTCCCAGTTTTACAGAAGTTGTCTGTGGGGGAGCTTCTGCTCAGTGTTGCCTTTGAGGGCGGCTTCCTGCTTCCCTGTGCAGGTGCTTGTGAGGTGCGATCTGATGGAGGCAGCACTCCCAAACTATGATGGTGGCCTTTCTGAGGATGAGCCTCAAGGCCTGCGGACACTGCTTGGAAGACTTCCCATGCTGATCACATGCAGCAAGATCACACCAGAAACTTGCCTAGTCCTTCACAACCTTCAGCAGCTCCATGTCCTATCTCCAGCTTTCACTTAGATGTTGTAGGGGGGTGGCTCTGCTGCCTGCCCGCCCCCTCCCTTAATTCCTTGCTCTTGTAGTGCCGAGGTCTTCAGGGCAGGGTCTTTGGGGAATCAATCTGCTAAAACAACCCAGCCTTCCCACAAAAATCTGCCCACCACCATTTTTCAAAGACCGGTCTGATGTGAGTGGCTCCCATGGAGATGGGCCTATCACTCTCCAGCACTAAGCCCACCCGAAGGCTTTCTGGAGAAGAGTTTGTACTCTGAGAGCTGCTCAAAGACAGAAGCTGCAAGAGCTTGTGAGTCTGGCAAGTGCGAATCTGTATTTCCACTTCCAAACCCTGTCCTCTGAAGGGACAGAAACATTTTGCTTAATTAAAACAGTGTCTAAAAAATGAAGCTACCAAAAAAATCCCAGTAATTTCAAATGGCCGGCCTGCCTGATAGTTGGGCATGTGGATGTCAGTTTGCTGTATGAGTGTGCTCAAGTAATATCTGCTGTCGGGTAAATACCTCATGCATTGGATATCAGCACATATCAGATACTCCCCTCAGTAACACTTGGGATGATGTAAGGTGAAAAAGATATTTCTTCTGTGGATCACAGATAAGTCTGCCCATCTCTTTGTCAGCCTCCTGAACAACATCTGAGGGCACCTGGCTGCTTTCAACAAAAGAAGGTCTCTGAAATCCAAAGTTTTCACAGATTTCATGAAGACTGGAGACTGGGTAGAGAAGGAGACTCAGATCAGCTGAGTGGGGTGCACAAGAAACATGAGTCCAAGTCCACACACAGGCAGGTCAGAAACAAATTGTCTGGGGGTAGGTAGAGATTAGGGGAAAAATCCCAGTTTTATCTAACAGCCATCCCTATGCTATAAGCACAGGACAATGCTTCTGTTTCCTCAGGTGAAACGGAAAAAGGGAAGCTATTTGAAATAAAGCCTCTGATGGCTTTTCTTTGTTTTAGTTTGAGTCTGTTTTTTCTGGTTGTAGGAGATACAAAGAACTGGGGGATTTTTACATTTATAGGTGGAAGAGTGCTATACATACAAACATTAATAAATATATTTCTTTATGATCTATACCGCAAAAATGCACTAGTGCTGTTTTTAATTAAAATGTTATAACAAGTTTAGTACTTCACCCTTAACTAATAAACCTCTTCTGTTTTCTTCTCTCTTGGGCTTTCCACTGGTCTGGCATCAGCAGGCAGACAGAAGAGATGCTCAGGTGAACACCAAATCCTGCTCTAGGCTCTATCCTGACATCCTTTGTTTCTAACAACAGCTAATTGCCTGTACTCAGAAAGCATCAAATTACAGGCTTCTTTTGATATTAAATTTTGAAAGGACTCAAAATGACTTCACCTGTCTTCCACCCCCCCACATCCACCTGCAAGCCATCTTTGTGAAAGACAATTACACGCAATTCAAACATGCCCCAGGAAACACATGCCAATGTACGCGGTTTAGGAATCAATGCTCAAGCAGCTCCCTTGACAGAAAACCTGCTGCAAATGAGACACTCGCTCACTTCTGATGGAGCACATTTCTCTCAATGAGAAGTGATGACATGAAGTTGAAGCCTCTCCTGGTATTCCCTCATGCTACTCCTGCTTGAGACTGCCTCTGATGTAAAAAAGTCGTGTAAGCAGGAGGCAGGGAGCATGCTGAAGGACCATACAGTCACACCGAGTAATGAATTTGCCACACGGCTGTATTTCTGCACGTGAATGATTTGTAGGTCTCAGTCCACAGAGCTATTGTAACTTTTTAATATGAAAAACAGGCCCCAGCGCTGTACCCAGCAGTTTTGTTTTGCTCCAGGGAAGGTATGTGGAGGGGGAAACAAAAGAGAAAATGGACAGTTTGTGACCACTGAGTACTAAAAAAGCAGGGAAGAGGCAGGCAAACTCTAAACTACTGCACACTGCAAGAGCGTCCGTGAAATTTCTGCTCACTTCTTGATAGGCAAGGCCTTTATGAGCTTGGCGTGCTTTAAACAGCAAAGTTTAAAGCTTAATCACAAATGAGCAAATAAAAGGTCAGCTTCCCCTTGGTTTGGAGGTTTTTGTCACCCCAGCTGTGGAGGGGGTTTATCCGTGCCACCCTAAAACTCCTTTACCACTTGCAGCAGCCCAAGACCCACCAACAGGCTGAATCTACCCACCAGCCTCATGCTCTACCATTGACACTCAGTCTGCCCGGCAGATGTACAGCAAAGCTATACTGACCACTGAGTCTTTCTCCACCCTCCTTCTTCCGTACATTAGCCACATCGCTGGCCTGGGCACATCCGTGCTGGGCTGTCTCCAGGGGGTGGCTGACAAACCATCTCACTGGTGCATTAGAGACTGAAAAGTCTCCTGCAAACCCAACCCAACCTTTTTGCAGCTGCACACTAAGGGATTTTGTTGCAAAGATCAAGTGAGGTCAAGTGAAAAAGTATGAAAGTAACTGTTATTTATTTTTAGGATTTGTAAACCTAGATACTTGGGAATTTTCATATTTGTAAGCCCATTTACCGTAGAAATACGAAGGCAAACACCTTTAACAGATACTGATATTTGGTTTTTGCCTTGCTGAATAAATTCAACACCTATTTTTCCAGGCAGAGGAGCCTGAATAAAATAACTTTTATCACTATGGATCCTGATCCAGAGATCAGTTAGTTTGCAAAACCTCTTTAAGTGCTTCACAGCTGCTCCATTGACTTCTGCACATGAACAGTACCTGAAAAAGGCCCCAGAAAGCCATGGTGCCTCCACTTTGCATCCAAAGTTTGGCAGTGCTCTTTTTCCCAGTGCATGACCTGAAGTCAAAAGTGTATTTTCAGATCTAGCAAACAGGTTCATTACAGGCTCAGTGCCAAGCCTATTGCAAACACCAGAAAAAGACCAAAGCCGAGGTATTTGGATCAGCTGTTGTAGGAAACACATCTTTAAAATGGTAGGAGGATGAAGAAACAGTACTTAGAAGAACTGTGGGATCAAGGACAGAAATGCTCCAGCTGAAGATGCAAGGCTGTTTGCCAGTTTGCATGGTGGTGCTAAGCTTAGCAAAGATAGGACTAACCCCTACAACTTGAAGACACTACGTCCAGAAGTGCAGAAAGCTGATCAGTAAATGCTTTTGTTTATATTGGCGTGATTTCTCATGGCTGTCTAAAAGCTGGGTTCTCATCCAAACTGGCCAACCTGATTCCCTCCCTCATATCTGGGAACAGCTACATGCTGCTGAGGAGCAATTCATTCCCACCATTTTGGGCCTCTGTTTTAAGGTGGAAAGAACTGGAGATACCTACCAGTCTTCACTGGTGACAAACAGAGTTTGGATGATGACTGGAGACCAGACGCACAACTTGCAGAGGACTAGTATTAAGCATGGGAAATCCTACCTCGTGCCTTTTAGATCACTTGGGGTTTATAAACAAGTCAGCAGCCAGATTCAAAGGGATAGTCTTTGATGGGTGAAGGTAAAGGTGCTGGCAATCCTCTTGTCACCTCACCATCTTGCTGGTTGTTTTTGTACTTAGATAATCCTTGCTACATTGTAACCTGGCAAACAAAGTCAGTAGTCCATGGCAATCTTGTTCAAAAAGTACATATATTTAATAATTATAACAAATACATTTTTCCCCCTGGAATTTCCTCTACTGTATTTCAGTAAGTCCCTTCTATGGTCACTGAAGTTTGACTGTACATAGCTACTGTCTACGGTGGATACATGGGCACGTTTTAGCAGTGTAATACGCATATATTCTCTATAAATATAATAAAAGATTTAACATTTATGTTTCCATTCTGATTCTTACACATATTTACTGGGTTTTCACAAAAATATGTCTCTTTCCTGCCTCTCCCAACCTTATATTGGGTTCCAAATAAACCTGAGTTTGTAATTCAAGTCAGTATCTGCCATCTGTTCAGGTATGCAAGTCCAATGCACGCAAAAGATGGGATTTCAGTGGTCCCCGCTTGCCAGCTTTGCAGTGCAAACATGTTCTTAGCATGAAGAAAAGGAAAATGCTTTGATGTTTTTAAATGAAAAGAAGAGCTAAAATACACCCCGTGGATGCACAGGTGCTCTGTACAAACAGCAGATGACATTTTTCAATCTGAAAATGAGTAATATTATTTCAGGGTTGTTTCTTATCATATAGGGATTTTTATGTATACTATTTTCCAGGTAACTTAGCTACCTCCGAGGTGAGTGTCCTCACTACACCGAAGAGTAAAAGACACATAGGGATTCCCTCATACTTAACTGATGGGCAGCTTCAGTGCCAAGACGAAGGTCAAATCTGCGGAGACAAGGTCGCTTTGGGCATTCACACTGCTGTTTTTTCCAGCAAGCATTCAAAATACTGAACTTTACCTATTCTGTCAGTATTTGGATTAACGTCCAATTTTTCTATTTCAGATTTTGGTGTTAGACTGAGAATCTGGAACAAGTGTTCAGCTATGGGCTCTGCTGAGGACTGTCTCCCCTGCCTCTGCTGGCCCTCCCTCCCCACCAGTCCCTATGTATCTATCTCTCACATGAAACTGGAAGGAAACCTTTTGAAATGGGAAACTCTCAGTGTTTGCCCAGATACAAAAGCAATGGGGATACAAAAGCATTTGCAAAAATATTGATAAAAATAGGGTTTGGATTCCTACTGATGGTCTCGAGGTAAATCCCTGTCTTCCAGCAACAACCCCAAGAAGAAGACAAAGCCGCTGCTGCCTGGGTTTTGAAATGACATTGAGTGGGCAGCAGTGGGGCATACGTGGGCCAGGGCTGCCCGCTTGGGAACCATGCTGGAACAAGCTTTGTTGACATATCCCATACACACAAACACATATGCAAGCACGGTACAGATGAAAGAAAAGAGTAGTCTTTGGCTAAACCTTCTAATTTATAGGAAATGGTTTGAAGATAAAAACAGAACCAAAAAAACGCCACCAACCTCTCAGATGTATCATTTACTTAGAAAAACAAGACCGGTATGAAGAACATGGTGCCTTTTAAGAAAGTTACCTTCACCGCTCGTAACAATACTCAATTTTTGGTAACCACTGCATTACCAATCTTGCAGTATAAAATGGCATTGGTACAGGCTCATGTGTCCTTTATTAGTCTTTTTCATTCACTGCAGCCTCTCAGAAAAGCCCGCAGGTGTGTCCAACGCTGCCTTGCTGTAACGGGCTAACGCAGCCCTGCACGTAGGTGTGCTCTGGAGCTAGTATGACTACAAAAATCAGAGGTGAATGGATTGTTTAAACACAGCGTGTTGCAATCTGGATTACTGTTTGAAGCATCTGCTTGCAGACCCATCATATGAAAGGAACGGGCCTCTAGTGCAGTGAATTTCCATGTGATGAAACTTGTTTTTAAAGAATAATGTTTCTTCTGAATGACATCATTAAATCACCATTTTATTTAGGAAAAAAATTATTCCATTATTAGCTACTCTATGTAATTAACAGTAAAATCTGCTTTAACTTCCGATACTCTCACTTCTGAATATTTAGATCACTTGTGCCTTTATTCAAGCTTCATCTTCTTGGCAGTACTTGTTAGCAAGTTGACTTTGGACACAGAATCTTGAGTTTTTCCATTTGTTTAGCCATGTGAAGAATACCTGTAGCAGTACCATGTACTGTGTGGAACAGGCAGATGAAGCACAGCCAGTCTTACCACAGATCCTGAATGGGACTGGCAATCATGGCACCACGCAGCTTACCGTGGCGAATCAAACCATTAATGTTCACTGCTCTTCCAGTCAACCCTACTGCAATACTAGATGAGAGCAGTGAAAATACATATTCATGTAGATCTTTCAAGACATGTTTTACTGTACAGTCAGATGCCAAATGCTAGTATTTAACAGCACAAGCAGAACCCTTTTCCTTCAACTTTATTAGGTAGGACAACACCTTCCTTTCAAGCAGACCTCTGATTTTTTACATTGGACCACTGTAGTGTATTACATAGTGACAGTAACACGCCTGTGGCTTTCCCTTCTTGTTAAAAGTTAAAAAAAAGGTCCCAGAGGACAGCAGTGCAAATCCTGGGATGTCAGACTAACACTGGCCACTGACAGCATCTGCCGCATTGAAGGAAATCTGCGTGGGGCTCATCTGCTGCAGCTGAGGCATCCTCGCTTCCAGCGGCTTGTCTGTCGCCGACTGCATCGTCTGGTTCCGCTTCCGCAGCATCTGTCCAATCCCCATCATGGGGAATCTGCCTCTGCTTTTAACGCAGTTAGGGCTGCCCAAGGGGTTGTTGGAAACCAGCTGAGTAGGAGACACTGTTTCTTCCTTTGCTGGATATGCTTTTTCTTCGTATGTGAAAGAGACTTGAGTGGGGTGGACGGGAGATGTACTCCCCGGCTGAAACAGCGGGGACAGTGTCCTTTCACTTGAGCTTTTGTAAGGGAAATTCATTGGCGAGCCTAAAATCCTGTACTGATGAGAGGGGGAAACCTGGTCTATTTGGTCCTCTCTGTCAACCGACTCGAAGGAGTGCACGATATTCAGGATGAGAGGAGAGTCCTTTGCCCGGCCCCCGATCCGGGCTGGCTCCTGCTGCGGGGACTCCTGCCTCTTGAGGAGCCGAGGGGTTCTGGGGGGCGGCTGCTGGACTTCCAGGTACTCCAGGGAGCTGGAAGTGACGCAGCCCGTCTTGGTTGCCAGGGGTTCGTGGAAAGGGCTTACCCCACCGCTGGAGTCTGCAAAGCAATCAGAAAAGAAACCAGAAGACCACATTGCATTTAATAGCGCTGCCTTCTCTGCCTTAGGGCAGACAGCATCCGGCATCACCTTTAACAAATTTTAGCTGAGCGTGACAAATGCACTAGCTAAAGCAAATGGTCTTATGGATACACCCAGGACCTAATTCCCTTACTTTCATTTGATACTTACATTGTTGTTTCATGGGTAATTTATCTGCCACTTTCCTCAAAGGCAGGAACAGTGCTTAAATTGAGCAAGGCAAGGACATGAAATAGAACCTCACAGATATCTTCAGCTGTTTGTATTAATTATATCCTCTAAGGCCATGTCTGAGAAATCTCACATTTCTCCTTTCTTAGCACAACTTTGCATGGTTTTAACTGGGTCTGTGTACCGTATTCACCAACATACCTAGAGACATAGGGGACGAGAGTCTTCACTTGCACTTTGGAGGAAAACCTGTTCTTGGTTTCACACATGTAAATATGGAGTAGCTGCACCAGCCAGATTCAGGCTGTTACAGTTGGAACAGATTTGCTGCATTGACTTCAGCAAGAATCATCCCCCAGCAAGGACCAAATATAAATGGAACAACCTTTGCAGGATTTAGCCCAGTAAAACGAAACAGCTCACAGAGAAGATCTGCTCAGTTTCTATCAGGATGCTGGCACTCACTTATGCCAAGTTAGTTGCAAGAAAACATGTTTTGCTGTGTTTATGGAAAGCTGTCCAAGGAGCCTGCTTTGCTAGGCTCCCCTAATTGAAAGAACAGTGGACCACCAGTTAATCACTGTCCATGAGTTCCCTGGGTCTCAAACCATCTAAAAGGGATATAAAATAATTCAGGTCTGTCAGGCCTCAGGACACAGCCACAAATCTCATGTATATTTCTTTTGAAAGGGATGATCTTGGCAGGGGTTGAGACCTGCATGGATGTGCGGGATGAAATCACTCACAATGAGTTGTTTGGGCAAAGCAGACCAGGCTTAATCTGACTAGTTTCTTACCAAAACTGGTAAAAATTATTTGACCACTTCATTTAAGAGGTGTCAAAACATGGTTTCCATAAGCAGAGAAATGCTTTAGCTGAGATCTGAATGATTTTTAGGTTTCAGCTCAAAAAAGCAGGGAGAAACCTAAAGAGGAAAAAAAAATGCCCCTCCCTCCCAGAAGAAATGATGAATTCTGAACAAAATAAGCATTTTAAAATATTTTTTACATTTTTCACAATAAGTATGCCCCATTTCTGACCAACTCTGTGGAGTACTGCTACCTTGCAGTAGAGGTGCCTGTGCTGCCTGCTGAACACTATTTCGACTTTTTATTAGGTAGAAAACATCAAACAATAAATTACCAAGTCACTAGAAAGAGTATAAAAACACCATAAGCCACCACTCTAAATAACCCCTTGATACCACAGCAAATCTTTTACATCACCCTATTTCCCTCCTCTGCTCTGTAGTGACCTGCCCTTGTTTAATTCCCTCATCTAACAGCTGGCTACATCGCCTTCCTGTTCCTCAGTGTCTCCCAGACAGGTGTGCACCACTGACACCCCGTTTTCCTTCTCCTCCACTCATTTCTTCTGCCACCTTTTGCAAGCAGCTCTCACCCATCCCTCCCAGGCTGCCTCCTACCCTGTGTGACTACTGCTCTGCTCTCCTCTGGCTGTCTCCTCTTTTCCCACCTGCAGTCCTGCGTCCAGCTTTGGGGTCACCAGCACAGGAAAGACATGGAGCTGTTCGAGAGGGGCCAGAGGGCTGGGGCACTGCCCCTATGAGGACAGGCTGAGAGAGTTGGGGTTGTTCAGCCTGAAGAAGGCCCCAGGGAGACCTTATTGTGGCCTTTCAGTTCTTAAAAGGGGCTTATAAGAAAGATGGGGACAGACCCTTTAGCCCAGCCTGTTGCAACAGGACAAGGGGTGATGGTTTTAAACTAAAGGAGGGGAGAGTCAGGCTAGACACGAGGAAGAATTTTTCTGTAATGAGTGGGGTAAAGCACTGGCCCAGGTTGCCCAGAGACGTGGTAGATGCCCCACCCCTGGAAACATTCCAGGCCAGGCTGGATGGGGCTCTGAGCAACCTGATCTAATTGAAGATGTCCCTGCTCAGTGCAGAGGGGTTGGATTAGATGATGTTTGAAGGTCCCTTCCAACCCAAACTGTTGTATGATTCTATTCTATTCCTTTCCCCATTAATGCTTTTCACCCTTTCTGCTGCCTGAAATTTGCTGGGTTGGCAGCTCCACCTGCGTTTCCTCTCAGCTCCCTGTTTCCCCTTCCACCACCATCAGCTGCTTCTCACTACTTCTCCAGTCAGGGTTGTTTTCCTGTGCTGCCCCTTTTAGTCCTCTTAGCAAAAACACATTCACTCATAGGAAGAAGGGTTTCTACCAGCTTTTGTTTGATAGTGGTCTGGGGTGAGCGTTGATGCTTTCAAAGCACCAGTGTGAAGCACAGATGAATTTGTATAAGTATGTATAAATAGAGAAAGAAAAGGTTTTTTAAAAAAAACACTGTGGGAAATCTGTCAAATAAAAAGAGAAGTAAAAGTGAGGACTCATGACTGTTGAACATCATCACGGTTTGCTCAGGATGTTTTGTTCAATGTTTGATTACATTATCCACATACTTCTTTCATATACCTCCTGTGGAGCAGACAGCAAATGCAAGACCACAACTGTTTACTACCAATTTACTAACAAACACACAACACAAGACACTCATTAATACCACACATGCCCATGCATGAACATGCACACAGGGACACACCACTGCTTTTTCTCCCACTGACCTTTCTCCGGACCTCCAGCCTTGGTGACTTTCCAGTCCTTTGGCAGAGCCTTGGTGTTCTGTATCTGTGAGATAAGACAGGAAGAAGGCTGTCTATATGAAACTGGACTTTTCTCAGTTTTCTTTGGGAGCTGACGGTGAAGAATCTCCCCTTTCTTTTCTTGTTCTTTGAGTTTTTTGTCCTTTAAGTTGTAAAACAAACAAGAACAATTTGGTTTACTTAAGGGAAGTTTAAATGATCCCCAGACTTATAACTACACCACTTACTGCAGCTGATTTAAAAACTATACATTTACAAGGAACTTATCCTGGCTACTCAAAATAACTAAATCTTCCATGTCTCATTTTCCTCTGATCTGTTTGACATGGATTTCATGGTTCCCATCTGCTCTGACACTCATGCAATGTGAAAGTCAGTTTTGGAAAACTAAAGGAAAATTAAAGCTTTCTCTTCAGAGGCCAGTTGTCCTAGGAGACCTCGTTGAAGTAAGCAGATAGAAGTTTGCACTCCTCTATACCTAAAATTTGCCTCCCTATTTAAGCATCGAAGAAAGGTCTTTGATTTCTCTCTATTGCACTTCCTCTGGCATTTGAAAAGCTGAGCTGCAAAGTTTTAAAGACTCTTTGAGTCACTTATCTTCTGTCCAAACAAGATCTGGAGGAACACGGTCCTTGCTTTTACAGCAACTCTGCAACTGCATAAGACATGGAGGGGGAGAAAATTACCAACCCAACCTTTCACTGAACCCTAACTCCTTTTTGTGACAGAGAAGGCAGCTGAAGGTGGGATTGCAAGCGCATACATCCTAAAAGGTAGGTTTGACCTCCAGTGACGACAGAGGAAAAACAGAACCTGGGAGTGGGACTCTGAAGAGGAATCCAATTTTCAAAGTCCTATTTTACAGTGAAAATTCATTTTATCTTTTTTCAACAGGAATCGCTAGATTCTGCAAGCTGTGTAACACTGTTTCCCTGCCACCAATTCCTGGGAGAGCCAAAAGTCTTATTTCACTTCTAAAAATCAGGCATCACATTTGTGGCCCATATTTTGCTATCCCTCAAAGACTTCAATAATGTCTTGCCTTTCTGGAACAAATCTGTGTGGTCTGGTTTTAGATGTCAATCTCAAAGAAGTGGGGCTTTTGTTTTGGGGTTGTTTCTTTAGAGGAGCATCTACAGGACATTCTTTGTGTGGCTGTAATTCTCATTTAAGCAGCATATTTCACTATGTCTTACTCAAAAGTCACTGTAACTACAAGTCTTTTTTAAAAAATGCAGGAAAGTTCCTTTACCTAATTATGTGCTGAGGCCTGTATTTTGTCTGATAATTATGCACTGCCAAAGGGCTGGCTCTCTTGATGATTTTCTTTTGAAAGTTCATTGCCATGCAGTCTATTGAAACCCTCAAATACAAAGTGATGTGCATACACGTGAGAGAGATGAAAGAAAGACACAGAAGACAACTTGGGTTCTCTTGGGCCACTAAACAGCTCTGGAAACATATTAAGATACATAAGAGGAAAATAACCGTATTGCACCTGTTGTGATCATTCCCAGCTCAGACAGAGTCCAGCTCCCTGCACAGACGGTGTCTGGGCACCACTGGGCTAATTAACCTTCGAATTTTCAGCAATTAACAGAGTTGGAAGGAAGAGCTTCAGTGAATCACGAAAAAGTTTTCGGTTTCATTACAGAAGTGGTTAAATGACTTGGGAGAGCAAGAACCAGAGACTTTCTGGGAACTTCTCACTGTTTCCACCTCAGTCTCCCTTCACGCACACGTGTTTTGTCCCCAGCCTTCTCTCCATCTGTCCCTTATCTCCTCCAATTTCTTTCCCTTCAGCTAGCTAAAGCTGGCTAACCCTTTCACATAAACAAACCAATGCATGATGGAGCCATCATCAATTTGCTTGCATGATACCTCTTTGTCCACCTGATGTTTTTCCCCTTGCCTTTAGGGGCTTTGACACCTCTGGCACAAAGCATTTATTCCTCCCTGCCCATGCTGTGCTTGGAACAACACAATGTCTGCAATCAGACATAGTGTCCCAGGCACTACCTTGGCAAGCAGTCACTACTGATGAAATGTAGTAATAACAACAATAGCAATAATTAATAATAATGCTGTGTGAATAACACAATAGAGCCAGCGGGAGCTGTACAGTTAATTCTGAGCCCACCACACTATTTTTCCTCTCCGCTCTGAAACTCTGCAGCCAAGTTCAGCAGAGACTGGGCTCTACAGAACATCTTTTTTTAAAGGTACTTGTGAGGATGAGACCAAGTGGTGACTATATTAAGCCTAAAAGAGCCAATCAAGATTGTTAGCAGCTTTTGCTATTTTGGATAGGTGAGGAAATAATCTGCATGTTGTTTGCTGCAGCATCTGTTAGAATGCAGGACGGTTTGGTGCTGCAATATTTTTAGCCTAATGGTGCAAGAGCCAAGCCACAGCTCCTCACCTGCCAAGTGCGCCTGAATTTGTCTTCACACTGCTGTTATGTGTTCTAAGCAGCAGTAACACAGTCATACCATACAATTAAAGCACTCCCGAAAAAGAAAATTCACATACCTGGTGTTAGCAATTGATTAGTTTACCCTTGATGAAAGTTGTTACAAATAGTCTTACAAGTATTTTTAAAACTTACTAACATTGTTTCTCTTAGACGATGGTTGTGAGAGGGGAAATGACCAAAATCCTAAACTCCCAAAGTGCCACATATTATTACATTTTAAAAGGAAAGGAAGATTTCTTTCAGGGGAGTTATGAAAGTTTGCTCTTCACTGTACCGTGCACAGCCGTGCAGTGGCATGCTGTTGCACAATGCAGGAGTTGTACCGGTATGTTATACTTGACTAGGTTTGGCATTACATCATGCTCTGCTATTTCCTGTCCTGACCTCGACCTGAAAACCTACTCTAGTCCCAGCAATAGAATCTACAGGATGATAAAGGGTATTTGCGTTGGCCATGTCTGAAATGGTGACAGGGCAATGACACAAGCTCTTAAAAATTGCAAATTCCTGGAGTCTGAGCCCACTAGCTACCCTGCAGCAGGCAGGTATGCCCAGCACTGGTTCCCTGGATTTGCTGGAGGGACGGCTGCCCATTACCTGGGGCCTCTCCAACAAGGAGAGATGGAGAGAGACAGCTTGCTGCCTCTCTCCTTCCCTCCCTCTCTCCCTCCTCCCTGCTCTGCTTGTCTGCCCTGAGCACTCCCATGCAACCAGCCTGCCACATAGCCAGCTTATTGAGCTCCAACAGCAGCTCTCAGACCTGGTGCTGGTCTCAGCAGCCCAGACTGGGAAACCTCAAAGAGAAGAGGGGCTGGACACGACCACTGCCCACCTGCCCTTCTGTCCACCCCGGCAACCTGCAGTGCTGCTGGCTGGCAGCCTTCACCCGCGGCAAAGTCCTTATTCTGCATGGCTGGAGTGATGGGGAAGAAATTCAGTCGGCGGCTAAAGCTGAAGCTGACCAGCTCTCCCCTTCTATTCCCATGGCAACACATAGCTTACGCTCTCCTTGCAGTGCCTGCTGAGGGACCAGTGCCTCCTGGCTCCCCTCTGGAAATGGGAGGTGATAAGGGGACTCTATGTGCAGCTCATGAACCTGCCTGAGCTTACAGAATCCCTAGCCCCGAGTCCCAGTGGCACCCACTGATCCCAGTGGCACAAATGAGACACTACCAGGGCTGTGTTCCTGTCCACATGAAGACATTTTAGAATCATAGAATCATTTTGTTTGGAAGAGATGCTTAAGATCATCGAGTCCAACTCTAGCATTAAACCATGTCCCTAAGAGCCTCATCTACACATCTTTTAAACCCCTCCAGGGATGGTGACTCCACCTCTTAGGAGAGATGTCTGCTGTAGTTACAAACAGCAGTAGCCTCCCAGGGTCTGTATTCATTCAGCTGTGCTGCTGTAACTGTCCTGGTACAGTAAGGGTAACACAATCTCCTTGTGTAAATACAGCTAAAGCGATATAAACCCTGCTTTATGCTCTCCTGTGCCCATGCAGAAACAGAACATACGGTATTATTATCCCAGTGTCTGCACTGTGATTGCATCAAGGTAACTATTTCAAGGAAGAAATGACACCCCCTCATCCCTAAATAGCTATGCTGGGACTAACTCTGAATGCAGGAGAGGCTTTGGAGGGAGCCTTTATCTCTAAGCATGCCTGCAAAACAAACGGGGGTCATACAGTGGCACTACCATTAGTTTTTAATTATCCTTAAGGAAGTCAAACATCAGTTCCCCTCTAGAGGCACAGAGATTTCAGGGCCACCAAAAAAACAGACCATGCACTTCTCTATGGCAGACCTTGTTGCAGGCTCCCCTGCATGGGGCAGGTAGGCAGAAGCTGCAAGGTAATGCCTGGATGGCAGGCAGAGCTACTTGTGCGTCTCTGTCATGGCACAGATAAGTGACACCAGCAGCTGCAAGAAGCTGGTCCAGTGAGCATCAGGATGCACCATGTGAGATCTGCAGCATTCACCTCCAAGTACCTGCCTGTGTTTCCAGGGGAAGGTTGCCCTGCAACAGCTTGAAGTAAGCTGTCAAAGAGCATTTTGAAAGATTACATTCATTGAGTCTACCCACTGTTGATACATTTGAAGTAAGGTGGTTTTTGATTTATGTAAGGGAAGAATGATAAGTACTTTGCCCTAGTATTTCCATCTGGCTTGCAGTTCAACCTGTCTTGGAAGCAGTCTTTAAAATAAACAAAACCAGCCATGGTACAAATCTCCTGCAATTAGATCATCAATCTGGCACTGAAAAGTAGCTTTTGAAATAGGTAGGCTCTTCAAGAGCCCTTTGTGTTGGTGGGTAAGACTTGCACAGCTCTCATTACTCTTGTAATATTAATGCTTGGCAAAGAATCAATCAGGGAAGAAAAATCCAGCTGTGAGAGAAGGCTATTATCTGATGTGTAGTCTTTTAATACAAACTATTTTCCCTGTTTGCAGGCAAAAAGGCTGGAGACTGACAGAGCAAAAGGTGACCTGGTTAAATCTTTTCTCTGGCCAAGGGAAGTGCCTCATGATGCATTTTGCTAGTTCATGCATCACTTCTGCTAAGAAGCAAAAAATACTAACCTGGTCAGAGTTTTGTGCAAAAATAGTTTTATCATTTCTTGTAGACAACCCAGGCTTGGGCCAGGACACCAGGAACACCAGATGACAGGGGAGGGTCACCCTGGCTGTCACTCAGCTCTCTGCCCTACACCACCAAGGTCTTGAGACTCAAGGCAACATGGTTTTGGTCTTCTTACAACACCAGCAACTTGCACCCCAGAATGAAACTACAGAGCCCCCTGAAGAAGTTTGCATTACTTTGCTAAACAGAGCATTTAAAACTTTTATTTTCTTCATAAAAGCTGAAAGTCACCCTTATACTTCAACCCTAGGTGGTTGTTATTTGTTCCTTCAAAAAGAAATTGAAGGAATTATTTGTCCTGCACAGGCAAGACCACAAGTCTCTTTTTCTCCACAGGTCCAGAAACCCAACATGTTAATCACAATCACCGAGGTTTCTCAAATTCAGTCTGTTTTCAAAGTACCTTAACAAGCTTTAATGAGCTTTACCTCATAGGAGTCTTTATTTGCCTTGTATTTTTCTATCTGGTATAGCTGGTTCTTGTGGCAGATATTGTCCTGGCCTTCAGACTTCTGGGGAGAGAGAAGCACAGAAAAGTAAAGTATGTAAGATAATTACAGAAAACTAATGTTTAATTAATGTTTAATGGATAATATCCATTCTTGGCTTTCAGTGGAGGAGCATCATCTTACAGAGATGGCGAATTTAGTCCATTACATTTTAAATATCATTGATGGCACCATCATTAAAACAAGCTTGCTAAAAGAACAGAGAAAAGAAAAAAACCTAAGAAGCTGTTGTCAGATCAGAAGGGCGTTGGGGATAATTTCTCTAAGAAGCAAACACATTATGACAAAAACACCATACAACCCACCCTCCTGCCTGTGCAGTCACGTAGGAGCCTATAGACCCTCAACTAGTTCAGACTCCTTGCCAGACCACAGGCAGTTGTGTGGAGAGGCCAAGGGAAGAGAATAGGCAGCTTGTCTCTGTGTGCTGTACCCATCATAGCACTTCAGCAAGTACCATGCAAAATGGCCTGAGAGCTCCCTGTGAGGCCTCATCTGCAGTTCTGTGTCCAGCTCTGGAGCCCTCAGTACAGGAAAGACATGGAGCTGTTGGAGAGGGGCCAGAGGAGGCCACAAAGATGATCAGAGGGCTGGAACAGCTCTGCTGTGAGCACAGGCTGAGAGAGCTGGGGTTGTTCAGCCTGGAGAAGAGAAAGCTCTGGGGAAACCTTATTGTGGCCTTTCAGTTCTTAAAAGGGGCCTGTAAGAAAGATGGGGACAGACTTTTTAGCAGGGCCTGTTGCGACAAGACAAGGGTGATGATTTTAAACTAAAAGAGGGGAGAGTCAGGCCAGACATGAGGAAGAAATTTTTTGCAATGAGGATGGTGAAACACTGGCCCAGGTTGCCCAGAGAGGTGGTAGATGCCTCATCCCTGGAGACATTCCAGGCCAGGCTGGACGGGGCTCTGAGCAACCTGATCTAGTTGAAGATGCCCTTGCTCAGTGCAGAGGGATTGCACTAGATGGGCTTTGAAGGTCTCTTCCAACCCAAACTATTCTATGATTCTATGGTTCTAATAGGAAAGATGACATGTGGCAGCAGGCTCCTGCCCTAGAGAAAGCTGCTGTGCAAACCCACCAGCAGTGTTTCTGGCCCCTAAGCCATACTCAGGGGCCAGAAAGGTTGGCAAGAGATTAGACTTTATATTCATATTCTTCCTCATGTAACACTTCCAGCTAAGCTTTCCCTTAAAAACTAAATAAAATATTAATCACTCTTAAGCTTCCCCTTGATTTCCTGAATCAAATTACATTGTGTTATTGATATTTCAAGTGCCAGAATTATCTCAACATATAGACAACAGTACGCCACAAGTTACAAGTAAGGCTCTGCATGGCAACAGTTTGCTCTCTGTAGGGTAACTGCTTAGCTGGAGGGGATCTCCTATGGAAACAGGGACTCATGAGACATAAAGCCTGTCAGCAAGTATCTCTGCAACCTGGGGAATTGAATTCTTATCTGAATTAACATTAGCAGTTTGCAAGGAGTACTTCCCCTTCATAGTTACTGCTACAAAATTAGAAAAACAAACACCCAAACAAACAAACAAGCTTGGGTAAAGTCTTGAGATAAAATTCCAGCAAGCAGGGAAACTTTTAGCACTTTTTTTACCTTCCTCACCCACTTATCCAAAGACTCGGCATCAAGCGGTACTTACCCTGAGGCTTGCCAAGTAGCGCTCCAGCTTCTTATTAAGCAGAAAGTAGATGGCAAGCGTGTGACTTGCCCTGTTTGAGAGCACAGTGTTGATGACATCGCTGTTCTTGTAGCCGAGCTTCTCAGTCATATGGAGCAGCACGCTTTGGCTGAGGTCCTCCAGGTGAATCCTACACAGAGAGAGAGGCAGAGCATGCCATTTGTATCGTTCTCCAAGCCACAAAGCCTTGCCGGACATGGGGGACGTGGCAGGGCGTAAAGAATGGGCCTGATAGGCTCAGTGACATGGGAGTGATGAGTTCTCTCCTCCTGTGAGCACACAGGAAAAAGGGAGACTATTCAGGCACCACAGGAAGCTGTAATGGCTGAACAAACAGCATTGTCCCCACCATGTCCTACCCTGATGCACAACAGCACGGTGATGCTCAGGATGCCACCTTTTTTTATCCTACATCTGAACAGGGAAGACTGTCAAGATCATCTGGCTGGTTTTGAAGGAAAAGAGGTAAAATGCAACTCAGGTAGCTATATTTGGCTTTCTGAAATGACCCTTTCCTTGCAATCAAACACCACTGCACTCAGCTTCACCCCTTACCTGTGGCACAATATTAATGCACTAAGCAGGCAGGGAATTTCACGCCAGAGAAATGGGTTGTACAGGGTTGGTAATTACAGCAGCTCTCAGAATGGTAAAACTGCTGCTTTACTCATGTTAGTTAAAAGCACAAGTACAAGACATGTTTATGTACATGCTCTCCTATAATGTCAATGACAGACTCAGCCAAGGCGATAAATGGAGAACAGCAGCCCTGTGGAAATGGCAAAGCATCTTCTCAGTCTAAGTTAAAACCAGATTTTCCAAAGAACTCTGCTCCTATTTAGATCTCTAAATGTGCTGGCCAGCTTCCCAGATGTACCTGTCAGTTCCCATTCATCTCCAAAGAAATGCTGGGTTTCATTTGGTTTCTAAAGAATATCCCTTGTTCCTAATATCAAGTCAAGTATCTGGCTAAAGCAGCTTAAGAGAGCTTAGATTGTGGGCTTTTTTACAACCTGCCTTCCCCCTTCAAAAGGTCCATTCTCCCCACCTTTCCCACTCCTGCCTTGCTGTCGCACTGTCCTGTGCACCTGTGATGTGAGGAATCCCCAGACAGAAGTCTAGGTCTCATGTAGAAGACTTAAGACAAGATGCTAAACACAGTCTGGAAAATATCAAATAACTCTTTTCCTTTTTTCAGCATGCTTATGAACATTCATTCTGCAGCTAAGGAATGCTTGGGGTTGTTTTTTTTAAAGTTCAAAAGCAAAACTTATCTTGGCCATTGCACATTAAAGCATCTGGACAGCAAAAGAAATTCAAGCAATTTCTATTTGAAGTGCTCAGCAAAATGGGAAATTTTTGCTTGCCTTCAGGGATTTTCCTTAATAAAAGCAAGCTTATAAAAAGCCTGGGAGAATATTCTTCTGAAAATGCAGTTTCTGCCGTTCTTCTGCCCCATCTCCATGCTCTCCCTTTTCCTACCAAGTTCTTGTGTTGGGAACAACAGATGTTACACCTAAAATGGTGGAAGAGCACTGCAAGAACACAACACAGCTTCTTACTTGTGTTATAAAAAGCATGACTGAGAGAGGAAGTGATTCCTTGCAAATTCAGTAGTGGGTTTTTCAAAACTATTTCAATGCACCTTACCCACACCTGCTCACTAACAAAAACTTGGAGAAACTCTGTCAAAGCTGACTGTAGTGGTACTTTCTGAGGCAAGCTCAAAAGAAGCCTAGCCATGCCTTCCAATATCACAAACTTAAAGAGTATTTTCCCTATAAGGTTCCAGCATTCTACATAGGTCAAGCTTGGGGCATCAATTAAACTAAAGAAATACTATCCAAGAAATGAAGTGAAAGAAAGAATCTGTATGGCTTTTATCCTTTACAGCTTTACATAAAATGTGGGTTCAGACAGAAGGAATATCTGCTTTTCTCTTGTTTTCAGATCAAATTAAGATAATGGCTGTGCAATGCGAAAGAAAGAAAAAACATATTAATAACTGTTTTTTTAATAGCAAAGCATGGCATTTGCCATTGATGTTCCCTTTAAAAGCGCTTATAACAGGAAAGGTTTAGGATCATCACCATATATACATCTATGCATGAGCAAACATATGCTCTCTCTATAGTTCAGCACTGGATCTTCTTTCCATTTGATTTGCTTGTCTTTAGAAGAGAATGATTAATAGGCACTCCATAAATAAAGAGCATTGCACAGCTATTCTGTTTAACAGAGGCCAGTCTCTTCTGTAAGTCACCTACCTAACTGCACCAATGAGCAGACCCTAGAAGGGACGCTTCCACCACAACCTGACTAAAGCCTGAGAACTGCAAGCTTGGAAGTCAAAAATAGAGGCATGAAAATGTACCTACAAATGCAGAAGAATTGTGAAACCACACTCAAACCCTATTTCTGTCATTTTTCCTCTTTTCTACAAATCACACACACACAGCAAGAGAATTAAATTAACCATACAGTTCTCAGTTACACTTACATTCACTTAACAGATGCCACATTTAGTAGATTGATTAGATTCATTATGACAGTGATTTCATTAGCTTAATGACTCATTCAGTTTACACTTGTTTTCCCTTTCTTTACCATACAATATTCGTATGTACCATACTTCAGTACAGTCCGATGCACCATGGAAACTCAGATTTCCTTTTGTTGGACAGCATACTACTCAACTCAAGTGCACTTAAATTTGAGGCAGGAATATCGAGATAATGTGTCTGCCTGTTCTCACTCTTATTCTTTGTGAAACAATTGTTCATAGGGACCATCTTTATATTTGTCCATGTAAGTCTGGGGATTGCAGAGAGCTAGCCTCACATTTGCCCTCCCCATTTCAGTGGATAGCTCTAATGATGCCTCCAGGCATCCAAGCTGCTCAACATCTACTCAACCATCCTTGGAGAGCAGAAGATCTGTTACTCTCCACAGATCAAAGAAAGGCATAGTCACAGTGATTCTCCACCATGCAGTACTTGCAAGTTAAGACCCTGCCTCTGTAAGGGAAATGCTTGCTGCTAAATCAGGGCACCTCTGTTCCCTGTCAATGCAGAGGGAAAAGGGAGGTGACTCACATAGGAGCCTGGACCATGCAAGCTGCAACCTGTAAGCCAGTCAACTGCAACATCAGAGGGAAAAAAAAAGGTCTCCAAAAATTCGTAAAGGCTCTCCCAGGATTCAGGGCTCAAACTGATTTCCTGTGCCCTGGTTGCAGCTTGATCAAACAGTGGGAGCAGTTGTCACCTGTTTCAGCACTAAGAAGGGTGCTGCAGGTGCCCCTCAGCCCCGCAGGGGTTGGACTCATGGCTCTGAAACACACCCTGTTCATCTGGCAAGTGGTGAAGCAGAGGGGAAAATGGGTGGGAGGCACTCTTACGAGCAAAGCTGTGACCTGGGTTGAACACTGAAGGCTGGCTGTATGCATGGCTTGAGCATGCCTATGGGATCGAGTCCTTCAGGGCACCAACATAAAAAGATGGCCTGGTTGGCCAACACCAAGTCATTTTTGGGTGGAGGACAGTGGTTCAGCTGTTCAGACAAAAGTAAATCATCACACTGCTAGGCATACACTACATCTGGTATTTGGCAACTGAGTAAACTGTAGGGGGAAGGGGATCTTCACTTAGGAACACTCCTCTTAGCAAGTTAGGCCAGAAATTTAGGGGTGCTATCAAATTTTAAGCACCAAAATTAGGCTTTAAGTTGCTGTCTTTGCCTCAGTGTTACTTAGGATCTTGGTCTGCAAGCTAGTAACTCCTACAGTGAATCCTCTGCAGGTACTAGATTGTGTATGAGACGTAGCTGGAGGGCTTTGATACAGGAATAAGGTTTTATCTGATCAAATATAGACATATATTTCTATGTGAGCTGCCTAGGGCTCCATTTGCAGTCACTGGAGAGGAGCTCGGATCTCCTGGGCACAAAGTCATCCTATTACAGAATCAAAAAGAAGACAGATGAATGATTCTGTAAAAAGTACCCTTATTTCTCTCCATTGCCTGTAATGAGAGCCCGGGCTGGCTGGCTCATGTGTCAACTCTACACTGCAGATGTTTAAAGTCAAGTAAGATTATTTCTAACCAAAGTGGACCACAAGTATCTTTCTTTATTTTTTGGATGCTTGACTGGCCATGAGATCTGAATGCTGTTTACATTTAGCCATGCATTCAGCATTGCACAGGTATTCAAGATCAACCACCAACAAAGCAAGATCATCTAACTCTGACTTTTCTCACTATCTTTTACCTAATCCACAGAACCTCATGTATGTATCACAAACAGGCAGAGCCTCTACTGGAAAAGTAGCTTGGCTTTTACAGACAACCAAGGAGAAGATCAGAGCCAATGAGCTACTTGTCACTCAAGCAACACATATTCAATGTCCAATCCCAACAACTTTTAGGACAGAGTCACAAAAGAAATTCCAGAAAATGCAGTGGGATGCTGTCACACAAGGAATGAAAACTTCAGTGCCAAAGTAATTAACATTTTAATGCACATACACCCTGGCAGGCTTTCACCACTCTTTCACACAGTACCTGTTTGGATATGTGACATTAGGCGGTGCTCTCCCAGGGTAATTCTCATTAAGCCATCGATTTGCAAGTGCCTGCTGGATGTTTGGTCTCTTTGCAGGATCTGGCTCTAGTAGAGATCGTAGAAAGTTTATGGCCGCTGTGAAGAAATCAAGAAAAACAACAGATATGTCATATATTTATGACTTAACACGGTAGTTGAGTTACTACAGGTGTGGAGGCTGACCAAGAGTATACTAAAAACGAATGTTTTCCTTACAGTATGCTCTAATGTCCTTGAGAAAAAGGGAAAACCTGATAAGGGATTAGTAAGTAAAATAAACAATGATTTACAGTCACAATGATTTATAGAGTCATAAAGGAGAGGAGAAAAAGCACCTTTTGTTTCACAGCTGGTTTGAAGTTTCTACACAGGTTAGCCAAAACTTAATTTTTGTGTGAGGACAAGAGGCTGGAATCAGGTCAGGGGCAAATCACTCAATTTGTGTTTAAAGTAGAAAGAGATGGACAGGGGGTGAGTGGAGGGGTAGGATACAGAGCTGGGAGGGAAGACGTGGAGAATGGGGCTCCCTTTGACATTATAAGGACAAATTAAAAGAGTACAGTAAAATTAATGGGCTTCATTCTGTTTTCAGATACTAAACCTTCAACTTTCCATGACATGCAACCATCTCTCAGGAGTTTCTTGCAAAACTCCTCAAAAGTACTTTTCTAGTATGTTTAAGTCATGTGCTTCCTATGCGGTTAGGAGGAATGAAATATTTTCATAAAGACTCACAAGAAGTGCAGATCTGAGCCTAAAATAAACTCTGTTTTAACTAGGTCTGGTCTTCATTCCTCAAATTATCAAGGCTAGACTTAGTTTATCAGCTGCAAGATAGTAAAGAATTAACTATCTCCTCTCTAATTCCCTGCATGAAAGACAACGAAACCTCATTCTGGGAAAACCAAGATCAGAATGATTTTGTAGAGGAGATACAGCCAAGTGAGATAAAGCCAGATGCGTCTCGAATTAAGCCAATGGCAAGCAAAAGGCAGAAGTGATGTCTGCGGCACAGTTTTTTCCAGGTCAGATGGGCAGGACCTTGGGGGCTTTTTTCCACCTTCTCCCACAGCAGAGCTCTGGGCCTCCTCCTACACTCTCCTGAGTGTGTCCTGTCTACTCGTCTCCTGACCAGGCAGCCTGAGCAGCCGTGGGACAGGACCACTCTGGCACGGGATGGTGTCCTCGGCAAGCTGCAATATAGCCTTGCCAACATGGCTACTGCAGCTCAGGGCAGGCAAACCAAACCCCTTAAAGGCTTGTGTTGCAAAGCAGATCAAACTGGATGTGCTAATGCTTCAGTGCCAGAAAACTGCGAAATTATGAGCCAGTCCTCCCATTCGGCTTTACAGGCGTGGGGTCTCACCACCACAGCATGCTCTACTGGCACCACACCATCCTCTATTCTGAAGCAGAGTGGCCACAACATGTCTTCTCTACCAGCAGTACAGCGAAAACCTCATGAACCTGCATTCCCACATCCAACTTCAGGAGAACAATATGCCTTCTCACGAGTCCTCATCTGAAAAGGCCATAAAAGTTTACCTAGGCACAGTGCTGCTGCCCATCACAGATTCTCCTCAATGAGGCTGTTGTACTCCTTCACATTCACCTGGCCATCCCCTTGAGCATTTTTATTTCCCCAACCCCTCCGTATCACCCCCCACCCACAGTCTAGGATGCGACAGCTGGGCTGATGTGCCAGGGAAGGGCAGTGGACTAGGGAGGGAGGGTTTATCCTCAAATGAATCAGGGTTAGACCCGATGGGTGCTGACCCCTAACAACTTGGAAAAGCTCGGTGTTCAACATCCTGCAAAAATCTAGTATCAGCTGGAGAGGGCCCTGAGAGCCCATCCATTTCAACACATCAATAAGTTTATATGTGGAAGAGAGACAGTTTTAGTTATGTATTTACTGGTTCAGATAAGCATCAGCTGGGTTTTTTCTAAGCTCTGTCTTCACAAATCACTGATTTATGTGAGGTACTTCGAGCCGTTCCCAACACTTTTAATCGTTTTTTTGCTTTTGTTTTTCCTATGGCAGTAATATTGTGGCAATTGCAGGAAAAGCCCACATCCCAGTTCATAAACCTGCTGGAAGCTGATGCTATGACTGCTCTCTGCATGCTCTGAGTGCCTCCCTTCCATGCCTCTTGGGGATAGACCCCCTCATTAAGACAAACAACAAACCCCTTGTTCTTCCATTTGATCTCCTCTCCAGCACTTCCCCTGTCTCAGAAACCACATGCATCCCACGGGTTCAGAGCAAAGTAAATAACTCTTTCCCAAACCAACATCTCTCCCTCCCATCACAACCACCCTCAGTCCCCAAATGAGCTAACATCTTAAAAAATGTTTTTTGCTTTGTTTTGTTTTGTTTTCCCTACCTGGGCAAAAGGCAAGCTAATTAATGAGGCTTGTGAAGCACCACAAAGATAAGCGGATCCAGACTGGGAGAAACTAATTCTGGAGAGAAGATGCCCCCTGGGAGGCTCCCTGGCAGGCCAGGCCTGGGTGACATGGAGGAGATGAGTAACAGCACCTTGGCCAATTTGAGCTGTCAGATGGTACAGGGAGGAGAGAAACCTTTTCCAGTTAGCCCCATGGCTGTGAGACAGCAAAATTCATCCCCCAGGAAGCAAACATGAAGCTGCCCAATTGATTTTTGGACCTTCTGCACCTGAAGCCATTTTCCCTGCTGCACCAAGTGAGCTGGTGAGCAAAGGGGGCTGTGAACCACCCTGCCAGGGCTTTATTATGTGAGGCCTCATTTATGACTAGCTCAGGCCAGCACTAACCTAATTCTTGGTGGAATTTTGTTCCCATGGTGTAATTTTGGGGCAAACTTTGCTTTTTTGTCAAATAAGATACCAGCATCATGAGAAACTACATTTCTCTCTTAACTTCCTTGAGCATCGTGAGCTCAGTGATGACCAGAAATGAAGAGTGCTTCAGTGGGGACTACAAGACGTCTGCTGTCTTCATGTTCCTTGTCATGAATGAAACCAACTTACTGTCTTGCTCACACTGTCAGGGTGTGTGCCTGGTTAAAATGAGGCGTACAGGTGCTGCTTACAAAACTGGATGGAGAAAATGAAATTAGGTCATTTCACAAGCCATAAGCAAGGTCCACCTAATCAAATCCTTCCTCCAAACTACACGCATGGATAGATGATGACTCTTCTTATTATCTGTACTGCCTTTCTCTGCTCCAGAAGGAAGACCATGAACACACAGAAGCGGTAAATTGAGGATAAAAAAGGAATGTGTGCTAAGTATATACCAACTTCCTGAACAACTGAACTCTGCTACTTAAAATCAATAATCAGATAGCTCTGTTGTTTAAGAAGCTTAATGGAAAATGGTTTCCTAATTGGGAAAATCAAACACTAATTCCAGACGTCCCCTGTTGCTACACAGTTGCGTTGGGTACTCAGGGTTACCCAACATTTTAACTAATACAAATAAAACATACTCTTGCTCAGTGACAAGACTGGCTACCTTAATGGGACTGTGTATTCAGTAGCTGTGAAATGAAATATTGAAAGACAACGTACTGAGCAAGCAAAACAGAATCCTGAAAAAAAAATCTCTACTATATATGTGAACTTACAGACCAAAAAAAAAAAAAAAAGATAAAAAGATCCATAAACCTAAGAAGTTAACAAACACAACAATTGGCAGAGCAGAGGACCAGAGCTTCTACCTACTGACCCAAAGCCTAAACGTGGCAAGAACAAATGTCATCTTAAATCACAGTTTGCCATGTCAGTGAATGAGCAAGGCTGCTGACTTAGATCAAGAACTGATGCGTACCTTTGTTCACAGTGAGTAAAGGTTAACACGTTTAAATCTATTCCATTGATTTGCCATCATCTCTGAAAGTTCAAGCTGCTATAGTTCTCACAGGATAAACAATACTATTTTCACGGGAGACCATTGTGTCAGTGAGCTACAAATGCTACAGACATGCTTTTGCGAGAAAATCTGATCTCCACTATAAAACAGTAGGATTAATGAAGAAGTCAAATTAAACCTGTTTAAAAGTAATGTTATCTTTTTTGCTACCCAGGTCTGGTCTTCTACAGAGCTTTTGTGGGTGATTCAGCCTTTAATACATTAGTTGTCCCACTCAAGTCAGTAAAATCTCCCATTTAGAGATGACTGAAAGAAAACAATGATCAGGCAAACAGTCCATTGATTCAAAGACACTACACAGACATCTTATAACTGCTCTCTATTGGTAAAAGCCTCACTCTGCGAGGTAAGTTTGGTAAATGTTTTGCCACACTTGGAAAATGTTTACTATGACATTCAAGTCCCTGACTACAGGAGTGACTTTGCAATTGATGAAGGATTTGGCATCTAGATCAGTACAGCACGAAGCAGTCAGTAGAATCTTTCTTTTAATTTACTCAGTGGGACTTTAGAGCGTGTGCTAGAACACTAAAATAACTGTTTTGTGCAACTGAATCCTAACAGGATGTCTCCAGAATGGAAATACCAAACACTCTAATTGCATCAAATAGATGGCAAGACTCGTAGCATCCCAGCTCACTTGTAAACCCGCCACTTTACAACATGCCAGCAATATGAACTGTAGGCACGGAAAGCATACTTCATACAGATGCTGAGTGAACAAGGAACAACATACTCCATTTGAGCCACAGATAATCTGTGTGAGAAAACCCTTAACTAACTACTTCTTCCATATGTAGGTAAATCTATACTTGGGAGAATTCATCTTGTGACACAGTTTCCAGAGGCTTTCTCTTATCCCCCATGACAATGGTTGCTGGCCTCAGTGTGAAGTAAAAATGTGTGCTCTGTTACCCTTTTTCTACTTGCAATCTCTGAATTTTTTTGATTGTCCCTTGTAAACAGGCTGCCAGATACGGAGAACAGAAGCTCTCTATGAACAACAAATGTAGCACACAAAAATAAAACACAACTACAAAACAGAGTTTGTTCCAAATGCTGACAACAGTCCTGCTATAAGATGAAAAATTTTTCTGTTGCCTAGTGACATGGCTTTGAAGCAGGAATTAATACTTCTAATACTAATACATCAACAATTCTGCATTTTGTGAACACACAAAGGTTACCACAGGCCACTGTCCCAAAATATCTTTCTGTGTGCACATCATTATTCCACAATAAATGTGAGGTCATTCAAGGCAGGTCATCACTCAGCCTTAGTCATGACAATGCCTAGGAATTTGTTATTCCAAAGTAATGTGTTCCTGCATCCATGCTCTATGATAAAATCTTCTGAACGTGCAAAACTAACCAACTACTCTACAAAAGCAACTTCACAGATTTTCACAGATCTGTTCCTCTTTGTGATCAGCATGACCTGGCACTTCTCCAGCTTAAATACAGAAGTCAAAGCAAAAGGAGTTATGTTACAGCAACTCCTGCAGATCTTTTGCAGGCTAAAATGAAAAAAAAAAAAAAAGTATTTTTCTCAATTGGTGTGCCATGTCGGCAGCATGACTCACAATCCAGAATTCAATGCAGTGGTTCTGACCGACTGGATCTGAACAGGTCCCAGCACACCCCCTTGATTACCTGCAGAGAGCTGAGTGGGAAAAGGGTTCATTTCTTTGTCCACCATTTTCTGGTATAAAGCTCTCAAGCTGAATGGCTCCACGGTAAAAGGTAATGTTCCAGTCAACATTGCGTACATGTTCACCCCACTAAAAGAAAACACAGAGAAAAAGAAACCAAAATGTTCAGGAACAAGGAAAAAATTTAGTTTAGGTTTTAGTGACTGCACTTCATCTTTAATGTCTGACATTAACCAGGCTCTCTCTTCTGTCGCACCCAATAATTTGGGCAAGAATTCCCAGAGTTTTGCTTGTGGAGGGTCACACTGTGTACGACATCAGTTGGAAGCCACAGAACTGAGCCCAGATCTTGAGCAACTCCTGGGCTAAATGCCACCCCACAACTGAGTCTCTCCTCAGGCTGCATGAACACACGGCATTTGGAGGCCTCATCCTGGTGCTGCCCCGGCTGTGGAACAGCTGCCTGCACCAACGGGAACATGGCAGGTCCTGCTGTAGAGCCCAGAGGTGACCTCCACCATCTCTGGTGCAGCCCAAAGATCAGATGCAGAACAATTACATTTTTCAGAGCAGAAAACTTACTGCTTGTTTATGCCCAGCCAAGTTAGGGATGAAAAGCGTGTTGGGCATTCTTGTTCTTTTTCCTTTTAAAAGGGCTTTAAATTCAATTTGAGTGGAATTCCTCCTTTTTGGGAATTTGTTTCCTCAGTCTGCTGAATACACATATGTGAACAAAAAGAAACCAAACCGGTGTGCTATCATGAACTGTGATCACAGACACCATTTGTTCAGCTATGAGGAAGGGTAAGAGTTAACCGTATTTTCTTTTTTTAAAAAACAATTATTTTTAAAAAGAGGAGGTCTTTATTACTGGATAAATTTAAATGGTTTACAAGAATGACTGTGCTCTGTTTGCCCGTGTTCTTCGGGGCTGGTACTCTCACCCTGGATGTGGACGGATGGCCCACTGCTGGAGTGAGAAGTTCAGAAGCCATACAATGATTGAGCTGTGGGTCTTCTAGGAGGGCAGACTGCAAATTAGGCTTCAGCTGGGGAAGTTCTAAAGAGCCTTGAAGTGCAACAGGGAACTCACCTGGTCAAACTGAGAGATTAATTTGACCCAGGTCCTAGTCTGATACATAAACTCTGGCCAACCTTTCTTAGCAGTAGTAGTGTTTTTCCAGCACTTCACATTTTCCAAGCATTACTGTAATTCTGTTATTTCATTGAAATTTATACAAATGTTGATATCCCCACTTGGTGAGGGAAAATCTGTCAACACTAAAGCAAAAGCTAAAACTCGACTGATTTCAGCTAATGCCTCTCCAGGACCGACAAGGATAACTGACATGTCCTTGGCCAACAGGAGGGTAGTGGGACATGCACAGTCTACAGCAGTACTGCAGACAAATTAATTGTCTCCACAACATCTCTGTAGCTTCTCCTGCCTCTGGCACCAGGGACTTCTGTCTGTTCTTTTGCCTGAACACTAATAAGCTCACAAAAGCTTACATGTTTTCTGGCCATTTTTATTTCCCCTTTAAAAACTGTGCTTTCAAAGTGATGACTTGACTTCATATTGCATTTCCTGTCAGACTTGACTGTGGATAACACCCAGAGCCCACGTGAATGCTTGAGGATCCTTTGGAGAAAACAAAAAAAGCTGTTGGCCCTCTTGTGCCAAAGCCATGTCTTCTACTGTGTCTGAACATGATTGATCAACAGCTGTGCTTTACTGCAATCTCTTTATGCTATATGTTCTAGCAAGCTATATATAGGTACATAAAAGATCTATTTCAGAACACAATATCTGTGCAGCTTAGTTCAGAGAGTCATGCTAATGTAACAGATTTTCTTGCTCAGAGTAGCCAAGTACATGAATAATGTTTCTCATTTGAGCAATGGGTTATGATGACAGTAATAACAATTATAAACTAGAGAAGTAACTCACATGGACCAAACGTCTATTTTGGGCCCGTATTTTTTCCTTGCCAGAAGTTCAGGGGCTGCATATGCTGGGCTCCCACACTGGGTGCTGAATGGATCAGAATAACCCAAGATGCCTGCACAGTTGCTCAATCCAAAGTCTGTGAAAGGCACAGAGACAGAGTTATGAAAGAGACAGATACAGTAAAACCACGCTAGAACACAAGGAAAAAAAAGCACATTTTTTTCCAAAAGCTAAGCAACGAACTGCCTAAGAGAAAAATCATGCACATGCAAAAATTCTATAAAATTTGTTTCTCTGAGGTGCTAAATAACCAGAGATTTCCACAAACAATAGAAAAGACTTAGAATATGTACAATTATCAATTTTATACACAAAGCAACTACATTTCCCTGGGAACTGAATGGCAACAACTGGAACTGAGATTGTCCTGGGCACTACATGATGTGGATGAGAAAGAAAGCCACTTCAGGCTGTCATGGATCCCATAGTATTGTAGTATGTGATGTAGAGGCCAAGGTTGGGACTTCTTCAACGTCTTCCTCTAAATTGTGTAAATGAGCCATCAGATGTAAGACGAGGTGGGGAGGGGGTTGCTTTCTGGGTCTACTGTGGTAATGCACAGACGCAGAGGTTTGCAGAATCAACATTTCAGCTCTGAAACAACACAGGGACATATTGGAGCAAGAAGAATATGTTGATTTGGCTCCCCCCTCTCTGACTTCTGCCTTGAATTACTGTATTTCTGGTCCCTGGGTGTATCTGACATTCTTTTGCTGGCAATAACAATGAGGGACCGGCAAAGCCTGGCACCATGAGCTGATGGGAGCCAAGAGGCCGCCTCTCCGCACCGAAGGAGGCTGTGGTTTCCCAAGACCTCTCAGCCAACTCAAGCCCAGGCTGGCGCCGAGAAGGGTGTTCCCAAAATCTCCCTGTCTGTTCCAGCGCTGGTATGGCTGTAGGCTCAGCTGGGTTTAGGGAACAATCTTAAAATTTAAACCACTAAGCAAGGAAAGAAAGGCAGGCAGAGTCTCACCAGTGGCAGAAGCAGCTGGAGGCAACATGTGCAGCCAGAGGAGCACAAGCCCACCCTGCCTCGTGGTAGTCCATGGTTGGCTTGGGAGAAAGCAATTACGAAACCACAGCTGACATGGAATGTGAGGAGAGGTTGCAAAGGGTCTTCAAAGTAAAGTCGAACAACTTGATGTGATAAGGGGAAGAAGCAAGACAAGCTCACAAGGAGGGGGATGACACAGGCAAAGCTGACAGCCTTTGCTGCAGGGCAGCACATTCAGAAGTAGCAGATCTAGGGAAGTCACTATCAAAGATGTTTGCATTTATTAATAACTTGTTATTGATGGCAGCTGCAACAACAAAAATACTGCTATTAAGAACACTGACATCTGTTTAATTCCTTGCTTTTTTTTTTTTTTGGATCCAGTCTTCTAAAACATTCCCAGAATGCATGTGTTTAAAATGAAAATGGACTTATACACAAATGAGGCAGTCAGAAGAAGCAGAATACTGAATCCTCTTCCTATAGAGTGGTGTCTTGCATCCATGCGTCTCATAAACCTGCATATTTCTGGGTGTTCTACCCACCCGCCTGGATGGGCTAAAACCAACACATCTTGCAGGTCAAATGTAGCAGGCAACTGTTGAGCCCATAAAATACTCTCCCTCCACAGAGTCATTAATTTGAATCTCTCTCCCTTATTTGCCTACTTATTTGCATAAGACTTGAAGTAATGGCGTGTCCTTTAGCTTTTACTGCCATATTAAATTTGGCTGAAATCAGACAGGAGTTCCGCAAGATATCAGAAGTGCTCTGCCAGGGTGGTCACATCAACCTTGTTCCCTTACAAAACCAGGTGAAAAAATTATAATGCTTAAAAAAAAAGCAATTATAAAGATGACTATGTGAGTTGGAGTGCCCAAATGACTACACAGAGCTTTCCACTTGACTGGCTGCATCTCCAAGAGCGAGACAAGCACAAGAGAGGCAAGAATCACTATATTTAAACATCCAAAGGGGCTTAAAGGGGGTTTGCTGGAGAACATTGTCAAAGCGGAAGGAAGGATCGAGACAATTTCCTTGCCTCTGATGGGAAACAATTGTCTCTGGACACTGCTTAATCATCTCTGCTAGATATGTATTATCCCTGGGGCTTATACAAATACCTCTGAGAATCCATTTACTTAATTAATGTATTTACTAGCTATGGCCCAAGATAGGTTATGTCAGCTGTAAAAGACTTTTTAAAACTTCTAGAAATAACATCTCCACACAGTATTATCCATGGTGTTTACTCTGCTATGTCATACCACCTCAAGATTACTTGACTGTAATATAATCCTTTACAATCAAATTATATAAGGGCTATATTCTAAGATAGTGTAAATCACCATCCTTTTATCATTATCAATGGAGGTATACTCTAGTGGAGGTTTTCATTATCTTATTTGCTTAAACTATAAACATCTTACTCACTTTTTTCAGCTCATGCATTTAATCTAGGCTGGTATACTCATTTTTTCTAGTGCTCGTTGAAATGCAGAATGCATGCAAATACATGCATATTGGGGACAGGGATTTTGTCGTGAAAGAAATGGGAATGTTGTTATTAACACTGTGGCAGCACATTGTGATCGCAGTGTGACTTTTGCTAAGGATGCACTGCTGATCTTGATAAGAATGATATTACCACCAGCTCTGATAATTTCACTGCCATTCCTGCCTCTGTCTCGGGCTTCCTCTCAATAAGCCGAGCTAATTACAGAATTCAGATCAAAGGCCACACGTGGTTTTCCAAAGTAAATATTATGACATGGAAACTCCACCACCCCCACTGCTCATACTGTGCGTACTCTCGAAGTATCGCATTACACCACTACTCTTTAACGCCTCCAGGAAATCAACATTAAGCTATGGATATATGGCTATCTCCAAAGCTGTGACAGTTAGAATAGGGACAGAGTTATTAAATAGCAGAAGCCTTAGCACCAACCTCATGGACAAGTTTGAGCACCAGAGATCCACAGTGCTCAGCAGAGCTATGTACGTATTGGCAGGGGTCCTTTTGGTGGTATCGGTCCTTGAGCAGGATGCCAACGACTTGGTGTGGCCCATGAGCATCTTTATCAGACACCTACCACCATGAGTTGGTAGATGAAGAGAAGTGAAGCATTTCCAGCATTTCCAATCCTGATGTTCTTAGATTTGAGACTTAACAGACAGCTAAGAATAAGGCCGCTTAACACAGCAAATTAATTTTTCTAATAATACTATCTAAGAACAAATTATAAACCAGCTTGTCACAAAATTCTTTATCAGATGTTGTCACGTAGCTAAGAAGTGTAACAAAAGCAAGGTGCTATTAAGCAGCTGGGTGAAAAAAAGGACTCAAGTGATTCAATTCCCATTGAAATCCATGAAAGTAGGGACTTTCAATGTCACTTCCTTCATTTCACCTTCTCTTTTTCCTTTGCAGTGGGTTTTCTTCATTTCATAGTTATTATAAGAGCAACATTTCTATTAGGTACTCATGTGTTTGCAGCTGCACAAGACACGGTGACCAAGCTCCCACCCCAAAGCAGTTAATGTGAGCTGTTTTTGTAGCTTCAAGTCTCTTCTCCCAAGTAGCAAGTGATAGGCCAAGAAGAAATGGCCTCAAGTTGTTCCAGGGAAGGTTCGGATTGGATATTAGGAAAAAATTCTCCACAGAAAGGGTTGTCAGGCACTGGAACAGGCTGCCCAGGGAAGTGGTGGAGTCACCATCCCTGGAGGTGTTTAAAAGGTGTTTAGACGAGGTTCTTAGGGACATGTTTTAGTGCTAGAGTGAGGTTAGGTTATGGTTGGACTTGATGATCGTGAGGGTCTCTTCCAACCAAAATGATTCTATGAAAAGCAGTACTTAATTCCTCAAGACATGTTCTTCACCCCTGAGGAACCTTCCTAAGTAGGACTATGCGATAACACAACAGCTACATAAATATTGTACTAAGTGCTGAAAGAGCTGAGTGAGGGAACAGGCAGGGAGGAGAAAGAGGAATAAATTATCTGGCCCATTCTACCAGCCACAGACAGGTGCTAGAAAATTGTCCTTGTTCTGGGAAACCCTGGTGGTAAGGTAAAGCTGCTTGACAACTCCAGCACTACTGCGACCACCTGGAAAAGAGGTGCTGGTGAGGAGAGGTTGCCCAGGGACCTGAGGCTGGGTTTGGTGGCCCCTGCACCCCACAAGCACAGCAGGCAGAGCACGAAGAACAGAGGCACTGCTTCTTCAGGGTGAGCAACCAGAGGTCACCAGCATTGCTGTCGAGATACAGCATGAGCTGGCTGATATTAAATCTGGTTTTACTTACAGCAAAATTATTACTAATAAAGCAATCTTTATTTTTCTATAACATACCCAGCTGGACGGTGGGATTTAATTGCTTTGTTTTAAAATACATACTGTGTACAATCTGCTTTGCTTAAAACATCAGGCTGCAGACCTGAGGACAATTTATTTCAACGCTAGCAAGGCTACGGAAGATAGAACTGTCTCTTTTCTCTATTCTTCCCACACCACCCACTGCGAGGAGACCTTTCTATGCAACCGAAGCAAATGAAACTGCAGGAACAGTTCTGAAGTAATTTTTTGGCATGTGAGTTTTAATTGTACATGTATCATGTGATTAGGTCTGGGTTTGGATGTCAAGATCACATACTGTTGCGTAATCAAACACCCAATAACAGGAAAGTTATAGAAATTCTTTATCAGATGTTCGGATAGAACTGTTGCAAACCATCTGGTCTCACTTATCTGCTAAATCAAGATAATGGGTGGTATCCATCATTACTAATGAATGATTCATGGTAACATATCGGTATCCTCTTGACCCATAGCTGAGGTAATGCAGAGTTCTCTTTTGCTATTATTTTCCCAGAGTCGGCTGATTCGCTGCAGAATAATGACTAAAAGTTGTGGTAATATTTCCGAAGACTGAATTCCCTAGGTAAATTTTTAGTATTTCAGATTTCATTAACAATCCTCCTCTTGTTTGTCTGGATATGTATGTGCTTTATACATTACAGTGACTGCTCATTTGACCTGAAAGCTGTGTTTTTCATCACTTTTCCAATTATGAAACCTTTTGAAGAAAGTCAGTTGAGTTTTTAAGTCTGCAACCACAGACACTGCTGTTGGCAAAAGTGTAGGCATGGAGATAAATATAAACAGATGTTTCGGGGTTTTTTTATGAAGGGCATGATTTCTTTTCAATGCCCACATTAGCATTAATGGGAGTTACGCAAAGGCAGTGAGAGACTATACCCACCGATGATTAATCTAAAATGTCTGCACAAGTTGAATTAATCGAGCACTGCATACAACTGATACCCGAATACAATTAAGAGTCTAACATTGATTTTTTTTTTATTTTTTAACAGCCCTCTAAACCAATTTCGTATTGGCTGCTGGAAACAAATTTAAAGAATATAAATATAGGACCAAATTTTGCCAGCTGCTAAAAATGTGTGTAACTCCCACAGACTTCAGCGGAAGCATATGCATATGGGGGCAGAATCCTACCCTCAGTAAATAAGAAATTATGAGGATAATAAAATAAATGACTTCTGTGGTATCAATCCTTTAATTCTTTACAAAGTTCCCAGTTTGAATATGAAACCTGTTGGTTAAAGATGAAGGATTATGCCCATACCCTGATAAAGCTGAATTATTTGGAACATTTTTTTCACAAGATGCTGTCAGGAACAGCTTGATTGCTATCTATGCTCTCCCAGCTCCTCTCCGCAGCAACATTAGCAGTTGTCACATGGAGGATTATGAAGTCTCAGAAACTCTCTGTATATAACTACCAATTTTAATTACTGGAATTGCCAAACTGGTTTCATACCAATAAGCTTGATATTGTTGTCTTCATCTAGCAACAGATTTTCTATCTTCAAGTCTCTGAAAGAAATAAAATATTTTGAGTGAGCCTCCAAAATAATGAAGCAACTTATCGTCACTCTCATCAGTGTATTTACAAGATTCATATATAATAACACGTATAATGAAAGCAGCACACACAGTTCCACATCCAGAGCAGAAAGCCCCATACACTGTTTCCTCTCCAGAATTACCAGTGCTTTCATACACAGTTTCACACCTATTCTTCAGGCACAAAATAACTTTATAAACATTTGTCAGTACATCCTGTACTTAATCAAGTTCTTCAAATTTCTCCCGTACTTAAAAATTTGCAGAAATGTTATACATTGGAAATATTTCAAATATGTTTTTGGAACTGGAGGTCACTTTCTCATCACTCTTCAAAACCAAAGGCTCTTCACTGGCTGCAGCTGAAGAATAAACCTTCTTCTGCAGAGATCTGAGGACTCAAACATCTGGTTGTTGTCTACAAGGGAGACCAGACTCAGCCCTCCCTGGTGATGAGGCACCCAAACTCCCCACAGAGGTGGTCAGCACTGGTACTCTCATATGCTAGAGGGGAAAAATGAGGCTGCAGGATTGAAATGATTTGCCCGATGCCATCCAGAAGGCCAGTAACGAAGCCAAGAGAAGACGTCACACGCGCTTTCTGAGTGCCACGTTAGTAGTTTCTCCACTGTGCCATGCTGCCCAACTCCACAGAGCCACTGCACGGAGCAGGGCTGGGACCAGTTTTGGGGGAGAGAGGATAAAATTGTGGTGTCCCCCTACAAGATGGCCAACCCTCCTTCTGACAAGCATGTCAGCACATTGTTCACTTCACATGTGCCCTTTCATCATTAAACAATGAGGTCATGCTTTCCTAAATCATGTTCTACCCAAGAAAAATATCCCAGAGGTTATGCCTCCAGACCAAACAAAAACACCCCCGAACTCCAAACTGTACAGACCAAGCATTAAATAGAACATGAAGAAATCATTTAGGTTGCTACATTACTTGTCCGTGACTTCCGGCAGTTGGCTGTGTCTTTATCACAATAATTATTTTCCCTATCCAGAAATAAAATATTTCTAACAAATAGCATGCTGGGATTGCAATAGCTCAGATGGGCAGCAATGCTTCTCCCAGCATGCTTCGGAAAAATCTGGATAATATAGCCATCAGCTATAATTATGGGTAGTCGGTGACATCCATGGTATTTCGCCTTTGTAAGGCAAAAGGAGTAATGAAGGATGTCTCTATAACAGATGAAAATATAAGGCTTAATAAAATAAGACAAGCCAACCAACCAAACCAAACAAAGCACTTTCACAAGAAAGGATCTGGGAAAGAAAGCAAAACAGCTGTGACCAGCTCTAAGCCTTTCCTAAATGCTCCCCTCCATTGCATTTTATGCCCATGCTGTGTTTCAAATCAACCTGTGGCAAAAGACTGCTTGCAGGTAAGATGCCACTCGCTTCATCAATACAACCACAAGGACCTTCTTGGAATTGAACAGATGTTTCTGCACCCCTGTGTGCAATTCTTGAAGATTTTCTTTCCTCCACATGTAAAAAGAAATAGGAGAAATACTACATAAATCTACTAAAGGAGAGTATTTTGCAAATTTGAGGTGTTCAGGGGAGATATCCAGCTTTCTTTGAGTGTCCAGCCAAACAGCAGGCTTCCTAACGAGAGGATTGTGTTCTGTGCTCAGTGGTGAAACACATCAGCAACCGTCCCCTTCACAGAGAGGTAACGTAACTCAGCCAATAAAGCAAGAGACAGGAGGAGGGGGTTATATTCCCTCCTCTGGCAATAACCCAGTGTGATGACTTGAGCAAACCAGCCACCTTGAAAGTGACAGCCAGTTTCAAATATCACAACAGAGATGGAACCACGCTTGGCTGCATTATGACCAAGATCCAGCCTACAAAGGGCCTGCTTTCCAGCCCTGTTCCTGCAACAAGCACTGGCTCCAGACCATGCACCCCATGAGCCCAGCTGGAATCCACAGCACCCCTTCTCCTCATCCACAGGAGACTCCATGTGTCATGACGGGGCTGCAGACCCACCACCCTGTGTCCTCCAAAGGGAGCTTCTCTTGCAGGACAACCGCTGCCACTGAGAAATGGCCTGATACAAGGAGGATATGCCCTGATGATGGATCCAGACCAAGCCACTTCTGCTTCCCTCTGCTGCCAAAAAAGGGCTTATTTCTTCAAGTCTCGTGCCTTTATTGCTTGCAGGTGAAGGTTTTCACAGGCAGTATGGGAAAAAGGGAAAAAACCATAAATAAAAAAAACTAAACTAAACTGAAATCAACACATGGAGTTTCAGCCCATACATCACAATGCTCAGTATGATGTCTCAAAGCAAGAAAAAGGACCATTTGGAAGCTCTGAGTATATTAAACATTATCTAAGAAGAGGCAAGACTTTAAAAACAAAGGCAAGGGAATGGAAAGATGAAAGCTGTAAGTTGAGGAGAAAAGACACACAGACAATAGGAATAAGAAATGAGTGATAGAAGGGCTAAAAATAAACACAAGATATTTAAAAGGATCCAAAGTTAAAAAAAAAGAACCACTAAGGGTAAATGTTACAGGACATTTTAAAGCTATCAGATGAAAAAAAAAAAAGTTTAAATATAGCCTCAGTATTGACTGCAATCAGACCTGGTTAATTAAAGATGTTTACCCATATGCTTATTGCAGATTTGCCAGTAAGTGGTAACTGATCTAATAGTCCATATGCACCACAGTTTTGTCAACCCATGTCAATAATAAAACACTTCTTTTCAGTGTGACACTGGGAGTTGGGACAACAGGCTTTTACTCCTTGATACAACCTAACAAGAAGCTTCCACATGGACCAGCCTTAGAAGCACAAAGCAAAAGCTGTATGAAATCAAACTAAAAATCCCCAGACTAAGCCATAGTTGGAGAACTGCTACTAAACAGATGCGGACCCTTGGGCGGGCACCGGGCAGGACCACTGGGCTGCCCCATCCCCTGCAGCTGGCTGGCAGTGGCGCAGAGAGGACAGGTACCTGCAGTCAGGAAGGACAGCAAAAGTGTAAATAGAATCTTCCTGTCTGGGCAAGACCCATGGCCGTCAGGACAGAAAGGCTATTCAGTAAGTACTTCAGGCAACTTTAACAACGCACCAAATTACCCTCTTTTTAACAAAAAGTGTAGTGGCATAACCCAATTGTATATCTGCTCATCCTACTGAGAGACAGGATCAACTTCCCCAAAGTTCCTAAATGCTTTATTATGTCAGTTCTATCCAATTCAACCTTTAATTATTTTTTACAAAGAGGGGCTTATCTGAGTTGCTGCTTTGTTTGAATGTATACATTAATTCATTGCAATGGAAAAACTAGCACCATTCCACCTGAAAGTGTTAGGGAACCCTGAATTTCATGCACGATATTATAAATGGTTTAACAAATCAAAGCAAACATACCACCTTATTTATTTTAGTCAGCAGAGGGTTTTGCATGTTTTTAATTGCTGCATGCTGCAAGAGAGAATGTGAGTTACCACCTATGACACACACAGCAATTGAAGTCCTTGCTGAAGTCAATGGGAAGACCCAGAGCACTGAACATCAATTGAACATCAGGAACACATGCTGGTCACTGTAGACTCAAAGGCCCTCACAGTTTTGCACGTGGTGTGCACTTCTTGGTGCGTTCCTGGAGCTGGACACAGCTGCTTTGTGACTGGAAGGACTGGGAAGAACTCCCTTATGCCAGCAGCACATGCTGCTGTGTGGCCTTGAGGCGGGCAGAAGAAATGCAGTTGCTGGAGACCTTCAGTTTCCCTCCTTGAAGTAAATCTGATCTTGTTCCTCACTGTCACAGCTCTTCAAACAACAGGACTAAAGAATTTTTTTTCCTCCCCTTAAGCAAATTTCTGGCATTCATTGCTGAAAAAACTTTAAAATATGCTTAGTGATTACATACTAAAGAAACAACAAATTCTACCTTTTCCTGAGGGGTTAGTTCTGTGATGCTGAGGGTTTCTAACTATGGTACAAGTTAGTCAAATCTATGAATAATGAAGACAGTCAAGAAAGATGAAGCTGCCTTTCCACAATGTGGAGAATCAGCATATATTTATGCCTTGTCAGCTAGTGAAGCTAGCAGCATGCAGTTAGCGTTCCCTGTATTTGAAAATAGGCCTTCTTCATGGGATGGTTTACAGAACCACAGAATGGTTAGGGTTGGAAGGGACCCCTGGAGATCACCTAGTCCAACCCACCTGCTAAAGCAGGTTCATCCAGAGCAGATCGCACAGGAATGTGTCCAGGCGGGTTTTGAATGTCTCCAGAGAAGGAGACTCCACAACCTCTCTGGGCAGCCTGTTCCAGTGCTCTGGCACCCTCACAGTAAAGAAGTTTCTCCTCATGTTTAGGTGGAACCTCCTGTGCTTCAGTCTGTGCCCATTGCTCCTCATCCTATTGTTGGGCACCACTGAAAGGAGTCCGGTCCCATCCACCCTTGAGATATTTATAAACATTGATGAGATCCCATCTCAGCCTTCTCCTCTCCAGGCTTGTTGGGGAGTTTGTTCTGCTGTAGGCGGGGCTAATTTGTCTCTGGCTTTGCTTAGAGCTCCCCAGACCACTTTGGAAACCCTGACTCCAGCCAGTGACTCTCATAAGCAACACAAGCCTGCTCCACCGAGAGAGCTACCCCAGGCTTCAGCTGTCAGCTTGGCGTGCTTTTGAAAGCAGCTTATTCGGTGCCATTGCAGGCATCAGACAGCAAAATTGAAGTTCTTGCATTTCACACTTTATGTCTTGTCTGGGGGAGGAGGGATGAGAAGGAAGGTTTTACCAGCAAGCAGCTGCAAAGCAGCAGTGGTTGGCTCCTGTCTCCTGCATCTGATTTGTAATCAGAGCAGCATAATGAAAAAAAATCACTCCTTGACTACCAGCCCACTTTCTAGCCCCATGCAAGAGCCGGGGGTGAGCTGCAAAGGTTGCAGAGATTTGGGTTCATCATCTCGTCAATACATATTTTGAAGGCTTTGTTATCAAAATATTGTTTATTGAGGCTGACTCTTCTATCAGTCACATCACTGAATTCAATGTGGATGCCTCTGTAAAAGAGGAATTCAGTCTATTGTCTTCACTAAAACAATGTTTAGTTTGTTTACAGCAGAGTACTCCAAGAGAGAATGCCCAAAGGTAATTTTAAAATCTGACATAAAATAGAGAGACAAACCAGCTTTGCACTTCAAAAGAAGACTTTGGTCTGTAGTGCAGGATCTGTCATAAATATTGCATCAGCAGCCAGACTACTGGCACTTAAAATTAATAGGATGGAAGTTATCAAAGCCAACATGTTGAAAGTAGCAGGTACCACGGCAGGAATCCTGTAGCACCCTGAGCAACTGGATCATATGGCACCACCTTACTCTGCTAGGGAAAGAGATTGTGGAAAAATATATAAACTCCGCTCAAAACCTCAGGTCTTTCAAGCTCCTGATCTGCTTTTAATTACAAAATGGCAGTGGAAGGTACAAATATGCTGCCACGAAGACAGAAAAAGGGGGAATACAGAAAGCTATCTTTGCAACCAATACATTATTAAATTCTTTTCTTTGACATCCTGACAGTAATTGCACTGAATGGGATTGAATTTTGTTAAAATTACTTTAAAAGGGTTGTTGAGAATTTCTTGTGGGATGCAGTGGCAAGCACCAAGGCTTTCACTTCATTTTCCCTGTTGTCCTTATGCTCCCCAGGGGCTTATTGTTCATCCTGCTTTTTGACAGCGTGAAGGCCTATGTAAACACCCTCTGAAAAGAGAAAGCTTCACCAGATACTGCCATTTGGGTTTGTTTTCCTTTGTCAGAGGGAAAGATAAATATTCCTACCTGATTCACAGCTGAGCTTGTTGCAAGTATATTTTTAGCCACCAAACAGCTCTTCTGATAGAGAGAATGAAACAAATGATTATATGCAATTATATATAGAATAGTGGCATTTCTTTTTCCAGTGAGCGGCCAAGGAGTCCTGAAACCTGGACACTCCTCACCAAAGATGCAGCTCCTGTACTCAGGAACGTGCAGTCTTCATCCATCATAGCAGATGAAATGTTTATAATTTGATATACACCTACACAGTCAAACCTGAGTATTTTTTGTTTTAACTTCTCTAAATAAATGAGGTTTCTTGAAGTTTTTTAATTTTAGGCTGTTTGCACATTGGTGTCCCTTAAAAGAGGTGTTTCCATTGAGTTCAGGGTCCCACCTCTTGTCCAGAGTGTTCTTCTGCCATGCCAAGTAAGTCATGACCATAAGTCATGAAGTTTACAGAATAATATTAATCAAATAATGTAATCAGATTTCATGCAACTTATTTAATCTGGCTTTTTTTCACCCTGAGTTATGGAACAGGACAAGTATTGTTCCCTGAATGATGCAGACAAAACTGCTGGTGACTTTCACAATAAAATAGCCAGTGAACACTTCCAATGTGAATGATGAAAGCATTTGGAGAGAGAAACAGCAGACTGCCTTCTGGCCTAGGATGCCATGTTTTGTTTCACACACAGTGAATGCGAACACCCACAGATCACCATGCAGATGAAAGTGCTGTTATTTTTACCTGTTTTAAAAATAACAACAATAACAACAACAGAACATTGCCATTTTATCCAGGGTGAGAATGAATCAGATTTCTGAACTATTTTTCCCCCTCTTCAGGTGCCGAACGAGTAGTCTTTTTAGAGTTGCCACAGTTAAAAGCCTGAGATGCTGAAGGACATCTCCTGGGGTAACTATTATTCTTCCTTCCTCTCTTGCTTGCAGAGAGTCAGAAGAATAAATCTGGATCACTCCAGCAGTGTTTTTCCTGCATCTCTAACACTGTTCTATAGACTTTGTTTGCAGAATAAGTCAAGACATTGAATGGTTAAGCTAGAGAAAATACTTCCAGATATACTTACTGCCTGTGATTCTGACAAATTTTAACAGTTTAAGCAGAACTGGACATGCTCATTATCTGGATGGAAGAATCCCAAGGATGAGCGCTGCACTGCGCTGCGATTTGAGAAATGGAGTGGATGGAGTACACTGCCGTTGGGGTAAGGATTAATCCAACACCATGGGGCTGGACCGAGAGAACTCAGCTGCCAGATGCAGCAGAGCGTATCAGTTATTTCCAGGGCTGCTTCCTCCCTCTGCTCATGAAGGTCCCTGGGCTGCACTTATGTTTGCAGAGGCAGCAGAGAGAAGAGGGGGTGAGGGCCAAAATGGCCTCGAGCACACAAGCATCCATACAGGAACTCATCTTCCCGTTCTCTCTGGACCCCAAAGCCTTGCCTTCTTCCCACAACAGTAGCCTGTTGATTCTAGCTTGTACCAAAAGAGCTATTTTAGTACAAAATGTGGGGTTGAATCCTCTCTGAAAAAACACACGGAATCAAAGCCAAATCTATCAACCCCCATAAGTGCTTTGGCCACTATGCAGAAGGCAAATTTTTCAGGGAGAGGAACTGCTGCTGAACTCAATACTGCTCTCAAAAGCCAAATGCATTCATCTTGCTCCTGCCTGGTTTTCTTCTGCCCACCTCAGAAACTTTGACCTTTTTCCTTCCTCTCTCTGTACGTACCCGATATCAATTGATCCCTTAAGGCAAAAAGTAGACTTTTTCCTTTTCTACGCTCCAAATCGTGGGGTTAATAATTTAAAGAGGTCAGCAGTTAAGCTGTTGATAGAGAACCTGCAGAATAGATCTGGTGGCTGCTCAAATATTTATATTGCAGTGGTACCATAAATTTAGCTCAAGATAAGACCTCAGTACACCTGAGGTTGTGTGCGCACGTAGCACCTATCCCTAATGGATCACAGGGAACACGCAGAGAGATTCAGGACAAAAAAATACAGTTTTCAGAGCACATGGAGTTCCACTAAGCCAGAGGCACTCAACAGCGTTACACAGCAGTAGGCAGTGCAGCACACAGCTGGGCACAGCTGGAGGAGCTGGCTATGGGCTGCCTTCATGCAGTTTGCAAGCTGCATACCAGACCTGTGGATGGGTGTGAACCACAGCTCTCCAGAGTCATACACAGTCAGTGCAGCCAAGGAAGTTAAGATTCAGATCCTCAAAAGCATTCAGGTATCTAGATCCTACCACGTGCCTGGGTAACCTAAGAGGATGGGACCTACACAACTTGCTCAGCATCACATGGGAAGTATGTGGGAGTCCAGACTTAACACCAGTTGGCCCAAATTTAGAAAGCAGAGCCTCCTTCTTAGACAAGACCCTATAAATACACCGAAGAATGGAAAAAGAGACATAGTGGCTCAGACCAAAGGTCCACCCAGCCCACCATCCCCCCTGTCTCCATAGCAGCCAAGAACACATAAGTCGAGAAAGGAACAGGGACATGCAATCCCATGTGACACCTCCACCTGTACTCTCCTAGCCTCTACCACTTGCTGCTCAGGGACTTCAGGCAGAGGTAGTTACTCCTTATTCAGCAACCCTCTGTAGACTTCTCTCTGATGAACTTGTTTCTCCTTGAGCCCAGGTAAACTTCACAGCATCTTCCTCCTGCAAGGAGATCCACATCCTGCCTATACACTGATTGAACGAAGGTCCTGAAGGAAGAAAGCGATGTATCACAACATTCTGCATCTCTCCTGAGAAGACACTGTGAGACGAACAGCTGCATACTCTGCATTGTACTGCACAGTAATCAAACTTGTGAGGTCCTGTGGGGGCAATATAAGCAACAGAAAGAGCACAGAAGTAGAAGCAAGGGACTTCTGTGGTCCCATTCAGGCTTTGTCCCAGCTGTGTCACTGCGAGGCTTTGGGCAAATCAGTTCATCTCCCCATACTGTTGTATTTCCACCAGCAAAACAACAGACACAACCACCTCCTCAAAGAAATAGTATAACGATTCATTAGTTAATGTTGGTACAGTGCTTTGAAGAGGCAAAATAGTGCTACTTGCAGGAAAAGAGTCCTACTTTTGGAAAGCACAGGCTTATCTTTAAGAACATGGAGTCAGCACAGCTCCTGTGTGCTCACCTGGAGTCACACACTTATTTCGATGCTTTCTGCAGATACTTTCTGACGTCTACAATACGAGCATCTAAACAACATAATGAAGATTAGCCGAAAAAGCTGTCAGGAACATGTTTTAATAAGGAACACTCCTTAACATACAAATAAATGCCAACATACCACTTAGAGGCTCTGAGATAAACTTTACCCAGAGGGGGGTTTTAAGATTACCTGTGAACTACTCCTGCCCGGTGAAGATGTTCAACTGCCAGGATAAGCTGCCGGATATATTTGCGCGCTTCGTGTTCCTCAAGCCTTTTTTTCTCGTAGATCTTGTGCATCAAGTTGCCACCAGGGCACAGCTCCATGACAAGGTAGTAGCTGTTTTCAGTTTCGAGTATATCCAGCAGCTGAGCAATATTTGGGTGGCGGATCATTTGCTGGATCTGCCCTTCCCGTCGCAGATTCTTGGTGACATAAGTGTCCTTTTTGGCTCTTTTCTTGTCAATTACTTTCACTGCCACCTAATAAAAAAACAGAGGAGAGGGGATTGTTAGCAGTCACACTGATGATTTATTTCTCTAACCTTGTATAAATAACATTTTAAAAAAAGAATCAAAAATCTGTCAGTCTCAACAGATACACCACTGTTTCAGGCACAACGGCCCAGGTCAGTGAGATAGCATTTTTCCAGAACCACTGACAATTTCTCTCTATTCTCTTGTATGATGACAGACAAAAGTTATTCAAGGAAACAGGTAACAAAGGAGAGGAGACAAACCATTAACCATACCCAAAGAGCACACTTCATACTGGGAATTTATTTTATCTATTTTCCCAGAAAGTCTTCAAGCTGGTGTTTACAAGTTTTAAGCGTAATTTTTGGCTTTTCCTAGCGTTGGATATACGACTTGAGATTATATGCTTCCATGACAAGTTTCTTAAAATATAGCCAAGTGTTAGTTTTGCATGATTAAACAGAATAAAAACATACTATGAAAAACAAAATAATTTTTGTACCACTCTCCTGGCACGTTTCTTTTTTCTCTTTTAAAATCTACATGAAAGATGATCTCCTTGTGACGTCTAGAACCGAGCAACTCCGCAAAACCCACAAAGGCTAAACTTTCTTTCTTTAATGCGAGTTCTCAGTGGCACACCTGCTCACAGCTGTCCAAGTCAAATGAAGCCCGTCATGAAAGTGCATAATAAAACTAAGGGAACTCTGTACCACAATCTACAACACAGCACATGCTAGTGCCTATCCAAGTGCTTTCCATCTCCTTGTTCTTGCAGAATGCCACATGAGAACAAAAGGATGAGACTGGCTACAATATCACTCTGTTCTACACTTAAAAAATCTGGTTCCTATTATTGTTTTAATGGATTGACTAAATCAGGGGCGTCAAACTCATTTTTACCAGGGGCCACATCAGCATCACGGTTGCCTTCAAAGGGACAAAAGTAATTTTAGGACTGGATAAATATAACTACTCCTACATTTATGAATAGGAGTATAATATACATATAAGATACAATAAAAGTACCTGCCTTTTTCTGCCTGAAATTTATAGACATTTATTGAGATTTCTTATTTAGATTGGGTGCGGCTGACAGATTGGGTGCCCCAGACAAAGATTTAACAGCTTGTGCCAGGCTGAGCAACAAAAGGCTCCATGAAATCCTCCTCCCAGGCTCCTCATTTCCTCAGAGCTCTGCAACAAAGGGAGTTCTTCACCACACACACCCAGACCCACAGCTCCCCCATCGTTACCCAAGTGACAGCTGCTTGTTTGTCAGGATTAGAGTGGGGGAAAAGTGGTGCTTGGCATTCCTGCCTGACGCTGAATATTACATGATGTGAATGAGTCTTCTTTGCATGGGTACAGTCCCAACAAAACCACAGAAAATGCCACATCTGCCCCCCTAGACAGAGGCACAAAGATGCTGCACCCACATCTTTGCTGTCTGCCTTGATTTGGCCTTGGAGGAACTCCCACATTACCTTACTCATACAACGAGAAGAAATAACAAACGTGGGGAAAACCTCAGAGTTTTATTTACCCCAGCCTTAACACTCAGACAACAGAACAAGCCCAAAAGGCTTCCCTCCACCTCCAGCTCATACATCATCCCCCTCATGGCCGATGAACTAGCTACTCACAGCAAACTCACTTGCAACTATGGCGAACCCTACCGTGACAATCCACAGCACTGCGGGCTGGTGGGCTTCGGCAACAGGGAGACAAACTTAGTCAAAATGTTTCTGGCTGCCTTCCTGGCTTGAGAAAGTGCCAAGCACACAACAGCCCCCGGCATGACTAGCCTTACCTATATTTTTTTCTGCAAGCAAAGGTTAAATTAGCGAATATTTTTGTTTTCCTTTAGAGAACAAAAACCACAAAAAATACGGTCTGGAAATACGATAACAAAAATAGATCCATACCCTTTGACATGAATGCCCTGGAATCAAAGTCAAGTTTCATCAGCAGAGGAATTGAAGAATAAAACCACAGGTGTTGGGGCTTCATAGTCTGTGCTAAGAGCCAGAAGTCAGTATCACTGGGCATGTTATTAACTGGATATATTTCTGCTGCTAAAAGATCATCCTGATTAACTACCCTTGATAAAGAGATAAGGCTGAACACCACACACAAGACAGCCACCTGGGTGAAGCCCTGAGCAGCATCAGACCATAAACACCTAGAAGCTGCATTCCTGACTAGTCACATTAAAGAAAGATCATTTAGTCATAAGATAAAACAACAGGTAAATTGGAGCTTAACTTCACCATTTTTGAAAGCCCCAGGTGATTCACCAAGGAAACAGTCTTAAATTAGTATGTTCTTCTATATAATAAGGTAGAACTGAGAACATACAGGCTTGCATGGATTATTTAGGCAGAAAACCACAGAAGTCATTCTGGTGAGGACAAACAAATTCATGGGTTACAGAAACATGAGATGCCAGATTGTTTGCTGGCAACACCACACAATGTCTGCGAAAAATTTTTCAAAAAAAAACAAAAGAAAAAAAGCTGATATTTTCCACAGCTGCAGGATACAAAACATGGAGTATTAACAGTATGGTGCAGTAATCTGTTACCCATATCGATAAGTCATCCCCAATTCATTGACCAAAAAAAGCACTTTACTACACACGTACACATCTGCTGCCCAGGCTGAGCACAGCTGCGGAGATGGGGCAGTCAACTGAACCAAAAAGACAGAGCCAACTATGTGACTACCTGATGACTTTTTTCTATCACAAAGAATTAGCTTTCTGTGCCTTAGAGACAAATTTTCTCCTTGATTTTGACAGATACTTGGTCAGGTATCCTACCTATCCCACAAGACAAGCGAAGCTGCTTTCAGAGCCACCCCTGACTCCAAGCTACCTTGCTCCCCTCAAGGCCTCTTGCATCAGGTCTGGAGAGATCCACCAACACAGCTGACAGAGCTGACAAAAGTGGAAACGACAGTTTTGTTTTGGCAACAGCCTTACACAGGGGAAAAGAGAAGAGTGAAAGACCAGGCAAGGCTAGGACAGACTTGCACATCCCACAGCACGTAGGAAACCAGCTTCATGTGATATTGCTTGCTCCTGGGACAGATGCGCATGGGACTTTGCATCCTCTCCCAGGTCTGTCCTGCAGCACAGGGCACCCCGGAAAGATCGCAGAGAGATGCCCACCCACTCTCCATCTCAGGAACTATTGAAGAGCCAGAGTCTTTAAAGAAAGCCCTCTGTATCTATCTATCTGCCTCCTTGTACTCACTGCTGGTGAGGCTGTACCTTGAATACTGTGTTCAGTTTCGGGCCCCTCACTACAGGAAAGACACTGAGGTGCTGGAGAGAGTGCAGAAGAGGGCAACGAAGCTGGGAAAGGTTCTATGTATGCATACACCTGAAAGTTTCTATTCCTTCAGAAGAAAAATGCATTCAGCAGAGAAAACACTAGATGTTAGATAACCATAAAATAAACGCATTTGAGCTTTCACAGCCTGCCCAAGACATGCCAGTTATTTAGTCTTCCTCTCCCAAGTTTCAAGCACAGGCTCTTTGTCTCTGCATGATGCTTATCTCCTGACTTGCATTCTTGGCCTATATTGGCACAGAAATAAAAAAATAAATGATAAAACAAGTAATTACTCTGTCAATATGTTGCGACAGTGGCTCTTGACATTGAACACTTTGCTTTTGGCTAAACCTTTGCTGTGTAAATAAATGAATGGTTTAGGTTATTCTGTGTTATGAGATACAAAGATGAGTAATAGGACATATTTTTGGTTCCTGAGTCCTAGAATTATACTGTTGGAATGAATTACTTTCCCGAAGTTTATGGTGTGACACATCATATGAGCAATTGCTGCTTTTCTCGATCGTTGCACTAAAATAGTTCAGGTTGGGCTAAAGCACACTGAAGCAGAGGTGAGGGGGAAGCACAAGCACCCCTCTTCTCCCCAGATCCTTGGAGGAGACAGTGACATTGGTTACTGAACCAAGCAGCTAAAACACCATCAGCAAATACAGGCACGTGTCATCACCCAAACAAAGGCACACATTTGACACACACGGGCGGAGGATTTTTGCCAGCTGGTGTCTTAGGAGGGTTTGTGAATCTGCAAGAGAGAGAGGCGGAGGGGTGGAGCTGACTGGCACCAAACTGCACAAAAGCAGTCACAGCAAGGCCCTGAGAAAAAGCAAGAAGAGACAGTTTAAAGGACCAAACGTTGCCTGGAGAAGTCTGGGAGCCAGGACTTCGGTTGCTAGATCACTGCTGCATCCAGAGAAAACACATTTGCATCCTCCTTGTAAACAGTCATGCCTTGACGTATGAAATTGCAACAAAGCATGGCAAGTGGCTCACACACATCCTAAGGATGCCCCAGCGTAGCATCCATGTGCCCATGCAAGAGGCACATTTCATGGTGGGCAGCTTGCCAGATCTATGCCCCGACAGCAGGACAAGCCCACGGCAGGTCTCCCTCTACCTACCTTTCCCTGGTGAATCTCAAGCTTCAACCAGTTCAGATTCCACCTGAATAAAAACCACGTAATAACCACACGTCCAGCAGCGACTTCAGTCACACGATATGTTAGCAGTCAGGAAACCCAGGTCTGAGTTCAGCTTCGGGTTTCTTGCTCGCCAGATCTGCATGTCTTTGCACAGGCTGTCTCTTGGCAGAAGGAAACACCTCAATGGCAGCAAGCCCTCCTGATTGCCAGAAAATGGGTTTTTGCAATGGCCTGTTTGCCAAGTCGAAGCTAAGATGTTTTGAACAATACATCAGATGCTTGCAATAACATCTGGAAGAATAACTTCATAGCAATGGCCCTGCCTGGCAAATAATGTCATAACATGTTTAACTTTACAGAGAACAGAAGACTGCACGTGACCTTGCAAAATCAGGGTATGACATTTTGAGGACTTTTTAAGAGTTTTCTCCACTTACCCAACCACCTGAATTGTTTCCTTCTGCAATTTCTTTCCTAACTTTAAATAAGAGGAAGGCAGCTCCTGCAGAGCTCTGCCAAAGGGAGCTCCAGCTGAATTGAGAGGAAACTGGATTGAATAAGAATCCAGCAAGCACTGTGGGATTTGGCCAGGAGAACAACACAGCACAAGAGAAGTCACTTCAATTACTGAAGGGATTATTCAACTATTGGAAGGACAACCCCCCTGCCTTTTTTTTTTTTTTTTCTTTTTAATTCTCCTCCTCTTTTTGTTTTTGCCAGAGTCTACTTCTGGCAGACCTGCTGGAGATGATGCCAAGCCAGGCAGCAGTGCTGACTCCCAGCACTGTCCGGGGCCATGCGAGGCCTGGTGCACCCTGACCATTCAGATGAAGTTCAGAGCTGCAGGCTACAAGGTGCAGCTCAGGGGACGTCAGTGGAAAAGCCTGAGACTTGGATTTCTGAACCTAACTTTGCTGTCTGGTTTAAGTCTAGCCAGGAGAATGAGATGAAGAGCCAGACCAAGTATGCAGTTTATAGCCATCGTTAGTGCAAGTCCATCTCTAGCTCTTTTTTAAGTGCCCAGGATGACTTATTCAATGAATTCCTTTTCTTTTCTTCTTTTCAGTGTCTGGCATCACTTCTAGCTTGCTTTGTATTTACCACTGTTCTCACCACAAAAATCTGAGCTTAGTTTTCAAAACTGGCTGGTGATTTCGGGTGGCCAATTCAAATCATATTAAACAGACCTAACTTTGAAGCCTGCAGAGTTGTCAGCACAGTTCTGAAAGCAATCCCTTCAAAGGTATCTCAGTTTGAGCAACGAACCAGCTTTTCACCACTGAATCCAAGGATTAGAAAATGCCAGCTTCATTCACTGGGTAGCATTTATTCTTTCCTTTAGCTGTTACAGATTTGCAAATTTTTACAGTAGAGCAAAGAAATATTTTTTTATATAGCAAGTTCCAATATTTTAAGAAATGAAGCATTAAAAAAGGATCACCCAAGCAAATGCATATCAGGAAACAATAAACTCTATGCCTTCAGAAAGAACCACACACGTCCCACTCAGGACAGAGAGAAATCACAGCTCTTCTGTTAGGTCCATCAGACATAGATGAATCAAAACACCATGACAGTAAAACAAACTTAACTTTCACCATGGGACTAAACACAATGAAACTGTTAAGAAAGGTAAGATCCTTGATGTTAGGCATTTGCCAAATTATCTTGTAGCCGATAACCACCCAATTCAGAGAAAGCCTGAAGAGGCTTCCAGGTCAGCATTTTTGGTGGGACTCCCTTTGGCTATCCTGCTTGGATTCCCAGTTCTCTAACAAATGTAAGCATCCTATTCACCTTTCAGGAACAGCTTTCAAAGAAAACCACAGAGTACTTCTGAAAGTATCACAAGAAGGTAACCACTTGCTAACCCTTCTTACGGTTTAGCCATTTACTTCAAGGAAGCCAGCAATCCTCAGTTCAAGAAGGGCCCCTCAGTTCAAGGACAGGGAACTGCTGGAGAGGGTCCAGCGCAGGGCAACAAAGATGATTAAGGGAGTGGAGCACCTCCCTTATGAAGAAAGGCTGACGGAGCTGGGTCTCTTTAGTTTGGAGAAGAAGAGACTAAGGGGGGACCTTATTAATGCTTATAAATATATAAAGGGTGAGTGCCACGAGGACGGAGCCAGGCTCTTCTTAGTGGCAAACAATGATAGGACAAGGGGTAACGGGATCAAGCTGGAACACAAGAGGTTCCACTTAAATTTGAGAAGAAACTTCTTCTCAGTGAGGGTGACAGACACTGGAACAGGCTGCCCAGGGGGGTTGTGGAGTCTCCTTCTCTGGAGACATTCAAAACCCGCCTGGACATGTTCCTGTGCGACCTCACCTAGGCGTTCCTGCTCCAGCAGGGGGATTGGACTAGATGATCTTTTGAGGTCCCTTCCAATCCCAAACATACTGTGATACTGTGATACTGTAATCCTCCAAACCCACAGCAATGTGCAAAGGCAGACTCCTCCACAAGAATAACACCTGTCCTACTTATCAAGGAGAGAAAAGAACCACCATTCAGTGATGGCCATCTGATACCTTTTATATTTACCTTGTATGCTTGCTACAAATGGAATACGGGGGACAGAGGCTGACTTAAACATGCGCATGCATGTGCACATACATGCACTGTGAAAAGGCTGCTCAGTAGCTATACAATTAGAGATGCATTGAGGTTTTACGTTAAATGAAGCAGTACCATCTTCTTGCTTCACACTGGAGTGGCGATGTTCGGTCTGATAGTTTTTGTATCTGCTCTTTGTAAGACAGCTGAATATATAGTTTTTCTTTTGGATTTGACCTGACATAAGTGAAATCCACAATGAAAAAAGGTAGAGAGGAGGCACTTCTGCTAAAGTATTCTCTTTTTTTCTGAGTCTCTGACAGTGTAAGCCAAGAGTTTTGAGCTTAGTAATACATAAAACCAGTTGCCGTAGACAAGTACAGGATAAATGTCTGAGTAGGCAGGAGGCCACTCTCTGTTAGCAGGCTAGACAGAGTCAGGAAAGCTTCAGTGCCTGAAAGAATGTGAACTCTTCTAAATAAGAAAGTAGTTCTGAGTAAACTCACTCGTATACTTCAGATTCAAGGTGGCTTGAAAAGAAGGAATTAAATCGCTAGGGGATAAAAAAAAATATAAAAAATTTAAAAATCTTAACTTACCTACAACCCAAAGACAACAGTATCCAGCAATGCAGAAAAGGATTCAGGAGTACTTTAGATAAGCAAATGAACATAAGCTCTCTTGATGCCACAGCCAACTTAAACATAATCCCTAAAAGCATAAGCAGGATGTATTTGTTAAAGTAAGAAAAGGTATTAATTACACCTGTCCAAGGCACTGGGAACTATTATTAGATTACTGTATCCAGTTCTGGTGCCAGGAATTAAAAAATAATGTTAAAAATTTGGAATGAGTTCTGAACAAAACTTCAGGAACAGTTTGAGGTCCAATAACTGTTTGTCGTAGTAACTGACTGAAGCTCAAAATACTTAATTAGGAGAATGTTAAGTACTGACTTGATCATTTTCTGCAAGTACCTACATGAGGAAAAGATCTCTGATAACAGAAAGATCTCTAATCTAGCCAAATAAAAATTAACTTTGCAAAAGGTAGATTGGGCAAACTCAGGCTATAACCATGATACATGTTTTTTAGGTGTGGTGAAGTAATGATAGAAACATCTTATCTTACTGAGATGAATGAAGGTCTTGAATTTTCCCCCCCTCTCTGAAAAGTAGGCAATAGATCAACACAACATTGATACAGATACTCCTGAAGAGAATACCAGGGCTCATCTTCTATAGGAAGTCAGGCCTTATGATTGCTGTGAACCCTTTGGGCTTCAGTGCCTGTGTACACATGCGAAGGGTCTCTGGCCCTGGCAGAGAGTGGGGGGACAAGACATGACACAGAATGGTGGGGTTCGACCTTGGCAAGACACCCTGGGAGACATCAGCAGTCACATCAAGGGATGTATATTTTACAGGCTCTCTCTAACATCCTTTATGGAGCTCCTCAGCACAGAAGACAAAGTGTCACAGAGAGTCATGCAAATATTGATGCTGCTGCAGTCAGCCCAGCTCACCCACGAATCTGCTGCCTACTGTATCAGCACAGTCAAATTAGTGCTTCCACAAGGAGACAGAGTTTTAACGTGTCGAGGCACTGTTGTTTGTAAGGACACACTATGGAGTTGCTCACACTACTCTAAGAGCAAAGACAGACCACACAAAGGTTTTAAGGCTGTCAGTATTGCAAGACTGTGTCCACGGACTCCTCAGGGCTTCCTCACACTCTCCCTTAGTGCCCTTCCACATGGTATGGCATCCTCTGTATTTCTGCAGCTCTTCCTTCCTTTCCCTCTTACTTCAGTCAGGAAGGAAGGAAACAAAGCAGAGCCAATTGCTGATTTAACACATGACTAATGCCTTGTCTGATGTGGTCCATTTCCACAGAGCAGCTCAGCTTCACTGGAGGAAAGCTGTTCTTGGCCAGATTTCTCTTCAATGTGCTTTTTACTTCACATAATATTTATGGCTAACTTCACACCATACTTCATGGGCAACTATTGTTATCCTCTCCTGGACATGCTTCTACACTGCTGCTTCCATAAAGCCAGCTGTGCCCTCACTCTCATCTTCTGTTTCACTCCCTTTTCAAGAAACTGAAAGAAAGACATATTCTTATCTGCTAGTGTCTCTGCCACCTGAAATGGCCAGACCTTCAGAGCACAGGGACCAGCAGGAGATGGTTTTGAGGCAAGGAAGATGCCATAATTCTGGCCCTACCCAGCTGCTCTGAACAGAAACACCCATGAATCACATTTTCCCTTGGTGCTGTATGTCCCAAGCAGCAGAATTTTTACATCGCATGGATGCCACAGGGTCAGAGCACAGCCCAGCAGCCTGAGAAGCAGGAACCTGTGCCGCTACAGCACAGCCCCATCCACAGGAAGGAACCCATGGCTCGTCCTGAGTGGGTCATGGAGGGGATCTATCTTACCTTTGTCTCTGGCAGAAAGAAACCAATTTCAGTGACCTTCCAGCACTCTCCTGGGCAGCCATAACTGCATCTCCTGAGGGACAGGAGCATATTTTTACCTCCCTGGCCTCTAAATTTATCTACATAAGTCAAGAGAGATTACACAGAGACTGATGGAAGCAGTGGCGGCAGAAAGCCAGACAAAGAGATACGTGAGGATGCACTAAAGAGGTTCCAAAAGAAATCCTTACAAGCTTGTCAAAACCAGCCTCCAGGCCAGAGACATCCCCTGCAAGGAGAAAGTGTGTTTACCTTGCCATTTGCATGTGAAATATTCATCAGCTATCACTTTCCAAATATGAGCTGTTTTTCAGAAAGGGGCTGTTCATAAGGCAAGACTGACATGCTGAAATACCGCCCAGTACTTAATGTGAAAACTCTTTGAGCTCAAGGTACGACCAGCTAACGTGACAGACACTTTTCAGGGCCTGTCACACAGGGGCATGGGGATCCTGACGTGTAGTCACTGCAGCAGATGCAGAGCAGCAAGGTCCTTACTTCACATCGATGGAAGCTGATGGCTGCTCACAACCCCTCACAGAGAAGGCTGGCGTGAGAACTGCTGGAAAACAGAGGTCTTCTCCACTCCCAACATGGCCCTGGTGAGCTGTCAGGACAAGAAGCAGCCACCAGAGCTGAAGTACGGTTGATGCCTTGGTCGCAAACAAACCGTATCCCATCTAGCTGTTTCTGATAAACCATAACTTGCCTTCCGAATGCTGAAAATGTCTTCTGTCACAGTGAAAGGGATGAAGATCTCAGGTTACGCGTGGGGAAGCAAAAGCAGAGGAGCGAGACCAAAAGACATTCCTCCAACACTGATCCCTATGGGAGAAACCCAGCAGCTCATGCTGCTTCCCATTTTCCTGATCTCGGATTCATAATGTGTTTCATATTAAACAGTCCCCGTTTCACATTTTAGTGATCAAATGCAGAACCAGACTTAGGAAAGACTAAGTGTCACTGATTTAAAGTGCTTTAATACCAATACAGCTGTATGGCTTTAAGGAGTAAAAAAACCAACAAACAAAAAGCAAACAAAAAACCCATAAACCTACAAAGGAAAACAACAACAAAAACCCAAGAGCCACTGCTTTTCAGGCCCAGGTAATACCCTCTCCTTTGTAGTGATTTAAAACACAGTCAATAAAACATTTACAACTGTTGGGAGTCAAGAGAAGGGTGTCTCCTATCAAGTTTTTTATATATAAATAATATGTCCTCTCCCTTAGCTCTGTGGACATTATTCACAGAAAATAAATTTATTCCCTGTAAAAAAAAAAAAAAGTTTCCATGACAATCTTCCACAACAGGCAGAGAGCAAAGGAACTTCATTATATATAACTTATCTTTTTTTATCTCTTTGTTGCAATGATTTTTTTTCATAGCACTAGTAGCACTAATCTTGCACTGCAAATGAGAAGAGCCCTGTTGGACTTAGCATTAAAGGTACTGGACCTAAAGCTCAGCAGTGCCATAGCAGAGCAAAGCACTGACAGAAAATGAAACTTTGGTCAGGGCAGCACCAGTTCTCTGTTCTGTTTTCGCAGGTGGTCTCCTTGGGAGGCCATGGTAACTCCTCCTAGACTCTTTCTGTGAGGATGAGGTTTGAACCTGCTCCCTGCAAGCACCGATCCTAAATGCAGATCAACAGACAGGTTTTGCAGGGATTCACTTTATCAGCTTAGAAACAGGTACCTCCACCCTGGCGTGGGCCCCACATCCATGCTTGTTATGGTGGCCTCTCTTTTACTCCTGTAAGTCTTACTGGAAAAATCTACCCGGTTTTCTTCATCAGCATGACTTCCATTAGTCCACCAAGAACACTGGCACCACTAAGTTCATACCCTCAAGACTGGCCAACAGAAACCCATCAGGGAAGCACAGCAGAATTGAGAGGTTTGAATTTTTTGCTCTTCAGCTTATCTGAAAATAACAGCTAAACCAATCTGGAGTTGAAATTATGCAAAGTGTGGCTAGATGCCAAGCAGAAAAGTACTTGAGATGGTCTGAATCTAGCCAGTACTGGTTTGCTTTGGTTTGGTTGTATCCCAGTCTGCTAGGTGAGCACCAACACTGCAATCCACCTAACTCTTCTTCTGGCTGGTATCTACCTAATCATTGGCTTGGGACAGTTTTAGATGCTTCTCCATAACCTTAAAGAGTACCATAGACAGCATGTAAACTCTCAGCTCATTTTTCTATTGTTCATACAACACAACAGCTCTGGGTTTAGGCAGACTATCACGATTCAGTTGCCAGAAGGTTTACCACACCATCTCACGACTGCTTTTCTTCTGGGGTTATATCCTTGTGACAAATCAGTGCTGCTCACTAATAACACCCATTTTCCCCAGTGCAGGCTAACAAATAACTCACAAGGGCGGATGAGCAAAGACGTCTAATGTGTTATGTCCACCGAAAAGCATGAAGCTACGGTAGCATTCTCCACCTCATTGGCGGAAAAGGAGACATGGCAAACTGCAAGATGTAGGAACAAGACATAGTTTAATTACCAAGACATTTATAGGTAACACATGCCTACAAAAACAGGCATACAGCTTTACGTATCATTAAATATGTTAAAAATACAAAACTTGCAAGAACAAATATAAGGATCCAGATGTGAGCAGCGCATAAGAACTACACCTGGTATCAATTCAGCCTAAACACTTGGCTTCCCTCAATCCTGCATATGCCACTAAAACTATATCAGTCTATATGAAAAGCAGCACATTGCTGACATGCACTGTTAGTGACGTTCTTAAAACTGCTGAATGTAAACTTTAAAGCAGATTATCTCAAGAGGATAAGCAACTGCCACATGTACATCAATTCATCTCATTGCAGAACAAGTTGCAAGCTACAGCTGAAAAATATTAAAGCAATCTTCCTGGAAGACAGACTGCACTAATGAACAGGCTTTCTTGTCTATTAAAGCCTATTCCCACTTACGCCAAGTATGCAAGATAGAAAAGGGTTGGAGGGAAGAGTGTGGCTTTATAACAAGTGCCTGATGCAACCAGTCATTCTCCAGATGAACAAACTGTTAACAGGTGATCATATAGCAAACTGAGCAGGTAGATGCACATCAGCAGTTTGGTGTTTATTCTGCCTTGTGCTCAAGTCCTTGCACGTTTCATATAACGTATGGGGGAACACTGTACTGACACAGCAACCAACCTTCTGGTCCTGCTTCCAGCCAAGTCCTCGCTAATGCAATTGCAACCACGACACTGTCCTTCAAATCATTTTCTGAAGTATCGTATGTTAACAAAAGCATATGCTTAGCAGCTTCAATAAAAATTATGCATCTGCACACACACACAAACCTCTGTGAAAAGAAGAGTGTCAAAGCTGTGAAAGCAAACACTTAGAAGCAAGGAAATGTCAAAATTCAGGCTCCAGAAACACCCTCATTTTATTCCCTCGGTGCATATAATTAAGAGTGGCATATCATCCAGGTGCAACAGTTGGCAGCTGTTAATAAAAGTGAAAAGCATGCTGGGAGAAAGCCACCATGCAGATTTGTAGTAAGCACTTTTCAAAACAAGGGGGTTTTTTATAGCAATAAAATTTGAAAATATGTAGAGAAATGGGTAAAAAGAGAAGTACTAATTAAATACTTAGCGTGAGGGAACAAATGCATCTAGGAAACTCATATACAAGTGTCACTGGAGAAAGAATATAAAATAACAGATCAAATTTAAAATTAAAATCCTGTGGTTTTACCCTCTGAGCCACTGAAAGCAATGAAGACATTCCAAGTTTCACAGTTTCACCTGCAACCTCACAATATTTGGCGGGGGGCGGGAAGGAAAGGGTTCAAATGAAAGACCAGCAACCACCTTAGAAACTCAACTTCTGTTTGCAATGAAGTAACTTCCCGGCCCATTTGGTTGGCAAGAAGGTTTCTAAGTGAAAGTGACCCCACACACACACTCACAGCCCCCAAAGCTCAGGAATCAGATAGAGGTAAAGTCATAGAACTACATATGAGCATACACCAAATTTCGCAGCTTTTAAGTCAGTACTACCACCTGGGCAACCCTGGATCTTGAGATATGGACAAGGTTGACAAAGCCTAGTCCTGGTGCAGACACCCTCAATGGGAAGCCCCCACCAGCCTTGGTTTCCCAGATGGAGAGCAGCAATGTCACCGGGAAAGGCATGGTTACCAAGGGCATTAACATGGCAAGATCTCACCTGCCAACACACCAAAAGGCCTTTGGCCATCAAGTCTCCATTCCCTGAGGACTATGGTGGAAGACACAGGAAAACGGTGAATTTAGTCAAGGCAAAATTAACACCATGACATGAGAAAGGATACATAGCATTATAACAGCTGCTCTTGTCTACTGGCACCACTTGTTTCCATTTTTCTCAGTGTCCATTTGCCTATATTCTCTTAAACTGTGGCTACAAGACAGAAACTCTGCAAAACAAGTAGCTCCAACCTTTGCTTTGGGTAACAAAGCCCCTGACAGGAAGGGGATGGAGGGGTCTGCAGCAGCAGGGGGCTTGCAATGGGAATGGGGGTGTGCAGGGCCAGGGACCGACACCGCCGCATATGGACTTCTCTATAGCCTCACGTACATAAACACTGCTTAACCAGACAGCCTGTGTTTGGTCACGGGAAGCATTTTAGGAGGCTTGGCTGATGTAAAGCAGGCACATAACCTTCCTGACCACCTCTTCACCTCCCCTGGGCTCCTTGGCAGCAGCTCCAGCCCCAGCTGCTCCACACCTATTGAAAACGCTGGGAGCTGCACCGCTCCCACCGAGCCCACTGAAAAGAGCATCAGGAGGCAAAAGCAGGGCAGGAAGCTCACACAGAAACGCTCCTGCTATGCCAGTGTATAATTTTGCACAACGCAGGCAGTGCAACGTGCCGCTAGCAGGTGCCCTTTGAAACGCCTCCCTACTCCGAGCAGGGCCTACCGGGGCCAGAAGAGGCATTTCCAGCTCCCTGCAGGGAGGTTGCTCTGCCCACCTACCTACCCCAGCACTTCTAGGATGCTCAAATACACCTCTTCTGTTCTGTTGTTGGGGTTTTTTTGCCTCTTTAATGCTGAAACACATTCTGAACACAAAACTGTTTTGTGAAAAGGCCACTGTTAATATTAATTGCTCTGGCTCCATAGAAGAAACTGGTAAATTGTATTTTTAGACGCTGCTTCCCACTGTTGCAGAAAGGCCCTTGACTAACTGTACCTAAAAATGTTCCTTTCCTGAGCTTAACAATAGCGCTAAAGAAAACGACAAACAAATCTTTTGGTGAATGAGAAATCAAATGATTCAATTTGCTTCAATGACTCTTTTTTGTAGTGCTAAAGATTACACTTCAAAGTAGTTAAATGTAATCTCGGTTTAAGTTTGTTTGTAAGAACTTTGGCTCAATGTATTGTCCTTACATTGTCACTGCAACACTATATGGAGTTATTTGGACATTTCACCAGGGTCCACAGCAGGTAACACCATCTATTCAGTCCACTAACAGAGCCTCATACGACCTCCACCACATGGCAACATAATCTCAGCTATCTAAACATGCAACAAAATCATTATCTTGCAATATCTCCCTTTGCCCGATTCCCATCACCCAGCGGTTGACCCTTCTGAGCCCCAAGCAGAAGGCTCGAAACAATCCCAGAATATATTGTGCACAGGCTCCCAAAGTTAGCTGAATACAGCTAACTCAGCGGGGTTTCAGAGCCGCAATTTAAAGCTAAATTGGCTTGCTCTTCATAGAGGAACTGTGTTTCCTTAAGATTAGCAATAAAGACTGCCTGAGCCGATCTGACAAATCAGCCTTTTACCCAAAAATGTCAGATTATAGGCTGCGATATTGTTATTCAAAAGCAATGGAAAGAAGAATCTGTTCAACATTCTCCTGCGCTCAGCTAAAATACACATAATTGCATCAGGCACTACCAAACATTTTTCAAGCCCAGAAAATAGTAGCATGCCTGCCATTATGGCAACATAAACCGCAAGAAATACTGTAAAAGATTTGAATTAAAGTCCAACGTTAAAGACCTTCTTAGAGAAAGTTTAAAAATCTCACCTCAGTTCACCCGCTCGTGCTTAGGTGCTTATAGGAGCTGCTGATTCGCATCCAACACAGGTCACTCAAAATGCATCATCCATCAAACTGTCCGCGAAGCAGCTGCTAAAGTTAACTAGAATTTGGCCCCTAGTATATAACATCCCATGCTCTCTTGAAGACCTCTTTAGCTCCTAGCAATCTCAGAGTGAGGTAATGGCAGATTTTTGGCATCCACTCCACATAGCCTTGATTCTGTACAATGCATTGTGTCAGTGCGATGGATCCAAGCCTAGCTGGGGACTCACTAATCCACAGATTTCATTTATAAACATACAATTTTCCGAAACAATAATGCACATTAACTCTTCCAGAGTTGCTAAGGTCTGCTGCAAATCAAAACCTGTTTGGGTCTCCCTTGCTGAAGTTGAGATATTTTGGTGACCATAATGGCCCAGATCCTGCCAAAATAGCTACCAGACATTAGTAATAAAACCCCTACTTTACACTATTATGGCAATTTTATTGAAATTTAGGCAATACCCTTGTTCAACAATGGCTTTACCAGACAAAAATCAGTTGTTTTTTTTTTTTCTTTCAAAATACATGTAGGCACTAATCCTGGAATAATAGGCTCATAAAGCATCAGCTTAGAAAAATGCAGCAATTACACTGATCCAGCAAGCTGTCCACGAGAGACGGCTTTGTTTCCACATTTTGCTTCGCTGAACTCCACTTGTGAGCACATTAAGTATACACTCCTGCAGATAAACTTCTCCTCTGCAAGTGAACAGACCAGAAGACTGTACATGGGCAATTTCTGTCTCACCCTGTGGAAGGAGAGACAGCACCAGGCCGTATCGGAGTGATCTTCTCTTCCAGCCTCTGGAGGAGCATGGTGTCACTTTTGGGAGATTCTCCTCCAACACAAGTTTAGGGGTGGAGGTGGGTAGGGAGAGATGACAGAAGGGAACCGCCACGTGCAGCTACTGATGCCATGTCTCAGACCCCTTAACTCCAGCCTTACTTTGGCCACTTGATGTCTGGAGGAGGAGGTCAGTGCTGAGCATCACAGAATAGTTTGGGTTGGAAGGGACCTTCAAAGCTCATCTAGTCCAACCCCCTGCACTGAGCAGGGACATCTTCAACTAGATCAGGTTGCTCAGAGCCCCGTCCAGCCTGGCCTGGAATGTCTCCATGGTTGGGGCATCTACCACCTCTCTGGGCAACCTGTGCCAGTGTTTCACCACCCTCACTGGAAAAAATTTCTTCCTCATGTCTAGCCTGAATCTCCCCTCCTCTAGTTTAAAAACATTACCCCTTGTCCTGTCATAACAGGCCCTGCTAAAAAGTCTGTCCCCATTGGTGTCACCTGGGCTCAGATGCTGGCATTGTCATACCTAACTCTCCAGAGCCTGGTCCGCTGTTCACTGAGATTTCTCTAAAGGCACAAATATAGCGTAATCAATGGATCTGGCCCTTCCTGTATCAGGATGCTCTTCTGGAAGCACTTTGCCATGAGATAAACCATTTCTTATGTAAAGTGTCCTATTCCCACAGAGCCTCCTCCCCTGTGGTGGCTCCCCACCCCCACTCCACCTCATGCTTTTGCTCCCGATCCTATTCCCACCCTTGCCAGCCTCAGCCTCCTCTTCGCCACAGTTTTGCACTCTGAAAGAAAGGAGCCTGGGTAAGCAGATGTTGTTCTTCTTTCCCTTATATCACAGGCAGAGCTTAGTCGCTCATGCTGGGCTCCATGTAGGCAGAGCTGCCAGCAGCTGTGAGGCACAGCCAGTTTGGGCACGTTTCAGCTGCCTTTGGCTGGAGGACACGTGAAAGCTCAGCCGAATGTCCATCAGCTCTCTGCACAGGGCAAAATCCTCACATGGGGCAGAAAGCATTCACCCCTCTGGTTAGAGGGAGGAACCTTGCTGAGATAGGACCTCACCTTAAGCAAATCATTAATTGCTCTTGTCTCCTATGTATTAACTCAACTTGCTTATCCATAAATACCTGGAATTAAATAGGTAGATTTTCTGGGAAGATGGACCTTTGATTAGTCAGTCTGAAACTATGCAACTTATCTTTCACCAACTGAAGTCGACAGCAAGTGCTTCCTTTGATCCCATGGTACAAGATCAGATCAGACGGAGCTCAGAGATCATTGTGCCTGTCCACAATGATGGGCACAGTGGCTCAGCAGGAAGGAAGTGTCATTCTCCTGGAGTTTCTGCTTGTCACTTTGTCACAGTGTGTGTTATTCAAGACATCGAGGCGGGGGGAAAGAAAAAAAGGCAGCAGGCCTGGGAGCTGAGACAGAGAGGTGTGTGGTGAGTCTTTTTATTTTTTCCCCTCTTAGCAGACTGAGATAAATGTAGCAATCCAAAAACGAGGAGGTGGGAAGAGCGTGTATGTGCATGTGCCTTTTATCAACTGGAGGATCATTGGATGTATCTGTTACCAAGGAGAAGCACATGCTTGGTAACAGAAGAGAGCAAAATTTTTCTTTTTGCATTCCGATATGATAATAATCACTAACCTTATCATTTTTCTCATGATGAAATTCAGAGCCCTATGTTAAATTTCACTCTGTGACAAATTTACTGGAATGAAAAAAAGAAAATACAAATATCCAAGAATGCAGGAATGCAAACTACCAAGGTGCAATCGTAACAGCAGCACATTTACAGTGATGCCAGAGATGGAGGAAATTACACTGTACTTAGCCCCACTGGTCCAAGGAGCTTTCAGTAACAACAAGGCATCCTGCCTTTTGTAGCCCTCTGTTAAGGATCTGATAAAACAGAGCCGAAGTCATATAGCTCAAACAACTCTTCATCTGCGAGCCCTAGGAGGCTTGTCCTTGCTCTGTTTACCACCCAACCAAGCCCCTACAACTCTTTATAGCATTGTGACATATCCTGATTGATGGGTAAAAGCCTCAACTGCAAGATTCCAGATAAACAAAAAGCAGACACCCTCCACAGACTTTTCTTACCAGCACTCTGGGAAAAAAGAAATCCATAGTGCATCTCTCATCTTTTGCCATGCGGCGATACCAACAACTTCTAATCACGGAACTGTACACCCTCCTCCAAACACACGCAGCATCTCCTATGGCTTTGATGACCAAGAAGTACCTGTATGTATCTACACATTAAACGTCGCAACTGGGCTGCACACTGTGACTGCTCCTCAGCAATACAAGTATTAACATTAAAAACACATTTCTGACAAAAAAAAAAAAAAAGGAAGCAAACAGAATAAAGAAGGAAGGCAGCTGAAGGCAACAGAAGTATTTCAAGAGAAAAGCAAAATTACAGCCAGGGAAAACTCGGTATGCGAAGGGGAAGCGCCGTTTTCACGCCCGCAGCGTGAGGCAGTGCCGGGGGGAAGTTGGAGCCGGGCGCCGAGGGGACCCCCGCGCCTCCCCCGCCTCGGCGCCCCCCGGGGTGAGTCTCCGCCGGGGGGCTCATCCTCCCGGCCGGCAGAGACCCAACCAACACTCATCTCACACACCGCCCCCTCCCCACTTCCTGGGGTGCAGGCAGCCACCCGAGGGGTGCCGGCCGTCCCTGTCCGGGCGCGGTACCTTCTCTCCGGTGAGCACATGCAGCCCCTCCCGGACCTTGGCGAAGGAGCCCTCTCCCAGCTTCCTGCCGATCAGGTAGTTGCCGACCCGCTTGGTGTGCTGGAAGTCGCGGAGCCGCTCCCGCGGCGCCGCCGCGCTCAGCCAGGCGGCCAGGAAACTGCCCTCCGCACCCGCCGCCGCCTTCCGCGCCTCCCCGCTGCCGCCGCCGCTGCCCGCCACCGCCGGCGGCTCGCTCAGGAGCCCGTCGCCCGCCGCCGCCGGCATGCCCGACCCTGCCGCTACCGCTGCTGCCGATGCTGCTGCCCCCGGCCCGCGGGGCGGTCACTGGGCGGGTAGGAAAGTTGCTCGGGGGAGAGCGCCGCCGGCCAGGCTGGGGCGGAGGGGCCGGGGGGCGGAGCGGGGCTGGCGGGGGGCCGGGGCTGGGGCGAGCCGGCGGTGCGGTGCTCCGGGCTGCCGCCCCTCATTGGATCCGGCGCCTCTCCTCCTCCTCCTGCCCGCCGCTGCTCTGCCCCGCGCCGGCAGCGGCTGCGGGCGTGAGGTTGCCGCGCCGGGCTGGGAGGAGGGGATCAGGGGAGGGAGGGACCGGCGGAGGGAGGGGGAAAGGGCTCATTCAGTTTGAATTTGCGGTAATTTAATCCGCTCGCACGCGGCGGGAGCAGATGCGATCCAAACCCGGCAGCCTGGGTATGTTCAAATTCGGCTGGCCCCTCCTTCCACTCCTCCACCCCCGGCATCCTAAATCGGGGGTGGCAGCGCATCCCTCTCTGGAATTGAACCAGGGGTCCCGGCTGTTGGGCAGCGCCGTGACTCTGCGTGTGGCTTTGTTTTATTGCTGCCAGAGAATATCTTTTGTGTTGCTCTTCACCACCTTCCTTCCCGAGCTCGTCTGAGTCCTTCTCACTCCCGTGTCCGGGAAACGTGCTACCGCGACGCGATCGTGACCGCCCCGCCCGCCCGCTGCTCCGGCGGCGCCGACGGGCTGCGCTCCCCGCCTCGTTCACCACCCGCTTCTCCATCTTATCCCTCCCGGCGCTCGGCTCTCCTCTGCCGGCCGTCCTCCTCCTGTTTGGCAGAGCGGGGTTCCTGGCTGAGTGTCTCCCCCCGCAGTCTGCATTCCCCAGATGTGCTCCGGGGCCCGGTGGAGCGGGAGAGAGGAGGCGACCTGGGCACCCATCCTCCGCAGGCTGCGTCCAGGGGACACCCATTTCCCTATCGATCTTCCCCATCGCGTGGAAAGGGAGAAGAAACGGGTATATTGCCATTTTTCACTGCCCTTCCACCTCGCTGGAGGCAGCGCTGGGAGACAGGAGGCACCCGGAGAGGGAGAGCAGGGACGGGAGATGAGCCAGAGCCAGTAGAGCTATCGCGCCTTGAGTTTCCGATGGTCAGTGATGCCAGCAACCTTCAGCTCATGCTGTGGACGATCTATTGAAACGGTTAATTAATTGAAATGCCTCAGAGATCCTAAGGATTTTAGCCTAAAACCTATCTTTGGGATGGTATCAGCAAAGAAAGTAAACAAGGACCCTTATTTATGTTCAAGCTTAATCTACTTTCAAGTTTTGCCTGCGTGGCTGTGTGTTAGTTAACAATTTGAAAAACAGAAATCACTCGCACCCTACGAGGTGCAAGCTATGTCAGCAAAACCTCCTGTAAAGATGCAGCTGTACCTGATAAAAACTGGTTTAGAGCTCTGCTGCAATCGCGCCGCCGCTCCATGTGAAGCTGTTTTTTCCCCTAGAGGGCTGGCTAGCACAACTCTTCCTCTGCACACTCTGCCACCTCTTTTTAACCTCTTCTTTTACTCCTTAAAAACGTCAAACCAATTGTACACCATGCTGCTGTGCATTAGCCTTTGCTTCTATCTCAACTTCTATCACTTCACTGGGACACCTGTACCCCTCTGGTCCCTTCTGCTGGAGTTGTCTGCCTGCATCGCTAATTGGATTTTGGCTGGCACGAGTGTTGATGTGCTCCTTCCACACTACCTTTCTTGACATCACTGCTTTGGTAAAACTTTGGTAAAACTTCCTAATTTAAGACAGAGCTGAGCAACATCCTGACAGGCTAGACATGAGGAAGAAATTTTTAACAATGAGGGAGGTGAAACACTGACACAGGTTGCCTAGAGAAGTGGTAGATGCCCCATCCCTGGAGACATTCACAGCCAGGCTGAATGGGGCTCTGAGCAACCTGATCTGGCTGAAGATGTCCCTGCTCGTTGAAGGGGTTTGGAATAGATGAGTTTTGAAGGTCCCTTCCAACCCAAATTATTCTATGATTTACAGTGCCAAATGTAATGGATAACAATTCATAGTCTCCTCTGTGTCAGTTCAGGCTTCCCAGGTGACTGATAATCAGATTCAAACATACCCAGGTCTGGCTTTAGGCAAGAGGTGGGCAGCTGCCCAGGGAGTCTGGTGGTGAAGAGCTCTGGGCTGCCTGCACTGGAAGAGGTGTTGTTGCCACCTGTGCTGAGACCTGCCACCTCCTGATGACCCCACGGCTGGGGCTGGTTGGGGTGCAGCTGGACTACGAGTCCTCTCCACCCACCTTGCCAGCCCTCTGGGCCCAGCCATGTCAGGAGTCATGACCGTCTCCTCCCACACTTTGGAGCCGTCCTTACATAGACCCCTTCTCTTTTCTTGCAGGGGTAGGAAAGCATCTCCTCTGCTGGGAAGAGGAGATGGAGGAAATGGGTGTCCATGCTGCGTGGAGGTGGTGGTAGACAGCTGTGTGGGATGAAGGCCCTTACTACAAGGCAGAATATGGGAAAGGAACTGGGGAAGCACTACAGATTTCTGGAGCTCAGCTGGCCATCTTCCATCATCCAACTTCATGTTCCCTGAAACTTACATTGATCCCTCAAGAATGTATTTGCTATGTCTAAATATAGAGCAGTTCCATTGCTGAGAACCCTGGGACCAGCTCCACACCACCACACTCACATTACAGATGTTTTCAGGTGAAATTTCAAACAAAACAGAAATCCAGCACTGTCCCAGCAGGCAGAAACTGGAGAAGGGAAAGCTCCAAAGCCAATAATATTTTGTTTTTAAAATACACACTCATTCCATGCTCTATATGCCTTTACAAATATTACAGTACACCTAAAACAAGATTCTGTGTGTTCTCCAACCTGCCACTATCCCAGGAGCAGTCTGGGCCCCTGTGGGAAGTTGTAGGGACACAGGGCCATGACACGCTGCCTGATCTGATGGCTGCTGTGCTGAAATTGTGCTCCTCATAGCTGGGGTGCACTTTGACAGAACATGTCCCTAACAGTAAAACTGGTCCTGCCCCGGCTGTCCCTGATGTGTCAGCATGTTTGTGCTGCTGTGCTATAAACAGGGTTGGTGAGGTGATTCAGCCTCTTTAAAAGTGCCAGGAAGTTTTAGACAACTCCTCTACTGACCTGGCCACCAGAGAAATAGAAGTGGAAGCACACAGTGAGGCAGCGCAAGTACCCCTGTACTACACTGTGCCATGACAATGTCATCCTCAGATTATGCCATTATCAGACCTTCCTTGTCCTCCTGAATCAACTGGGATTGATGAAACTGACTCCCACCAAAACTGAATCATTCAGGAGAGGACTTTTTTGGTGTTTCCTAAATCAAAGCTGGAAGTGGGAAGGTGCAAGGAGCATCCCAGTGTGTTTGCAGGGAAGGTGACACAATCTTTGCACAGGCCAGGACAGTGGCAAGCTGAGATCGTTCAGTGGTGAGCCCAGGTCTGTTTCAAAGACTTCTCTTGTCAATGTGAGACTTTTAATAATACTGTCGGGGAGTCAGGAAGGTGAGAAAAGCTGTACTGCAGACAGTTACATTGGAAGAATAAAAAGTACATACTGTTTTCCAGTTGTAGAGAGGCTATCTTCCCATATTATTTAAAGATATGACTATGCTAAGAGATTTTGCAACTACATCTGCTATATAGCTGTTCTTGTAATGGACCCAATACGTTTCAGACAGACAATGCAAGAATTCCCACATGTCTCCTATGCAGGGAACTGGAAGAAGGAAATCGGAAACGTGGCTGCCCAAGAAAATGCTGGAAGACACGCCTGGATGCAGCTTCTGGCTAATCCTTATAGGCAGCGATGGAGCGCAGAGGAAAGGCGTAGCCCGGCTTCAACAGGGACAGCACGCCCTTGAGCGGGAAGAGCTGGAAGGTAAAGAAAGCATTAGTTAGCAGCAGGAGACCAGGTCATTGTTTAAATGGCAATATGCCATTTTCTGCTTGAGTTTGAGGGAAGAATCTCTCTGGGAGAGGAGGGGTTGGTAGCCAGCAAAGCCTCCTGCACTCATGTTTGTGCACTTCCCTGGGGATGGACAGAAGAAGAGGATTGTTTAGCTGGGGTCCAAATTGACCTTTCAGATAAGGAAAAGGGGTGCAGGGTTTCTCCTTGCCAGGGGCGTTGGGGTGTTTTCTCTGAAGTAGGTTGTTCCCAGCAACCTGGCTTGTTTCAGGAATAGTGTGGCCAGCAGGACCAGGGCAGTGACCATTCCCCTCTACTCAGCACTGGTGAGGCCCCACTTTTGAATCCTGTGTTCAGTTTTTGGCCCCTCACTACAAGAAAGACATTGAGGTGCTGGAGTGAGTTCAGAGAAGGGCAACGAAGCTGGTGAGGGGTCTGAAGCACAAGTCTGATGAGGAGCCACTGAGGCAACTGGGGCTGTTCAGCCTGGAGAGAAGGAGGCTGAGGGGAGACCTTATCGCTCTCTGCAACTACCTGTAGCATGGAGGGTGTTTGTCTCTTCTCCCAGGTAGTGACAGGATGAGAAGAAAGGGCCTCAAGTTGTGCCAGGGGAGGTTTAGATTGGATATCAGGAAAGATTTCTTCACAGAAAGAGTTGTCAGGCATCGGAACAGGCTGCCCAGGGAAGTGGTGGAGTCACCATCCCTGGAGGTGTTTAAAAGATGAGGTTCTGAGGGACATGGTTTAGTAGTGGACTTGGCAGTGTTGGGTTAACAGTTGGAATGGATGATCTTAAATGTCTTTTCCAACCAAAACAATTCTATGAGTCTATCTGCTATGCAGCAAGGAGATACTCAGCATGCACAGGCCTGTATGTCCTGCTCCCTGGCTACAGAGCTTGTCTCAGCCACTCCATGCCGGCCTCAGCCTCTGTAGGCATGGATGCCCAAAAACGGGTGCACATCAGTGTCCATACATCCTTCCCGGCACAGGAGAGGTGAGCTGAGACCACACACCTCCATCATCTGCTTCACTGCTGGTACCACGTGCGGATGGGGGGACCTCACCCACAGCAAAACAAACCAGACCCTTCCCTTGCTCAAAGGAATACACTTTCAGACAGACAGAGAGTCAGAGGTATGTGCCTTTGCTTAGGCTCATGGCTCCCACTTGGCTAACAGAAACATGGTTTTGGCCACTGTGATGATTGAACAGGAATTAATGGTATGTTTTTAAGTCAAACACCTGAAAAACAACCTCTTTTAAAAATAAAACTGGCAAGAAATGGCCATTGCAGCAAATATTAGGAGAGCTCTGAAAGAACTTAGTGAATATTTTTTTAAAATTGACTCAACTTGAGGATTTAATGAGTTGACAGTATCCTTTTAAACAGGCGAGACTGCTGCCTTCTCATGGTTTCTATCCTGTCCAGCTGTGCCCATCAGGGTGCAGTCTGGATGGAAGGGGGATCAAAGGCTGCATTCACTTGTGTCCATGCTTTAATTTAAATTTAACTCCAATGTGCTTTATGTCGAGCCGCAGTGCTTCTACGTAATGACATTTTCTGATTAACTGTTGAAATTACTAATGAATTAAAAGCAGTAGTCTGTCTTCAGGTTGCAAAAGCTGTAATAGCAAGTTACTAAAAATAAATTAGAGCCTGATTTAAATCCACGAAAGTGAAGAAATTTAGAGTTACCTGGACTGTATTGTCCTTTGCCATCCTCAGCCCTTAAAAATATTGTAATAAAACATATTATCAGCTTGCAGACTGGGAGTTTTGCAGACATGAGGAAGATGGAGGCCCCCACACCCAATCCCCAATGCCAAGGTCTACCTGGGCTGAATCCTTCAGAGGGACAAACCCTACAGCCGAGTCCCCAGGCTACAGTACCCCATCCAAGGAGGCTGTGGCTGGGGACAGAAATAGAAAACGCTGGTCCAGCAGCAGAACATGGTGCTGCAAGGGAAACGTTTGTGAGCCTGAGAGCCCATCAGCAAATTGCTTCGCCTTACAGTGCTGTTGGGTCTTCTGGTGGCAGGTGGTGGTGGCAGCTTTCCAAGCACTCCTCAGGGAAGCACGGGGCTGTCGCCTGGGATGCTCAAGTCCTCCTTATGCCTCACCTGCCTCTGCGATTCACATTAATTGCTCTCATTCTTCCGAAGAGACTCAAGGTCCTTGAGTGAAGGAATGATGGAAATCTCAGCTCTTTTCAACAGTACGATGGTAAAGGAAGAAGCAAGTAAGCTCATAATTATGCTGCACAAGAGCAACATGTAAATTCTGTTCTGGTCAAATTCAAAGTGAGTAATTTACTATTTACCTGCCACATCACCAGGCCTTTTGAAGTCAATGGTTAACTGCTGACTTCCGTCAGGTTGTAGGAGAAAGCTTAACTTAGTCCTGATAACTTAGGTTAAAAAAAGAAAAGTCATCCTGTTGTTGCTTATGTTTTCTTTGATATTTCATTCTGCTTTAAAATAACTGGGTTTTTTTGTTTTTTGTTTTTTTGACACCTGTCTACTTTTGTAATATTTGGGTTTCAGATATTACAGGAATATTAATTTAAACTGGTTGGCTTTATTATATTTTTTTGAAGTGAGAATGTATTCATATTTGTTCTTAAAGAATTTACAAGACATGTTTTTTACAGCATTTAAATCTCTGTCAGAGTTCAGACTGTCAAGAACCCAAGTTTACAGGCATTTCCACAATGACAGATTATGTACCTGGTTCGGCCCCTTTCTCCCCTATACTGCAACATGGATAGCAGTGAAGAAGACAACTTTTTCAGTAGAACAGTGATGTCCAGGATCAGCTGATTATGACTTACGTGCCTACATATGGGTACTGCAGATACCATTCAGCTGGCAGTGACAACAATATTTCTAAATCCATGTAGTCTGGTAGTCATAGAGAATGGATGTACTTCACCCTTCAATGGTCGCAGGAAGAGGACTTGTACAGCTAAGCTTTCATAAGCTTTAAACTTGTATTTGAAAAATATTGAAAAAAATTTGTCCTCAAAAATATTCAGAAAAAAATGCAAAAGTACCTGAGTAAGCATTGAAACTATTTGATAACTTTTACAGAAATATGTTGGCAATGAGGTTATCTGTCACTGTCTGAGCATCAAAAGTTCTACTTTTCCTGTGCTCCCACCAAAATCTCCAATTTGCTCTCTGCCCTGTGGCTTCTGTAATATAGTTCTCTGCAGCCAATATAAAAACTGAGGGCATGTGATAACTTGGAGGTACCATAAACCAAATTGAATTTAATATCAAAGTAAACAGCAGGAGGATGCTGTATTAACATCGTTATTCTTTTTCACATTTCATTAATTAAGAAGTTCAATTTTTAAATTTAAATTAAACTGCTGTGAAACCCTCCTTGCAGTGCACGGTGTCATAAAATTTAGGACCTTGAATTTAAGTTTCGTTTACAAATGAGAGAACAGAGGAGTGTTGTATAATTATGCCTATGTGAAATACCCTGTATTTTCAAAAGCCTTTAGATATCAGTGATGGATGACATGTAAAGACAAAGGAAAGGAAAAAGGAAATCAGACTTTTGTGAATCCCTGGAATTAGTGTATCATGCAGAAAAAAGGTGTGAGTTATTACAAATTCTGACAAAATCCCTTCAGTGGAATTCCTGGGTCACTCCACAGTGCCACGTTGGCACACTGTTATTGTGCTCTAAGAGCAATTTAAATGCATAATGAGAATGAAGATGAGTGTATTTGAAATAAAGTTTTGCGTGCGGGTAGGGACAGATGCTAATCCAAACAATCCTGACAGTGTTATGCCATGCCAACATTCAAGCAAATAACCTGCCACAATGGAAATTCAGAATCAAGACACCCTCAAGCCTTAAGATTGTACGTCCTTATCTTTTTTCTTGGCAATAAGTCAGAATATATTCCAGTACCACAGAGGATAATATAGGACTGGTGGTTTTCTCATTGTTGCTGCAGGCTGAGCACCATCAGCCTGTGTCTGCTCTGTGCTTGCATCTTCAGTAAATGTTTTTTCAGTTGAAGAAAGTCAGCTTATTTAAATGCTTTCTTGCAAGAAATGTTCCAAACACCTTGTTTACATCCATGCTAAAATGTGAACAAACCAGTGATTCACTCTTGAACTAAGATTTCTCTATTTTGCTTAAGCCTGAAGTAATTTTTGATGTCTGAATGAATTGTTGGAAGGCAGAGTTGTACAGCTGTCGAGGGTTAAGATTGCGGGGTGACAATAAAACCCTGGCAGATGTATCGCTAACCTCCTCTCCCCCCACTTCCCCCTCTTTGCCCCTCCCTCTCCCCCCTTCCCACTAAGGACAGGCGATCGGGAGGGAAAGAAGGACAGAGAGAAGAGAGTTGGAAAAATTAAAGATGTTTTACTAATGCTACTAATAAGAATAGAGAAAATAATACAAAATATACAAAACCAATCTTGAAAGTTTCAGCAACTGCAGAGCCGGCACCCGAAGTCCTGGATTGGACTCTGCAGCCAACCGGAGCTGGATTCAGTCTCTCACTAGGCCTCAGTTCTCAGGGACGACCAGCCAGATCCTCTCCTAAGGTCGGCCATAAGCAGAAGGGAAAAAGGGAAAGGGACAAGATCCTTGTGATCTCCCACTTTTATATGAAGTATTCACGTGAATGGAATGTTAGACACAGTTGGTCAGTTTCTTAGTCACTTGTTTCTCGTCGCCCCTCTCGCGAGATGTCCATCCATGCTTATCAATAAGTTTGCATTCCATTGCTAGGTTTACCAAAACATGTGTCTGGTTCTCCAGGAAAATGCAGTTAATATGAAGGCTTTAGCTGACAGGCAAAATTCACTGAAAGAGAAACTTGTTTTTAACAAAACCAGGACAACAGCGGTAAAAGTACACATTACCACAAAACTGTTGCAGGTATGTACTCTATACTCATGGGCTACAGGAAGATGACTACTTAGGGACCGGATCACAGAATCACAGAATGTTAGGGATTGGAAGGGACCTCGAAAGATCATCTAGTCCAATCCCCCTGCCGGAGCAGGAACACCTAGATGAGGCTACACAGGAAGGTGTCCGTTTGAATGTCTCCAGAGTAGGATCTGCAACGCCTGCGTCAAACTGCTCCCCGTCTTCGCTACCTCTGCTCTCATCCACACGTGGGGACTAATTCAGCTACGTTCCTTTCCACTCCTACCCAACAGCCCCTGCTCCTTCCTATAAGGTGCATAAAGACCTGCTGCACAGAGGTGTACAGCAGGAGCGGACACGCTTGCAGTTCCACTCAGGCTGGCTTTAGTGTGAGTTACCTGGATGTTACGTAGAGCAGCTCCACTCATCTCGGCTCTGGCCCAGGCTTCCTCGGTTCTTGATAGCCGCAGAGTAACAACGCTGTGCTGTCAACAAACAGGTTCCCATAGGCTCATAATGTACTAGAAATGTAGTCTGTTAACTTGAGCAATGCTTCACCTATATGCAGTGTGTGGCAAGGAAAAACAATGAAGAAGTTCAGCCAGCCATCATTCTGACTGTTGCACACAAATTCCATCATGAAACAGCTACAAATACAAGTCTTGTTGTATATTTATTTTTAATTCGAATTTGAGAACCCTTAAACATTTAATCAGATTAAAAATCTCAAAATGAATACAGTCTTGTACTAAGCTATGAAAATTAATCTTGGTGCTTTGCAAACAAAAACATTAATTTTCCAAGTGTCTTCCTTTGTATATGGATAGATTTGCTGCATGACTATTGCAAATCTCATTTGGAAATCATAGTTAACTTGCTGCAGTCACGTCTCTGTATGCAACTTCCCTAACTATTGAAACCACATCAAAAATTCAATGCTGGAAAACCCAGTTATGAAGTGCACAATTTTTTACAGGTGAATATTCTGGCATACATTCAGGACCTGGCATAGTCCTCCAACATTTCTTAAGTGACATTAGCTTAATAATAAATGAATTAAATTTTAAATTACGAAACTTGTTTTTGTGATTTTTCCTAAATCGGACTTGGTATCTGAAGTCTCTAACAATTCACAATTCGCATAAAAATCTATATGGGACTATTCTTAACTCACAACAAGAAAGGGGTGCACAGCCTTCTGCAAACATGAAAATAAGTGTGGGAACAATTCCCAGTTTCTTTATTTATGAGATTCACGTTTTAATAGGACAGCCCATGCAAGTGAAAAGGCAAAGATGTGGCTTTTGATCCTTGGTTCCAGAGCTCTGCAAACGCCAAAAAGGCCAAAGCAGGTGCAGAGGATGGAAGCAGAAACAACATGCAGAAGGATGTGATGCTGCTGCAGGGGAAGCAGGCGGCCACGCTGAGCGTAGGAGAATAGAGGGATGACTTGCAGGATCGCATCCAATTTCAAGTGGAAACAGATGATTCTGCAGAGTCAGAGCTTTTCGCTTGGAACACAGTATGATCCCTTTGTGATCTAGGCTGCTTTCAACAAGTTTTTGACATCTGATTCCCACTAGACTTTGCATCTATGGCAAAAGCCACCATGAGTTAATTAGTACTTGTTTCCCACCCTCCGTTTAGTCCACTGATACTTCAATCAACAGGTATTTCAGCTTGATGCCAGGCTTGCGGTTTTTTTCGTGTGCCTAAAAGAAGGACTAATTGGACTGACCTCGAAAAAAAAAAAGGGGGGGGGGAGAAATGCGTTTGTTACCTTGAAATTCTTTTAGTGTTCATGAGGACTTTCTGTCACATGGGCCTCTCCTATTTTCTGAAGCAGTGTTGATTTAATCCTGAGCATATATGTCAGTCTGTTGTCATGGAGGTAGTTGTGATATACTTTCTTTGCAGGATCAAGAACAGATGGCCTGGGAGAGATCAATTTCTCACTCAAGCATGAGGAACCTTCATAGCACAGTTACCAAAATCTGAGGGATTTATTTATTTCAGTAAATTTATTTATTGCAAAACGCCTGTAAGGTAAAAATATTTTGTTTAATTTCCCTGTAAAAGTCTGGACGCATGTATATTGTTTAAAAACCCAGATACATACCAGGCTGCCCACTGTTCATCTCGCACAGACTCCCATAGGACAAGTTAACCATGAGCCTCCCTGACAGACCCTCAGGCAAAAATTTGGGAAAACAGATGGGCCTTACATGGTGCCCTGAAGGTCAATGGACATTGGCTCTGCTAGGCCACTGGGAGAAGTAAATTCCTGAGCTGAGGATGTTTCACAAAGAAAGCAGAGCTTACACTCTCCAGATGTTCAAATTCAGGGTGTGTCAGCAAAAGCTCTCTGGCTGGTCTCAGCTGTCAAGATAGTGCTTAGAGCAGGAGAAGAGGAAATTCCTCAGGCAGCCTCAGTCCAAGCTACGCTGTTTCACTGCTCCAGACTGGTGGTCTTGGGATTCACAGCATCAGAATCGATGCAGGAGCCAATGCCTGGAAACAAACACGGTATGCAAGGACTCTGTATTTCAGAAGAAACCTCTCTCTTGATAGTGCAGCTCATACACTATTTTCTTGTGTAAGTATTTAATAAATTACCTGAAATTTTCCTGCAGTATGAATTTTTTTTAATCTCTTTTGGTCAACCATACTGTTTTGGTTTTCCTTCCAAAAGCTTGGGGATGCACTGTGCAAAACCTTCCTTCCAAAGCTCGTTGGCATCCCACTTGTGTTTTAGTCCACAGCCGAATCTCTCAACGTTGCACGGTTCCCTTTCTGCACAGCTACATATCGACCTCAAATCCCAGCTTCTGGCTCGGGCGTCTGAGACTGCCACGCCGTGGCCGCAAGCAGCAGCTCCTCCAGAAGCCACCACCAACTTCCTCATGGGGAACTTGGCCAAAACCAGCCTATCTGAATGATGCTCACTGCATATTCAAAGAGACATCTGATCCCCTTTATTTTTGTTTTTCTCCAGGTTATTTTTGCTTGCTTGCTTATTTTTCAGTTTCATCAGTATTACTGATGGTTTAAACTATTTGCCCATATCTCCAACTCCCACCTCCCCCCCCCCAAAAAAAAAAAAAAAAGAAAAAGTTGGTGAAATAATCTTTTCCACAAAGTTTTGTTGTCCTTTCTCTTACTGGTGCTTGCAGTACTGAGATGCGTCTCTTGCCCTCAGCTCCCACTTGGGCTGCTGCTTTGGTCATTCAGGCTCTGGCTCCAGTGATGGCAGGGGAGGATTTGCTTCAAGCACTTAGGGAGAGAGATTATATGGGTTGGCCAGCATTAGCAGAAGGAAAGTTGCCCAAACTATTGAAGCAGCTTGGCAGGCTACCAACCTCGGCAGGAAACAGCTTCAGCAGTGGCCTGCCTGGCAGCCATCACTGTAGCTGCTTCAGCAAGACACGGTGCTCAGCAGCCGGTACTGCACAACGCTCCCCTGCTGCAACAATGGCATCTGGATAAAGCACCTAATGTGCCCTGGATCTCGCACCACCACCAGATGCATTTATCACACCCCTCGACAACAGGCAGCCGGCTCCACCACCAGATGAGGGATGTCCAAACCATCTTCATAATCCTGGGCACCCCTGCTGAGGTCCTGAGCTCTTGAATCTCAAGTGTACTGAGACAAAAGCCCCGAACATCAAGTGTACTGAGATAAGAATTTTGGAGAGAGTTTTGTATGGCTCCAGCCTTGTCTCCACGTGAAGATCCTGAAGCTGCAGACTAAATCCAGCCTCCCAACACCACCGTGAAGGCTGGCATTTGCACTCCTGTCTGATTCTTTAGCCAGCTCACCTGCAGAGCCAGCAATAGGGAGACCCTCATTCAGTAATGCTCATTCGAGCATCCAAAAAGTCATTACTCACAACTACAAAAATCATGAAGCCGCCTTGAAAATAAGTTTTAGCTCTTTTCATCTTCCCCTTCTGGTTTCTGTTTCATTTTTGTTGTTTTTGTTTTGGTTTGTTTGTGGTTTTTTTTTAACTTAGTGTTGTACAGGTCATTTAGTGTAGCCCTAAGCATATGTGATCTCTCAAACCTTTGTTTACACAGGTAAATCATGCCCAAATGAACACTCCTGTTTAACAAAATCAGACTAGTCCTAGTGAGGAAGTTTTACAAATTAGGCCTTAAATGTGTACAGAACAACCAAATCAATTTTGGGTGTAGAAAGTGTTATTTACAAATTTTCTGCACAGAGCTTCCAGTCAAGACATTCTCGTAAGTCCTTCAGTGGAATACTGGAAGCCAGTTCATGCTAGGTCCAAATAAAGCTTTTAGATTTTTTATTAGTAGACTTTCTAGAGAAACTGAAAAAACAAAAGTAAATATAAAAAAATAACCAAAACCATCCTCCCCCCCCCAAAAAAAAAAAAAAAAAAAAGACAAACAAACAAAACAACAACCCACACAGTTCCGGGTTTGTGTATTTACATCATTACAGCATCACTCAGAGATGTGATTGAATATATCAGGATAACATGTTGATTATTACAAAACCCAATAGGTTAGTCTCTTCTGCACCTGTTTCTATGTCAAACACATACTTTCTCCCTTGAATCAGCACAGATTTATCCACCTAGCTGATGAATGCTAAGTATCCTGAAAGATTTGGCAGGGAAGGGGAATTACTCATAAAAGCTTTGGTATCACTTTCAGACCCTACTACTCCCTGTTTTTAACTTAAATGGCCGAAAGAGATAACGTGACTGAGTCACTGGGTGCGTATTTCTGCCTATCAAAAATAACATTTAGTCCACCTAAAATGTGGTCCATCAATACATACACAAAGGAAAAATAACAAGGAGTAAAGAAAAAAAACTGCTAAATTATCAGGTAGTCTGTGCTCCTGTAACCCCATGTGGAAAACTGCATCTGGTTCTGTTCTCCACAATTCAAGGAGTAAGTTGGTAAACCAAAGAAAACCCAGAAAAAGAGATATGAAAGTGAAGGAAGACCTAAATAATACACTTTACAGTGGAAGAAATTGGTCCTTTTAAGACTAGCAAAGGGAGTGGGGTGATTGTTCATAGTCTGTTTGTCTAAGTATGCACACAGGCTCACAGACAAAGCTATAATGAGATCCAGTGGTTGGGAGCTGAATCTAGACAAATTCAAGCTATAATATAAGACACATATTTTTAACAGTGAGGATAATTAAGCACCACAGCAACCCAGCAAGCCATTATGGCAAAGTCTCCTTCTTTGGAATTCTTTAAATTAAAATCAGATGTTTTTCTAAAAGACATTGTATTTCAAACAGGAAGAAGCCTGATGCTGTGTGTCAAACAGGAAGGCGGGCTAGAGCATCGCAGTAGCCCATCTGGCATTATGAACCATAAACTAGAATTATTCTTTTGTAATGAATCAGATCCTCCAAGGAGAATCAGGAAAAAGTTTTACCATCAGAACTGGAAGCTACATTGCTAGAACAGGGAGACTGGAAGGGTGAAGCAAAGCATAATTTATAAGGAGAGACACTATTTTTCATTCAATCAACTGATACAGTGTGATCAGCTTTCACTAGCTTGTCTGGAGTTTTTTCCAGCTATATCCATTCTAACCTAATAAAATGTTTTATCTCCTGATAAACCCAGCTGCACTTATCATGGAAGATGACTGAAGGACTAGTCACAAGACTGCCATTAGGAAATTCAAAGGGAGTGAGAAGCAGACTTACAGTGAAGATGAGAAGAAGGTGTAAGACATGGAAGGGTGAAGGGCAAATGGGATAAAGTTGTGTTTATGCAACGAATCCAGGGCCATATTTAAATACCTACTGACTAGGTATGTAGTCAAAATGCAGAAATTCTTGGTTAACTCATTACAAAGGTACTGACCTTCTGAGTGCATGTGGAATTTTGCACAAATATTAGAAAAATGACAATGGCGCCATATCTTCATCTTCTTTTCAGTCTGGGATATTTATGACATTTATGAAAATAAGAGAACTAATCTCTGATGACCTTGTGCCCTTCTTCTCTTATGTATATTTCGTATGGAGTCAGGAGGGGCCTGGCAAATCGGCTGCTCACTCTCTCTGTCAAGTAACTGAAAATTCACAAATCCTTAGACACAGTGACTGACCTCCATAATACAAACCCTCAAAGCATGGAAAAGCGTTAGCTGAGCAGGCAGCAAAGTGATACACGATTTATAAAGAGAAAACTAGGATGGCTCCATCCAACATAAGGCACATCCTATTTTTCCAAGGCAAGCCTTTCCCACACCCGCATTATATTGTGCGAAATTCCTCCCCCTTCAGAAAAGAGGCTATCATGGTTTAAAATTGCTGCTTTGGCACGAGCCATCAGTAACAAGCTTGATTTGCAGGAAACGTTCAATTGCAGGAGTCAGGGCACTTGCAGCTGCTTGATGGCCCCTGAAGGACCAGAGATGGAGCAGGATACTCCTCATCATCAGCTTGCTTCTGATGCCAGTAATCCTGCAAGTCCCTGACATAAATAGCAAAGTGTTTTACTGTGCCAGACAATCAAAGTGGGTATGGAAAACCAATCAACTAACTGACAGACAGTGAAGATTATGTGGCAAGAAGATTATAATGAAATACCTAGTTATTGAGTGAACTGCAGCATTATGAATCACTTACAGTTATAAGTACTCCTTTAGTCTGTCCCCTAAAATACAGTAATATAGGATAAGAAATAAGACAGATGGAAAAAATAGATCATTATCTCGAAACAAATAGAAGAATAAGCAGTTTTAAGTCAATCAAAGTCATACATAAACATATTTAAAGCATGATATTAAAAATGAATCCATTCTTACCAAAGTTTATTTTTAGAAGTAACCCTATTGACGTGACAGGACAATTTTTATATATATAAAGATTACTACTTGAGGGGGTTAAAGGTTTTGACTCTGAATAGTTAAGGTTTTACCCAATCAGTTAAGCAATAATAACAAATATAAATATGTCATCCTGTGATGACATGGTCTCTCAAAAACCCCAAAATGTGTGCAAAAAGCATAATTACATGAGCTTCATTTTCTTAGTATTCTAAATAAAATGCTAACAAACCTCATGGTCATTCAACACATAATGCATACATCTTCACCATACATGCCAAATGTATCTCATTTCCAGTTGGTTGATTTTAAAATAGTGTAATATCAAAAACACAGAACAGTTCTAAGAATCTTTCCAAAATGTCAGAAATAGTTACTTCTACAGTATGTCTCAATCACTATATTAAAGTAAAAGATCTAAAGAAAATCTTATTTAGAACTACTTGTGTTCAACACTAATATGTTTCCAACTATATCTGTATGCTTATGACATGATATTTTCCCTAGAATCCACTATAAACTTACTTATATTTTTATAACATCTCTCATATTTGTGGATGTAGATTAATTACAGGAAAACAGACTGAAGCAATGAATATATAGGAAAATACCTTTGCAATGCATGTTTCTCATCACACATAAATCCTCAGGCATGTAAACATTAGTAAAATTGAATACAGGCATACATGTATGCAGGACAAGGATCATGCTAATGAAGACATCAGGGCTGCAGTTAACATATCAGTAAAGACCTCGCAAAAATACTAAGATTAAAAGACAGAGTTATCGATTTATACTGGTTTAACTTTAGGATAAAATGTTTTATATTATGCTTCTATTTATATACCCACTTACATGGTATGTCAACAGAAAACAATGCACGGATCTCGAATTAATTATTCACTTCAGCTAATACATTAAAAATGCTCCTTACAGAAACCCCTTAGTCATACTCCAGAGTACAAATGGCACCTCTAGAAGTACAAAGGATATCGAGAATGGCAAGAAAAAAAGATGCCACAAGCCAGAGCCTGCCTGGAAATGCCAGCCAAAAGGTTCTGCTGGAGGAGATGCGTGGCAGTGCTGTGGAGGGAAGGCAGCTCGCCCGTGAGGCCAACTAGTGCTTTCAACAATACTGTTCTGGTTTGAGGAAAAAACAAACAAAACAAAAAAGCAAACAATGAAACAAAACAACAACAACAAGCAGAAAAACCAAAATCCCTCTGCTATGAAAGGTCTTTTCAAACGCAGGTACAACCATCAGATACTAAATTTTCATTGTCAGTCAGTAGGAATCAATGGCCTATGTGCTGCTGCTGCCTCTGAAAATCCATCCTGAGGATTGTGATACTACCAAAAGAATGGCTGGAGAGCTTAACCTTTCCCTGGAAGGTTTCCTTACATGCCACAAAACTACCTAGATTTCACAATTGTCAATGCAGCATGCCAAAGATTATTTTTTTTTTACAGAGTCTTCTAACTGTCAGTTGCGTACAGAGACTCATCACACAAATCTTTGGCCACACTCTTATTTTCTGTCCTTGAGTGTTTTTATGCTTTCAGTAAGTGAGGATGACCTCGTGACACTTACACTCTGTTTCATAGAATCATTTTGGTTGGAAGAGACACTCAGGATCATCAAGTCCAACTGTTAACCTAACACTGGCACTAAACCATGTCCCTAAGAACCTCATCTACACATCTTTAAACACCTCCAGGGATGGTGACTCCACCACTTCCCTGGGCAGCCTGTTCCAATGCCTGACAACCCTTTCCATGAACAAATATTTTCCTAATATCCAATCTAAACCTCCCGTGGTGCAACTTGAGGCCATTTCCTCTCATCCTGTCACTTGCTACTTGGGAGCAATTTAAAAAAAAACAAAAAAGTTTCTGTCAATATTCAATTCTTACATGTTTCCCAATACCAAACCACATACAGTAACTTGGTTGAAGCAACACCAGAGGCAAGAGGTAGGCAAGCAGAAGGTTGGTTGCAAACCATCACATCACCAGCTACAGCTGGCACTAATTCCTGCATATTAATATCATCAGAAGAAAGGGTCATGCAAATTGCTGTTGGTTGTTCGTTGCATAGCAACAGCAAAGCGAGCTCAGAAACCCAAATATTGCCAGTATAGAGAGCCATGGCAAGCTCTCTGAAGATAGCACAAATACATAATTAGTCTGCAGAGAAACAGGACAAAATAGAGGAATGCTGCTCTTTTAACAGGAATTTAAAGATGAAAATCCAGAAAAACCCAAACGGCTTCCCTGCTTCCACGATATGTGGGAAGGTTTACGACTAAACATCACATGCACTTGCAACTGTGGACAAACTGGGCTACACCCATCATCCAGGAGGGCGATGGAGGGACTCTGCAGCCACTCTCTGACTCCCACACTGCACATGGAGCTGTGGGCGATATTACCAGGTGGGTGGCACTGGGACATCTGACAAGGGTCCCTCCCCCAGATGCCCATCTTGCCTCCTCCATACACAGACCTGGGTGCAGACACAGCACATCATGCGGCCATCTAGTTCCTGTGGCTTCTGTGGGATGCAGCCTTCTGAGAGCTTTCATGGCTTTGGGAAATGCATTTGTAAGTCCCTGCAGCTTTCTGAAGAGAGCTTTGAGGTCACCTTCAAAATAAAGTTTGCCATCCTTGTGAAGAGCAACTGCAGCTGATATGCATCCTCCAGAGTTTCTAGCACCCTTCAGGTGTTATGATGCTCGAGAGCCCAATTTAGCACACTGAGACAAGATATTGTTTATTACAGAGTTGTACAACTCTGGATGCTGCAATAAGGCCAGCATGCTAGAAAGGAAAGCATCCCTACATTCACACCCTACAGAGCATACTGGTTACATAATCATTTTAGTGTACAATAAGCAATGTTCAGCTAAGGACACTTTACCCAACCATCTTGAGATACGTGTTAAAGCAAGACTCAACTGATTGTGAGGCTCCAAAATATCTAAAGCTGCAAGGTCAGTAGTCTCTGTAGTTTCTCATCAGGTGTTTTGCAAGTCATTCTTTGTCAGAGGAGCAGACTGGCCTAAAACGGAAAGGATTTACATATCTTTAGGTTAACAATTGCCTACAGGATTAATACTTTTAAGTGATAATGACTACACCTCCACAAAGTAACCAAGGATCACCCTACCTTCACAGTAGGCTTTCAAGAGTCCTCTTCAACTATTTTAGGTACTTCAGCAACCAACAAACCACCTTTCTAACTAGAACATTCTGTTGTCCCAGCAAAGGACATAGGATGAATTTTCACCTCAGCCATGGTGATAGGACACCTAGGTGCGCTATGTGACACACTGGAAGGCATTTATGCTGACATCAAATAGTCTACTGCTTTTCTGCAGAAAAATACAGGGCTTCCATCTGCAAACCTGATTGATGAGCACCCTGTATGAGTGAGCACCAACTTTACATGAACACAATGGGAGTTTTTGTAAGTTAAAACAACCTACATATGTTTTGTAGGAGGCTATGTAATTAGCTGAAAATTTCACCTCAACAGTATATTGCTATTTTGATAGACTTAATCTCAGTTAATGGGTTCAGAAGCCATTTTTCTCTACCTGATGAAATGCAAACATACCTCATGAGATACTAGGCAGAGTCAAATGCAAGCTGATATATATTGATGTTTCACGTCCTCTTGTTTTGCAATGGACAGGCTCTCTAACCTTCACTTGGCTCATAAGCTCTAATCCACCTGGGATCCCAAAGTGAGCCATGAGTTCTCCTGAGAGAAACCACCACCCACATCTGACAGAAGGAGTGCCAGGGCCAAGTGGCTGAGCAGCAACACAAGGATGCTGCAGGACAGCTACGAGAAGCAGCCAGGTCTCCCAACTCCCACAGTACATTAGGTCCAGATCTCAGTTACGTGCAACTCCGGCTCTTACAACACTCCTCTCTTCATAGTACTTGAGTTTTTTACAGTAGCACATGAATCAACACACCCATCATATAACTAGTTTTCTCTCTTTAAGTAGGGGAAGATTCACACATGCAGAGTAACATTTATTTTGGCAGGGTCTGTTTTGCTAATTATTTATGTTTGAAATGACTGTGTTTCTACTTTGCCAAAAATCCCCAGTGTATTTTGCAGATGAAGCATGTAACAGTTCAGCTAACAGTTCATCGTCAAAGAAGGCCTGGTATTACACATACATTTAGTAGCAGGTACACACACGCTGCCAAGAGCTGCTTGAAGCCTATGACCCACACAGTCAGATGGTGCAGAACAGCAGCAGAAGGCATAAATCTCACTGCCAAGCACCTGCAGCCATCCACTCAAAGAACTACTGAGACCTGGTTTACAAACAAACAAACAAAAAAGAGATCATGCAGTCTGGATAGAAACTGTGCCTCATTCCAGCTAAGACCCTGTTCTGAATCCTTGACAAGCCAGGACTCCAGCACTTAAACTGTAACCTTCCCAAGGCCAGTTTGGACACAGCCAGTGCACCCCTAGTGCTCCTTGCAGTCCTTTCTCCTTTCACAGCTCACAGTCTTTTATCTCCTGCCAGTGGTCAAGTATTTGACATTGGCACGCAATTGACACCAGAGGTATTTTCCAACTGCTTTCCCTTTTCAGACTATCAATTGCAGTCTTAAGACTTCATAAGGCCCAGGAGCCCTCTCAATTGCTTATAGGCTTAGCACTTGGACATGGATCTTCAAAGATTGGGCTAGGGTTTCATAAGGCTTAATGTGGTCTCGGATCACAAAAATTATCACCAGAGCCAGGGGATGAACTATCCTCTGCAACAATCCTTCTGCATGCAACATAGAAAACAATCTGGTTGTTAGTGGTCATGGTGCAGTATACGTGTGTGTGTATATGTAAAATACATACATATAATGATTTTCCTACCAAGAAACATCCGATGAGAATGGCAAATGAGATATGTTTTCAAGTTGTTCTCACACTGAGTTTTCTGACTGAAACAGAACTTGTGAGCTGGGAAAGTTTGGATGCAAGCTGTCACTCTCCACTACAATGCTGACTGCTGTTAGAGAAAAACAAAAGATCTAGAAGTAAATCCCCAAAATAAATCAGTGATCAAAATGGTAGTGGGAGGAAGGCTGTGGGCAACAGCAGGTGAAAGGGACAGAAGGTCATGAAGGGTCAGTGACTCCAGCTGTTGGTGTGATGAACTGATGTCATCAGACCCTGATAAAAAGTTTATTTGAAAAGCCAGGCTATAGGGAGGCCGGATCCCAACCCTGTGAGAATGCCACAGGCACGAGTCCAGGGATTTTAGGCAACACTGCCCCATGCACAACAGGCCACTCAAACCACTCTAGTTTCTGCACTGATTTAGATGGGCCCCATGATTTGGCACAAAATACACTGACAGTCTCAGGAAGCTGCCTGAATGAACTGCAGCCACTTTATATCCTCCTCTCACCACCTCCTATGTGCAAATTCAGTGCCCCATACCTTTGAACATGGCTCCAAAGAAGAGCTGTACTGTTGTAAAAAAGGCTAGTTCAGAGCAATATCCCTGACGCTTGACAAAGTTATACTGGGATAAAAAGGTTCATGTTGGGATGGCTTATCACAAATGGGTATTAGAAGTCATTTATGCTGGAGAACAGTACAACTCAGTCTCCATGAAGGATATAAACCCATAATTTGAGAAAGAAGGCCAAGCAGAAGTACAAAAAACATAACTGATAAAGCTATTTCAGTGCAATATCATCTTTAGACCAGGCCTTAACATGTAGCACAAAATCTCAGTTGGAATAGGAAAAAAGGGCTAAAAACTGCTTTTAGATTATTTTGCTTAAAAAACCCTAAAAAATCAACACACAGGATTTTTCTTTCCTGGTTGCTTTCTGAGTTCAGGAGCATATCAGATTACTGAATAAGGAAATAAAGAGTTTCTATGTGGAATAATAAGTTCCTGAACTTTGTTCTTGAATCTGTGCCACTCATGTGCCACAAGATCAAAGTGATCTTTTATCCTGGGAGTTATCATCTGCCCAAGATATTTACTGCCATTCCACAAACACAATTTCAGCAAAGATAAATATTATATGAGCCTCTTTTACTCCTCCTTATTGTGTACATAAGTGCCACCTTCTGGCCAGAACAAGGACTGTAAGAGAAGCAGCAAAGTAATATTTTTTTAAGTCTAGGGAGTAAAGCCTGTGAAAAACTGTTTTCTCTAGAGATAGTAATGGACAAAGAACAAATGCCTACAGGTTTAATGTGAAGAAATTTCATCAGGAAGGTGAAAGCTTCTTCCTGAAGTTCAGAGCTGTCTCATTTGCAAACATCTTTCTAATGTTGGTAGAGTGGGGAAGGATAGACACAAAGCTCTGCTTTTAGGTGTATCTTCATCTGATAATGTCATTTGCCACAGTTGGCAGCAGCTGCAGCCAGTGGCCCAGAAAGTCCTTCTTAACCTATGTTACAAAAAATCAACACACTGAAACCTGAAAAGCCACATAGATGCCACAAACAAGGACTGTGCCACTGGTATTTCTCAATAGTGCCAAGGAAAAGTGCTCAAATCCCTCTTAGGGCATTTCAATTGAATTTCAGAGAACCTAACATTTGTCACCCCTGGACTGTGTTGCTGGGCTGCAGCAGCAACACAGAACCCTACTGAATCAAGTGAATCTCAGCAATCTGTCCATGCATCTCCCATGAAGACTGACATACCCGTTGCCACAGTTTATAAGCTTAGGCCTAAGAATTGTTGTCTCTTGCACAGGATTTCTTTCTCCTCCCTCAAGCATAATCTGAGTAGAATTTTTTACCAGTATACTACAAAACCAAAAATGCTTAACAGTTAATTAGTTACACATTCCTTCTTAAACACTTTATGGTTACATCCCATTGTAAATCAAGCATCACTGTTAGTACACAGAATTTTACTGCACCCCATGACACTCAGCTGCCTTGAAATCTCATCTTCAGAAGCAGTGACTACATCATGACTACTTGAACATCTTGATGTTAACAAACAAACAAACTTTCTCATCAGTGTGAGGAAGAAATTAAAAAAAAAAAACAAAAAACAACTTCCAATTATTACATTATTAATTACAAAATATGTATCTACTGTTCTTGGTGATTTTTAAGTCTCACTCCTTATGGGAGAAGAAAAAAGGCCTGAACGTGTTTTTTGAATGCCTGACACAAGCAATATAAAATAAGGCACTTTAACACAGGTTCAATACAATGAGTTACTGTAAACATAAATGATACAATATACTGCAAACAGATTACACACAAATAGAAATCACTTTAAAACCCAGAACCTCTTTTGGCCTAGATAATATGGAGAGGGGATAAACTAAAAGGAACAAGAGGGAGCTAATTATTGTTTCTGCACAACATGTTTGACACAAACTCTTTTACGGTCTAAAGTGAGTTTGATGGGGTTTGTGAGAATCCAAAGGACAAAGCCCCCAGTGCTTCTTACCTACTGATGCCAGTAGGAGGTTAAGCGCAGAGTAAGGGAACTGAGGCCTTCAATAAGGTATCACCAAAACTCACTGAAACCTGTGGAAGATTTATCTTGGTGAACTTGCGAAGCATAAAACTTAAATAAGGACAACTCAGTTTGATCCTATTTAGAAATGATTTTGCAAAATAGGTATCACTGAATGTTCTCAGGTTTCACTCACAAGAAACACAGTAAGCTGAAAGCTGGTTCCTCGAAGACAGTATTTTCTGCTTCTGTTGACTGTGTAATCTGATTTTTCTTCTCCTAAATAAACAAGAAAATACACACAATTCCTATCCAGTTGGACACAAACAGTTTTTTGCTTCTCCTCTTACAGAGAGTGCTGCTGCACTTAAGGAGCGGCTGGGAATAACCCTTTGAAGTCAAATTTAATTGAATCCAAAATTAAATACTTTGTTTTAAAATACATAACAAGAAAGAGGATAAAGAATTAGGACCACAAAGTTACTGGAAAGAGACAAAGGTTATAAAGGTGGTGAACAATTTCACATTTCTAAAATTTTTATTGCGCTTGGCTTACATACATGCCTAGAAATTAACATGAACTCAGAATAGTGGCTGCCTTAGAATTGCAGGCTTTATTCAAATAAATGATTCACTAGAAAACTTCCATTTGTGATTGCTAATTTAAAAAAATCAAACTTCCTTCCTATTGTGCAGGTTTTCTAAAGCACTAATTAATTTTAATGTGATGATATGAACACATTTGTTGCAGTTGTTCTTATAAACCCCATATTGTGCTAAATGGACTATCAACCATCACATACAATATACCTATTTCTGTATCTGTTTCCTTGCCCTGTGTCCTAAATTCCATATGTTCACATCATCTCTCAAGCCACAGTTGAAACATGACTTTTTCAAAATAATTAATTAGTCTTTGTTTAATGGCTGTTAGCCCTAATCAGTCTCTGTGCCTCCAATGGACAGCAGGAACAGTAGTACCACAGTGTTACCAGAGGAGGAAGTAATTTCTGACACACTTTGATCTTCAGTTTTGCACCTACAATAAAACCTTGTCTAGTCTCATGATCTTGCCAGCCTCCACATGAAACCAAAGAGGTTGCTGAGATAACTATGAAGGAGCAAAGAGGTAAGTCGGTTCTCACATGTCTACTGGCAAAATCTAGTCTAGATTGCACAGAAAACCTGAACAGCCCCTTGTCTTCTACCAGGTTAATATTCTATCCCATAAGCTTTCAAGTGCAAAACCTCCATTCACTTAATAAGGATTTGCACAGAGATGTTGCAAAGTGAGCTCCTTATTATAATATTACCTTGCTGTATGATTTGGAATCTCTGTAAACACTGGAGTAATACTCTAGATCCACTGGAGGCAGGGGATTAGTGGGCAGTCCCATTTCCATAAGGTTATCCAAAATATTTTGTTAAAGGCAGAGGCTTCTCCTATCCACTAAACGTTAAAATAGATGGTTATACTAAGCATCAGATATAGACAACTCACACCCTCAGTGGTTAGCTATCCATCAACAGCAGTTTTAGATATGGTGTCATCAGAAGTAGAAGGAAAAAAAGTACTTTTTTAACACTAAAGCCAAGTCTACAGCAGTAACATCATGGCAGAGCATGAAAATCTAAATGCTCACAAGAGACAAAAAGCATAAATTTTCCCTCTTCTACCTTGCCTCAATAAGTAGTTCAAAAGTAGCCCCTGGGCCAGAAAAAAGTATTTTACATCAGGCTCAAATTTTGGTATTCACTGAGAATACAAGACTGTCTACATCAGAAGGCTGCTTGCAGAATCACCTTGTTTTACTTTGGTCACTGTGCTGGTTTGACTGAAAAAAAAGTTAATTTTTTTCAGGCAGTTAGAAACTCTTCTTTTTTGTAGCTAGCACAGTCATTGTTTGGATTTAGTTTGAAAACAATAAAGCAACACTCCAGGACAGAAACCATGTTTTTCTTCCAAGTAACTTGCTAGTGGTTATGAGTTGGAACAAAGAGAATGTAAGAACCTACTGTTACCTTAGCTGTCGTGTGGGACACAAAGGTCTTTCTGGGCTCTCTCTCTGCGTGTGCTGAGAGCTAAGAAATGGGGCATACATGGGGTACACCTTGACTGACACCCAGGCTGACCAATAAAAATACTCTATACCATTAGCATCATTGCTTCATATTTAACAAGAGTCAGGTTTTGGGGCTCAGGAGACCCCTTCCAGTTCTGTTCCATTCCGGTTGAGTTCCATTTAGGAGTTCTTTTAGTTTGACCTTTACCGTCCTGCCATTTGCAGAGGTCTCTGGGCCTTTCTGCCTCTTTCTCCCTCTCCCCAGGCCTGGCTGTTCGGGACCAGGTGCTGCTGCCTGGGGCTGGCTGCTCAGCGTCACCAGAGTTTGTGAGGAATTGCACTGAGTATCACTTATATCTTCATTTTATATATATTAGTAGTAGCATACCAGTATTATTTTGTTATTTTATTGAACTGTTTTTATTTCAATCCACGACTTTCCCCCTTCCCTTTTGATTCTCTCCCCTACTTGGTGGGGCAGGGGGCAGTGAGCAAGGGACTATTGTGGTTTTGATTACTAGCTGGGGTCACTTATATCACTCCAACAGTGCAAAGGACGAGAGTCAACCTCTCCGGTCACCAACTGTTAAAAGTTTACAAAGTTTTCTAGGTTAGAACCCAGGACCTTAAACTATACCTGCATACTCATGGTAGATCTTAAAATCCAATTGAAAGCTGGCTGTGTCCAGAGCTTCTGCACACTCCACAAGGCAGGCAGGCAAAAAGCTACCCCTCCTATGAAGTTTCCTAAAGCCTTTCAGAGCACAGTTCCAGGACAGCCTGCCTGTCTGTAATACCCGAGTTTACAAACAGTAAAAAGTAAAACAACAGATCAGCATCGATAAGCTGCTTCATCCTGTTTCAGGCATCCGATTTTAGCATGGCATGTACTCAATGCCAACATTTAGACAACAATCAGTAAATCCCACTCCGTGGTGTGAGGTAGATCTAGCCAGAGCATCAATCACATAGCAAATACTTATAAATCATGGTAAACACATACAGGATATAATATAAAGTTACAGAATATAAAGTCACAGCAATATGTTGAACACGGCAGGAAAAAGAGTTTTGTCTTTCTACAGAACATAGGATTCCAGGAAATTCTAGTCAAAATCCAAAGTTGTCCCATAAGGTAAATTACAACAATAGAGAGTGATAATGCACCAGTGATAACTGATCCTTATCAAATGAGTCAGAGAAACACTGATAAGCAGACACAGATAATCAAAGAACAATGAGTATGACATTTTTATGGATGATCATTGTCAATCATCTTCTTTGTCAATGATGATGCACAATGCTAATAATAATTTAGGACACTGTGCAAGGTTTAGGATACTTAACATCTCCAAAGATCAAGACTTAACGTTACTGCAAGAAAAAAAAAATTACAGACATATCATTATGTAAAACCATTTAAGCTAACTGAAAATCACTTGAACTTGTGATTGTGACATTATGTGCAAAATGACAGGGACTATACTGAATGCAAAAATAATTCAGATTTCAGCAAGCTTGAATAAGACTTGCACATGTATTTCATCAGCTGGTACAAAGACAAAAAGAATCATTACATCACGTAACTGTAATTTGTTCTTAACAGTAATTTCCATACGTTGGTGAGCCCATTTATTGCCCATCTGTTACAAACAAAAGTAAACAAGCTGAAGAAACTAAACCCACACACCAACACAAGTCAAAACTGTTAAACAATACATTTGGAATAACATGGAACAATATTTTTAAATATATATGAACAATAAGAATGGTATTAAATGTTCTATGAGTCATACCGGATTACATGGTCTTTGAGGCAAGGACCATCCTTTATATTGCACGAATATATAACAAAATGCTGAGCATCGTACATCATTTATTTGTACAATGGCTAAGGTTGCTATAAAAGCAGCTTTAAATAATAAACTTGCTGCAAGCTCAAGTACCTTCAAATTTAAAATTGACAAAAGCATAATGAAAATAATATACTTTTCATTAAGAAATTATATTATTGTCTAAAGGTAGTTATAATACAAAGTAAGCAACGGCAAATTTTACTTCAAAATTACCAAGCATATTATCTTGATGAAGCAGATTTGCTTTGAACAGCAGAGCCATAGCCTAGTAAAACCCAGACTTAAGTCTAAGACTGCAGTAATTAACCTAGTTCACCCTATCCAACCCCGAAATCCTAACGTTCAGCCCCTGAGGAATCGGAACATAGTTCTCAATGAACCAAAGTTGCCCGGGATAATTCTACAGACTCTAAGGATTTGTTTATGCTGCAGGCAGAACCAGCAGTGTGTTCTAGGACACACAAGCACACCAGATTTTGGCTTGATAAGGGAATGGGCAACGGAGTTCAGCACTGCATGGCAAGCACTAACGCAGTTGGCCCATCGAGCACCACGGCACTGTGGCTACCAGCACCTGAACTAGACAATTCTGAAACATACTGGGGTACACCTACAGTATTTTTCCCCCTCTGTAGGTTACATAAAATCTAATTATGCACAAATTCTGATTGCAAACATGCTACAAAGGCAGATGTTTGAAAAAATAAGATTAATAATAAAACAATACCTAACACATAAATAGCAATGAGGAAAACTGAGACGTATTTAACACTCAGTTTTTAGAGAAGTCACCTCTAGAACCTGTAGTGACACCCTGTGAAAGGCAAGTATATAATATAAAAAACTTGAGAAGTTTTAATAGGTAAAAAACCTCCCACATTTAATGTGAATTTCCCGAACCACCAGGAGCCTTCCCTGTCCTGTGAAGGTTTAGTTTTCCTGTACAAGTTACTAATAGTGTTTTGAGAGCACTGCATATACATTATAAAGTACACACTGGAAGGAACATAATGTCAGGTCCTCAGCGCTACAGAAACAGCTGTCACCATTTAACACCTAGGTTTGAAACCTGAAAATTAATTACCAGTGCAGGATGTCCATTCTCAGTCCCTAAGCCAGGAGCCCTCAAAGAAATCATTCTTACTTCTCAGAAAGCTTTTTAGCTGATGCAAGAACTGGACAGAGATGATTTGCATTTTTTTTCAATCTCTCACCACATACTTCAGTTCTACGTTCCTGTTCTTATTTTTCAGGTGGCAGAACAAACTACCTTTTGTGAGTTTTTGGACAGTGACATGAAAAAGAACAGTAGTAAAAGCTACATATAATTTACCATGTTTAAACTGGCAAAAATTACAAAAAGCAAGGACAATCACACTAGACGGGCAATATTATCTTTTCCCCCCGCTCTTTTCTAGCTTGGCAACTTTCTTTAAACAAGAACTACAAAAGCTATTTATTTTCCAGTAAAAGATCAACCTACAGATGCTTATGACATCTGTTAGAGCTTTCTATTTGTCACTAGAACCTATTTATTTTTAAAACTCCTCCAACTACCAGACATATAACTGTACACCAACTCCTTAATGTACTCATAATCTGAGTAGAACAAAAGTTCTTCTTACTCTGTCAACTAACTTCGAATTTCAAGACATTTTCTTTGTAAGAGGACTAATTGCTGCAGAGCCATTATGTTGATGACCGGGAGAAGAGACTCCCAGTAGCAATGTGCGTCTGATTAACAACTCAGAGTTTAATAGCAGAACACAAAATAAAGCCAAATGCACTTTCTGTGAGATTTCTGTAACATTCTGAGTCTCCTCTTTCCGATTTACTCTCTTGTTGATGTACTAAACAATTAAATACCAAGTTAAACAGTAACATTTTGAACAGACTGTATCAGGCAGTACTCTGCAAACTTGAAACCACTATGATGTGACACTGATACCAACACTTTACTAGAGCACTTCACAAATGTGCTCTTAAACAGATGCCAATAGACAGATAATGTTCTTGAAAACTACACTTTGCAGCATATATGCAGTTTTCTCATGAACTTCAACCCCCATTGTCAGCATGGATGCAGTAATTTGTCAACCATCTTCTTTAGTGTTATGTTTGAGAACAGCCTTTCAGTTTTGCTCTATGTTTAAGCAAGCAGTGTTGTTTTCTCCCACCGTGATAGTATCCGGAATACAGGAGGTTGCACTTAAATATGAGAGGAAACTTCTTCACAGTGAGGGTGACAGACACTGGAACAGGCTGCCCAGGGGGTTGTGGAGTCTCCTTCTCTGGAGACATTCAAAACCCACCTGGACACATTCCCGTGTAACCTCATCTAGGTGTTCCTGCTCTGGCAAGGGATTAGACTAATGATCTTTTGAGGTCTTTTCCAGTCCCTAACATTCTGTGATTCATGCTATCAAACACATCCCAGTGCTGGTGCATTGCTTTTGTCAGAGTGGGGCTTAGCATGTGCTGTCTGCTACCTGCAAAACATGACTACAACCAACCAACTACAACATTTTTTTAAAATATGAAGCTAGAAGCGGGCACGGCATTCGCCCCAGTCCCCACGGCTCCCCGGCCCAGACGCGCCCCCTGCCTCACACACCGAGCCAGGCCCCAGCCACCCCAACATGGCCGAAGCAGCTGCGGCCTCCCCTCAGGGGACGAAGCTGCGGAAGCTCCTAGCGCTCGCTATCTGCCCACCCAGCGGCTAAGAGAACACACCGCCAAACCCGACGCATCACCGAGGCCGACTGCAGGCGAGCATTGGCGGCAGCGGCAGCTTTATCCCCGCCATTTCCCCTCCCCGGGGCGGGGCCGGCACTGACATGGCGGGGCCCGGGGAGTAACCCGGTCCTGGTCACGTGGTGCCCGCGCCGCGCGCGCGCTTCCTCCTCCTCTTCCCCCCACCCCCATCCCTTCTCCTCCCCCCCCCTCTTTCTGTCTCCTGTGGGTGGTGCGAGGCCGGGAGGCCTGCTCGATCCCAGGGTGCTGTGCGCGGCGTGGGCTCCGCCATCCCGCTGGGAGAGACGGTTTGTGCCGCGGCCCTGCCAGCGAGACGCCTGCACCGGACGAGCGCGCGGAGAGAGAGGGGAAGAGCGCGAGCCCCCCGCCGCCCCAACGGCCATGTCCGCCCGCGGCCCCTGAGCGGGACCGAGCCGCCCCTCCTCCCCGTCCCCTCCCCCGCGCGGGCGCCCGCCCGCAGCAGCCGACGCCGCCAACATGGAGGCCGTGAACGCCTTCAACCAGGAGGTGGGAGCCGGGGAACGGGTGGGAACGAGGGAGGGAAGCGCGGGCCGGGGGGGTCGCGGTGGGGCAGGGGAGGTCACGGTGGCCGCCATCGCTCCCTTTCCAACCCGCGCTCGGCTTCCGGCTCTGGGCCGCGCGGGCCCGGTGCGGCGCTGCTAGAGGCCTGACTGGGGAGGGCCTGGGCAACGCTCGGCCTGGCTCGGCCCGGGGGCCTCCCGCCGGCCCGAGGGGCGGTGTGGGGCGGAGATCGGGTGTCCTGGGTAAAATGGAGGCGAGCGGGGTCAGGTCCGCCGCGGCAGTTGCAACGGACGGACGGCAGCGTTCCCGGGGCGACGCTGCAGCCCAGGTTCCCGCACGGGGCGGGGGGGGCGGGGGGAGCGACGACACTGAGGGGATCTTCGCTCTCCCCTCTCTGCCCACCCCCGCTCAGTTTCCTCCTTGCCCCACTGGAGCGCGTCCGAGCTGAGATCCCTGTGTCAAGGCGTTCCCACTGCGTGCGTGTTGTTAAGGAGGGGGAAGCCGCGTTTCAGGGCGCGAGGCACTTTTTATTTCCTCGCAGTGGTTTGGCAAGGGACCTGCCATGTGAACAGGCGGCAAATAGGATAGGCTGGAGGTTGAAAAGAGAGAGGGAAAACCGCGAGGGGGCTTATCTCTGTATAGAATCGACTGCTGGGGTTGAGACTAAGGGATCGACCCCAACAGTAGGTACATGGGAGGTAGGTTGGAAACCTTAAGGCATTCAGCCTTCTTTTATGATACACAGAAGGACCCTATCTTCCATGATGCCTTTTTTTTTTTTTTTCTTTTTATTCCTTAGCCAGTCAGAATTGGAAACAAAATGGTCTGTGGTTATTTTTTGCATAATATGTAACAAACCACTAGCCTCTATAAAGTTTTTGACGCATTACTTAAAATGATTCCTGGATTAAATTATGCTCCCGCCTCAGTTTGGTGATTTTACTTTTGCAAATGCTTTATGGACTATAGAACATCCATATTCTTGTTGCATATCATCAATTAAAGCTAAGCCAGAACGTATTCCAGAATATTTAATATGTTTTGAAGGTTAGGTTGCTGTGCATGTTTGCTGAACAGAATCAGGAAAAATGGCAGACTACTCTCATGTGATGAAGTCATGCTGTGTAAAGTTCACTCTCTGCAACTGCTTGTCAAACACACACACACAACTGAAAATCTACTCATCCTTAACGAAATTATAGAAGTTCAAAGTGAAAAGCAGACCGCATACGCCTCCTTAACAGTTTTATTTTTATTTATTTGCCCATGTTAGAGGTCTGTTGTGCTGTTTTGAACCAGTAGTATGGAAGGGTACAAAGCAGCCTTCCCAAATACATTAAAATAGAACGGCACATGTGCAGTGTTTTCAATTTTCATGAGACAGAAAAATTCTTACCTGCCTAAATATAAATAGGAGTTCTAGCAAATGATTGCTTTCACTTCATTCATTTCAACGTGTTGCTACCTGATAAAACTTAATTGTACAGCCAGTGATTAGTGTTTCTCACAAAAAAACACTGCTGATCTGGTGATGAAAGTGACTTGAGCGTGAAGGCAGTGTTTCTTGGTATTCTGTGACTCCTTTTTAGAAATGGGCATGTTTTATTTCATACTTCTTCCTCTCAGATGTAGTAAAAGTGTGAAGCTTTTGTTTGATATAATCAGAAGTATTGACTGAAATTCTGATGGCTGGCTGCTGAAGGGTAATAAAACACCGGATTTCATTTGAACATCAGTTATGGGGAAGAAAACTATACTTGCTAAAATCCCTGTTCTGCAATCATTTAAGCGTATGACTAGTTCCATAGGACTACTTAAGCGTAAAGCCAGCATATTAATAAATTCAGGGTTTGTGTAGTTACTGTCCTTTTCTCAGAAGGCATATTTATGATATTAGCTAAGAACATGAAATTCCGCTCTTAAACTCTTCTCCTTCCATGTGTGTTGCCTAAAGCTGTGCATGCAAAACAGTGTATACTAACATAAAAGTGTGAAAAATCTCCAACTTTTTTTGGGAGGGTAAGATTTACGGTCAGATATTGTTCCATTTCTGGGCTTTCTCAGTGAAAGCAGAGAAACTGAAAGAGCTGTTTTACAAAGGGTCTCAACATTATTCACAGAATGGTGGGAATAGCACAGGCTAGGGAGTGTGTGAGAACTCATTTTGTCTGTAAGACTCTTATAATGCATAGACATTGTGAGGACTACAGAGATACCAGTCTCTGTTCACTGAATAGTTAATTATTTTATTGAGAGTGGAATAGCTTCAACAGTGAAGACTGGGTTATCTACAGAATACCCTGTAGGTCAAGAATTCCTGAACTTGCTGGCTGCACAATACCATTGTAGACAGAGAACTGGAGTTTTATAGTGGCAACTTTAGCTGCAGCAGCCATGACTTTTCTGCTGGACTTGCCATGTGTGCTAGAGGTGATGCGATTCTGGCTTTACTGTCTTTTCTTCTGTGGAGGTGGCAGTTGTCAGCTCTTTGCCAGTCTACATGAAGGAGGAGATGCCGCTTATTGCTTCAGGTGATATGATCAGTTGGGATTTTTTGGGGTGGGTTTAATGATTACAGCGATTTCTTGAATGGTGGGAGGTCCAAGTTCAGATCTTGGCTGTAAATTAGGCATCCTCTAAGCTTTTAGGCTGATACCCGCTTCTCAGACAAAAGAGCTTGGGCGGGAAGAGAAAAGCACCAGCAACACTTCTGTTTATGCAATTTGAACCATTTTGTTTTGGCTGAAGCTGTTCACGCAGTCCAGTAGAAACCATTAGTTTTGGCTGCCTTAGGTTCCAAATCTACTTGGAAGTTCAGTTTCTGCCCTTTGGGTTATAGGCTGCTGACGGTATATATGATTATGTTGCAGTAACAAGTTTCTGCCTGTCAGCCAGTTGTGATAAGTACATGATCTTAACTGCCCATCTGAATCGTGAGGTAAAACTTAAATACAGAGATCTGAATTAGCACGTTGCACTTAGCAGTTGTGGTGAGCTAGTAAAGAACGCTTAGAATCAATTAGTTTGGTTCTGGCAATGGGTGGTAACTTAGAGGGGTTGCGTAATTTGATCATGTTTGATTGTGTTGCCCATTCCCTTAGTCCTGTTCTTTGTACCTGTATTTTGAATGCAAGTTTATCACTTAATGTGCCTCTTAAAAGTTCTCATTTTTCTACAGGAGCAAGCACATTTTTTTTTTAATTGACCCACCACATTTGCTGCTTTATTTTTATCCAGCAGATATTAACAACTGAATAGGTGGGATTTGACAGTTATGTCGTACAGTATATTTTCCCTGAGGAAATTATTTCAAACTCTATCCTGGAAGTATGAGTTAGAATTCATGTACTGTTAAGTGTATATGTTGTGTTAAATTAATAGTACAACATAAGTAAATCACAAAAGGCAATTTGATAATGCTGCAAAACTTTGTTACAAAAAAACCCCACACATCCGTCGTGGTTTATAAAGATTTTAATTCTTATAATGTTTTAGTTTAGGGGATATATGTTTCCTTTTCTTCAGCCTGGAAAACTTGAAGGGTAGTTTACTGGTTATAAAAGTTAGAAATGGAGATTTACTCTCAGTCTTGCTGCTGGAAGTAGAAAGAAGTCAAATTTCCTATTTTGTAATCTTATGTTTGTATTAAGTAATGCAGTATATTCACTTAATCGTGTGTCTCAAGTTGGTAATAGTTAATCTGTACCACTGAAATAATTGTTATCCCACTTACGTGTGCCTAGATCACAAACAGGATAGGTACTTTGTGGGCTGCTTCTTTAAAGTTAATGCTGCAGCTTTATTCTTACTGTTTATCCATATTCAGTGAGCTGGGCAGTTTTATTTTTGATCTAGTGTAGCTGTCTTATGCTAATGTTAAGAATTCATTTTGAATGTTCTATTACAATCCATTGCTCACTGTTCTTCCCCTCCCCTATCCTCCCCAGGTCCTATAAATAGAGGTTAGCAGGATATCCTTCACAGTGGTTCTTCAGCAGTTACTGGAACTCATGAACCCCAGTTAGGTTCCCTCTGTTGTATGTCGGAGCAGCAAGGACACAACTACCAGCAAATGTGGTTGGAGGAAAGGTTAAGATAGTCTTTTGTGCATTTTGGCACCCTTTGTCTCTTCAAGAAAACAGTGAAAGCTGCTACCTGGCGTAGCTGCCTAAAATGATTACCATATTCCAGTAGATACAATAGGCTGCATTTTTGTCAGTGCTGCCATTCATGTGTCCTGGTAGAGTGCTTAAGCAGCAGTTCAGATACTGTTTGGATGAGGTAGAGGGAGAGGAATATAGGAGAGTGCTGCTAAAGTTCTAGAGTGAATTTAGTCCTGTTTTGAAACTGTGAGACCCGAACTGAAATTATTGCAGAAGCAGTGTGCAGCTTTTTGGGGTGGGAGTTGCTTTGTTCCTTTTATGACCGTATTACAGTAATTGACGGCTCATCGTCACTGTGATCCTGAAAGAGCTCTGTCTGTTGCTTCTGGACTGAACTGTTTCCAGCAATGTTGAAAACTGTGGCATTCTATTGGAGATTCTTTGTAAGAGAAGAAACGAGACAAACAGCTTTTCAGGAGACATGCTGGACTTAGGAGCATAGCACTGATCCTAAGAGTCAGATAAGTTTCAAAAACATTTGTGCAGAAAACAAAATGATGTTCTGTGTACTTTTATGATGTCATTTTCATATCAGTGTCTTTTGTAAAGATGTTTCTCTCCGGTGAATTGGAGTTTGTGAATGGCCTTTCTAGGCCATAGAAATAACTTAGTAGATGGAGTTCTATTTAACTTCATTGCCTGGGGTTCACATTAGGTCAAATTTAAATCTCACTTTATTTTCTGAAGAATGTAGCCTGATGGCCATGAATTTTTTGATGATCTCTTATCTTCTGCAGTACCTGGTACTTAGTATGCTTCACAGCTGATGGTCAAGAATTTAAAACTTACATTGGCCCTCTGAGACATAGCTTAGTGACAGATGTTTAGTAGACATAATTATCTTTCTCCTTTCCTTAGTAGCTCAAGGAAGAATGGGGACCTGAAGAAAAAAAAAAGCAATGAGTTTTATAGGGGAAGAAAAATGTATGTGGCTAACAGATTTTCTTTGACCCATGTGTATTGTTTAAAACATCTGACCTTTTAAAGATCTGATTGTGTATTAGTAGTAATGATATTTTGTTAACAGAATAATATGGTATCTGTGCTTGGCAGTCACATCTTCCATCATCCTTCTTTTTTTTTAGGCACATGAACAAATAACTACAATTATATGTCTATAAATGACTTGTAGTTTGGCTGTATTGGGTGGTTTCTAAATGCATAAATAAAACACATTCAAAACAAAATGAATGAATGTACAGAGTACTGACTGTGTCGAGCGTGTATGGAGCCTGCTTAGAGAGCTGTTCTTAGACACATAAGAGTTGATGAAATTGTTGAGGACATGTTGGACTGCTCTGTGAAACTTGGAGAAGGGAAGATTTAACAAGAGTATTGTAACAATGACCTGAGTGCTTTATATTGACTAATAACTTAACACTGTGTTTCTGTCAGTAGATCATGCTTCTATCTGTGCTGCTTCTTTTCTGTGGGTTTTATTTAGTAAGTGTGTAAAATGGAGCTGTACCTCTTCATTTGCAAATAAAGCAAGCCTTTTGTGTCAAAGAAACTTTCGCAGGAGAACAAAGTCAGGGAAGTCAGTTCAAGTCTTGAAAGGTATTTTTACCTTCCTACTGTGTTATCTCAAGCTGAAAACAGATAATAGACTTAAAATCATACATCAAGCTCGAAACACCCCAAAGGATATAAGCCTGAGCTTTTTCCTTCTGTGCCAACGGGATAAGTGTCACTGGGTGACACTGTCTCACTTCTTTCCTAGTAATTTCAGGTTTGGAAAGTGTATGAGCTGCCTTTTTTCTCTGACCATGTGTCTTATGTTTTTCCCTTGGCATCCCTGTTCCTTCTCTTCTGGAATTCACATATCACTGTCTGGTTCTGCTTTTCGTTTAATGAAATTAGTAAAAAAGTGAAGCTAATAGTATTCCTATATTTCAACTTGGTCTTGTTTTGAAGACATGTTGTGCCCAGACATGCTATCGTTTTAGGATTCTAAGGTAAGGCTGTGGGTAAATTTGAAAATAGTGATTCTCCCCTTTGCTTCAAAAACCCATAATTCTCAGGTTTCTGTATAAAATAGACCCTCAAAGGGCATTACTTGTAGAATAGCAGAAATTAAGAATTTGCTGCTTGAAAAACTAAGGCTATCATCCTACTCCTTTTCCCAGTACCCAACCCCTCTTAGTACACCTCACTCAGGGCTTATGAAGTGGAGCAAGTTCTACAGTTTGAGTTGAAAGGCCTTTTAAGTTCACCCCTGCCACTTTGTTTCTATAGTATTTCTGTATTGTACATTGCATTATAATTTGGGGATGATTACTAGCTTGTTTTAAATAGCAGGCAGTATGGTTAGTCTCCCTTTTGCTTCTGCTGTGGTTTAATGAGTGGCTCATCAACGTTGTTTAATTGCATTTATTAGCCTGCAAATGAGCAGATGATTTTTCTGCCTTTGAGATTCTTGGTTTTATACCTGTTTTATTCTGTGCTTCTGTACTGTTGTGAAAAGTACACAGAAGTACTCTTGGATCAATATTTTGTATTGTGGCTTGAGTTTAGTAGGCTTTTTAATAGCTCCACTTTTGTAGTACATGAGTTGATATGGAACAACAAATAAATTATTGCTTTTAAAAACAGATGTAGCTACACTGCACAAACTTTCAAATATAGGGAGGGAGGTTCCAGAAATGTTTGGAAAATCTTAAATTGAAATTGTATCCTAAGCTATAGCTTGTGTAAAACAAGGTGTGTGTTTTTTCGTACTACTTTCAACGGGTGAAACTGTTATAACTGAAATAGGAGAAGATTTCTTATGACCTTTGACTGAATGATTTTGATAACATTTTCTGATCAAGCTTTTCTACTCATTTTCCTATATTAGTTTTTCCTTGTGTATGAAAGAATCCATGCAGACATCAGGAGACAATTCTCCTTAAACTATTGAAATTATCAAAACTGAATAAAGACACAAGTCTTGAATAGTCCTTTGATTAATTAGTTATTACATAAAAATAAAGTTTCATATATTTTCCCCTGCTGTCTCTCCTAGTGAATGGGATAATATGGGTGGCTTTCATCACCAAATGAAATTGCAATGGGCAGTAGAAATAGAGGCACAGCTAAACTTATGCTTTTTCCTTCAGCCAGTGTTGTCACTATATGGGGAAGGAAGGTAGGGAACTGCTAGGACCTGTTTTCTCCAAACATCCATTTATGGTTGGTAAAAGCGGCAAGTCATTTCTAGCAGGTCAAGCCTTGCAGGGCAGAGCATTCCAGGGACAGGCTCCTATTGTGAGGCAGCACATTGGAAACACTCTCAAGCTGCAAATTATCGTTTCTTTTGTTACATCCATCTAATTTATTTTATTTTTTAAATAAAGTGTAAGTTTGTTGTGTCTAGGCTGTTTTGTGAGCTCATCGTGGTACCCTTTGAGCAATTAGATTTATTATAGGAAGGGCGATCCTCTGAAAATAGGACTTTTTTCATATATCGGTTTGGGAAATGTGTGAGAGAGAAGATCCAAGTCTAATTGAACATGTAAAGTACATGCGCCTTACTGAAGTTTCCCCTTCTAACAGTAAAAATCCATGAGGAACTAGTAAGCTTGTTAAATTTTAGATTTACCCATCTTTAAAACATGGTTTTGACACATGTAACTGTGATACTGAAAATTAAATAAAAATCAGCTTTAAAATAGTCATTTGGTATTCTAAAATCTTATGAAAATTTAAAAGGCAACAAAGTTTTGATGTGTTATTCTGAGAGTGATGGGGTTGTGTGTGAAGAGGGGTCAGAATACATATATATGCACATGCACATATATGCGTATACATATGTGTGTATACATATATGTGTGCATATATATCTATATAGGAAAACATTTGCATCTCAATTTGATGCATGTTTCAGCTGTTGTTCACTCTGAGCTGGAAATATCTGTGTGTACTGACCGCGCTGCTTTTACTGTGTTTTTGTTGCTCAGAGTGCTGTCTGTAATAGCAAAGGAACAATTTACAGTGATCTGCTCAGTCCTGTTCTTCCAAAGCTCTTGTTTATTCCTGCCTTATTAGCCTAAGTTTCAGTCTCTCTTGTTCTTTAATTAATGACTTCTCCAAGCTACCATATTCTTTATTGCATCTTCCTGGCTACTTCAGTGCATCAAGCTGATTTCCCATTTTCCTGCCTTCTGGCAGTTTCTTTCTGCTGTTTGTTTGTTTTCCCTCTGGTTGCAATGTCATTCTTGGGATACCTTTTAAGACACATTTTTTTACTGCCACTTGCTTATTGTCATCTCCTGTCCTGCTATGAGCTCTCCTAGTTTCATGGTTCTCTGTGGTGGTGTTCCTGAAATGTGAATGCTGAAGTACTGCTTTCACACTGGCTTCTTTGCTCTTGTTATAGGGACTGGCTCCTTTTTCTGGAGGACCAGTTGCTTCTTTGTATATGATGGAAAGGAGTGCCTTCTTAATGTTGGCTCCTTTTTTTCTCCCTCCACCTATTTTTTTTGAGCCTTCTGGTGGTTTGTTTGTGGGTGTTTTTACTTTTTTTTTTTTTAATCTTTTGTTACCTCTTAAAACAGATTTTCCTGAGTTTTAATAATAGCAATGACTTTGTTCATCAAGAGTCTTTGCACTTATTCTAAAGCAATATAGTTAGAAATCGAAATGAAGCCTTTTTTTAAAAGAAACAAGTCAACTCACAGATACCTCTTTCCTTTTGTCTTTTATCTGACAGTTTTTATTTCTCCATACTGTGAATTCTCAGCAGGTAGGGATGTTAGCTGAAGTATTTCTTACAGCTTGAATAGCTTTAAAATTCAAACATTCTGGCTCTAGAACATGCCTTTTGTGGAGATAAGTAGTGAAAAGTCAAGGTCTTGACTTGGTGTTGGAGAAGGTATCTGGCTACCACTGTTTTGAAGGACAAATTTTCTTCCTTCATATCTCCTGGAACAGGAATTGAATTAAGGAAGTAAGTACCTTCTTGACTTTTTTTTTGTATTTTATTGGTGTAAGGCAGGGGTAACTACTACACTAATACAGTCCTAAAATTACATTCAGCCCTTTGAAGGCAAGCACAAGGCTGCTGTGGCCCCTGGTGAAAATTATTTGGACATGTCTGGTGTAAGGCTTTCATTCTGTATTGCTGAAAGTCCTGGTATCACTTTACTTGCTTTTAAATATTTGTCCAAGTTTTTTTATCTTCTGCATTGTTTTTTACCTTAGCTGAGATGATGGATAAACTTGTGTAAGTCGGTCATTTTAGAAGTATTTTGGAACTCTAAATGAATAGAAAGAGATACGTTTTTAGAGGATACCTTGCTTTCCGTTACACTGTTACAAGAAAATACCATTATTCTCTTGATTTTGCTTTGTGGCAAATAATTGATTATGTTTTTGACATTTGTTTTTTCTTTATTGTGAAGGGCAAAATTAGTGTAATGCAAAGTCATTTTTTCTATGATTTGTGGTGAATATTTCAAGATAAAAATTATCATGTGTGTATGTAGGAAATGTTGAAGATCTCCATGGTTTTTTGCACTATACAAATCATGATGATATAATGATTCTACCTTTAGTAAGCCACAGCTTAAATAAGAGGTCAAGGAAGAATAGAAAATAATATTTAATGAAGCAGAGCACCTTACCATGAGCTGTGATGTAGAAGGGGGGATTAAGAAGTAGTACTGGGATGTCTTGGCTTCTCTTTCTGCTTGAAAGATGGGAAGAAAGATTGGAGAAGAGAGAATGGTCCTAACAAGCCAGTGTTGATCATGCATCCAGGTCTAATGACTGGTAGGTCAGAAGTGTGCACAGTATGCCATAAAAACACAGTGTAGCATATAGTGTAGTTTTATGCAACTGGTTATTTTACGATTTGAAATTACAACAACATCTTACGGAATATTCATTGTAATTCTCGAGTAGGCAGGGTGGTCTGGAAGGTGGTGAAATGTGCATTGGATTCTGGTGTGTGTGCATGCATGCTTATGAGTGCCAGGCTGTAGGAGTGTTATTTAAAACCAAACCTCTCCAGATCCCTTATTTCCCTGTGCTCTTAAAACGCTCTACAGGAAGCGAAGTCATGCTGTCCAAGTCTTGCTGGGGTCCTAAGGAAAATGTGTCACTCTTTCCTTGGCTTTCTGCGTTCAGACCTTCACAGATGTTTCATCAGCTCTGACACTTCTGTGTGCAAGCTTTAGTTTATCTCAGTTTCTGAAATGTGAAGCTAATAACTTGTTTTCAGAGTTATGGTCAATACTGGAAGACAGAGCAATGTCTAGGTTCAAGACTTTGAAAGTGCTTTGTAATAAATTTTCCTTACATGTGAGATGTAAGTCATGGGGATACTATTTGTGAAAATGAAGTTTGGAGATTTTTTTTTGCTTAGAGTCACACTTTCAGATTTGAAGCGCTGAACATTCTACCTGTATCCTACATATTTTGAATATAGAATATGTTTTCTGTGAATTCAGACCTTTTTTTTGTTTGTTTTTTTCCTTTAAAATAGTGTCTAAATCAACCACTGCAGAATCCCTTTTTGTGCTTGATGGTGTCAAAAACCAGCACTCTTCTTAGCTTCTGATATGATTAAAACTATTTGCAATAGTGTGCCTGGGCTGTGTTTATAGAAACAAGATCAGAATTATTCTGTAAGTTCACAGAATGCCTCAAACTGTAGTCTGCAAAGACTAGTAACCTCTGAAAACTTGGTACTTGAGAAATTAACTTTTCTACTGGGTAATATTAGTATGAAGAATAATGCAGAGGATTCTACAAAACACTTGGTGCAGTTAATTTTAATAATAATATGTTATGGTCATAGCAAACAAAGTGGTAAACATCTCCATTAAAGACATTTGCAATGCCTGTATATAGCAGGTTAATTTGAAAACTTAGTATTGATTTGATCGTCTTGATGGATGCAAGTTGTCATACATTTTTGGACATAATTTTAAGGTTATAGGATTATATCAGTCTAGCCATCTGTAGCACCATCCTAATTTTTCTATTCGGTAAGCTCATACTCAGGCTAATTTGAATGATGCTGTGGTTGTTTCTGGTTTATATTGTTATTGTAAAATAGCAAGTTCCCATACCATAAGTTAGCATTGCCTGTACCATAAATTAGCAGATAGTAGTTTTCAGACACAAATAGAACTTTGACAGCAATCTTATCAAAATCTGGTAAATGGGTGAATATAGGTTAGTTCACAAGGAAAATAACTTTGAACATTGCCTGAAAGATCTCTTTGTTAGTCTCAGAATTTGTTTCAGGGGCCAGCCAGCATTGTGGTGGTATATATCGTGCAACATCAATAATCAACTGGTCTGAAATGTTGTCTTTTTGGCTAACTGCTTAAACTTCAGATTACATTTTTAATATTTATTTTCTCTGTTTAGCTCTTTTCATTGATGGAGATGAAACCTCCTATTTCACGAGCGAAAATGATTCTTATTACAAAAGCTGCCATTAAAGCTATTAAGGTAAAGTACAATGAGACAAACATGAAACTGTAACAGTAGTGATTTTTTATTATTTTACTTTTAAGCAAGTGCATCTTTGGATTTCCCAGTCTTAGCTTCATGGATGTTTATTCTAGTTGGAATATAGAATGTTATCTAGAAATGAGTGGGTGGTGAATTATCATCTCTTGGTTTTAGACTAGCTGCATAATGCCAGCTTGATTTTTTTTTATTTTTTTTTTATTTTTTTTTTAAATCATTGCTTTTTAATGCTACACCCACTAGGGTGTTGTGATTTCTGTATAATAAAATCTTAAATGTTGCAGGATGCAACTGCACTTTGGCATATTAAAACATAGTGGATTCGCCTAGAAGGGAAATCCAGAAAGCTCTCACTAATAGTCTAGAAGCATCATATCTTTTGTGTACATAGACACATTTCTGACAGGAAGGATGGTTTGTTTCTGTCTGTTCCCCCCATGAAATCGTGTTTGGTTTGCTTTTTTTCTCTTGGATTGATTAACTCAGCTTGATAACATACTTACTTTTAGAATGTGACTACAATATTTTGTGGTCTTCCCAAAGTGGTATTAAGCACAAAGAGTTAAAGTACTTCTGAAATGATGTACCACTGTTGAGTAGATTATAAAATAATTTATGTGTTTCTTTTCCAGCTCTACAAGCATGTTGTCCAGATTGTAGAGAAGTTTATCAAAAAGGTAAATGATAAAAAATAATCTACTGATAAAGATACTGTCTGCATCTGTTACTGCATATTATCAATAATGCTAGTAAATAACAAAGATGTCTTCTGTTATTTAGGGATTGTGGGAGGAATTCTGTTTTGTTGGGATTTTACGCATTTTTGTATCTCTTTGTCTAAATCATCTCCTCATTTTAGTTTTCCGTAGTACATTAATAAGGGGAGAAAAAAAAAAAAAGTGTAATTCCTCCTTTCTCCTCTACCCAGCAGCTGGGGAGGAAACTGGAGGTACTGAACTTCAAATTAATTTTCACTGGCTAAGATAATACATATTTTCAGGAAACACAGTTTTCATGCTTGCCTAGGTGTAAAGAACAACAGGCTAGAATGTATTACTAAAGCAGAACTGTCATGCTGCCTAAAGTAAGTTCCTCTGAGTGAACAAGAAAAATACTCTTTTCCGAAGTCCTTCAGAGACCTCCAAAGAGAAGGACTTTGTATTAAATTCTGGAGAATAGAGTTGGTGGAGGTAGTTTCAGTGCAGTGAGTGTGAGGGAGCTTGATAACAGAGTTCTGGCAGTCTATACTGTAATGTAGTAGACCTGTTGTCACATGTTGTCAAGCTAAAGGTACTTTAAAAGCAGTGATTGAGAAGATGAAGGCTGCTTCAAGATATCCAGGTATATTTATTCTGTCACAAATGTGAAGGCATTTTTTTCTCCTTATCTGTTTCTATAAAGAAAGTGAAAATAGAGCACTAAGAGAATTCTACATAAAACAAATTAACTTTTTTTTTTTCCTACCCAGATATACTAAGCATAGATTTCCTGTAAGGATCTAAGATCAATGCATGTTACCCTGTCAGTGTCACTGCATAATAAAAAAATATTTTTATGTTTTCAGTGCAAACCGGAATATAAGGTCCCTGGATTGTACGTTATTGACTCTATTGTTCGTCAGTCTCGTCACCAGTTTGGAACAGACAAAGATGTTTTTGGGCCAAGATTCTCTAAGAATATTACTGCCACATTCCAGTATTTGTATCTCTGTCCATCTGAAGACAAGGTACAACTATAATTTCTGAAGTGTTGTTGAGAATTGATAACAGTGCTACCTTGGTGTTTCCACTTACGTGAAAGCTAATTTGGTGATTATGTCTCTGCTAGTGAATGTTGTTATATGAAATGGTAAAACATGCTGAGAAAGATTATAAAAAGTGGTAGTTAAATGCAAGTTCTAGTTGAAATATTTATTTTGTGTAACTTCACCAGTTTTGTTTTACTTATGCAGACACTTTGGCAGAGTGTGTCTGTGCCAAAACTTTTCTTCTTCAGACTCCTTCAGGAATACTTTCTGTGGAAGGTGGTGTCACCTACAAAAAGAAAGTGTTATAGGAAAATCTTTGGTGTTTTAGGCAATGAAGGTTCTACTCCCAAATATTTTCTAAGAAAATCATCATGCTAATTTCTTCAGTCTTTACAAATCCCATACTTGAGACTTTTGTTGCTGCTCTCCATTGTCAGGACTGGTTTAAGGCCTTGTTTGTCTTAGTTTTCCTGTACTTGCTGACAGAACAGTCTCAGAAAGTATCCTGAATCCATGATGGTCCAGGTTGCTACCAACAGAAGATGGCTTCTGTGCCCTCTGTCAGAACAATTTCAAAAGACTCCCAAGATAAGTGTGTTTTAGAAGTTGCCAATTGGTTTCGAGAAAATTGCCTACTTGTTCTTTTTCTTAATGGTAGTACTGTAAGAGCAAAATACTCTTCTTCTAACTGACTTTTTCCCTAACTTTCTGACTAAGCTTTTGAAAGGCCTTGATGCTCTGTTAGTTTTCTAATGTGTGGAACTTTTAGACCTTTAGGCCTTGAATCTGATATTCTAGAGCTTCTGGGTTCATACCCAGGTGAAACAGAGCAGTTCCCTTCTTCTTTCTGTCTCTGTGGTTACCATTTTGTTCATCTAAATCAGTTATACTATTCCTCTCCTTTATGGAACTACTTGATGCCTCACTGCTAAAATAATTAAGATGCTTTCCACTAGGGGAATGATACTGTTTAAATGTGCTTGCTGTAATGAATTTCCAGTACCTAAACAAAAAAACTGGTCTGCAAATAGACAACAACTATGGTTGATATCCAAAGAGAAATGTGCTACTTTTTTTTTTTTTTTTTTTCAACAGCCTTTCTGTAAGATTAGTATGTGATTGAGAACAAGAGTATTAAAATTATTAGTTTTTTGGCCTTCATATTATTTTTAAGTCTTTGGAGAGATAGAGTACTCAAAGTCAAAAAATGTGCTGTTTTGGAGTTAACTGTTTTTCAGACAAAATCTTATTTTAAAATAACCATTTTAAAGTTTCTTGCTAATTGATCATATTGTAGAAAACATTTTGTAAAAGTCTTTAATTGCTTATCTTATGAAAGTATAGGTGAATTTGCATGGGTCTATATAACTGAGTCACAGTAAGGCATTTTATTGTTGAAACAAGAAGGAATAGAATCAACTCATTCTTAGCACTTACAGTAGAAGTAAAAACCACTTAAAACATGTATGTGTCCAAGTCAGCTGACTACACAAAAAGGACAGGTATGGCAATATAATATGTATTCTGACTTTTACCTGCTTGCATGTTTGAACTGAAGCAGTGCGTCTAATTAGGTATTATTATTAAATACTGGGCTAAAGAAGGAAAGACTGATTTCCAGCTTGTTCCTGAAAGCTTCCTTGTTCTTAATGTTAAAAAAAGAAACAAGCTTAAAATAACAGCTGACAATCAGAGGTTCTAATTTAATCTTTCTGCAGTGATCAGTTCGAATGTTTTCCACTTTATTTCCTGATCTTTTGATTAATGATGGAGTTTGCTTTTCTGGTGTTAACACAGGGTTGGTTCGGTTAATAGAAAAAAATTCAAGCAAATAATCTTCTAACTTTAAAGCTTTGTTCTAGTGTTTTATGGCCTAACTGCCCCTCTCTTCATTAGGGTTTTCCCACTTATCTTATTTTCTATCTTTCTTGTTGCATTTGTTTTTTGTTTCACCGCTTTATGACCATCTGTGAAGACATGATGGGGCTGATGTGACTTTCTCCACTGTATATCAAACCTGGATTTTTTGACCGGCCAGAAGAGTTTTAGAAAAATTGCACAAGTTGCTTTTTATTAAAGCAGATAGTAAAATAAGTTGGCAGTTTTTATCTTTGCTGTGTAAAAGGTCTTGCTGACTTATGTGACCGAATAGGGGTTGTTAAATAGGTATGCCCGATTATGTTGAACTCCTGTACTGTTCAATCCTTTCTTCTCAACATATGGAAGATAAATTTGCAATTTTTGAATTAAGAAAGATGTATTTAGCATTGATACTCACGTTTGTTTCAACAGAGTAAAATAGTCCGTGTACTGAACCTTTGGCAGAAAAATGGAGTATTTAAAATTGAAATAATTCAACCGCTTCTGGATATGGCAGCAGGAACTAGTGCCACTGCACCAGTGACAGAAAATGCTGCTAATAATGAAGGTATGAATGACATTGTAACTTCTTTTAAAAGGCTGAATGGTAATAGTTTGCTAGCTTTCACATGAAAGCTCCTACTGTTAGTTTCAACAGTTGCATGTTAATAAACTCAGCTTCGTTTTCACGATTATCTGGAGCAGCTAAGCTCAGTCTAAATAAATGCTGATACTGTACTTCAGAAGTGATCAGAATGTGAATGCTTATTTGGAAAATGTGTGTATACATATGTACATACATATGTGTACACTTTACTTACAGGTTACTTCAATGTCCAGTGACCTAAGGAGTAAAATAATGACGACTTGCCCATAGTATTTTCACTGCCCTATTTTATGCCACATAAAAAGCTGGTAGTGTGATTACTGAATTGTGGATGAGAATATGCATACCACAATTCTCCCTTTCTCTGGAGGGCCTTCTTTTTGAATTTGCACTCTATATTTCAGATTTAACTTGGCTAACCTCGTTATTTATTGTACTTGTGTATGTTGGAGTAGGACTGACAAAAAAATGTGATGGAGTGAGGTGTGATTACAGACAACAAAATAATGTGCAATAAAATAAGTGAAATTGTCTCCAGCAGTGTTTTGGAAGGCATATCCTATTGACATGTTTTATAAACATGGCAGGGGACGGAATGTCTTAGCATCTGAGCTTGGGTGCAGACTGCTGGCTATACAGATTCATTCTGATATGATGGATGAGTGGCACGATTTTCCCATCTTTGTCTCATCACTAATAGCTAACAGATTGGATGCGTTATGTATAGATTTTCATGTACAGAATTACTGATTTCAGTGAGGTTATTCAGATGCACCAAAGGGGATAATTTGGCCCTGAAATAAATATGCTAATGAATAATAATAAATACATTAATGCATTATGTGAAATAAAATCTGTTTAGCTCATAATGCTACAAATTCTGTTTAGCCGAAACAAGAGAGGGAGAGAGAGAGATGCAAATTTTCTCCCTTGAGCAAGCAAATATCCTTCTGAATATATACAGGAAATAATTTGGGAGTTAATTTATATTTAAAAACAATCACGTATCTTTTTGCAGTGTTTTTGTGTAACATCTGACTTCTGGGAGAATATTATTCCACATGCTTGTCTCTGCTTGCTGTATGTCAACACAGCAGTTATTTAAACTGCAAACAGATGAACGGCTTTAAACAAGTTGGTGTTGTGAGGCAAACTTACTTGCTTAGTGTCTGAAACGGAAAATTACTTAGATCTGTGGGGGTTTTTTTGACTGTCTCTCCTTGTACAGTTTTATAGTAGTCCATTAAAATATATTTGCTGATGAATAGTTGCTTCCTCACAGCATGTAGGAGTAGATGGTATTACTGCTAGTTTACTTTGTACTGGCAAAATGTTTATTAAAAAAAGGCATTGTCATCTAAAGCAAAGAGAATAGGAAGGCTGCATGTGTAAACAAAGCCAATAGCATGTCTTAAAATGTGATCTCAGTTTCATTAAAGCTCAGTGGAGATGGGAGTCTTTTCCTGGACAAATTAGTAAGATTATTTTTATGGTAGGATTTTATTATCAAATACTGGTTTGGCTTGTGCTTGTGGAAAAGTGGCATGGGAATAGACCTTGTCAAAGAAAAGGTTGCTTATGAAATAATTTTTTAAAACCTTTAATTATTACCAGCCATTTCAGCAAAAGTTCAGTTACTGCTAGAAAACAGAAAATATTAAGAGAAACTCAATTGCTCTTAAAATGAACCGGTAGATCAGAGGTGTCAAACTCATTTTCACTGGGGGCCACATCAGCTTCGCGGTTGCCGTCAGAGGGCCAAATGTAATTTTAGCACTGTATAAATGTAACTACTCCTCCAGTAGGTGATTGATTTGAAATATTCATCCAAAAGAATGAGTCAGAACTTTGTAACCAGAACTAGCATTTTAAGTGTATTGATACACATTGCTTTATGCTGTTTGAGTAATGGTTTTTCTCTTAGCTTTTATAAATTCCATAGTTGTAAACATTGAGTTGTGATCTAAAATAGCATGCTGGACTAGCTTTCAGATAGGCCATTTTTCTTTTTTTTCCCTTCTTAAGTGAGTATAATTTGCAGATGTGAGCAGTGAATGGAGCAGTTAAAGGCAAAATGAATAGAATATGCAATTGTGGGGTAGTTTAGGTAGGATTTTTTTGGCTTAAATAGAGTATAGTAGATAGTTGTTTTGAGGAGGTAGATGTATGGACTGAAGAGGAACATGAATGTTTTGGAGTAATGTCGCACTTTCTCAATTCCTATGAAACTCTCAGGTTCACCGCCCCCTCCAGCAAAGGTTCCTTCAGAGCCCCCTCAAGTTACTGCTAACTCAGTACCTACTGTGCCACAGTTGCCCAGTTCTGATGCCTTTGCAGCTGTAGCTCAGTTGTTTCAAACAACACAAGGACAGCAGGTAAGCTCTTTGTATTTGGTTCCCTTCTAACTTCAATTTTTATGTTAAATGAAGGGGGAAAAGTGATTGAAGCAACAGCCTTTATTTGAAGCAAAACAAAAAGCCTCTGTAAAGTGTTTAGTGGAAAATTTGTCAGAGTTAAAGTCAGTATTTGAATGATTGGTGACCCTTCTATGCTGTAATTATGGTATTTGAGGAAAATTCCGTTAAATATTCCTAAATAATTAGTTCTGAATTGATGCAGGTACCAAGTTTCAAGAACAGGCAGAATATATCAAACAAAATGTTGAGTTTTATTGTTTGGTCCACTTAAACATTCACAGTGTTGAAAGGCCTGAATACTGAAGTCTTGGGATTTGCTGAATATAGCCACTGAAGTATTTAAAAATGACATTTGATCTTGCTGAAAGTTCTTCATAGTTCAGTCAGGTGGCTGGTCATGTTCATCCTGTGGCATATTCTGGCTTGACGTAAAATTTTTATCCTACAACTCTTGCAATACTATGTGTTTATAGAAGAGTGAATACTTAATACTATATATCTTTTTGTAGCTTCAGCAAATTCTTCAGACTTTTCAACAGCCTCAAAAGCCCCAGTCACCAGTCATAGATAACACTGTGATGGCTCAGGTTCAAGCTATTACTGCTCAGTTGAAAACTACAGCAGCACAACCACCAGAACAGAAAGCTGCTTTCCCACCACCTGAGCAAAAAACATCATTTGACAAAGTAAGTCTTCATTTGCTCTTTGTCTTTGACTTCTTCAATTCAGCAGAAGACTGATGGAAGGATGCCTCAATGTCTTCCACTTGCTAGGAGTAAAACGATACAACTTTTGTTACTTCTCTTTCCCTCTGGAGGTTGGCTTCCTATTTTTATAGCCTTTGCAGCTTTTGAAGCTGAATAAAACTACTTTTGGGTAATTTCTGATTCTGCATTAGAATATAGATTTTTCTTTTCTGATTCTAACCTTGTCTTTAACTCCAGAACTCTTAGGTATATAGTAAGACTTTGATAATAAGGATGTTTTGGCTGCCAGTTATGTAAGATACAGAAAAAATGGTGTAATTTCTTTCAGAAATTGCTGGATCGGTTTGACTATGATGATGAACCAGAAGCAGTGGAAGATTCAAAGAAAGAAGATTCAGCTCCCTCTCCTTCAGTTTCTCAGCCAGCTTTGTAAGTTTTGTGTCATAATAAAATTCACAAATTTTTGTTCTAAAAATACTTAGGTTAGATTAAAATTCCAAGTTACTTCAGTGCTTAACTGTTATAGTCCAAAGTTAAAACACTATTAACAACTTTAACAACTGGTGTGGTGGTTTGGTTTGGTTTGGTTTTGGTGATCTGGTGTAGGTTTGGCACATTACATTGATCGAGGATGTGCTCTGTAGAGAAAAGCTCAGTTTTGTTTTCAAGATGAGTCCCATGTTTTTGTTGCACAAGCATCAGGGCATTGTTAGTAATCAGCTGGATTGCTTTGCTGGCTGAGGACAAGATGCTTTTCCAAACATTGTGATAGTTTTAGCTATTTAAAACATTTAAATTGGCTTTGCAGCTTTAAATTCTCAAGCATTAAATATCCATGCAAACTAACTCAGACTCCTCTTTCCCTTTTGATATGCATTATGATAAAGTCTTAAATTACATGATCACATACTAGTTTTTTCCACAGGACCCCTCTCTCATTCAGTGCACAGGCTGGATGGTGCTCAATACCTGGGTTAGTCAATATTTCTTTTTTCCCTGCTTCAGTATGTGGCCCCATGTCTTACTCTCTGTATATGCCATCCAAACCCCACTCTCAAAAACAGGATCACTAACTTTGTCATTAGCTCTCTTACTGTGTTTATCACCTTGAGCACTTTAATGTTCCGCGAGTATTACTTAATTAAAATGCCTTTTAAGTAAATCAGTAGTGTTTTCCCTGTAATACAGATGGAACTCATGGTGTACAGAAAGATGAGGTAGGTTGAACATATGTGCTGCTTGTGTATGCACAACTAGAGATCATTGGACTAGGCTTTTCAGCATGTTAATGTTCTGTTTGTAGCACTTCAAAGCCTCTGTCCTTATTCCTTTATATTATGTAAGATGCCTCTGAAGACTGAATTCCAGTAGTCTCCTTTTGGGCACACAGAATCAGTAATACTCTATGTGGAAAACTGATCTGCCCAGAATCATCTAAGAATTGTATGGCACCTGTGTCTTAAAATACTACGAAGTTCTGTTTCACATCACCATGAAATTCCTTTATCTTCCTGAAATCCTGTTCAGTTTCTTGCACAAACTGCATCCTGTAAACAGGCGCTGTTAAATGCACAGACCTCATTATTTCCCTGAGCACTGTCCATTCTGTGTGTTGAATCAAGAAGTGAATGACATTACTGTAATCCTTTCTCCTCTGCCCTAAATTCCTCCCAAACTAAAGGTTTTTTTTCTAGCAAAAGTATGACCAATTTATTTTCATTGAGGAAAAAGCTTGCTTATTTTGTTCCCAAAAGAGGAACTGGGGAGGAATAAAGTTAGCCTAAGGCACACAACCTTCATAAAAAATTTCCATAGACTGATATCTTTAGCAAGATCATATAAGTACAGAGGGAATAGAGGCTTAAACCTTTATGTAGCATTTCTTTGAAGGAGTGCTTTTACAGTGGAGAAAAGATAAGGAAGCCACTCTTTCTCCTTTTTTGTTTTCACTTTTTAGAGGGGAAATGGAATCATAATAAAGATTTTTCTGTCTAAATTTGAAGCAAGCATGTTTAAATGTACATGGAAATATATAAAATAAAAGCAAAAAAAATCTGTGTATCTACTGACTTGTCTCACTAAAATATTCCTGGTTTTAGTGGGTTTCCAGCAGAAGGTGTACAACAGACAGTATTTCCTCAAATCCCAAATATGGATCCTTTTCAGCAGCGGATGATGGGAATGCAGCAGGATCCAATGCGTCACCAGGTAACTTCAGGGTCTTCCCTTGTCCCTCTATTGTGTTATGTTTTCTATCTTTTGCTTTCTTTGGTGCAGAAATAAGGAAGTGGTGTTCCTATTAATGAAGAGTGAATATGGCTTAGCCCTCTGGCTCTCCCAGGAAACATTTTTGTTCTCTGTTCTGGTCAAGTTTTGAAGAAACAAGATTTTTATTTTATATGCCTAAACAGTTGACCTACTTCATCTGTCTTGGGCTTCTGCTCTTGTATTGTGACTTTGAAGCAGGGATACAATTTTACTAGAAACGCTGCAAACACTAATGCGTTTTTTTTTGTAACTGGAAGGTTTTGTGTTTTTTCTTCTCCCAAGGTTCCGCTTCCTCCTAACGGGCAAATGCCAGGTTTTGGCCTCCTGCCTACCCCGCAGTTTCCACCCATGGCTCAGCCTGTGATTCCACCAACAGCACCTGTGCAGCAAACTTTTCAGTCTCCTTTTCCAGTACAGAGTGAATCACACATGCAGAAACCACATCAGCAGGTGAGGACTCCTCGCAGTAAACAAACTAACTTAAATGCTCTAATACATGTCTTTCTCAAACCTGTGTAATTTGTTCAGGAGAGGAAACTTCATGATAACCATGGACAGGGATGACTGTGAGGGTAACTCATCCAAGAAGAAGTTGGATAGCTGCAGTGCTATATGACAAGTCTGATATTTCAGAAGCATGGCAAACCCAGCATACATATGCGTTAACTCTTTTGTGAAAGACTTCGGATTGCATTTTGTCCTTCCACCTCTCACTTTTCCTCATCCTCCCTTTCCTGTCCCCATCATGCTTCAGGAATATTTTGTTCCATGGAATTCTAACAGGCCAATCTCGCTCTGGAGATAAACCATCTGGAAACTGTACTTTTTAAGGGCCTGGTAGATTGCTAATATAGTGGAAATAAACTCTGAAGTCTGTAAAAGTTTGTAAAAAATCCAAGTGTAGGTAAACACTTATTTCTTGTTCCTAAGGTTTTGGAAGATGTTGGTAATCAGTTTTTTAGTCTTGAATTCTGTTAAATCAGTACATTCTGAGAGATTGTTTGTTTGGATGTTCCGTGTCAGGGTTGCATTGTGAAAACTAAAGTTTAGGCACAACACAGTGTGTTCGAGAGTGGGAAGCTGTAGAGGATTTGGGGTAGGAAGGAAGAACTGTGGAACTTACTGGGGTTTTTAAAGCAGGTTGTTTTGTGTTATTTGTTGTTTTGATGACTTAGTGCTTCATTCTTCAAATTTATAGTATTGTAATTAGCTTATATATATGGCTTAAACTACTTTCGTAAAACATATTGGAGAAAAGTTTTTTAGTAAGCCTTACTTTTCTGTGATTTTGGTGACAGAACAAGATCCACTTACTGACTTTAAGGAATGTCATAATATTTTGTGGAGATGTATGTGGTGCTGAAATTGACTAAAATGTGAGAAAGCAATAATTTGCAAATTGAAAATGAGAATTCTGTGTAAATTACTTTTATTATATTTTTGCAGTAGTAGTATTATGTTCATTTATTACTGGACTGTCTCCTTATTAGTGACCACAAAGTGGTGATGAAGCTTTTGAAGAGAGTTTTATTATTTATTATTTATTATTATTTCACATATGTGAATATCAGTATAATTTTCATGCTGTTATATAATTTAGTCTAGGCATAAAATGAAATAAAATGCTTGTGCTACTTGCCCGTAACACCAGTCAACTTAATATTTTAGGATATGGAAGTGGAGCAGCCACCTATTCAAGAGGGAAAACGGCATGTTTCTGACAGCAGAAAGTCAAGATCTAGATCTGCATCCAGGTAAATTAGTGAAAGTTCTTTCAGTGAGGGTGTATATTGTATGAAGTATTGGATTTTAACATGAGGAACTAAGTGTGTCACGTCCAGAGACTTGAAAATGATTACTAATTCGGTACAAGTACTGAGGAGAGTTATGCTGATTATCCGGAGCTCAGAGAATCTGTTGCTGTGCTGCCAAATCCACTGTAGGAGTGGTAATTTCAAACTGACATGACAATAAATAGCTGAGAGGTGAGGCAGCTTGAACTGTTGATGGAGCTCATTTTCAATGCCTTAGGACATAGTCCTGTTAGCTCCATTTTGAGTTGACTTCCTGGGTGCCCTGCTCAGTGTGCTTCCTTTGAGGTAGTTTCTTTCAAGTGCCCAGTTGTGCTGTACAAGTTGGATTCTGTGACAAAGGACACATTTAGTAAAAGAGTCCATTTCAATTTAATCTAAGGATTAATTACAAGAAGTTACTGTCTGTGTCTTAATCTCTGTGTGGACAACACTAGTGAAATTTCTTGGTACAGTTAAAACTGTCAAGGGCTTTATTTGAATTCCCCTTCTGGAGGAGAGAAAAAAAAAAGAGACCCTTTCAACATCTTATCTTTGAGAGGAATTGTGTTTAAACACAGCTAAATGTTGTATGTACTTCAGTGCAGTGGTAATGAGTAACAGATTAGTGACCCTTAAGACTTGTGAACCCCTGAAAGCCTTATACCTTCTAAGGAAAACCGGGTCTCTATACAGCTCTCTCTTATTGGTAGAGATAACTTCTATGCCTGTCTATAGTGAGTACATTTAGGGAAGACCCTCACTGCAAGAAAGGTGAGGTGCTGGAGAGAGTTCAGAGAAGGGCAATGAAGCTGGTGAGGGGCCTGAAGCACAAGTCTGATGAGGAGCGTTTGAGGGAACTGGGGCTGTTCAGCCTGGAGAAAAGGAGGCTGAGGAGAGACCTTATCACTCTCTGCAAGTACTTGAGGTTGTAGTATGAAGGGTGTTGGTCTCCCAGGTAGTGACTGACAGGATGAGAGGAAATGGCCTCAAGTTGCACCAGGAGAGGTTTAGATTAGATATTAGAAAAAATTTCTTCACGGAAAGGGCTGTGAAGCACGGGAACAGGCTGCCCAGGGAATTGTGGAGTCACCATCCCTGGAGGTGTTTAAAAGGCATTTAGATGAGGTTCTTAGGGACATGGTTTAGTGTTAGAGTTAGGTTATGGTTGGACTCAATGATCTTGAGAGTCTCTTCCAACCAAGATGATTCTCTGATTCTATGGTAGTGTAATTTTTTCCGTGCTCTAAAGACATCTTTCTTAAGAAGAAAACCTGTGATCCAGTGTGCTATGGGACTTTGCCTATCACAGAGGCAGTATACACGTCTGAGCTGATCGAACAAATTTGGCTCCAGTATTAAAGCAAAGCTGTCTTACTTAGTTACGAGTCTTCTCCTTTGCCAAGTATTACTTCCTTGAAGGTTTATTCTGTCTTCCAGACCTTGAGTGGTTTAAAACTTGAACATGATGTAAAATACACTTTCACTTGCAGAATTTATTTTTAATCTCTCTTTTTAGCCATTCTTTTGTAAAAGTAATGAACATTTTCCTCATTTAAGCAGATGCAATTTTTTTGTGTTAAGGTGAATATAGTTTTGATAGTAAACTTCAATACAAAAGTAATAGAAGATATTGAAAAACAATGAACTTGTAGTGCATTAATAAGCTACTGTAATAACTTATTATAGTCCTAAATGCATGTGAACGAACTTGGATTTATTTATTTTTTTATTTACTGAACTCTTCCCTGATTATTTAAATAGATATCTGAAATAGTTACCTGTCAATGTCTGGGTCAGAAAGATTGAACATAAATGGTTGTTTGTTTAAACTAGGTCACCTAAAAGGAGACGATCAAGATCTGGCTCCCGATCTCGAAGGTCACGTCATCGTCGATCTCGATCTCGGTCCAGGGATAGACGCCGACACTCTCCTAAGTCTCGGTCACAAGAAAGACGTGAACGAGAGAGGGAGAGAGAACGCAGGTCAAAAGGCCTTCCTCAGATAAAGTCAGAAACTGTTAGTGGTAAGTTTATGCTTTCTCTTTACTGTTGTGTAGCTCTGCAAATTCCCATAATACCATTTTTCGGATGCTCAGCATCTTCTTGGTTCATACATGGAATTTTTTTGTCTTTGTCCAGTATTTTCTTTAATGAATTTTAAGAGTCCTGTGTAGTTGAAGATATTATGGTACATACCGTACCTATGTAAAATGGAATACTAAGAAGACAGTTATTTTAGCAAAAATGTAAATGTCAAAGAAATACACTTCTTGTATCTATTAGACTTTTTCTTAAATTTAATTTTGACATGTGTACTTACCGTCAGTGTATGGTATCTGCTTAGAATATCCCAGAAGACAGTTCTTAACTTGATGTGTGGTGGGTTTTTTTGTTGTTGTTGGGTTTTTTGGTTCCTTTTTCTTGTGTTTAATGCTATTTCATGTGGGTTCCAAGACTCATCCAAACAGAATAAAACTATACTGTGATTTATTTTCTGAACTGTTGTAAAGCTGGTAAGAATTAAATTCACCACACATCCTTGTACTTCCTTTAGTCATAGTAGACAATTTGATATTTTTGGAATATCTCCAAGTCAGAAATATTTTGGCTGTAAAATGAGGGAAGAAAAAGCTGAAACACCGTGTTTTTCTTTTCCTTCCTTCAAGACATATAAGGTAAAGCAGATTGAGCACCAAGTAGTTGAGCACATTATTACAATTTTTTTAATGATTCAATGTTGTGTGTCTCTCAAACCTGGAGGGGAGCTTTGACCTGGAAAACACACAGTCTGATGTTCAGATTTCTGAAATAATCCTGGCTTTGCCTCTGTTTATAGACAAAATGTAGTAGTTGTCTTCTGAGTGTTCCTGGGGAATGTGGAATCCTTTCTGGAGTCATCAAGTAAAATGAGAACGTTCTTTTTTATGTAAGAGGAATAAAAACTGGAGAGTTTTATCTCGCTAAAACCTTGTGAATTACAATACCATTAGTTTAAAAGGACTGCAAAGACATAGTAGCTGTTCATTAAAAGCTTATTGGCAGTGGTGCAAGATACACTTTTCCCAACATCTCTCCCAGATCCTGTCACACAATGCTTTTTAGGTTTGCAGTTTTATATCACTTAGTGGGGAAAACATAGATGAGTGTGTTTTACTACCTTGAAGCATGAAGCAAGATAAGCACGTTGGTTACACATTCCTGAAAGAAAAATCTTGTGTCAATTTTTCACTTAACTGTAGAAAAAAAGTCATTGGGTAGGTTACTAAAGATGTCAAAAGTTTGGTTGCTCATTGTAGTTGAATTGTTCCCACATTCTGGAGGGAAATCTTGCCAGTGGTGGGTGTATCACCATAAACACGATCATCAGAAGTTGCAGGTCACTTCAATATTAAGTTAAATAGAGAGCTTCTTAGTGGGGGCATTCTAACAACAATTCCGATGTAGTTGCTGTGGTTAAATGTTAACACAGCTCCAGGTGGGCAAGAAAAAGAGATTTCTGTCAAAAACCTCTAATTAATAAAATATTAATTGTAATATTGGCTGGTTTTTTCATTTCAATAACTGACTTTTAAAATAACTATTTTGACATTCTGGCCAGTGAAACGTGTATTTCCAAGTGCTCTTACAATCTGCATTAAATCTTTGTAGTTTGTAGTACTACGCTTTGGGTAGGACAACTTGACAAAAGGACAACTCAACAGGACGTTGGAAGTCTTTTGGAGGAGTTTGGGCCAATTGAATCAATAAATGTAAGTATAAATGGTGCTGTGTAAGCTACTTTGATATGTCCTGGTTACAAAAAGACTTTTCAAACTGTTTTAAGACAGCTTTATTGTTGATACATTGAGAAGAGTCAAGAGCTCTGATTTCCTACATGATTGTGTTTTCTAGCTTGTAAACTCAATTCATTGGCTGCTTTGTAGAAATACAAGAAGGTAGTTGCTTTAGTTTCTTGCAGTTTAAAAATGCTGTTGGGGTAGTACAGAAGATTATCCCATTTTTATAAAAGTCGTGGTTTGGAGAGAATTGAACAAGAAAGGGCTGTTGAGATGGGTACAGAATTTCATGCTATACTACTGACTTCCTTCTCTGCTCCATTTTATGTGGACTCTCAGCACATGTTCTTGTCACTTTTGCTTGTTTCTCTTCTGTCATTTTGGTCGTAAACATGGATAACTATTATTGCACTGTTGTATTTAAGGATATTTTTCTATACAAATGACAGCTCTTCCAGTAGCTATAAAATTTAATTTAAACAAGCAAACAAAAATAAGTGACTGTAATTTTCTTCCTATTCCCAAATTTTGTAAAACAAGATAAATTTTTTTCTCAAATGCATTACGAAGAATCAAAATTATTACAAAACTGCAAATAAAACAGAACATGGAGGTGCAGCTGGTTGCTTATTGTATATGGAATGAAGTGAGATATTAGAGTGTCTTGTTTCTTCTAACAAAGTAACTAATTGCCAGACCACAACATTTACATGAATACTACTGTTTAACGGTTTTAAAAGATTAAATATACAACAGTTGTCCGTATTGTCACACAGAACAAAGTTTAAAACTTTCCACATAAGAAGTTGCTTTTCATTTGCTAGAAATTTATATTTCCAGAAGATACTGGCTAAATATACCTCTCAACTAACATTCCCTTTCATGCTACCATAGTCCTTTTTGAAACACTTGCTGATGTTACAGCGTACTATAATTGAAGACTTGTGTGTTGTTCATTACTTTGTTAATGTGCCAACAAAACCTTTTTTTTTTTTTTTTTTTTTAATACAAACAGATGATACCGCCTAGAGGATGTGCCTATATTGTAATGGTTCACAGACAAGATGCTTACCGTGCCCTGCAAAAACTGAGCCGAGGAAACTTCAAAGTCAATCAGAAATCTATAAAGGTACTTCTTGGAACATGTCAAGCTGTTCTAAAGTTACTGTAATCACCGTAATCCCTTTTCATCTATTCTAGGCTTTGGGGCATTTTAGACTTTTATGTATTCTGGATATGGTATTCTGTTAATTTATGCGAATGGACCACTATTTACTTGATGTATTCTTCCTGTTTTGTAATGTGACTAGTGGGACTTGTATCTGTTTCCTTGGAAGATTGCCAATAATTGTCTATTTAACCACCTAAAATGGTGTCCTTTTAGTCACTACAGTGGACTGTAACTATGTTTTTCTTGTTGCTGGCTATTTGTCTTTTATTAGAATATTATATATTCTAATCCTACAAAAAGTACTAATAAGTAAAGTAGAACACATTCATTAGTGAAGTTCTTCCTTTTGAAGAACATTGTATTAGACCGTGACACTGTCTTCTGAAGGGAAACAGAATTAATTTTAGTCATGGGAGAACATTTGAAGAAAATGCCTTTATATATTTTCATTTATTTATTATTTAGATTTATACATAATTTATTTATATTTTTACATTTATACATTTTTATTTTGTGCAAGAGTCAAACCAAGAAATAAGAACTAAGTCTGCTTTAAAAACCTCTCTTATTTCATAGTTTTGTAACTAACCTATTTTTCCCACTATTACAGTATTCTTTTTGCCTTTTAGCCTTAAGTGGTAATGTTGTTTTTGAGAAGTAAATATTGAATCCATTAAAGTGGAAACATTTTACTGACTACATGTATTTTTGTTTCCCCTAAGATTGCATGGGCTTTGAATAAAGGAATAAAGCCAGATTATAAGCAGTATTGGGATGTAGAATTAGGTGTTACTTACATACCATGGGACAAAGTAAAACCTGAAGATCTTGAAAGTTTCTGTGAGGGAGGAATGTTGGACAACGAAACTCTTTGTCCAGGTAAAGTATTGCTACATCTTTAGATGCTTGTAAAAAAATTCTCCTTTGTGCTGGTGTGCTGAAGTTGGTGTGGCTGACTTTCATGACTCTGAGGTGCACATAAAATCCTTGAAATGGCTGAGAAGTGTATCATGTACAACCTGTAGACTGGAGGGAGTTTGGAAGCCATTAAGGACAGTCCCTCATTAGGAATTGTGCAGCTGTGTTATGAGAGGCTGGGCTAAAAATGCACGTGGTTACCAGGTGACCTGTCAGCTGCACTGGTGTTTGCCCTTGATGGCAACACATGATGAAAGTGTGTTGTGTCCCAGAGCCAGCCTGGTCCTCCACCGCTTGTTTGTGTGAGGCACCACTAGCAAAGGAGCCTGACTGAGGAGTACTTGAGTAGCAGCAGAGCAGACAGCAACTTTGTAATTTCTAGAAAAAGTGCCTATAGTTTTCTCACTTGCGACATTTTCAGTTCCCTTAGCAAGTCTTGCATTTATAAGGACCTAATAGGATTCTTGTTATTTTGTATGCAAACAGTGAAAATATCAGGTTACTATGGTTATATTAAGAAAATGATACCTATTATAATCAGCAGCTTCAAATCAGTATAAAGTTGCTAGTGTGCTGGCCATTATGATTTTAAAAGTAATATTAAAGGAATGCAGTACTTAACAATTGAAATACCCTTAGGTTCTTTGAACCAGTACTCTAAGCTGTTGGTTTTAATCATTGTGTGATGTGCTTGTGTATTAGTAGTTATTGACACATTATTTCAGGGTTTTGTCTTTCCAATTTGCCTTAAGTAGGTGGTGGCTATTTTAAATGGTAGTATCTCTTCCTGATAAAAACACAAAAATAAATAGAGTGTGCATTTGAAACAAAAAGTCTAACGAATGATAAACATAACCTAAGTGTGTTCCAGTCTTCTCAGTGCTTTTCTCCTTCCCACAGTGCTTCTTAACTGATCCCTTTTTTCTCCTTAGCTCTCTTTTCCCAGCAATTTCTGACAAACAATAGGAGCCATATTTCTTCTGTAAATAGAGTTTGAAGCTATGTTTGATGTTTCCCTTAATTTGCTTCTATTCTTCATTGTTATATTCTCCTTTTCCTTGTTCAAGACTTGAAAATGTTGTTTTTTCACAAATGACTTCTCAAAGTAGTGAAAAATCTGATGCCTTCTTGCTTGAGAGCAATAGAATTAGTCTGTTGAAAGCTTGTCCCAAAACAACCTCACTGTTTTTGTTACAGATAATGTGTTTCAGAGTCCTGGGCATGGATAAATGCCATCAGTGAAAAAGAAAGCTGTTGAATGACTAATCAAAGGAATAAATTTACTGCTATGTAGTAGAGATTTGCTGTACTGTGTTTAAAGTAATTTTAAAATTTTATTGTCAGAAATACATTTAAATGCGTCTTATCTCTGTACTTCTCATCTGAATATTTTCAGTTACATCATTTTTGTAAACATCAGAAAGCATGGTCATTTTACATGGCAGTCCTTGACTACTTGTCCACTTCTGCTGAGCTGATACATATATGTTTGGGGTTCTTTTGTTTAGAGTGGAAGGGGATTCCCAAGAAGTCTGAAAATGAAGTAGCTCAAAACGGAGGTGCAGAAGCTACACATAATGAACCAGTGTCACCTATACCTAAAGCTTTACCTGTTCCAATTCCTGTTCCCATGCCTGCACCAATAACAGTACCTCCTCCACAGGTGAGAGTTGCTTCTCATTTGCTCTGGATATTTAAACAAAAACTTACTTTAAATAATAATTGAGTTTGGCAATAGGTAAGTTAACGGGGAGGAGGAAATACGATGAACGGTAACTAGTTGATTTTTTGTATGTGTGTCTGTCATGTTGTTGTTCTGGGTTAAAAATGCTCTTGTTAGCAGACTGGCTATACTGTTGATTTATGAAGATAACTTTGCTGTGCCATAGATCAAGTATGCACCTGAAGTCCATTATTTGAGCTTCTTCATGGAAAAGAGCAATACAGTCTCGTAGAACAACTTTTTTTTTTTTTTTTCCTGCTAAGCCACAGTGGCAATGGAAGACTCTGAAAAAAAAAAAAAAAAAAAAAAACAACAAACCACCCATTATGGTTTGGAGCATGTTTTGCGCGCAGGAAGAGCAGAGTGTCTGGTTTGATTTCCATGAAAAGGGATGTAGTTTGCATGTACCAGAACAGCCCAGGGAACTGAGTCAGCATGTGGTTAGTGGGAACGATGGCAGATTTACTCCAAAACCTCGTTGCTGCTCTAATGCTAATGTAGGCAGAGTGTATGTGTGTCTGCCAGATCTTTATTTGAAGTATTTGTAGAACTGTACTGCTAATACCTGTTCTCCCAGGCCCAGATGAATTACTGCAGTAGATTCTTTTTATTAATGGGCTGAATTGCATCCTCTTAGTTTTATGATTGCCTTTTCTTTCTTTTTCTGGTTTCCTAATTAATTTTCCTCACTGTTGGCTTTAATAAGCTATAGACCTTCTAAAATATGCATATTGCTTTCATGTTTGTCCATATTGTGTATACTCTCTTTGAACAGCCTTTGGGAATTTAATATAACACTTTTCATACTCTTCTTTTGTTGTTATAATGGTTCTTTAGTCAAAGCTTATGTTGTGTGTTCACTCATTAAAAGAACACTCTGAAATTTTACCATTAGTTTAAGTAGCATGTTATAATAATTATTCCCTCCAGTGTTTTATAATCTGTTTTCTTTTAGCTTTACATACTGGCAGATGTGGTACTACTTTTACAGTAATAGTTTCTTCCTTGTCACTGTTAAAATAGTAGCATATCTTCTTCCAAATAGGAGGAAGTGCAAATAAAACTATTTTGCGTCTTGAGAAAATGTGATTTATTAACTACAATATGGCAGACACTCAGAAAAGATCAAGAACTCAGATTGTTTGAAGACATATATCATTTAGCCAGTTATGTGATTTGAGAATATAGCATATTTAATTTTGTGTTGTTTTGACACAGAATTCCTGAAATTCTGTAAGGTGTTAGTAGTAAATGAACATGTAAGTCAAATTTCTAATTTCAGAGAGTTTTAGTAACCGTTAACTGTATTAAATAATAGTGATTTTGTTTATTTTCCTTAAATCTTTGCTGAAAAAGGAAGTGTAAAGAAAAAACCAACCAGATTCAGAATATGTTGAGTGTGCTGATTGCTTGTCTCTGCCTCATCAGCTTCAGATTTTTACTATAGCAAAGAAGCTTTTATCTTCACAAATTCAGGCCAGGATCAGAGAACTGTATTAAGTCATTATCTTTGGTTTTACTATGAACTTTTTTTTATGCTTACACTTGACCAATACGGTTGTTTTCCCTGGCCATAAAATTACAATAGTTTAATAGTTTGTAAATAGTTCTTAAAATTTACAAATTAAGTTCAGGTGTGATGATGTTAGTGATGGTAGTAGTAAAAGTAACATGTTTTGTAATATGCAAATGTGACTGAATACCTAAAGGAAAAAACTCATTATATTCCACTTTCTTTGTAGAGTACCACTGCTTTTTAATTAGCTGATGCTTTTTTGTCCTGTGATTCAAGCAGAACTGCTTTCATTTGTATTTGTCTTTAGTGTTTGGGATTGTAAGAGGTGGGGAGTAGCTGGGTAGCTGCTCATGCTGTCTAGCCTGCAATGGGCATCAGTACAGTGATACCAGGATGCTCTGGCTGGCTGACTGCTCCTGTGTTAGCCATGGAAAACCGCTGTCCAGCCTTTTCCCTCTGACTGGAGAAGCAGCTTGAATGTGTGTGGTATGGCAGAACAGGCTTTATAAATACAGCTTTGATTGTGTGATTCCCATAACATACTCTCTCTTTTCTCACTTCTTGACCTTCTGTTTTGTTGGGCTTTCTCTTCCGTGTTGGTGCTAGTTTTGCTGCATCGCTACCTAGATTTGCTGTTTATGATCAGATTACCTAAGTAATATTGTTCTTGTCTGGTATTCCTGGATGTGGTTACTTACGCACTGTTTGCCTCACAAGGGAGATCCTTTTCCCCATAAGATCCCCAGTGCTCCTTTCTGGTTATCCATGAAGTTTGGCTGTTGTTCACAAAGCATGCTGTAAACCACCCACAAAATCCAGCCATCCCTCATGCCACTGTCTGTAACTTATCAGCTTCTCAGATTGTTACCTGTCATGTCTGGCAGTTTCTCATGCTGTGTCCAGTAGCTTCTCATGGCCATAACGCCCTTTGTCTTGAAGCTTAACTTAGGTCAGGGCCTCATCAGCCCCTTTGTGATCTGCTCACAATCCTAACAATCCCATGCGTAAAGGTAGGATGGGAAGAAGCTGCGCCACTGCTTTCTCTGTTAAAACCTGAATGGGCCTTCTGTGCTGCCCCCTCTGCGTGGGCTGGACATGTAGGGATGGAGCCCTGCTCTACCGGACATGACCTGTGTGCAGTGTAACTAACTGCAAACTGACCTCCTGTTACTGCCAGGACCCTTGAATGCAACCTTTATGTAGAAAGGCACTTCAGATCTATAATGTCCTTCTAAGAGTGATAGCCTGCGTAGCTAAGTCTGGTTCTTTGGCCTCAGTAGTGCGCACAGCATCTTCTCAGGCACAGGGACCGGAGTTGTTGGCAAGATAGATGGAATATTTGTGTTGTATTGTGTTGTGCTACTGGAGTAAGCCCTTTTCTCGCCTATAGATTGAGATCTCTGAGGTCTTGCTGAATCTGGTCCCACTCCTGCAGGTCTGAGTAATGCACCTCAGTGGTCTGCTCTGAGGGTAGGTCTGTGTTAATTTTTAAGTCATATTGCAGTGTCCAAGACCAACTTAAGTCTGTTTCCTGGTTATTGAGAGTCAGTTTCAGTTAATAGCACTTGTGTAGTGATACTGCTTGTGTTGCTTATTCGTTGAGGAAGTTTGGGGCAATTGGTGCTCCATTCTCCTGGCAAAGTTTGGTGTTACCCTACCAAAACTGCCATTCTTTTACCGTGAACCATGGCTCCGGCTTTGCCAAGGCTATACATTGAAGTCCAGGAGCGTTGCTGTGACCACCCTTTCTCTATATTTCCCACTGCAACCCAGAGTCCCTTTTCTTCATTTAATGGGATTTCAGCCAGAAGCCATAGTCCAAGTTGAGTGTATACCTCCTAAATTTGCTGATGTATTTCTCAATCCTACATGCTCCTTCTCCCTCTAACTAGATGTGGGAGTTGTGCATTGGTCCAATATCTATCCCATACCCTTCCTATTGAAAATGGCAGTCTTCCTGCTGGTGCACTTAAATATATATTTACTTGACTTGGTAGGTGCACCGTGCTCCTTTAGTTCACAGGGCAAATGATTCTCCTTCAAGTGTCAATCTGATAGGTGTGCACTAAGAAATATTTGTACCTGGACACAGGCCAGACCCCAAGAAGTGTTCGTTGAAATGCACCGGGTAGTCTGCATTACAGCTATTGAGAAGTGAGTTATTCCATTTTCCAATGTTGCTGGTAAAATATGAGGTTTCCCTAATATTGGTCTCCCCATTAATAAAAGGTCTTCCCAGTAGCATTTTTTGTTATTTTGTTTCATCCAAGTCATTAGCCATTATTTTGAAACTGTTCACCTGTTCTCTGTGTTTGGTATCTCTCAGTGTTTATTAGCCATTGGTTCCATCTCTTTAACATACAGAGAAACTTAACACTTTAAATTGTATTTTAAATTAGATGTTTTGACATTTATGTGCGGATTTTTATGGCTTTCCTTTTTTCTTTCTGCTTAAAGGGAAGGTTTTAATGTGTTACTTACAACTATGCATTAGGTTAACTTTTTAGAAAAAAATTAAATACAGCAGTTAAGCTTGGATAATTAGGTATGAATATCCTCTAATACATACCTAAACCATCTTCCTTTGATGTTCCTCCTACTTCCATCATAAGATTTTACTATTCTTCTCAAGCCATTGTGTACACATGCTTCATCCACGGTTTTCACAGGTTTTAACTACTTAAGGACTGACAGCATTCAGCAAGTTTCCCCTCTTTTATAAACCTTTTAGCCTTCTCGATATCCCTCCACAATTCCTTCTGCTACATACACACTGTACATTAACACTTGCTTCACAAAAGATTATTGCAGTCAGCAGGTCCGTCACTTTGTCTAGCTAATTTTGTCATTGTGATTTGAAGGAATGCCCTGCAAAACAAACAAAAATACCTACCAAATTAGGTTGCTGTGGTTTTGGAGTACTTTTTCTAAAGCTTAAACTGTGATTAATGGCAGCACATCTAGTGTTACTCCAGGTTAATGTTCATCTAGGTAGTCTTGGCCTTATATGGTGCTCTTAGATATGCTTTACCTGTGCACTGTTGGCCTTGCAAGGTCCTAGTCCCCAGGAGGTCCCCAGTGCCTCCTTTCTGCTTCTCACTGAAGTCTGGCTGTTGTTCACATAACACCCCCTTAACCACCTGCAGAATCCAGCCATCCCTCATGGTGCCATCTATAACATGTCAGCTTCGCACATTGTTACCTGTCCTGTCTGGCAATTTCTCATGTCACATCCAGTGGTTTCTCACATCCTGCTCAGTTAGCTGAACTTCAGGCCAGGACTTAATCAGCAGGTTGTTATAAAGCAATAAATAAGCAATTTAAAACTTAACAATAAACAGGGGTGGTCTACGCTAAAGCGTAATGAATTAAAGCCTATTGTAATTAATTTTTCTTAAAATCTAATAGTACAAGTTTTAATGTGACTCAGCTCACTAACCTGGCCATTGGTAGAGAACTTGGAACAGAACTTTGAAATCGTATCAGGTGCTTGGCAGCTTTAGTATCTTCTCCAGGTTTAAGGAGAGTATTTTTCTTAGTTTGGTTTAGTGCCACTTCTTTCAGTGCTGAGAATAAAAGAGTAAAGGCTTTTCCTTCTTTACTCTAGAAATAAAAGAGGAGTTATGAAGGGTCGTAGTGTAGTAGTTCTGAAGCTTTGATGGTCATGGAGGTGTCAGTTACGGTCACTTGAGTACACAGCTCTTCCTTGCTTTAATAAATCAATTTTAAATGCAGAACATATCTTGATTAGACTTTTTTCCTTTTGATTCCCACACATTTAATGTAGTTTTTATAGTAAGCTCATAAATATGAGTCTAGGGAACTTGATATAATAATAAAAAATAAATTAATAAGGAAACAATAGTCACTCTAAGATAATGTACAAATTCAGGCAGCAAAAATGAAAAAATAAAAGGTTTTTTAATTGCTCCGAAGTTGTGTGCATTATAGTGTATCATGCTGAATGGTAAAATTAATTCCAGCTGCTGTGTAAAAGGTATTTTTAGATATACCAGCTACCAGCATGCATTAATATTGATTTACCACAGAGATTTTTTTTTTCTTTAAGAACAAAGACAAGATCAATGTCGATGTTTTAAGCTGTAGGACTTTTTTGGCTGCTAATTAGATCAATTATGTAAATCACCTTGTTGCAGAGTAATTTAAGCTAGCTTATATCTTCTTGTTTTGATGGACAAAGAAGACAGCAGTCCACAGCTGAACAAGAAATAGCTCAACATTCAGTCTTGAGATAACACATTTTTCCCCTTCCTTTTTTCTTAGGTTCCACCACATCCATCAGGTCCTCCTGTGGTTGGTGCGCTCCAGCCACCTGCTTTCACAGCACCTTTAGGAATCCCACCTCCTGGGTTTGCTCCTGGAGTGCCACCACCGCCGCCACCTCCATTTTTACGACCTGGTTTCAACCCGATGCATTTACCCCCAGGTATATGTATATAATTTTAGGAATACTAAGTCCTTTTTTTTAAACTATATAGCAAATAAAAGCATCTGCCATATAAACTGCACAAGTATGTTTTGGTAAAGTGATGCTCAGTGTTGATGTCTACCTTTTCATAGGATTTCTTCCTCCTGGACCACCACCACCTATAACTCCTCCAGTATCAGTTCCTCACACTCCAGCAGTAAACATCCCAAATTGTAAGTGTTTAAATCTTGGGCAGGCGGCAATGGAAGGAAGGTATTGTGCAAGCAGAAAAGCTGACTTTTTTGTAATATGTCAATGCGTTGTTTCTTAGCTACAGCAACTGGTGTAAGTGAAGACACTACAAAAGATTCATCCGTAGGAAATCCCATCCCAACAGTGGTTTCTGGATCCAGGGGGAATGCTGAAACTACCAATAATTCCAAAATATATGCGACTGTTCCACCTCCCGTAGCACCTACTAATGTACCTGCTCCTGTCACCCAAGGTGTTCCACTTCTTGGTAAGTTCATTTTTGTATAAATTCTTCGGTTTATTGTTCCCTGAATTTAAAAATACGATTTTGACTTTACTGCTTACTCACAGTTCATGAGAAAGTAAAGCAGATTTTCCTAACTTTTTGAAATTTATGCCCTTGTGTTGGCTTTTAGATAATTTTTAGTGGCTTGATTTTGCACAGAAGGAGCGGTAATATTTATTATCGAACGTCTGTTTTCTGAAGAAACAAAAAAGCTGTAACATTTATGTTACAAATTCAGGACAGAATGAAATGCTGTCTACTTCTAACAAATTGACATTTATACCATATAGAAAATGAACTTACAACATCTATATGACATGAACGATGTTTTAGACTCAACTATTACATATACAAAATCAACTTAGAAACAGTAATTTTTTTAGCATTTTTTAAATCTGTGAAAATATCGTCTGCTTTTTATGTATGGAATAAAGTATTTTAATAATTTTTAAAAGCTTTTATTCAGCCCTGCAGTATTACAAGTTTTGAAACTTTTAAAACAATATGTTAACCTTATTTAAATATTACAAAATGGTATTTTGACTATAGCAGAACCAAGCTAACTTTCAGTATCTCACATAATTTCACTATATGATATGAACTTGGTCAGATTTTTAAAGAGAGTGGTGTATACTGTTTAATGTTACAGAGGTCTACTAGATATTTATTTTACAGTGGCCTTTTATGGGTCAACGTCAAAAATATACTCAAGAGATTTGATTCCTACAAATTTTAATGAGATTATTACGTTTATGGGATTTCAGACCTCTGAGAGCCTAACAAGTGAATGAAAAATATAATTGTGGTTTAGGATGTTTCTGCCCAGAACTTTACAGTGTACACTGAAAAAAGCACAACTGTTTGTCTCCCTGAGAGCTCACTGCTCTGTTGGATTTGATGGCTAGATTTTCCAGCTGTGACTAGTGATTTTTGGATCCTTCATGTTCGGAATTCAAAATAAGACCCTTTTAAAAGGCGTTTTTCAAAAACTTTAAAGTTGCTTCTCTCTGAGTTTCACTCTGCTTTGTAAAAGCTGCGAAAGCAGATATGCAAAACCAGCAGGTAATTGTTTTAGAGTATCTTGGACACTTGGCAAACAGAGAAAAGCTTAAAAAAATTTGCACTGACAATTTTGTAATGATAGGATTATCAGACTATACATTTAAGACAATCACATCTTAATGATGAAGTTACACTTTTTGTAATTGCAACACGGTATTACTAGAGTTTTGAAGTTTCATGGTGCTATGTGTTTTATGGCATAACTTGAACTTTTTATTCCAAGCCTTTGGGATGTATTGAGTTACTCTCTGAAGGTTGCTGTATTGCTATACACATGAGACAAACATTTTACAAAATAAAGATCGGAGTGAAGTAAATGATATACCCACATTAGGACAGTAGCTTATCTGAAGATCAAAAACTTGTCTTTGTTTTTTTATTAACTTGTTTACTGACTAGTTGAGGCAGGTAAAGTTGTCCATGTGGTCAGAGTGACTCCTCCAATGTTCTGTCTCATCTACAACAGGATAGCAGAGTTTTTTCTTTTTGTTAGATTGCATGTGTGAGCTTACGGAGTTAGACCTGAAGTAATAGCTTAGAGATTTATGTGTTTACCTAAGTAATAACATCTTATGTTGATGAGTGTCTTACTTCAAGAAGAAGTTATTTATAATCAAGGAATTATGTGAAGTCCTTCCATCCTGACATTTTGGAGTTAAGGGGGACTGTTCACAATATGATACAAGAAAACTAGAAGAAACAGATTATAATATTTTACACGATTAAAGATAAAAGATTAATATAAATTGTCTTTGCTTTGAAAACTTTTCACTAAGTAAACAGAAACTCTCTTCGTAAGATCACTTTGATTCACTTATCAATTGAGCTTAGCTCAGTGTGTGGGAGTCCAAATCTGGTCTCTCCTTAGGCTGGAAGGAAAACACGAAAGGGGTGATGTTTTCCAGCACTCATGCTGATGTAGATGGCAAAGAAGTGTCCCTTGAAGTCTTGCCCTCCCCAGCCTCCAAGCTGAAGAGCTGGACAGGCTGCATCATCATTCCTTCCTTTTCATTCTGTGTGTCAGGTTTTGCTCCTAGGGAAATGAAAGCCTGGGAGATGGAGTGTGCCAGGGTTTCACCACGTGTGCGAACATGAGATGCAATCTACGTATGCATCCTGGTCCCAGAGCCCACAACTACTTGTAGGCTTACAGTTTAAACGTAGCCTTAGAGTGACCTAGTCTTGTACTGGTCAGAGGCAAATGAACTGGACAAAGTAAATGAGTGGGTACGGCATCGACCCTCAGTTAGCCATGGGCAAGTGCAGACGAGGGAAACCAAATGCTTCAGATTAAAGGACCTCATGGCTTAGCCATTTGAATAAATGACTGTGTGACTGGTTTCTCACAAAGTCCTCAAACTGCTCATTAAACATTCCCATCGTGTGGCTCTCCAAGCTGAGATAAGAAGTTGGAAGAAAGATTTGTGTGACAGCATCATGAAGTATGTCATGAGGACTCTGCTTGGGGAAATAGGGATGAAGGGGGTTGATTAGCGTAACATGAAGAATGAAGAAATGTTCTTCGGATATTTGGGCAGGATAGAAGAACTTACTTCAGCAGGCTGAATTCAAGGAATGAAGATTGCTCTGGAGAGACTGTCATAGAAATCTAAACCTAACCTTGCTTGAGAACACCTTATGTAATCTGTACAAGCACCAGGAGCGCTTTTCTGATTTTTGTAACTTCAAAATGAAGTTTATCTGTTCAGTTTTTATATGGAAGATCTGTTACAAAGTAATTCTAAATGGATTGTTGTAAGATTTCATATGCTTTCTTAGTAATGTACGTTACATTCTGTTTCATCTCCACTAATTTCATTTGTTCCTCCAATGCAATTCTTTCACCACTTCCAACAACAACATTGTTTGTGCTTCAGAGGCGTGATCCCTTGTGGACATTGTGTCTGAATTTTTTGTACCTATTTCTAAAAACCACCCTCAGATTGTTCTGATTTAGTTGTTTCCTTGATCATATTTGCTGCTGTTAAAGGTTCTTGTTCTTAATATGAACAAGACTATCCAGACTGTAACTGGTTTTGAGAGTGTGTGCTCATATGTCATTTTTAAATGGTCTGCAAAGCAGATATTTTTAGACTCCTTTTACCTGTGCATATTGCAGAAAGTGACAGACTTTTAAATCATTTTTGATTTGCCAACTTGTTCTTAGTGTTGAGCAAATGCTGTAATTTGGACCAGTAATAAACTGCTGTTGCAGATGCTGTGTTTTGATTATTCAGATTCTGTGATCTATTATCTTGATTAAATACACCATATTGCAGTTTGTAGGTTCCGGTCTAGTGCTCTTTTTACCAAAACTCTTACAATGATAATTACATATTATCAAATATTAATTATACTGTAGTTCTTATCGAACTTCGTATTCATTTCCTGTTAATGCATGCTGAATTATTCTTTTCTCCCTTGATGGTTTATTCTTAAGTAGCTATGTGGTCTTTTTTATAATTTAATGCAGATTACAAAGACACACTAAGATATTCTCTGAGCTCATCAGAGTCTTACTCTATTATAAAGTGATACTGCCTTCAGAGGAAGGATGAGCTTTTTAATTAATACAGGGTATGAACAACGATAAGCCTAATACATTTCCAGATTTCTTGTGATAGCCCATTTTAAAAGCACAACAAACACTGCATGTTTGCTAATTATATATATATGACTGTTGCTTTCATAATACTACGGAAGGAGAATTTGGAGGTAAGGGAACATGTGCTCTCAAGCAGCATTCCTGGAATTCAGTTTTGCCTTGATGATTCCCTTGACTCAGATCAGTTTAGTGTTTGTGTTACCAAGCAGGAATTTCAGAAGTCTTAATACCAATAACCAGTACTGTACACATAATGTAGTTTGACTCTAATCCTGTTTAAGCATCTTACATGAATAAGAGCGAGCTCCTGCTGGCTTCAGTGGTGGACGCTGACTACCCTGAAAAATGTTGGTATTTACCGCAAGTTATTTAAGCTGTGAATCAATATTTAGGCTCTTAAGTTTAGGCTTCTTTCTTTACAGTCTTGGCCTGGTCTAAAGGATTCTGTATCCAACTCCAGAAAAAGACACAAGATTTACAACATTGTCCATCTTTCAAGAATTTCTTGCTAGCATTTAATGTTCTAGTTTTAAGATGCAACATTCCCCACTGGAGAATTAATGTGACATGCTAAATGTTGCAGAACATCAGCATCAAACTCAAAGAGTAAACCTTGAGCCTGTTCTGCTGAATATTAAGCTTCTGGCTTCTTATTCTCATATATATTTCCGTACGATTTGCAAAGGAGGTGCATCAGAAGCAGGATTGCTGTGTCAGAAAAATCACCATTCCTGGCTTTCCTGTATTGGGACAGCTGAGAGGTAATTCAATGGATCATAAGAGACATTGTAACCACCTATTGAGCAGAGTTCAGTTAAAAAAGAGGAAATAAAATCAGATGCCATGCTTCTCAGTTATGTCAGCATTTGTAACACTGATAATTACCACGAGGGAACATGGGATTTGTCCAGCTAGAAGAGAAGATAATCAGAAATGGAATTACAGCGGTACAGAAATCTGGCTTTTTCCCTAATTTATCAAAATAGTAAGGACGGCTCCTGTGACATCTCTGGATATAAGACACTTCAGGACAGCTCTAGTATTTTGGGCTATGTCTTACGAGTAAAGTGAAATTATGAAACTTTTGACACTGTGTGGTTGTTCTTGCACCTCTGAAACAACACTGATGGCTGGCGATATGTGTCTTCCTAGTGCACTTGAGTCTGCATTCATCATAGTAAACACTCTTTGCAAGTTCCGAGGACCTTTCAATATGCATCACTGGTAAAGGCCACACATAAAAATAAGTTGTGAAAGCAATCTATATTTCTACACATTTGAACAGAATAGGTGTAAGATCTGAGGATTGCATCTCCAGTGTTAAAAGCAGTGTCTAGTAATAAAAGCCACGTCTTGGCCATGTTATGCAGAATAAGCAGCTGATGAAAGGGGTGGTTGTATGTCATACCTATAAGCAAGAAGACAAGGGTAGCTGCTACAAAACAGCTTACAGTTATGAACAGACGAATAAAATACAGGCTGGGGCCGATAAATTCCGTCACTCGTCTGCACAGGTATGAGATGGTTATTAAATCACTTTATTGTTTCTCTAGGAGCTGTAGTACTTCAAGTTTGACAAAATATTTAAATTTTATATACTGTATTTCTCTATGTAAGGCAACAAAGGGCTGTAAAATTTTTTAGACATGGCACGTGCAATCTGTACCACTAATTTTACTGAGCATTTTTGATAAGCTTGGACGTGTTCCTGGACAGCTCTTTAAGAGTAAATTTTTAATTGGTGCCTGATTTGGCAGCACAGCAGGGAAACTCTTAATAGTTCTTTCTACAGTGTACTTCACCCTCAAAATTTGGGCTGATTTAAAAGAAGAGTTCAGTTACCCTGCTAATGCAGTCCAGATTGAAAGAGAAGGAGTTTCAGATACCATTATGCTACTTCTGTGCTGCATTTTCTGTAGAAGTAAGGTTGAGAAACTAAATTACTTGTACTCGTTAAATTAAAAAAACCCTCTTCACACTTGCCTCATGTTCATGCTGTTGTAACCCACATCTATGCTGCTGCTATAGAGCAGAATCATATGTTTGTCCTCTTCAGCTCATTAGATCTCAGTTACTCTTTTCTCCTTATTTTATATCTCCTGTGGAAGAATTTACTTATCAACAAAAATATCCCCAAACCTCAGAGTTCAGCAAAATAATGTTCTTGGAAGGCATCATTAGCCATATGTCTCTTTCATCAGATCTGTAGTACCAAGTCATGGGAGGAGTTCAGACTGGGTGCTTACAGCCTTGGTTGTGAACAAGAGGATGGGGAGGGCTGTGTGTTTTAAAATTAAAATGGGAAACAAAACAAAACGCTGTTGCTGCTGGAACATTTGTTTCAAAGAGTGTGACCTGTCAAGGCATGTCTTAGAAGTGACTGCTGGGAGGGGAAGGTAAGATGATGCCATGGACTGGAAGAACATTCACATCTTTGTTACCCGACTTCTCCTGACCAGCAAAGGATAATTTCCTTCTAAGATGAATATAAAGAACACTCAGATAAAAAGGTTTTGTTAGAGATGTTCGAAGCATAAGAAGTGGTTTGGTGAAAGGGCAACATGTTCTTCAGAAGGCTCAGACATATTTGGGATAGAAATGCTAAATAAATCGGGGGGAGGAAGAGGGAAGCTACGCTGGCTGAAGGTTATCTGGGCTGTCTGCTCCACCATGCTCATTAAGCTGAAATCAAAGTGCAGCTTTCACTGATGACACTGGCCAAGTATTTAATGCCAGTGTGAATTTCCATAGCTATTTCACATTCTAGTTTTACCCGTGGGAGGAGTTACAAAATTTTACATAACCTGCATTCTTCCATTTTTATTAATATCTGTGGAAATAAAACATTATTTATAGTCCCAACAAATCTATAAAGGAACGCAAGATGGATTAGGAGGGATTGGTGCTTGTTCTGCTGGCAGCTGTTGATGCCTTTAAATGTCAGTTTCGGTGTTTGAAAAACAACACATTCTTTCTCAGATATGGAGCTTATTTTCAGGTAAACAACAGAGCAGATCCAGTATAAATGCTGCAGAGCCCATGAGACAGTGGCATTAGTAGCTCAAACAAAAGGAGGCACACAAAATAAGCTGGCACACGCTTACTGCTGCGGTGTCCTCTGGAGCTCGGGAATCCTCCATTTTGGCTCGTGTTGATGTCAACAAGCTTTGGGCTGAGCTTTCTCAAAATGTGTTTGGAGAGTAAGGGTTTTTTAATCTCTTACGGAGACCATACTAAAACAAGAGTCCAGGAATAGAAATGCGAAATAGTTGGTATTTGGTATGTGCTATAAAGGATGGGAAACCGTATTTTATAAAATCCAGAAGTTACCTCTTGCATTTCCTTTTAGTTTACATTGCAAGGTTTGTTTTACTAAAATTAAACATTGAAATGTCCCTTTTCTCTGGAAGGGTAAACTGAATTCTCTGCTATCTCCTGCCCCAGCCCTGTCCCTTTCCCTCCATCACTGACCGTATCTGCAGTCTCTTCCGCACATGAAAAATCTTGTTGATGACCCAGTTCAAATCTCAGGCATTTTAGCCAGATACAATTTTGCTGATGTTTCTAATGGAGGAAGAATGTTTTAAAGGTAACGAGGAGGTGAGCTGTCTTTAATTAGAAGCCTGGGAAGCATAACCTATTGGGAAGGTGTTTCATCAGCAGTTGACGAAGCAAAGCACTGAGCTGGGGATCCGGAAGGGTTGACCTGCCAAATAGCAAGGGCTTCTTCACAAAAGGAAGCTTATAGGTTAAGTTATTAGTTACTACCATTGCAATATTAATTATTTCTATCACAACACAAACTTCTGTTTGAAGACAACGTTCTCTTTACAGTATGTAAACCAGCACAGGAGGCTTTGCAGGTTGCTCTCCCCTCCCCTGTGCCACGCCCCCTCCCCCCCCCAACTTTGGTGTTACTCTTTTCACGAGATAATTTCAGAATTTTTGCAATTATGAAAGTGCTTTTTTGTTCTCCTTACTGCCGGCCTCTGATTTTACTTTGCGTGTGTTTCTCTGTTTCAGGCACTCAAGGGGTTGCGCCACCCCCGCCAGCCCCTGTTGTTGGGTTGCAGACCCCATCCACTGGCCTCTTGGGTGCCCGGCCTGGTTTGATACCGCTCCAGCGACCGCCCGGAATGCCGCCCCCTCCTCTGCAGCGGTTCCCCTTGATGCCCCCGCGACACATGCCTCCCCACATGATGCACAGAGGGCCCCCACCAGGGCCAGGGGGCTTTGGGATGCCACCCCCCCACGGAATGAAAACCCCCTTCCCACCGCCGGGTCACTTTGTGAGACCTGGGGGGATGCCGGGAAGCGGGGGGCAAGGCGGACCCGAGGAAAACAGAGATGGGAGGCAGTTTAGGAACGACAGGCAGACGTTCACGTCTAACAGAGACCAGGAAAGGTTTGGAAGGAGATCTTTTGGAAATCGGGTAGAAAACGATCGCGAGCGCTACGGTAACCGCAACGAGGAAAGAGATCACGAGCGAGGTGGTAATCGTGACAGGCGAGACTGGGGACGAAGAAGCCCCGAGCGCGACAGACACAGAGACTTGGAGGACAGGAACAGGCGGTCCAGTGGCCACCGAGACAGAGAGAGAGATTCGCGGGACAGGGAATCTCGTAGAGACAAGGAAGAAAACCGAGGAAAGGAGAAATCGGAGGTGACAGACAGGGCAGATGGCGACAAAAACCATGAATCTCATAGCGGCAAAGTGGAAGACGCAGACATTGTTTCTGAACTTGCTGCGGGAGAGTCTGAACCTACAGGTGCAAAACCCGTGGAAGAGTTACCATCCGAGGCTACCTCATCTGTGGAACACGCGGAGAAGGATCTGGGCTCAGTGGCGGAGGCTCCTCGCTAGAGACTGGACGTTGTCGAAAGGCGACAGTGACATTTGTTGGAGTGTAGAGCTTTAGAGTTGTACAGTCTGCTGTATCATATTTGCTTCTGCTTATATCACAGCCCCGCAGTAGTTGGTGGGGAATTGTAAGCAATTTGATTGCTTCCCTTCTATTTAAAATAGCCACAACATAACATGAGATACTGAAGATATGATTAAAATATTACTCATTTTTGCTGTAACTTTTTTAAAGTTTTGACTTTAAAAAGTTTACAAATCAGAAGTAGAAGTGCTTTCTATTTTTTTTTTAATTTAAGAAAAGGTAACGGTGAAAGCTCCTCAAAACAATAGGGATGTGTTTTTAATAAACTCTATTTTCGTAACAAACTTTAACGTGTGCTATTCTTCCTACACTGCACTGAAGTGGAAAAGGAGTGTTCAACATCTTAAAGTTGGAACTGTTAATGCTGTACTGGAGTCTAAATTAGACTGTTTTGTTTATATTTGTTAAAGAGAAATACATCTGTTTGTGTAGCTATTCACAGAAGCAATTTTTTATTTGTAACTCATCTTGGTTTTTAGATTGCTGCATTTTAATGATCTACTTGACCATACTAGGTAAAAGTTAGTGGTTTTAAAATGTTAATTGAAGAGTTAACTGTTTAGTGTTTGCAATGCAATCCACTTTTTTTTCTTTATGTTTTTTTTCCTTTTCCCCCTCTCCAACTGGTTCTGCGGTCAATGTTGCCCTAACTGCCTTTTTTAAAAATGGACACCTTCAGCCATAATTGGTCTGCTCTGCTTGTGATGTTATAACAGTACCGTGTGCGGTGGCTCAGGAGCACACCAGTTCAGCATCTCTTGTACCTGTTATTCCTTGATGCTTTTTGGAAAGCGGGGAGAAAGAGAAATCAAAGACACCAAAAGACAATGTAAAATGCTGACCTATTTTTAATGGGGCTGTGAAAAGGGAGGTGGGAGGACGCACAAGGATTTTTAAATGCTGCCTCTTCAGCCACACAAGCCTGGGCTGCTGCGGTTGTCTGTGTTGATGTCTTACCTCCTGTAATCCTGCAAGAGGTAGGTGTCACATTTTTACTGTTGTACCTACGGGACTGATGGACAAAGAATGAATTTGCTTGTATTTACGTAAGTTTTACCATCTCTTCTCCATATCACTTAAGTAATTTCGTCAGATTTTAAGAGGACAAATACTAATCGGCCCTTCAGGCACAAACAATGTTAAAAGGCAGCTGTGCCGTGGTGAGCAGAGCCTAAGCCCTCACAGTTCTGCCCTGAAACAGGCTCCTCCATCAGCCACACTTAAGCATGTTAAACTTGAGAAGCCTAGTGGAAAAATTGTATGAATCCTGTGCATATTTATTTTTTTTTTTCCTTGATATAGATGTGTTCTACTTTTAAAGTTGCTTTTCTTCCCCTTGAAGGGCAGCTGATTGCATACATCAGTGCTTTTTCATAGCTGCTCTGCAGCAGAGGGATTTTTCTTTCTGGGCGAGGGAGAGGGGTGGGAAAGCAAACGTGGAGTTATGAACTGGGGAGAGGACATATATTTTTATGTTCTTGCAATAGCAGAATAAAGAGAGAAAAAAAAATTGTTTACATACTGTAGTGAACTCAGCTTCCATGTGTTAAAACTTGTGTCCTTAATGTTTGTTTCATGCTGGGCTAGCAGAACTAACTTTTCATACAGAGCCAGACTTTTACATCTTATGTTTAAAACTTGTCTTAGTAAAAACTGCCATAATTCTGTAAGGAAAGAGGATTTTTTTAAATTAATACACGTTCAGTAAAAGGTTTGAAGACAAGACTGAAAGAGACAGAAGACTTTTCTGTTCACACAAATGCCACCTCACATTCTCACTGTTTCCCTTTCTAGGAAATGGAAATCAAAACCTTGGACATGCTTTGTAGAAGTTTTGTAATGCCTTCTGAAGCAGTAATTGTATAGTGAACCTGCTGGGGATGCATCTTTACAGCATCACCAGTGTAACTGCATCCTACCCTTGTACAACTACCAAACTTCCAGCTTTAGAAGAAGACAAGCCAGCAATTTGTACTGAAAGATTAACTAGCCTAGTGCAAGCATCCATTACTCATAATGTATTACAGCATTAGTAGTTACTACCTGGGTTACTGAGCCTCTGCCTGCCAGCTGCAATAATTTGTTCATACATAAACTGAGCATTAAGTGCATGTCCTTCAGTACAGCATTGACTCCTAGGCTAGTGTACTATGAGGTATGTAACCCAGCAAGAGAAAACAGGCTTGGAAATAACGATCTAGACATACTGGGCTTTCAAAGCCACAAAGTTCAGCACAGAGAAAGGCTGGAAAGGAGGCAACAGAGCTGCTGGCACTTGCATTCCACAACAGCTCCTACAGTTGTCAAGGACTTGCTAGTTTCCCCACTCTGGGGAAGGGGAGATGACAACAGTCCTATGAAGTTCAGGAACACAAAGAATGATGGTGGTATTTGCGGGTCTTCTGCATCCCCTGATGCTTGAGCAGGAGCTGAAGGGTGGAGTTACTACCTTAATTCTGCTGCAGCAGCTGAATGAGAACATAGACTAATCCCCTGGAAGAGGTACAGGTGGGTATAAACTGTACACACACTTGCTTGCCACCTGCAATGAATTTCAGAAGTGCTTTTGCAATATTCTCACTATACTACCAGAAGCCATTCCATCTGTAACATGCTACAACCAATTACTACCATGAATATCTCTTATGTACCAGATAAAGGAATGTTGATACAAGTCTTCATTAAAGGTAATAATTTTCTCAATTAAAAAACTTGGAAATCTGTGTTTAAGAGGTACATACAAGAAAATAATGAAAGTTGGCACTAGTATATAGTGATTACACATCTGAAAAAGCTCTATTAAATTAAATACAGAACTTCTGGCTATGTATATCCTTCTTAAAGAAAGACCTATTCCACACAGCTTGAAGAAAGAAGTTCTCTTCAACGCACCCAGACTTTCACTGCCCCCCAGGCCTCACCTCTCACTGATGGGAGCTGCCTGCACCTGCCAAACAACCCAGCCCACATAGCCAGCAGGCAAGGCACAAGGACACATGTTGGAACCAGATCATTTATATGCTCAAGGCTTCCCCACCACACACACATCCCTTGCATCCACGTGCAAGCGTCACACGTGCCACACACTACTACACTTTACAGCAAGAAGGTATTTCTGCAAAGCAGTAATTATCCTTGGGTACGTCAAATCCCTGCCTCTAACACACAGAAGGGGTCAGGTTATTTCCACAGAACATGGGATTCTGTCACACAAAACCACACAAAAATGCAAATAAAAAACACTGACAGAGCTCTGGTCTCAGTCCTTCCAGGGTTACTAGCTGGAAGCAACTTGTTGGATGTCTAGATAATTAACCACTGACAGGAGGAAGTCCAGGCCCACTGTTCCATGTTAGCAAGTCAGCAGGTAGGGGTTTGGAGTTTATTTTCTTTCAAACAGCAAGACCAAGGTATATTTGCCCAGCAAGTTTATTACACAAACATGAAACCTACAAATGCTGCAACTTTGCCAGGAGGAAGCCCTGATACATACAGTGCCTACTGCTCTTTGGTGAGTAGTCTTGCTAGAGCTCATTGTTATACATCTTCTCATTACACAGGAGTTCCAGTTAGTGAAGTTATACTTAATGGTTACAGCAGATGCTTTAGCAGAAGACTACAGAGACATTCCATCAGGGTCACTTTTAATTCCAATATACATCATACAAAATTAAGTCAGTCTTCACCAGTTTAAATGATAGTCAGAATGCAGAATAGTAATGAGATTAAGTGATAAATCTTTTGCTTACACAAGGAAGGGCAAGTACAGCACTTGCAATGAAACACAGCCCATTTACCACTGTCATCTTAAGCATTACAGGTACAACACTTAGCTCTTCGCTATTCCAATTACACCACAAGCTAAACGAGGTCCCGCATTTCCAGTTAATTTGCTCTCATTATCTCCCCCTCTACCCAGGTCATCGCATCTTTCATGGACCTAAAAGAGAATTGAAGATAGATACCTTAATTTATATTATTGCATAACTAAACATTTTTCACTACTCAGTAGTAGCAGCAGTGATGAGGAGTATTGCCAGCTACCAGCAGGGTCTGTTACACAACAAAGAACCTATTGTAATTAGGTAATGCTGAATGCCAAATTGATACTCATGCTAAAACTTAAGACTAGACTTGGATGAAGAGATGAGTTGCCTTCAGCAGAATTAATTTGAACTGGAAGTCACCAAAAGCCCACGTTTCAAAGAGCTACCACCAGTCCATGAGCTATCTTGGCGCTGACATTCAAGTTCACCCTTGCAACACGAGGGTGACTGCCGCATGGCAAGTGCAGCACCTTGGCCTCACCACCCAACGTGCTGCACAACTCATCTCCCAGCTCCTTGGCCATCAATCCAAGCCTCTTTCATGCAGGAGCACCTTGATCTCAGCATACACTGGAGTCCCAGGGGAAACAAGACTGACAATGCTCATCTGTGGCCAAGTCCACTCAGCCTCTTCCACCCTCCTTCCCAGGGGTACCAAGGCACCAGTGACACCAGCAGCTACCAGACTGGTGCTAGTGGCCAGCATCCTGCAGTGCCCATTGCCATGCCTTTCAGTGACAGTATTTGTGCCAGGCTGCCAGCTCCCTCCATCAGTTTGCTTTAGTCACATACAGCTGGAAGAAGCGAAGTTAAATGGAGAGGAACACCTTCAGAAGGCAGGCAGAAAATCAAGCTCTCACAGCAATGAAGTGCCATATGAAGACACACAGGACTTTAAGGCAGGGCTCCAAAGAACTCCCCATGTTGGACCAACTTGCACTATCAGTTCTATAAACACCAGGGACCCATCTCCAGCATCAAGAAGCCACCACTTGCTGAAAAGACTGCTCTGGTGTTCCTCAAAGCATCCCAGTAACACCAAGACACTTACCACCATGGTACGCCCAATGATGCAATGTGGTCCACTAAGAGAAATGATGGAATCCTGTATGTCCACTTCCGCCACACCTCCTTTAGCAGTTACATTGCCAAGGTCTCCCACATGCCTACACAAAGATGCAGAGAAACTCAGAGAATGCTTGGTTAAATTTAAAGCCCTTCTAAGTGATGGCCTGAACAATACAATACCCATAGTTACAAGACTCAAGTATTCCACCATCTTAGCTTAAACAAGCACATATGTCCTCATTTATAACCACCAGTCAATTTTGAACACTTCCACTATTTTAACTCCTTTAGTTCAATGGATGAATAAAATTCAGCCCTAGGTAGAACTGGAAACTGGAAGGTTAATCACCTTTAGGGAAAGGAAGGCCATATTCCCTAGCAAGCCAAGCTAACAGTACACAACTCTTAAGCTAAGAATTCCTCCATGCTGATTGCACTTCCCTCTACTCAGAAAGAACATCTCTCAGATTAGGTGAAATGACCTTTACTGCACATAAAAGGTTTGGTGTAAGCACCGCCACTACTCTTGAGAGCTTCTAATATCTATTACGAATCAGCTATTCCACAAGTGGCTACAGGCTTTCAGTTTAAATAGGATTAGTAAAAACCATTTGTCAAGTGACAGGTCAAAGGGGATGTGCATTAAGCACTAGCTGTGTTCTAATCAGTATCAGGAATGACTACTTGAGTTTACTTGGCATTTTCCCCATACACTTGGCATTATACCCTATCAGAGCTAGTTCTCCACTAGGGCTCCCCTTAAGAATTAATCCTCAAGCAGTTCAGCTCCATTGAACGTCTGGACATTCCAGTGGATTGTTTCTTTCACATCTGCCTCCTCCAAAAGCAAACAAACATTCAATCAAACAACAAGATGATGTTCTGCAAGACTCTTCTATCCAGATTCAGAACCTTGAATAGCAACTTATTTCTGAAACTCTCAATGCACATCGGGTGACCAGCTCAGCCAAATGCCGGCTTAAACAGCATAGTGCCAACTTCATATTTTTAAGCAAGTCCCATAAAACCAGGTCAAGGGCAGTTTTCTCTTTAGAAATTGGCATGATTTAAGATTCAGTCCAATTGTTTCAACTCTGGACTGATAAAAGCGTAATCTAGTTCTTAAACCCTCCTAAAGAATTCCCCAGGCTATGGCTGCCTGAGCAGACAGGTGACACAAGAAGCAGAATCTGACAAAGCAGAAAAGCAGAAGCCATGATGTTCATGTAATTTTGACCTTTAGCACTGGAACAGTTGGCTGCACCTGAAGCCCACGAGCACACCATTTCATGCTGCTCCCTGACCCAGACAGCTGGCTCACAGCCACCTTGCTTGGCCTAGCCTGCAACTGATCACTCAGGTACTAACTACTCAGCCACAGAAGGTGCAGTTACAGACAGATGTGAGAGTTCAAAGGCTCATGACAATGCCAAGTTGGTCCTAATGCTACTCCAAGATGCTACCTGTGCATGACCAGCCCATATTTTACACTTGCTCCTAGCTCCACTCACTACCACTTCAGGTCTCATGCAGCCCACCCCCCCAGTCTCCAAAACCAGTCAGCGTACTACTTAAACCAGTCACTCAGGCATCAGGTCTCAAACATGCAAGGGTTCCCTGAAGGTAACCAGACTATGGAAACTGCTTCCAGGGGCAGAATTAGGTCTCAGCTCCCACTGAGGTCCAAGAGACATCCAGCATAAGCATCAGATGGTGTACTGACACCCAGCACCTGAGGAGTACCTCCTGTAGGTAGCACAGTACCTAAGCTAACAGGCTGAAACCAGCCCAGCAGCCCCAATAAAAAGCCACCATGCCTGGGCACACACAGTTCTGTATTCACCTTGCAGACTGCCCTGAAGCGTCAGTGCCTTCCACTGATGACTCTGATCTGCCACATGACCATCCTGCTGCATGCAGCTCAACAATTGACGGTTTAGGGCCCTATTGTCAAAAGCTGGCCCCAGAACAGAAACCAATCAACAACGACCAAAGAAGGCTTTAACACAAATCCCCCAGATGCACATCCTATGGTAACTTCATTCAGTAAGAGCCTTTATTTCCTCTTCTCCCCAAGCTATGACAAAACCAAGAATATGTCCCAAAGACTAGATTTTACCCATACCATTCGAGCCAAAGTGCCTAACAAATTGCTGTGCAGTTATCACAGTCTTTGTCAAGTGACCCTCAAAGTCCTGCAGGAATTACCAGATTTCTTCTGATATTGTCCTAATATTATCCATTAAGTGGCCTCTCAGGCACAAAGTTGCACTAAGCTGCTGCATGGAGTAGCTACCCAGCAAGAGGCCCCACATATTAAACTCACCTTTCTGCATCACTTGGTCCACCATGCTGCTTGCCCTCAGGGTTGAAGTGAGCACCTGCACTGGTACACCCTGAAACAGAACACAGCCATCAAAACTACCTTTTTTTTTTTTCAATAGCCAATTTAAATCTGTTGCTTATACAATACACACCAAGCGAGTCCTCCTATATCCAGAGGCAGTGAAGTCAGTAATGATGAAATAGCTAGTCTCCTGTTAGATGTTCTACTAATCCTCTGGAGGTAAGTAACCTACTACAGACTTAGAAATTTAATTAAGTAAGGTTACTCATTCTGTAACACTCTGGGTTCAGTTGAAAGCTTTCTAATTTCTTAATACTAGGTTAACAGAGTATTTAGGTCAGTGCTTGGTATGTCAGATCTTGAACACAAGCCTAAACATGTTTAAAGTATTAAATGGGAATCAATTCCTTCAGAAATGTCATAATTTCTTAACACAGATGTGCAATGTACCCAAGTACTAGTTGCTGCTGCAACACTAAACAAAGCTCTTTAAAGGCGAGAAATCACATTACAGCCATAACTCAAAAGCTTAGACAGACATCTTACCATTTGTATTGTCACCAAATTCATGGACATGGAAGCCATGATCTCCGTCAGCCAAGCCACTGATTCTTCCAGTAACTTTTACTGGTCCATTGCCCTTTAATGGAGAGAATTTATGATCACCAAATGACTACAATATTAAATGGCCTCGGGTCGAATAAAGTTTCTTAGTCAACAGGATACACTAGAGACTATACTACAAGTTCAGCTACTAAGATATGAACAATTACCTTACATTAACTGATTCTATATGCCAATACTCTATTGCACAAATTGTTCGCATTTATTTAGTAGCCTAAAATATGCTCTTCCTATTATGCATCAACAGCAAAATGAATGCCTTTTATTAGATCACTTGCTTTTGAGAATGATCATGTACTTCCATCTGGAAGCACAAGTGACCCTCAGGTCATTCCTCCTCCACAGACACAGTATTTCCTGTCGCAGCCTCAACTCCCTTACCAAGTGTAAACAACTGAGTGCTCAGAAGGGCTCTGGCCACTGGACAACCAAAGCTCTGCTAAGCCTCACTCTGACAGCGGTAAACACGCTCTGTCGGCAGCGTAAGGCCGGCCGCAGGGCTGAGGGCACAGCCACAGTAACAGAGGAAAACAGCCTCCAGGGGAGGGAAAAATATGTAGATCCTAGAAGAAAAGTGTTTGCAGAAAAGAAAAAAAAAAAACAACCTGCTGGTGCTTCTCCCCATGTCACTATTTTAGGACGTGTCTGTAAAAAGAGATGTTTTTTTATAGCTGGAAGAAATCAGAACATCAGAAGATCACAGAACAGAAGCCTAACGGAAGTTTTTGAAGTGAGGCTGCCTGAAGCGCCGCGTCTCCTCAGGGCGCAAGCGCCACCACGGATGTGAAACGCAGGAGCGGGGGCCCAGCGTCGCAACAGCCCGGGGACACCCAGGGGCGACAGAGCAGCAGCCCCACTCCCTCCCACCGCAGCGGCCCAGGCCAAGCCCGCCCAGCGCAGCCCCCACGGAGGAGGGGAAGGGAGAACTGCGCCGCCCGGCCCACGCCATGACTCAGCACCGCGGCCGGGTGAGCCTCAAGGGGACGGGGTCGCGCCCACTGCCGCCGGCCTTGCCTGCTGCTGGAAGTGGATGACGCCCTGCACCGGGCCGTCCCCCTTCATCACACACACAGCCTTCAGCGTCGCCATGTTCCCGCGGCGGCCGGAACGCGGCACCGAAAACACGCCACAGCACCCAGCGCCTGAGGGACTAGGGGTCCGCCCCTCCTGCGGCCCTTATATAGGGCGGCCCGTCAGCGCCGCGGCCAATCGCGCTGCGCTCGCGGGTCTCTCCGCGCAATAATTACGCGGGGTTCGGCCAATGGAGGCGGGCGTGTTGCGACAGCGCGCGGGTAGGCGCCAATCAGCGGCGCTTCGCCCCTGGGCCTAGCGGGCGGGCGGGGGAGGTGGCGCTGGCGCTGGTCGCTGGGAGATGCGTTGTGTGGCGGCCGCTGCTGCTAGGGGCTGGTGAAGCGGGGCTGGGCGAGCAGGGCCCGGGCCCGGGCGAGCTGGGCAGCGAGGGAGCAAGGGCGCGCACCGCGGGTGGCCGGCCTCCGCGCTTTGGCCTGCACCGCGCTTGCACTCGAGAGCCAGGGGGAATTCGCTCCTGCGTTTCACATCCGTGGTGGCGCTTGCACCCTGAGGAGACGCGGCGCTTCAGGCAGCCTCACTTTAAAAACTTCCATCAGGCTTCTGTTCTGTGATCTTCTGATGCTATGATTTCATCCAGACATAGAAAAATCTCTTTTTACAGACACGTCCTAAAATAGTGACATGGAGAGAAGCAGCAGCAGGTTTATTTTCCTTTTCTGCAAACACTTTTCTTCCAGTATACGCATATTTTTCCCTCCCCTGGAGGCTATTTTCCTCTATTGTTGTGACTGAGGTGTTTGGTATCACGAACTCTCATCTGAAATGAATATGCAGTTTTGAAGTTGCCCGTTAGCTGCATTTTAAAAGAGTCTCCTTGCCCAGCAAATGTTTTGTAGAGAAACCATCAAAGTTACAATCCAAAGCTGGTGTTGCTCAGCTGCTGACTTTTCTTAGAGTCACCTTTGCACATAGGCAGACCATATTAACAAGGTGGATATGCAGTATTGCAGATCAAGAGTTCTGCTTAAAATAGAAAGCGTCTTGGTGTAACCGTGGACCACTCCTCGTGTGAGGGATGTGTAAAGGTGAGATGACAAAATAGATTCTCTTCATGCTGATAATGCTGGCAAACCCTAGACTCCAAGGAAAGGTTAACATCAGACTTGGGGGGCGTACAGCTCTGCAGTTTTATCAAGTGTATAGAACCTTCGAGCTTTTTAAAAATGAAAGAATGCATTTAATTAATTCCTTTGGCAAAACCCATGTTGCTTGTTTTTCTGCTGTGTTGTTGATGGAGAAGTTAAATCAGAAATGCAGAATGATTTTCCAGTACCTGGGTATTTAGGTAACCTGTGTATATGCCCAGATGGTTTCATGTCACCTGGTTGAGAATGCCATATGGTCAGAGAAGGACGTACAAGGTTTGTTTCCCGCATCAGACTCAACCATGACACCTGAGTCATGGCTCAGGTGACATGACTGAAACAAACAGGAGTTTGTTTGCCTGAGGCAGCTGGGAAAAAAAAAAAAAACAACACATAAATCCATGGAGACTATTTGAGAGACAGACAAAGATTTGTAGTTTAATCGTAGAAAGAAGCTGAGAGAGGAGAGCTGGACAGCTTCTTATCTAGGAAGCATCTTGGCATCTAGTGAGTTACACTCCCTAGAGTTTCATTCTTGATGTGCCTGGAGAGCAGAGACTGGAAATGACTTCTGAGCAAACAGGTCTGTGCTCGTGGCACAATCTGCGGCACTATAAGTGCTTGCTAGATCGAGAGGAAAGATTCCAGTGCCCTCAAGGCAAATCTTGTTTGATTTTAAGTGGTTTGTAAATTCAAAGGGATAGTACTAATTCATTTGATTTTTAGTCATCTTTGGCTTCCCATGTCACTATCTTTATTTGTCAGTGCCCTTTCATAAAGAGGGGCATCCTGAGTGCTGTGCTATAGTGCTTTCTCTTATTTTTAGGCCTATCTCCAAATACACCTATGTTTTTATCAGATGGGTTTATTCCTTCCTGGATGTAAGTTTTCAAGATCTGCCCTTCTTTGTGCCTCTACATGAATGTAGGACAAACAGATGGATAAAAGCCAGGTGTGTCAGGCTTCTTAATGTGAAATGAAATAATCCGAAGTAATGATTTCAGAGATTTATTGCATTAGGCATCAATGTCATGTTACGTGTGAGGGTACACTGAAATGCCCCATGCCGAATTTAGGCAGAATGCAGCTAACAAAGCTGACATGCTAGGAGACAACATGGTGAAAAGATCAGCAGTAGGAGACTAAAGGAGAGATATGAATGTCGAGGGCTAATACAGAAAAATTTGTATGGCACATGCAAAAAGAGATCAGGAATCTTATCGAGGTCATGGCCTCACCCTTTAGCGTGTTTTCTATTACCCTTTTCTTTTACAAGTACAATAGAAATACACAAGTATTAGTTAACAGGTGTACTCTTTCACATAAGTGTTATACAAGAAGCTAGGGAGAGGTTTTTGTTTTGTTTCCCCCTGCATACTTCCTTTTAACTCATTTGCTTTCTTAAATGTCACCAGTAGGGAACTTTTTTTTTTTGGTGAAAAATCCACCCCAAATAAGCTGAACAGCATGTTATTTCATTATTTGGAGTACCAGAGGCAGAGAGGAAAGAAGAAAAAGTACATTACTAACTTTGATAGCAGGAACTACACTAAGACACAGGATCTGACAGGCGTAAGAGTGACACCTCTTGCAACTCTGGCATGTCATTTGACATCTCTCTTTGTCCTGTACCCTGGTTCTGCTATCCCAGCTCAGAAGAAGCATCGAGCTTGGGCCCAGCTGCACCTTTATAAGCAAACTGGTGATATATTGGACTGATGTGGGGCCCAGAAGGTTGAAATGCACACAGGAGGGACAGACGTAGGGCTGGGTGGACGCACAGCTCTGTTTGCTTGCCCTGTTCTGCAGTTGCCTGCAAAGCATATCTGTTGTAGCAGAGGAGTGAAACAGGTTTTCATGTTGATCAAATGAGTTGCTGTCACTGCCTAAGGGTATGTGCACAGGGTTCTCTGAAGAACAACATGATTCAAGATAGTCTTTGTTGTTTCCTAATTTGCCAACTTCAAGGGCAAATGGTTAACAGAAGTCAAATCTGTGTAGACAGAAGCTAATAAACTTCTAAACAAAATGTGCAAAAGTAACAAAATAAAAAAATGTACTGTAAAAATATAGAATCATTTTGACTTGAAGAGACCCCCAGGATCATTGAGTCCAACCACAACCCAACCCCACCCCATCAAGCATAAAGCCCATGCAGCACATTATCACGCTTTCTGATCAAAATTTTCTAGGGATTTAAAAATTAGAGGGAGAAAGTGTTGAAGGTTTTGGTTCCCGTGGCAACCATACCTCTGGTGCCTTGTGCAAATATGTAGTATTTTCTACTTCTGATGGCTCTTCTGGAAAAATACATGGTGAAAATAAAACTGCAGTGGTAAATACCACTTCAGATTGCCTGAATTTGTGTGCATAGGTGGTTGCTCATCAATGTTGCTGTCCACAAATCTGCATTAATGTAATTTTTTTTGTTTATTCTCTTACATTAAGAAAAGTAAACAGAAACTGCATGGATTTTGAATAATGGTCCTTTGCAAGGGCCTGCTACATCCTTTGATGTATGCCTCTGGAGGGGACACCACCATTAAGATAAGTCCGGGTGTGCTCATCCCAGCACGCAGGAAAGCAGATAGCTGAGCAACTCTTGTTACATGAAGGTGGTGAGCAGCGGCTTCCCAGTGCTGTAGTAGACAGGGTGCATGGTCTTGTCACCTAGATATTCTCTGTGGAAGCTGCATTTCCAATGTTGGTGTGACCATGCACTGTGGCACCCTAGAAGACTTGCTGCATTTGAGAGTTGCCTAGTGCACAGAGAACACAGTATATGCTTGTTTTGTTCAGGCTTGCTCAGTAAGGAGGGTGTTGCATCACATACAGATTATTATTCTGTGTTGTGAATGGTCTGGAAGAGGCTTGTGGGTTGATTTGTTTTTTGGGGGTTTGTTTTTTCCTTTGGGATCCTACAGTCTAGATGCTGGAACCTCACTGTCTAATGCTTTGTCACTGGACCCAGCTGTCTACACATCAGTGTCTATCACCACCTGAGATACTCCAGGTTGTCTCCTCTGGCCTCTAGCTGCTACAAAAGTGGTCCTGGAGCTGCTGTTTCCTACCTGCCAGCCCCCTGTACATTCCTGGAGGCACTCTACAGCATCTCAAAGAGCACTAGGTACATACACTGAGGAAACAAATCAAACCCTGAGTCTTTTTGTCGTCCTGAATAAGACATCATGTGTCATTAAAGTCTTTCCATTTGATTACATGTGGGTAATGGCACTTCCCTACCCCTAAGGGATGCTGGGAGAGGTAATTAACTGAGTTTATATTTGCGGAGTATTTTGAAGATGAAATGTGCTTTGGAAATTATTAAGCATTATTTCACTAGAAACTTTTGTGATGGTGGCTCCCTAGTGGAAAGCCTGCCGTTCCAATTAAGGGGTGGTGGTGCTGATAACCGAAGCGTTCGTGTAATTAACGCAGAGCCTGCTGGAAAACCTTTACATGGGACATACAAGATTAAAAAGTCCCTTGTCCTCCATTGCTTGACAAGCTGAGTAAACTTGAAACATGAGACTCAAAGGAGAGGTTGCGTAAATGTTGTTGAAGACCTTTGTACCCAGCATGGGGCTTGCAGCTGCCAAGTTACTACAACCCTTCTAGGGCACTGGTGCTATTCAAGGTCTGTCTACTGTTTTTTTTTAATTTTTTCTTTCTTTTTTTTTTCTTGATAAAACTCACCAAGGGCTGACTTTAAGTATTTAATGCAGTGCCAGAGCTTGTGCATGTTATTCCAGTGTGTATTTCTAGTGAATTCAGTGGATCGTACAGATCCCCTGCTGAACCACGTGTGGAAGCTGACAGAGGGTGGTCTGTGACAGCAGTGCAAACCCGATGCTCAGCATCCCCGCTTGCCTGTGCACCCCATATCTGAAGGAAATGGGCAGTAGGTGCCTGTGTGGGGCAGCTGCAGTCGCAGGAGAGGCTGGTCCTGACAGTACCCGCTGGGGGAATTTTAGAACAGGTTCCTCGCAGCTGCCAGCTCTGCACTGAAAGGCTGACAATTTTTCAAAGGTGTTCGTAAGGCTGTGATAGTGTTTGCCTCCGTCTTCCTGAAACAGGAGAAGTAGCTCATAAGAGAAACTCAGTCCTTTATTTCTGCTCAAAAGGCTGCGTGACCTTTGGTTAAAAAAAAACCCGAGGAAGTGAGGAGCTCCTGCCAAGGACAGCCGATCCTGCAGCGCCTCGCTCAGAGCTCGTGGGCCAGAGCTCCCGCACACCCGGCAGCCATCAGGAGAGTTTCCCCATCGAAACAGCCTGACAGTCTGAAACTGGGAGCACGAAGCAGCAAACAGTGACTGGCAGGACTGTCATATGCAAGACAGGATGGATACACACATTAATCCTTTGCATTCTCTGGGTGTTTGCAGAAAAAATACTTGGCAGTGGTCTTTATGGGAACTCATGCTATAGCATAGACAACTGCAATTAAATGGAATTGTGGGGAAACACAGCTGAAGTTTAAAAGAACTTTTAAACTATTAACTAGATTTTTTTGTTGTTGTTTGTATAATGAGCTTGAATTGTTCATAAAAAATTAAAAAGAATATTTTGCTTAAGATAATTAAAACCATAGTTTGAGGCCTTGTTCTCCTGCATATACCTATTTTAAACTAGTGTTGCTCCATTGCATGCAGTCCCCGCCTCAAGCAGTTTATTTGCCCACTTGGATTACAGACAGAGAAGCACAACCACAACCAGCAGCCACAAAAAACAGCTGCTCCGGTGTGCACCCCACTGAGGCGATGGGTACCCCTCCTGCAGCTGTGGCAGCCCCCACGTCCTGTTGCTTCTCATGGAGTGGAGCACAAGCATGTGGCAAGGCCCGGGATTGTGTGCTACAGCTGGATTCACCGGAGCAAAAATCAGGCCTGGAGAGTTTGGGTTTCAGCCATCACGGGAGCACAGGGCTGCTGGTGTGGCCAATGTAAGGCAGACCAAAGTCCCGTGAGCCCTTCACCCCATTCCTGGCAAATGGGCAGATCTTGTGGCTGTGCCAGCAGAGCTCCCTGGCGTGAGGCCAGGCTCTTGGCCAGCCCCACGCCAAGCCCAGGAGCAGCAGAGCAGGAGGTGCTCCAGCTCCCGCATGGTGGCCAGTGTTTATCAGGCATTTGCAGCGTCAGGAGGAAAAGGGGTACACGTGTGTTTGAAGGTACCTGGTGGTGGCTGGCAAGGCTGCTTCTGCAGGGGAGCAGAAACAGGACTACAGCGCAAAGCACACTTCAGGTTACTGGTGTTTAAAGTTTTTGTCATGAAAAAGTGAAAACATTACCTTTGAAACTGGTCGAAGACAGAATATTGTCAAGAAAGGTCATCTGAAATAAGTTTGGTTTTTTTTTATTAGAAACTGTCAAAATGTTTATGCGTTCAGGAATATTGTTTTGTCCACTGAAAGGGTTCAGGCACCTAAATAGACGCAACGCCTTGTGTGTGTGTACAAATATACATTAGGAAAATATATTTAAAATATTAACTAGGGTAAAAATCAAGTCCAAAGAAAGCCTATACCCTTTCATACAATATATGTATGTTATATATGATGACCTGCTAAGGATTTCATTCACAGCGTAGAAAAAGAAAAGCTTATTCTTAGATTTTTAGCTAAGTTTTTATTTGTAAAAGTCCTTATAATTTTAACTAAACTCTTAATGTCACTTGATATATAAGTTGTTTTGCAAATCGCAACCCATATAAGAATATGCCAGAGGTAACTTTCCATGAAGTTTCATTTGGATATACTTTTCAGCACTTGCTGACACAAACTGTTCTGCACTCTCACATTTACATTTTACTAGTACAGCAGGTGTCAGTACATTAAAGGATGAGGTTGTTTGTTTGTTTGTTTTTCCCTTAACTCAGCTGTGTTGGGTAATCCTAGATATGCAATTGCTTGATTCAGTACAAAATCACGGTGAACATGTTAATTAATATGCAATTAGAAAATACCTAAATGGTACAACCGTGTAAACTATCCAATTTCTGCAGTGGGAAAACAGAATGCATGTAGGCAGATGTCCAGAATTAAAAAAAGAGTGTTTTAATTTGGATTTTGAAACGTGTTATTTCTTCTCTGGGGTCACTGTTGGTTGGGGAGTGGCTGAGTTCTTTCACAAGCAAGAAGCAGAACTCAGCTTGGTTTTGTACATCTGTAAATGAAATGAGGTTTCTGGGTGTTGTTTTAATACAAGCAATTAATAATTGGGAATGCAGCTGCAAAAGGCATTAGTCAGGTATTCTAATACCATTTCCACAGTACCATGTAATTAATATTCATATGACCACTTTGCATCTGTTAGAACATTTTTTCCATAGGAGAGCAGACTTCTCCAGCCTCGCGAAAAGGACGAAGTGCACCACAGGAGGCAAGTGTGCAGACTTTGCACCCAGTGTGCACACCGGGAACCATCATCCCTCTGGGTTGTATGATCTGGAATGCCTTCACAAAATGTGGTCAGATACACAAGCTCCCGGTCAGGACTTGGGCAACGTCATTGTTGGGTGGAGGTGTTTAAAAAGTGTATAGATGAAGTTCTTAGGAACATGGTTTAGTGCTAGAGTAGGGTTATGGTTGGACTCTATGATCTTGAGGGTGTCTTCCAACCAAAATGATTCTATGATTTGGTGGAGAGAATAGAAAGTCCCCTTCCACATTCACTTGTAAGTGTTGAGGGATTTTATGAGCCTGGCTGTAGGTCTCCCCCAGGGCCAAACTTTGTCAGTGTTCTGGAACAGGCTGCAGCATCCACTGAAACCTGCATCTGCACTGAACCGCATCCAGCCCTGCTGGTACACTCCTCAGCTTGCTGGTGCGGGGGACTCTGCATGGGCACACGGGCCCAGCGGGACAATGCCCTTACTTTTCCAGAACTGGAGTAATTTAAACCTCCTGATGGTCTCTGGCAGGCAGCCCGCTGCGTCACATGCCAGCTCAGCTATGCTGGTCCGTCCACAACTGTGGAGGGAGATGAGGTTTTGGCACCCCTGCTGGAGAGCAGCACTGCTTCGTGACTTCATGTGTAGTTATTGCCTCATCTCATCCTGTCAGCATGATCCAAGCTAATTTGCACACTTAATAGCTGGAATTTTCTTGCTGGGATCACTCTGACATGATGTGCTTAAGGAGTGACTCCACATGCAATTGTGCCGGGAAGTATGAGGGACAAGGACAACCTTTGCTCAGGGCAGACTGAAGAAGCTGCTCGGCACAGGAGGGTGCAATGTAGCCACCACCATGGAGTGCCAGATGCTGCTCCTGACCCAACTCACCACCACAAGTCTTCACCGCAGCCTCAGTTGACACCCGTCTGGGGACCACCTGAGCCAGCCAGTTTCCACAAAGTAATCCTCATGCCTTTTTTACAGAGAATCCTAGCTGCCACCAGTGAGTGCCAGCCACGGCACTAGGATCTGGGCACGCACCAGAGATGGTCCTTTTAGAAACGCACTGTTCTGCAGAGGTGTAATGATCAACATGAGGCCATTCACTTCAAGACATGGAATACTGCAGCGTGCTTTCTGAGCCTCTCTCTCATTTCAGTCATGGGTGGGCATTGCCCTCTGGCAGCCCTGCTTTCTGGCAGTGCCACGCACCCACCCACTGACCGGGATCACAGCAGCTCAGAGCTGGCGAGTAGCTTGAAGGGACTGCCATCAGGAAGCACGCAAAGCCATCTGCTGCCTAATTTCCCCCAGAGCTATTGGCTTTTCATGACATCCATCCTGAGCATTGTCACTGTATTCTGGAGAAACAGCAATCGCAGCAGCTATTCCTGGGTCACTGCAGGGACGCTTGTTTCATCCTGCCATCTGTGGGAGGAGCAGTCACCGGCACCATGGTGGGTTTGCTCCACTACACTGGGGGAGCACGCAATGCAGGCAATTCGTGCACAACCACCTCAGCTACATCAGCTGTGTGCACAATGCACTTGTATTTCAGATCAACCTCCCTGCTGTGAAATTGGTTACAGCTGAACTGATAGAGACAGCACCCGTTCAGGGGTTTTGGGTCGTGTAGCTTGGTTGTGCCTGGTACTGAGGAGCTGAGGAAGTGCGGGTGGTGCCTCTGAGACGGTTTGTTGCCAACACAGAAGACATTATCTGGATGGCTGGGACCTGGTGTACACCTGAGGATGGCAGGGGAACCTTTTAGCCTTCATCTTGAGGTCCATGTGTAGAACACAGCCTCAGCTAACAAGAGCTCCCATCACAGAAGGCTCATCTCTGTGCTCCTTGGTGAGTCATGCCTCTTTTCTCCCCAGATACCAGCCCTGCTTTGGTTTGACTGTGGGACCCTCAGCTCCTCTCTCTTTTAAGCCATCACCCTGCTTCTTTACAGAGTTTTCTCTTGTCTTTCACCTCAGCAGCCTCGGCACACCAAACTCTCCCTCTGTGCCCATGAGAGCAGGCATCAGCCTGCCTGCCCAGGCCAGGACTCCTCACCCCTGTAGGGCATGAAAAAAAACTGAAATGTTTTCTGTCTGAAAGCAGAAGGACAATACCCGCAACGAACCACCTTCCTGCTTTCTTCCCTCACCCTGAAAGTGGGAACTCACTGCGAGTTCCCTGCACAAACGCTTGAGTGGATGCACAAACATGTCCTGGCCAGGTTTTGTTATCCTGCAGCTCCATCTTCTCTATCTCAGCAGATATGGTAGAGGAGCAGACCAGGGCAGGATGCCAATGACCGTGCTTTGGCTGCGATGGCGGTTGGCCGATTGGGTTTTTGGAGGATGTAGCGGTAGGTGCTGGGCTAATCTCTCTAGTACAAGCCATTGCAACTACTACTTTCCTCCTACCAGCCGACACTGAGAGTTCCTGTTGTGCCCGGCTGTTTTATAAGGGCTACATGGAGGCAACAGTGTGTGACCATGTAACACAGTCACAGAAACAAATAAAGCAAAATCATTTTTGCGCTGTGCACCAAATTCACGTCAGTACATTTCCCTCATGGCTCTTGCCTGAGGGCACTCACTGTACAATGGCAGGACAGCTTTTTGTTTCAGGTACATTGAGAAAGATCAGATACAAACTCAGCAGCATGTACAACATTTATGGGGATTACTTCACAGAGACTAAGCTCTAGATGATACTTTCTAAAGAAAACAGAGGTGGGAAGGGAAAAATGTGCTTAAAACAAGCTGAATAGAACATATGTGTTGTTCCTTACCGTTTTTTCAGTATAAGCCTGGACTCTGATAAGACCAAGCGCAAGAAAAACCCTCTGTATGAATGACTGCAGACAGCATAGGGGGAAGAATTTAGAGTAAATATTTGTTTTGGTCAATTCAGGGTTTATTAGTGATGGCAAGTGTGTTAGTGTGTGCCAGCCACTGGATGGCATTAGCGGTCCAGGTTTCATTTGACAGAGTCTACCGTCCACAGTTCCTCTATGCTTCACTTACTAAAATACCGGAAAATTCGTAGTAGCTAGAAAAACAAGATAACCAGGCACACTGATTATTTTATACATACACACAACTGCCCTTGCCCTCTCTTACGTAAATATTACCATCTTCATTCTTCTTTAGGATACCCACAAGTGAGAGAAGAAATTCCAGCTGCACCTCATAAACCTGTAGATCAACCACCAGCTTTTCTGCAACGCCCACTGACTTTCTGCAGCCCATCTCATCCCAGTTTTGGGCACTTCATTTTTAGCAGTGTTGGGTTCAGGTGGGCCCTGCTCAGCAGAACCAGCACTGTGCAAGTTGCTGGTGTGTGGCCCTGGGAAGTATTTAGGTCTTCAGGCAAAGTCCTCTGCGAGGAACCCCTGCACCTATCTGCTAGGCAGTCAGATCTAGGGACTGTGAGAAACCAAAGCCCAGTTGAGCCAGACAAGGTTTTATAAATAATGCATAATTCTCTGTTCGTGCATATATCACTCCCATTTCAGTTATAATGAGACCTAAAAGGAACATTTTGAGAAGACGATCCTTGCTCTATTAAACAAGAACAGTTGTGGCAGGCTCCTTATGGCCCTCCTCCCAGTACATCCCTTTAACCAGCCAACATGCTTCATGTCTAATCCCATTTTATACAGATTCCAGCTTCAGACCATCCACCAAAAGCAGCACTTGGCTAAGACCTAATGGTTTGTTGGACATGCTTGATGATGTTAAGATTTGTGGGTGAGGGGTCTGAGGAAGCAAAGGGAAGAAATGAGGTAGGCTTATCAGCTCAACAAAAATAAATTTGCCCTTTTAAAATTAGGTCTGTAATTTGGAAACCTTGATGACTCTTTAGCTGTGTGAAAATACAAACTGTGGAAAAAAAAAATCTTCTTCCTTATCCCACAATGCCTGGGGTGAATTTCTGGGAGTTTTCTAGAAGAGGGAATCTGCGTCACAAGGGCCAAAACCAACTATTCTGAAAAGAGATCAGAAAGCCTTCACATTTGTACAAATGATTGTTCTAATTCCTCTGGGGACACAGTGGAGATCTTTATATGGCACCTCATATCAGGCTGTAATAAAAACAAGAGGCATAAGGACTTGCTTATGAGGAAAAAACATCCTTGGCAGAACTGGTTCCACAGTTTGTCATGTTCACCTGGTCTGTCAGTGGAAAGGGGATTTTTAACTGAATGGCACAGAGGTACTTTGTGAGTTTTCTAATATTGTGATAATCATGTACTGTTAACAGCTTCAGGAAAATGGCGGGATGCGACCTCTTGCCCTTTGGCAACACATAGGACCTCACCAGGACAGAGGGAAGTGGGGAACATAGTAACGCCACATAACAGAAGCCCTCTTGTATGCATGAGATGGGAATACCAATTTAGGCACCACCTGGCTCCTCCAACATACCATTTCCTCATTACACAGACCACTAAATAATCAAGCCTGCTTCAAAAATGAAAGCGGGGATGAGCTGATCCCATAACAGGATTTAGTAATGAAAAGGTGCAGGAGCAGTGCTGGCTGGCACACGTTTCATGTTGCTGGGGCTGAATTCCACATGGAGCCTCCAAGGTTTTTGCCTCCCCCTCTCCCTTGGCTCAGCCAAACCACTGTGGGAGCAGTGCTGTGGCTGGTCATATGCACTATGCTTAGCACAGAGCCATTTTGCTCCCTCTGTTTCCAGCACAGACACAGGCTGTAGTTTATCTGTGTAGGCAGAAAACAAGTGTCCATCATGGAGAAGCCATTTGCTGGAATCAGAAAGTAGAATGACTGATTACCTGCATTAGTCTGGCAGGGTTGAGTTATGGGACAACAGCGAAAGTGTGTGTGTAAATAGAAATAATGGAACTAATAAACACAAATCAATAGGCACAAGTGTTCAGCAGCACCTAACACCCTCCGGTACCCTCTGAAGTGGGATCTAACATCCATCACAGCAGGCAAGGGCAAGATGGATGGGTCTGCTCTCAGCCCAGCCAGTTCTGGACTCCTGAGCTACCATGACTGCACTGGTAAATTGCCTACATTAAACCATCTCAGAGGTTTAGGGTTCAAGCAGAAAACTCAAAAAATCCTGAATTCACAGAAGTCAAGTGGTTAAAACTGTCCCACCTTGACATCATCCTGGAGGATGCATCTCTAGAGAACCTAACTCAGAGTCTGGCTTCACCTGCTGTTTTCCCACAAATCTTACAGCACATGTTCTGGCTTGTGAGCATCCCTGCAGCATAGCACTTTAGTCCCTAGCTCCTCAAGAGGACCGAAGGCATGTCTACACTTGCTGAGTACAGGAGGACCAGGGAGTAAATTCAAGCAGTGGTTTCCTGATTATCTGCACTGAGTAGTTATTAGGTCAATGTTTTAGATCATTTCAATCAGCCCTTCCAAGGCAAATCTGCCAGCAGAGCAGGCCAGCCCATAGCCCTGCACAGGGGATGTGCTGTTTAGCTGCTAGGCCAGGATTTGGTCCTTGCTTTTCTTCCCTCCAGCAGCGCAAACATTGTCCAAAGTGACAGCAAAGACTTTGAGACCTTCCTCCCTTCTAGGCTGGAACCACCCATGCAGTGATTGTGGTGGGCTCTCCTCCCACTGAGACATGGCACCAGTTAAAGCCTCTGGCCCAGGGTCAGAGCAGCAGTCCTCTTCCAAGACAATGTAAACCATAATCTCTTCTCTCCTCCTCCCAGCACATGTTCAAAAGCTGAGTTAGCAACAGAGATCCAACCCAGTGCTTTCCCACAATGGCCAAGAGTCAACAATTTAGGTGAGACATGTATGCAAGGAACTGTCTCTTCTGACATGCTTCACTTTCCAGCACATCTTAACTGTATCTTGCATCCCTTTCAAGACCATGTCCTCCCAAAGGGACTATAGATGTGAATGCCTGAGACAACTGCTCAAAGCTTGTAGTATCTATCTGCCCAACCACTTGTTAAGCTGTGCCTTAAGTTGCAGTAGATGAATACACATTCTAGGTTGACCTTGGGAACTGCCACGAAAAAACACCAAACAGGTATTACACCCGAGATGCTTGTGGTACCACAAGGAGTAAAAATGACACAGCTTTGCACTGTCTGCTTTATTTGTTTATTTTGAGGAAAGGCAGTGACCCCATCAGTGGCTACCTACAGAAACAGTGATGCTAAGCGTGGCTTAAAAACATAGACAAATTGAAGGAAAGCTCTTTGAGCTACCTCCTACTTCCCTCCCAGTTCCTGCCTGCCTTCCTCACTCCACACGTAATCCATGTGGGAGAAGATGGTCTGTAGCAACTCTGACTGCTGTTTTTGCTCTCTGTACTGCCATCTCCAAAGGACTAGGATGCTGGGAATGCTTCCCATTGCTTTCCTCCCTGGGGCAGGCCATGCTCTAACCCACTGTTAAGTAAAAGTTCACTTCTCTCTGGCTTTAATATTTTAAATGAATTATTCAGAGAGTCTGCAGGCACAATCACCTTTTCATAAGGAGTGGGTAATCAGGAAAACATTAATATTTGAGGAAGAAAAGCTCCAGGCTAATGATTTAGACAGGAAGGGCAGGGATACTCTCTCCTGTGCCTTTCATAAGCAGCTGTGTGCTTCTCTACGTCTCACAGTCCTGACACATTATAGCGTGAAGTATTATTAATTCCTCATAAATATGCTTGGATTGTTAGTTTGCCTCAAAAAAGCAAATTGATTCGACATTACTGGGGACAGAAGTCTTAAAGGTTTGGGTGAGGCTTGCTGCAGCCTGCTCACCCTCGAGCAACGGGGCTGCCAGCCCCTTTCCCCTGTCATTCTGCGAGCTGCAAGCATGTTTCCTCAGGCAGCCCTTTCAGGAGACAGGGCAGCAGGCAAGTCCAATGCACTGCAGAGTTACATCCATCAGAGTTGTTCTGCAAGTATGTTTCTGCAAATCGTCGTGCTGCCCAGAATCAGCTTCAGCAATCAGGAAAACAAGTTACAAAGAGCTGTGCTGAATGCTCTCTGCTGCTGCTGCACATGGGCTGGGGAGCACGCAGGTCAAAATCATCTTTCTGCACAGCCATGGCTTCCCAACTTCTCCCAAGTCCACCGGGGGAAGGCAGCAAGGCCAGGCAGGCAGCAGCCCAGACCTCAGCACTGCGAGCCACTGGAGCAGGTAACAGAGCAAGCTTGTAACAGCCCATGCCAAAGCCAGGACCACCACGTCCCCGCTGTTATCAGCATCCAGTTTCACCAGATGATGCAACCGTGGTGGTGCTCGCCCACTGCAAGAAAGCCATCTGATGGCAACACAGCCCCTGGGTCACATGTTAGTCCCCATCTCCCCATGCCCTGGGGGAGCACAGGGGTTTGTGCCCAACTAAGGTGCTGGTGGTCAGCCTCTGACTCTGCATGGCCGGTTGCTGCCTGCTTGCCCCCCACTGTGCTCAGCTGGCGTGGGAGCAGCAGGCCTGCAGCAGCTGCCCCTCTCCTTGTGCCAGGGAGCGAGGGTGAGAGCCTCATCCACCTCAGCTCAGGCTGTACAGGGAAATGCAGCTCTGTAGATCGAGCCAACATTCAAATTTTACACAGACTGTATCTGCTCTCCAGATAGTGATAGTGTGATGTGTGGGCTTTCACTGAGGACTGCATGAAATTTGTGGGCTGTATGAATCCTACGTGACTCTCCAAAGGGGTTCAGTGAAATGTTGGCTCCTGCTGAGCCTCTGTCAAGGGGCAAATTGCACTTGATGCCACTTGTGGGACCAGCAGTCTTTCAGAGCTGCCTGAACCACATATTCCTTGAGGTCTTCCTGTGACTCCAACCACTGTAGGAGGAATAAGTTACCTGGAGGGGACAAAGGAGTGGTGAGGAGAAGAAAAAGAGGCCAGGAGGTTATGAGGTACTACAGTAACAGAGGACACAGAAATGAGAGGGGCTGGAGGAGTCATTTTTCCCTGCTGCTGCCACCAGATGATGCTGCAGAGCAAGCCATCAGAAGCACCGAAGGCCAACTCTGTAGGAGCCTACATACTTGGCTGGTGAGTAATACCATTTTTGAGATAAAACGACGTTTAAACATCCATTCTTATTACTCATACAGGTATTTCTTAGACATAATCTCTGCAGAACATCAGTGCCTCTCCTGAATTACTCAGCTGAACTCTTCCTAGGCCTCACCGTAAAAGGGATTATTGCACAGCACCGGCTGCAAAACCTGCCATTGCGCATCCCCAGCCACCCAAGCAGTCAGGGGAGCAGCACACACATGCACGTACCAGAAGGTTGTCCACACCACTCAGTGCACCAGTGCCCTTGGAAAAATAACATGGGTGAACCAGGCAACTACTAGTCACCAGTATTAACTCCTACAAACAGCCCACAGAGAAAGATGCCCCAAACTGAAAATGTGGGAGGGGGGCATTTTGCATAAAACAGACACTTGGAGAAACAAAACACCTTCAAAAGGTGAATCTGGAATTAACAAATCTACTGGCTAAAAAGACATTTCATCTATAAAGAAGATACTAAATTTTAAGATATAGGTGCTCCTCTCCTACTAGCACTTCAGTATCCTACAAGCAGTATTACTTACCTCTCCTACCACCTCTCCCTTGTGAGCGCTTCACAAGTACTGACTAAACTTGCTCTCAAATTGTCCAGTTGATTAACACAATTCAATTAAACCCAGAACAACCCATCTCGATCTATTCTTAACATGAAAATTGCTGCTTCTATTACAGAAGGGAGGAAGGACTTGTGTGCCTGAAAGCTGCTGTTTCTCAACAGTATCAATGGATTTAGTGACAAAACCTAACACCCACCCAACACCAAACCAAACGGCCTCTTCTTAAAACATCTCATGCTTAGGCATTGCTTTTCCCAATGGCAATGGCACCTTGAGTGTTTTCTGGCTCCTCTCTACTTTCCCCACCCAGTCCTACCTCCACCGTCTCCTTTTTCTGCATTGACACCACCGTTCGTGGTGCCACTTGCTGTACTTTTTACATGATAACTAAACCAGTACAGTAGCTATCTGCTAAGGGAAGGGCCTACTTTCCTTTTCACTGGCACCAGCACCCACCTTTCCATCCTTCCAGCTTGCTCAGGGAGCTAGACCAAGAGAAAACCAATATATTGGAGTTGGAGAGTTAATTTTTGGGTGATTGAGCTTCCTTGTTGCAGGGTCAGATTGCACAAGGCAAACAGTGAGGGAGCGGGACCAACACTACTCCTTTGCACTGTCATTTGCTGTCAAGTGTGGCTTAGATGTGATATGAAGCTGCATCCCAAAAGAAGTGAGATTGGTTAACCTGCCTAGAGGTGCCACAGAAATTTGTGTTCTCAGCCTATGTCTCCTGATGGCAAAGCTGTCTGTCTGTCTGTCTGGTAGGCTTGTCTGTCTTGCTCGGCCATTTATAAGGTCTTTTCATGTATGCACTCCCCTCGCATCTATCTTGCAAAATTGTGGTTATTTCTATCCTCTTAGAATACATCCTTGATGTTTCAGAGAGCACTGGTGTTCCCTATGAAACTGTCATGCACTCAACACACCAGTCTCTTGCTGTTTTATCCCACAACTCTGTGTTAATGTGTTTGCAAACAGAAGGGTGTAAGAGGAAAATGCCACCACAAAGTGTGCCACCCCTGTCCTCTCCTCTGCCGACCTTTGTGAGTTCCTTGTGGTTCCTTTCACAAAGACAGAAGCTAGACCAAAGCCTGATGAGGTTTTAGTGAGGTGGTCACAAGGGTAAATGTCCCCTTTGGGATTTAGTTAAGGACGGTAAATAATTTTCTGTCTGTGACCTACATCGGGGCTGAGGCCAGGTTTCCAGTAGTAAAAGGCTAATACGATAACACAGATTTTGCTTAGGTTTACATGTATGGGTTAAGCTAATCCAGCAAAAGACAAATATTTTCAATGACGGTTCTTTTTTTTTTTCTACTCCTCATATGGGCTTTTCAGTAATGCATTCTTTATCCATAAATTAGCAACGACATTGAAAGAAACCCTTTAATACTATAAACTGACAACAAAATGGGGATTGAAAGCAAGGGCTATTGCCTTCCACATATGTGTCCTTCTGACATGAACAATCATACCCCCAGGAAAGCTCAGATTTTGCCATTATCCAAAGTACTCTGATTTTACATATCACTTCACTCGCAACCAGCAGTGAACAGAGATAAGAGCATTTTTCAAAAGAGAGGCTAAGGTGGTCAGTAATCACAAAGAAGGATCATGGGTCAGCAGGAGAGTACCTGAAGAGCAGCACAAAGGAATTCCAGCCACCCCAGCCAGTACGTCAGCATCACTGAGGGCTCAACTTAGATGTCCCTGTGAAAACACACGTTGCATGGGGAATAAACAAGAGGAGGCAGAGATGTGCGCACACCTGCATGGCTGTGATCTTATTGCCATCACGGAGAGGGGGTGGGATGGCTCCTATGAATGGAGTTTTGGAATGGAAGGATACAGGCTCTTTAGGAAGGACAAGCAGGGGAGGTGAGGAGGTGGTATTTCCCTCTGTGTCAGTGCTCAGCTGGAGTGCATGAGGAGAACGGATGAAGAGCTGACAGAGAGCTTATGGGTCAGGATTAAAGGAAGGGCAGGAACAGTTAACATTATAGTGGGGTCTCCTACATGCCACGCAGCCAGGAAAACTGAACAGATGAGGCTTTCTGTAGACAGATAGGAGCAGCCTCACTTTCACAAGCCCTTGTCCTCATGGGGGACTTCAACCACCCCGATATCTGTTGGAGGGAAAACACAGCAGGGCATAAGAGATGCAGGAGGTTTCAGGAATATGTTGATGATGACTTCTCCAACTGATACAGCAGTCAAAGAGGAGAGCTGCTATGCAGGACCAATTTCTCACCAACAAGGAGGGGCTGGTAGGGAATGTGAAGCTCAAGGGCAGCCTTGGCTGCATTGACCGTGAAATGGTGGGATTCAGGATCCTTAGGGCAGTGAGGAGGGCACACAGCAAGCTCACCGCCTTGGACTTCAGGAGAGCAGACTTTGGCCTCTTCAGGGATCTGCTTGGTAGAGTACCATGGGGTAAAGCCCTGGAGGGAAGAGTGGCCCAAGAAAGCTGGTTAATATTCAAGGATCACCTCCTCCAAGCTCAGGAGTCATGCATCCCAAAAAAAGAGGAAGCCAGGCAAAAAAGCCAGGAGACCTGCATGGATAAACCAGGAACTCCTGAACAAACTCAAACATGAAAAAGAAACCTACAGAGGGTGGAAGCAAGGACAGGTAGCCTGGGAGGAATACAGAGAAATTGTCCTAGCAGACAGGTATCAGGTTAGAAAAGCTAAAGTCCTGATAGAATTAAATCTGGCCAGGGACATCAAGGGCAACAATAAAAGTTTCTATAGGTATGTCAGTGATAAAAGGAAAACTAGGGAAAATGAGGGTCCTCTCCAGAAGGAAAAGGGAGACCTGGTTACCTGAGGTATAGGGAAGGCTGAAGTGTTCAGTGACTTTTTTGCCTCAGTCTTCACTGGCAAGTGCTGCAGCCACACTGGGAGAATGAAGAATCACCCACTGTAGGAGAAGGTCAGGTTTGAGACCATCTAAGCAACTTGAAGGCTCACATGTCCATGGGACCTGATGAGATGCATCTGCAGGTCCTGAGGGAACTGGCAAATGATGTTGCTAAGCCACTATCCATCATATTTGAGAAGTTGTGGCAGTTCATTCAAGATCCAACTGACTGGAAAAGGGGAAACATAGCCCTCATGTTTAAAAAGGGATAAAAGAAAGACCCAGGGAACTACAGGCCAGTCAGTCTCATCCTTGTGCCCAGCAAGATCATGGAGCAGATCCTCCTGGAAACTGCACATGAAAGATAAGGAGGTGATTGGTGACAGCCAATGCAGCTTCACTAAGGGCAAATTGTCCCTGAACAAACTTGGTGGCCACCTACAACAGGGTTGCAGCATTGGTGGATAAGGGAAGAGCAATTGATGTCATCTACCTGGATTTGTGCAAAGCATTTGACACTGTGTCACATGACATTCTAGTCTCTAAATTGAAGAGATACGGATTTTATGGATGGACCATTTGGTGGATAAGGAATCAGCTGAATGGTCACACTCAAAGAGTTGCAGTCAGCAACTCGATGTCCAAGTGGAGACCAGTGACAAGTGGCATCCCTCAGGGGTTGGTATTGGGGCCATTGACATCTTTGTCAGCAACATGGACAGTGGGACGGAATACACTCTCAGCAAGTTTGCCAACAACATCAATCTGTGTGGTGCGGTTGACACACTGAAGGGAAAGGATGCCAGACAGACTTGAGAAGTGGGCCTGTGTGTAACCTCATGAAGTTCCACAAGGTAAAGTGCAAGGTCCTGCACATTGGGGCAATCCCAAGCACAAACACAGGCTGGGTGGAGAATGGATTGAGAGCAGCCCAGAGGAAAAGGACTTGGCAGTGTTGGTTGATGAGAAGCTCCACATGATCTGGCAATGTGCACCGACTGTATCCTGGGCTGCATCAAAAGAAGCGTGAGGGAGGTGATTCTGCCCTTCTACTCTGCTCTCATGAGATCCCACCTGGAGTACTGTGTTCAGCTCTGGGGCCCCCAACCTAAGAAGGACATGGACCTGTTGGAGTGAGTCCAGAGGAGGCCATGAATATGATCAGAGGGCTGGAGCACCTTTCCTCGGAAGACAGGCTGAGAGAGATGAGGTTGTTCAGCCTGGAGAAGAGAAGGCTCCTGGGAGACCTTATAGCAGCCTTCCAGTACCTAAGGGGGCCTATGAGAAAGATGAAGAGGGACTTTTTACAAGGGCATGTAGTGATAGGACAAGTGGTAATGTCTTCAAGTTGGAAGAGGGTGGATTTAGATCAGATATAAAGAAGAAATTATTTACCCTGAGGGTGGTGAGGCACTAGAACAGGTTGCCCAGAGAAGCTGTGGATGCCCCATCCCTGGAAATGTTCAAGACCAGGCTGGATGGGGATTTGAGAAACCTGGTCTAGTGGAAAATGTCCCTGCCCATGGCAGGGGGTTGGAACTAGATGATCTTTAAGGTCCCTTCCAACCCAAACCATTCTGTGATTCTATGAATAATTCATCAAATGCATCTCCTCTTTTACATAATCCTAGGTGCACAAGGATGCGATCCTACTGTTAGCCTTGCAGCAGCCTGAAAATTATTGAGACAAATACTGACTGAAAAAAACAGGGAAGGCAGCATTATAACTTTTGAAGCAGGCAAAGGCCTGGGAGTGCTTCTTCAGGGAGTAATAGATATTTTACACTCACAGAAGCGAACCATCCCTACTAAAAGGGATACCAATCTGGGATAGTTGCTTTCTGGATATGGACTTCAGGGTCTTAGAACCAGCCTGAGTTACTTTTACTTAAAAGCCAGAAAAAAAGCCCTCAATTATTACATTGTTGTTTTCAAATTAAGGAGGCAACAATGTCTGGGTGGTGGTGAACATCTTTTTTAAGCTACAGGCAAAACTGACAGGAAAATAACTAGAAGGCATGAAATTCACTGGTACAGAACAAGTCCTAATTCAATCCAATTTCGACAGACTGGTTAGGACTTCAATGGTAAGTGATCCTTCTGTTAACTGTGTGCAGGACATGAAATGTCAGCTTACATGCACGCAGCAGCACATCCTTGAAAGGATGTACTGGTAAAACCCTACAACTATTTTTCAAAGAACAATTTCCCTGATTTTTTTAAACCCTTTTTCAGTTTTTCAACTTGAAATATTTTCTGCCATTCCTGTATCTCAGGTACACGAGTGCACTGCTCTGGAATAAGAGCACACTTTTGCGTAGAGGAGAAATGTCAAAACGTGCACTACAAAGAGAAAAATGCTTTATTTACAGATAATTAATTTTACAAATAGACAAGGAATGTCTGGAATAGAGAACTTTCCTTTTGAACTTTCCTCATCCATACATACTTTTTGATAAGCAAATGCTATTTCATGTTTTCAATCACAGAATTACTGTTCTTGCAATGAGTTATACTCTGTTCATTGTGAATAGCCAAGTTGTTTTTTTTTCTAAGTGAGCTACTCCTGTATGATCCTGTCAAAAATGACTATGTTTTTTGCAACTCAATAATTCGTAAAGTCAGACAGAATCTCCATAGGAAGATGCTTTACTTCTGCTATGTTACCTGAAAACAAATTTTACTGATGTAGGGCAAATGGTGTTTAGCGAGGGGAGTTTTCTGCTCAGTCCCGCATTCTGCTTCCTTTCAAAATTTTTTGGAGGAAACTGAACTTTTTATGCACACTGTGAGCCAAAAATAACAACTCTTAAATTAGCACTGAGTAGGTGGAAGGGTACAACTAGCACACAAGCTTGCCATAACAGTCTGGATGTATAAATGAAGAGATAGGACTTGACATGCAGAATAACTGGAACTGTCAGATGACTAATGAATTTCACTCATTATATGCCAAGGCCCTCAAAAAGTGGCTAATGAAGTGGGATTACTTTAAAATATACCTATATTAGCTGGCATAAGCCCCAGTTTTGCAGTCAGGTCTGCCGAGGTGCAGCTGCCTGCCCACACATGTCCGACTGCGGGAGCTGCGTCTGACGTTTGCGGGGCTGCAGCAGGGGAGCAGGGCAGCAGCATTGAGAAAGGGGGGGACGTTTCTCCTGCGCTGCTGTTTGATGTGCACGCAAGCCTGCACTGAAGCAGAGAAAAGCCATCCCTGCAGGGGGTTCAGCCTCTCGCCCTTTTTTTCCCCACCTTGTGCTGACATGAGTATCTGTAGAGCATAGCGGTGGATGGGATGCAGGAGCTGGTCTGGGCAGAGGGCAGCCTGCTCCTCCCTCAGACACCTGGAGCTTTCCACAGGAATAAAAATATTCCCCGATCAGGTCTGATGATAGACATCACCTACAGGCTGATACCCCTGACCCTTTTGGTTTGCCCCCGTGCTGGGGCAGCTTCTGAAAAGCACACCAGTGTTTAAGCAGGACCATGCCAGTGCTGTGCACTGTGGTGGCAGGAGGTGACAACACTCATAGAATCACAGAATCATTTTGGTTGGAGGATACCCTTAAGATCATCAAGTCCAACCATAACCTAACTCTGGCACTAAACCATGTCCCTAAGAACCTCCTCTCAATGCCTTTGAAACACCTCCGGGGATGGTGACTCCACCACTTCCCTGGGCAGCCTGTTCCAGTGCCTGACAACCCTTTCTGGGAAGAAATGTTTCCTAATATCCAATCTGAACCTTCCCTGGCACAACTTTAGGCCATTTCCTCTTGTCCTGTCACTCGCTACTTGGCAGAAGAGACCAACACCCTTCATGCTACAACCTCCTTTCAGACCTCTGGCGTTGGACTCTCATGCACCACTGGATGTGTCTTGCTACCATTTTGCTTTACAAGCTGCTAGAAAATGTCCTGGGCTTTCTTTACCTTTAGCTCTTCCTTACGGTTCTTCTCCATATACTGCAGAGGACTTATGGGAGGGAGTAGATACTGGGTGTGAGAATAGCCTGGGCGGTTATACAGTGCTCTGCCATATGGTGCTCTGCTATGCGGTGTTCTGTGGGAGCCATAGGCTATGAAGTGGAAGATACAAGGTGCAACAGGAGCTGCTGGATGACTACCTGATTTATTGCTTCGTGTTTGTCTCAAAGCATGCTGACAGATGTGGGGTTTCTCCTTTGGACACCTATGAAAGTCTGGAGCACCGTGAGCAGTTTTGCCCCTGTACCAGGGGTACACTGGAAGGCTGGAGTGTGGATGGACACAGAGCCAGGGCTTGGAGCTCATGGTGTGCAAGGAGCAAAGGCTGCCCATGAGCTGTGAAACCTCCAGCCTTGAAAATACTCAAACTTTGATGAGGCAAGTCCGTGCTCAACTTCCCTGACTGAAATTTGCCTTGCTTTGAGCAGGAAATTGGTCCAGAGGCTCCCAGAGGTCCCTTCTGACTTAATTTTCCTGTGTTTTACAGTCCCACTGATGCCACCTGTGCTCCATGGAATAAGGAAGATCTTCTGCACCATATTGACTTCCTCAGCTATCCCTAAAATACCTCAAGTCTCCTCTCCCTTCCCCTGACTCACTTCAATTAAGCTGTCTCTGAATTATTTTGCTTACCCTGTGGGGTGGTAGCAGCTTGGTAGTGCCATCTGTAGGTCACGGACAATTCAGCATGCTCGGCTTAATCCAGTCCTTCTGGCTTTTCTTTGAGGAATCACATGAAGGGGGAGCATTTGTCTCCTTATCCTGATTTTTCTCTGTGAGGACAGCTCATCGTCAAAGCACTCTCCTGTTGGATGGTGTTGGCCAAACCCAGGAAGTGATACAACCTTCCTCAACCACTGCTTGGGCAGAGCATCCATGCTGCACGGGGGATCTTCTGCCATCTTTTATAGCTTTGCCTTGGCTGAGAGCTGAAGCTATGTTCTCCCCCCTTTTTTTTACTATGTCTTTTCCTTTTCTTTTGCTGCAAGTTTTCCAAAATGGCAAATCTGATCGGAGTTACAATCTCATTAACCATACAACTAATAGCCAGGCTGTGAGACTGTAAAGACTCACAAGTCATTGTTATAAAGGAACGTGTGTATTAAGTATGCCCAAGCATTGGCTGAGGAGACAAGCACAGCGTGCTAACCAGCAGGGCAGATTTTCCCTGTGCTGTGTGGAGCTACCTGCAACATGGAAGAAGTTGATCCTGAGCTGCAGGACCTGCAGAAATAAAGCAATGTTGTGCCAGGCATGCCTGTCTGGTGGGACAGCAGGTCACCAGATGACGCAGCAGCATTGCCTCTTTCCACTTGGCTTTGGAGGGCATCTGGTCCAACCCCTTGCCCAAGGAGGGCCACCAAGAGCTGGTTGCCCAGGTGGCTTTTGAATTTCTCCAAGGTGAGGCACTCCATGGCTTCTCTGGATAATTTGTGCCAGTGCTTGGTCACCCTCACAGAGAAAAAGTGTTTCCTGATGTTCAGAGGGAACCTCCTGTATTTCAGTTTGTGCCTCTGGTCCTGTCACTGGGCACCACTGAGAAGAGCCTGGCTCTGTCCTCTTTGCACCCCCCTTCAGGTATTTATACACATTTATTACATCCTCCTGAGCCTTCTCTAGGCTGAACAGTCCCAGCTCTCCCAGCCTTTCCTCACAGGAGACACACTTCAGTCCCTTCACAATCTTCATGACCTGTCACTGGACTCTCTCCAGTGTGTCCATGTCTCTCTTGTACTGGGGAGCCCAGAACTGGACACAACACTCCAGGTGTGGCCTCATGAGTGCTGAATAAAGGGTAAGGATCACCTCCATTTGCCTGCTAGCAATGCTTTGCCTAATGCAGCCCAGGATAGCCTTTGCTGCTTTTGCTACAAGGGCACAAGGTCCTTTTCTGCCAAACTGCTTTCCAGCTAGGTGGCCCCCAGCATATATTGGTGCATGGGGTTGTTTTTCCCCAGGTGCAGGACTTCGCACTTCCACTTGCTGGACTTCATCAGGTTCCTGTCAGCTCATTTCTCCAGCCTGTGTAGGTCCCTCTGGATGGCAGCATGACTCTGTTTTGTGTCCTTCTTCTCATTTTTGTGTCATCTTCAAACTTGCTGAGGGTACACTCTGCCACATCATCCAGATCATTAATGAAGATGTTGAACAGGACTGGACCCAGTATTGACCTCTGGGGAACAGTATTAGTTACTGGCCTCCAACTAGACTTTGTACCACTGATCACCACCCTCTGGGCCTGGCTGTTCAGCCAGTTTTCACTCCACCTCTCTGCTCATCCAGTCCATACTTCATCATCTTCTCTATGAGGATTATATGGGAAATGGTGTCAAAAGCCACAATGAGGCCAGAGTAGACAATACCCATTGGTCTCCTTTTATCTACCAAACCAGGCATTTTGTTACGGTTGAACTCAATGATCTTAGGGGTCTTTTCCAACCTAAAGGATTCTCTGATTCTATGATTGTACAAGGTTATCACATTGATCAAGCATGACTTCCCGTTGTGGTCCTAGTTGTGACTGAAGGGCTGAGGTGGCCGAGGGCCAGGGCTGTCCTCCTGGTCCTGGTCTCTTGGTCTCCTTTGTACCTGGGTGGCCCTCAGTCTGATGAGATACATTTGTTTATAAGCTGATGGACACCTCGAAGACCTGGTTGCAAGTTATGCCACTGACTGTGAGCTATAAAACAAATTGCTCACCTGGGGTAGCCATCACTTACTTGGGTTTGTATGATTATTCCGAGTGGCCACTTGACTAGCTGAACTTTCCTAATCCAGAGCTGTAGCACACTATCAAATTTTAATAAGACCTCCTGGCTGAATGAGTGGGGAATTTTACCTAAAAATCAATGTTAGGAAAGGACCTGCATTTAATCTTGCTGATTTTAAATGCTTTAACTAAAGTGCTTGGCATGGTAATACCATTTAAAACCTGCCATTAATTAATCAATGGCTTGATTAAGAAAGCTGATGTTTTGTATTTGGATTTGATTTGCAAGTAACATAGTGATTAATGAGTAGATAGTTGAGATTTTCTATTTGATTTTAGAAGGCAGAACTAACACACAGTATTTGGAAATAAATATTTATTCGATGCACATCCAAGTGTTAACAATGACAGTTGATGTGGATTTCCCCATCTTGACTTTCAAGGTGGATGGGGAGGTGCTTTCACCTTTTCATGCTTAAAAATCAACTTGTATCATTTGGTAGGTTCGTAAAGTGCTTTCAGTTAAGGCAAAGCTCATGTTTATTTATTAACGCATTTAAAAATGTACTTATCTGGATTTGAGCTGAGTCATGACTTAAAAAAAAACCTCAACGTTTTGGCAGGCAAGGGAATGCTTGTGACAAGGTGCTCTCTGCATCCCATCGAACGGAGTCTGTATGTGTGACGTGCTAAAGCACCGGCTTAAATTCCCTCAAAATGTTTAGCTGCAGGAACAGCACAGGAGGCTGGCACGGGGGATACGACTTCGAAGGGGTCGGGAGCCATGAGTGGACTTGCCTTTGGCGGGCGGGCACCATTGCACTCACGGCTCCCGACCCCCTCCAAGTCGAACGGACTTCTGAGGTGGTCGGGCACCTTACACTCCCCTCGCAGCGGTCAGGAGGCACGGGGCGCTGCGACAGAGACGGGGTGCAGGGGGACCGGGGAGCCGTGTGGAGACGGACGGCTCGTAACCGCCTTAGAAGTCGGCTTGACTTCGAAGTCTAGCTCGCCCCGCTCGCAGCCAATCCCGTTCGCCGGCGCCGCACGCGCCAACTTCGCCCCGCGCGCGCCCCCTCCGCCCCCGATTGGCCGGGGCTCCCCCGCGCGGCGGGCGGTCCACATGCCCCATTGGCCGCTTTTGTTGCGGGCCCCCCCTCGCCCCAGTGCGGAGGGGTGTGGAGGGGTGGTCCGCACGCGGCGTCGCCCGCCCCCACCGCCCCCCGGGAAGCGGCCCCTCCCCTCCCGCCTGAGAGCCGCGTGGGCCATTGTCACACAACATTCCAACTCCGAACGCCCCGCTGTTCGCCGCCGCCGCCACGCATTGGCTCGCCCGGCCCGGATTGACTCGTCGGGCAGCCAATGGCTGCCGGTTTCCAAGGCGGCCGCCAGTGCCGCCCCTCGCAGCGCCGGCAGTAACAATATGGCAGCGGCGCCTATTGGTGGCGGCGCGCTCTGAGCGGCGGCGGCAGCCGCGGGCGCCCGGCGGCGGTGACGGGGAGCAGCTCCCTGGGCGGGCGGCAGTGGCGATCCTCGGTGCCCGGCTCCGCCGCGCCAGGTGAGTGGCGGCGGATCGCGCTCCCGTCCCCTGCGCCCAGCATCCTCCCTCACGCCGGTGCGCTCTGGTGGAGCGCCCCGTGCCAGGGGCGTTGCGCGGCACCGCGGCCGCGGCCCGGCTCGCAGCCCCTCCGCCGCCGCCCGCACCGGGCGGCCTGGCAAGGGGGCGGGGGGGCACGGCCGCGCTGCCTCGCTGCGGGCGGGTGGGCTCCCGGCCCACCGTGGCCCGCTTTATTGTTCGCGGTGTGGGCCGCCGTCAGCTGGTGCCGCTCCCCCCGCCGGTGCGGCGGCGCGGGGGCGGCCCTGCCGGGATGCCCGGGGCTTCGCCAGGGTCCGTTCCCCGCCGCTGCGCTGCTCCGGGAGCCGGCCCTGCGGCAGCCGGCCTCCGGGAGCGCCGGTCTTGCGCCTACAATGTCACCGCCGCCCCCCGGCGCGGGGTCCGTGCGGCGGCTGCGGGTCCCCTTCGGAGACCCCCAGCAGCCGGCGCTGCGCGGTGCTGGCCAGGTCCCTTCCCCGCCGGGTGATGCTGCTGCCGTGCGGGAGCCGTAGCGGCCACGGTGCGGGGAACGTAGCCGGGGGTGTCATTCGGGGAGAAGCCACTTAATGTGCACGTAGCGGGTCGGGGCCGTGTGTTTTCGGCCGCGGGTCACTGAGTGCAGGGTACGGCCGGCCTGCGCTGCCCTTGCTGAAGTTGGGGACTCCTGGGTGATGCTCTCCGTCCTCTGCTTGACGGGAAGCGCTGGTAAAATGTGGTTTTAAACAGAGTTGGAGGAATGGGCGCGTAATCCCAGCGCACAGCTCAGTACTACCTCGTTGGGTTGGGAAGTGCTGGGAGAAATCGACTTTGGGCTCACTGGGCTTTCGTTCCCAGTTTCCCTTCTCTGAGGCAGCCAGAGGACTCTGGGCTAGTGAAAGCTAGCTGGAGCTAGGAAGCAGCTAGTACTCATGACTTGTTAATAATTTTGCTGTGTATGAAGTTCTGATTTAAAAATTTATTGGAATAAATTAGGAGAGGCTGAGATCTATGGAGTGATTACTTGGGTGCCTAATCTGTGATTAGAGCATCTTTTCCCCTTCCTGTATTACTGAAACGCTGCTGTCAATTTCAATGGCACATCAATGCTGTGATATAAATTATTGAACAAGGGCAAAGGAGACCTCCTGCACCTTAGCCGTAAGGGCCCCATCCCGAAGAGAGAAACATCCTTCTACCCTCCTTGGTTTGGCAGCTGTTGGAGCTCCTCTGCTGAATGCTTGCTCCTGACCCTGTGCAATCCCCGGCTGCCCTTCCCCTGGCAAAAGCTGCCTTGTTCAGGCAGCGTATTGCTTATCGGGTTGCACTAACGGTTGTCCTTGCTGCTTCTTGATGAGCCCACATGGATGGGACGGTCCTGTGGGATTTTGAAGGTGTGCGTGACCTTGGAAAACACGGTGGTTTTCTCTCTCAGCTTTTGCCTTAATTGCCCTTGTACACCACAGGCTCTTTGATTTGGGGGCTGATGTGTGCACAGGTCCTGATAAGTGTCTTAAAACCTGATCATCAGCCCATGGTAGTTACCGTGTGTGTGTGTTGTGGTGGCAATGTACGTGCTGTGCTAGCACCTCCATAATAATTGAAGTAAAACATGATTTAGGTGTGGGTGAGGAATGGGACTTTTTATTCCTTTCCAGGCCCTGGAGTGGTGGAGGTGGAATAGGAATGTGACATACCCATGGGGACTTGGCTCACCTCTGCTTTGGTTACAGGCAGATTAGTCCTGTTCCCACTTAGGCTGTGGGAACACTTGCTGCCCCAGAATCATGTTTCCCATGGAGGAAGAAGCTGTCTCCTTCTTAAACAGCAGAGCAACTTGAAAATTACATTTTTTTTTTAAGGGGATTCTCCCCAGCAGGAGTTTAATCTGTAACCTTTTTGTTCTGTTGTTCTTGCATTTATGATCCAGTTATGTTTTCCAGTGTATTAAAGGCAATATTCTGGAGCCTTTAAACAAATGCCCATCATCTTTAATGATAACTGACTTTGGGATCTGGCTCTCTATAATCTCATGCTATGCTGACTGTAACTTGCCTTAAGGGAAACAAGATATACTGCTGTTTTAATTTGCCTTTTTGGCTGCTCTGGTCGCTCTTGATCAAAGTAGAATTTGGTGAATCCTACCTGATGTATGTCCAGTGATTCATCTGGTCTTGCTTGGAAGTAGAAAGACAGTGATGATGTTTTGTTTTGGTGTTGTTGTTGTGGGTTTGTGGTTTTTTTTTTTTTTTTTGAGGTGATTATTCTTTGTAGTCATTCAATGGCCAGGAACATTGGAAAAACCTTGTGAGGCATCATTCGAAAGGATCACTGCTTGTAACGGGGGGAAAAAACACATTTGTCTGGTACCAGAGCTCTCTGTTTCTCAGATGAAGTTCTTGTGCTGTAGTGAGGAGCATGGTATAAATAGCAATGCTAGGTCTTAGCCACTGAATTGAAAGTTGTGGTTTCCACAGCAACCAGCACTCAGGCCATCGTTTACATACATAATATTTCCCCCTTTCTGAAAAAAAAAAAAAAGTATCTGGCTTCTGGTGTTGTGCTGTGTCCAGTCCTCCTCTGCGAACACCCCGTCCTCATTCTTCCTTCTCTGCTGAGCATCCACCTCGGCTTTCCTCCTCCTGATGGCCTTCATCTTGCTCCATTTCCAGCTCCATCCTTCCCGCTGCCTTCTCCTGGGCCAGCTGGTTAGAGCACTATGTACCAGATCCCGGCCCGTCCACCATGGTCAATGTCTTCTAAGTCCTCCTTTTGGTACCAGCCTTTGCTTCCAGCCGTGCCTGCGGTGTGATAGGCACCATGCAAACGCAGTGAGAAACAGCCCTGCTTTGAATCCCTCGCATATCCCTCAAATTCCCACCTGTGTTTTCCATCTCTCCCTTATCTGGAAGGCTGTTGTCTCGATGGTAGGTCCACACACTCTCCTGGCTCCTGCTCAGTTATTTCTCTTGAGGCTTAAAGGAAATGTAGAGAATTATGCCCTGTGCGGCGGGCTGTGGGATGTGCCCTCCCTATATGAAGATCAGGACGCAATGCTTGTTTTTAAAAATGTTTGTCACGCAAATGTGCGTTGTTGCTGAAGTGTTTTCATTTATAGCCAGGAGAGCTGAGGTATCTACATGGTTGTGTCCAAGTTACAGTTTCCAGAGCAACTGGAGCTTTGTATCTTGGAAGACTATTAACTAAAACATGAAACATCACATCAAATTTTCCTTTCTTAAATTCTGTAATTTCAGCTACTGTTAAAAATGCAGCTGGGCTTATTTGAGAGCACGTTTAAAAACCTTAAGTGACCAAGCAGATCTTCTTCAGATATGTACCTCTGTGAAGAGAACAAGAATGGGAAATTTCAGCCCCTGAAGTAATTATGCTTAGAATTACCGCATAAAGCGCTATTTAAAAATGAGTAAAATGGAAGAGCCATCTCATCTGTATCTCTAACCAGAACTAATGACAAAAGTGCAATCTGGCAAAACTCAGTAAAAAGGCTGATGTTCGCTGAAAGCAAATATCAAATGAAGGACTCCCATGGCTGGAGAACCGATCCTAAGAAGGGACTCAGGATGTCTTGTACCTGGGAGTGTTTGGGCAGGCTGTGATGCTGGAGGCTGCTCTGATTTCCCCCTTCCCCCATTTTTTACCCCCGCTTTCCTTCTTCCCCTCTCCTCTGGCTGCTGCTGCTTGTGAAGATGGGTCCCTCTTGCAGTGTTTCACAGATGCTTTCCCTCTGAGCAGTAATGCCAAGGACCTTTGGCATCAAAAGAGGTCACTTTCCTATTATAACTCAATTTGAGCCCATGTTACTTTCAAAAAAGTTGATGTATCTGCATTGTAGGTTTTCTCCTTGCTCTGTGAAGAATTTTGTCAATAATAGATGTGCCATTCCCTTATAAATTGCCCTACTGAATACTCAGATTCGTTTGAGCAATGATGCCATAAAATGTTTGTAGGTTACCTGGGGAATCTCAGCCAGGAGGCTTTAAGTGTTGGCTTGTGTATAAAGGAATTACAAAGAAAATATCTCAGGCGTCTTCTTTTCTATTTTTGTTAGTAACCTTCCAGCTCAATGTTTTTCTTTTTATATATTTTATGTACATATAATGTTCCATTGAAGTTGCTGCCCATAATAGCATTGTCAGCAGCCTATGGTTTTTGTGTAATAAAATGGAGGCACGATTCTTCTTCTATGAGATGGTTTTTAAATGAAATTTAAACCCAAACCTTGTGATCTTTGGTGTGCTGCCCAGATTATAGAAACAAAGTGATTGAAACAGCAGCTGGCAGTGGCTTGAAGTGAGTTGAAATACCTTGAAGTTCTCACTGGGTCTCTGCTCAAAGATAGGGATTTTGTTTTCTCTGTAGACAGCCCAATCTTTGTGATACAGCACAGACCAAGAAAGGATTTTAGCTTGTTCGCAGAGGAGCAGGCTGTTTCTTGGTAGCCATAACCCACCTCCATGGCAGGCGATGTTGCTTGTTGGGTGGTGAGGCAGGGAAAGCTGGTAACAAGCAGGGAGAAGAGCCACATTCTTTGCTGGAAGAAGAACCACCTGTTTATTTTCTTGCATGCTCAGAAAGTGCCAGTGTGTGTGTCGTGCTATCAACTTAATTGGCTAAGTCTTTCTAGGTGTGGGTACTGATGCTGTGGTTCAGTGTTGTGTAAATGCATCTTTCTTGGCAGCAGGACACCTTGTTTTACTTTCCTCCAGCACGCAGTATAAATACACCTTTTTTCTTGACCTTCTCCATTAATTTCAGTGGATAAGGCCAAGTCTTGTGAGGAACAGGCATTTGAGAATTGGAACAAGATACTGGATCCATTAACGTGGACTTGTTTTAAGAATTTCTTCCCTTGAAAGAGCAGGCAGTATGTGAGGGTGGTGAGAAGGCCTTGTGTTCTTAACCAGGTGTCCTGGTGCATCACCAGAGCCCTTCAATCTACCTGGAGACCTACAGCTGCAATGCCTAACCACCTGCTTGTGTGGTGACCATTGCCGGGGGAGCAATCTAACAAGGCTACAGTGGGCTGGAGAGTCGTTCCCACCCTATTTCCACCTGGGAGGTCTCCCTTGCAGCTTGGGTAGACCTGTGGTTTTGCAAAGTGGGACAGAGGAGGAGAAAGTTAATATGAAAGAAGAAAAACAAGAAGTTATTGTCTGTGCCTAAGTGATGAGGAGAGACCTTCTGGTCCAGAGCATTGGATGTCATGCTAACTTATGGAAGAATAGTTCATGAAATATTCCCTTTTTCCTCAGATACTGGTTTTATTTTTGGAAAAACATTTAAAAAGTTCTGGTCTTTCAAACTAGAGAAAGTACTAGCTTTTAACTGGAGCTTTGTGCTTGTTGAAAACAGTAATTTTTGCGTTATGTTTGGGAAGCTTTTCTTCTATAGTAGCAGCAAATCTCTGGATTTTGAGTTTTGCAGCCCAGGTTACAATAACATAAGTACTTGGAACACCCTTGGTCACAGTTATCTTATGCATGAGAGAATTCTCTACTGCTTCACATTATTCAGCAGGTCCTTATGTCTACTTGTTTTTCCCCTTCATATGGTCTGTTCCTAAGATTAGTACAGTTTTCTTCCTCATGGATAAATAATTTAAACACCTGGACTGATTAAATGCATGCATCTGAGCTCAGAACAATCATGACTTTTTTTTATTTATTTATTTATTTATTTTTTTTTCAAAGACTGACTTTTCTGAAGAGGATTCAAAGCACCTGAAAATAGCTTCATCACAGAAACATCAAGAAGCATAACTTGAAAATTATTGCTGTTATGTCATGGATTCTGGCAGTGTACATTTGCCTTCCCACTAGTGACGTCTCATTGAACAATCAAGGGTTTATTGACAACTCATTTACTTTGCTTAATTGTATGACTTACTGGAGGGCAAACACATAGAATGATGGCAAAGGTGCAAAACGATGACAAATACGTCAATGCAAAGTGGGTCTGTGTTGTGTGGTAGCTTCATTGCTCTGTTGGAGGGTGTTTTGTGAAGACCAAGTTGACTGCAGAGGGTTTGAGGCAACCTCCAAGGTTGGATTTGACTGTGTATTACCTGAAACGTGCCCCTTTCCTGGCATGGCATGGGAAGATGCCGGGGTCCTTTGGGCCAAGTGTGGTGCCACCCTGCAGCAGTGGTGGCAGGGCTCGGGGGGGCTGCTTCAGAAGGTCTGGGCTCAGCTCAGTGGTGCCAGGAGCAGCTGCTCAGGGGTGGCAGCAGTCGGTGCTGGTGTGAAGAGAGCTGTCAGAGAGGTTTAGGAACAAGGAGCTGTCAAGTTCCCTCTCAGCTGTCGCTTTTCCTGATGCTGTGGGCTCATCTGAGGGCTCATGCAAAACCCCTGTGCTGGTTGGGGCAGATGTGCCCATTGCCGGGGAGGCTGGAGGAGCCATAGCAGTGCTTCCCTATTCGGAAAAAGGTCCTTTCTGTTATTTTTTTTCCCCAAAATGTCTTTCCAAAGAGGAACAGCTCTCCTGCTCTCCCCAGGTAAAGCCATATGTGCTCCATAGCTGCCTCTGGAGAACTGCAAACCGACTACCTAAGAAAAGGAGTCTTTTTTCCTAATGTGAGACCCATCTCATCCTGCATGGTTATCAGTCAGTGCTGTGCCATTTCATCTCAGACTGGCTGACAATAGCACTCTTGGATGACTGGAGTTTCCTTTCCCTTTGTTGTAAAAAATACTCTTAGGAACTACCTTTATAGAGCAGCTGCATATCTCTAGGCTAAAGTTAAACCACAGCTGGAAAACATCTCTCATCTCTCACTCAAAACATCTTACATCTAGAGATTTAAAACATCATGCCAGAAAGCTCTGGCCTAATACTTTGCTTGTGATTTGCTGCTGTACCAGCACTACTCTGCAAGAACAGAGTACCTGGATCACCTCTATCTTGTCTTTCTTTATTCCCAGAGGAAAACACAGAGAAAACTTGTGATGTTACGGAAGTTTCTCTTTGCATTTTGATTTCTTCCCCCTGTTTTTTTGCACAGTAACTTGTCTGACCCTCTGCATTTGTCATGCCATTAGCCCTCCGTCTGGCTTTCCACCCTTCCTGATAAGCAGCGCTCAGGCAGGCACCAGGCTTTCAGCAAGCCAGGGCAATTCCTGCTTTGATCCAGTTATTGCTTGTTCGTTGGACCCATCCATTATTGTAGCAGCCAGCAGGTTTTGTTGTATCGAATTATTTTTCTCCCTAGTCCATCATGGCTAGTTCCCTTTGCGTCTTCTAAAGCAAATGCTGTGCTTGCCTTTATCTCTTGGCAGGGTTGGGGGAGAGATGTGGGTTTTCTCATTAACCCCCGGCAGGCTTTCTGACTGCTTCCCATCCAACTTCAGCTCTTGCCATCCTGATTTCAAAGCCTGTCCTCTCTCTGGTTTGTCACCTCCTTTTGCTCCAGCATTGCTTTGATCTCCTGGGCTGTGGAAACCCCCTGAGCTTTGAAAATTTACTGTCCTGCTGCAGGTCATTCCTTCCCAATGAATGGCCTAGTGAAGGGGCCAGGCTATCTGTGCTGTGCCCCACTGCTCTCCTCTGTGCTGGTGCTTTCCCTGTGACTTGCTGCCATCAGTCACCAGTGAAGCCTTGGGCAAAAGTCATCTCCCTCCATGTCCCAGCCAGCACTCCAGTAGGGCTCTGTTCAGCTGCATCAGCTCCTCAGCTTAGCTTGCTTATCAAAAGCATGTCTTAAAGCCTGAAGAGGACTGCTTCCTAACCACCCAACAGATTCCTGCAGAGTTTTGGTGCTGTTTAAAACTTCTGTGAAATCCTTAACTCGTGCCTTATCTGTATTTCTGTCCATACCTGCATAACTTGTAGGAGGTCTCCATTTATACCTTGTTCCTTCATCATGGACCTTTCTTAGAGTTTGGGTAGGTGCCTGTGTGACATGATTGCAGAGGCACTTTTAAAACCATTCTCCACTGACTGTGTGACAGGTGATCTACAAAACCACAGTAAAAATGCAGACAGGGGTGACCAGTTAATTTTTCCATTTAATATCGTGTTCATTTATCATCATGCTTTTAAGAGATGACAGTGTGTTTTCATCCAGAGGGTTTGATATCTGCTGTGCTGGGAGACCGAGAGCCATTGTTGTGATGAAGCAGCATGACAGCTAGGGATACTTAACTTGTGCTAGCTTGGGAGCAAAAAAAGGTTAAGCATCTTCCCTAAAGAGACTTGGCTTCCCTGCAGTATTAGCCAAGACCAAGTGAGGGAGGAGAAATGCAAAACAATGCAGAAAGTGCAGAAACTGGATGATGCAAGAAACATTTTGAGTGGAGGCTTTTGTATCCCCACCTTGTTACTGGATTTGCTTAAGTCACTTCTTGGCTGCTCAGATACCGCTGAAGAAAAAGACCCCCAAAAGGATCTCTACCCCTGTTACTACCTCTGGTTCTGAGCTGTCTCCTTTCAGATGAAGCAAAGGTTTTCAGCCTGGCACTGCCTTATATTATTGTGCATCTTCTGTGTCTGTGGGAGCTTGGACAGGTGAGATAGCTGTGATGATTTTGGAGGCAGGAGGAAACCCCAGGAGAAGTCGAGGCTGGGCAGATGTTGTGCTTGTTGTTTAGTCCCTGGGAGAGCCACTCCAGGAGCCTGACTGGTACCGACACCTGCTAGTACCCAGAGTGAGGGGTGCAGGATGCTTTATAGGGACATGCTGATTAACTGGGGCCATGCAGTTCCAAGTTACTTAGCATTTTGGAGAGCCATTTTGGCAGGGCTGCCTCCTTAACACTGAGCAGGAGGAAGGACTGTCAGTGTTAAGTGACTTTTTTTTTTTAAAAGATATTTGGCTTGTTTTGCTTGTAGACATTAATGGACCTATGTTTAAAAAAAAAAAAAAACAAAAAAAACAAAACGTGTCAAGACATGTTAATGGGAGGGTGGCGTTGAAATACAGTGTGGTTATATGGAGGGCTGGAAGAGAAAAACCTCCTTTGAAGACTCAGCATGTGATAGTGAGAAAACCTATTGCACTCCTACAGCAGAGGAGTACAGATGTAGCTTCCATTTACCCTGTGCTTATCTGTATGGCACGTGTTAAAAATTTATGTGTTGTGTGTAAGAAAAATTGGACGTAAATCCTGCTGCATTTGCTTGTTGCTAGCAAAATACATTTCCTCACTTGATCATCGTCTCCTGGGAAAGTTGCACCAGTTATACATATTAACCTAGTGGCAAATCTGCTAATGAAGTCACTGGATTCGGGATATTGCCCCGTGATTCAGAAGACATTGTTTATTCTGTTGCTATAGGTTGTGGGGTTATAAAAACGTGATTGCTTCATGCTGTCAGTTTGCAAAAGGGTAGTTGTGAAGAAGGAAACTTGAGCTGACAGAATTACCTGCCAAAATAATTAAGTGCATAGCTAAATTAATATAAAAAGACCAGACAAGTAAATTGCTTTTGTACAAATAGCCTTTTTTCTTCTCTTTTTTTTTTTTTTTTCCCCGAGGCTTGCTGAAGTGTGAAGATGCCTCTGTGAAAATAAGGTGGGCAATTAGTATTAATTGATTTGGTTTTTAATATCAGTTGGGATGAACTTGGTGAGGATTAGTGTGGAAATGTATGCAATTTCAGGAGAAATTGATTGCATTTCATCTCTTCCATGTGTAGCTTTCCCTTAAACTGCTAATGAAAGTTCGATAACTAATGAACAAGATGTTTCATTAAATGTGTGTTCAGCTCAGAATAGTTAACAAGTGTCTTTTTGGGATCCCTTCCTTGCTGGCCCCCTCCTTAACTGGGTATAGAGTCTTGGATTTTTTTCTGTTTTTTCTTTTTAAGATGTAAGTGGAGATAATAAGACTTTTGTGTCCATTCCTATATTCCTCTTTGGAGAGTATTCTGTGTGGAAAGGCTGTGAGGGTTTTTTTGTGTGTTTTGCCTTTGGTAGCAATTACTGCTGCTTGCAGTTGTGGCTTCCAGTTCAGAACAAAGCTGTTTTGTGTGCCTAGCCAGTAATAATTGTTGACAGTTGATGATGTTGGAGACCTCTCCTTGTGGCTGGGATCTGAATTATACCAACTGCTACTGAACCCAAATTATAGGTTTTTAATTTTAGCTTCAGGGCTCCCATGCTGGAATATTCTCTTTCCTTTGGTAATAAACCAAAAAAAAAACCCCACCAAAAAAACCCCACTCAGTGTTAGAGGTCTTTCCTAAACCTCCCAGGCAAGACACAGAACTGAAGTGTTGCAAAGACTGCCTAAATTTCTATTCTTGCTCTTGTCTGCTCTCAGACTTTCCTGATAACATCTAGTTATCGCATCCCGTGGGGCGGTTAAACTTGTTCACTGCGTGTTTAAACCTGCAATATACATGTTAGGTGGAATATATTGAGTAAGAGGGGAATTGTTGGAAGACTCTGTGTATCCAGTTACCGAGGCAGCTCCTGGACCACAAGCCACTTAGAACCCAGTCAGAGCAGCTGGAAGCAGAGGGTAGCTGCTGTGTGGGGGGGTCACCGATGAGATCCCCTGTGTAGGGGAGCTCTCTGTGCCCACACGGGTGATGATGGTGAATTGCTGCTGTGGATGAAGCCTTGGCTGCAGATCTTTCTGGTTTGTAGCTTTGAGTTTGGTAACTGGTGTTACTGAGGCATTTTTCAATTTATTTTCTTGGTTAAATTTTCATAAGTAGGATGGCATGAAAATGAATGTGTTATTAACAAATGTCCTGGAATGCTCAGAAGTGATTAGGGGATTAAGTAATGGATTAATTGTAATTATTCCACTGGAACCCTCCTAATGTGCATAGACATAAGGCATGTATCCTCTCTGAAAGTGTTGTGTCTGGGGCTTGCTGACGAGGGGGTGTGTGTGTTGTGTTATTTTGGAGAATTATTTGTTGGCAATTCACATTTTCATCCATGCTTCCCAAATTGAGGCTGTTTAGCTTTCAACTTTGAACTGGTCTGAAATTTTACTTCTGTATGTGAAAATTATTTGTTGGAAAATATGATTTCAGGGTAATGTTCTTTTCGCATCACAGGAAGGCTTAAGAAGCTTGTGAGAATGATGAAACAGTTTTCCTTTGGTCACTTGTGTCTGGAGGTACCTGCTGTGGCATAACTTGAAGGTAGGCTCAAACTGGATGCATGAGGCTATTCTTCATGCAGCCTTCTTTTCCCACGGAGCCTTCTGAACATATTCTCACATTGTATTAATTTTTTTCCTTCTTCCATGAAATACATCTGTGGAAGGCTACTAAATAGTCCAGACCCTTCTGTCCTAGGGATTATTATAAGACCCAGGGCAGATGCTACTGTCACTTCTTTGGAGTGGTCTCTGAGCACCGTGCAATTTGAGGATTTCTCAGGCCAGCAACAGTCTCTGTTTAACAGCTTTTTCAAGAAGGAACCAGGCAATGTGCTATTTTGCCCTTCTTATGCGTGACAGTGACTGTGAGACTTGGGTGATGCAAGTTCCAAGGGTGACTCCAGCTGGCATGGCCATGGAACTCACCTTGGTGGACCTTCAGCTGGTTGCCACCTGGCTGCTACTATCCATCTGCAGTGTAACCACAACTGAAAAATGGGGAAAAAAAAGCTTGTTTTAATAATGAGTGAAGGTTTACTTTGGTGTTACCTTGGGCTTTAATGTTTCAACTAGTTGCGTGAGAAGTCTTGCTTGTGTTCGACTTCTGCATAGCAGCTTGTGGTGGCGTTGACATGAAATCCTTTACGCTGGAGCATCCACAACAAGGCATACACCTCATTGTGGGTGCTCAAGTGTAAGGGATTTCATATCCTTGTGAGCATATTTCAGGACATCAGAGACCACATGCTCCAATTCAGAAATACTGAAATTCTGATTGTCCTCTCTTACTTAATTTCTGATGGTCTGCACCAGTTTTTGGGATGATTGCATGCATTTCTCCCTGAGTAATCTGAACTTGAAATTTGGCAGCATCATCATTGTATGTATCAGCCATATTGGGTATATGTTATGTGTGAGGCTTGAAATGGCTTGAAAGGCCTGGATGGTATTGACCAGCAGTCAAGCAGCCACCAGTTTAGTTGATGACGAAATCCATGATGTGAGTGGTGGTGGATTTTTTTGGTGCCTCGGGTCAAGGACGAATTAATTTCAATGTTAAAAGCTTGGGCATAGCTGCAGTGGGCTGTTGACAGTGTTCTGAAGACAGTCACTGAAGCAGGTGACCGTGGAGGTACTTAGTGGTTCACTAATTACATTGGTTACTTCAGCTTGCTTGGGCCATCTGTGGTTAATGCGCTGCTGGCTCTGCAGCACAGTGTTAAGGTCTCATGGCCGTAGAAGTTGCTCCGTTCTCCCATAGCAATGCTCAGAAGAAGAGCTGGGATTCAGCTGTCTGCCTGGCCGCTACAAATAGACACCCTTTGACAGAGAAGTGCGGGGACAATTCTCCAAACATCGGGTGCTCTAAGCTTGTAGAAAGAAGCCAGGAATGAAAAAAAATTGCAAAATGCTTACGAAGTGTTAAAACTTCAGACAAAGACAAGTGTTTTAGTGAGGAAACCTGATATCTTTTCGGTATTTATCTGCCAGCATGCAGTCATTCTGTCTCGCGTGCAAATGTGCCTGGCCCTGGACAGTTATGGAAAAGTGGAGAGATTGAAGGATAGGGCACAAAATCCAGAAAAAAAAAAAAACATGGGAAAGCTGCCATGGGAGCCCTCTGGTAAAAATGGCCCTGAGCAAGTGCAGTTAGTGGCATCTGGGGACAGTGTGTATGTGGTAGGTGAGTTTCTCGGAAGCTGGGGATGTATATTATATAAATAAGGTCTTCTGAGATGGCAGAAACATCACTTGTTGTACCTTGGTTCCTGTCTGTGTTAAATTATAAAGCAGACTCTGTTTTTAACAAAGCAGACCTTATTACAACTAAAAGGTGTGAGTATGGGTGCCCTTGAATTAAACCAAGAAGAAAATGTGGCCATTTGGTGCCGTGAAGCCAAATGCTTGACTTAACTGAGGGATCACACATGTCATCCCCTTCCCTTGCCTTTTCTCCATTGTGGGATGAGAGCTGCCCTAATGTCCTCCCGTGGGGTGAAAGAAGCTAGAGGACTGTGAGGAGACATATAGAGAATGTGACAGATTGAGAGAGGGCAGAAAAAGCATTTGTAAACTTGACCAAGAGAGAGTAGCTCTCCTTTTTGTTTTGTTTTAAACTAAGAGTGCCAAAAGTCACTCCCCCATCATTTCCCTTCCCGTAAAAGAAGAAGAAAAACAGCCTTCAGAAGGGACCACCCCCCAGGATATGATAGATAAGCTGTCTGCATTTTTGTGGTAAAGAGAGGTCTCATTCCCTTAGCCCCTACCCCACGCAGGCCCTTATCTATTCCCCATCGGAGCCCCAGTGCTTCCTAGTTTTACTGACAGTTTGAGAGAGAACTAAACGATTGGTCAAGTCCCAAGAAGCCTTCTCAGGTGGATGGATATGGCTGGGGCTGCTGTAGGTGGGATTCCAAAATGCTGGAGGGCTTCTGCTTTCTTCCCTGGCTTTGCACAGGTCTGTGTAGGGCAGGTGTGTCAGGACAAGCACAGAGGACTGCTGGAAGGAGAAGCAAGTCCTCTGCAAATGCTGCCTTCTTGCTAGACACCTGAAAGACCAGCTGGGTGAGCTTGCGCGCTTGTTTATTGTTGCTGAGCTCCTGTGGCTGTTTCTGGCCATGGCCCCTCTAGTTTGTTTTCTTGATCTGGCCTTCTATTTTTGTGGAGCTCAGACTTGAAATACGGGCTTGCTGGGGTAACAGCTACTCTCTCTTTGCCTAGGTTTGTTCCATTCAAATGGAGTAGTCTTACAAGGTTGATGACTTTTTTTTTTTTGGTCAGCAGTTTGCCTGTTGCCTCCTTTTTGTCCTGCCGTGTGAGCAGAAGAGGCAGCAGCAGCAAAGATGACTGAATCCTATGCTCTAACCCGAAACTTTCTGTTTGGTGTGGCTGAAGCAAATCCATAATTGTTCTGCGGACAGCCCAAATCATCTTGAAATACGTGAAGAGAGGAAGAGAAATTATCCTTCAGTTTGCTCTGTTCCCCACCTTGTGCTGGAAGTATGGAAGGTTGTCCTTGGGTGTGGGTCTTGCCTGTCTTAGTTGCTCCATCTTGGGGTGGGGGGAAAAAAAAAAAAAGAATATTGATGGAGCTCTGTACCAGAAACAGAAAAGGCTGTTTTTCTGGGACGATTTGAGCTGTGCCCTGTTGGCATGCTGTAAGGGTCAGCAGCAGCAGTGAAAGCATAGTTTTGCTGCTGGTGGAGAGAGCCCTCAGGATCCATGCCAGCTGACTGAGGTCTGTGGAGGAGCTGGGGGCACCCTAATGGGAATAATCGTGTGGCAGGATTGGGAATGGCAGCATACGAAATGCCTCGGGACATTTGCCTGCTGCAGATGCTTGAGGTCCCCAGACTCAGTGAATAACCGAGTCTCAGTCCACCGTGAGGTAATTTATTCCTTCTTTTGATGGACAGGAGAGCGAAGAGATCATGCATGGTGTCTCTTGCCATGTGCGAGGAGTGAGCAGCAGCATCATGCAAGCATCTCGGGCTGGGGATCCTGCTCGGTAACTTGCACAGCCCAAGGGCCTCGGTCTGTGACAGCCAGCAAGAGCAGCAGCCCAGGGGGAGCTCCTGAGGCTTCGGTTTGATGCTGGGAAGCTGCAGCCAACAATGAGAAGAAGATGTACCCCTGTAACGCCCGGCGGGGTAACAGCATGTGCAAGGGGGAAGGAGGCTGCTTGAGGAAGCGCACAGATCTGCTTTAGGACAAGGTTCCCCAACCCTGCCAAGCAAGCAGATAAAAGAGACTGACAGCAAGCTGGGGCTGCTGGTGCAGGCAGAGCTGGGCAGGGGGCGGGAGGTCAGAGGGATGCGTGGTCTCTGAGCGATGCAGCCCGCGGGCCAAGAGCTGACTTGTCTATTGGACTCTGCTGACATAAACATCTTCAGAGGTTTTCACTCGTGACTGATAGTAGTAAATGTTGCTCTCTTAGATCTGCTCAAATCCTTGTTGACAGAAGGAATGTGAAGGTTTCTTGCCTCATGACTTCTCTGCTCCAGCACACCCTGCATGCACACAATAGAGGGGGTCCTGTTTATCTCTGGGCCACTGATAATCTTTGAGTTTTGGGGCTGGAAAGCCTCCTGCTGTGTTTCAGTTCCTCTCTTGAACAGGAAAGGCTTATTTGAAGATGTATTTCAGCATCCAGCTGCAAACATGGGGAGTCATGGTGTTGTTGCTGAGTGGGGACCCTCTGAAAGCATTGTTATTATCTGACCCTATTTGTACACAGACATGATTTTTGACTGCAAGAATGCTATCTACTGTAGCTGTTTTGAGCATGCCCTGGATTGATATGAGGGGAAGAAAAAAATGGAGACTGAGCATTCAGCAAATGGTGAGGATTCAATCTGTGACAGACAGAAGTCTCTCTTTAGGGCTGGTGGCTGTCTTTAAAAGCGTGCATAGCTTTTCTCAAGCAGAAGCTGGAAATTGCTTTATATTTTATACTTTTCAAGGGTTTCCAAGGAAGCAATAAGAGTTGTCAAACATTTTGAAAGTTACGCCAGAGTGTTGTCCTGCCTGAAATCTGCATATGGCTTTTCCAGCACTAGTGTGCTCATTAGCTGATCTGCTAAGCTAAGCACCTCTCTTCATGTCACTAAATTATTTTCTTGATCTTTGCTGTCAGTTGTACCTCAGTGTTCAAACTGCTTCCTTCAGAGAGCTGTGCCAAAAATCTCTTGGACCTCAATCTGCAGTAAGATAGGACTGGCTATATCTGTAGGAGATAGCGAGAGAAGACTGATACCTTAATCATACAGGTACGGCAAGCAAAAAACAACAGAAGAGTAAGGTTGGTAAGACCTGACTTCATGAAATCAGGCAGCATCAGCAGGTCTCAATGTGAGCATATGCATGTTTCTATGGTGGGGAGAAACTCTGTGCTTGACTTGTTTTATTTCTAGGCCTGCTTTGGCCTTTGTGAAAAGGAATAATTCAGTGACTTTTACTTTAGTCTTAGCTTTAAATGTATTGTTAATCAGGTGTTCAGGTGTTAAGAAACACAAGTGTTTCTGAAGTGATTACGAATATATATAAGCTCTTGGGGAGACAAGAAGTGTCTTCACCAAGCTTGGGCTGGCAACTCTGGATTACTCCTGATTGTGGACAGAAAGAACAAATTGTGCCAAGTCACTGAGTCACAAGTTTGACAGAAAATAAGAAAAACTTAAGTTTTTTTCATTTCTAGTACCTCTGTGTACTTCATCATGTTACCTAGATATTTATGAAAGTGCAGTCTTAACCTGAATAATACCCGAGAGGAATATTTCACCATACTTCTGTGTGCCAGCTTTCCATTTCCAACTTCCTTCTTCTTCCTCCTTGATTTGCCATGGTCATGGACCTGCCGGTGTTAGAGTGGTACATGTGTGAAGCTGTAGAAGACCTTCCCTCACCCAGGAGCTCCGGAGTCCTGAGTCCTCCTCCACCACACGCACAAGTGTTGCACATTCTGTTTGGTGAAGCCTGGTGACTGTTTTCACTCATACATGGCAACCATAATAATCTCTTTAATAAATGTGGGTACGCAGAAGTGTTTATACCATCAAAGTGTCTGATGCAAATGCACAGTCTTCTCTTGGCACATCCTTCCTCAAGTGCTTTAAAGCCTCCTTGGGATGGTAGGAGGAACTGTATGTGACACACTCTTTATCTTTCTAAGAGAAGTTGTCTGAACCTGTTTGTACTTCAAGGGCAGGTACTATACCTAATTCTTCTATCCCCATGAAAGACCAGCTTTTCTTCTTTTGCTTGTGGGATGCTAGGCTTTCCCTTTGCTTGGTGGTGTCACAAGCCACACGAAATAGGAAGACACCAGAAATACAGGAAAGGAGAGGCAATTGTGTATGGGAGGTGACTGTTTTCTTCTTTTCTGCAGCTGACTGTGGCAAGTGAATGAATCTCTGATCCATGGCAGTTATCTGGCCACTAAATGCTTGCCTTGATGAATTTTAACCAACATTAAATTTGAAGATAATGTGTGTTGAGAAATGTCACTTGCTTCTCACTCTCCCATCCTGTGAGTTAAGGGTGGGGGATGCCCAGGGGTGTCCAAGGAGCATGAGTGCAGCACCGTGCGTGGCTGGGCTTTGTTTCGGCAAGGCTGTGCAATGCCCTGACCTCCTGCTTGCCAGTTGTGCTGACTGACTGCAGAAGAAAGCACCAACACGTACAGCACAGGTTTTGTTGGCGGGGGATTTTTTTTTGCTGTAATTCACTACTGTGTGATTTCCAGTCTTGTCTTCACAGGACATGTACTTTTCCCTCTGTACCAGAGGTGTCAAACTCATTTTCACCAGGGGCCACATCAGCCTCACTGTTGCTGAATGTAATTTTAGGACTATATAAATGTAACTACTCCTACTACTCTGCACTGTACCCTGTCTGCTAATTGCTCTCCTTCCTAGGATTCTTGGTGCGTGTTCCCTTCCCTCTCTATCTTTAGATAGTTGTTGAAAAAAATTAATACTTTTTTCTTCTCTTCCACCAAGCACTAACAGCTAAATGCTGTTGGAATGACCTCTTTTTTTGAGTCATTAAAGGTGACTGCATTTCTGAAGGAATTAAGAAGTGCTGGGATCTGATCTGTCTTCCAGATCAAGTGGAGCATATTTCTTGCATGCGCTATTGCATATTTCAAGACCGAGATGATAATTGTTGCTGGTTTGACTTAGTGGCATATTGAGATGGAAGATTTGGCTGAATCCATAGACTTTAATGCTTCAGTGAGACACACTGTTCCTAGCTAATACAAGCTCAAAACTGAGGTCACATTGTGCAATTGTATAAAACAAGTCCTGGCTTCGTATAAGAGGGTAGGACAGTTGATATCAATGGAGTTCCTCAGGCTTGCCAACAAAACTCCACTCGTCAGTGGATACTTTCCTTTAAAATTGCTTCTGTAGTGCTTGGTGGAAGAAGATAATTTCTACCCTTCTAAGCTTTTGAAGAGATTGAATTAATTTGTCTTTTGTTAACCCAAGCCAATGTTTTATGTATTTGAAATACTGTTTCTCCTAGCTGAGATTAGAATGTTAAATTTCCCATTGTCATTTAAATTAAAAACATTCTAAATTTGTGGGGCTGAAAGTGTGTGGCATTGCCAGAAGAGACTGAAGTACCTGTAGCCTTTGTTGCAGAGAAAACATTCAAAAGCAGAGTTGTCTTGTGTAACTTCTTTTTACAGTATAAAACTTTTCGAAATCCTTCAGGGAATTTAAACACTGGTACCTATCCATCCATCTATATAGCTAAGGCTGCATTGATGTCAAAGTGATTGTCAGACCCTGTATTTCTCCATTCAGATTCCTCAAAGGTTCTGATGTTTGGGTCTGTTTTAGTCTCCCTGTCTCATTATCAGAGTCTTACAGCCACTTACAGCTCTCTTTGTACTTGGGTTGTAATACCTGCTTCCACTCCAGATGCCTAAAGTAAACCTGCTGCTGCTTTTGCTCAAGTATTCTCTTCAGTTGTTTTTTTGGAGGTGAATATAACCTGGCATACTCTCAGTATTTATTTGTGTTAAAGTGGTGTCAGACTAATGACCCAAAGGCACAGTGTGCTTCAGCATTCCATATAAAATAGCCCGTCTTATAAAGAAAACACCAATAAATAAAATAAATCAAAGCATAACCACAAGGTTGTGAGGATCACAACATGCTGCTGCCCCATGGTTCAGTTTTACTGCGTGTGGTACTGGGCAAGGACTCTGACAGGGCTGCAAGATCACTGTTGTACTGTATAATGAGGATAAGGGAGTCACCTGCTTACACTGGGTACTTCTGTTATCTGCCAGGGTGAGTGAAACTTCTAGTGGTGCCTGGAATGCGGCTGTTGATGGAGGTGTTGCAGCCAGCTCCAGCCAGGGTGCAGGAGACCAAAGGCAGCCTCTTGACTCACCTGCACCTGGTGTGGGCTTGCATGATGCCCCATGGCTGTTGAGGGGGTTTGCTGCAGACAAGACTCCCTGTTTCTTCTACAGAAGGAAATGGTTTTTGTTCTTTTTTCCTCACTGTCTTTTGAAAATGCAGCTGGTGATCCATTCAGTTCTGGAGAGCTGGTCTTTGGAAAAGACTACTGAGCTTCCTTAAAATAGTTAATTAAATATGAATTTAAGCTTGTCTGTGTGAGAAACTAGCCAGCCTAGCTGTAATAGGTTTGTTCCAGCTCGTTTTAATCGTGCTGATGCTTTGATTGTGTGGATACTTTAATGCAGGGTTACATTTAGGAGCAGACTTCTCTCTGAAAACCGCAGTCAAACCAAACCATTGTGACTATTTGAATCCTTCTTTCATGGCCGGTAGCTTTGGGACCTGCCAGCAGTTATGGCTCAGGTAGCAAAGAACATTTCTGTTGCTCATTCTTACTTGTCCTTGCTGCTTGTGCTGTGGATTTGAATGTCTTTGCACTGCAGATGACCCGCGTTGGGGGGTAATGATAATAGTATTTCATAAATATTTTAAGTCAGGAGCTACTCATGCATGCAGTATTAAATTTTATTTATTTGTTTTATTCAGTGTTGAGAGCAGAAGAGTTGAACATGCGGAAGTTCAGGGGAAACCCTGCCTGAAAACTGCTTGTGTGCATTCATCACAGCGGTCTTAAGTAAATGATATGCAATTGTGTAATGAGTTTATTTGTTTTCTTCATAGGATCTTCGTTCAGGATGTTTCCTTTTAGCAAAGAATTAATAGATTATTTTTTTAAGTACACCCTATGTAACCTCCAAAGAATATTTTAAGCAGCAGTTTCCCTTTTTTCCTTTTGCTTTGTAAAAGCAGTTTGTGCAAAAATAGCAGGACATATCTTCGGCGGGTGGTCATTGTTGCTCTGTTTTGGATCTCTCTTGTGGCTTTACGGAGTTGCTGTTTCTCTCCTTTCCTTGGCCGTGGGAATTCCCTGGAGAAATGATGCAGATGCTAGGGGAACCCAGGCGGTGCTTCATCTTCCTAGCAATTGCTGGTCCTGTCCTAATTGTCAAATCTTCTTTGTTGGGCTAGAGAGGAGGTTGTCCTTTTAACTGTTAAATGCTATGAGCAGGGAGATCAGTACTAACCCCTAAGTCGTAAAGCAAGAGGGGCTTGTTTGAGCGTCTTGCTGAGAAAAGAAGCTTTTGTCTTCTTCGCTGGGAAGCAGCCTGGCTCTGTGGCTGGGACTGCCGCCTGATGGAGGGGTCCAAAAGAGTCCTTCTGTGGCTTAAACAGACGTCTACCGGGGGGTGGTTAGCAGATCGAGAGAGGTCCTCCTTCCCCTCTACTCCGCTCTGGTGAGACCCCATCTGGAATATTGTGTCCAGTTCTGGGCCCCTCAGTTCAAGAAGGACAGGGAACTGCTGAAGAGCGTCCAGCGTAGGGCAACGAAGATGATTAAGGGAGTGGAGCACTTCCCTTATGAAGAAAGGCTGAGGGAGCTGGGTCTCTTTAGTTTGGAGGAGAGGAGACTGAGGGGTGACCTTATTAATGTTTATAAATATATAAAGGGTGAGTGCCACAAGGATGGAGCCAGGCTCTTCTCGGTGGCAAACAATGATAGGACAAGGGGTAATGGGATCAAGCTGGAACACAAGAGGTTCCACTTAAATTTGAGAAGAAACTTCTTCTCAGTGAGGGTGACAGACACTGGAACAGGCTGCCTGGGGGGGTTGTGGAGTCTCCTTCTCTGGAGACATTCAAAACCCGCCTGGACATGTTCCTGTGAGACCTCACCTAGGCATTGCTGCTCCAGCAGGGGGATTGGACTAGATGATCTTTTGAGGTCCCTTCCAATCCCAAACATACTGTGATACTGTGATTTTACCCTTTGGGGTTTAGATCAAGCTTTTAATACAGCAGTGTCACAAACCGGGGAGAAAAAAAAAAAAAGTAAAAGCCTCCAAACCGTACCTCTAAACACTTCACTGGGAAAGTGTTTTACTTTAATGGCTTGTTTTAAGCCTTGGCTTCTGAGCTCCTTTCAAATTGGATATATTGCTGAAACTGCTTTGCAATATTTATGGAGTTTTGCCACTGAATTTGCTATGCGTGAGAGGGAATTGCCTTTTTTTTTTCCCCACTGCCAATGAACTGCTATCAGGTCAGTTCTCCTTTTTATGTAACAAGGTTTGCTTCAAAAGACTAAAAGTATAAATTCTCTATCTGATATTTGACTTGAATGGGTAGTACTGCTAAAAAATTAATGGCATGAAATAGCCTGGATGATGATTTCTCTTCTTATGTGGAGAAGTTTTATATTCTTCTTTTCTTTTTAATTGCGCAGTGAGCTTTCTTCTTAACTATCCATATATCTATCTAATTTTTCTTTTTTCTTCTTTGCATCCAGTTCCCTTGGACCCTGGTGCTTGTAGTTGGGTTAGTAACTTACTCTGCCAGCACAGGCATTGCTTTTAGAGATCTGGTGGGGCCGGCTGCTGACGCATTTAATATGGCTCTGTACGTTTGATGTTTGTGCTGATAACCTGGGGCAGTTTGGGGTGCTTCTACTATATAGAAATGGAGCCGAAATAAAAAGTTTTTATACTCAAAGACAGTTTTCTGCGCTGGAGGTAACAGTGATTTCCAGTCTTTCCTGGTGCGTTGGTGTGACTTTTGGTTGCATGCTGCCACATCACAAGCAGCCGTGTTGGTGTTGCTGCTGGTCCCTGTGGGAATGGGCTGTGGACTCACACCAGGTGTCCCAAAGCCATCCAGAGCAGCCCTGGGTACCTCTGTGATAGGCAGCACAGGCTGGCCAGCAGCATTGCTGTTGTTCCCAGCCGCCCCCCTGGGTGCCCCAGCACAAAGTGGCAGCAGCACTCCCACAAGGAGCTCCCAGCGTGGCCCCTGTAGGTGCTTCTGGAGACAGGTGGTGCTCAGCCTGGGAATGGGAGAAGGAGCAGTGTCTCTGCCTTTGTGGGGTTACCCAGTTCTTTCTGTGCACATGTACGCACAATTTTATTTATTCTTTTTTTTTCCCAGTGAATAACAAGGACGCGGCAAAGGCAGATTTTGCTCTGGAACAGTGTTTTATATCACTTTGCAACAGCGCTTATTTCCCAGGGGCAAAACCAAATGGTAAATACCTTTTAGATTGCAAAGAAATATTGATTATTGTACTATATTCTTCCATTTGGCTTGACTCTTGCTGTTTTAAAAGCCTAGGCATGGTGTTTTCCATAGCTTGGATTTGTTTGTGTGTGAAGTCAGAGTTGTATAATTAAAACAAACATGTTTTCCAGCAAAATGTTTTCTCTTAAATAAGTACTGTCTATAGCTGAGTAAAAGTAAGTAGTGTCTTTGAAACTCTTTTTCTTCTTTGAAGCTTTTTTTATATACTGTACCTAATTGGCAATTTCCAATATTATTCTTTGTAATTGTTCTGTGGTCATCGTCTGCTCTGGTTGGGAAAGGCTCATTAAGAAGAAAAGCACTTCATCCCCAGCTGAAGAGTGGTATTTACGATGTGTTATGTGCTCTTGGTTTGGTGAGGGTGGTTTAGCAGAAGGTGTTTTTGCTGCTTTGGGTCGTGTCGCTAACAAAAGCGGTACTGATGAGGAAATTGCCTTTTTTTTTTTTTCCTGTCAACCACGCTTGAGCTGTTTGTGTACAAGCTGCTTGGAAGTGGGTGGACTGTCTCGGGTGTTGGCTTTCCAAGCTGGAAGGCACGTGGCTCTGCAGCAACCCCCTTCCTTCTGGAGGACCTGACCCTGGGGGTCAGAAATTAGGGTGGCAGCGCTGTTGCTGCATTCAGATCAAACAAGGAGCTCAGTGGGTCTCTGAGCAAATGGGAGCCCACGTGGCTGGGGTTATCTGGCGTTAGATGAAACGACAAATGTGCAAACAAAATCTGGGTCTTCTGTGTGTCGCTTACTAGTTGCACATCCCAAAGGCTTATGCTGTGCCGTGCCAGGTCTGAAGATGGTATGGCACATCCATGTGTGGCTGTGTTTGTAAGTAGTCCCATTAGGTTGTGAGGTTTGTGCACTGGGAATGGGAGGTGAGGATGTGTTTTGCAGACGTGGGGTCTGATTTAAACCAGGCTTCACAAAACAGCATTTTGCAGAAAGAGCTGCGTTGGCAAGGGAGTGTGGAAACATCTCCTTTCTTCCCTGCTGCCTCCTGGGAGTGTGCAGATACCCCAGCAAACAGGTTGATTTGGTGTCTCTGCCTGAGGAAGAGGCTGAGGAAGGAGCTAAAGGAGTCTTTGCAAGAGACTGCTTGGGAGGCTTGCCTTGGCCCCGCTGTAGCTCTCTAGAGACAGGGGCTGGGTTCTGTGTTTGTGCAATATGGGCACCTGGGACGTGGCTGCAACTGTTGGGGTCTTCAAGAGGAGGTATGTCTACAGGTAATAATAGAGCTGCCTTTTGGAGGGGCTTTTTGCTTTCCTCAGTGTTGCAGTGGTGTTTCTACGTGGTACACCTTTTGAGGTACACCTCAGTTGTTCACTTTTCACATCTGTCTCCTTATTTGATACCATTTTGATGCTAGCATCAATTTGAGCCGCCTCTCATGTAAAATTACATAGTTCAACTGAAAACCAAGAGATTCATTCAGCTGGAGCCACGTCACGTTGAAAATACAGAGATACAGAGCTCCTTCAGGTATGGCACTAAAGTACCAACTGCACTCCTGCTGAGATCTGAGTATCTGCTTGACTATACTCTCATGCTGTGTAAATAGAGACTGTGCATAGAGATATAAAGCCAAGCACGTGCCTTGGACTCTGCAAGACTTAAGCCATCAAATGCAATGTAGAATAGCCTGAACTGAAATGGAAAAAGTAACTATGTGTTCTTTTATCTAATGGATATGTTACAAGAAACCAATTGTGGGTTTTAAAAACTGGCTATTGAACAACAGTTGCATTTCCTTTGGCGCTCAATTATAGACCTCTGCATGTATACCTGTAGGCATTTTGGAAGTGCTAGCCTCTGAACTGTGTTTGTGGAGCAGCTACCCATCAGGAAGTGACCTGGGGTCCTACAGAGCTAAAGGCATGAATTACGACAGCCTGCGAGACATGGATCCTTAATTGAGGTTTCGCATCCTTTGTGCGTCAGCAGCAGAAGGGGACTTACCAGTTGGTTGGATTCACAAAGACAGCGGGTTCACAGAGATGGGCGCATGAGGGAGAGAGACCAGACGGAGCGGTTCTTCTTGTTCCTGCTATCCACATTCTCAATCTTTTCAGAGCCTGCTTTTTCAGCAACAAACATGACTGTTCTGTTACTTGGCTTGGTGGTTTTTGTCTTGCCAAGTGAAGAACTGATCCTGAAAGGCTCCTGTGGGGTACTGCAAGGAGCTTTCCTCTGTTCCCTCTGTAAGGAAAAGTTGTGCATGCTGTTTGCGCAGGCATCAACTCATCCCCCGCTGACTTTGGTGAGACATGAGGGTGCTTGAGGGGAGCAAATCTAGCCCTAAAACTTTTTTGTAGTTTGTGCATCGTTATTTTTGGCTACACAGAACTGGAAAGGTCACATATATTAACCTTTTCTTCTTTGCTTAATTTCAACATGGCTATTACCCTTCTGCAATCTGACTGCCTGGCTGAGTATGCTAATGTCTCAGGATACGTGTTTCCTGGTCTCTTTGGGTAACTGTATACAGGCCATCTTAGAGTAATTTCAGTTGGAAGAGACCCTCAGGACCATTGAGTCCAACCATAACCTCACTCTAGCACTAAACCATGTCCCTAAGAACCTCATCTAAATGCCTTTTAAACACCTCCAGGGATGGTGACTCCACCACTTCCCTGGGCAGCCTGTTCCAGTGCTTCACAACCCTTTCCATGAAGAATTTTTTTCTAATATCCAGTCTGAACACAGACACAACTGTCCTGGCACAACTTGAGGCCATTCCGTCTTGTCCTATCACTTGCTACTTGGAAGAAGAGACCAACACCCTCCATGCTACAACCTCCTTTCAGGCAGTTGTAGACAGTGATAAGGTCTCCCCTCAGCCTCCTTTTCTCCAGGCTAAACAGCCCCAGTTCCCTCAGCTGCTCCTCATCAGATTCCTATCTTCCTATTGTCCTCTCAGCCTAAACATCCCTTTGCAATTGGGAAAACCAGTAGCTGAATATAATGGATAAAGTATCAGAATCCATTATGAGAGTAAAAGGATCTAACTGCATTGGTGGGCTATGAGGGGTGGGAGGAAGTTGCCTTTGAAACAGTCATCATCATCCCCATCACTGATTCAGATGCTGCTTTGCCTTTGAAACAAGCAGCAAAAAAAACTTTCCAGATTCTTTCCCTTCTGAGTTAATGAGAAAATGTTAATGGCTGTAGTATGTGTAACAGTATTTACAGCTGGGCTCTGCTATAAATATAAGGCTGAATTCAATGGTGGCGTTGATCTGCAGCTTGTTCATCCCATCTCCCTCCCTGTCTCTCAGCCCCTCAAGTGAATTACGCCTTGTGTTCAGTGCAGGGCCATCTGTTTCCCTGTATGTTCTCTCTTTTGCTGCAGCCTGATTTGAATGGAAAGGTGAGTCTAAATACATGTGATGAGGAGCAGCTCTTTTGTGCTTCAGTTTGTTTTCCAGCAGAGGAGCCAAGTGATAGAAGAAACGCTGCTTTTTTAGCTGTCCTGCAAATGTGCTTCTAATGCAAGAGTTCAGGGGATTACTGGGGGCAGAGTTGAGGGGCATCTGAGTTTTGGGATTAATTTGACACCGTAGACATAGAGGTCTCTTGTGACTGGGCCTGAGCAGCTTTTCAAAGATGCTGAGATCTGTATTATGATATAAAGCTACTGCCGGATAGCCCCCACCCCCGCATGTCCTGATTCATGCAGAGGAGAGAACTGTTGGTGCTATCTAGGTTTTTCTGTGCTATCTCCTTTTACACTGTAAATGGTAATTTAATTTCCACATTTAGAGACCTTAATTAATTATGAATAAAATAATTTATATGAATTTTAGAGCTGAAAGGTGGTAGATTAATGGCTCTCTGGAAATGTGAGGCTGCTTTACTAGAAAGGATTCAGCACAGGAGTGGCTGTGCCAGCTCTGCCCCGTTCTGCCCCATGTGATTCCGTGCACCGTCAGGTGGGATGAGGTGGATTTCCGTCCCCTGGCATCCTGGGGAGGCTGGCACAAGGGAAAGGACAAGGAAAATGCTAGTGACCATGTGGTGAGGTGTTCAGGGAGCCAGTCCACTTGAAACCACTCTTGGTAGGGTGGATTTTCACCAAGGGTTCACTTCCACCTGCACACCTTGCATTGTGTGGGTGCAGGAGCATCCAGGACTGCAGAAGGCAGGGTCAGGCACGCAGGGTACAGATGGAAGATGGAGTTGTCATCTCTGGCAACAGCGTGGGTTTTGACTGCCTGAGACACCTGGAGTAACATGCATCTCCGTCTCCAACGTGCTGTGTAAGTGGCCTCGTGCACTCCTCTTTGTTTTCTATTCTCTCGTGTGTGCTCCTGCCTGCCTTCTCTGCTGCCCCAAGCCCCCAGGCAGACACAGTCACCTGGTGCTTGCTTGTGTCAAGCAGGTTGAGGCTCCCTTTGATGGCTGGTTTTAGTAGGCCTGATGAAGTAGGAATTTGGTTCCAAATCCATGTTGTCATGTTTTATGCATGGTCAGATTTGCTTCCTGTCCAATGGAGCAGACCACTGTGAAGATTAGCTCTGGTTGTCTCTTCTTGTGCTTTTTTTCTTCTCTCCTTTTTTTTTTCCTTAATATTTTTATTTATTTATTTATTTATTTATTTATTTGCTTTCTTTCTTTAGGGATCAGGATGTTCACTGAGCCTTTTAGGCTTGGTCCTCAGGTCTCTGTACAGCCAAAACTTTCAGTGATCTCAGCAGTCACCTCTGCCTTTGGTAGGAGACTGGTTGCTTGATTCCTGTGGGCATCAATCATTTAACAGTTGCAATATTTATCAGGTGCCACTTGAATAGTTCTCTTTCTCCAGGAAGAGTTTTGTTGTTTGGAGCTCTTTACAGTTCCTTTATTCTTTTGTTAGTGTTCAGCAGAGACGAGTGGGCCTAAATTACTTCTGCTGTCTGTGTCCTGGCTTCCGAGTAGCAGTGCCTCTTTGATGCCTGTGTGCACACACATATTGCACCTTTCTTCTCTCTCTGCCTGATCCTTTTTATTCTCAGGGACAGGCAGTGTACAAAGCTCAGTCCAGGTTTTGTACTCCAGGCTCTTCTAGGACTGAAAAGGGTTTGTTTTCTTTTCCTAGAAGCTTTGCTTGCAAAAGGGAACAGTGAGCAATCCAGCTCCTAGCAGTTTTATTTGGCCACGTTTCCTACTCTGGGTCATCTCTTGGTCTTCCTCTTCAGAACCAGTGGAAAGTCATTGTTTAATCCCAACAGCCTTCCCGAAGTCACTGGTTTTGTGTTTCAGTCTCGTCACCTTCCCATGTGCTGTGGTTATTCATCTCCCGTTAGCAGTCCTGCTGGGCGATGCCTTGGCTTGGGATGCAGGTCGGGTGTTGCGCAAGGTCTGTCTGTCTGGAGGGCAGATTGCCATCAACAAGCTTCAGTATTTTTTTTCATGAAACAATACTTAACTTCCAGGGGTCAGCTGGAGGTGATGGTATCCTGTTGCTTGGACTGACTGACAAGGCAGTGACAAAGCTTTATGCTGCATAACTCATTTTAGTATCACCGAGTGTGATAAACAGCTCGCTTAGACCCTGAGAGTAGCAGTGAAGACAAGCTGGGTTAAGGTTTTAAGTCCTTTATAACAAACTATCAAAAAAATAGTCTAAACAGATGCAGTCTAATTACTCATGGGGCCCCCTGGATTCGTATGATTTCTTCATACTTAATAATTTCTTTTCCAAGCTAATAATTCCATGGTTATAAAACAGAGACTAAGCGATGCAAACGCCAAGTGTTTGCAGAGCACGTAGGTAAATGTGGTGGCGTAGGTTGATGTTCTGTACGTCCCTGCCTGTAGGCCTCAGCTGCTGCTCAAAGGGCTGAAAATTCACCTGTGGTGAAGATGGGGCCTAGTCATAGGACTTTGCCATTGGTCTCCCCATTATCCTGGCCCACCCAGCAGGAGGGGAGATGCTGGTCGAGGGGAGGACTCAGGGATGGGGAGTCTCTTTGGCCAGGCCACATTGGGCAATGCCCGTTGGCTCCATTGGGTGGGTGCTCTGCTCAGGGCCCCTCTCTGTTTTACTTTGACCTCTCCATCCTCTTAGCTCTCTGCCTTTTTTGCACATGTTGTCCCTAGCTATCATCTGGTTGCCTAAATCCTTCTCTGCCTCTTTACAAAATATAGCTTACATTGTTTTTTAACCCATCTCTATTACTCGGGTGCTGAGGGAGCTGGCTGAAGTCATTGCTGGACTGCTCTCCATCATCTTTGCCAAGTCTTGGGAAACGGGAGAGGTGCCCGAGGATTAGAGGAAAGCAAATGTCACTCCAGTCTTCAAAAAGGGCAAGAAGGAGGACCCGGGTAATTATAGATCGGTCAGCCTCACCTCTGTCCCTGGGAAAGTAATGGAACAGCTTGTCCTTGGTGCCATCTCAAGGCATATCAAGGATAAGAGGGGCAGTCAGCATAATTAGGGGCAGTCAGCATGGCTTTACCAAGGGTAAGTCATGCTTGACCAACCTCATAGGCTTTTATGAGAATGTAACAAGGTGGATGGATGATGGCAGAGCGGTGGATGTGGTCTACCTTGACTTCAGTAAAGCCTTTGACACAGTCTCCCACAGCATCCTCACAGCTAAGTTGAGGAGGTCTAGACAATAGAGTAGTGAGGTGGGTTGCAAACTGGCTTAAGGAGAGAAGCCAGAGAGTGGTAGTCAATGGTGCGGAGTCTAGTTGGAGGCCAGTATCTAGTGGAGTGCCTCAGGGGTCAGTACTGGGGCCAATATTATTCAATATATTCATTAACGATTTAGATGAGGGAATAGAGTGTACTATCAGCAAGTTTGCTGATGACACTAAGCTGGGAGGAGTGGCTGACACGCCAGAAGGCTGTGCTGCCATCCAGCGGGATCTGGACAGGCTGGAGAGTTGGGCGAGGAATAACCTAATGAAATTTAACAAGGGAAAGTGTAGAGTCCTGCATCTGGGCAGGAACAACCCCAGGTTCCGGTATAGGTTGGGAAATTACATATTAGAGAGCAGTGTAGGGGAAAGGGACCTGGGGGTCCTGGTGGACAACAGGATGACCATGAGCCAGCACTGTGCCCTTGTGGCCAGGAAGGCCAATGGCATCCTGGGATGTATTAGAAGGGGGGTGGTTAGTAGATCGAGAGAGGTCCTCCTTCCCCTCTACTCCGTCCTGGTGAGACCCCATCAGTGTCCAGTTCTGGGCCCCTCAGTTCAAGAAGGACAGGGAACTGCTGGAGAGAGTCCAGCGTAGGGCAACAAAGATGATTAAGGGAGTGGAGCACTTCCCTTATGAAGAAAGGCTGAGGGAGCTGGGTCTCTTTAGTTTGGAGAAGAGGAGACTGAGGGGTGACCTTATTAATGCTTATAAATATATAAAGGGTGAGCGCCACGAGGACGGAGCCAGGCTCTTCTTGGTGGCAAACAATGATAGGACAAGCGGTAATGGGGTCAAGCTGGAACACAAGAGGTTCCACTTAAATTTGAGAAAAAACTTCTTCTGAGTGAGGGTGACAGAGCACTGGAACAGGCTGCCCAGGGAGGTTGTGGAGTCTCCTTCTCTGGAGACATTCAAAACGCGCCTGGACATGTTCCTGTGCGACCTCACCTAGGCGTTCCTGCTCCAGCAGGGCGATTGGACTAGATGATCTTCTGAGGTCCCGTCCAATCTCAAACATACTGTGATACTCCTAAAACCTTGGTATTGTAGCCTAGGCTACTTTTGGTGAAAAGAAGATTCCTGATGGTAAGAGATACACAAGCTGGAAGCCTCTACTGGTTTTGAGTGTATTTACCCCTGTACTTGTTGGGCTAGGCTGTTTAAGTTTACTTGAAGTTTTAAATGAAAAAAAAAAAGGCATGTTTACATAAAAGTATTGAACTGATACACAAACTCTTCTGAAAATAAGAAAACAAGACATGTTCAGCTACTTGAGTATCCACTCTGGTGTATAGCCACAGCTTGTCTTACTGAATTGAATTGCTCAGCTGCTTTGTAAACTTAATCATAAAGGTCTAATTTACACTAGTTATACTAGTAACTATAGTTCCTACTGTAACCTACACTAGTAGGTTATATTTTAAAAAAGGGGAGGGGGGAGAGTAAGCAGAAAAAAGCAGAACTTCAGAGCTTTCCTGTCTGCATGTTCCTCCTGAATCCTGTAACTTTTCTAGTTCCTTCTTGACAAGTAGTGTGGTTGCTCAGTTTTGCTTCTGTTTAAATCTGTAGCATTTCTACCACTGGTTTCTACAGAACAGAAATTAAGTTTCTACAACTAATGACGTACCATAGTGTTTGTTAATGAGATGGTGATACATGAGTAAAATACCGGAATGAGAAGGATGTTTCTCTGAGACAACATAACATGGTGTTTATCCTCTTCTTCAGCGTGCTTTTTTGTGAAGAAAAAAAGGGAGAAGAAGAAAAAAGGAGAAAAAATAGACCTGAGTCTTGCATGACTGAGAGGTAGGGCAGTGTTCACAGTCCTCCCTGGCCATCCATGTCCCACCCAAGCTAGTTTGGCAGAAGGATAGAAGTCCTGGAGTGATGAGGTCCCTCCCTGCAAGTCCTGAGGAGTGTGGCAGCCCCATGGGTGCAAGAGCCCCAGGCTCCTGTGTGTTGAAGGGAGCCGCAGAAATAATTTGGTTGCCTGATGTGCTGGTCATTGGTCCCGCGGCTGGGTGCCAGCAGGGCCTGTGTGTCGGTGTCCCTGCTGATGTGGGAGGTGGGAAGGGACAGCTGTGGGGCAATGCAGGCACAGAAACACAGGCTGGACAATTTCTACCCTCTGCTTGATTAATTTTACCTGATTATTTCTAATCATCACTCTGTAGAAAGTCCCTGCACTCCTTGCTGGGTGAGTAATTATATTCCCATTAGCTTTCAAAGAGCAGTGTGGTTTTTTAATAAAACCCTGTGTGTGTTCTGAAGGCTGTTCTTACTCGGCGCAGTCCTTTGGGTGCCTGCAAGTGCTGGTCTGGAGGATGTTGCCTGTCACCCCTGGGCTCTGTGAGCATTTGGGCTTCCCACCCCTGCAGGGCTGGCAGGTGGGCACAGCCAAGTGTCTGCTCTCAGCCCTGCTGGGCTGCAGCCCTTCTGCCTCCCAGACGTGGGAACATGGAGATCTGGCTCCTCATTTCTGTCTTCTAGTGCTGGCGATTGCACGGGAACTTATTCAGAAGCAGGAGGCAACTCATATTGCAGGTCAGGAGGCGTGTGAGCTGTGTCAGAGCTGCAGCAAGGCTTCTGTAAAGGGTTTTCATATGTAGCAAAGTGGCACTGAATATTATTAAGCTTTTGATAGAGGTGTGGGTTGGTCTCGCTTCTTATGCCTGCACCTCCACCTTGGATCTGTCTGCAATAGTCCTCACTTTGACTTTTGGCCCTTTTGAAACTAGGTTTAAAAAAATATCTGGAGCAAAAATGGGTCGCTTAGCAACCCGCTCCAGCCAAGGGCTGCCGGAGAATGGGTCAGTGATTAACAATTATGTACAGTCGAGGTTAAAAATGCGGGTCAGTCTGCAACATCGCTGCTCTGACGGCTGGAATATTTCAGCATTACGATGCTGGGATTTATGGTCGTGATAACTAAATTTATACTAGTTGTAGTTCTGACCTCATGAACATGATGATTCAAGACTTCGGTGTTATGAAATTGGTCTGAAGTATCTTTTCTTTACCAGTATTACAAAAAGCATTAAATAACCATTGCATGAGTAACATAGGCATGGTCTATGTTTTATGCATATTTTTTTCCCAAGGCTGTGGACCTTCCCCAGCCCATATGACTTCCCAAACAAGCAGAAATAGATCTACATGTGAGAGTGGAAAATGCAGAGTCTAGCTATAGAGCAGGAATGCAGAGGGAAGATGGGTTTCTGGTTTTGGTCACTTACCTGAATGTTGATGCATTGTTCCTCCAAGGAAGGAAACAACAAATGCCACACAGGCTTGATGAGTTTATTTTTCTGAGCTTGATTTTGACAACATGATCATTTTCCTGAGTCCTTGATGGTGCTTTGGTTTCTAGATGAAGAGGTCCTTGGCAGCTTTTTCTCCTTTCAGAGAGTAGAAGAGGAGGTGGCTTGGTTGTGATTTCATTGTCCCCAATAAGTATTTATCATTTCTGCAAGAATGTACAGTGAGAGAATCAATCATTAAAACAGCATTCCATCTCTTAAATGTTTTATAACTCTGGCAGTGAAATCAAGGTTGTTTTGCCAAGTCATTTACTTTCATTGTCTAATCAATTTCTAAAGCTCTTGCCTATTTGCTTCTTTGTTTAATTAACCCTTCTTTTCTGCCTTATTCCACCCTAGTCATCATCTGAAACTTGAGAAATAAGGATCAGCTGACAAGCACCTCTTCAGCAGTTAGGGGAAGCACTGAATTCCAGGAACCCCAACTGGAGGTGGTTTGTATTCATAAGGCCTAATCTTTCATTATTGTCCAAAGCTGACAGTGTCACGGGCAAGTGGGCAGCTCTTTTCCTTTACTCCCTTGATCTTTTTTTTCTCCTGCTTCCACTGAATAGGCTTATTCCCTGCCAACTGAAAAAAAAACCCCCATATTTATTTTTAAAAAATTCTTTTCAGACTGATATTACTCATCACCTTAGTCACCCGCCACCACTGGTTGAGGTGGCATCTTAATGCCCTTTCCAGAAGAGTAAGAGGATGTCTTAATGAATGCTTTCCTTTCTTGGTTTTGATCATTAAACATACTTTACCATCGTCGGCTGGGAGTAAGTGGTAAAATCCATACCTTAGACTTTGCAGATGCTTTTAGATCTCATTAAGGATCATTAATATGCAGAACAATGCCACAGAAAAGAGGCTGCTAGGGTACGAAATGAGATCCATCATCTGTTGTTAGAGCTGCAGGATAACTTTAGGTCAGCAGAAATCAGTTACTGGAACTGGATTTGGGCAAGGATTCCTCATTAATATACTCAAGGAGTGTAGGAGTAGGATGGGGATGGAAGAAGGCAAACCTGAGCAGCTGTGGGTTCCTCCTGTCCTTGTACTGCAGTGTTGATTTGGAGCATCTTTTGAATCCTGTAGCTCTTGCAGTCACTCTGACTTTTAACTACAGAAAGAGTATGCCCAAACTTGATAGTCTGGACTACTTTTGTATAAATTGAATTAATACCCAGTTTCAGGCTATTTACTGCCTGCTTCCACAGGCCAACAATTTTTCCTTCCTTCCTGGTTTCTTAGTTAGTGTCTTAATTTCTGCTTTCTGAGGCGTTTCCTGGTTTTGCTTTTTTGTTTGCCACCAGAGACTGGTTTCTACACCCATGTACCTGAGGCAGGTGGTTGCATGAGGAGTGCTTGTGCCTGTTCACAGTGGTACTGATACACTTGATTTTGCTCCTGGATTGAGTTGACAGCGACCATTGCTCACTGCCCCACACCCGTGCACAGCAGCCGGTTGTGTGCTCACCCTCCCAGGATGAGATGAGAGTTTTAACCAAACAAATTCCCTCTTCATTGGAAAGAATTTGGATGCTGCTGCTGCCTGCCATGCTTCCTGCTTGCTTGCATTGGTACATCATACTCATGAAGGCTTTGCATCCTCTGCTGTACAGGCCCAGTTTTGTTTGTTTGTTTGTTTGTTTTGTTTTGAGCAAGCACTGAGAGGCCTGGGAGCATCGGGGCTGGGGATGGCAAGGAGCAGGAGCGTTTCCTGCAGTCTCTCATTGCTTGGTGAGGAAGGGAGACTGGCTGAACAACAAATTATGTATCTCTTTAGTTACTTAACGAGTGCTTCTCCGCCTTGGAAGGTTCAAAAGATTATTCTATGTGCTGGTTTCTGATACTGAACAAGCTGGAAATGTTAGTGGTTATGTTAACGTTGTTCCTGGCTCTCATGGCATTCACTTCTGAAAGATAAAAATGGGTTTAATATGCTTGACATAGGAGCTTTGATTTGAAATGAATGCTGTCAGCCTTATTAAAAAGATGATAAATTACACTGAAAAACATGTGTTCAAGTAGCAGCACTAGGGTTATGCCACAAACAGAGTAAAAGCAGAATCATTTGAAACGCAGGTGTTTGCCCCTTCTGGCTCTTGCCATGCTGTGCTGCACTGCTGTTTGCATGTGTCGTCCCATGGCTGCGCTTTGCTCGTGGTGACACCAGCTCCCTGTGTGGTGGTTCCCACTCGCTGGCGCACCAGCATGGGTGGCAGCAGGGGTTGTCATGTTGTCCCGCGTGGCCTTTCCCTGGGCATGCCCCGGGTTACCCGGGCATCCGCAGCAGGGGGACATCCTTGGTGTTGCCACCTCAGATTGGGCTTTGCACTGGTGGTGGTGAAAGCCCTGCTTCCAGGCAGAGGGATGCCTACGAGAGGGCTGCTCCTCAGGAGTCCTGATTTTTGGGCTGTTTTAGCCTGTTGCTGGTTGCTTTATGCACTCATTAAAAGCAGTGGGAATTTGTGGGTGAAAGGGAAGATACAAAATGTAACCCAGAGTAAGCTCTAATAGATGTGTAGATGAAAACCAACTTGACATATTTCTGTATTTGAGATTTATAATCTAATCATTCTTTCACTTGCACAGCAGGGACTGAAACAGCATGTAGTTATTTACATATAGGGAACATTAAACAGCCACCTCTTTAAACCATATGTGAACATAAAATCCAACAACCACTGCTGAGTAATGAGTATCTGTGAAAGACGAGAATAAAAATAAAGCAGAAACAAACATAATGAAAAGGTATTACTGCAAGAAGTGGCTGTGACAGCAGCATATTATATCCCTATACTGAAGTGAAAACGTGACCCTGTAAATCTGTATCCTCTTGCCTTTTCAATTAATACTATACACATTGAACACGTGCAGATGATTTGCTTTGTATTCCTCTTAGTTGTAGTGAGCTGCTGGGGGCTTTGCAGTGTCTTAGTGCTTTGCTGTAAGGAGCTGCCGGGTGGCACACCATGTCGCTCCAGACTGTTTCAGACTTGTCATTGCTCCTTTAGGACAGTTGTCATCCCTGAGAAACCTGAAACCTCTTTTAAATTTACCACCAGTCAACTTCAGTGCTGGCTTGGTTGCTCAGTGTATTAACCTCCCAGCCACAGTAGTGACTGCCTGTCCTTTGAGGTACAGAGCCAGGCATCTGGCTCCCGAAACGGCTCTGGTCCTGCAGGGATTAGGATTAATTTGTCCAGGTGCTGAGACACACTCCTGTGACTGTATTGCTGGGCACCTTGGCTTCGCTGTAGTTACTGTGGATACTTGACAACTTCCCGTAGCTATTGCCAGGCTGCTGCAATGTAACACATACCCATGTGCTTCAGAGGTTTTAGTTTTGAGACTGGAAAAGAGATTAAGGGCTGGTAGTGTTTAATACTTCATCTTTTGGGAGAAAAAATTATGGAGGGGCATCCTCTGTGGAGAAATCACTGTTCTCTCTGTATTGTATGAAATAAATGCCTGTAGAGGCTTTCCCTAAAATACTGTGTTTTAATGCATTTTTTTCCATTGGTTGGTTAGTTTCTTGAAACATGCTGTCTACTCTCCAGTCCTTTTCCATTTCTAATACTAATTACAAACAGGAACTTGAAAATAATTCCCTAATAAAGGGTAGGCATCCCCAAATGGGTACAACTGCATCCTGCAGAAGCCATGCTTACCCCATAGGCATATTTTGATGATAAGTCTAGATATTAGGGTCTCAGCATGCAGAGTAGCTACAGAGAGCTGTTAGTTCTAAGTGAGAAATGTATTCCCTCTCAAATAATGCACATCTGAATCTCCTCATTGTTGGAGTCCTCTGTGGTACTGGTGGCGGTGAACCTGAAGAATAACTTCTGTTGGTTTTTAGGATGAAAGGAGAAGCTAATTTCTGTGATACATGGACAGTGAGTTTCTATCACAGAACTAAAACACTGTTTCCTACTACTAAAACACTGTTTCTACACCATTTAAAAAAAACACTGTCCTTTGCATCTCTCACCTCTTTTAACCCCCTGCATTCCTGTGCCCTGAAGGGAGTGCGATGAAAAATGGGGATGGCGGTAGCCTTAAGAGATATTTTGTTCTTAAATCCCTACTACTTTTAAGGAGGATTTTAGAAATCTCAACTGTATTTTAATTTGGTTTGTCAAGGTATAATTACCGTGAATGAGGTAAGAAACTAATTTAAACACAGCAAGTGTAGTGGAGAATCCAATTTTCAGAAATCAGTGGAAATATAATTGGAGTCATTAAGTGCTGACTTTAGTAATTAAGAATCGTTTTTTGACGTTTCAGGCTTGTGTTGCTAATTGTCTGAGGAGAGGGTAGAAAAATACGTTTTTTCAAGGCAAAACTGGTCGCTCCCTAGACTTGTGTAGCCAATGGCATGAACACCCCCTAGCCGCTCGGGGCGAACCTGCATTGTTCAAGATTTGCTTGGTCAGGTCCCGAGCCGCTCATCTGTTCCTGCCCACAGCAGGAGACATGTGAGAGCATGTTTTGGGGTCACCATATGACCAGCGGGTTGAGGAAGGTTCTCCTCTTCCTCTACTCCGCCCTGCTGAGGCCACATCTGGAGAACTGTGTCCAGTTCTGGGCTCCACAGTTTAAGGACAGGGAATTACTGGAAGGAATCCAGCAGTGGCTACGAAGATGATTAGGGGCCTGGAGCACCTTCCTTATGAGGAGAAACTGAGAGAGCTGGGTCTGTTCAGCCTGGAGAAGAGAAGGCTGAGAGGGGATCTCATCAATGTTTATAAATATCTCAAGGATGGATGTCAAGAGGATGGGACCAGACTCCTTTCAGTGGTGCTTAATGATAGGATGAGGGGCAACAGGCACAGACTGAAGCACAGGAGGTTCCATCTAAACATGAGGAGAAACTTCTTTACTTTGAGGGTGCCAGAGCACTGGAACAGGCTGCCCAGAGAGGTTGTGGAGTCTCCTTCTCTGGAGACATTCAAGACACGCCTGGACACATTCCTGTGCAATCTACTGCAGGTGAACCTGCTTTAGCAGGTGCGTTGGACTAGATGATCTCCAGACATCCCTTCCAACCCCAACCATTCTGTGATTCTGTGTACGTGTGACGGAGCCTGTGCTTCCCGATGCGTGGGAGGCTGGCGCTGCCTTTGCTGCTGCTGGGCAACCCCCTGTGCTGCACGGAGGAGCCCCCAAGGGCACCCTCAGGGTGGAAAAACCTGTCAGTGGCTGGACAGGCCAGGCTTCAGCTGCTCCATGTCTGGCCTTGGCCAGGGAGGGCAATTTGGCTGCCCCTCTGCTCTAGAGCAGCCCTTGGCATAGAAGCTGGAGCAGTGCAGGAGCCGCTCTGTCTTAAAAGGGGGCCTGGCCACACTCAGCCAAGGTTTTGGTAGCATAGTGAATGGCTACCAAGAGGCATCGCGTCATTGATTGATGGTGCTGTGCAGTGTCGTGTCACAGAGCTCAGAGCAAAAGCGAGTCTCTTCTGATAATATTCAGGAGAAGGATTTTTCAAAGCCAGAGGTGAATGCTGAGCTCCTTAACTTATCTTGCTTTCCAGCTTTCATCTTGTATTGCAGGTCCATCTTGATAAAACAACTGGATCTCTCTGCAGACTTAAAGTGCTGTTGAAGTTATTCATAAAAAGAACTCAGTGGTAGGAGAAGTGCAGCCTCATCACTTCTTGTTTGTAAAATTATGTCTAAGTCAGGATGTTATGCATTTTTAACTCCTGCACTTCAAGCAAGATGCTCAGCATGCTTTTGTTATGATAATGGGGAAACCATAAAAACCCCCTGACATGCTGATAGTTATCATCACATAAAACAAGCCTTATGTTTATTTTCCTATTAAAAATGCTATTTTTCCCAGAGCAATGGCATTTATAAGGCTTTTTTTTTGTTTAATTTTATTGTTTTCCAAAAACCCAGATAATGCTGTTTGCTTGGGCCTCAAGCATGGAAGCTGATGTGATATTTTTTGTGCTTTTGAGTTTACATATCCCCTAACAAATCCATCAGTGGCTGAGATCTCTTGCTCTGTGTTTGAGTCTGTAATTATCTTACAGCCCAGCAGAAGCTAGAGCTCAACTAGGAAGTTACTTAAAAAGTGTGTTTAAAACTTTGGCTGTGCTCATTTCTTAGGTGTGTGGAAACCACTGGCAATTTAAACATTTGTTTAAACCAGAAAATTCCCCCTTTGCAGTTGGAGTGTCTTTCACAGTGCTCCCCAAAATTGCGTTTCACTTCTCTTCCCAGGGCTTCTGACCTTTACAGCTGAACGGGTGGTTTCTCATGTACTTGTTAGCATTTGTGCTAGATGTGGGGCATTCTCTGAAAAGCATGGGATACTCTTTGGAGTTGGGCACCTGGTAGGTTGGGCAGCTGGGGATGGGCGCCCCAAGGGAGTGCTTATGGGAGCAGCCTCTGTCTCCTAGCCATGTTCAGAAAAAATATTATCGGTGTCCCTCCCCTGTCGCTTTCCAGCTATGTGGCTTTCTGGATAACACACTCAGAATACTTGGCGGTGGCTGAATGTGTTATGACAAAATTAGGTTGTAGCATGGAGGGTGTTTGTCTCTTCTCCCAAGTAGCAAGTGATAGGATGAGAGGAAATGGCCTCAAGTTGCACCAGGGAAGGTTCAGATTAGATATTAGGAAAAAAATTTTCACATAAAGTGTTGTCAGACATTGGAACAGGCTGCCCAGGGAAGTGGTGGAGTCACCATCCCTGGAGGTGTTTAAAAGACATGAGGTTCTTTAGGGACATGGTTTAGTGCTAGAGTTAGGTTACGGTTGGACTTGATGATCTCAAGAGTCTGTTCCAACCAGAATGATTCTATGGTTCTGTGAAAAGCACTTGAAATAGCTCAAACAGGTTGGAGATATGCCAAGCTTTACTCTTTGCTGCTCGGTCTTCCACAGACCCAGTGAGCAGCTCTTGTGTTTGGTGATGGGATTTCCAGGCTGGGGTGCACGCTGGGCTTTCTGTAGGTTGTTGCCCCCTTCTCCCAGGCACTGGGTGTACCCAGTTAAGCTCCAGCTTGCAGCTGCAGGTTAAGGGGCATAATGAGGATATGCTTTGCTTCAGGCATAATTTCTTTCCTGTTACTTTTTTCTTCCATTTCCCTTTGTTTTATTTCTTCAGACAGCCTGTGTTACTGCCTAATTGGATTACTAGGTCACTTACTGACTGTGGGCCCTACAGGATTGGGTCTGGTCCCTGATGCTTAGCAGTTTCGGGGGCTCATGTAGGCTGGCAGCCTGCTAAGCCGCTACAGTCCTGTGGGGCCTCAGCAGAAAATGGCTTTCCCTGCCAAACGCTGCAGTGGCTGCATGAAGGAATGGATCCATTCCTGCGTTTCACCTGGCTTTTTAGCTTCAGGGAGAAAAAATTTAAAAATTCTTTGGTTTAAAGTGTGCTGTGCAGTGCATAGCCTCCAAGTAGGACTGGCCATCTTCTGAGAAACACATCTAAATGTGAAACCTTAAATGCAGTTCAGATGTTTGCATAGAGATGAACAGCTCTTACTTAAGAAGTGTGTTCTGTATCTTAAACAAAACACCTCCTTGCAGTTTCCATGGTAAACTCTTCTTCATAATTGAATAACAGTCATAAATGGTTACATAAAACACAAGCAAAATGCTGCACCATAGCTGAAGGCTCCACTTGTCAGCTCTCTGTTTGCTCTTTGCACAGGGGAGCACGCTGGTACCTGACGGCGGGGCTCGACACGGGGCACAGCTGTTTGGCGCATCAGTCCTGCAACCCCGACTGCCAGACCGCAGCTTTCCAGAGAGGCTTCTCGCATTCATCCAAGAGCCACTGTGTAACTCGTCTCCAGACCCTTCTGCTTAGGAGAAGCCAGCTAGAGGAACCATGAAGACCAAAATCTGTTGATGGGACTACACAGAGAAAAACTCAGACCCTCTGCTTTAAAGGTATCTCTCTGCAGATAGTGCTGTTAAGCTCGCTCTTTCCAGTGCTGCTACGTCCATCTAGAAGCTGTTAGACCTTTGGAAGACAAGAGATCTTGCTAAGGTGAGTATAAATGATATGTCAGACAATGTTTTTAAAACTTCATTCCCCCCCCCCCCTTTTTTTTTCTTCAGTGACTGAGGTATTTTCAATAAAGAATAAACAAAGCTTTACTACTTCTGAGACAAGAACTTTGGTGCTGTTATACCTCTTAGGTTTTTACAATCTAAGTATGTGGGTGTCTGTCATGTTGTTGTATCCCCCTCCCCATTCCCAAGTGTTTTTATTTATGAGGATTTGAGTCTTGCTTCCTTAAAATTTGTCACATGGACCAAGCAGCAGTTAAAAAAAACCCACAAAAACAAAAAACAGCACCACCCTTGGTGTGAAGTAGACCTCAATGTTTTGATGCCTGAAGTTTGGCAATGCTGTATTTTGACTGGTGAAACTCCATGCAAGGAGGGGGCTTCTCCTCCCAGGCAAGTGGATACCCATGTCTTGCACTTGGTATGTGCATCACCAGTCCCTGCTGAGGGCTGTTCTCCTGCACCCTGGTCTTCTGCCCGGTGTGTGTCCCTGTCAGTGGCAATGCCAGAAACGTGCCGGCGGGTTTCCCAGCCAGAGGCAGAGACGGCAGAGGTACGGCTGTAGGCTGCTGGGACAGGGCAGAGTTGCAGGGCTCAGCTGGGTGCATGACATGGAACCAGCCATGTGTGCAGTGGCCTTGAGTCTGCTGCCTTGACCCTTCCTGTCACTGCATGGCACGCTAGCCCCCCTAAATCCCTGCCTGTGGGCTACGTGGTGGTGGGGGTAGGTGCTGTGTTCTGGGTCAAGCAATGCTGCACAAACAGGTGGGTGATGCTGAAGCATTCCCCGTGTCTCTGCGCCTTTTGTGTTGGACTGAGATCATGTCCAGGGGTGTTTATGTCACCTTGGAAGGACTGCATGTGACATCTGACTTGTGGATGTTGTTTTGCCGCTTCTCCCTCACTGTATCACTGCTGATTTGCAGGCAGTGGCTGCTTCTCCAGCACTGTGCTCTCGATGCTTCCCGATTGCTGCACATATGGTGTGTGAAATTACCCGGCGCTTGGTGGCCCGTGTGGCACCGGCAGTGCCAGCTAGCAGCGGGGTGGCAGACCGAGTTCTGAATTTTCCTCTCTCCTCCGGAGGGAGGGGGCGAGAGTTTTTGTTCTTTTGTTCGTCTGAGTTCGTATTGGAAATAAGCCCGCTGCCTGCATGTGGAGGGAAGAGGAAGGGATGCAGGGGAGGTGACAACAAAGCCATCATCTTGCTTTGCTCTATCTGGGCAGCAAGATGTGGTGGGGTTTCTTACTTCTCGCTTTGGCAGTAGGTGCAAGTTGTCCCTATGCTCATGGGCTGGACACGAGCATCTCGGTGGGAAGCCTGTGACACTGGTGCCTTGGTGCTGTGCATCTCTGTGCTTTGGGCCAGTGGTGAGCTTGCCCTCTGAGAGAGGATTTGGGGTTTTCCCATGGCTGTCACTGGCCCCCATGTCTGTTCAGGTCCGTGTGCTTTGGCCCGTTACTGCACTCTGGTAAGGTGAAGGTGGCTTTTGATGGTCCCCACTCTTTAGGGTGACTGGTCCCTATGCGTGGCACCAGGGGCTGGGTGGGGAGGGGGTTTGCAGCCTTTGAGTCACTGTGTAACCCTCCCCTCTCCTTTTTTGGGGGAAGAAGAGGAGGGAGGTGGGGAATGAGGACGGATGGTGTTGCCTTCATCCTTCCTGTGGCTGTTGTGGTCCCTCCACCGTGCCGCATGCCCTTGGGCAGCAGCCCTGCCAGCCTCCCCTCACAGTGCAGAGGGGCAGTGGGGCTGTCTGGGGGCTCTGGACAACGTCGCTGTGTCAGCTCCCACCCATGGCGCTTTCTGCACAGCCTGAAAGTGTGGAGGCCTCGTTTGCTTCTGATGAAAGCTGAAGCCCTGCTGAAGATGGAGCATCCTCTGAGGATGCTCCTGGCCATGGACATGTCTGAGAGGGGCTGCTTCCTCCTCCCCACCACCCCCCTGTTTTTTTCTCGTTTTCCCTCAGGTTTTTGCTAACCATGAAGCCACTAATGTAAAATGAAGGCATGGAAATTTCATATTGTAGCAATTAATCAGCCCTCCCTAATACTTTCCAGTTGTAAATTGCCAGCGCTAACAGATGTGTGCTGTTGCAACTGATCCTGCCAGGAGCCAGTGGTGGGTAATGTTTGGTCAGTTACCATGTCCTGGGAAGCTGTAGTGCACCCCTACCCCAATATACCACTCTAATTAGTTTAACAGAAGTTTCCAGTTACAAGTTAAACATGTTTTTACTATTTTTTCCCCCCTTCTATACTTAAGCAAAACTAAAATAGAAAAGGTGCTATATTGTCACAGGACAGCCAGTGCAACTTTCTAGGTTTTGGCTTGGTCTCTGCAGCACGTGAGAGCTGGTCAGTAAATTCCTGTTTGATTTTGGTAGGCACAGGATTATTTTTGCTGAAGGCCATACACACACAGATCTCCTTGTCAAGGATTTAGAGAAAAAAAAAAAAAAAAAAGAAAAGAGGAATTTTCCCTTTAACAATGTGTTGTTGCACAGAAGTGGGATTTCTTGCCCTCTGGCATCCCAAAGTCAGAGACCTCTGAGTAGCAGAGGTCAGGATCTGGGGAGGGAGGGGGAGGTTATTGTTTCAGGCAGCATCCCGCTGATGTGACTTGTCAAGCGCAATCTGTACAAAGCAGTGCTGTTCCCCATCCGCCCTGCATCGTCTGCTGGATGTAGCTGGCTGGCGCATTTTGATTAAAACGTTGCAGGGAGGGGAAAATAAGGAAGAAACTAAGCGCTTTTCCTATCTTAGATTTTTAGGAGACACTTAAGGGAGTACACTTGGATGAATAAGGGCAAAGGCAAATTGCAAAAAGCACTTACTAAACTTGTCTGGGGATTTCAGCCCTGTAGTTTGTAGCGTGAAAGCTGGGCTTTTCTATAAGAAACAGCAATAAAAGCCGACAAGCTTAAAGACCCAGATTAATTTAGAAACTCTGCAGTTGTGGGAGGAGGGGTGGAAACAGAAGTGCAGCGACTCAGACTGACCTTTCCATCAACTCCACCGCGCTTCCAAAAACACGTGTGGCGTCTGAGCCATGGTCAAAGCCTGGGATCCCCCAGGTGGCACGGGGTAGGCTGTACCTCGGGCACTGAGCTACCACCTTGCTTCCCAAATGGCACTGCACCTCCCCAGGGTGAGCTGAGGCTGTCTCAGTCTGGCCGGTCAGCATGGCACGGTGTTGCTGAAGGAGCGGTGCTAGAATCTGTCCTGAAAGTGCTGTGCAAGGTGCAGAGGCTATTTTGCAATAGGTAGCTGGTCTTTTGTGCAGCTTACAGAAGTTGGCTCGCAGTTACACGCGCTGACGCGGATCAGTAGCTATTATAAATAATTTAATTATCCTGATGACCCAAAGTAACAAAAGAAACGGGCCTGTTCATGTCAAGCTGTGATGGTGAGTGTGGTTACTTTACTTCCCTCTTCTGCTCCCTCCTCTCCAGCATAAAGCTACAAAGTGAAAGATGATACCAGTATTCCTCTTTCCCAGGCTGCTATATACAATTGTTTCTATGATCTTTGTTTATACAGATCTATGGCAGATTAAAGCGCCTTTTAAAATTGGAGTACTTTTCTGGAGGCTGGGTGAGCCTATGTATGTATCTCACTGAAAATGTTTCAGACCTCCTGGTACCTTCCATCTTCCTTCCATAACTTTACGTTTGTGCAGCTGTGCATTTTGTGTCCCCCCACAAGCTCCCTGCTGCTTTTAACCATTTCTGCAGTCTAGTAAAGCTACAGCCAGCCTCCATCCCAATAGATACTAAGCTTTATTGCCTTCAGCGGGAAGCAGGGAAGCCAGCTTATCTGTCTGCGGGGCCCTTTGGAGGGAACTGGGCACCTTAGTGCAGGTGAATGCTCTCACACACACGCGTCAGCCCTTTCCACAGATCAGGAGCAGCAGGGGCTTGGAAAGACATAGCAGGGCTTCCCAGAAGGAAGCAATGCTATGGGAAATAAAAGCTGAGTCATCTCATTCCCTATCTCATCTTTGTCAATAGGATGGGTCTCTTGACTGCTAAGGATTTCACTTCCCCTTTAGCCTTCTCTGTACTGCTTCCCTGAGGCAGGTCATCTTATGACCAAGCTCTCTCCTGAAGTTGTTTGTAAGGAGGTATGCATTGTAATACATGTATCTGTTCATGTGCAAATATCACACGTACGTATATATTATAATTTATATTTTGTATAATGGCATCTTATCAGCTTAGGAAGTTACTAGATTGCTTTGTTCAAATGTTTTTACTGGTGTAGAATGGAATATTTACTGACAAATTTCTTGAAGTCTTTTTTTCTGCCCTTCAGTTGATGATGGTTTAAGTAAAAAAACCTTGCTTTAGGAGCATGTCAGAGAAATACTGTTTTGAAAAGCTGTTTGGTTTCTTAGGAGCATGTGCACATGTGTTTTTCTCTTCATGATCTTAGGTTTCAATGGCATTTAAACTCCATTTTTCAAAATTGAGTTATTTAGAAGCATTAGCCTCTTTAACATTACCTAAAGTGAACAAGACTGTTTCATAAATTGCTGCATGTGTATAACCATGTGCATAGTATCATCCTTACAGGGCCCAAGGAGCATCTCTGTATCGCTGCAGAAGCTTGGGAGCACCTTTGTGCTTTGCCTCCAAGTAGTGCAGGTGACTCGGCCAGAGCTCACACAGCAGAACACGCTGTGGATATGGAGGACTGCCAGGTTTTTGTGACTGGCCAGGGAAATCCCGCTTCTGAAACAGTCCCCTTTGAAGAGGTCTTTGGGAGGCAGCTGGCAGAGCACAAAACCCTGTGTTTGGTGCTGTGGTTAAGATTTTTAAGGCAGCTGCAGTTGGAGCTCTGAATAGTTTAGCTAGGTCCTTATTTTTGCTTGCCCAAATGCTTCACTGAGTAAGAGTTGTTTTGTTTCCAGAGCACAGGAGCAACAGGAGAGCTGGGGCTTCAGCTCTGAACAGCACTGAAGCTCTGTGTGTTCAGTAGAAATGTGAAGAGCTTGCTGCCTGGTTTGGTGTGCTGGCCTGTCCCTTGGAGCCCCATGTCTACATCTTCTGCCAGGGCCATGCCACCCTATGGGCAGGGATGATCTGTGCAGGGGGTCCCTGTGTCTCACACACGTACGTGAGGAATCTGCAGCCCAACGGTAAACGAGTCGGATGGACCTGGGCCTTCATCTGAAAACTGTTCTTTCACAAAGGCAGGGAGCTGGGCACTGTATTGGCACAGAACAAACTGGTGTCTCGCGTGTTGCCTGGTTTGTGGTTGCTCCACCAAAGAGAGTTGCAAGCCCTGCTGACCAGAGGCCTGTGAAATGTGCCCAGAACTGTGGTGGAATCGTCTGTCCAGCTGGATGTCCGTCAGTCGCCTGTGGCAGAAGTTTCTTCTTCAGGCTCGGTGGTCATTTGGCTCTTGGTGTCACTCCTACAGGTTACAGCAGTAATCTTTAAGCCTGGTGGCTCTGTGAATTTCACTTAATTCGTGTTCTCTGTGCTGTTTAGATCTCTCATAGATTTGAACCTTTTTATTTCAGAACTCAAAATGGAGGAAAAGAGCATGCTAATTCACTTTCAGTGCCTGGCTGTATTGGGAGTACTCTCAGTTACCAGTGAGGGATGCTTAAGTTCGACTAAGTCCTGAAAGGCACTTTTCATTTGCCTATGAGGCCTAAGTGAGATTATTATACAAGCCTCTCCTCAGCAGTTTGAAACCTAATTAAATGTTCTCTATTCTAAGGGAGATACTGTTTTAATTACGGAAGCCTTCTTCTGACATGCAAAGCACTCAGCCACTAAGAAGAGTATGGCGGTTTTCTAAACTTGATCTGCACGCTTTCTTAAGATCTCAGTTTCAGTGCAAAGCCGACCAGAAGATACGGCAGTAAGGTATAAATTACACAGTCTTTTCCAGTTTGCGTCATCCAGACCTGGTGTTTTTGAGCATTAGCACGCAAGTTTCCATTCTTCACTGTTCGTGGAGAGAATGGAAAATAGTTTATAACCTTCTTCCCTCCTCCCTTTGTCCTTTCTTTACCATCTTTGCCCTGTTAACTTTCAAAAGACATTTATTGAGCTGAAAGCTTAGAATTTGGATACAAAACTGTTGTGGTCTTTTATAAAATACGTAAGACTATCCAGATGTGTAACAGGTTGATGTGAACCGAGGCTCCAGTAATTTTGAAAATGAGAAGATATCCATGTGTGCAGCTCCTAGAAAACTGATCCATCAGTTTTTTGTGGGATTTTGAGCATCTGGAATGATTTCCTAATTTTGCAGTAGACTTAGTGTGCAATTGAGGGCTAACTGCCTCATTTCTGTCTGCCTAATTTACTCCCTTGTGTAAAAGACAAATAATATTGATACAAGAGAGTTGTATGAACAAACGCTTGTGATTCAGCAGTGGTGTGACCTGCGTAAGGTACTGTTTAGATATCGTTAATTCTGCCTTGGGGGCAGCAAGATGCCTTGTACAACCTTTTGAAATTTCTTTCAAGCCTGTGATCTAGGCTCCACTGGCTCAAAACAACCAGACGTGTTTCACGTAGGAGTTCAGCTGAGTCTTGATGGAAGTCCTAACCATGTTTCTGTATAGCATGGCATTTCACTTGGCTTCGCACGTTACCCTGGTTAGTCATCTCTCATCTTAATTTTTCCTCCTCTTCTGACTTGCAAGCCAGATTCTGCTTAGTGGATGGTGCATATCGTTACAAGAATTTGCCCTAGCAACCAGATAAATTTCCAAAAATAGCTTATTCCATTGTCGTAGAGCATCTCTGAACCTCAGGATGTTGTACTGCAGTCTCTCAGAGAGATTAAAGGCTGTTGTTTTGTTTCTAATGGTCGGACAAAAATAAACTGTGCGGTGAGTGGACTTGACTCTGTGCACAGAGTAAATGCTATTTGAGACATGAGAGAAATTCCTGCAATGTTTACGTGCTGAAGAAAAATGCCTTTGAAGCCAAGGTATTTCTTCTGTGTATCCATGTGTATGATTTTGTTTACAGCTTGTTATCTGAACAGTCATCTGCTCAGTGAGCACCTGATCTTGAAAGATGTGTAGTGCCTGGGTTGGCCATGCCAGGTTTGAAGCTATCAACTTAAGTGGCTGCTCTTGGGCCTTTGGCCCCTGGTACCTGGAGCAGCTTGGCAGCAGCTTCCTAGGCTGAAGAGTGGGATGGCTGGTTAACGAGATCTTTCCCTGCTGGGAACATGGGTATATAGGACTCTGCTGCTATTTGTTTTTTTGTGGTAGTTGATGCAGGAAATTTTTTAAGGAATTTTTTTTCAGAGTGTGGCCATTTTCTTTTCCCTGTCTCTCCAATCTAAGAAATTTCCAGTATTTGGGTTACCATTGCATTTCCGTAGCACTGCAAGAGCATGAGAATTTAGAGAGATGTGTTCAGCTGCCCATCATCTTCTGCTGTGGCAGTGCTTTTTGCAATGGTTATCTTTTCATTGCTTTTGGAGGGCATTCTGCAGTCTGGCGTGTTGTTATGTTCCCCTTTTCTGATTATCTGCTTCAGTTATCCTCCAAATCCTTTCCTCCAGCCATCTCCTTTTTGCTATATTTAAAGCTATCCCTTACAGCTCATATATTTTTTAGAAAAATCTTTCCCTAGATGTTTTTCCTCTTAATGCAAACTCAAAATGCGGAATTTTAAATAACTTGACGTCACCCCTGCGTTTTATGCATAACTTTAATTGAAGTTGCATTGAAAATGTAAATGCTCTCTTATAAAACTTGAAGAAATCAGAAATGTTCTCGCTATACTTGGGTTTAAAACTGGATCTGAATTAGAGAAGGACTAAAGAAGCTACTCTGGACTCGAACAAGGAGCATTGGCAGTAATCAGAGGACTTGGCTGGAAAGTGGGAACCCAGGTTCAGGTTCCTGCTCTTCCCAAGACATGTCTGATCCTCCCAGTTGAATAGCCATGGGATGGATTGGTCTTCTGGGATTTCTCTTCTCCTTTGAAAAGAAACATCTATCCCTCAATTGAAAGACTTTTCATATATTAAAAAAAAAAAAAAAATCTACCTCTTGTTTTCTGGTACATTTTTTGACAGTCACCCGCTGCTTTGCCTGGAGGGGCGCAGCAACTTGAACCTCCAGGTTCAGTCCATGTGGCTCTGTCTGTGAGCAAAAAAGCTGAATTGATGAGAATAATGGTGCAACCAATTGCAATGTGCATTTTGGAGAGCAGGGAGGAAAAGCAATCATGGAATACACTGTGCTGAAATGCTGGAGTGTGAGGCTTGTTCTGCAGTCACAGAACTTATTTACTCCACAGATTTCCCGCTGCCCTATCTCCGAGGGGCAGCCGTGTTTTGGAGCAGTGGTTTCTCTTGCCTGGGCTTGCTTGTGTGCTAAGGTAAATAGCTCACAAAGTAACATGGCTGTTTTAAACAGCTTACCCCTCATCTTGAATGAGAAGAACAGGTGTGTTCAATGAAAAAACAAAATAAAGGCAAGGTGTGCTAAATACTGGCTTCTTTTTAGTGTCATATGAAGGAGTATTATACCAAATCCATTTTTTATCATGCCCATATGCTTTTTTCTTTTTTTTATGGTAGACTTCACTGAAGAGTCAGCTGGTTCTCTGGACGTTTTGCTGAGAGGCCTCTTTGGCTTTATCTGATATGAATTATGAATGTGAATTTCATGGTGCAAAAGGATGACAGTGAGAAGTGACATTATGGGCTTGGACCAAAGCCAAGTGACATCCATGGAAAATTCTTGAAGTTACGTTGGTGGGTCTCTGTTGTGTCCAAAACAGCTTAATTTGTTTCACGGTTACCACTGTTAAATAGCTTTTAGAAGATAGAAAGAATGATGAGTTTATGCTCATTTTTTTATTCAGTGTGATAGGTCTGGGTCAGAAGAGCATCTGCTGTTAGGAATTGAGGGAGACAAATGCGTAGTACATGAGAGCTTTGCTTCTGATTTGATCAAGCTGTACCATGCAATCTTTTCTTACTCCTCTCTGCAAAACTAAAATGTTCCTTTCATACCATATGCTTATTAATCGATCTGTATTCCTTTAAAATACAGCTTTAACCTGTTTAAAAATACAAAGCAAAACAAAAAACAACAAAAACCCAACCCCAAACCCAAAAGTTAATTAAAACAGTGGCAGGTAATCCATTTTGAATGTGTGTTTACATGCAAGATGTAGGTTCCTGGGGGCCAGAAGTTACGTAGATTGTTAGTAAAGAAGATGGAGGACTGCTCAGATTAAAGTGGGGTGCCAGACATTGATTTGCTGGTATGTATGTGGGAGAGGAAAAGACAATAATCAGATGTAATATTTACACTGAATTACACAGAGAGGGTTTAATTATTTGTATTCTCTAGAGTATTCTGTATTCTCTAGTGTATTCTTGCCATATGTGTTTCATTTCCAGACGTTTATATACATTATCTGCTTTTCATTCCAAACAATGTAACATTTATTACTAGTTTCACGAGTTGTTGTTTCAAGGGGGAAAAATCTGTACAAAGCTGCCTGTAACTTTGAGTTCTGCTCTGGCACCACACCATACGCAGCGTATACCATCTGCATCAAAGAGGATGATTAAAAAAAAAAGGCATATCAACCAAGTTACTGTGTAGTTGTCTTAAAGTCATTTACAGTCCTGAAAATCTTTTCGAGGAGTGTTCCTGATGCTTTGTTGTTGGTCAGTAAGATGGCTTTTCACCCTTAACACCTCTCCATACTGTAGGGAGAAAATGAGGCTCTTGTTTTCAGAGTGGTGATGTGCATGTCCCTGCTCTGCAAGTTGTTATGGTGAGAGGCAGCCTCGGTGCTGCCTTGGGGACCTGGCCCCAGCACCTCTCCTGGAAAAAGCCCCTGTGTTCTGCTGCTCCATAGCCAGTGCTGGGGATGGGATTCAGCCCTGGGAAGAATCTATAGACCCCTCTCGGTGGTCCCTCAGGTCATGCAGAGCTGCACTGTCCCCTCCCTGAGCACCACACGGATGGGTCCTGGGCGAGAAGGGCAGAGAGGGTAGCGGTGCCACGGTCACCTCTCTGCAGGAACAGGGGGTGCATGCACGCGTTACGTGGAGCAGCCCAAGAGGTGCTGGATTAAAGCTGGGCTGTGAGGAGATGGAGGGTGGGCATCTTCTGCACTGGAGAGTTTGTAGGGTCCCTTCTCTGTCCCCTCCCAGCCTCCTTCCCCAAGATTGGAAATGACATTTCGAAAACGAAATGACAAGGAAACATGCTGGGGCACTGCAAAAGGAAGCTTCTTGATGAGAAATTACGCTGCCTATGGGTTGTGTGCTTGCAGACTTAGAAATGATGGATAGAAAGACTGTATTGGACATAATTATAAAGAAATAGAGGAACCACTGTAGTGCTGTAACGTTTTCCATGCTCACCTTTTTTTTTTTTTAAAAAAAATTACTTACACTTGATTGTTGCAATTGATTGCAATTGTGAGAGCTAATTTTACTGTATAAATTTTATAATGGAAGCCTGCCAAGTGTCTGTGTGATGGAGGATTAGCAACTGCACAGAAGCTGGTACCAGAGTATGCTTGTCTTTCTTTCTCTACCAAATGTTGGCAACCCTTTCATGGGCAGATATATTTGTATATAGACAGTTTCCTCAAAGAAGAAAATTCAACCAACCCTCCTGTGAAAACAGAAGAGCTATTTAGAGAACTGTGATGAGTTTTAAGAACAAGCTGAATTCATTGCTGATGATAAAGTGGTTGTTGCCTTAGCTTTAGGACAAATAACAAAACCAATTGAGTTCACTTTTAAACTTTGCATGATGGAACAGAGGGTAAACAGTGTTTTTCCAGCCTTAAGAAAATAATCCAATATGTTTAGATTATAAAGTTAAAGATCAGCATTTGGGTATATAGATCTGGGCCCTTAGAAAATGTCACTGCAGTTTTCCTAGCAATGTGGTCCAATTTCATGAAGTTCAATGTTGGGACTTGTAGGGAAAGGAGATTTAGTCGCCACAAGATAAAAATCAAATATTTATTTCTGAGTGCAATGTTATTTCAGGAATAAATTCGCTTTCCATATCCACATTTTCACTTTCAGCTTTTCATATCCACATGGGTTCAAGATATTGTAAATTTGGGGCTGTTTTGTAGGGCTTTCCTCCTCTTCCCAGTTGCATTTGTCCAAAGAGGAAACGTTTGAAGTGGTAAAGAGGATGTGAAGAGTGTGGGTGGGTTTGTGGTGTTTAAGGCTTTTTGGGACAATTTTCATATGGATTGAAAATTGATACTATAAAAAAGCTCATCTAATAGATTAGTTTGGTACTCAAATTATTAGGTGAGCGGCAGTAAAACTAATTGGAACTCATGTCATATTTCTCCCACAGGTTTTTGGTGTCTCTTCTCATTGTTTTATTACTGTCATCCCACTTGTGATTTGTCTTACATGCTTGTTTAAAAACAAGTTACATTTTCAGGCTCCCAGTATACAAACATTTTTCTTGGTCATCCTTCCAGAGTTATTCACAGATGTAAGCTTTGGCAAAGTCAGGGCCAAGAATGATGATAGGTGGAGGATCCACCTTCTCGAACCATCAGCTTGCTCTTCTATGTTGGTTTTTGGCATTTTTAGTTCAGCTCAGTGCCATATGGGTTTTACTTAAGGAGATAGCTTGTCCTTGCAAAAGCATCTTTAAAAAGGATAGAACAATTTAAATATGTTCAAGATAATTAATTAAAATGCCTTTCAATTGAAAGGGAATGAGGGCTTCTTTTTTTTTTTTTTCTCCCAAAATAAAGCTCCAGCCTTGTGAAACGTTTTGCATCAATTACAAAAGGAACTTCAGTACATTTTTCTAAAACGAGGAATGAGCCAACCGCATCTGCTAGGTGTGGGAGTGACATTTCAAAATCCCACTGACAGTCGCATTATCAAACTAAACATCTCTCTTACTGGTGCTAACTGCCTAACTCCCCACTCCCTAGGGGCAAAATTATCCCCTTGGAAAATGCCGGTGGAAGGCACAGGTGCCTGAAACAGGACAGAGCCTACCATTCCCTACCATGGTAAAATTTATTTTCTACAGGAAAGCGAACTTCAGAGCTGCCTGTCCTTATCTACACTTCAGCCGATGCCAAGAGGGGTTCCTGAATTTAGTTTACGGGATCTATTTGGTGATGATGCCTTTGTCTTCCCAGCACCAAAGATGCAGCCGTGACACTTGGCGTTGCTGTGATGCTGGTGGATCCAGTAGCCACAGTCTGCTCCTGCGGGTCTGTGCTGGGATGGGGCCCAGGGGCTCAGCCTCCAGCCCACGCGCCCGTCTCCGGTTTGTGCACCCCTGGCCATGGCAGCTCCGGTCTCTTCAGGAGACCAAATGGCTGCCAGAAATACCTCATGTAAATAGCATGTTTATGTAAGTCAGTCCTCCTTGCCCTATCAAAGAGGACTGAGGAAAGGGAAAAGTATGAAATATTTTCTGAGTGTTGAGGACTTTTGCTGTTGTTTTATATTTACAAGTTTTTTTTCTGGTGATACAATAATTATACATTGTACTATAGTTGTTTCTCAGTCCAAAGCACAGTCATAGTTATCTACTTATTTACATCACAGTTCTCATTGGTAGATTACTAGGTGTGTTGCAAAAGAAGACCATTGATGTCATATCTGCTTTAATGGGAATGAAAGGTGATTTTTTGAGAAGCGAAATGTCTTAGCAAAGGTCACACTGTGGCACTACAGCTCTGCTGTATGCTGTCAAGTGAGCAGTGCTGTTTCCAGTTCTAGTCTTCATTATTTTGTTTGCAAAAGATGACAGAATTGTAGAATTGTTTAGGTTAGAAGAGCTCTCTGGTCCCACCTCCCTTTCAAAAAGCATTAACAAGCATTTTTTTGTGTATGTGTGTGTAAACAGTAGTCTGATGCAGGAATATCATGCATATTGCTGTCGTTTGCTGTTGCGAGTGTTCTGAAAGGATATTTTTGCCGCATGGGTCTGAAAGTGACGTGCTTGGTCTTGTGCAAACTCAGATCTTGCATCTCTATGACAGAGAAAGCAATAACATGAACTGAAAGAAGGTGTCTTTGGAGAAACGGATGCAAAGAGTGAGTTTGAAGGAGGAGAAGGGCTGGGTGGGCACAGAGAAAATAATATTGGCAATGTAGCCAAGAGCGCAGTAGAATGCCAGGGCCATGGACAGAACCAGGAGACCAAAGGAGCAGTAATGAAAAAGAAGCAGTACTATCAGAGAGGCTGATTTGAAGGCAAAGCTAGAAATGGAAACAGCATTTGCTGCAGAAGTTGCCCTCTTTGATCTATGTGATATGCAGATTCATAGGACCACGGGGACAGATCACTGGTGGTTGTCATCTGCACTTGGTGACTATCGTGTGCACCTGCAGCTCTCTGTCCAGGAATCCTTGGGAATCTCCTTTGAGAGAGGATCTGCTGGAGTTACCTGTGAAAGCAAATTCATGTTGCTGAGAGCACAGACAAGCTTGTTCAGCCCGGAGGCATTTCTGCAAGGGCTGCTGTTGCACCGGAGAATCGCTTGCAGAACAGAAACCAAAGCCAAAGACCCTGATCCAGTCTGGTCTTCTGCATGTCAGCAATCACGATGCACCACATACCTTCTCCTCCTGGCCTGCAGTGCTTCAGTTCAAGTCGCAGCATGTTTCTTCAGTTGTTCGGCTCCTTTTGTCATGGCCCTGTTTGATGAGCGTCTGCTGTGCCCCTAGGTGAGACCCTCCAGCACCACATTACTTCTGTGCTGGAAATGTGTCCTGGGTCTGGCGTGCCTATGGTAACACCGGAGCTGCCGTTTCGATGTGGTAACAAGGCAGGAATCTGATGAAAGGGTTTGTGGCTGCTGCCGTCACTGTCTCATTGCCCAACGCCTGTGCTGGGGTGCTGCCCAGAGGCCCTCTCGGAGTCGGGGCCGTGCAGGCACGTGGCTGCTGGAGGAATGAGGCCGGGAAGGGCCATGGCTGGTGTGAGCTGTGACACAGAGGCTGCCAGGGACAAGCTGGGCCGTGGGTGAAGGAGAAGGTGAAGAACAGGCACCTTGGGGAGATGCAGGGGGAGGGCAGAAGGAAAGCAGACACAGCCGTGGCGTGTGGCCGGCAGCCAGGCGAGGGGAGGAGGGCTGCGTCTGCAGTCGCCGGTGTCTGGATTCAGGTATAAGCTGTGTTTTAAATAAAAGTGCTTGGCACACATGCAATGGCTATTTTTTTCTTCCCTTCTGGGGCTTTTTTATGTTCCTAAGCTTTACAGTGTTTGAATACCACAGTGTAGTTAATAGCCCTGGGTGACCAGAGGGAGTAGGGGTGGGAGAGGGCATGGGGATCAGTGCTGCTTGGAGGAGAAGACAAAGACTGGGTTTGTGGGCTGGTGGGAATGAGCCAGAAAAGAGAGAGAGAGGAAGAGGATGAGGAACGGGTGCCGGAAGCAGTGGGTCAGGGGTGAGGGGCTGTGAAAGGTGCACCTCAGGGTTCGGCTCATGGAGCAGAGCAGACAGCGCGGTTAAAAGAGTTCGTGATGCTGCAAGGGTGGAGAGAAGATGCAGCTCAGCAGAATAGGCTGGGATTATTCCTAGGCACCTTGTAGCTTTTCTTTTTCCTTTTTTTTTTTTTTTTAAATTAAACTAAAGTTTCAGTAGGGCAATGTTGTTAGTGGAACTCGGGCTTGGTTAATGGAAATGGCTTGTTGTGGGATGAGATGCTGCGCTCATAGGACAAGATTTGGATGTTCCTCACAGGTGCTGAAGCCAAACCAGCAATCCAATCTGCCTTAGAAGATCCTTGGGAAGAACACGGGACTGTTTGGAGAAGCATTGGTGGTGTTGAGGGAGCACGGCTCAGGCTGACTACAGCTTGTTCCATGTGTCTCTGAGCTTACATTTTAGGAAAAAAATAATTTGAGCATATGATTGATTTTTATTTATTTATTTTTAGTGCTCCAAGACTGAGTTGCTCATGAAGAGCACAGTGTTATTCCACCTCTTCCTTTGCTGGGCCCTGTGTTCCTGTTGCCTTGCTTGTGTCAGTGCCAGCACTCCCAGACAGGCCACGTGGCTGAAAAATTACCTGGTTTCATCAGGTGTGTTTTTGGGTAGCTTGATTTGACTGACATGCTCAGATGGCAGCCATGCTTGGATGGCATAAAGTAGTCAGTGGGAATCACAGAATGGTTGGGGTTGGAAGGGACCTCTGTAGATCATCTAGTCCAACCCACCTGCTAAAGCAGGTTCACCCAGAGCAGATCACACAGGAATGTGTCCAGGTGGGTTTTGAATGTCTCCAGAGAAGGAGACTCCACAACCTCACTGGGCAGCCTGTTCCAGTGCTCCGGCACCCTCAAAGTAAAGAAGTTTCTCCTCATGTTTAGATGGAACCTCCTGTGTTTCAGTCTGTGCCCGTTGCCCCTCATCCTATCATTGGGCACCACTGAAAGGAGTCTGGTCTCATCCTCTTGACATCCACCCTTGAGATGTTTATAAACACTGATGAGATCCCCTCTCAGCCTTCTCTTCTCCAGGCTGAACAGACCCAGCTCTCTCAGTCTCTCCTCATAAGAAAGATGCTCCAGGCCTCAAATCATCTCCGTAGCTGCTGCTGGGCTCCCTCCAGTAATTCCCTGTCCTTCTTAAACTGGGGAGTCCAGGACTGGACACAGTTCTCCAGATGCGGCCTCCCAAGGGCAGAGTAGAGGGGGAGGAGAACCTCCTTCAACCTGCTGCTCACACTCTTCTTAATGCGCCCCAGGATACCATTGGCCTTCTTGGCCACAAGGCCACATTGTTGACTCATGGTCAACCTGTTGTCAACCAGAACTTCGAAGTCCTTTTCTGCAGTGCTACTTTCCAGTATGTCCACCCGTAATGTGCAGCCCTGGGTCATGCTGTCCCTTTTATGGTCTTGGTTTGAACTAATACTGAAAGTATACCCTGAGTGACATCTCCTTCCATTCAGTTTTAGTATTACTGTGAATATTTAGTTGGTGAGGTGATGAGCACAGACAAAACGACTTTGCAGATCCCATTTGTCTTAATACTTCCTTTCCTCTCAGTTTATGTTCCAGTTAGTGCTCCTCTAGCAGAGCTGCTGCAAGATGAGTCAAAAGCATCTGTAAGTGCCACTATTGCACTAGTACATGTAAGTAAAAGGCATGTTTCTCGAGAGCACTGCCTGCTTCATGGGCTGTCTCTGGCTGCAACGTCAGACCTGCTGAGAGCTGTGTATTTAGAAAGCCGGGCTGATGTTCTCACGGAGATAGAGCTGTCTTGCTGGCAAATGCTATGCAGCTGGGGTTTAGACTTGCCAACAGTGACTAAACTATGAGTTGTCAAGAATGTGTTGGAGGCGTGATATGAGGAAAAAAATGGGATGAGGTAAAAGACAGGTCTTGGGCAAGACCACAGAAGCAGGTACTGTGGTGAAAGAAAAAGGCTATCCCTGGCAGGTGAATGGCAAAACAGCATTAAAACGGAGATCCGATATTTGAGGTAGGAGATGATGATTCAGGAAATGTATATGTATGTATCGTGGAGGATAGGCCTGTAGGAATAGTGCACTTGGAATAAATGAAACAGAAGTGTTTTAGCTCTTAATTGCTTTTATGCAAGAAGTGGGCGTGTTGCTGAGACCTGGCGGTAGCTCGATGGTGGCTCAGTTTGCTGACAGAAGCAGTGAGTTGGCATGTGTTGGGCACGGGAAGGGCCGTGGGCAGCGGGCAGTGCCCGCGGGGTAAGGACGTATGTGCGGGCGTTGGGGATTGGAGCCTGAAGAGAGCAGAACGAGGGGTTTCCCCCTGCCAGCTAGTGTGGTTTTACCTCAACACCCCAGCCCCAAATTTTAGGGCAAGTCACTGAATTGTAGGAGGTGGGTTTTTCTATTCACGCACATGTCCATGTTTCTTGTCCTTTCCCCTCATTTTGTTCTCCCCTTCAACTACTCTGCTCTAGACAGGCTCTTTGCCCTTGTGAGACTTGTACTGCCTTCACTTTTGAAGCCACCCAGATCCTTACGAGCGTGACACAGGTTCCATCTGCCCTGTGCTTCTCGGGAGGGGAATCAACAGACCCTTTGATTGTGCAAGTTGTCTTTTTGATAGCATTGCTTAGAGATGGGATGCTTGGGAGACAGCTTAACTGGCTCTTTCCACTGCACTTCAGAGGGGCAGCTGTTCAAAACTGAGCTGGGAAGCTTGATAGGGTAGTGCAAGCTACGTGACGGCTGCTTTTTTTTTTTTTCTAGATTTGCAGCAAGATAGGAGAAGCATTTGGATGTGACCTGTCTATAGCCTGAGATAATTTCTGCACTGGCAAACACGGAAAGAGATAAAGCAATGGAGAGCTAAGAGCTAAATCTCTTCTGTACAAATGCTAGGAGCATATGTAATAGGATTGTTGAATTGGAGTTACATGTTTTCAAGGATAAGTACTGTATGATGATACCGTACTGTGGCAGTCATTCTTAAATCAAGAGAAAAGGACTGGGGATTTACAGTAGTTGTTGGGGATGCTTGGGGGGTTTCGCTATGAGCTTGGGAATAGCAAAAGAGAAGACAGGACCTTTGCTGATAAGACAAAATGTATCCCTCAGGAGGCTGGAGCTCTGACTGAAGAGAGTCCTGGGGGGAGAAAACAGGAATGCTCTGACCTCAGTGTAGTCAGATATCACAGATTTTTCTTACACAAAATGCAAAGGTAAGGAAACTGTTTGTAGATCTTCTAGCCCCACTTAGTTAAATTCACATGGAAAAACTTAAAATCTTTTAAAAACATTTTCATTTGTTTTTCTGTGGACCTTTCAAAAGACACATTAAAAACTGTGTGCATCCCAACCTCTATGTTAAATACATTGTATTGAAGCTACAGTTTTAAGCAAGCTAAACTTAGAAGATGTCAGAACTGAGGTTGTCTGCCTAATCTTACTGTACTGATCCAGTGTTTAATTACAGGACATCTCCTGCCTTGCCTGCAGCACGTTTGCTTGATGGTGATGGGCCCACAGTGAGGGCTGCCTGCAACCCTGGTTTTGTTGCTAGAGGGACTCAAGAATGGAGAAGAGGAGCAGGCTTTTTGTTGCTATTGCTCTCTAGTTTGGGAATCCGTGGCTCTGCTTCTCCTGCCGACTTTCTGGCCTAGGGAGATAGAAGTCTGGTCTGGTTCTGGCTTGTGGTCTGTGTGTTTGTCACTCATGCTCTTCATCCCCATGCCAGGTGAGAGAGGGAGATGCCTCATATCAGAGGGAGCTGATTTTGGGGCAGCCCTCTGTAGCAGGGCAGGGGCTGGCTTTTGTGGACCGGGAGAATGGTTTTGGCATAGGTGCTCCATGAGACCATGAGAACTACTGGTGTTTGTTGTGAGCATGCCCGAGGGGACGGTCTGCACCGAGCACATGGCGACTGAAGCTCTCCAAAGCTGCTGCCGACCCAAGCGCTGGCCTGAGGCCAATGCAGCCTCTGCCCAGGGCCTCCCGCACCCCTCCGGAGGCGGTGGGAAGTGGGGAAAGTGCCTGGCCTGGCCCTGGGTATAAACGCAGATTTTAATCGTAGGGGAGTGACAGTTCTGCCCATCATTAGGATTCGCGCCAGCATGTTTTAAGGCTTCCAAGCTGATACCCTTCGTGCACTTGTAGTAGATAAAACTTCCCAGAAAGGCTGATAATCTACTGCCATTCCTGCCTGAGCTCCTTATAGATACAGTGCCTCTCCTGCCCAGTCTTCCTCGCTCCATGAGGTGTGTGTGTGGGGGCACCCTATTTTTAGCTGAGTTTAGGCCTCTTTACAGGGAAAGCATTTCTTTCTTGAAAAACTGGCTGTACTGAGAGAAAGCAACGACCAACAGAAAGTAAACAACATGTTTTGGTAAATGACCGAATGGCTTTGTCCTCGCGCAGCAACTGGTGGGACCTTCTCTTAGTCTATGTGAAGGTGGATCAGGACCTGGGTTGCTATCTACAACTACTTGAAAGGAGGTTGTAGCATGGAGGGTGTTGGTCTCTTCTCCCAAGTAGCAAGTGATAGGACAAGACAAAATGTCCTCAAGTTGTGCCAGGGGAGGTTCAGATTGGATATTAGGAAAAAATTCTTCATGGAAAGGGTTGTGAAGCACTGGAACAGGCTGCCCAGGGAAGTGGTGGAGTCACCATCCCTGGAGGTGTTTAAAAGGCATTTAGAGGAGGTTCTCAGGGACATGGTTTAGTGCTAGAGTGAGGTTATGGTTGGAATCTATGATCCTGAGGTGTCTCTTCCAACTGAAATGATTCTATGATTCTATGAATATTTGAAGATGCTGCCTAATGCCTGATGAGGCCCCTGTTCCAGCCTTGCCATCTTTTGCCCTGGGTGGCTGCGGTGCGAAGACTGCCGGCTTTATTTCTAGTTCATCTAAGGGGATTGCTACTGTTTCTTGTTTTTTGTTGTTGCAGTTGCTAATCCTGCTGGCAGGCTGATCGCTTGGGTGTGTTCTTAGCTTTTGGTTTTGTTTACTTTTTGATGAAAATCCCCTCTTTCTGTTTTTTGTTTTGATTTTTCCCCTCCCCATCCCTGCTATTGCTTGTGTGAATAAATTGCGAGATGCCATGCCTTAACCTGCAGCTTTACTGGAACCTTACTTTACCTGCTGAATAGTGAAGGGAGATGCTTTTATATCTGTGAGTGGGTTACTGGGAGATGGGAGGTGTAGCTGTGTATCTGAGATGTGGATCTGGGCCCCAAATCTGCCACTGGGGTGAACTGTTGTCCCTCCAGGGTGACTGGTGGAGCTCATGCGGAGTTTGGTTGATGCTTGCAGAGCAACCCTGGCTCAGAAGTTCTTGTCTGAGAACTGCTGCATGGGGCAGTGCTGCAGGATTTGGGTCTTTTGCTCTTGGCAGCTCCCTCCCCTCTTTTTCAGCTGCATCGCTCCTTGACCATAACTGATATATTGTCAACTAGCAAAAGACCATTCACATTGAATTATGGATGCATAAAACAGCAGCGGGCTTTTAATTGGGTGGCTATTCAGAAAGCAGGTGCTTCCTCTCGGGGTTTAAGTTACCGAATTCATCAGGGCATTTCAACTTCGTGCATTTTAAATTCCCTGATCCTAAAGAACAAAGTCATTTTCTCAGCTTTGGAGGCTGACATCTGCTTACAAGGATTAAGCATGTTCCTGTAGCAGTGGGCACGGATTTTCTTTGTGAAAGGGGATATATTGAAGAGAGTATTAAACCCCAGTACAAGTTCCTGTACTGGGGTGGAAATTGCTCTGCAGGTTGGAGGGAGGCATGTTGGAGCTTGCTTATTCATTTGGCAGATGTCTGATGACGTTACATCATCTTCAGTGCTTAGAGCCTGTGAGGATTTTGAAAGGGCTCAGTGCGTTGTGCTGGGTCGAGTGGCCACAGGAAGCTTTCTTCTCCACCTTTTCTTGTTGGGGGGGGGGGGGGGGGAACAAACAAACAAACAAGCACAACAAAAAAACCCCAAACACAACAAAACCCAAACCCTTTTAAATAATGAGCCATCAGCAAGCTCTCTCTCCCACAAACCTCTGTTTTGAGGTGATGTGAAAAGGGCTGGCCAGGAAGAAGGGCAGTAGAAAATGTCACTTGGATGGTGGAGTTGTCAATCAACTAATATTTCCAATCTCTGAATGGTGTGCGGTGATGATATTTGCTGGGGATAAGTTACCATTTACTATTTTAGTTGGATAGGCATTCTAGAGGTTTATTTTTTAAATGCATTCCATTTTACTACTTTAAACCTTTGTCAGTGATGTCCATTTATTATTTGATGAGATCCAGACTAAACCAAATTTAGCCCCCAAGTGTAATTTTGCTGACAGCATGCAATCAGGAGCCAAGCTTTTTAGAAAGCTTAAGATCAATAGAAATAGTACAATTAACAAAACACAAGTCCAGTGGAAAGAGCTGCTTTTAAACAAGTGAATGTTCCCTGCAGGAATGGCAGCCCCGGAGACTGCAACCCCAAGCACCTGGAGCTGACTGACTGCAAACTAAAGGGAAAGCAACTTAATTGGGTTTTGTGGCTCTGGCAGAATATAAACAGCAACAAATAGTGAGAAACAATTTGGATTTGAATTATTTCCCTCCTTGCATTAATAGGTTGAGGCGATGTTAGTAATAAAAGTCTGGCCAGCTCTTGGGCTGCTGTAGTTTGGCAGAGGTCTGTTGCAGGTAATGAGAGTCATGCAGATTAACACCAGCTGTGTGCATCTGGCTTGATGTTTGAAGTTGACCTGTTGATCTTTCTCTTCCATTCCAGAAGCTACGCGAGACAACGAATGTTTCTCTGCCTCCCTGCTTACTTTGGTAACACCCTCATGTGAGTAACAACCAGAGTGGTTTTGGTAAAGCCTTTTACTGCTGTGTCTGTTCGCAGCTCCTGCCCACCCCACTTCTGCTCTGTTAACTTGTCCCTTTGTTTCTCTGCCCTAGGACAATACTCCACAGCCTGCAGAGGAGAATGAGTGGTCTCTTAGAAAAAAAATAATGTTAAGGCTTCTTTGAAATATACAATGTAGTACATAGTGAAATGTTTATACAAAAAAAAATCATGTCAGCAGCTGCATGTTTTATCAAAGAAAGTATATTCAGAAGTGTTTATAGAAACATGACAGCACTAAAACTGGAGAGTTGATCACTAATCTTTGCAAAGATACAAAACTGATTAAATAAAAAAAATGCCCCTGAGGCAGCTTGTAACTTGCAATATATGTATGACCCAGGCTTTTAAAGGCTCCTCTCCTGCCCTCATTCTTCTCCACACTTCCTCCATGTGGTCACTCCAAATTGCTGCCAGCTGGCTTATTTGTCATGTGTGTTTGTTTGTGCTGATTCTAATTTTTGACCTTTCAAAGAGACAGACAAAATCTGTGGCTTATGCAAAGCTTTGAATTTGCAGCCAGCCTAATAGTGGGAAGGAAAAATACAGGGAGTTGAAACTGCAGAAGGGAACATTTTCTTTTCTTTAGTGCCTCGCTATTGACCATAGACCCTAGTGTGCCTATAAATGAGTCGAAGCCTTGCCTGTTGTGTCTGAGGTTTTCTTACCTCCTTCTACTCTTATTTCAGATGTCAGGATAGGTTCTTTCTGGTGTGTTTTCAGCTTAACAAATATTATTCTTTTTGTTTCTTCCAGGCTAAGTTTTTTTTAGAACTGAGTGGTTTTGCAGTATGGTACCTTCACACATACAAAAACAGAACAAAAAATTGATTAAAAAAAAAAGTCAGCATTGTAGACAAAGAAGAATGAAACTGGAAGACTGATATATCATCAAACTGGATGTGCCAATGTTCAAATACATGGCAGAACAGTCGTTTAGCAGAAAATGATAATGAAATTGGGTGATATTTCCAGTTTCCCTAGAGTGAAAGTGCATGCAGTTTACAATGGATAATGAAATGTTATGGTTTTTATGTCTAATATGTTAATTCTGCCAGGGTAGTAATCCCCAGGTTCCAATCCACTGCAAGGCTGACATTTATGTTATAAAGAGGTGCACAGGCATTTATCGAGGATATAGACAGTGTGTTGTAAAAAAAAAAAAAAGTGAAAGGTCTCTTCTTCATTCTTTCTTCCCTTCTCTCCTATTCCATTGTATCAAATATTGACTAATTCAAAGTGGCTTCTGCTCTGAAGGCTGTTGCGTCTTTCAAAACAAACCCCAAAGTTGTTGTTTGTTCGTTTGTTTTTTCCGGGATGGGGGAAAGAGGGTATCATGTGTGACAGATATAGCGTGTGATGTTTTCATGCTTATGCCTGCCTTGGATTTTGTAAGACCAAGTATTCAGTGCTTCCAGCTTGGAGCATCCTGCCCCATCACACAGCTGCATTGCCAGGTTGGTTGTGAATCAGGCCAAGGTACTGATCCAGAAAATAAAAATGTGGTGTCTTGCCCAGCTATGTTTTGTGATCTGGGGGACCAGAAGAGGGCTGGTGCCTGTCTGGAGGTGGGAACGCATGGGCAGGATGTGGCAGCCCTGATGCGGAGTAATTTCAATGGGGTGAGCAGGGGCAGGGATGATGAGCAAGTGGCTGCCTGAAGGTTCCATTGGCTAGCAACGCACATCCCTTCCATCTTGGTGGGGAAGAGACATGGGAAATTACAGCCAAAGCCATAGCAGCATCTGAATGCATAGATTTGAACTAAAAGCCCAGTCTGGAGACACTGCATTTAATAAAACTGCATCAGAGGTCTTGCAGTCCTTTACTTATGGTAAGCTCTGCTCTACTTTGAGTTCGTCAGTGAAGGTGTGCTGTGGCTTGTGCACATACATCCTTACTCTAATTAATGAAGTTTGGGTGTGATGAATTGAAAGGTGCTACGGTGGATACAGCCACCTACATTTTCTTGGGCACGTTTCTTTATGATATCTCAGGACCTCTGACTGCTCACCTGCACTGGAGTGCTAGTTAGCAGCAGCCTCTATAGCCTTTGATGCTTGTTTGAGTAAAGATGTGTCACCATTGACTCCTGTGAAGCAAAAGCTATAAGCATTATGATCAGCTTTAAGGAGGTACTGGAGCTCTGGTCAAAATCGAGGGTGTTTTTTAATGCATCTAAAGCCAATCCCGTGGCTAAGTCTTTTGCTGAGGAATGACAGGCAGTTTCTGAGGCTGCGTGAAAGGCTTTGCTTCACCTTGCTTAGCAAGAGCAAACAGCAGTAGAGTCACTGGCAGTCCATGGAGCACAGCTTCAAGAGGATTTCCTCTTGTGCAGAGCCACTTTTTCCTTAGTTCCTCAGTGATGCCCCTCAGAGGCTTTGACATAGGGAGGAAAACTTCTCTTGCAGCCTGGTGTTTCCCACCACCATCTGCAATCTCTCCTTGCTCTAGTGCATTGGGACAATCTACCTCAGTGCTGGGAAGCCAGCAACTTCCCAGCACTTCTGGACTCTGCTGAAAGCTGACCGAAGAGAGGGTTTAATGAAACATTCTGCAAAGCCTGGACCTCTCCACAGTGTACTTGAGACCAGTCCTTCCTGATATTGCATGAAGGTCTCAGGCACTGAGCTGCTGTGGAGAGGGTTCCTGCTTGTGAGGGGCTGGTGCTGGTTGTATAGCACTCACATCGTCTGCTCACAGCACTACAGTTCCGACATGGGTGTCTCTCCAAGGGCTTTGGTGCACCCTGCTTCTGAACTGTGCATCTGTATGCTGCCTACAATGAATAATTTTTCAAGTGGTGGTGTTACTGCATAAATATGCAAGCACTTGAAGGTTTGTCCCTCCATTTCCCTGTTCTAGGGCATGTACGGTTTGGACTCTGCCCTTCTGCATCATATGACTGTGTCATTTTTGAGGAGATTTGAGGAGAAAGGAGATGTCTTGGAACCTGTTTAGCCCTCTCATGGCCCAGCAATCTGTGTCATTAGGACCCTTCATTCCAAAGCCCAGTGATAGATGGACATCCTTGCTTAACCCTTCCTTGCCAGCTACAGGGTTGTACTTTTTTGCTGTGGATTTGTGGTGGATGCACTCAATCCCCTTCTTCACTTGTGACCTGCAAGGTGATGTCCCAGGAGGTATCTGCTTTAGGGACCAGCCAGAGGTCTATGCTGGGAGTGAGGTGGTGAGTGAAGAAGAGGATGTATCTCCCTGGAGAGGCTCTGGATCGCTCATGCTGCAGGATCATCTAATGGGAAGAGTACAGGAGACCTGAGGCCTTCTGTCCTTTTTATTCTGCTTTTGCAGGGGTCTCTCCAGGACTTTCATCCATGGATGATATAGGAGGCTCCCTTGTCCTTTGACTGCCTGTGCCAGTAGAATGGGTGATAAGATCTATGATCAAACCCTCTGTGCTGGCCCGAATTCAGCTGGCCTGACCTTGGCTGGCCTCCAGATAGCTCAGCTAGTTTTTGCAAAGCCTCAAAATGTAGAACGTGGTCATTTAAGTTTGAAGAGTTCCCTTATCTGCTGAGTGCGGCTACAGTGGGAGAAGAGGGCCAAGTTATACAAGTAATGTCTTCAAGTTACTGAGTGCAGCATTCTTGGCATACTTAAGTGTACAATATCTGATTACTGCTTTTGTGCAATTAATGCAGCGGATGAAACTGAACTATTTTATTGCTCTGCATTGTATTTCTATGTTCTCCCTTCTGTTGTCCTATTTATTGCCACTTTAATACATACACACCACTATTAATATCCTGCAGCTATCCCACTGTGTATTAATTAGGGTTATTTTTGAGAGCATGGAGATAGAAGAGGGGGAGAAATAACTTTGGTCACACAGACTTATGCAGAGAAGGATCTGCCCTTATACAATAATATCTCCCAGAGCTTCTTACAGTTGGAACAGTGACAGCAGGCAGCATTGTAGTCTGCCTCCAAAATGTGTTTAATCACAAATCAGGCTTTACTGTTCAAGTAACAAATACTGAAAAGCCTCATAAGGAAGAAGAGGAACAGGCAGGACTTTAGAGGAGAAAAAAATACAAATGAGGAAAAACAATCAGCAATTTTAGAAAGATTGTGATTTTCAGAGTATGAGGCTTTGGTAGTGAAAGAGACCAGGTCTCTGCCCTTGAGCTTGCTTCAGCAGTCGATCTGTGTATCTTAGGGATCACTCAGAAAAATGATGCATCTCTGAGCATTCAAAAGCACATTTATGCAAGTAGAAAGGCAAGGTCAAGTGACAGTGGGGTTAGAAGCTGCAGGCTCAGGTCAGACCTTAATGCAGGTCTTACAAAGGTGAGTGTTTAACACCGTTAATTTATACCTATGTGTACCTATGTATGGACTGTCAGTGTTGCTGCTGTTTGCAAGTACTTGGGAGTGGGCTCACAGGAGCAGGGCTGTTGTTTGAGTGTCACAAACCATTCATTCTTTGCCTGCTTTGTCCTTAAAGAGCTATGGCCTTCTTCCAAACAGCAGTTTGGAACAAGATTTGGAAATTCTTTGTTTTATTTTAAAGAAAGCCCAACACTTCAGACTGTAATTTGGAGAAGATACTTCCAGTTGCTGCATGCTTTCTTCCTGCTCTTGTTCTGCACCTCCTTTCCTTGCCTGCTAACCATGAAAAAGAGCCAGCTTTTAAACAGCGTTTCCTGATCATGCTTCTCAGTTTCTTGTTTCCTTAATAAAGGGAGTCTGGATAATTTCCTGTAATTTCTATGCTTTTCAAAGCAAAATGCACCAGTGGCATTTCTCAGTACTATCCTATCTTAGCATGCCTCTGCTATGCTTTGCTATTGGCCTCCAACCTATGTATATAAAACCCCCAGATTTGTTCAGCTGTGGGTTGGGAATGAGGGGGTAGACAGAGATGTGCTCTGCAGGCTGCTGTGGACTCACAGGAGGTTGCCATCCTGCTGCCACCTCTGTTGCAAGTCAGTGACTTTCAGGTTTGCTGATGAAACCATTTTTCTGAGTTCTGCTGTTTTGGCACTCAGTATACTCCAGTTTAGTAGAGACCAGTTTGCTCAAGTGTGTCCTCTGCTTATTGGACTAAAATAGGTTGAGGATGCTGTGGCTGGCCCTAGAGCTAGGTTGGTGGGCATGTTTGGCAGCTGGTGTGGAAGGAGGCAGGATCCAGCCATTGTGGTTGTAGGTATGGTTTGACTGGATCAAACCCTTCCATGAACTGTGAGGAGGCTTCAAGGTGGTGTAGCTGGGTGGACCCAACACCGATGAAAGGCTCATCTCCTCTTGATGTGGAGTTTTGCTCTCTGTGCCAGGCATGGTCCTGGGCATTTGGTTGATAATTGTTTGGAAGGGTGCCCCTGAGCCTGGGGTCAATGTGTCAGAGTTGCTCAGGTGGGAAGGGATGTGTGGGGGTCTCCAGGCCAACCCCCTGCCCAAAGCAGGGCCAGTTCTGGGACCAGACCAGTCTGCTCAGGGCTTTTCTCCAGGCAGGTCTTGAAAACCTCCAAGGATGAAGCCTGCACAACCTCCCTGGAAGACATGATCCCCCTTCACTTTTCATCTTGTGCATCTTCATGGTGAAGATCTCTGTAGAACCCAACAGAACTGGCAGTGATTCACCTTACGACCACTGTAACACAGTGGATGGAGACTTGGCATGGGCACCACCAATATAAATGCTTGACAGAGACCATAGATGGGTGCAAACTTTGCCTTGAAGTTAAAGGTTTGTTCATTGGGAGGAGCACTGCACTGGCAAACAAGTAGCTAGAAATATTGTTATGTGAGATATTGTGTCATGGCAGCAAATGAGAGGAGTATAAATAGGAAAAGTAGAAAAACAGCATATGCTTCCTTTAAAATTGTGTTTATCTTTCAATTAAATAAGTTGAAGTGGGTGTGTAAGAGGGGAAGGGACCTCTAAAGCAGATAGAACAAATTAATGGAAAAGAAAAAAAAAAAGGGAAGGCTCTAAGATGCAGAACAGAGAGCCATATCTCCTTAAGTCTCTGATGGCAAGTCCAGTTGTGCCAGCTCTGTCTGCCTGCTATAGTGTTTATAACATTGAGTCATCGTGCAAAAGTCAGCAGTGGTAGCCCTCTGGGCAGAGTCTGAAGTCAAGATCTCTGCTCATGGTGCAGGGCTTTGGGTCAGGCAGCGAGTGACGGGTGTCAGGTCAGAGGCCCCCAGGAGATAGGTGTTCACTGAACAGTGTGATTCCTATGTTATGCTCTGGTCAGGGGAGGTTGAAACCAGGTCGGCGCTTCTTTTCATTGAGGTGACATTGAGGCAAAGTTTTTTAACATCTGGCTGTAAAGATTAGAAATAAAAGAAAGAGAAGAAATGAATTTGAGCTTGTTTACTAAGAACCAGAACACATGCAGTCAACCTGCATATTTTATTTTTATGCACTACACCTAAAATAGATGCAGATCTGCCTATTTTCTTAACATGCATTTGGCAGAAGTAATAGCAGCAGTTTATGCTTCTGTACTGTTTATTTCTGTGAGGATTTCAGAGTACTTCATGGGGAGGACCAGCTGATGGGAAACCATGTCTTCATCTTGGATGCGCCCGGTGGTCTGATCTCCAGCGTGGCTGGCAGCGGGAAGGCAGCGTGAGGGCTTGTGACAAGAGGTTCCTGAGCTGGTCTCACTCCCAAAGCCCACTTTGGGCTGTGCAGGCAGCTGTGCAAGAGCATCCTTGTTTTCACTGTATGTGAGGAGTTCAGAGAAGCAGAGTGTGTGCATCCACCTGTGCAACTCTTCATTCTCCTGCCCGTCCTGTCAGCCAGATTGCTCCTGTCCCTGACTTGCCTGCTCCCGCAGCTTGACAGTGAGCTGTTGAGAAAGTGACTTGGCTTTGGATGTGCCAATCAGCTCTGCACCGTGACGGCGGAGGTGGCAGTGACAAGAGGGGGCTGCGTGCGGATGGCATTGATGCTGCTGTGGACTTCTCCTTCAATAAAAAGCTCAGTGTGCAAGGAAGGGAACCAGGACACTTGTGGTAGCCCCCTTGCTCCGATGAAAGCTGGATGCACAGGGAAGCACTGCACAGACAGAGGAAATGCTGGGAGGGTGCTTCTGTTGTGCTGGTTGAGTTTGCAGATATTTATAGTCCAGGCTTGAAGCTGGTGGTGCCCCTCCATCTCTGGAGGAAGGATCACAGAATCACACAGAATCACAGAATGTTAGGGATTGGAAGGGACCTCGAAAGATCATCTAGTCCAATCCCCCTGCCGGAGCAGGAACGCCTAGGTGAGGTTACACAGGAAGGTGTCCAGGAGGGTTTTGAATGTCTCCAGAGAAGGAGACTCCACAACCCCCCTGGGCAGCCTGTTCCAGTGCTCTGTTATCCTCACTGAGAAGAAGTTTCTTCTCAAATTTAAGTGGAATCTCTTGTGTTCCAGTTTGAACCCATTACCCCTCGTCCTACTATTGGTTGTCATCCTCGTGACACTCACCCTTTATATATTTATAAACATTAATAAGGTCACCCCTCAGTCTTTTCTTCTCCAAACTAAAAAGCCCCAGCTCCGTCAGCCTTTCCTCAAAAGGGAGATGCTCCACTCCCTTAATCATCTTTGTTGCCATGGCAGTCTCCTTGGGCAGGGTGGGAGGGATGGATGGGGGTCTGTCTGTGACTGGGGTGGTCTCTGCCACCTGGCCTGCCCCAGCTCTGTGGCCATGAAGAGGTTTCTCCATGAGCTGAGAGAAGATGATTCCTCTGGGAAGAGTGGGAGGGACTGAGCCACTGAACAAACTTTGGACTTCAGTGCATTGTCTGTGGTGCACCTCCTGAGAGCAAGGGAAGAGGCTGCATCTTGGTCTCGCACTGGTGGAAGCTGGAATTTATCTCTAGAGTGAAAGGAGTTGCACCCATGCCAAGTAACATGGGGTCAGCTCATCAGTCAGCCCTGAATTCAGGCCCTGAGTCCATGGCTGCAAGTGCATTTCATCTCAGTGGCAAGGAGTTGGAAAAACACAGCCTGGGCCAGTGTGTAGGGATGTGTGAGGCTGGGATGACAATCAAGGAGCCCTAGCTTGCTGGACCAAGCAGAAGCCTAGGAGGGAGGAGCAGCGCAGCTCATGGTCTGATGGTACAGGAGATGTAACCAGAGGGTTCCCGATTCTCTCTTCCTCTTTGATATCCCATCCTTGTGCTCAGCCAGTTGTGCGCTTGGATGGATCAGGGAACCCATCTGCCCAAACTCGGCCTTTTTGGCCAGTTTTCACCCCAAGCTGTCCCCTGAACCATCAAGCCACTGGCCTGCTATGAGCACTGGTACATGTGCCAGGAGGGGAGTGTGTGGCTGTAGGGTGAGTTCTTTCATTAAAGCGACATCGTGGAGTTTGGTAGGCTTAAGTCAAGTGTGCCACCATGGTTTTTTTGGTACTGTTGGCTGTAACAAGTATTTTCTGTCCTCTCACTGTTGGCATAAAAGCACAGGTTGGGTGCTCTGGTGAACTCAACACAAGTGTGTTTTGAGTCAGGTTTTTCCCCTGGGTGAGCAGGCCATGCCTGGATCAGATGTTAGTGACAGGGGACCAGGGCATTGGTTGTATCACAGTATCACAGTATGTTTGGGATTGGAAGGGACCTCAAAAGATCATCTAGTCCAATCCCCCTGCTGGAGCAGGAACGCCTAGGTGAGGTTGCACAGGAACATGTCCAGGCGGGTTTTGAATGTCTCCAGAGAAGGAGACTCCACAACCTTCCTGGGCAGCCTGGTCCAGTGCTCTGGCACACTCACTGAGAAGAAGTTTTTTCTCAAATTTAAGGGGAACCTCTTGTGTTCCAGTTTGATCCCATTACCCCTTGTCCTATCATTGTTTGCCACCAAGAAGAGCCTGGCTCCATCCTCATGGCACTCACCCTTTATATATTTATAAGCATTAATAAGGTCACCCCTCAGTCTCCTCCAAACTAAAGAGACCCAGCTCCCTCAGCCTTTCTTCATAAGGGAGGTGCTCCACTCCCTTAATCATCTTCGTTGTCCTATGCTGGACTCTCTCCAGCAGTTCCCTGTCCTTCTTGAACTGAGGGGCCCAGAACTGGACACAATATTCCAGATGGGGTCTCACCAGGGCGGAGTAGAGGGGAAGGAGGACCTCTCTCGATCTACTGACCACCCCCTTGTAATACACCTGAGGATGCCATTGGCCTTCCTGGCCACAAGGGCAGAGTGCTGGCTCATGGTCATCCTGTTGTCCACCAGGACCCCCAGGTCCCTTTCCCCTACACTGCTCTCTAATATGTAATTTCCCAACCTGTACTGGAACCTGGGGTTGTAATCCTGCCTCTGCTCAAGGACTATGACCGTGAGCAAACCACTCACTCTCTACTTAGACATGTGGAAGATGGGGATAATACTTGCCTCACAGAGGTGTTGAGAAGGTTAATTTGCTAATTATTTTTACAGCACATTGGAATGCTGCTTCAGTTCTACACAGTGTTATGATAACATCTAATTAGTAATTCCTTATGATGCTTCATTTTCTTTCTGCTATAAATATTGGCCTAATATAGGGACAACTCTGCCTGCGCTAGTCATCTTGGTGACTCAGAGGGAATAAGCAAGCTGGATTTGGTTTGTAAATGGTCCCTCTTCCCCCCGCCTCCTCCTCCTCTGCCATCTTACCTATAAAAACAATATCCCCTTTGGCGACCTGCTGCCTGGCCAGTGTCCATGAGTGGATCAGAAGTCATCCCTCAAATGGAAATCTCAGCCCTCAGGCAACCTCCTTGCTTTTCCTGGGCTTTCCCATCCTCTCCCAGCCTCCTGACTCTGGGCCCTTTCTTGCTGGGCTGGAGCAGGCAAGGGATGGCAGGAGGGAAAGGAGGAGCTGCTGTGGGAAGATCTCTGCCCTTCCTTTCAGGGGGATCTGGACCAAGAGCTGGGGTAACAGGATATGGGATTTTCTCTCTTCTCCCCTTCTCCCCTTCTCCCCTTCTCCCCTTCTCCCCTTCTCCCCTTCTCCCCTTCTCCCCTTCTCCCCTTCTCCCCTTCTCCCCTTCTCCCCTTCTCCCCTTCTCCCCTTCTCCCCTTCTCCCCTTCTCCCCTTCTCCCCTTCTCCCCTTCTCCCCTTCTCCCCTTCTCCCCTTCTCCCCTTCTCCCCTTCTCCCCTTTTCCCTTTTCCCTTTTCCCTTCTTTTCCTTTTTTTTCCTTTTTTTCTTTCATCCCACGTTGGCCTGTTGTATTTCATGTTGCATGCTACATGTTGTCTTTGCTTTGGCCAGTGTTGTTGTGAGTTTTCATAAAGGAGTGTGTTGATTTTTCTTCTCAAAATAAATAATGCTCAGAGATCTTTGTAAGTCGCACGTTGCTGGTTCTACCTGGCTTTGAGAGGCTTTGGGCTTTTTTAAAGTTGTGAATATACTGTATGTTTAATACTTCAATGTGGTGAATCCAAAAGCTTGTGATACCTATTTTTAGTGTTGAAAAATTTTGACAACTAATGTAAGCCTATGTTACCCATCATTTGACAGCATCCATCACCAGCATACAGCTTGTCACTCTCATTTTGAGCTGATTTTTGCAACGAAATTAAAGCTATTGGCAGGGATGCGGTGGAAGCATGTCGGAACGCAGCATGAAAACGACAGCAGCTACCGCCTAGTTTCTTTCAAAGAAACGAGAGGAGGTGTTTGGATTAGAGGTCTTGAATAAAATGTTCCTCCCTGAGCCTTCTCATAGCAAAAGGAAACAGTCCCTGTTTTGTAAGCTCTGGCTCATCACTGCACCACGTGGCAGTTGCGTTGAGGACCGAATGGGCTCCTGGGTGCTGCTGAGAGGCTTGTGCAATGTGGGGTGTTGCAGCTGTACCCGCTTCCCTGGCCAGGGGGGCCTGGGTTGGAGCCAGACAAACCTATAAAACCGTCCTGATGCTTGAGAGGTGCAGAAGCTTGTAGCAACTTCAGGTATTTGTGTGTGTGTCCTGAAGAGCTTCACCACGGTGGGTATTTTCTTGGGGCTAGATGACTAGAAGCAGACTGCTTCTATAGATATTAATTCTGTAGACACAGATGTATGTGCTTTACCTGCACACACCCAGATGGTCCCAGTAAAGAGAGAAGGATCCTACCTTTGCACGTGAAGTTACGTGCATAGAGTGTCTGCAAGCAGCGTGCCCACATCTGTGCTGCAAAGTCAATGTGAGAACTACCAGCCACAAGCAGCACGATGAAATGCAAACCTTGAATTTTAACTTACACTTGCTCCCAAAGGTGGTTCATGCGTCTTGTCATTTGTCTTAGTTTCGCAGGCCAGGGTGCTGGCTCATTGCCAACATCCACTCCCTGTAGCTCATTAGAAGCCTTTTTTCAACTACCCTTGCAGTGTAACAACCGGGATCAATTTTCCTGTGAGTCGATATATCTACTGACTGCTCCAAAGGTAAAAAAAAACCCTCTGTAGTTCACTACCTTACTTTTGTAGAAGCTGAAAGGGAACTATTTGCAGCTGAACAATACTTGCCTTTCACAGCTCCCTTCCTAATCCCAAATAGAAACATGAGGCTGAGAAAATCTTCTGATAACAGGGAGTATGGATACATTCAATCTAGTATAATTTTTCATGTTGTTAACATTCTTTAATTGTCAGGGGTCGGTTTGCAGGTTTTTGTTGGACAAAGTGAAGGTAGGCAGTGTTAAACATCAGTTTGAGGGGGTAGAAGTGATTCTGATGGCAATGTGATGGTTTTCCACCAGTGCCCTCTTGTGAGCTTGTGCATCACAGAGATCCAGTTTGAAAGCTGGGGCTTTAAAAAAGAAGAAATACAAGTGGGCTCAGTCAACTTTCTTCCTCCATTCAGTCACCTTTCTCCTTCCATTTATCACTGATAACTGGGGCCAAGCTGCATCCCTCACCTACCCAGAGACATCCCTTTGCTTTAGCAGTATTCTGAAACATGGGCTGGAACCATTATAAACTCCACTATGGCTATAAGGACTTAAAGAAACACCTGAGTGGCTCCAGTTGTCTGGAAGATGGAGACAGGACGCTTCTTCAAGGCCACCTGTTTGCGCAGGTGGAAAATAAGACAGATAGAATCATGAATTTTTGAAGCACCTTGGCTTTGTAAAGTAAGCTGTAGTTAAAGAGATACGGTCTGCGTAGCCCTCTGCAAGCATGACCGATGGATGCTCTTTGTATCTTACCTTGCTGCTGTGCTTGGGGTGAGTCACTGCACTGAAGTGAATCCCAACCATTTTTCTGCCCAAAGTGATAATCCATTGTTAAAATTATATTAACTCATGTGTGCTAATCAGCAGGTGCGCCAGGGTGTGAGAAGCCCGGGGTGTTAATTAGGGTTGATAAATACACCTCTGCACAGAATAGAGACTTGGCTTGTGCCTGATGGGAGTCCCTCTCCTCTTCTTTCACAGCCAAGGAGGTACTGTCCTGCAGTGAATGATGCCATGCTGGGGGAACCTTTCTCCTCCAGGCTCTGAGGAGGGGTCTCCGCGTCTTGGCTGGGTATTTGGGAGAGCCTGTGGACTCCCTGGAGGGTTGCTGGGGTTTGTCTTGCAGATGCTGGAAGAAAAAGGGGCTTTTTCTAGTGGTGTCATCTTTATTTAGCTGAGAAGGGGAGGGTCAGTGTGCACCCTCTTCCAGCCACAGGGGTTAGCCGATGACCTCTTCTTCAAGTTCCTGGAGGTGATGTACCCTCCAGTTGGCCAGCTCAGTGTCTGGCCTGCTTATCTCCAGCCCATTTTGGGCAAAATGTGCTAGGTTGCCTGAAAACAGGTTTCGGTAGGTCTTCGCAAATCACTTTGTGTAGGAGAGCATTAAGAATTATATAAGTTGGCTCATGCACCTTTGGAGGAAGCCCACATCAAAAGGCGTGTATCCAAAGGCGTCAGCTGAGCCGGGGTGACGGGGCTGGGGCCTGGAAATGCCTGTTCTCCCACAGCGGGCAGGCGTGAGCTGACAAGCCACGGCACTGCCCGGGATGGCTCTCGGCAAGGATGTTGTCAGCTGGTCGCTCTGCACCTTGCCCAAGCGGCCGGGGACACCTGCTCTGTGGCCCAGACCGCGGCAGCTTGTTTGCCCTAAACGGGCTTCCCTAAGGCCCTGTTGTCTTGTTTGTCAGCAAAGCTTTGGAAGAGGGTGGGTTGGCTGGTAGACAGCCAGGGAGAAGGCTTCCCTTGCCTCACCCTCCAGCCTCTCCTGAGGACTGCAGCAATGACCGGATCAACCAAATCAAGTGATGTATCCACAAAACCCTCAGATCTTAGCTAGGTGATGGCACCTGTAGTTCTTCTGTGCATCTCTCTCCATACATCAGTCTTGCTATTTATTGCTTGCTGTTTCTTATTTCAAGTGCTATGGGTCACGATGGGAAGGAGAAATCAAGGCTTTTTCTTTTATCCATTTGCACTGATTTAAAATGCAGCCCTGGTCAGACTCATGTGGGACTTACTGCCTTATGACTTGGTTGTCTGAAGCTTTCTGAAAGCAGCTCTTACAGGGAAGGGAGCACGTGTAGTTCACGTTTTGCTGGGAGTCCTGGCCATGCCATGCATTTGCTATAGGTAACCAGCAGGAAAAGATGCCCCAAGCTGTCGTGACAAAATGCAGATCGACCTAATGCTGGCAGCAAAAGGGTGTGCCTCCTTTCGTCCTCTTAAGCTGAAAAATGCTTCAGACAATCACTTGCAATCTGTTGTAGTAAGCATATGTGTTCCTCCTTTAGGACTGGAGCATAATTGCTTTGTATCTATGGGAGCTTGTGTGTACTCACGCCTGTGTATACGTACACATCGGTTTCCGTGTAATGGCGAAGCTGTTCTGATGGGAACGATTAAGGGTGGGTGGTGTTGGAGCTCTGAACGCGGCTTTGCCTGTCGGGCTGTTCGGATGGGCTGAAGGTGGCGAGTGCCGGCTGTGCCCGAGTGAACCCCAAGGCAGGTAGCAGCAGCCCCCATCACCTTCTGAGTCACTCATGGCTCGCCAAACCTGCTTGCTTGCTCGGGGTTTGCTAGTTACCGGCACTGGTAAAACCGAAACTTCTGGAGGAGGCAGCCTGCTGCTCTTCTGGGCTTTCTCCCGTTTGTTTCTCCTGCCTGGCCCGCAAACAGGAGCTGTTGGCTGTGCTCGTTTGGTGTTTGAATTAACTGTAAGGCTAAGGATCCATCGTTTCAGTGCTTTGTAGTCCACATGGTGTGTCTGGTGTCATCCCTCCTTCAGCTCTTCCCTGCTGTCTAGGTGGAGGACTCCAGTGCTTATCGGGAGTGCCTGCGGTCACGGGGGGACCTGGTGCTTTCTAAGCGTGGGCAGATATATCAGAAACATCTGATGCTGCAAGTACTTGAACATAAAGTTAAACCAAACCTGCTGTTTGAAGTGGGCTAAAACTGACTGCTGTACCAGGAAACTCAGCTTGCATGCCTGTTTCTGATAATGGGGTGTGTAAGAATGATTGTGCTGCATCAAATCACTTCTCTAACTATCTCATCTCTGGCTGGCCCAAAATATACTCATTTCCTCCCATCCTCTCCAGCATCCACAGCACCTGGGCATGTGGAGCCCCACGGCCTCACTGCCAGCTATTTAATCCTTGCAGTTGCACAATGTTGGGTATAACCCTATGGGAGAACTGGGCTCCTGCACATACCTTTTGCCATTTTATTTTTTTCTTTTCCTAATGGTTTTGTCATTTTCCCAGTTTGTGGTCATTGCTGGGTTGCAGAGGGCAGAACTGCAAAGATATGGTTATTCTTCACTACTCTGTATTTTTGAAGTTTCACACAGAGTTGTATATGTTAATTTGTTAATTAATATGATTTCTGTTTGTAAAAAATATTTAATGTGTTGGTGTACTTCATTCTGAGAATAGTTTGATATGTGTTTTTCTTCTCCGATGTAAGTGGTGCAGAGTCAAGGTGGGGGATGTTGGGGGATAAACACAGATGGTTTAGATTTTGTATTGGTATTTCTTATTTATAGCAACCATTAACCAACTCTGGTTTTGAGGACGAAGTTGCTCAAATCCTAATCCAGAGACAGTTAGGTGGAAGTAAAACCAGACCCATGAGTAATTTTTAAATCCCTGTAGTTCCGGATCCTGCAAACACTTTTGCACCTGTGGACAGTTCAGTGGGAGGGAATTGCCTCCGTGTTTTGAACACGTGTCCTCTACAGAAGCACCGTCCAGGGAGAAATCCTCTGGGACACAAGGGAGTTGAGGGCTGTGGCAAAAGGTGCAGAGTAGGTCAGAAGTTTTTTATTTTATGTCTTGCTGGTAAATTGCTCTCTGAAAACGCAATGAAATGCCAAGGACGATGCATTTTAGCAGTGTGAGGAAGGGGGCCACGCAGCTGGCTCACAGGTAGCTGATGTGTACGTCACCTCTGTGGGCTGATGGTGTATTTTAGTTCTTGGCTTCTCTCACTGGTGAGTTAAAGTCACCCTGGAGGGGTGTCCTTAGGAATTCAGATTTCGGGAGCCAGCAGGGCTGAGTGGCAGCTCGTCTGAAGTCTGCGACGGGAGGAATTAATCAGTAGAGGGAGGGAGGAAAGGAGGGAGGGAGGGAGGGAGAGATGGCACAAACCCAAACCTTCAAACACACCCAGTTGACCCATCTCATCTTAGCTTGAAACTTGACGAGTTACACCCACTCCGAAGCAGAAGGGGAATGAAACGCCGGTGCTTCCTCCTTTCTGTTGCAGGCAGCTGGGGTTTGGGAAATACAAGAAGCAGAGATGTTTGTGCTGTTGATGATGAGCGGTAAGATACTTCGCCAACGACATTAACTTTTGCTTGCATTGTGTGTGCCGGGCGGGGGGAGTGAGAGCAGCTGAAACTCAGGTAAAGCCGGGAAAACATGTTTGCGGGGTGTAGCATCGTCAGGTTGTCTAAGACACCGTATGTCAAGCTTTCCTCTCCTAACTTCTGTCTTTCCCCAGCATGGATGGAGGTGTTGCTTTCTCTGAGTTGCATTTAATCAGATCTTCAAGAGTTATTTGCTTTTCCAGGGTTTGCACTGTTCCCAGGTGGCGGGGGCACACAGCGTTCATTGCAGACACTGAGTGCTCAGTCAGACTGCATGGGAACTGGGGACTTAATAGCTAAATTCCCTAAGAAAGAAAATGTAGTATTGTGTTACTTATTAAAGATGCTTCCCTTCTCCAGCTGTCTGGCTTTATTTTCAGTAATTACAGGTTGCCGTGCTCTTTAATTGTTGAAAATGAGCCCTGCGAAAGGTTTCAACTTGAATTGAGCTCTGTTAGGTGTTTCTGCAAGGTGGGGAAAGCTGAAACATTGCAAAGGGCGATGCTGCCATGCTTTTCAATAACGGTGGGAAGGCTGGGTTTGGTGGGGTCTTGTGCTCGCTGAAGATCTAATAATGCTCCAGAAGCAGGGGCTGGGGGAAGCTTTTCTGTATCAGGTTGCTCGTGTTTCTCCTAGTTACTTCTGCGATCGCTTACCAAGTTGTATTATACACGGGTTACTATCTTTAAATCTAAATTGCCTAATTCTTGGGTTGGTGACAGGAAATGTGAGTACAGAGCTCTGGCCCTGCAATTACTGTGACTAAGCATTCGGGCTAATAACCAAGCGGGCAGCCTTGTCTCCCAGCCCTGCTCATCCCCCAGCAGCTGGTTGCTGTCAAGGGGCTGGCTCACCACCCTCTCTCGGCTCACCATCCTGACCCCGCTGTCCTCAGAGCTGCTGTAGACACCTCGGTGTGGCTTCTGCTTCCTCTGAGGGGCACGGGTTTGCTTTTGGACGGGCAGCGTTCAGACCTGATTCAGAGTTGCGCTGCAGACCCATCGGCCATGAGTAATCCTCTCATGCGGAGGCAAAGTATAATGTGTACCTTTTAGGGGGAATTAAGTCACGCTGTAGCTGTTGGAAATGTTAGTGCTTTAATTGTTTCGTTTAATATACCTGAAACCCATTGTCAAAGCGGCTATTAATTCCTTTGACGTTGTTTTCATATTGCGGGACTCATTTAAATCTTCACATGTGATTGGCGCAGTGGAACGAAGGAAGCAGGTTTTGTGGGTGTCGGTGGGTTGCTTGTTTTTCCCCAGTCCTTTCGGAGTTAAAAGTGATCTGTGCATTATGAAAAATGTGTGGAAAATTGCTGTGTTAATCACGGCAAATGGAGCTAAGGAATCAAGTGCCCAAGTGTGGTGTGCCTGGTTATGCTTCCTAGGGGAACTTGCTCTTTAAAGGGTGCACTTCTGTTTTTAAGAGGGTTCTGACTTGTTTTGAGGCAGAAACACTTTATTTTTCCAGAATGCCTCTCATGAAAAACAAACAAACAAAAAACTGACAAACTGCAAATTTGCATCATTTAAGCGTTTGCTTGAGTTCTATGTTTTTGTTCTGGGAAATAAGTGCTAGGATTCCTGCTGGCGTCCGCGGTGTAGGGGAGGCACTGGTTTCGTACCATCGCAGTGGTTGAAGCGAACCTGTCAGACATTGGTCTTCAGAGCAGACTCATTTATCTTTAAGTGAAGTTACACATTATGGCTTGACTTGAAGGTAATGGCTGTCTCAAAATGAACCCTGAAGTAGATACCGAGAGTTTCATGCAGGATCAGTGACCTGGACTGGCCCAGCAAAAGATCTAGTGAGTGCCCAGGCATCCTCCTGCCAAAAGCCGGGGTGCGAGGATGGGGGGCAGAAATGGGAGCTCCCCCCTTGAGGCAACAAATTGACTCAGGTCTAAAGCATGGCCTCATTGTGTGTATCGAGACCCCGTGGCGTATGGCAGCAGCGAGCCCTTCATCACTCCCCCTTCGTGTTGGCTCTGATTAGTTAGCCAGTGCTGGTCTTTTGCCGCACTGCAAGGATTAATGGCTGGGAAAAAAAAAAAAGGGTCTAATGTGGGGGGCAAAAAGGAGATCAACAGAATAAAATATCAGCTCCTAAACAATTTATTACAAAAAAAAAATCCAATGTAAAAGTAATGCCGTTTTCAAATCTTTAAAAGAATTCGACAAGAATGAGGATAACTCTCTACTGATACGTCTTTCTCAGTATTATTTTGCAAAACTGGCGACTGTGCAGTATGTTCCAGTGAGTTTTATGGCTCAGTAATCCATTGCTGGATGAGAGGAATACATTATTTATAGATCAGAGTGTTTTAACATCCTAGCATGGGGTTGTTTAAGGAGGTCAGAATACAGTGCAGTGGAAATGGGATTAGCCCAGCTGTGCTACAAACAGTGCAGAAGCAGGGGGGAAAAAGGGAACTTATCATGTAAATATTTATATTTTTATTGTGCCTTGCAAGCCATAGGTCACATAAGATTTAGGGATTTCTAGAACCAGAATGTAGTTTTTCTCTTTATTGGTTGCGACGTCTCAAAATTTAATTCAATTGTAAACAAACGTGGACGTCTTCTTTTTCCCTGGCTCAGCAGGCTTGCTCTCTGCTGCTTGCTTGCTTTCTCAGTGGGGTGATGTCAAAGGGCTTGAGGAAGGGAGAGCATTTGTAGTAACTCACAAGCTCCTCTTCTTTCCAGGGGTAAGCTGTTGTGTCACTCCCGTGCTTGCAGCCTCGCTCCATCCTGGCGATGCAGCCCCATCAGCTGGTGCTGCGGCTGCTGCGAGAGGCTTCTGGGCAAAGGGGTAGTTAGTTGATTCACTGTGGAGTACTTAGAATGTAATTGCTTTTTGAGACTTCCAATTACGCTTCCAATAAGGACTGGAATGCGATGTTCTCAGGCAGCTCAAAAAGGCCTGGTAAAGCGAAACAAATAAGGGATCCCAGCGATGTAGTGGGGTGGATGCAAGGCAGTGCAGGCGTTGGGGTGAGGGGTCCTGTGTAGAATCATAGAACCATTTCAGTTTCAAGATTGAGTGCAACCATAACCTAACTCTAGCACTAAACCGTGTCCCTAAGAACCTCGTCTATGCATCTTTTAAACACCTCCAGGGATGTTGAGTCCACCACTTCCCTGGGCAGCCTGTTCCAGTGCTTCACAACCCTTTCCATTAACAAATTTTTCTTAATCTCCAATCTAAACCTCCCCTGATGCAACTTGAGGCCATTTCCTCTCATCACTTGCTACTTGGGGGAAGAGATCAACACCCTCCATGCTACAGCCTCCTTTCAGGTAGTTGTAGAGAGCAATACGGTCTCCCCTAAGCCTCCTTTTCTCCAGGCTGAACAGGCCCAGCTCCCTCAGCTGCTCCCCATCAAACTTGTTCTCCGTAAGACTTGTCTAGCTGCAGTCCTGTGAAGGGTTTCTGTGCCCAGCCGTTGCCGTGGCTCAAACACAGCCCACACAGGAAGGTCTCTGGTCTCACCACTACCAGCGCCTACAGCAGTTCCCCCTCTCCCTCGCTGCCTTCGGTGGTCTTCCCAGCAGCAAGGTGTGGGGTGGCTGGTTGGAGGTTATAGAATCGCAGAATGTCCTGAGTTGGAAGGGACCCACAAGGATCATCGAGTCCAACTCCTGTCCCTCCACAGGACAACCCCACAGTTCACACCATGTGTCTGAGGGCGTTGTCCAGTCTCTTCTTGAACACTGTCAGGCTTGGGGCCGTGACACCTCCCTGGGGAGCCTGTTCCCGTGCTCCACCACCCTCTGGGGGAAGAACCTTTTCCTCATGTCCAACCCAAACCTCCCCTGGCACATCTTCTGACATTCCCTTGGGTTCTGTCATTGGTGACCAGAGAGAAGAGATCAGTGCCTGCCCCTCCTCCTCCCCTTGTGAGGAAGCTGTAGCCACCATGAGGTCTCCCCTCAGTTTCTACTTCTCCAGACAGAACAAACCAAGTGACTTTAGCATGTGGTAGATCAGCAGTGATTTAACTGTTGCATTTTCTAGTATTGTCTAGAGTTGGTCTAGATTATGGCGTGTTTACGAGCTCAAACTCACAGTGATGCTGGCAAAGTTGAACAAATTCCCAAGCACTAGCTGGGCGGCAGGAACTGTGTGTGTGCTGTTAAGAGGAGCACAGCAAATGGGCCCTAGTGCAACTTTACCGTGTATGGTATAAGATAAATTGCATTACCTTGCATTGCCATAGGTGTACCTGAGTTACAGCTGGTGAGCAGTACCTCTGTAAGCTGACTGGGTCTGACTGTAAATCACCTTGCATACGTACATGCAGCTCTGATGGCATGAGTGTTTGCAAGCAGGGACATTTCAGGAACAGTTTGGGTCTGTCAGAAGAGCAGGCATATGGATTACTTGTGGACATAGGAATGTGTGAAAGTCACTATAAATGTGCTCTTCTGGAGAGGTAAGGGGATAGAGGCAGTGATAGTGGGTGGCCGTGGTGGTGGAAACAGTTGTGTTTGTTTCTGAAGAGGCAAAAACATTTTTTCTTTTGAAAGTTGCTCTGAATTTTTATTTTCCCTTCCAAACAATTTGGAGCTGGTGGGCTCGGTTTCATATGACTAGCACAAGAAAATGCTTCACTTGTTGAGGGGATTTTATATTGGATAATAAGCACAGAAACAGCACTTGAATAGTGTTGTCTTTATGAAACAGTCTTTATTTTTCCCTCTTTCTTCCTCTGTTTCAATACTTGTAGTGCTGGTGTCATTGCCCAAATGCAGTTTAGCTAATGGGGATGGCTATAGGGAACTGCTATAGGGCAAGCAGGCGCTGGAGGGCCATGGCAGCTGCCTGGCAGAGGTGAGTCGTTCTGCTGCTCTGGTCTTTTTCTCTGCAGACCAAAGCCTCCTGCGTGTGTACAGAAAAGTCTCTTCCCTGTTGGGTTTGAGCTATGGGGGCAGTCGTCCTGAGTGCCGAGGGTGACCCCTCTGAATATAAGGCTCTCTGAAACAGGCAGCGTAGGGTACCAGCAAGACACAGCTGCAGATGGGTCAGCCAGGAAGTTGCCAGACCTTGTCTGTAGCACTTTGTTTGAAGCCAGAAAGCGGTGCTTGGAAGACTATAAAATAGCAGAGGTGGGAGGGAAAAGGGAAAGTGTGTAGGTTTTGCATTAATATCTGCCTCCACCATTTTTGGAGGATGCACAGAGCCCCTTGTGCCAGTCTCTCCTTCCATACACTACATTGTTGTGTGGCTGCTGAAAATATCCTGGCAGCAGATGGGCTTTTGGAGAGAGGGGGCTTCATGGCTTGTATTAGAAACTGCTGTTAGCAAACTCTGAAAACCTAATGTTGTGGCTTTCCCAGGTGAGCAAACAGCCCTCTGTGATCCTGCGCCGAGTCCCTCTAATTCTCAAGTCATAGGGAAAACAAATAAGCCTTCTGCTGTCTGCTTCCCAGCTGAAAATCGCTTTGTTATTAATTTGCATTAATCTGGGTGGAGAAGGTACATTCAGAGTGTGCTCCAGGCCTGTAGACATTGAAATGGAGACAAAGACTCCTGGTTGCGCAAAGCCAGCACCAGGATGGGAGGTGGGAAGCTGCCGGGTGCAGCCTCTTCCCTGCGCCTGGGCAGGAACCGGGACCAAATCCTGGTTGGGGCAGAAGGAGTTTTGATAAAGTTCAGGGATGTGCAGGACAGGGACTATTGAATAGTTAAGTACGAAACAAAATTCACGTGAACAGCACTGCTTGATAGGCGTATTTCTTGCGTGCTAACTGCTACACCTAGCTGAAGAAGCTAAAATTATTTTAAGGACCTGCATGGAATTATGCTAAATGTTGCCCAAACCCCCCAACCCACTGCGTCAAAGGTCATTAACTGTGTGGTATAAACTTCCCAACCTGAAATTAGTGAAGACAAGTGATCAGTGTGAGTTTAAGAAAGATGCAGCTATATGGCTGGTGCTCAGTGCCCATGGCAAGTGTCTGAGAAGATGATTTTTGGCTTATCCTAGTCATGGGAAAGCTGCGTCTCAACGCTGAAGTCTCATCTCCAAAGGGATCAGGCGCCTCCTCGCCCACACCCAGGTTTTGCATGAACACTGGCAAAACCTGGAAAGACCCAAACCAGAGGCTGTCTGCTGCTCCTCGGCTGCCGGGAGGCTGCTTGTCCCCCTTGGCGAGTGGCTTCCCACCTCCTGGTGCAGGGGGACCCATGCGTGGGCCCCTCTGCAGCCCGAGGGGTGCAGCAGGACCTGGCGCGGCTGCAGCCTGGGGCTGCGGGAGGAAACCTGCCCACCAGGCGCCACGGGACTCGCAGCATTAACTACTCCAGGTTTTCTTGGGGGAGGGGGATTATTAAGTGATGGCTGCAGGTTGATGCAGTGAATTAAAGTGGTTACTGAAAACCTTTGCCAAGCATCTGATGACTTTCACTGTAAGTGATGTATAATACATGCCAAAGGTTGTTTTGGTTAAAAATGACTAATGTGATGTTTTTTAACAGTAACAAAGGAGCTTTTTTTTTTTTTTTCTCTCTGCACAACTGCAACAATGAAAACGCTTTTGCGTTTTTATTTTTTTCCCTTATAGTGAGAGGAAAATTGCATTTTTGTTGACTCTTGTGGCATCCCAGAGTGAAGTTAGCGAGATGCTGCTGTATGAGATGCAAGTGTCGGCAGCAGGCACCAGAAATGCCCATAGCCTTGGTGTAAGACCTGAGGCAGAATACAGAAGTCAATTTAGTTAGAAATTCCAGGGTGAAACTTAAGACAGAAAAGCCAGTGGGAGTCATTCCTTGCTGCATTTATATATATATATTTTTAAGCAAATCAGTTGTAATACTTTAGTAACATCTGGATGATTTCTTGGTAATTCTTTTCTGGGAAGCACTTTTGTGTGTGTGTACTTTGTTATGGAATGAAAAATCACCGTAATTTACCAACCTTTTTTAAAAAAAAATGTAGAAAGTCATATTGTTTGAGTCGTTCCTTCAAGCTGTCATTCCTGGAGGCATATGAATGAATGCATGACATTTCAGCTTCTGTTTACTGTTTAAAACAGGTCTTTATGCTTGACTTGGTTACCTGAGCATACCTTCAAGTTTGGAGGTTTTTTTTTTACGGAAAATTAAAAGGAACAGGAGATTCTTTTGGAGGAGGAAGTAAAGGCCTGTGTAAACCTGTATAAATATCCAGAGTGACATGAAGATTTTGGACCCACTGGCAGTGTCCCTGTGAGCCCCTTACCCTTCCTCACTGTTAGACGGCTGGTGCTTCTGCGGATGTGTGGACTCCAGCCTTTTTGCAGCAGGGGGTTGAGGCCGGCGGTGGGCAAAACTGCACATCTGCATCAGTACTCAGAGGGCTGGAGTCTGTATTTTGACATAACATTAAGGAATGTGGGAAATAAGCAGAACATGGCTGTCCAGGAGCATGAGAAAACCGTGGTACCTACCACAGTCGGCTTTTGATTCGTGCTTCTGGACAAGCAAGAAGAAAGAAATCGAGTTTTTTTCAGGAGCATGGCTTTGAGAGTAAAAACATTTGCAGGGCTGGGGATGCTGAAGCTGTGTCTTTGGTGGAAGGGGGCAGGATTATTTGGAAATAGAAGCTTTGTGGGGAGGGTCTACCTGCAGCCTCGTTTGGGCCCGTGTAGCTTCACAGCTAATGAAGCAGCCTCATGTTTCTGAGGACCTTACAGCTGTCCTCATTGGGATCTCCTTTTCCAGCGAAAGGTAAGGCTGGCAGTGAACAGACTGTGGGGAAGGGCAAGGATCTGGGGTGGGATGAGGCTGTAGGAGAGAGAGAAACAGGGGTTGGTCTCTCTGAATTGGATGTGTTGGCCAACACTGCAAAGGCTGGAGTCTTATTGGATGTGTGCCGGTTAGTTCTCCTGGAAAACAGGAGGCTGAGACACTTTATGCCTGCTGAAAACCTGGTCTCCATTGCTGAATGGTGTGGGCTGGCTCCCCAAAAGTGCTAGGTGCCATGTGAAATGGGAGCTGGGACTGCGCCATTGCACAGAGCATGGCTTAGCTTCCCCTGCCAGCACCAAATAAATGGCAATGAAGTAATTGACAAGCCGGAGTCTGGAATGATAAGGAAAACAGCTACAGCTTTATGTGAGCTCCTGTACCAAGGATCACATATCCCTGTGTGACTGTAAAGCAGCTGGGAGCTCTGGTTTCAGTCCCCACGGGAGCTTTCAGATGCAACTGCAGTATAAATGCAGCAGGGTCCATGAGCACTTCTCAGGAGGTGATTGCAGTGGATGGTGTCTCAGAAGAAAAATGTTTCCAGAGTACATGGCCCTTGTGTGTATAAAATGCAGATATAACAACTTGCAAACCTATAGGAAGTATGTCAGTGGAGTATGCTATTTTTGCATAATTCAACAACACAGAACATCAGAGAAATATGTCTTCTGAAAGTAAGCAGTGAAGCGCTCTAACAAATGTTTGTTTGGTGCCGAGTACAAATGTGCAGAGGAAAAAAGGCTGACGTCTTTGGAGGTTAATTGCAGGAGCCCAGTAAAACCAGAGCTTCCAGACAGTGAGTGGTCAGGCAGGCAAAATTGCAAATAAACCTATCAAGGGAAAAAAATAACATCCTCGATACTAAAATGTGCAGAGCTATAGAGATGGCATGATAATACAAGGCTGAAGTGTGTGGTTGACATAGAGTAGCAAAGAGCTATGAAGTTGCTATCTGGGGATGGGATCCTGTTCCTCAGAGACCAGCTTTCCTTCTGGAGGTGCCAGTGAAGACTGTTGTTAGCTCAAGTTTTGGGGGGTTGCTTTTCACCTGTAGTGTTTTCTGGGGAGCCTCGTGCTCATGAGACAAGCACGTAACACTAACTTGAATGTACTGAGTGAGGTTCTGCAAGTAAACCTTCAGGTTCTTGATCTGCATTCAGGACGTTGCTGAGTTCCTTGCCCCTCCTCTCCCCTACCAAAAACTTTACTTACAAGTTGGTTTCAGCATTAATTTTCTGAAGAGATGAAAGGAGGCTGCTTTTAGCAGGGAGTGTAGGCTGGTGGTTGAACTAAGAGATTGGGTTCTGCTACTGCTGACTTGCCCAAAGTTCAGGCCTGATTGTTTGGTGTCTCAGTGCCTCTGTGAAGGAAGGTGGCTCCTTACACACAGATTTTGAGGACTAAGGAACATTTACAAAGTTTTTCTGATATTTATTGAATATACTTCACATATTTCCCATGCATTTTACCTTACGTTGTTTTAGCCTAGAGCTGTTGTCTACAACAGGAACAAAAAGTCTGAGGAATTGCCTTTGGAGTCAGTTTTGTGTTCAGCTGACCTCATTTCCAAGATGCAGACCTGCCTGCCAGCCCCTGTTAATACGTGCACTCTTGCACTGGGATGGGGTCTTAATCTGAGCTGCGGGGTTTCCCAGGGTCATTGGGGCCAGATACTGCTTGCCACCAGAACCTGCTTCAACTTTTCCATGCTTATCACAAGCCTATGGGTCGATCATCTTATTTTTGAAATGGTTCCTCAGCCCACATTGCCTGATATGGCTGGTTCCCCCCATCCGACTGGGATTTTCCCCCGCACAGGGGGTTTAGGAGAAGCACAGCTGGCCATCTTTAGCTTGCCTGTAATTTAGACAAGATTACAGGCAAGCTGCAGATAGCCAGCTTTTTAAGAGCCATCTTGAACCTGCTCATCAGAGTGTACATCTCATTTTAAACTTACTGAGGTCAGCCAGCTGTGGAGAGCTATTTCTGCACAGGAATCCCTTTAAAGTTTAATGCACTTCTTGCTCATTGAAGCCCAAAATGAGTCACTTAAGGGAGCGGCATCAGATTTTCAAAACCTCTGCCCACCTGTTGCTCCCACTGACTTTTCTGTAACACGCTTTGGTCCTTGATAATTCAGAGAAAGAAGCAAAACAGATCCAAGAGAGGACAGTTTTTGGCAGCATGTAGTACTGATGAGAAGGAATAAATGTTTAAAGCATTTTCAGCATGTATTTAAAGTTATGCTTTTATCAAATTATATTAAAAAATATGTTTTTGAATATGGGAAGGTAAAAGCTTTTAGAAGGTTTTATTCCACTCGGAGCTACTGATTCATTCTCTAAATGGCAATAAAATTCCTTGCCTTGCCGCAATCTGCAAAAAGATGTTAGTCATGTCTTAATGTTACTCAGAATTTGGTACAGAAGGGAGAGACAGCAACTTCATGCCTTCCTGGCAGCACTTGTTTTTTCACTACCATCTTCGCACCAGAAGGTACCAAAACTTGTAGCTGTGAGTATTTTAGCCAAATTCTCCAGAGGTCTCAGAAATGAATACATCTGTGCGTAGGCCTGTCCAGCCACTCTGCTCAACAGCTTTCTCAGACCCCCACTCAAAGGGCTTTCAAAAGCTGGGAGGGTTGGCTGGATCGGGCTGGTGGGTGGTCAGGGCTGGAGCTGCCCCACCGCTGCCCCCATGATGCTGTGGGAGCTCCTGAAGCTTGCCAGGCTGCCAGCAGAGGTTTGGGCTCTAGGCAAATGGAAATAATGGGTGTTTTTTTTGCTAAAGCTGGACCAAATTTCACGTTTGGAGTCTCTGTTAGTATAAATGACAGAGCCTTTGTCTGGCCTCTCTTTTTAAACCTAATGGGTCAGGGGTGTCAAACTAATTTTCACCGGGGGACACGTCAGCCTCGCGGTGGCCTTCAAAGGGGTGAATGTAATTTTAGGACTGAATAAGTGTAACTAGTCCTACATTTATCCAGTCCTAAAATTACATTCGGCCCTTTGAAGGTGACCGTGAGGTTGACGTGGCCCCCGGTGAAAATGAGTTTGACGCTCCTGTAATAGGTGAATGCCAGATGCTGGGGATTCATATTCCACCATGCCCGACCTACAATTTATTGCAATATTATCTCAGAGTAATTGAGTGGGTCCTATTGGACTAATTCTGGTTGTCTCTTACAGAGTGGCATATGTTTTTATTTTTTTCATTTTAGAGAGGCCTTTTATGTGAGGCAAAGTGACGTGTTTTTTGAGGCTCTGATGAAATTATGTGGTGTTGAGCATGGTCCCTTTAGCCTTTAGCTTTAGATATTTGTTACTACCATGTCACCTGCTTGAACACCTCATCTATATAAATTAATTTATTCTGACTTTATTTCAGTGATATAGGAAAGTAATTTCTCTGTCTGTAAAAGGAGATTTGAGATGCGGGGAGATTTAAGATACGTGTCTGTGAATCTGTGGAATTAAGTTTGAGAGTGGAGCCCTAATCTAGTACCTTCGCTATAAGAGCCAGCCTTCACTTAAACTTCACAACTGAATAAACTAATAAACCTGCTGGAAAGCCTGGGTGCTGCACATTGAAATTCTTGTCTTGCAATCGAACAGAATCCTCTAGAATTAAAAAATTTAGAAAAAAGGGGTCTCGGCATTAAAGGCACATACCTTTCTTTGAAAAAACATCCCCCGTGCATCTGATCTGACTGCTCTCCCAAGATCTTGTTGAATACATGAAAATAAGCGACAGTGCTAAGTGTAGAGAAAACAACAGGAACATGAACATGCCCAATGTAAGTACTGCAGGTTATTTCATCAGGCTAATAACAGAAAATAGGTCTACCCGATGGGACAGAATTGTGTAACGTTGAATTTATTCAGCAGTACAGAATGTGATCTGGAATTCTACCTGTTAGCATTAGCTGTTTCACTGTAAATCATGGATTTGAAGACTTGGGCTTTCTGGTTGTTTCTGGCTGAATGTGATTATCTCAATAGCTACACTTGAAAGCCGTTATTTTATTTTCATTATGACACTGTAATAGTGCTCAGAGGATTAAACGTAAATACATGTGAAAGGCTTGATCCCTAAGAGAGTGAGGCAAAATTGCGTGCCTGGGCCGGGTTATCACGATTTCATATAGAAATTGAGGGTTTTTTTTGACTGAATGACCATTTATGCTTCCAGCTTGTTGCAGGCTGGTGCACAGGTGTGCACCGGAGTAGCCACAGGATCCGTCTGGGGCAGCAGCCATGCGTGGAGCCCTCGGCCCTGAATGCAGAGGAGAAAAGGTAGCTAAGGGTGTTGTCTTCTGTAATAGCAAAGTAAACTGGGCACTGAGTCACTGAGTGCCCGCAGCTGTCCCTACCGGTCCTCGATTAGAAGTTACCACAGCAATGGCGAAATACGGCATTAAGCCTGTACACCTGAGTTAAAAATCACAGCAGGGCACTTGGGAACGCCCATGGGGATGGTTTTAGCCACCGCACCCTAAGCAGCCCTCCTGTTGATGTTTATGATCCCTTGCTTATAGGTGAAAAGATCAAGACAATGCAATGAAATCACAAAATTTAAGAGTGAGGAGAAAAGAGAAAATTCTGTATTATTTGAAATTTGGATTAGTAAATTTTATATTTCTAGTATTTTGAACTTCACTTGAATGATGTGAAGAAGTTCTTTTAGACATTCTTGATGGAGCTAACACTACAGTGTTTTTCTTTGCAGCACAGTAATCCATAAAGCTGTACCAGGTTTCTCTTCCAAGTCCTGTAGGTAATTCTTTTAATAAAAATGTAGTAAATGTAGATGCTTTTTTTAGCAAGAGAGCACTGAAATATTCTAAATACAACTCTTTGTTAGTCCAGTACAAGGTCATTTTAATTTAAAATCAACAAATGTTTCAGCTGCATTTCCGTAACGATTATTAGTTTTTAATTATTCCTGCCATTTTCCCTGATTAAAAATGGAGTTATTACGCTTCTGACTCTAAATCTAAATCTGTTTATCACCTTGGCATGTAGAATTGCTTCCTGGCTTCTTTCATGAAAGGCACTATAATCTCCTTCGGAAAACTGGATGGCTTTTGCATCAATGTTTCTTCATCTAAATGTATTTGGAAAACATTGGTAGAATTTTGAGGTTCCACTTAAGACTGGTCTAACTCACAACATGTTAATGTATTCAAACCTGATGCTGAAGCGTCAAGTCAGTTTGCGTGACATCAGTCACAACTTCGGTGTGATCAGTCTAGTCCAGGATGTTGTGTCTGGTATCATGTCAGGCTGCTGGGGTGTTTGAACACACAAGCTGGAGATGTCCCTCCCGTGCCCGGGGCTAGGCCGGCTTTAGTGTTTCAGATTGTCGCTTGCATAGCTCCAGGTAGGGCAAGAACAGTCCTTCTGAATTATATTCTTTCTGTAGAAATTTAGCAACCTGTTGCACTAGGCACAGCAAAGGAATCAACTAAATTAACAACATTTTGCTTTTTAAATATTGTGTTAGCGCTAAGAACTGCCTTCACTGTTGTTCGGTTTTGTTATTTAATGCTTACCTTAAATACAGGTTAAGTTAGAAAATATGTACAGTGGGACATCTTATTTATCTGTTCACACCATGTGGCATTCTTCTGAAAATTTCCCTCCAATTCCATTAATGAATTAATTGGGCAAAATCACCCACAGCAGACAAAAAATTATTTTCCATTTCATTTTGATGGATAGCATCTTAAACGATGTACACTGCAAGCAAACATCTAAGTTGTGTTCTTATGGGATCAACAATTCATAATTCAATTTAGTCCGAAGTCACTGCTGACAGGTTAAACTGAGAGCTGTCCTCATGTCTCCATTAATCTTCATCTGAAAGGTCCCTGGAAAAAATGCTAGCCTGGGGATGACTTTGCTGCCGACAGGCGTGCTAGCAATCCTTGCTTCGCATTGATCCATGCTTCAGGCTGCTTACTAGAATTATGGGCTAATTCTCTCTGGAATTCTGCATAATTTTTTAATCTTGTTTCTTCTAATAAAGTTACCTGTCAGGGTGATATCTGTAGTAGCACTGCAGGACAATACTTCAGTCACGTGAGTGTTCATATAAAAACATCCCTTTGGTCCGGTGGGAGCCAACTTCCATTACAGCAGTGCTGAGCTTTGCTCAGGTCTTGTATTATAGCATCTAAATATCTTCCTTGTGAGTGGACAGCAGATTTCTGGGGGTGAGAAAGAAGATGGATTCTGGCAGTCTTGCATAAACAAATTACATTTGGCAAGCGGGATGCTGCTGTGTTTTCCCTACTTGTTAAAAATTCCAGTGAAAAGGTCTCTCTATGATACAGAAATGTCCCAGAATATAGGCTTAGTTAGAAGAAACTGGGAGCCAAAGCAGGCCCATAACTTTTCCTTTTGAAGCACCATCCTGCCTGTGTTTGCATTTTCTGCATCTTGCATGATGTTTTGTCAGAGAAATGTCAGGATAAATTTCCTGAAAACAAAGGAGTGAATGATTAAAGTCTTCTCTCTCTTATTCCTGAAACTGCTTATGGACCTTGTTTTTTTTCCCTAAGCCTATTAGATTGGGCTTTAAAAAACAAAACCCAAGCCCCAAACAATACGGTAAAACCCAAAGTGCCAAAGCAGGTGTTGCCCACTTGTTAAGACAAGTATAGGACTCGTTTCCTTTTTAAAGTGCGGTTGGAAGTCAGGCTTTAAGGAGGAAGATCAAAATGGAACTATTGAGCATAAACTTACGAAGTTGGCCCTGTGCCCTAAAATTGCATATTTACGTGTGGCGTTGTAAGAAGAGCAGGTTATTAACCTTGCTGAGCTCCTGCGAGTGCATATAAATCCCTGCACAGAACCATCCTAGATGTCACAGAATAGCTACAGGAAAGCTAGGGAAAAAGAACTTCTCTAGCACTAGAGTTTTCCCAGCCTTTTTGCTTGTTAGGAAGATTACCTGCAATCCCTTTCCTTTCCCCTCCCATTCCAATATTACAGATCTCATTAACTGCCTCATGGTCTGCGTTTTTCTCAGTGCTTTGTGCCTCAAGGTAAGCACCAGCTTTTGTGAATGATGGCGAGAGATGCACTTATATTACTCGGCAGAGAGCTGGCATGGCTTTCTGCCTGCAACTAAACTGGTCTTGAGATGATGATTTTTCCCCAGCAGCGTACGCACCTCCGTGTTGCAGTTTGGTTTGAGCCATCCAGGTGGGTTTTTCTTGCTGATTCAGTAGATGCTAAAAATTGGTTGCAGAGTATTATGTGCTGCTTCCTCTGGGCACCACAAGAGTTGTTTGACCAAAGCCAGAACCCAGCAGCCTGGCATGCACTTTGATGCACGTTTGGCTGGAACTTCCTGCGTCTCCTGTGTAAACAAACACTTTTAAAAATTTCACTTCCTTGTTCAGATTTCACTGGGGTGTTTTTCCTCATCAGTATGGGAGCAATTTGTTGGTGGGGCCAGGGGAAGTTGTTTCCCTAGAAAAAAGAAAGTTTCCCTAGAAAAGGAGGTTTCCCTAGAAAAGTTCAAGGTGCCCATTGTGTTAAAATGTTTCGCAAGTCACATTGTGCTGGGAAAAGTACATAGCAGGGCAGACTCTGCAAGCTGGAGCGGAAAGGTACCCTGCGAAAGTGATTATACATTCCTTTCCATAGTTGGCTGGTTTTTTTTTATTTTTAGGAGGCAGAGAATACGTTCAGGCATGTTAAAACCTGTGTGAGACACGATAATCGAGTGCCTCCCTCCTTTCCCACAGCTGGGTGTAGATAAGACGCGCCAAACCTCATGGCTGGCTTCTTTTGTTCTCAGCCCTCTCCTGCGGGGGCTGCTGCATGCCCTCTGTTTTGGGGGGGTGGGGTGGTCGAGGGGGCAATTTGTCTCTCCTCCTCAGCCTGTGACACACAAGCAGTGCCTGGTGCCCATCCCTCTCCCCATCTGGAGGGTCAGTGCCCCCTCTCACCACGGTGCTGCCTGTTGACCCCTAAATTTCTAAGCCAGCGGTGCACAGGGCCCTTTCCCTGCCCCATCGTGCCATCCCAGGGAATGAGGTCTTCACCAAAACCCACCTTGTTCCCCCTGTTCCTCCATCTGATGAAAGCAGTAAGACTTTCCAGAGTAAAGCAGAGCTCACAGTGAATGAGGATGGTAGAAACTGGCCTCAAACCACGCTTCCAGCTGTTGCCGTAGTAGTTTATTTGTTTCATTTCAAAACTGTTGCAGACACGGCTGGTTTGAATTACTTCCCCTTTGCAACCAGCTGTGCTGATAGGTGGTCAGGCTAAAAAATATACAGCATATTAATCGGTACAGTGGGGTTTCGAGTGATGCTTGGAAGAGCGTCGTTCTTGTTTTTAACAGTAACTTCCTCTTCAAATGCTTTTGTTTTCTTTAAAAGGGATTTACTGCCTGTGTACATAATGATTAATCTAATAATTAAACCTGAAATGGACCCTGAAAGTTGGTGAATCTGTCTGAAACACTGTGAACAAAGAAGCCCCTCAGGTGTCTATATCTTTTATAGATATAAGCCTCCAGAACAAACAAACTGACAGAAATACCACAAAAATGTCATTAGTTAATGGACTTACTATTTGCTACACTCTACAAGATTACAGAAATACTGGTAGCTAATTGCAACCTTGCAGATGTCACCAGGAGGATGATATAGTGGATGCTATAGCCTGTGAGATGGCCTGAAAGAAGGGATGATTTTTCTCCAGCCTGTGCTGTCTCCATTTAGCTCTCAGAAGTTTAAAGCAATGGACACTTTTTGCAGAGGAACAAGAGAGTTGGGTTGCTTTCTGGGTACCCTGCCTGAGTGTAGCTGCTGTAGGAATTTCAGGTATTAAAAAAAAAAAATATATATATACAAGATGTTAACAGGGGTGTTTTCAAAATGCTTACTGTGAGTTACCTTTTTTGTTTGTTTGTTTTATATGGGAAGGTGAGATGTGCTGCCTTGGGTCTGCTACTCGGGGCGATGCTGGGAGCCAGCAGCTGGGGAGAGCAGCAGCGCTGCCTGCCACTGCTTTTGCTTCCTCCTCCTCCTCCTCTTCCTCCTCCTCCTCCTCCTCCTCCTCCTCCTCCTCGTCCTCCTCCTCCTCACTGTGGCTGTGGAGTCTCCTGGGTCAGAGCAGAGAGAAGATGAGGAGGAGGAGAAGCCTTCCCCACAGCCAGACCCTCTTGGGACAGCCCCTGGGAGAGGGGCGAGTGGAGCCAGCTTTAGAGGTGCAGCCTGGCTGGTGAGGGTTCTGTGGGCCAAAAAAAAGGGTGTTAAAAATGACCGCTAAGGAAATAGTTTTTGGAAATACCAGAGAAATAACATCTTGTTCTTCTGAGACTGATTTTCTCTGTTTTTCGTTCCTTTATGCCTTATGCGAAAGTGTGTGCACGAGGCAAAGAAGAATTTCCAGTTACAATTCAGAAACGGCAGAAGCCGGTCTAAGCTTTTTCGTTTTGTGAGTGACTCTTCAAACCTCATTACTTCTTCGGGGACCTGATCCAAAGCTCATTGAATTAATTTTCTACTGATTTCGCTAAGGCTTTTGGGCCAGGCCCAAAACGAGGTGTTTAAGAGAGCCGCTGCTTTCCGCAGGCGGGAGGGTTGCTGGGTCGCTCGTGTGGCGGCTTGTTCCCAGTGAGACCGATATGCATAAGCTCGACAGCTTCCTTTTGAAGAAAAGGATGGTGTCAGCACTGTGGAGGGAGACGCTTTTTCTTCCCCTGACAGACCTGAGGCTTCTCCCCACCCTCGGCGCAGCCAGAAGCTGGCAGCCTCGCAGGCGGGAAGCAATCGGCTGCAGCATCGCAAGAAGGAGAGTTGTTTGTGTTGCTGTGTGTTGCAACAACTGGAGGCTGCTTGGAGCAGCCCAGGTTTTGTGCAGCCACTGGAGAAAGGAGTGACTTCCCCTTTCCTAGCAAACTGAGAGCAGCCGGGCTGGTGGGGGAGTGAAGAAAGGCACCGTGTGTCTGAGAATGGCCATGGGAGTGGGGTGCAGCAAGGCCACATACAACACAGCGCTGGTGTGGTGCACCAGTACTGCCTCCTTGCAGCAGTACAAAGCCTTCTTCATGCGGCTGTTGCTCACACCAGCAAAAGAGCACTTTTTGATGGAAGAGCTTATTCTAAGCTTGTTTCTGTTTGGGGGGAAAAAAAAAGTGTTACTAGAAGTCATGTCACAGTTTTGCTCCTGTAACTGTATTGCAGTGGCCTCTGCAGGCATAATCAGAGGTTATGCTCCGTCAGATTTCTGACTGACATAGCTGTGCTGTCAAATATTTGTAACGTAGATCTGGCCTCAATTTTGAGACTGTGCTTAAATTGCCACCACACTGCACAGAGTTGTCTTTCCTTCTTTAATGTACGGGGAATAACTTTTTGAGGAAGAGCTTGTATCAGTTAAAAACTGTAAATGATAAAGTGCAAAATACTGGCTTTTCCCCCCCCTCTTCCTCTTTTCATGTAGGTATGTTGATTCTGGAAGATGACAGAAAAAAACAAGTAAACAAGTGGAGTGGGGAACAGCATTTGAAATACTTTGTTTTCCCTCTTGGTTGACTTGAAGGGATGTGCAGCCCATCACTGCTGAAGGATGAGGTGATCTTTTAAGATGGGAAGACTGTTTCTGATGGCAAAACATCCAGAAGTTGCCAGAACATCTGTAGGGCAGACCCTGTACTAGCAATCTGAGGGCGTCAACGGTAGAGACTTCTGAACCAGCACAAAGCATATTGTCTTCCAAAAAGCGGTGCAAAAACTGGTGCAGTACAGCAAAACCAGGGAGTCCTTGGTTTAGCTCACTTGTACTTGCTTTGCTTCTCTCTTTTGTCCCCTCTTTAAAAGTCTTCTCTTGCAAAATTTCCTTTAAAATGGCAGTAGTTTCTTTTTTGTCTTTGAGGTATATCCACTCGCTTCAAAAAATAAGTTACTCTTTTTGCCCTAGGTCTGTAGGATCAGTGTGGAGATACAGTGAGGCTGTGGCTGCTGGTGGAGTAGAAAGCACAGGAGAGTCACCTCTCCTGGTGGCTTTGACATAGGAGGGAGGAAACATGGCTTTCAAGAGGACTAAAATTCGGGCTTCTTAATATTATTTTTAACACCCATTTGAGTAAAAATTACTTTATCTGGTAACACAGTGGGGGCTGTGTGCATATGGACAAGAACAGTTCTGAGAAATTATTGGGAAAGGGTGGTCTTTCTTGCAGCTTGGAGATTGCTCCATTTGTCGAGCAGATGCCATTCACGTGAATTCGGGAACTGTTGTGAGCTCAGGTGGGCTGAATAATTCACTTGTGTTGCAGACATAGGTGAATATGGTCAGTGTGTCCGCAAATACACTGTGTGTACTTTTACTGCAATTTTTATTTTCATTTGGGCTGGGAATGATGCCACAGAAAATATCAGTAGCTTTCTCAGCTACTAAAATCATCTACCACTCTTTAAATTTAAAGAGGAAACTGGTTATTTTTTTTAGGACTATTTTGGGGCACATACCAACACGAAGCATTGAAACGATGAAATGACAGTTACTACACATGCTGTGTAGATTTACTGTGTCCTCGTTTGATGGCATGTCTGATGTTTCACCAAACCGTCATTTTTTAAGAGGTACAGCTATTGTTTCGTGAGAAGTCTGCATTTCTAATGTATACTTGAGAATTCCTAAAAAATTCCCACTTAATACTTTAGCACCGTATAACGTTTCGTGTATGGGACTATACCCCACAGTAACTGCTACAGGTAAGAAAAATATTCTTCTTATACATAGTAAGGCAGAACATTTTATTAGAGACCTTCTTTTATAAAAAAGACATTGAACCAGAGCTGACAGTAAGCAGTTTTCCACCACTGCTCTGGTTGTGCTTCAGTCAGGCGGCATCTGTAGCACACTCTCTAATAAATAGCTTTACCGGGTGGCTTTCCAGTAATGTTTCACTTCGGGCTAGGCAACCCATTTTTCTTTTCTGGTGAATGGTTTATTCACTGAAATGTGGTTTGTGAGTCTGGGACAGCTTGGAGACTGTGGAGCCAGGTATAAGCTGCGGAGGGCCACAGGCAAGTGATACGGCGTCATTGGAGCTCCCAAGCAGGATTAGGAAGGCACACGGCAGGATCTGTGACTCCGACCAATCGCTACAACTGTGAATTTGACTTAAACTCACTCAGAATTTTCAGCTGAAAACTTAACTTTCCAGATAGACTAATAAAATAGAGAAAGAGTGGCTTCCTCATCCCTGCACATGTGCATGCACCTGCATGCTACTTTCCATCATATACCCAAGAGGATATTACTTCTCCAAAACGAGGGAGGTCCAGATGAAAGTCTTCTGTCTGGTGAGCCGAAAATCTCCATTTTCCATCTCTCCTATGGGAGACACCTTCACAGAGACTTTCTTGACTTACTACGTTATCTGATGTTCCTGGAAGAGTTGTTCTCAGTTTGTCTTGCAATTAGTTGCTTATGCTTTTTATATAATATTTAAATATTTAAGCACTAAAAGAAAGTGAGAGCATGGTGCTGGAAAATTCCCACCTAGGATCTGGAACACCTTTCCTTGCCCCTTCTCTGGTGATATTTTTTGAATTGTTTTCAAAAGAAGAAGAGAACTGAAGCTCTTCTTGGCAGTCTGCTCTGCAGGTTGTCAGGAGCTCAAAGGTACAAGGCCCACAGCTGATCATCTGGCAGTGCTGCCTCTGCACTAATTACGGTTAGTGTATGTGTGCCAGCAACAGCATTTTACCTTTATTGACCATCGTTTGCAAAGCCAGAGGAGAACTTGAACCAACTACTGTGCCTGCCAAACTATAGAGGATTAGTCCAGCAGCATCAATATGTTGCTTTTTTCATATTGCTCGGGAACAGCTTGAGTTACACATCTTTTGAAAGGATGAACTCTCTCCTTTGATGCAACTGCAGCCCATGGATCCCACCAAGGCTGGTTAGTTCATTAAATCCAAGACAGAAAATCTTCTCCTGAATAAGCCAGCTGGGTCCACTGAGATATATATAGAATGTCCTGAGTTGGAAGGGACCCATAAGGATCATCGAGTCCAACTCCTGTCCCTGCATATGACAACCCCACAGTTCACACCATGTGTCTGAGGGCGTTGTCAGTTGGTAGTCAAAGCTGCCTCTTTGCTACACTCTTGTGTCCCATTTGACTACACTTTTGTTATTCTAGAGGCAAAGTTTAATCTAAGAGAAATTATTGTGCAAAACTTGCATAGTCTTCAAGCCCTGACTGTTGAAATGTGTCTTGAGTGAGGGGTCACCCTGGCTTGCTCCTACAGCTCCCAGGGCCAGCCCCAGTCAGGATGGGATGGCAGGGACCTGCCTGCTGCGTGTCTCTCTTGTCCTGGTAGATCCCAGGCAGGTGCCAGGGGCTGCCTGCTTTTAGGCAAGTCTCTCTGCTCCAGTCGAGAACCAGGAAACGCTGCCTGACTTGAGGCCATTTGCAAAGGGGTAGAGGGAGCGGGAGGAAGGCACAGTCTATTATAACCTTGCCATGCTTGTTTTGTCAGGATGAAATGACTACAGATACAGCTATTTGAATTTATGATTTTTTTTTTTAACCTACCCTTTTCTGCCTGTGATCATAAATCATGTCATTTTGCAGCCTCTTGTTTTGCCACATGAGACAGCCCTGTTGTTTTTGCCTCTCAGAGTGAAGCCCTGTGCCTCATTGTGTCTGCCTTGCTTTTCTTGAAGGTAGTCTGGCCTGTATTAACCTTTGCCATGGGTGGCAAAGATTGCGCATGTTATTCCAGATGAGGTCAATGTCTTCTGTGGCATTCAATCCTTTTTGTGCTGGGCAAGTCTTGCTTGGTGCATCTTCTGATTACGTTTGCTTTTTTGTCATTTTTATCTCATCGGGAGCCTATGGTCCTTTGGGATCGATATGAGACAAAAGGTCTCTTCTGTATTGTGACTTTTTCTAGTTTTGTGTCATCAGCACAAGTCACTGGTACATTTTTTTCTTTGCATGTCATCATTGAAAACATTAAAAACCTGGTCCCTTGAGCCAGATAATTCTCCTTTCAGCACAACCTCTTTGCAAAGCTTCTTATGCATATCATAATTCTTACGCCAGTTTACGTCATCTTGAGCTTAACTAGTAGTGTCCTGGAAAGACATCTTCTGCCCTTTCCTCCCCTGGAAAAGAGGTCATCTTGTTGGAGAAAGTGATCAGAGTAGTGTGCCACAATCTATATTGCATTTTATTTGTTTTCCCCTGTCATTCCCTGTTCCATCTCTCAGATGTGCTCTGCAGCCTTGCATGCCATTGAGGCCAGACAGATGGCTATGTCATTGCTGGGATCACTTATTCTCCAGTCCCAGGCAGGATCCTGATCCACAGATTGTAATATAAAAATTCTTGTCCATATCCCTGTGGTTGCTTGCACCGCTTATCTCATAGTTTTGGGATGCAGATTCAAAAGTCTTGCTGACTGGCGCATTTTAAACTCTTTGATTTTGCTCCTCTGATACCTCAGACGTGGTGATTCACATGCCTTGCTCCCCCATGCCCTTACAGAAAATGAAGGCAAAGCATTTATTTTATTTTGAGGCCACGCTCAGATCTGATGGGTTTCAGCTTTCCATCACAAAGCTATGTTAGCCTGACTTTTGGTAGTGTTGGCTTTTCCTCTCAAAAGCTTTTGCTGATCAGTCCTTTTCCTTGCTCCATGGCAGAGCTCTGTGCTCCTTGCCTGCCTCTTCCTGGGGTGGGGGCTCACCCCCTGAGACCTGAGGGTGTCTTCCCTCAGAATTACCATCCCTCATAGGTTTTGCCCCCTTCTAATTAAAGAAGCAACACCCAGCATGCGGTGCAGCCTTGGGTGTTGTGTGTTCCTCCCATGGGGAAGAGCTATCAGCAGGAGCTGTGTCAGGAGATGCGATGTACGTGCTGGGATTGAAACCGGTAAACCCAGATAAACTTCACTGCGGTGCGGATACGTCTCTGCGATGGCGTTTGAGTGATCAGATGCTGTCAGGACCTGCAAGATAAAATCTGAATGATTAATCTAACTTTGACATTACCAAACTGGTACAGACCAGCTGAGTTTTGCATGAATGTTTTCTTTTTTTTCTGCCTGCTGGAGAAATGGTGATGGTTTATACTATGGTAATGCCAGGCTGAAAAACCTGCTCTGTTGTGGTTGATTATCATCACACTGGGTGAAAACAGCAGCCATTTGGTCACATGCTCTCTTGCCTCTCCTCCCAGCCTCTGAATAAACAGTAGGTATAATTCCGGGTGTCGGCTTTTGTGAAGCAGGGCTGCCTGTAAACCTGGGGCTCCTTTCTGCTCCTCCCATCCTCTCCGACAGCCCCAGCGGGAGCGCTCAGTGCAGGCTGAGGCTGGTGATCCTGTTGGCAGTCCTATTCTTTGGCCTGGGCGAACTGCTGTCCCATGTGTCTCCACCATACCCTGTACCACTAACATCCCCGGTATCAATACAGGCTGGGGAACGAAAGGATTGAGAGCAGACCTGCCAAGAAGGACTTGGGGATACTGGCGGATGAAATATTGGACATGAGCTGGCGATGTGCGCTTGCAGCCCAGAGACCAACCGTATCTTGGGCTGCATCAGAAGAAGTGTGAACAGCAGGTTGAGGGAGGTGATTCTGCCCCTCTTCTCTTTTGAGACCCCACCTGCAGTCCTGTGTCCAGCTCTGGAGCCCTCAGTACAGGAAAGACATGGACCTGTTGGAGAGGGTCCAGAGGAGGCCACAAAGATGATCAGAGGGCTGGAACTGTTCTGCTGTGAGGACAGGCTGAGAGAGCTGGGGTTGTTCAGCCTGGAGAAGAGAAGGCTCCAGGGTGACCTTATTGTGGTATTTGAGTACTTAAAAGGGTGTTACAAGAAAGATGGGGACAGACTTTTTAAGTAGGGTCTGTTGCGAAAGGATATAGGTTAATGATTTTAAACTAAAGGAAGGGAGATTCAGGCTAGACATGAGGAAGACTTTTTTGCATTGGGTGAGGAAACACTGGCACAAGTTGCCCAGAGAGGTGGTAGACACCCCATCCCTGGAGACATTCCAGGCCGGGCTGGCCGGGGCTCTGAGCAACCTGATCTAGTTGAAGATGTCCCTGCTCAGTGCAGGGGGGTTGGACTAGATGAGCTTTGCAGGTCCCTTCCAACCCAAACTGTTCTGTGATTCATTAATCTCCACCTGGCCATGTCCCTCCACCTGGCTGTGGCATTGCCAACACATCTTATTTTCAGAAAGCGTGGGATGTTTAATGTATGCTTCCTGCTGTTTAAATGTGGCTTCCCTCCTTGATGTCTGCCAGTGCCCTTTTAAATTTGAGATATGGCCATCTCAGGCCTTTCTGCTGTTGATAAGAGTGCCATAGTCACACTTTGCAGAGAGGAAAGGAGCTGTGGGGAGCCTTCCCAGCCTGCCCAGGGTGGCACAGGAGCAGGCTGACAGGCAGGAATTCTCTGCAGTGCTGCAGCAGCTGGCCTCTCTATCCCAGACCGACATGATGGCTCTGGCAAACAATTTTAGTGAAGGCTGAATCTCGCTTAAGGAGAGAGTCACTGGTACTAAAACTTCCGCAAGGCATTCTACAAACTGAAGAGGACATCCTCTGCTTCAATGCTTTTCTCTATTATGCTTCCCCTGTGGCCTCATTGTGGAAGTCGTTGCTTCACTTTTTTTTACTAATAATATAGCATACATTATACTGCTTTTGTACCTCAGTGAGGTACCTCATTCTCTGTCAGAGGGTGGGCAAAATGTGAAAGCTACTCTTGATCATGCATTCGCTCAAGTTTAGTTTGCCCCCTGTTTTTCTGTAGACGTTTGGAATGCCTCTCCAGTACTTAAGTCTGGGGTATCTAAAATTAGATACTTGTCTTCATATCTCAGGCACCATCTTAATGATCTGTGTGAGGTCTTTGGCATTGCTTGAAAATCAGATTACTTACCTCTGTGCTTAAAGGAGGATACACACTAAACGCTTCCTCTCCAATTCCCCCTCCCCTAGTTGTCAGCCTTAATTCTTTTCCACAACATTTCAATCCTTCACGTCCTGCCTGCAGTGGCTCCCTACTCACTCAGGCCAAGGGTTTCCATTTTATTGTTGGAGAAGATGGTGCTGGATGGTTCTCCTGTTTATGCACAGCCCACCGTGTTCTGCCATGCTTCTCCCGCCTCCAGCTGCTCGTCCTCAGCTGCACGGTGAGTGCTCTGATATATCCTTTCGGGGATCTGTCTCCAGGTCTGAACATTTTCTTGTTTTTTTAAATGCATTTGGCACATCCCATCCACATTGTGTATCAGCAGTTCTCTACTCATTTGGCACAAGCAGAAAGCCCTTTTCAAGCAAAGTGTAATAACAATGATGTATAAGCTAAAGGTAAATAAACAAACCACACCTTATTTTTATTTCAGCTTCAGTTTAGGCATTCTTTTTTATTTTTTTTTTTTTAAGTAACATATAAATGCACACCCAGTTCTTGTAGCTACCTTTCGCATTCTCATCCTCCATGGGCTCCTTCTTCCCTGCAGCTCCCTCCTGGCTTGGCGCTGGCTGCAGCCCCCCAGAGCGGGTTATAAACACCCTCTGCTTCCCAGGACGCAGCGCACAAGCTGCTGTTCGTCTGCCCCACTGGCTCCAGGGAATTGCCCTCGTGGCTTCCCATAGATTTGCTTATGTCTGATGATCTGAAATTAGAATCCTTTCCCTGCTTTGCCCTTTTCCGTCGACGTGTAAAACCTTGCAGATTTCCCCTAGGGAAGAAAAGGGGATTTTCCCACCATTAAAAATAAAAGGGAAGGGAAGGAGAAAGACTTAAAACATGTTCAGGTGCTTGTAAAAATGATTAAAAACCAAACAAACCCACAACTGTGTCAATTATTCACATCCACTTGTATAAATATAGAAACCTTGAAGAGGGGGCTTTCCCTTGGGCTACCTGCCCTTCTCTTCCATTAATTCATTACCAAGGCCCCGTGGTGCTTTGTCAGTGCCATGTTTCTGCTTTTGTTTTCTTTAGCTGTGATTTGGGAATGGTTGACTGTTGGTTTTAGGTCTCCTGATGGACCTTCCTTCTTCTCTCTCTTTTTGCCTTTTCTTCCTTCCGTTAGAAGTTCTCATAGTTGTGGTGCTACAGCTGGAGGAACAAGGCTTCCCACATCTTTCCTTTATGAGTTCTTCACAAAGAGAACATGCGTTTATTTTTCTTTCCCCTCCTCTTCATCTGGAGCGATCACCCAGCATTGTTCTCCTAACCATGACAGACATGAAGTTTGTGTGCTGGTGAGACAATCGCAAAGAGGTTTTGCAATTCCAGCTTTGCTGGCCAATTCTTGTGGGTTGGCGGATGGTCCCCCCAGCCCTTTTTGGATGGTGATCCTCATCACACTTTTTTCAGCAGCAGCCGTTCTCTTTGACAGATAGTATAAGCCACTGTTGGTTTCAAATTAATTTTTCTCAAAAAGGTTTATATATTTTGTAGGTCACCAAAAGAAAGCACGAGAAGGAACATGTTTGTCATGTATTTTCATTGGTTTAAAAGTCAAACAGCTTCTGCAATCCACTAGAGCTGGTCTTGGAGCTCAGTGTTGTACTTAGCTTGCATGACTACATTGAGAATGGAGAAGCTTCGAGCATTTCTGAACCCAGGCATACACCCAGCCCTGACATGGAAAGCCCTCTCAGACAAAGAGCTGGGCATAGAGCAGCCTCTCTTCTTCCATCCACCCATCCATCCACCCACCTGTCCACCTCTTGTGGGCTGCAGTGGATGGCAAGCCTCCTGTGGAGGGCAAGCCCGGGGATACGGGGTGGGGAGAGCCAGAGTTGTCAGGGCACCAGGACCCTGGGGCATACTGGAGCATTTACCTTTTTCTCTGGCTAGGTGATTTGATAGATTGATTTTGGCAGCAATTCATCTTATCTGGAGGTAATAAAGGCTAACAAAATGTGGCCTCCAGTTACAAATACAATGCCTGCTTCTCCATTTCAGGAGACAGGATCGAAGGCTGAAGTTACAGTGGTGTGGAACTGGGATCGTGCGTGGGGACCACAGCTCAGAGCGAGTGATTAATATTAAATAGTTTCTGTATGAAATGACTATTGCTTTCTGTCTATAATGGTTTATGGTAAAATTGCCGAGGGCTTCTCAAAGCTGGATGAAGTTTGCTTAATGACCAACTGATCTTGCATCTGCAATAGCATTTGGAATCTGACAAAAGCGAGGCATCATAAAACCAAGAAGTAAAGATACAATTAAAGGAGAGCTGTCATCCTTCTAGCCAACTTTTCATGTTCACTGGACAAGGGGATATACTTGCATACTAATTTTTCCTTGCTGGAAGGGAAGGGGTTCTGCTTTCAGAAAACTACAGCTTTCATATTTTTCTTCCATTAATGTTCATGTCAAGTGTCCACAAGCAAAAAGAAAACAGGTGTTCTGTTGTTTTTTTCCTAATCTCTTGGCACTGCAAACTGCTCCCAGCATGTGAAAGTCAAACCTCTCTTTGCTGTACCTAGAATCACAGGTAGCAGATGTGGTGAGTAACAAGGTCCTCCTTTAATATATTCTGCTTCACTACTATGCATCCGTTTAATCCGTTCATGGTGGTTTGCTGGGGGCTTCCTCAGTTTGGATTAACTTAAGTTGTTGTGTGGTGAGCCCTGTGGGAACTCCTCAGCTTTATTTTTGAAGGCGCTGTTTTGTGGCTATGAAATAAATACAGCTGTGCTACTTTCAAACCTTCAAAGAACAAGAGGAGTTGCGTTGACATATGTAGGTATTGGCATACTTGCATGCATACATGCATCATAGATGTATATGCATGTGCGTGCATGTGTGTTTCAGGAGTCAGCTCTGAGACTGAATATTTTGTCTTAGACCATAGCAGTTTGAAAATATTTTTTGACATTTCTTTTTTAATGAGATGAACTGTTCCAGGCCTGACTGTTTACAACTGTGCATCTGCCCTGAGGACAGTTACTGGTGAGTTACTGGTGGTCTGAATGCACAGTCCGCTTCCCCCTCGGTCAGGCAGCACTGGCAGAGCAAATGCTTCTCATGCTGGGAAGGGCTCTGTGCTGGAAAGCAACCCATGGGGCTGTGCTCGGGTTTGCTTCTGCCTTTAGAATCATTGAGTAGTTTGGGCTGGAAGGAATCTTCAAAGGTCATCTAGTCCAACTGCCCTGCACTGAGCAGGGACATCTTCAACTAGATCAGGTTGCTCAGAGCCCCGTCCAGCCTGGCCTGGAATGTCTTCAGGGATGGGGCATCTACCACCTCTCTGGGCAACCTGGGCCAGTGTTTCACCACCCTCAATGGAAAAAAATTCTTCTCCTTTCCTGTAGTTTAAAACCATTATCCTTTTCCTATCACAACAGGCCCTGCTAAAAAGTCTGTCCCCATCTTTCTTATAGACCCCTTTTAAGTACTCAAATACCACAATAAGGTCTCCCTGGAGCCTTCTCTTCTCCAGGCTGAACAACCCCAACTCTCTTAGCCTGTCCTCCTAGCAGAGGTGTTCTAGTCCTCTGCTCATTTTTGTGGCCCCCTGACAGAGGAGCATGGGCCTTTTGCCAAGACCTTGTCCTTGTCTGAGGCTGCTTCAGCAGTGCAGACCTTCAGAACTTCTGCTGCAGCAGAGCCTGGGCTATTGGGGTGAACTGAGAAGCCTGGGAACAAGGACCATTCCAGTGCCTATTAATGGCAGACAAAGAGCAATATGAAAAACTCATGTTCTTCTTGAAAAGTATGACTCGGTTTCATTTCGGAAAGACTCTCCAAGTTGTAAAAGTTAATAGAAACAAAGCTTTTCAGGAAAGAATCCATGGGTAATGATAAATCCTTCTCTTCTGATAAGCTGTGTGAGCATGGTGCTCAACTGTTTGTGGCAAAGGATACTGCCAGCCCTTCAAATGTACGGGAGTGAAGTGAGGCTTTGGATGATGTAGTATCCGGTTGTAACCATCCGCTTTGGATCTTCCCGCCCTTTTAACAAAAGAATGCAAGGAGAGAATGATTTTTGTTGGAGAAGCACAGGTGATATGTAGAGCAGGCAGCATTATAGTTGGTTTCTCACAGAAGTGACCAGAGTTCGCTTCACTGTGGAGCAGATTTTTCTGAGTTACAAACTCCTCAAAAGCCGCTTCAGGATGGAAAATTTGATAAAATTCTTGGCTGCTTTTTTTTTTTTCTTATTTTTTTGGACAAGTTTTCTGGGGTAGCAGCAGGAAGATCTGAAAAAAGATGATTGCAATTCCTTTTTCTTCAGAGATGAGGAAAGCGCATCACAGGGTTGCTAGTCATGCGGTGGATGCAGGTGGGAAGCCTCTTGCCTGTAGGACCTTGTTTGTCAGCAAGATTCTCGTCTTGGAAATTATTGGCAGCTGGCATGGTAATGAGTCCATTTCAATATAAATGAGCTTCATTTTATTAATTTCTGCCAGCTCCTGAGCAATTCATGAACTGCTTTTCAGATCTCATGCAACAGCTTGGGGGAAGAAGGGGACGTGAGGAGTGGAGAGTGGAACATGAAGGAGGAGAAAGAAAATGAGTATGTTTTTAATTTAGAAAGGAGCCAGTGACTCTCATCTCTCTGAGAATCCAGCCAAGAGTGAGGATTACAATTTCACTACCAAGCAGCTCTCATAAAATGAAGGGCATCAGTAATCTCTTCCAAGGTTTTTGTTCCTTGAGAATTTTGGAAAAGTTTATAACTCTCAGAACTCAGCACGCAGTGTTGAGTTGATGTTTCACTGCTAGTGTTTGGCTGGGTGACTTGAGAGCTGGCTTAGGCAGCGCACCCAGCACTCCGGTGAGCTTGTGGTTCTTGGTGAATGGGACTGGACCTTGAGCTGCTGTACTTGCAAGGGAGCTTGCCAGTGGTATCAGGCCAAGAAAGAGCTGGGATTTGGTACCCACACGAGTGCACTTGTGTGTAACTTGAGGACTATTCTTATGACTTGTCTTAGGTCTAAATAAGCGTGGAATGGTCTCTTGTATCCCCCCCTTAGTGAATGCAATTAACAAAATGATCCTTTCACCATGCACAAAAAAATCATGTAAATGCTCTGCTCTACATGTCTGATTCGCCCTTGAAAAATGTTAATGAAATCCCTGCTTGGATAACCGCCCTTTTTGCGAATTAGACAGTCTGAGCAGACAAATTGCGTCTGAGGTCTTCCAGTTTCGGGCCTGTTCCCTGGGCAGCTGGGTCCCCTTTCACTGCCAGAAGTTAAACCGTGGTTTATTGGAAGGTGCCTTCCTTGGTGGTCGTCTTTGGATGCAGGCATGTTTTTGGACCTGAGGTTTTCAAGGGCTGCCTGAGACAGACTGTTCTCAGTAGGGACATGTTAATGTCTGTGGGGATTTTTGTTGTACAGCGTGGCGGGAAGAAGAACTCTCCACAATCTGTAGTTTGGGCTGACGGTGCTTGACTGGGTTTTTCATTTACTTTGCCATCATCAGATTTCATCATTTGAATTTAAGCACAGCATTCGCATACTGTATTGCACAGTGTTTCTTAGGTAAGTGATGATAACAGGACCTGGCAGAAGATGCCCTCCTGTGTAGTCGTTCCTGCTAACCCTTTGTCTGATTTTTTTTTTTTCTCCCCTCTTTCTCCCCAGGTTTTTGGCATATAGTCATAGGCTCTGACGTGAGAGTAACGGAGTCGCTGAGTGGCAGGTGCTGACAGCTTCTGCAGTCCCCGTAACTGTTCATTTTGCTGTCATTTGCAATTCTATACCTCTAAATGCCACAGCTCTCTTGGGGAAGGTTGCGCTGGATACCAGTACTGCCTCGGAAGGTACATGTGTGTCCATATATTTTTCCTTAGGAGTTTGCTGTGCTGTATAGTAGTTTGCGGGAGGGAAAAACTGGATAAGCTGCATGTGGTTTATGGTTACACCCGTTTAGCAACACAAAGGCATTTGAATGGCTATCAAGCAGCTACAGATGACATCCCTTCCTCCCTCTCTCCTCCTCTTGTTTGAATTGCCTGCAGGGCCTTTTTGGAGTCCATCCCGTGCTTTAACATATGCGAGAGCGGCTTACAAAAAAGAAATGGCTGGTTAAGAGGTTCTGATGTGAAAACAATTAAATATGCTGCTGGAGTTTCCGAGAAACTCAAAGGCTTACTGTGGAATTTCAGCCTCTCCCTTGCCCTTTTGAAAAAGCACATTTTAATTACAATAAAATGTGTATGTTCGCACTTGGTTATTAGTCTTGTACATTTTTCTATGTGGTTCTTGTGAGTTCTGTAAAAATCTTTGTTGTTGGCTGGCAGATTTTAGCAAAAGTTTATTTCTGTAGGCTTATTGCTCGCTGTGGATTTAATAATTGTTCTGGTTCTCACAGCCTTCCAGCTCCAGGAGAAAAATACAGATTTGTCACCAGGGCCTCCCACTAGAATCTAATTTTAAATTTGCAATCTGTTGTCTTGCGAGGTGTTTCAAATTTGGTTGCAAAGTTAATATATTTCAGATTTTCTTCTGGAATCTAATGGCCCAACTTTTTGCAAGTTTGAGAGTTGGTAACTTATGTTTAGTTGAAATGGGCATTCTGGTTTTGTAATTGTTTTAAGAAATATTTAATATCAGGGGCAAGGGAAGAGAAAGGAAAGTTGTATTCTTTGAGAGAGCCATCATCAGTGGTCATCTAGAATATGATCGTCTTTATGTGTAACCACGTCATGTAAGATTCATCCAGCAAAAACTCAGCTGTTCAGGTAGAGGTCAGTCTGCTTGTCTGGGGTAGCTGATATAGGGACCACTATTTTTTCCAAAGTTCTCTTGCAGAATTTGTGTTGTTCCTGCTGATAACCTAATGTTGAGATTACTCTTGTTTAAAAACAACAACAACAAAACCCAGTGCAAAATTCTATAGTGTCTCTTGACATGATAGCTGGCTAAAAGGTGTCTTTCCTGGCCCCTTCAAAGACTTCCACAATTTTGACGTTTTACCTGCTCTGAACCAGTAAAAAACAGATCTTCTGGGACAGAGAGCCCTTTCCCAGAGCAGTGATAGCTTGATGGCCACGCTGCCTCTCGAGGATGTGGAGGAACAAGTTGCCACCCCTTGGTTTACCTGACTTGGGCTGCAGATATGAATCTTGATCTTCCGCGTCCTCGGCAAGCCATTGAGTCACCAAGCTGGTGCCTCTCTCAGGAGACGTGCCTGTCTCGCCACTTAAGTTTTCAAATCTCTGCCTCTTGGAGCAGAGGAGCCTTTCATCCAAAGCAGTCTATTCCCACGAAAAGTTTGGGTTTTGATGAATCAACGTTTTCTGCTGAAAAACTTCCAACTAGTTATGCTTACAGTGCGTGGTCTGTGTGCGCTGATCTCTGCTAGCTTCAGAGAATAATTCAGAACAGATTTTTGACACGTCGCAATCCTTGGCTGAGCGCGACAGACCTGTTTAAAGCATCAAGATATGTCACACTTGATTTATGTTGTATCTTGGTGGTACCTTGATAGGTCTTTAATGGTCACCTTCGGATTTGACGGGTGAGCTAACAAGGGGAGCCTTTGTCCTACCAGCATTTGCGTGCAATTCCCATCAACATTACTCATTTTCTTAATTTGATACAGATTTTTTTCATTGAGTGTGCTAAATTCAGTTAAGCTGTAGACAGGCAGCATCTGGCAGCCGGAGCTGGAGCAGTTTAAGACATTTCTGCCCCAGGGTGTCTGCTGCTGCCCCTGGGAGGGGGTGGCTGGGGCTCCCCTCCCCTGCCCAATGCTCCTGCTAGCTAAGGATGCCGGCATCTGCTTCAGTGCGAATTCACAGCTTTCAGGGCTGCCTTTCCACGTCTGCCTGTGCTGACCTAACAGCTCACTGCTGCTAAAAAATGGGGGAGGTGCCCCTCGCTGTCCCTTCTTCTCCAGCTCCTGTGCGTCACCTTCCAGCCGTGCTGCCCTGTCCTTGTCACGCTCTGTCCCCAGACGGGCACCCTTCTGCTGCCTCTGGGACTTGCCAGTTGAATTCGTTATTCCAGCAAAAATAAACTAATAAATAGTTGGTTTTGGTTTTCCCCCTGGGGTTTATTTTCTGCTGTTTTAGTGGACTCAGCTGCATGAGCACATGAATTGGTTGGTGGAAATGCTCAGCCAGAAATGCAGAGGGGAGGCAAAAGTGGGGGTGGGAAGGTAGGAGGGAGCGTCCCTTCCTGGGGGAGCCATTTGTCTCAGGCACCCCACAAGTGGCCACCCTCAGCTTTACCCACTGGCGTTGACTGTCCCCACTTGGGGTGGGCTCAGCCTGTTGTGCCCTGCGTCTCCCCCAGGAGATGGCTTTTGACAAGGGATGGTGACAAACTGTGCCGTCTCACGTTGCTGCAGCAGAATCAGCTGTGCCATACCTGCCTGCGGCCCCATCGCTCCCACTGTGCAGAACCTGCAAACCTCTGCAGTGTGATGCTGGGGAAATCAGTGGGATGAGGGTGAGGCCTCTTCAGTCCAGGTGCAGGAGTGAGGTATGGGCTAATGGAAGGGATAGATTGCCATCTGTGAGATAGATAGCTGTCTGAGGGATTTGCAAACCCGTCCTCACCTAAAGCGCCAATCCACGGAATTAAAAAGGGACAGCTCTTTACTTTGAAGTCTGACACTTCTTGCCAGTATCTAGCAGATACTTCTCATTGTGTGAAATCACTCAGTAAACATTCCTGCGAGGTCTGAGGAGAAGGAGGAAAGAGACGTTCCTCTTTTCTTGAGAGTGTTTCTAGCAGTGTTATTTCCTCACGGGATGCAGCCTGAGCTGCTGCTCCTTTGCTTGCCAATTCATTTGCGATTCTGTTACTTTTTGGCTGGATGAAATTTTTCCTGGTGTGCGTGGAGACTCCATGGAGGTGGTGGCACGGGACTGCTCTCCGTAGCCACGCTGCCCGGCATTTCCATCAGCAAGTGTGCCCTGCCGAGTGGTGTATGGGGGATGCTCCTGCCCTTCGGCAGCTCTGTTTCTGCAGGTAAAGAGCTCTCTTCAATCATTCATAGTTTCAAGAGGACTTTAAAACTGTTCTTTCTCCTTAGATAGGTACTGAAGTGATGGCTGCATGTCTGGAGACTGGGGATAAATGGCTGCATGCTCCGATGGGCTTTGTAGCCGGGGGAAATCCTGTTGAATGAAAGTGTGGTTAGCAGGAATCTCAGAATCAAAGCAGCTAAAAGCATTAGTCCGAGAAGGTGTCTTTTGCATGATGGGGAGTACTGAGGTGTGGTTTTAGACATCAGTGTGGAAGACAGAATGCAATTTTTGTGCTTTAAAATGTTTTAAAAGCAAAAGCTAGCTGTAATTTATTGTCCGGTACTTATCAAAGGGCCATAGCTTTTAAGGAATAATAAACCCTGTCTAGGGATTTATAATGCTGTCATATTTTATAGATTAAAACCTGCCCTCTCTTCAGCGCATTTATTTTGCTAAATGATGTACGATAACCAAGTCTCATGACAGTCAATTGGAATTCAGCCATTACTTTCAGGAGATGTAGGGTATTTCCTGGTATACTTCACATGCAATTGTATTTCTTTTAGATACAGAAATGTCCAGATATTTATGGGGGTGCCTCTGTTGCTTCAGCACTGAACAGATTTTTAGCCTCAGACACAACCTACTTAGGTGGGTAGAAGAACAGAGAAGCGCAGTCCTCTGTGGTCAGAAGTATCATTGCAGTAGTTCCATTCTACCGTATGCGCCCAGGGCAGCCTACGGCAGAAGTGCTGTGCCTGTATTTAGCACAATCGATTCCTCACTTTCTAGGTAATTTATGTAGGGCTAACTCAGTTCCGTGCAGCAGCAATAGTGTGTATTTAGATAGCGAGGGAAAAATACACAATCACATTCATTCTGCTAGCGTCTGGCTCAAATACCCATCGGCGCATAAGAGAGAGGAAATTACCCCAAGAAATGAAAAAAAACAGATTGTTTTACTGTCTAGGCAGCTTTTTTTTTTTTTCAGCCAAGACTAACAGAAATACCTCAAAATGAGGAAGTTTTACCTCGGAATTTCTGTTCAAGGTTTATGGACTATTTATCTGAATATAGTTGTCTTGTGTGTGTTTAATTCTGAATCTCCTATTTAATTTTGAATGGCCATGTACTTTTAACATTTACTTGTTCTTCTTGATCTTTGGCCAGTAGGAGCCCATACTACTGATAAAATATTTCTGACATTTATTGAGTGAGATCATAGACCTCAAAGTGTTTTCCAAGGTTGAATCCAGATCATCACTCCCATCTTCTGGATGGGAAACCTGTTTCATGGCAGGATGTGCACAACTGAATAATACAGGAAGCTAGGTACAGAGATGGGGACAGAAACCCAGTCCCTGTGTTCCAGCTCAGTTTTCTCTTTGCTAGATCTAAGCACTTAGATGTAGCTATCTGCCTCAGAGTGAGTAGGATGGGAAAGGTTATTTTTGTATAGTCTGAGTCACTCATGCTAATTTATTTTTCATAATATGGCTTTCTTGTGTGGGGCGCTCTGTACCTGCTTAATGTTGCACTGTTTTTTTTTGTTCCAGGAATCAAACCTATCATTAGCTTGCTGCCAAACAGGTGAATTTGTACTTTGCTATTTGGTGCTTCAATTCGCAGTTCCTAGAAAAAAAAAAACCAAACAACAAACTGAAATCTCAGATAAAGGCATATGTACATCTACTTTTTGGCATCTTGTTACATGCAGATAAATGATAGCTGTTGATTTTTTGAGTTGGAATTGCGAAGCTAATACGAATAGTCAAGTGAATGTGTGCAGAGCTGAGATTGCCAGCACACTTTGGTGATAAACTAGCTTCAGTTAAAACCAAGCTTCAAGGTTCACTCCTTCCCTTTTCTACACTCTTCATTCACACCAGCAAAACTGTCACCTGGCTTTTTCCTACTTACTGATTTAACTGAGTTGTATTTATAAGTTTGCTGGAATGGTCGCTGTCTCCCTTAATTAATTCTGTGGGATTAGTAGCTGCTGTTCAAGCACGTCCTGCAAGACCCAATGAAAGGTGTGGTGTAGGTCAAAAAAAGAAAAAAAGCTATTTGGGGTGTACTGGGGTGTCTGTGTGTCTTCTTGCCTGCGCATTTGGTTGCTACGGTTAAGGTTTCCTGCTCTGTCCCCTTGCAGACTGTGACGCCATGGGGAATGCTGAGAGCCAGAGTGTGGAGCACGCCTTCTACGGAGACAAACATGCTGCCCTGGGCCGCAAGCACACCTCCCGCTCCCTTCGTCTCTCCAACAAAGCCTCTCGCCGGACGCGGCATGCTTCTTCGGGAAAAATTATCCACCGTAACTCAGAAGTGAGCACCCGCTCTAGCAGCACCCCCAGCATCCCCCAGTCCCTGGCGGAGAACGGCCTGGAGCCCTTCGCCCAGGAGGCCAACCTTGAGGACTTCGGTAGCCCCATCTGGGTGGACCGCGTGGACATGGGCCTGCGGCCTGTTTCCTACCACACGGACTCCTCCGTCACCCCCAGCGTGGACAGCAGCACCGTCCTCACCGCCGCCTCCGTGCAGAGCATGCCCGACTCGGAGGAGAGCAGGCTCTATGGGGACGAGCCGCCCTTCCTGGCGGAGGGCGATGGGAGGTCACATCGGTACGCGGCCAATGGCACGAACTTCATGGAGACAGCCAGCTTCAAGAAGAAGCGCTCCAAATCGGCTGACATCTGGCGTGAGGACAGCTTGGAGTTTTCGCTTTCCGACCTCAGCCAGGAGCATTTGACGAGCAACGAGGAAATCCTGGGCTTGGCTGAGGAGAAGGATGCTGAGGCCACCCATGGGATGGAGGCCAGTGGCAGCCCGCAGACGCTAGTTGCCTGCCAACGGGCAAACTCTATGAGCGACTTGTATTCCCCCAAAACCCCGAGAGCTGCTGTCAATGGAGGTCCACGAAATGCCTTTGGAGGGTACTGCCGGAATTTAGTGTCTGACATCCCAGATCTCGGGAGCCATAAGATGGCATCGGTTACTGCTGAGGATCCGCCTTCCTACAGTAATTACAATACGCTGCCCTGCAGGAAATCCCACTGCCTTTCTGAAGGAGCCACCAACCCACAAATTAGCCATAGTAACAGCATGCAAGGCAGAAGGGCGAAAACTACTCAGGTAAGGCAGTTTTATTTTATGTAAAACAGAAACTTGTGTGCATTTGCTAAGCTATGTCTGTAGATAAAGATATTCTAGGTTCTTCCAGACTCTCTTTTCCTTTAATACCCCCTTTTCAAGGAGGGGGCTGTATCCAGGAGAAAGCTGAACTAATCGGTCTCCAGAGCTGGCTTGATCCCATCACTGCTCCCTTCGTTATCTGCATCTCTAGGCCTTTTCCACTCTTCACTGCCTCTGGGAAAGATAAGTCTGCATTTGCCAGCTAAAGATTTTCCTGTGTGTTTTGCAGTGCTGACAGTGCCTTTTTTTGCAGGGTAGCTGCCAAAACCAATCACTCCACTTGAGGGGCTCACGTGCATTGGTTGTGTCTCCCCTCTCTGCCCTCCCTGCCCCCTTGCCCTCCCCTGCCTGCACATGTGCAAGCACTCCTCGGCTCTAGTGGCTGGAAGCAAAGAAGAAACCTGCAAGTGTTTTCCCTCCTCTCCATGGTAAACACTTGCTGGGCTGCAATTTCACTCTTTTAATTGCCCAGCATTCACATTTATGCAAAACATCACCTAGAAACAGTCCTGCAAGCTGCAGTGCTCACCTGCTGTAAACTGAAAAATTATGGGGGATGTATGGAGAAGATGCTGCTTCTAGCCAGGGAGGACATCATACCCTCATCCTTCATCTTTTAACAGGCAGCACAGAGCCAAGATGAGCTTTTCTATCTAGTGCCTCTCCCCACTTCTGAACACCAGTCCTGTGATCTTTGCTTTGACGGCTGCTGTTTGGTCTTTATTTTGTTTTGCCCTGCTTTTCTTTGCCATGTTCTGTCTGATCAGGTTACACATCGCTGCCTTGCGCTGTAAGCAGCAATTCTGCATACAGTATGTTGCAGGTGGGATAAAGGAGCTACAAATCCTGCCCACCTGTACAAGCCACATGTGGCACACGCATTGCGGGCAGTTCATTCACCTGGCTTGCTGGACCTTCTCAGAGGGGTGGTCCAGCTGCCTAATGGAAGATACTGGCATTTTTTTGCATGCACTATTTTCTAGCTGTGGGCACAGTGTTTGGAAACATGGCTGGGGGACACAGACAGAACCGTCTGACGGCGCAGGTCAGAGCTGTGCACGCTTCAGCGGCTCCCCTGATTTTATAGCATCGTTTCTAACTACATATGCCACGCAGCATACGCACACCGTGTCGTGTGACCCAGAAAAGGAAAAAAGCGGCACGCTGCATCAAGGTTGGAAGCCGGCAGGCTTGCTCCTGCTGCCGCGCTGAGCTGCTGTCAGGACACCAGCGCTGGAGATACCAGGCTAGGCAGCTGAGTCAGGCGGGATGCAGCTCCACCACGGAGGAGCTGCGGGGGGCTGCTGGAGGGCGAGAGGAGCCTGTGTATCCCCCCCCATCAGCTGGCACTGACTTGGGCTGATGGGAAGGGGCTGCTGAGTGACTTCCTGTCTGTGCTTGATCCGTGGAGATAACGCTGCTTCTAAATATAAAAATGACATGTTAAAACAGATGCTGCGGCGTCCCACAACAGCAGCTTTGTACTTCAAAATCAGCTCTTTATTTTTGGAGGTGTTTTTACGGTGCAGGTGCAAAAAACGCTTTAGTGCTCCATCAAGGCAGTGCAGGATAAAAGGAAGAGAACAACAACAAGAAAATAAAAGATGATATTTGGCAGCCTTGAACGTAACAGCTTTCATGGAGATTGTTAGGTGCAACTGCTGCCTCTAGCCCCCTTTCAAGTGTATTTAAAAAAAAGAGAACAGCGTCACTGGTGAAAAGTGAAGCATTTGTTTTTCTTCTTGGTGCCTATCTTGGCATTAAGAAGATTCCTCTGACGCACTTAGTGAAAGTCACGAATTTGCGTAGCATTTTGCAAAGCCTCAGCCATACCCAGAGGAATCACTTTGTGGGGCTGGTTACACTAGGTACATCTCCTGAGTGTGGAGATGATGGCTCTGAGGAGTCTCAGCAGTGATTATTACCATGTACAAATTCAACAAAATTAAAGCTTTGGAAAGGTCAAAATTCCTTCCAAGCCTTTAATCCTAGCACCACACAGTAAGTATAAGATACTTGTCAGCAATGAAGACATGTTAACCCAAGCCTACCTTTAGCAAGCTTAGAGAAATTACTGTCATTATGTCTTTGACAGATAGAGTGAAAAGGAACACCAAATTTGCACACAAAGGACTAGTTCCTTGGTGAACCTTGATTAGGTGGCTTTGGATGGGGTGAGAGGAGAGAAGGTGCCAGTCTGTCTCTGCACCAGGTCCCCAGTCCAACAATGTCTCAGGACTTTACTCATCTTTACTTGACACCCCTGGTGTGAAGTTGAATGTGATGGTTACCCTACCTGAGATGGTGGAAGCCAAGATGTAGAGCTGATGGCCTTACTGCTTGGCTGTTCGTGTGTTCCTTGGCGCTGCTTTGGTCTGTGCCAGCTGGTACTTGGACACAGTTTGGAGAATTTTGTTTCCCTCTGCACTTCCCGGTCTGTCAACACTTTCTCAATGGGCTTCACACTCTTGATGACTACCTTGAGCATTGCCCTAGAGTCTGCTGTATGTGTCATCAGGCTGTAAAACATTCCATGCTATAAAAACAATTTAGTGGACTAGAGGCAAAACTTTCATGGTTTTTCCAGCCTTTTGAACTGCCCCCCCCATCCCAACCTCACAAAATAATAGTTATATGTCTTAGGGGCACCACATAAAGGTGACCCAGGGCCAAGAATAATATGGTTTGGACACAATTTTCCTTGTTGGCCTCCAGGCCAGTGACCTGTCATTGCCTCTGTGTTATTTAACAGTGCAGAAGTAGCTCCCCTGTTCAAAGTCACCTAAGTGAGCCTCACAGCCAGGAGTGAGGTTTCTGCCCAGATCACTGTTGCCCATCTGCAGAAGAATTTGGGTTTATATTTGCCAGTGGCTTTTTTTCAGTTTTTGGAAAGTTGTAGCTGGGGTATTTGCATGATTTTTTTAGTCTCACCTGCCCTGGTGCTAGAAGTGCTGGAAGGTCCTAGTGGTCACTGGTAGATATCATCTTTTGGCTAGTCTAGTTCCTAAAGAGGTCCCTGGAAACAGAAGACACCAAGTGCAGGCTAAGTCTTGAGACCATAGCAATGGGCTTGTGCCCTTCTGTTTGATTCCTGAATCCAGCCACTGTTACATGCATGTTCAACTACATCTACATACATCATCATATTTCCCATGTGGGCTAAATTTATTAGAAGTTGTCAGCAGCTGTAATTTTTGTGATGTGTTGACCACTTGTACTGGAAAAGTGCATCCTTGAATGTATCACAGAAAGCAGGTGCCACTATCACAGCTGTACCTGTTTTGTTCTGATGCCTTATCCATGGGTTCTTTACAAGTACATGGTTTACATGAAAGGAAAGAATAAAATCTCTCCTTTCCAAATTTAAACCTCAAATTGAACTGTGGGAGTCACTTTCCACTAATTTAGAGGGAGAGCTTTTTAATACTGGAGAGACAATTACTTTCAATATGCACAAGCGATTAATATTCACAGGGTGACTCTGGGGCACCCACGTAGCAGTTCTGTTTTTCGTAACATTTTAACATGAAGGGTTCAGATCTGCTGAAGTGAGACTTCCCAGAGAGCTCTGCTGGGATCCTGTTTGGCTTTTGGAGCTGATTTGATGTAGGTGGAAAAAGCTTAATTGGCTGACATTTTCACCCAGTTTTGCTTGAAGGGAGTCAAGCTCCGGTTTGATACAGCTTGTTCTGGCCGTGGGTTGTGAGATCCCCAGGATCCTACAACCTGCTTGTTGAGATCCAGATTTTGTGAAAGGGCCCTGTTGTGTCCTGCTTGTAGCCAAACATCTGCCTGCAGGAGACTCCCTCCTCCTCCTCCTCCTCCTGGTTAATGTTCAGAGACAAATGTCACCTCATGCTCTCCAGCTCTTAAGTGTCCTAACTGAAATCTCAGAGGGAGGAATTAGGGAATTGAAACCTTGAGATGTGGTTCTGTGCCACCCACAAGCCCGTCTTGCCACCTCCTTATTCCCTGTTCCTCCTCTGTGGATAATTTCTGGCTGCTCTTTTCTTTGGACCATCAAATGAGGGGATACAGCGTGGACCGTAGGGCATGGACCTCTTTTGACATTTCAAAGGGCACTACGGAGGCAGTCATCTGAAGACATCCTGAATGTACAGAAGACTTTTTGGTCGCACGGCAAAATCTGCTTGCCAGGCTGTGGTGCTGGCAGTTCGTCTGTCCATGGGTGTCTGCTGCAGATCGGCGTGAGCCAGCCCTGCCTGATGCTGCCATAGCCCTGCAGGTCCCACTCCTCCCCTCTGCTTTTTGTGGTGGTTGAGGTGGTCGTTACCATCAACACCAGAGACGTCCATGGGCTTCCAGTGCTGGGATTTGCATTGTAGAGGAAGACATAAGGAGTAGTTGCTCGTAGATGTGAAGCTATGGGTGGACTGTCTTTCTAGGGAAGCGATGGTGTTTTACAAGCAGTATTTAGAGCATGGTGTGACTCCTGTGTGCATTAAAATCCGAGGCGACATGGTGGCCAAAGCATTTCTGCATGGTCGTCCACTCACATATGAGAAAGGTGGCTCATTCCTCTCTGAGCTTTATCGCCCAATTTGTGACTTCCTCCGGAAAACTCAGTTTCAGCATTGGTGTTACAATGATGCAGGCCAGGTTTTTAACATAACTTTTGAGAAGGAGCATCAAGAAGATGTTCCTCAACTCTGCAGGGAAAGCAAAGGCTTTTTACAGCATCTTCGCTCCAGCTTTTGTTGTGAAACTGAGGAGGAGGAGAGTGAACAAGCTTCCTGCCCAACTGACTTGGAAACTGCTCCTTCTTCAGTGCCAGCCCCGGACTATGTCCTTGGCGTGCTAAATCCCCTTTTGTCTGATTTTCAAGTTTATTATTACTTTTAGGCCTCTGTAGGTAGCCTGAAGGAATTTGGGATCTCAAGCCTTAAAAAAAAAATCCTTATAAATAAATTTTGCAGAATATGCAGGGGATGAAACCAAGGTTTTTGTGGATCAGGACATACACAGAAAAGCCTAAAAATAGAATATCTTTCCAGTCAATATTTTTTTTTAACATCTCAGGGGATTTTAAAACAGGTTATATTGTTTCATTATGCTCTGTAGGATGTCTAAACTCCAGAGAGCTGATGCTTGTTTTTAAGTTGCGTAAAACTGATTCACAAATGGTTTTGTGATATAGAGGATATAGCCTCAAAATGTAACAGGACCACACTGGGTCAGTCACATGAAAGCACTATCCAGCCCAGTACCTTGTTCCTCACATACCAAGTGCTCAGGCAAAAGAAAGGAACAGGGAGAGTATGAGGTGAACTTGCCTTTAGGGCATTCTTCCCGATCCCAGAAAATTGGCAATTTGAGGCTTCCTGAGCGAGGAGTTCATCCAAGAATGCTGAGTTGACCTGTCCCCCATGAATTCTCTTTTCTGAAATAATTTTCTGCTTCTGGCTTCCACTGCATCCTGTTCACTCTCTACATTACACTTGTGACCTCCCAGCCTGTTCTTATAGCCCTCCTCGGTCATCACTTTTCCAGGCAAGAGAATCATCAGCAGCTGAAGCTCTACCTCTATTAAAGTAATTGTGTACATCTCAGTTTGTAGTCTGGAAAACATAGCTATTTTCAGCCTAAAAATGATTTTTAATCATATTGATCCAGACCTTTAATCTTAGCTGTTTGACTCGAGATGGAATAGAGGAAAGACAAAGTCATGTATCATTAAATTATAATTAATGACACATAGTTTAGTAAGTGCCTAAAAGTAATATGTTACTGCTTTCCAGCTGTAGAGCACATCTCACTGATTTAGGCCCCTGTTCACACAGTCCCGTAGTGCCTTTCAGACAGAGGCTGTTCCCAAGGTCTCGGATATAGCCCAAGCTGTGCTCTAAATCTCCAAAAGCTGGAGATTCTTGAGTTGAGTGGCTTGTCTGGGGTGACTCAAGGGGCTGAATCCCACTGGAGAGCCGGTGAGTTTGCTGAGCCTCCAGGCAAACAACCCCATTAAACCCAAACTTCTCTGTTTTCAGCTACTAGCCACAGCACACCAAGTTAAAGGAAGGGGTGGAAATGGGCTCGGGGAGGAAGGGGTAACCACTCATTTTGGTGTCAGCCCAAGCTTGCAACACTGTGAACTGCTTGTGAATCCACATCTCAGTGGGTCTGAATGACCAGACCCATTTAATGCCCAGGCCAAATGGGCTGTTTATAGCCTGGCTGAGTGGAAGCAGATTCAGGAGGAGCCTGGAGGAAAGCTTGAACAGAGGGCTTGAGACCTGAACTCATGGGGCTTCCCTGGTCTGCCACAAGGCTGCCCTTGCCCAGTGGATGAGATTAGGTCAGGTATTGCCCATTCAGGATATTCACAAAGCAAATAGCAGTCACTCCATTCAGAGCACACAACTCTACCCCAATATTGTCAGGGAAAGGAGCATGTGAAAATGTGTGTTTTGGTCTCCACTGGCAAATATTTTGATACTCTTAAAAGATCTTAATTTGTTTTTCTTCCTTTGCTCTTGGTCTGAAGCCAATGGAAAGCAAATCAGCAGTCCTGATATCTGATCTAGCTCCATTCAGGCATTTTTTTTTTTTAACAGTAGGACTTTGTCATTTATACATCTCAAATGTTTATACCATTGGCAATAATTGTATTCTCTGTAAAGCTATATATACTACATCTTCTTAGTTTCAAGTACGTTCCGCTTAAAAATCACAGACAGGTTGCCCCAGCTGCTTGTTTGCTGGACTGTGCTTACTTAGATGGATGCAATTTGCAGTAGTGATCCTTTCCAGTGAAGTGCTCAATTGAAACATTTCTTTTCAGAGAGCTTTAGTGTGTGATCCTGTGACTAGTTGTCATCCCAGATGGGAGATGTTTCCAAGTTAGGTGATCATTCAGGTGAACACCTCCCAGATAATATGTTTTGATTTCAAGCTGCTGTTCTAGCAGCTTTCCTCATTCCCCACTTCCATCCCCTCTGTTATATTTCTCAGGAAGAACTGCCTCTTCTTGGCACCAAGTGAACAAAAAGTAACCGAACCCTGTATTTTACTTTGAGGATTTGGGCATGTTGCCATTTGTTTAACTCGAGCACAGTGAGGCTGCTTGCGTTAGTTTATGGTTAGCTCAATCCCTCTAGAAACTTTCTTCATCTGGGTGGTCCATTGGGATGAAAGTAAGGTAAGTTTTGGGGGGTCCTCAGCATATCATTTGGGAACATAGAGATTAAACACTGCAGGGCCCAAGAACTGAGACTTCCTCCCACTGCTGGGAATGGAAAGTGGGCATCCACCCCAGATCTGCATGGTTGTCCATAGCTGTGTGCAGGGACCACACTGCAAGAGGCTTTTCTGGACTATGGGTTAATTCTCATTCATGGTATTATATCCTTTAGCACCCCTCAGACATTAGTACTAAAGCCAGGGAAAAGCGGGTGTGCTCAGGTCCCAAGGTGATGCTTCATGCTGTTTCCTGCAAAGGGCCCTGTTGCCCTTTGTGCATTCTCTCACAGGCTTGGATTTCTCTCATATTAATAAAAAGCAAAATCAAAATATCCCACCCACTTCCCTTTACCCAATATTTTAGATTTTAGGGATGCAAAACTAGCTCTCTGAATATGAACAGGTTGCAAACTGTTGCTACAACCATCCTGAGTCAGTGAAAATCTGCACAGTAGCTTGACGAGAAGGGTAAAGCTGTCCCCTGCATTTCCCTGCAGCTTTATGGGGACAGTTTCATTTTCAACTTCTTTTAATCTCATAGCTGACAAGTCCTCCAGGGCTGTACTTTCCTGACTACTGCAGGAGTCCCTGTGGGTCCATAATTTGCCTTTAAGGCATCTAAGCTAAGAAAACAAGGCTTCTTGGGGAAGCATGATGGTCTACAGAGATGATCTTTCTGGAAGGGCCAAAATACTAGCTGGAAAATGTCTGTGCAGTGAGTGAACCAGAAATGTTCCCAACCCCTGTGTTAGAGACACCAAGCTAATGTTGATAGCTCGATGTGGAGTGAAGGAGCCATGTGTAATACTGCGATAACAGCCACATATATCAGTCAGAGTTGCCTGCAGAGGAAATGAGGTTGATGGGTACTTGATACATTGGTGTTTGCTACCTGCTTGTCCCAATGGAGCAAAGTCGATGCACATCTCCTTCCTACATTCGAGCATCTTCTGGGTGCCTGGCACCTTGTCTGTCTTTCCAAGGTGCCAAATTATACTGTATAGCATTCACCAAGACAGGGTCACAGAGGAATTTTGGAACCCACATCCATTGAAATCCATGCCTTAAGACTTTCCCCGGGTCGTTGCCCAGAAACCTGTGACTGTGATTCATCCTTTCATAAGAGTGAAGCTTGCTGCTAGGAGAAATATCTGGAAATCTAGACTAGTACCACCATTTTTCTTGAGAGTACATTTGATTTCAGAGAACCATGGCCAAAACCTAGTTGCTTGTTAAACCACTTTGAGCAGCTTTAACAACACATATAAGGTGTTTGGTGGTTTTTGTTTTGTGTGGTTTTGGTTTTTTGTTTGTTTGTTTGTTTTTGTTGTTGTTGTTGTCATTGTTTTTTATTATTATTTTTTTATTTTATTTTATTTTTTTTATTTTGACTCTTTCAGACATCTGAAGAACTGTTGCACCAGTGCGCTGAGTGCACAGAAGTAGGAAACAAAGCTGCTCGTACATATCCGTAACCAATCTCTTTGAATTCCCAGCATCTCAGTCTAGTATGCACATACAAATTGCAGTTGGCGTGTAACTGTGCCTCACTGGACTTGGGAGCTCTCCTAGGAGGTGTAAACAAGCCCCAGACAATCCAACAGAATACTACAGTTGGCCTGTGTTGGTTTGTGGTTGTCGGTTTGGTTGTCCAAAGCCTGCTGTCAATCCAGGGCATTCTGGCTCGTTTCATATAGTGCTGTCCTGTAGTACACAGGCCTGTAGGAATCTTCAGAACCTTCTTTCCTATCAACTCCAAGCATCTGCTTGAGGGGCTTTTTTCCTTGCTACGGTGGCAGATCTCCTTCGTGTCATTATTATATCTCTGACTTTACAGTGGACATGATTCAGTATAACAGTCTTCAAAACTGTAGTACTCCTGGTCAGAATGGGCAACTCCATAGTTGCTTTTGTGTTTCTTCATTGCAGGTTTAAAACCATTTCTCCCACTCTGGTTTCAAATGCAATCTATGATTTATCTTTGCTTCTTGGAATGTTTTGACTCTTTTGAGACAGTTAAATCTTCTAATGCATTCATTACCAGGTGTTCAGGTTACTCTGGAGAAAGGATTTCATTTTGATTTGGAGCAAGTCATACCTTGACAGACCACCTCGACCATCAAGAGATGGTAGAGTCAGTACTGAAAAGAAAGGGAAAACACTTATCAGGCCAATCTTTTTCTACACATGAGCTTCAAAGAGACACCAGGCACATAAAAGCATGCAAACTATCAGGCTGCTTACCCATCTATTTTAAATGTATTGTGTGGTGCTTGCCTAACTAGCAACCAGACAGGTTATGCACAATTTCAGGCTGAGGCTGAATGTGAACACCTTATTGCTCTGTTGCTAAACAGGATGGGGAACAGAGGATTTGCATTCTCTTGGAGGGAGCCCCTTCCAAGAAAAATACCCCACTCAGTTGTCTTTTACTAAAGAATACTTTTAATCTAATAGCTATTTTAGAAAGAAGTATTAACCACATAAGGAACCATTCATATTAGGGAAGTCAGAGTTTTCCTACTAAATGAGTCCCATGTGCCTAAAGTGCCCATGAATCACTGCTGTCAGTCAAGCAGGAGAAAGTGATTCACTAAGCCATTTTATTAGTGTCAGTAAACAGGGCTGTTGGTGGGAAGTTTGGTAAGCACATCGTTATTTTAAGTGCTCTGATTGTGTCCAGTTGTGAGCCTGAGAGTTGGGCAAGGCTTATCCCATCTGGTGGTCTCTTGCTAGCAGGGGCCAGTACCAAATGTTTCAACATGGGGACAAAGACACCTGGAACCCACCCCAAAACTTTTTGCTGATCCTTGCGAGCTAAAAGTAGATGTTTTTTTCTAAAGCAAAAAGTTTTTTTCTATATATCTTCTAAATCTAGCAAGAATTTTGTAACAAATGTGTCTATAGTGGACATACAGAGGTATGTATACTGTGTGAGTATGCAAAAGCTACAGGACCAAATACACTAGCTTGATGTAGCTTGCATTACAGCTTTATTCCCCACTGGCTTGCTTTGCATGAAACCCAGTGTTCACATGAGGAAAGAACATATATTTAAGTGGGTTGTTGATACTTTCACTAGTATTTTGCCCAATTGGTTCATCAGTTAAATTGTTGTCTGCATTTGGTGGGGCTGTGAGAATTCCACTTCATTACACCCTAACGCTATCAGTGCTTTTGGGGCTGTCCCGGCCTGCGGCCTGCTTGCTGGGCCTCACTGCATTCTTGTTGGTAACAGCAGCACCGTTCAGTCTGTCTCTGGCTTCTCATTCCGTGGCTTATCTCTCTGGTGTCAGTGTCGGACATTCCACTTCCTCCCCCCCCTTTTCCTCCATTTGGCCTCAAGTTGTGCCAGAGTACATTTAGATTGGATATTAGGAAAAAATTCTTCATGGAAAGGGTTGTCAGGCATTGGAAAAGGCTGCCCAGGGAAGTGGTGGAGTCACCATCCCTGGAGGTGTTTAAAACGCATTTAGACGCTATTCTTGTGGACATGGTTTAGTGCTAGAGTTAGGTATGGTTGGACTTGATGATCTGGAGGCTTTCTTCAAACTGAAATGATTCTGTGATTCTATGATTCATTACTGTCTGCTGAACCTCCTTTCATAAATCCTGGCCTTTTAGAACCAATATGGTAGCACTGCCAGGGTAAGAACCAGTGCCGCTCCTCCGTCCTCCTTAGCAGCAGCAGGGATCCCAGTGGGAGTTGTGCCACTCCTCACTGCCTCCCCATCAAGGCACACGGTGCAGCATAGTCTGTTTAGTTCCCTTCTTCAGGCAGTGGGCTTTGTGTGACTTTCTCCTGCTTTCCACAGAGCAATCTTAAATCAAAGGGACAAAGCCCCCTGTTTATTCAGTTTGTTGTCTCTGTGGACTAAGACCTGTTGTGTTTGCAAAATGCCAAGAACTGCTATTCCTACAACTTCCACCATCTCTCTGTCTTGGAGAAAATAGGCTTTATTTTCTTTGCTATGTGCTTTGTACTTGGTGTGACCAATTTAATGATTTCCACCTCCCTCTCGCTTTGCCCTCTTATCCTCCCAGCCCTGAAGCTAGGTAAACACCAGTGGGAAGGCTAAGTGTGGCAGCACAGATTTTAGTTCCAGTCTTGCATTTGCTTCCTGAGATGGTCTGTCTGGGCAAAAAATATTCTTCTGTGTGGAGGCAGCTGTTTGCCAGCCTGAAAATACAAAACACAAGTTCTCTGGCAAGGCGCAAAATATCAGGTGCAGTGTCCTGAACGTTGCACAGAGCTGAATAAAACTTTGGGGTTTTTTAACCAGTGAAATAAAACAAAGCCCCTTGATGACAGCAATTACAAGTCCAGAGTAATGTGCTGGTGATTTATTATAATGTGTGTATAATGTCCCAGACCGCGGGCTTCAGAAACATGCATTCTGCAGCCTTCAGCTGTCTCCCAGCTTCCACAATATGGCACATGCCATCGGCGTCTTGACAGAGAGCGCAGGGATGCCGGGCTGGAGTCAGAGGGATGAGCAGTGAAGGCTGAGCCGTGTCTGTAGTTCACTTCTGGCCTCAAGCATCTTTGCCTGGCAACTCCTTCTGCCGAGGAGTGAAATGCCTGTTTCATTAGCAAGCCTCTGTGGCACATCCCGTTATGGACCTGGGTCAGTAATAAGTCTTTCTCAGAGGAAAAGGACGTTGCTGCTGCCCATGGGGCTCTTTGAGAAACTGAGCAGGAAATGTGAATAACTTTAAATAACTCTCATTGAGGTTATGCAATGTTCGCTTTGCGTCTGGGCAGTAGCTCCTGGTGGCCATGTCAGTGGGTACTTTGAAGCTGACCGCCAAAGCCAGAGGCCTGTGTATCCACATGGATCTCATCAGTGGGGAGCCATGCTGGTCATGGTGCTTAATTTTCAGCATCCTGATTTGAAAGTTTGTGGGAGTTTTTCTGTGCCCCTAGTGACGTGTTCATCGAGCTCTGCTAGTTAGTTGCTTGGCTTGGGTGTATTACCCCTTCAGCCTTGGCATGTTTCCGCTGAAGCACAATACTAAACCTCTGCACTTTCTGCTGAACTCTTAATTGAATGCCCTTCAGTGTACAGATTATAGCACTGTGAGACGGCCAGAGCAGATGCCGGTTACTTCTTGAGAGCTTTTCATACCCTCCGATGAGAACGAGCTGACATTGCAGCAGGAACTCAGAAGTCAGAGACCTGTGCAATGAAGGCTCTTAACCCTGCTAACCCTGAGACCGAGCTTCCCATACAGCAGACTTCCGAAAGTGCTCAGCGCACTCAATGCTACGTTTCATAATTCATGAGGGTGAACAATATTAGCAGGCTGTAGGTTTTGAACCGTTCTGACCTTCGTGTGCTCAGACCCTCCTCCTACCAAAGGGCTTGCATCAGTTGGCAAGAAGTCTTTGATACAGGATATTTAAGAGAGGAAAAGGGAGGGCAGGGAGCAGAGGGTGATTAGGGGCAGGGCTGCAGCATTATGCTGAAAAGATCTTTTGACCCATCCAGCCTATCACTTGCATTGGGGTAAAGATTATAAAGGTGAGTGCTACGGTTTTACCTCATGAGCGTATATAACATTCACTCGCGTTTTCAATCCTTTAATTTTTTCATAAATAGTTAGCCATCATGCCTATGTATCAGTTATGGAGTATAATCCCCATTTATGGATGGGGAAACTAAGACAATTAATGCCGTGTCTAATCAAGGTTACACAAGAAGGCTGTGTCACGCTGGGCACGAGGAACCTTGAGAGCCTACATTGCAGCACTTGTGCTTGTACATCTCTGGGTGCGCTCCTGTTTTTGAAAACATACTCCATCTGCTAAAAAGCACCAAGAAAGTTTTGTGTGTGTACTGGCTGGCAAAATTACATATCTGATTTCCCTCAGGTTGGTGGTCTGTTCTAGTAGCTCTTTATTTTTTTTTAAACGATTAATTCTAGTTAAAGCATGAGATATGCTTCCTAAAAGTTATATCAGCTAAAATTTTGGAATTTGCCCTGTATTTTTTGTACTGCATGGATAAAATAATTACGAGACAGATTGTGTATTTATTAAATCATTAACCTAAAATAAAAATCTCAAACCCTTAAGTAATTTCTGTTGCCACCATTATATAATGTTCACTGCAGAATCCAGATTTGTTTATGCTGCATGAGTGACACACTTTTTTGCTTTAAAAAAAACATGGAGGAAGAAGGCCCCAGAAAACAAATGCAAACCCCGGTCATCCTACAGGAATGACTATCTCAGTGAACACGGGGATGCAGTTCGGTTCTTTGGCGCTCTGCTTTCACGGCGACATAGCAGTGCCAGTGGGGAGACAGCGTCTCAGGTGTGTGAGCATCGAGCGGCCGTGCCTGTCCCAGCTCCCTGACGCATTCGAGGGGTCTCGAATGGAGAGCTGTCATCAGAACTCGCACCATCCAGCTTTTCGTGATGCAGCACAAAAACTGGTATGGGGCAGTGTTTTGTAAACACCGGTTTCTGAGCAGCAGCAGTTCCCCTGTCCAGAAATCCCTCCTTTCAGTGCTGGAAGAAATGGGGAGATAATTGGCTTCCAAAAAAACAAGTGTATTGGAGCAGCAGGAAAAAATGCGCGGTTGAGAAAACCGCTCTGCAGGGGTAGATGACTGCACTTACAGGAAGCCCGGCTCAGCTCATTCACATGTGGTGGGAGGAATATTGGCCTGTCCAGAACAGCTTGTCTATCACTGTGTGTTGCATTAAATAACCAGACTGACTAGGATAACTGTGCTCACTGAGCGGGGAAGGAAGTGCTTATTCTTCCAGCTGGACTCCAAATCTCCCTTGAGAGGTAGTGTTTATAAAGAACGAGCCCATCCATTATGAATTAATGCCTTAAAAGTTAGTCAAATTCAGCAACACCCTCCCCTACCCCTCAGGTTTCCTCATCCAGCTCTTGCTCCACAGGAGGGAGGTTTCAAACAGAGCTCAGTGGAGGGTTTCTCGGTTTTTGCAGAGCTGCTCTTGGATGCATAGAAATCTGGTGCTTGAACCAACACCTAGCAGCTTGTTTTCTCTCAAAATAAATACTGCATTCGGCCACCTCTTCTCAGAATCCCCTTATTTTTTTAAACTTGTAAATCAAGCACCAGCTGCTCTTGCAGGAGAGGTGACGGCTGACATTCCTGTTGTTTTGGCCATATTTTTCACCTCTTTGCATCTTCTTGCTTGACCCCCTCATCTCCTGAGTATTTAACGTATTTGTCTCTGCTGACAGGGTTTGGCCTTTATCTGTCCTCCTTCAAGAACTGCTGCAGATGCCTTTGGTTAGCCCTCTTTGGAAACTAGCCTTGTTGCAGGGGGCAAGCTGAGCCACTAAGCCTTCAAAACCTGAACTCGGTCGCGTTGTTTCCTGTCTTGCTCAAGCTGGCTGTATTCTTGTCTCTTCTCCTTCAGCTGCAAGTTCCTGGGCACCAGGGAGGGTCTTCTGCTGTTGCAGTATTTTGGCAGGGTCTGTCACCATGGGATTTGGCAGGGGGTATCACATGGCCCATCATTAGCATTTGTGATGTAGAAGTGACAGAAAACAATCTCAAATACATTCCCTGCTTAGGAGAAAAAAAAGGTACCTTTTTAGTTATATAATTTGCAAATTACAGTCTTGGGATGTCTAAAATCTATCTTCAACTGTAGGTGTGAATGTACAATATCTATGTTTTCTTTTCAAAATGCGTAGGTTGATTGGTACTTTTCTTGAAACTGCCAGTTTTTGCAACCATATGTTCTCCTTTTGCAAAACCTTTAGCACTGTTAACTTAGCTTAATGTAAACAGATGATGCCGCGTCTTATATTCCAAAACATTAAGGCTGTAGAGGCACCACCTGAAATTGTTGTGTATGTGTGTGTATGACCGCTCTTTCCTAAGCTGTACTGGAAGTTCTGCCTACCCCAGCTTTTCTTCCAGTTGTTTGTCTTCAGAAGAGGAAAAGATGGGGGATTTCCAATGCGAGACAAAATGGAGGTGTGAAGAAATGTGGTGTCACCTGGATGTTTCGCGTTCTGTTGTTGTCTCCAGAAGGCCAGGCTTGGCCAGGCTCTTTATCTCACGCTGTGTCTCTCTTCCACCTAGGACGTCAACGCAGGCGAAGGGAGCGAATTCACCGACAGTGGGATCGAGGGAGCGGCCACCGACACCGACCTCCTTTCTAGACGCTCCAATGCGACCAACTCAAGTTACTCCCCGACGGCCAGTCGGGCTTTCATCGGCAGCGACAGCGGGAGCAGCTCGACGGGCGACGGGCTTCGCCAAGGGGTGTACGAGAACTTTCGCCGGGAGCTGGAGATGAGCACTGCCAACAGCGAGAACCTGGAGGAGGCCGGCTCTGCCCTCAGCGATGAGCAGAGCAGCGGCACCCTCAGCTCCCCGGGGCAGTCCGACATCCTCCTGACGGCCGCTCAGGGCACGGTACGGAAAGCCGGCGCTCTGGCAGTGAAAAACTTCCTGGTGCACAAAAAGAACAAGAAAGTGGAGTCGGCCACCCGCAGGAAATGGAAGCATTACTGGGTTTCCTTGAAAGGTACAGAGCGAGCGTGCAAGGGTTTGTCCAGATGTGTGTCCATGGTGTGCTGCGGGCTGGGTATTGCTGCAGGTGAAGAAGCCAATAGCCTAGACTCTTAATAAAAGCTCCTGTGAACCTCAGTCTAATTAACCTCAAATGTGAGGAAGTACTCCTGATGATTTTCAGAGGGGGCTTTTATCTGATGGTTGTTGTTGTGCTCACATCATGGTGTACATCAGACACATGACTGTGCTGCACTAAAGTGGGGTTCATATCCTGCTTGGAGTCCTGCTGGCATTATCTGGGGTGGCTTCTCCAAGCACTGGGTGTTTCCTTTAAACAGCATGTCTATGGCTTACTGACAGAGTAAATACCTGTGTGTAGCCACAGGCATGCGGCAGTGGGAGTTTGCTAGAGATGATGCTGGTAGCTGGCGTGCGTTCAAGCAGGGGCTCCATCTTTGTGTGCATTCCTCTTGTGCTTAGTGCCATTGGCCTCTCCTTTGAGATGTGCTTCAAAAGCAAAAACGCTCAGTGAGTTGCCACACGTTCGCGGCGTAAACAGGGAGATGTGGTCTGCACATCGAGGCTGGCTTGTGACATGGGAGATGTTGGCTCTGTCCGTGTCACCCGTCTTGTGGTGGGCAGCCCTCGGCACCCAGCTGCCCTTTGGCCTCTGAATTTTTGCAGGTCCCACTAGGTGCATGCTCCATCCCTGTTCGGGGTCTGAGTGCTTATAAATGCACATAAATGTTAACAGAGCAGTGAAACTCGTGAGCTGGCCTCCTTGAATGACCTCGAATTAATCTTCATGCAGTTGCATCAGCAGCAAAGCGGAAAGTGACGCTTGCAGGGTTTTGGGACTGGCCTTGCTCTCCTCCGCTGCAACCGGCCTCATCTGTGAGCCAGGGGAGGCAGAGCCGCATCTCCTGCTGTTGGCGGGTTTACCAAAAAGCTCAGAACAATTAAAGTCCTGTTCTGCCTACAGAGCACTATTTTTATAGAGATATATATATATATATATTTTTTTTTTAATATGCAGCACTATTTTAAAACCAACAGCAAAGTTAGGTGCCAGCTCTTCCTTGGGGAGAGATTGGGGAAATGCAAGAGGAGAGAGGGAGGGCTCAGGGGCAGGGGGGAGCCCTAATCTCCTGGGAGGGGGGGGTCCTGTGGCAGGAAGGTCTTGCTGTGAGGAGCGGGAAAACAAAGGGCCATCTGGGAGGAAAAAAGGGAAGGATGAGCACAGAGGCAATGTTATTTTGAAGTGTTTTGACTCAAGTGGAGTGTTTGCTCCTTAGATTGCTGTGCCTTAATAATGTTAGTGTTTAAGCGAGGCTTTGAAGTTAACAGCTGCTATTGTTTGGCTGCAAATAGTTTTCTGAGAGGCTGGGTAACGGGGTGTCCCTTTGCACCGAGAAAGCTAGTTCCAGCGGCAGATAAACAATGTGCCCGTTTTAATTTAAATAAACTGTAGATAATGCGGGAAGGTGGAAGAGAAGGAGATCCTTTTTTTAGTGTCTCCCAAACTGCAGACTCGTTATACCTTTTCCTTTTTCCCCTAGAGAATTGTAAAGATTATTTTGTAAAACCATGCAGGTTGGTTACTGTCCCCAGCTAAAATGCCCTTTTTAAATTTTTTTTTTTTTTTTAAATTTTTGACTGTCTTGACATGAGTCAGCACTGAAATGTAATAGTGGAACAAAAATTTGGTTTATGCTTTTCGTTTGTTTGTTGAGTTTTTTCGTATGTCAGTCTTTCAGCAAGCACAGTTCATTCCGGTCCATTTTTCTTCCAGTTACTCATCTGCATCCAGAAATTAGATCGCTTGATATTTGCTTCGCAGGGACTGCGGCAGCTACAGCTGCAGGAGGCTGAGGCAGGGCTGGGGAGGTTTGCCTGGGGGTCCGTGTGCTCGGCAGCTGCCTGGCACTGCCAGGGGAGACACCCTTACACCTGCATCTTCCTTTTGGTCCCCTTGGTGGGATGGGTTGGCTGTGGAGGATCCCCACTTTGGCACTTACAGTGGTGTTTCTCACTTGGGATTCTATTTCACTTCATGTGACTTTCTCAGCTCATGTCTGTCGCTCTGTTATAGTAATCCTGGGGTGAAACGGAGTGCTGGGGCACGGCTTGGTGTGCCATACAGCTTGTGGTGTGCCCCCATAGCATGGAAACCACCACCTCGTCAGGCTAAACCTGGGCAGCTGCTGGTGCTTTCTGCTGTGGGGCTGAAAACCTCAACAATCCCTGACAAATCCTCTCTCATCCCTCTGACAGTTTTATGTATGATTTATAGTCCCAAGTGTTAGCGCTGAATAGATGCAGGGCGGCAGTTGCATTTAAATGTGTTGCTTGCTAATGTACAATCGTCTCTTTTAGGATGCACGTTGTTTTTTTATGAGACCGATGGCAGATCGGGCATTGACCACAACAGCATCCCAAAGCACGCTGTCTGGGTGGAAAACAGCATAGTGCAAGCGGTGCCCGAACACCCCAAGAAGGACTTTGTCTTCTGTCTCAGCAACTCCCTTGGGGATGCTTTCCTCTTTCAGGTTGGTCCGGTTCAAAGGTTTTACCGAGTCATTCTCTTTTTCTGTCTCCAACCAAGGAAAATCCTGCTGACTCCAGAAGGTCTGGGTTTTTCCTCTGGCAATGCTAGAGGAAGGACACGATATATTTGGTAAATGCCACTCAGGAGACCCACCACTACATGTGAATCACTGTCACATCTGTGTCACTGTCAGTGTTTTTATTGACTCAGTGGGCCCTCTTTGCATAGGTGGTTGGAACAAAGTAAAAATTAAGAAATATTCTTACATCCCTGTAAAAACTGGGAATTTTGTGTGATTTGACAGTGTGCTTATAACACACAGACCAGGCCAGTTATGTATAGGACATACAGTAGTGCATTAAATGTGCTGTAACAGTCTGCCTTTCATAAAGGACATATATGAAAGATGGCACCTTGTGGAGACGCTTAAGGGGTTTACAAGATCAAGAGGAACTTGAATTGCAAGGGGGTGCTTTGACCTGCAGGTGCTCTCCCCAATGGTGTTGCAGAATCCAGTTGCCCCTTGTTCATACAGACCTGAGCCAACATCTTGCTGTTGCCTGGGAGGCGGCTGAAAGTGCATGTTTAGTTTTTCTAAGCAGAAAATAGAAGTGTCTGAATTTCACAAGTTACATTTAATAAAAATTCAGTACTTATATCAAATTTGATGTGTTTCACTGAAAAAGATTTCTGTGATTTGGCAACTACTGCTTCCCTGACTTATTTTTAGGTGGACATTCCACTTTCTTATTGTACGTTGTCACTAATCAAGGCGTGACACTCTTTTCTTCGTAATTGCCAGCCTGTGCTAAGGTGGTGCCATTTACTCCTCTGTTGATTCAGTTTTCCTCACCAGAGGAATCCCTTATTTATTTCACTTTCCAGTGACAATGTATTCAGAGTTTCTTGCCTTCTTAAACCAGAAGCTACTCTGTAGTAGGAAATGCCCCAACATCATCACTCCCCTGTACTCCAGAACAAATCTTTAAAATTACAGTGTCTCATAGGTCCTTGCAGCTCTCCTAGGTGAGGGGCTAGATTCTCAAACGAGTGCAAAATAAAAAAGCTTTATTGACTCAAAGAAAGTAGTGTTGGCTTACATCTTGAAGAGACTGAATATCTGATTGCATACTGAAAAAAAACAAAACAAAACAAAACAAAAAAAACCAAAACCCGACCTTTTTTTGTGGACTGTATTCTCTGCCACCTCAGCCTCATTTTTCCCTTGCTCATATGTAATACTGCCTGCCCCTTTCTACTTTATGCCTTTCCTGGGCAGGGTACATGTATTTTGCCACCTGGAGAGCTTCATCCAGGAGGTAAGTGTGGTGCTTATGGTCTCAGTGTGTGCTTGAAAGGTTGTGGAGCACCATATGAGCTGTAAAATCTTTTCCATGCAGTTTTCTAAGGAAAAACCTTCATTCTCATAAAATTAGTGCCAGTGGATGCTAAATACTGAAAAGGTCACATTCAGTACATTTCTTTTCATGGCAACACAGGGCCTTAGTCATTAAAAGCCCTGCGTCATTATGCCACGGGTAGATTTTCATGTAACTTTGGGGGAAAAAGCGAAATGAGCCTTTTCAAATGAAAGACAATAATTTATACTGCCTTGCAGAATTTTTTGCTTGATGTGTCTCTCCTGCCATAGAACCCAGGCATAGCTAGTGAAGCAGAAGAGAAAGAAGGGATGAGTTTGGGGCGAAGGGAAGGAGACCAGCTGCAGTGGTGGAAGGAATGTGCGAGTGACTGTGCTGTAGGGCTTGTTCTGCTGCCCTCAGAGCAGCTGACGCACGTGTACGGCTGTTCAGCAGCGTGACTTAACTGCTCGTGTCACACACGTCCGTCCACACGTAGCACAGTGCAGTAGTAGCGGCTTTGATGAGAAGAAACCACAGACCCGCAGGAGACTATTTGCGTCCTATGGAGACTGTGTACTTAGGGAGAAAAATAGGGTTGGACATCTTGTAACAAGCCTTCCCACTGCGTTGCACCTAGAGACATCACATACCTCCTACACAATGATTCCTTGCTCAGTCAGTTCTTATCGTGCCTACACAAATCCAGTACTTGCAGATGTCACATGCGTTTTCTGGGAGCTCAGAGCAACTTGTGACACCACATACTTATGCATCAGATGTTTGCAGCTTGTTTATGTGGTCTTTTCGTTTAGAAGTGGAGTGATTTCCCTTGCCTACTCATCTACCCAAAGTCTTCAGCTCCTCCAATCCATTCGAGATTCTTTTTTTTGCCCTTCCTCTCCCCAGGAAACCAAAAAACAAACTCAATCTAATGGTATATGGATATTTTATAATTGAATAAGATAAAAAGATGATTTCTTGCTGTTACAATTTTGCTAGGAATTAACAAAACATACCATCTCATTTTAAGTCCAGTGCTACTCTCTGCTGGGGGCTAGATTTCACCACCTGACTGTATGCAAAGTGTCTCCCATTTTGCAAGTGATTTCTCTATTTTGGCAGAAATTCCTCAGCAAGGGAGGCTCAACATGTCTTCAGCAGTGGCAATAAGACATTGTAAGCCCCTGTCTATGAATGAGAGCTTGTTAGTATTATTACCTGGGCAGGGAACCCAGCCAGTTTAAGCAATATACTTTGTACAGTGCCAACTGAAGACAAGAAAATTGGTAGTAAGAGATCGGTCTTTGCGGTGCAGACCCTGTCTTCTCCTTAGGACTTCTAACCTGAGCTAAGGAAAGCAATAGGACATGTGGGGACTGACCTGCTTCAGCACCATAGTATTTTTGGGAATATCAGCCTGAAGTCCTGCCTGTGCATACATGATTTCCAGAATTGGGATCCTGTGGGCATCTCTCCTTCACTTCGATTAGCCACGTCCTTTGCTGTTAGTTGTGACCACCAGGACAACAGTGAGAATGACCTTCTTCATCTATGCTAGCAACTGGAGAAGTCATACTGTGCTGTCTATTAATAGATCGGGTATCATCAGAAAGTTTAATTAGAACAAGGTGTTTTGGCACCTTGCTACTTTTTCAGGCATGAGCCAAATACCAGTGTGATTACTACTAAAGGCTGAGACTCAGAGAAAGTCCACTGCAACCCTGAGTTGGCTGTAAATTTTGTTTTATAACGTACTGTAAAGGGAATGAAGTTTAGTAAGAAGGCTAAGAAGATTTACTTTTTATTTTGAAAGTCTGGAAAAGGGACGCTTTGAAATATTGTTCTTTCTGTGTCAAAAGCCTCTAATCAGAATAGTGCTTTTCCAGAAAAATGTACCAGAAAAGTGTCCCATGCCTCAGCCTAATATTTTGAATCATAGAATGGTTTGGGTTGGAAGGGACTTCAAAGATCATCTAGTCCAATTCCCCTGCCATGGGCAGGGACACCTTCCACTAGACCAGGTTGCTCAAAGCCCCATCCAACCTGGCCTTGAACACTTCCAGGGATGGGAAATGTTCCCTTTTCCCAAGCTGTCACACACGTGCTTGGGAAGGGACAGTACCAGAGCTGTAGAAATTGCAATGAACTTGCCTTTAATGGTAACAGTCTTCAGAGCGCTTCAGGACCTTTAGAAATGGAAAGCTTGTTTGTCTATACATCGTCATAAAGTGTGACCATGATATCTACAAGTAGCTTTATGCCATTAATTTATTATTAACTATTGTATGCCAAAAAAGCTCTCCATACTGTGAAGAGCACACAGGCTGGCACGTTCCCTGTCCAAAGGAAATAGGAGTTCAGAAAATATCTTTAAGTGTTGAGCTACAAATTCGGACAGTATTGCATTGAACAAGGAAGGTAATTCCTAAAACCTTACTGGGAAACACTGTACAGCTGCAAAGCACAGATATAGGTGTAATTCTAAGTGCTCAGAGCCTAGTGCTGAGTTAAAAATGGCCTGCTTAAGAATGATGGGGTTTTTATTACTTCTCTTCTAAGTGGATTTAAAGCTTTGAATCTTAAGATCAAAAGGAAAAGAACTGCTTGGAATTGCATTTGTTAATCTCCAATCAATTTTAAAGAGGATCCTGACTTCTTTTTCCCCTTTCCCTCTCTTCAGACCTCTAGCCAGACTGAACTGGAGAACTGGATCACCGCAATCCATTCAGCTTGTGCAACTGCAGTGGCAAGGCAGCATCACAAAGAGGACACTGTCAAGCTCCTGAAAACAGAGATAAAAAAGCTGGAGCAGAAGATTGATATGGATGAGAAGATGAAGAAAATGGGTGAAATGCAACTGTCCTCAGTAACAGACTCCAAAAAGAAGAAGACCATATTGGATCAAGTAATCTTGCTTGCTTATGTGAAATAAGACCCTAGCAAATATTTAAGGCCACCTTCAGATTAGCGGTACCTCTGTCTGCTCCCACTGCGTGTGTGCTGGCAGAGCTCCACAGAGCAGGTGGGATGTGTGTTGGCAGCAGAGGTCACAAAATCATAGAGTGTCCTGAGCTGGAAGGGACCCACAAAGATCATCGAGTCCAACTCCTGTCCCTGCATATGACAACCGCACAGTTCACACCATGTATCTGACGGCGTTGTCCAGTCTCTTCTTGAACACTGTCAGGCTTGGGGCCGTGACACCTCCCTGGGGAGCCTGTTCCAGTGCTCCACCACCCTCTGGGGGAAGAACCTTTTCCTCATGTCCAACCTAAACCTCCCCTGGCACATCTTCCTGTCATTCCCTCAGGTTCTGTTATTGGTCACTAAAGAGAAGACAGCTGTGCTGGTTGCCCTAGTTGCACCCTTTTTCCAAACAATGTGTACTAAGGTACAGCATGGGCTGTCCTCTCCTGGCCTTCATGCAAGACGTTTGGATGTCTGCTTGAAGGTTGAGTCAGAGCATTAGGGGAGTGAAGAGGCCACCAGGCTATGTCGGCAGGGTGCCTTAGGGAAGAGCTGGTCATAGACCGGCAAATACTGCTGTTGCTGTTGTCTTAAGTGTGGAAGACGCTGGTTCTTCCGCTGGCAGATGGGATGAAGAAGCCATCCCTGCTTTCTGTTTGTTAGAAGGGCCTGCCTTGAGCTCATGGCTGCATGAGTTCATGGGACCGCTCCTTCCGACTTCAAGTGGACAACGTAGTTGTGTTTCTGAAGCGGAGAGCAGGGAGCAGATGTCTCTCCTGCTGCTGCAGTGGCACCTTATTTTGGGAAGCTAACATATGGTTCCTGCTTCATTAGTTTGTAGCTCTTTTACCAGGCTGCCAAACACGCCTGTAATGCAAACCGTAGGGAGCAGCCAGGGCCCTAATGCGCTAAGCTAAAGAGATTTCGTACCCCCTGGAAGCCCCCAAGAAGGGGGAGGGATGCGGGGGAGATGCTCGCCTCTGTTGAAAGGGCCTCACTGAAAGGCTGTCAATCACAGTGAGAGGGCAGAGCAATCTTTCTCTTTATGTAACTGAGTTTTTCTAAATGCTTTGAAACTGTTTCCTATCAGCAATTTGAATTATTTAAATAAGTCCTTGCATAGGCTGATTATAGTGCTCTTCCACTGATAAGATTAATTATCCCCAGTGTACTACACTTTTTCAAGTATTGTGAGCTCTGTTGATGCTTACAGCAATGCTGCTGCTGCGGCTGCTGATTCCGTGTGCTCTGTATGTGGAATTCGGTGGGGTTTGGTGTTCTTGTTTCTCAGATGCCCCTGATACATGAAAAAAAGCCTCTTAAGGGACTGCTCAGAAGAGAATCCTAGAATGAAAAGAAAATTAAAATTGGAATTTTAATCCTATTAATTAACATTGTATCAAAGGAGTGCTTGTCCCAGGAGGAGACTTCTACCATAAACATAAAAAAAGTTGTTTTCTATCTAATGAAAACTTTTTTATTATTTGTATCCTGTTTGGGTTTGGGAGGGTAGGGGAGAGCGGCAAAGAAGGGTAATCAAAGTTTCTTGAATGAGATCAGCATTGGTGAAAGAGGCGTCTTACTGGGAACAGTAGAATTTTCTTAAGGTATTTACCACTCTTTTTTTCCTCCTCTCCCCTTTTCTTCTCATGCGTCTCACTCTTCAATCTTCGCTGTACACAGATCTTTGTTTGGGAACAAAACCTTGAACAGTTCCAGATGGACCTATTTCGGTACCGCTGTTACTTGGCTAGTCTCCAGGGAGGGGAGCTCCCAAACCCTAAAAGACTGCTTGCTTTTGCCAGCCGTCCAACAAAAGTTGCGATGGGCCGTCTTGGAATCTTTTCAGTCTCGTCGTTTCATGCGCTGGTAAGTTTGGCCAGAGGCCAGAGGTCATCTTGACCAACCTGCAAATGGTTTCACGTGTCCAATGCAGTGATCACGTCGACAACCAACAGTTTGTACCTGGGGGTGAGCCCTTAGTCAGCATGCAGAAGATTCTGCTTCCTGGAAGGGGTGTGTGTCCTGGATATAGATTAAAAAGCAGATGCTTGCCAGCCATGGCCTTATGGAAGTGGAACAACCATGTTTTTCCTAAATATGTGATTTTGAATTTCTAGATCTGTAGTATAAACATGTTTTTCGTAAACACATCTTCCTGTTACAATGGCAGGCTCATCTCTAATGTTTGTGCACATGGGCTTGATCCAAAACTCCGGTGAAGTCAATAGGGGTCTTTCCGAGGCCCTCAGCACGTGTTGGCTTAGACCTTCTTGGGCATGGCTTGCTTTCTACCATATGGATGAATCTACTGACCAATTAGTCTAATACCCGGTCTCCAGTGATCAACACCTGATGCTCCACAAGGGAGGGGAAATGTTCTGCTCTGCTACTTATGGTGCAGGAAGTAATGTTTAAAATGGTTGTTTAAATAATGTAACAACCCAGCTCTTAATAATACAGGGAAATGTATTGGAAAGTGGTGGCTTTTTAATGAAGTTAAATCAAGTTCCTGTAGTTTCAGCTTGGACTCCTGAAGCTTCACAGAAATAGCAGAGCTCCACTGTTGTCTTGTAGATGTCAGCTGTACTCTTCAGTTGAATCCAGAGCTGTAATTCAGTCAGGGGCGGTTTTATTCTTTTATGTATGAAAAGATGAGCGTCATCATCCTGATAATTGCTGGTGGATTTATTTTTTTTTTTAAGTGTCGGGCTGTAATTTGCATTTATGCTTATTTTTTGCATCTAGCAAGGCACTGAGCGTTAGCCTGAAAAACAGTCTGCCTCTTCATGCTGGTGTCTCTTGAGAGCCAAGTGAAAAAAAAATATGTTTTGAATATGTTGTGCTGGAAAAGACACGTGCTTTCTTCTCCTTTAAGCAAACTCTCATGTCCTCCTTTGCCCTCGATACTGTGGAAATTGTGCAGTGAGTCTCAGACTCGAGCTGGGTGCTGCATGGTGATAGTGTGGCATCCCTAACTCTTCCTGAAGATGTTCCTCAGCAGGTTAGCCAAAGGATGTGCCTTTGCACAAATGTCCCAGGTACAGCTACGAAACATCTCACAAGTCCAGGCTGTGGAAATGGAGACGCTCACAGTCGTGTTTAAGTTCTCCTTTTCCTTGATCTCTCCACATTTCCCACAGAGAACCACCATTACTCACACAGTGACGGTTCCCTGGGTACACAAGCCAGCCTGCTGTTCCTCCTCTCTTTATATTGTTTTTTTCTTTCTGCTGCACCCAAACAACCAGTTTCTCAGCTCCGTAGCTTGGGGCGTCACTCAGAGATTTGGGTGTTCCCGCTAGGGTTGCCAAACGACAATCACATTTTGCTAGTTTCGGCTCTGGGAATCCAGTACAAAAGTGCTCCAGGAAGCATACGGCCAACCCGGCAGGGTGGGTCTGTCTGTCTGTCTGTCTAGCTTCACCGTGCGCTCCCGTTCATACCTGCCATCTCCTACCACTCCCTTTTTTGCAAGAGAGGAGCTCGCTCTACTGAGGCCACCTCCATGTGGGAAATCTGCTTAAACTTTGGCCTAAACGCTTCACCTCTGACTAATGTCATACCAAATTCTACCAGAGCTTCCCCCTCTGGGAAATGCTCCCCAAATATTTGGTCTCAATAAAGGCATATTTCTTTTCGCTCCAAAGGGGTTCCCACAGGCCATTTTTCAAATACCCAAGCAGTTATTACTGCTCTGATCAAAAGGGTCATTTCAGCTCACTTTTTTTTCTTCCTGTGTTTTACTCACTCCGTCAAATGTTGCTATCTTTAAGGAAGTGCAGGTTTTAAATACCTTGACATATTTGCAAGCCTTTATCTGGCCTTGTAACAGCGATGAGTCAGTTCCAGGATGCCCAGAGTGCTTCCACAGGAAAGAGCAAAGAGAAAGACCAGGCTTCTCAGGAGTGCCAGATAAGTTTGGACATCTCAGGTTTTGTGTGTCCAGCTTTAAAACTTCATTTAAAAAAAACAAACAAACACAAGAAAAATACCCAAACCTTTCACTGGTGCAGAGGCTTTGCTCTGTGACGATGAGGCTGCTTCAAAATATCTCTGATTAAATGCCAACAAATGAAAGGGGAGGGTACTGTCCCTTTTAATCTTTGATGTTTGATGTTGGAAGAAGCGAGTTAAATTGCAGTGAGAAGGAAGCAGTCTGGCAGCATCACCATTGTCCCTGTTGTGAGTACACATGTTGCCATAAGATTTGCCTCGTTTTTTTAAAACCTGATTCCACTCTCTGTTAGATTATGTAAGCCACAGTGTGGTGGGATGCTGCAACCTTTGATTATGAAACCATGTGGCATTGACAGGTGGCGGCTCGCACAGGGGAGTCTGGAGTGAGGAGAAGGACACAGGCCATGTCCAGATCTGCCAGTAAACGGAGAAGCAGGTTTTCTTCTCTTTGGGGCCTGGATACTACCTCGAAGAAAAAGCAAGGGAGGCCAAGCATTAATCAGGTAAGTACATGGGAGCTTGAGATACTGTTATTTTCAAGGCTTATTTGTTACAGTGCAGAATGCAGCTCATGCAGAGAGTCATCAAGCACTTACACATGCAACCCTAAACTTGCCCATTTATAACCTTTCATGGTGTATAGTCACTGTATTCCACATCCTCTTCAAAAATCAGTGACTGTAATTAGAGATAACTATACAGCAGCTCCTGTTCAAATGAGATTTGGGGTTTGCACCTTCTTTAGCTGGATTGGTCACATTTCTACTGTTGTTGCTTTTCTGCTCCTTCTGCTTTTGCTGGAGGTACTTTCCCTAAACTCAGGAGTGACAAAGCAGAAGTGTAAAACACATACAACTTTGGAAGGAAAAGAAAAAGTGCAGACTTTTTTGTTTCTTTAAATTAAAATTATGAGTTTGTAGAATACTTTAAATGTAGCTGAGTTTAGGGAGATCTTCCTAGAGTAACATAAAGCTTTGTACTTAGTAGGGACAGTCCCTGTTTTGCGTCAGATTTTATAAAAAGCCAAAAGCTGAAACATTTCTGCACAGTCACTGCCCAGATCTTTGTCTAGAAAACGTGTTTCAGTGTGCTAGGAAGGTACTTCCTTGTTATTCTTTCCAAACATCCCTAATTATAGCTTCAGTTTTTGAGAGCCATACCTCATCTAATTGCAGGAAATGTTATCTTTGTTCGTCTTTCTCTTCTTTCACTTTTTGAAGGGAGAAAGGCTTGGGACAAGTGTTGTTCTGTGCCCTGTGATTTCTTCTTCCTTCTGTTGAAGCAGCAGTGGGTGTTTGTTTTGTTTAGCAGAGGATGAATACTGCAGAATTGTTTAGCTTGTTTTTAGTGCAACATTAGGAGTTCATCTAATATTTAGTGGCTGAGCAAAAGCTCACGGTTTTGCCGGGAAGCAGCAGATGCCTCCATGAGCGCAATCCCAATTTTTTGCTCTGGTGCTGCGGCACCCCTGTTGCTTGGTACCTATTTTCCCCAAATCAAGCACTTTCCCTTGTCCTGAGGTAGGATCCTGCCCACGCTGTGTCTTCAGAATTTTTTTTTCCTGAACTCACCCTTTTTTCTTTCTTTCAGTGGGGATAAATGCATTCTTGACACTAACTCCCCCTGTCCCTACCCCTACTCCCCTCACTGTTCAATAAGAATAGGCGTGAAAAGGGATTTTCTTCCAGGTTAAAGAAAAGTCATACTGGAGAGGGTGAAAGAACAAGTAAAGTTTTGAGCAAGTAGCAGGGTGTCTGAATGTTGTGTCTGAAACACATTTCCCCTGCTCCTGTGTAGTGCCAAGTTGAAGCAGTAAACTGTAAATCCCTAAAGGGCAGTGACCTTCTCCCATCCTGCGTGGTCTCTGCTTCAGATTAGGTACAGAATAGTTAAAAGCCAAACCCAGCAACTCGATCATAAACCTGTGCTGGTGCGGAGCTATAAAACATAACTTTTCAGTTTTAATTATGGGCTTCTGCTGCATTAACAGCCCTGTTTGCCAGTCTGATGCAGTCTCGGGATGATTTGGGTAGATTCTGTAAATATTCCCATTCTGTCGTTCCTCCTGCACAGAGTTCTGTTGATTTTGGCTCTCTGGTTTGTGTTGGGTTACCAGCTCTTATTTCATTAGAGAAGGGTTATGCTGAGTTGCGGTACTTCAATGTTTGCTAAGTACTTTTCGGAAGGTGGTTTATTACAAAAACAGCCAGAAGTGGAGCCCTTCTTCTGAGTTCTCAGCCTTAGCAGAGGTGGAGAAGCCTTCCTTTCCCCCACTTTACAAGTGGGGAAACCAAACACAAAAGGAGATAAAATATGTCCAGCTCTGTCAAGTAAGTCAGTGACAGACCACTAAGCAGAACTGGCCTCTAATTTTTTAGCATGGTGCCCTATCACCAGCTTGTCCTTCACCCCGCCTTCCCTTTTTACAATCTACTATTTTCCTTTTCTGTGTTTTGAGATGAGTGTTTTCATTTTTCATTTGATTTCCATGCCAGATGTTAGATACATGGTTCCCTCCTTAGCATGTGCTGCAGACGGTGCGGAGGCACATGTGTGTTTTAAAGCAGTTACTCTGTTGTTCCTCAGGTGTTTGGCGAAGGAGTGGATTCAGTAAAGAAATCTCTCGAAGGAATCTTTGACGATACAGTCCCAGATGGCAAGGTAAAACACTGGGAGGAGAGAAAGAGGAGAGGAGAGGAGAGGAGAGGAGAGGAGAGGAGAGGAGAGGAGAGGAGAGGAGAGGAGAGGAGAGGAGAGGAGAGGAGAGGAGAGGAGAGGAGAGGGAGAGGAGAGGGAGAGGAGAGGGAGAGGAGAGGGAGAGGAGAGGGAGAGGAGAGGGAGAGGAGAGGGAGAGGAGAGGGAGAGGAGAGGAGAGGAGAGGAGAGGAGAGGAGAGGAGAGGAGAGGAGAGGAGAGGAGAGGAGAGGAGAGGAGAGGAGAGGAGAGGAGAGGAGAGGAGAGGAGAGGAGAGGAGAGGAGAGGACTCTCTGCACGCTGTAGGGCTCTGGAAGGGTTTGAGCTGGTTGCCCACACTCAAAAGAGCTTATTACTGTGTGGGGCATCCCAAGCACAGCTGGAGGTGCCAGTCCCAGAGGGATGTTAGCACTGCGTGCCAAGGCAATGCCTGCCCACAGGAGGACCTGAATGCTGCTGGTTTTGGAAAATGGCTGCTCGTGATGGCCGTATGGGGTTTTCATAATTTAGGGTTTAGCAGAACTATGGCGCGCAGGGGGTTCTGTTGTTTTGTTCTCATGTGCTTCTGTGAGCTTCTGCATTTGCAGCCACAATTATAACTGCTTTCTCTTTCCCCAAAGAAAGTCAGCTATAAACCAGCATTAAGACAGTGCTAAGAGGCACATTCTTCATGTGGTGAATATGGGTTTAGCTGCGTGAGCCCACTTGCAGCAAATAGGAATTCTGCAGCTCCATCACTTCCTGGGGCTTTATAGCTTGGAGTGTAACTTGGATGTATAAAATACAGTAAATTCAAAATAAATACTGACATTTGCTATTTTGCTATTTCTAAGTTTTAAGTACTGTAGCTCCTACAACAGTTTTGTTTGCCTTGCATTGGTTTACCAGGAAACACAGTGCATTTAATTTTAAATCTCTTTTTATCACTGTTATTTTTTGTTGCATTCCTAGCATTCCCAGTAGCCATAGGGTGAAATCCCAGGAAAAGCGCATTGCGCCAGTGTAGCTGTGTGGGTGGCATGGGAAGGCACACTTTATACTGCTCAGGTAAAACTGCAAAGTTTCCTGTCCAGACAAGCCTTCAGTCTGGGCTTATGAATAAAACGTCTTCACAGTAAGAGGGCCTTTTACTACAGATATGAGGTTCCTCACACTTATTATTGATGAAGAGGGTGATTGTATTTGGCTGGTAGATTCATAATAGATTTTGTCTGTTTAGAGGGAAAAAGAAGTGGCACTGAGCAGTGTCCATCAGCACAATCCCGACTGTGATATTTGGGTCCACGAGTATTTTACGCCGTCTTGGTTCTGTCTGCCGAACAACCAGCCTGCGCTGACAGTCATCCGTCCCGGGGACACCACACGAGACGTGCTGGAAATGATTTGCAAGGTAAAGGCTGCGAGCATGACCTGGCGCGGGGTGAAGTGTCTACAACCCTGAGCCCTTTCAGTTGAACCTCATAGTGACTTTTCTCATATGCCAGTGTTCAGACTGCGTTGTGTTGGGGGATCTGTTGTATGTGAGATGAAACACATGAGTTATAACTGAAATTTTCACGCTAGCACCACACAAGAAAAATTCCTACAGCTGGAGCTAAACTTGGCATGGTGTAGGGAGAGGAAGGCAGACTGTTTTTTGCCTTTTCTGCTTGGGCCGCTGTGCATGAGCTTCTGAAGTGTCTTCATACCCTGACTCTGCCTCTGCTGTCTCTTCCCACCCACCCAGCCCCCTTCCACTGGAGACCAAGCTGTGTGCAGGACCCTTCTCCTCTCCCCATCTGCCCCACAACATCCTGGCCCTCACCCCGCTTCCTTTCACTGGATGCCCCATTGCCTGGTGTTGCAGTTGCCCTGTCCTCACCCGACCACCCTGGTTCAGATCTTCCTGTTTCCAGGTGCTGTTCCTCCTTCCTCCCCCCTGCTGCTTCCTCCTCTCCGGCTGGCGTGGGGGAGGAGGGCATGGAGAGAACAGCAGCAGCAGGAGAAGGTGCCTGTGTTTGTTGTCTGCACTGCAGAGTCAGGTTGGCCTTGTGTAGGTGGCAGGAGGGAAGAGGGAAGAAAGCTTTCATCTGCATTTAGGGGGAGTGGGAGAAAAACCACCTGGATTTCTTTTCAAGATATATTATCAGAGACATTTGGCCATTAATAAGAGTTACATCTCAGCTGAGAAGCTGAAAGCTTTGACAAATTAAATATAAGCTTTGAGTTCTGGCAGCTATATAATGTGTGTTTTCCACTAACCGGCTGACTGCAAGCTAGACCCAACTTGTGTCATGTGCCATTCTGAAAAGTGAGTCCTCTTTTGTACACCAGCAACAGCAAAAGAAAACATTTATTACTATTAAGAGCTTAACTTTGGGGACTTTTAGAACGTGTTGCATGTGCTTCCAAAGAGAGGGAAGGTGAGAGAAAGCATTTGTTTGCGATAATTATACAGTGCGCTTGTCTCGCTGCCAGGTGCACTATTAAAGAGTGCTGCAGCTTGTGAAAGCTCTTCATTGTATTCACAAAAAAAAAGATGACATTTTTGGAGAGACACATAATAGGGAATCTGGATGACACATTATTAGTAATTATTTATTTTTAGGATTTATATTTTCCTTTGGGTAAGAGTGATTAACTCAGAGGGCCAAATCTTTAGCTGGAGTTAACTGGTGTAGCTCCACCAGTTCCAGTAGGTTTCTGCTGAGAATCTGGCTTCTCACTGTGTGTTTGATTGTTGGGGGTGGTGCTGTATAAAGAGAAGGGGAGGTGGGTGAGTATTTGTTTTTGTAGAGCTGTTATCTGTTTCTTTTCTTTCTGTAAGAGTTTTCAGTCTGGAAAACACTGATGGATGCCTTCTTTGCTGTAGCATTTAATAATCAATCTCTTTCTTCTGTCTCTTGCATTCAGCTCATTTTTTCCCCTTTAATATCTGATCCACATCATTTCACATCAGTTTGCCATCTGCCATCTGAGAACCAGTCAAGTTCTGGTATAGTAAACATTTCAAGATCTACATTTCATATAAACCTCTTCATGTTTGTAGATGTGGTTAAATCTATTTGTGCTATTAATCTGAGCTTGATTATTCTGCTGGAGAACATTACAAGTGCACTCAAGTAATTCTAGAAAATATGTTATTACACTAACACTGCTTCTTGTTATTATACAGCAAGTTAGGTTTTGGAGACTACTTTGTGACACTTCCGTGATTCAAGATTGGTGGGAGGAGAGTTTAAAGCATGTTTTAAAGTGGTTTCTCGATTTCTCCTAAGATTTAACTGATAACATCACTTGGAAGTCAGGAAAAGTCAGTGTATATGCATTAAATTGTTTTCTATGGATAAGGCTGATCAGTGTGAAAGTGTGTATGTATTATTAACATTTGCATAATGGTATGTCTTCGAATTGAGTAGAAAAACACACTGTATATGGATTTAGGCAGAGCCAGTATGAAGTGAATAACACCAGAAATCAAGCATAGAAGACATTTAGTCTTTTAACTGAACTGGCTAAAAAGCGAGAAGGAAGAAGGGTTCTGTTTTCTCAGAATTTGCATTTTTCAAACAGACCTGCACGAGGGGCAAGAAGCAGATTTCCCTTAGGTCTCTGGATCTGTGCTCCAAGTCTCTGAGAAGTTACTTAAGCCTGAAGCTCTGTGGGCTTACTTTGATTTTGAGCTGATGTTTTTCTACTGAAAAAGCTTGGGACACTAAAGTGCAAAGCCAGAGTAACACAGTGGGATGGCTAATATGTTTCTATGATGCTGTCATTTCAGTGCTAGGGAAGGTGTTCCCCACCTAGCTGAAAGAATATGCCTTTTCTTCTATCTCCTGGTCCACTACAAAGGCAGGTGGCACTTGAGGGAATGACGAGCCCAGCTGTCTCAGTTGGGTCTTGGATCAGGCCGAATGGTCCTCTGGAGGTGCCTGTCCCTCGTTTTAACTAGAAAGGAGCTGAAATGGATAGATAGTTTGGGTAGTGTGCTATACCACGTGGAGTCTGTTGAATCAAATCACACCCCAGACTGTAAATTTTTCTCCAGGAGCATGTTGGTTAAGCTGTTGGTTTGTCCTTTAAATTGGGTTAGATGCTCCAGACATAGCCAAAATTATTAGAAGAGAAATAAACAAACCAAGCAGCTTATTTGGACTGCTAAAAGCTATTTTGGGTGATCTCAAAAGAGTATTAATATCATTAAAGCTGTACTGTTTCTCCTCCCACCCTCCTGTGTATGGATGCAGATAGACCATCAACAACAAGTGGGTTAATGATATGGATTTTAGGGCAGACTGGCTATGTCCACTTTAAATGGGCCTTTTCCTTTCCCTTCAGTAGATAATCACACCCCTATCTGAAACAGTTTAATGTAAAATTTTGAGGTAGACAAAGCCTTGCTGCAGCCATACAACTGTTAATTAACGAAATGGTGTGGCTGCACCATCACAGCTTCAGTGGTGATGACTCTGCCTTAGATGGGATGACAAGGTAGTGGATGAATGGTATCCACCTCAGCTGATTGTGTTTCTTGAAAGGACTTGGTGGCTCAAAATATATGTGAGTTTTATTCACTGAGCTCTTCAGACAATGCTGGGCTCTGGCATAGCTCAGGACTACAAAGCAGCATTGGTCAGCTTGTGTTTGGCTCCCTCCTGCTCTCTGAAATAGCCAGCACACCTGATTTTCTTGTAAGCAAATCTCTCTGCAAAGACAAGTGTGAAAATGGAAGCGTTGCCCGTCACTTCCACGCCCCATGCAATGCCTGTATCAAAGCAGGTTAGAAGCCCTGTCATTGACCGCCGGCACGGTAGATCAAGCTGCTGCCTGCGGGCAAGGTCGCTCTTTTAAGATGCTGTCAGGGCAGGCAGGTTGCAGGCAGGGTTGCAGGCAGGCGTGAGCGCACCCTACCCCTGCCCAGGGCGGGTGGTGGCTCTGAACTGGCAGAGCTGGGGCTCCCTGCAGAGGTGGGCTCCCTGCCCCACCAGCGTGGCTGAGGCAGCTCCCGGCCTGTCCCCAAGGGCTAGAGGCTTGGACTGGGTAAATTTGTGTCCCTCTGCAGCAGGCTGTGGTTTGTGCTGGACTGGGGCAGACTGGAAAGTGGCCCTTTGGGTCTCCTCTGCAAGGGCAAGGTGTTCAGAATCAGTGTTGGAAGTGACATGAATACCTGGCTGTGGTCAGGGGCTCTATCCAGGCCCTGAGCTTTAGTGGGTGACGTGGAGCTTGTCACCAGAGCCGTGGCTGACTGGAGTTAGCACAGCAGCTCTGCCTGAGGCTGCATGAAATGCAGGGTGCATACAAGAGCTTCAGCGCAGGAGACCACGGGAAGGTGCACCATGGTGACAGGAGGAGGCTGCCAGGTTGCCTGGCTTTCTCTAGTATTGTTTTTACACAAAGAATTTTTTTCCCCACTGGCTTTGCTGTAAATGGCTCAAGCGTTTTCCAGACTTTCAGAGAGACTTATAATGGGCCTCTCCCTGCGGACATGGTGTGCACAGTCTGGGGGTTTATGTCTTCTCTGTATGTTTGTTAAATTGTTTAATTGCTGTGCAAAGGCACCCTTCAATTGGTGTCTAGGGATAGTAAACTAACCTGACCAGAAAGTAATCTAGGACTCCTAGGTATCATTTCTGAACAATTAAAACCAATTTTGCTTCCCTTTAATTTCTAGGGTGTTTGTTTGTGTGTGCATGTAAGAGAGAAAACTAGTGAAAACTGTCAGGAAACAATGAGCAAAGTGTGCAAAATGTTTATCGAAAAAGAAAAAAGAGGGGAGAGGGTGAGGATCTCCTATGTTCAGCTTTTTTTATTTTGGCCTTTGGTAGATTTCAAATTCCTTATTTAATTAACAAAGTATTTGTCCGGATTATGGAGGTTATCCCATTTCAGATATTCAATTTCATGTAAGGATAATTTGGTCTTTGAATTGGACATATTTGAACATAGCGCTATGTACAGTGCAGCAATAGATATCTTTTTCTTCTTCTTCTTGGTAGCTCTTTTTTATTCATGGGCTAACCTAGACTTTCAAAAATGTTCACTGTTCTCTGAGTATTTGCTGAATTTGGCCAGGTCAGTGTGTAATCTTTTCCTCAGGTCACTCGGTGTACGTTACTCATAATCTGTGCTGCGTGATCTGTCAGCTGAGTCCCCATGTATCATCATCTTGGCTTGAACAGGATAAGCGAGCCTTTAAAGAAACAAAATAAACAGGCAGCAATGACGTTCTTGCATGAATTTTCAGATGAACCATTGTTTTTGGTGCAGCCTAGGAAACTTTGGTAATTTGCTTGTATAAAATGAAAAGGCCGATGTATAAAAGCATGTAATAATGGGATTTCAAAAGTGACAGTGAGGAGAATTTGCCTCCTGTATCTGTGAATCACTTTGGGGTTTTTCATTAGCTTTAGTCTACAGTTTACGAACTTTGAAAGTAGCTTCTGAAAGACATCCTTTGTGTTTATCATCATTCTAATGTGTTTTGATTACACACTGCATTAACCTCTACTTAAATCAAGCTTATTAATTGTGGTGAGAAAAGGTCATTAACATCTCCCAGACCAAATGCCGCATCCTCAGCTAATTATTACTAATTCATTAAAATGGTGTGACCTGTTTCCACTGGGATGTAGTCCAGTATGCAACTCTGAACTCCTTTTAGCTTTATAAAGCCAGCCTATCCTGAGCTGTTTTGAATTTAGAGGACATACAGATTTTTTTCTTTGTATAACCTTGCTTGAAATTTACCACATCTTACTCGCTAAATGACGAAGATGCTAAAAACCCCAAAACAAACAGAAAAAACTTTGTTACATTTTTCTCTGTTACCAGAATGCTTGTTTTCTTCCTTGTGATTTTAAATGCCCTTGGTATACAAAGGGATGCTCTGAATCTTCTGCAATAGCATGGGGTGGAGCAAAATTGCCAGATAAGCAGAACCGAATAGGCTGCTTAGAGCACTCGTGCTGCCCTTGACATCTTGGTCAGTGGGTAAATGAACACTTATTCCTGGGGAAGAAGAGGAGGTTCAGGTTCTCGTTCAGGTTAGGAGATTTTGGGCCTCTTGTGGAAGGTGGTGCTGGGGCATCCCCACCTGTTTCTCCCTCTGAGGACTGGGCCATTCTCTAAGTATAGATGATGTTAACCATTGCTTTTCACTTCCAAAGCCTCTTTGTTTCTTGCAGACACACCAGCTGGATCACTCTGCTCACTACTTGCGTCTTAAATTCCTGATTGAAAACCAGATGCAATTTTATGTACCAAAGCCAGAAGAGGATATCTATGAACTGGTAATGCTACCTATTGAATAAAATTAAATGTTACTTGGTAGGACGCTATTAATTAGTGTTTATCTGACATTTGTAATATGCAGAGTTATGCTTTTTAACTTGCAATTACAGTGCTTTGCAGACCATAGCAAACTGGCCTATAGTAAAGTAATCTCTCCAAACTTTTCATCTTGAGGAGAGAGTTAGTGTTTAGCTTATGTTTGTGCATGCATGTGTCTGTGTGGAAGAGAGAAGGAACAACCATAGGTAATGTGTGAAAGTCACTGTAACATACATTTAAGCTTAACTTCTCTTAAGATTGCCTTTTCCTGTTGTTCATATCATCCCTGGTGGTTTTGAAGACATAGTGTTAAGGCCTGAGTATTTCTTGTTTGGATCACTTTGCCTCATGTGTAAAGAGCGGGAGGGGAATGCACAAGTACTTTGTTTGTTTGTTGTTTGGCTGGCTGGGTTTTTTTTTCCTAAATGGGAAGGTAAATGTTGAAGTTACAAAGAGTTATGTATGAGAATATAGTCTCCTAATTGCTTCAGTTGGATGTTTTCATATCATTCATCTCAAAAGCAGACTTCAAAGGAATTTTGAAAAGAGAGATTAAAAAAAAAGACCAAACAGAATTAGTGTCATACTTTATGATTTTATACATGCACACTGTAAAGCTTTTTAAAGCCCTTTACATTGGTGGCTGATTTATTTATAAGAAGTAAAACTTTGCCAATTATGGATGCTTTTGTTCATTTAGAAAATAAGTTCTGGTGTTTGCCATTAACACCATCAACAACAAAAAAAGGCTTAAGAAAGTGCTAGCGAAGTACTAAGACTGGGAAGTGGAATACAGTTGTAAAAAAATAAAACTCAGAGGAAACAGGTTTTAGCTTTCATTGCCTGGCAGGACTTTGGGAAGTTGTCTTGAAAGCAGGTAGGATTCACGTAGTCATTAGTTATTGTTTATTCTGAAAAACTGAAGTTAAACCAAAACTTTACAATTGGTGCAGCTATGTACATGCTGAAAGATTATAATATAGAAAGGTGCTGCAGGGTTATATCTAATGTAGTAACATTAAAACAACACCCATTTGTATGTTTGCTTGTGTGTGTATGTGTTTGTTTCATGAGAAAATTTGAGTTACTTTATTTAAGTGTTTTATTAAATTATTCTGGTACAATATGATAAAACTAATGCCTCTGTTTTTGTAGTCTCCTGAATAGCTGTTTGTAATATTGTCTAATGTTGCTGTCACCTTGCTAGGGGTATCTGCCATCTACTAAAATGCTTTTACAGACATAACAATGCTGCAGAAAAGGTAAACATAAATTCTTAGGATGATATTCCTTTTCCTTGCAAAATTTATCAGAAGTATTTAAATAGGAAATGGAGATTAAATATCCATATTTAATTCCTCTCCAAAACTTTAATGGTGATGCTTTGTGCTCTGACATAGTCTTTCAAAAATTCACAAGCTCAGTTTATTATGTTTTGAAAATGCTACTAAGGGCTCAGGAGAGAGTATTTAGCATTAGGTGCTGTACCAGGCAGTTATACTTTTAAGCATCTTTTATTCTGAACTAAGTGTTGGCTGAAGCTTGGCATGCCCAACTTTTTCCTTTGGTAAGGTGGCACTTACAGATGGAAGCACAAGACCAGAGGCCTCCCCAAAAATCTTGCAGGTAGGATGAGGCTGGGGTGGAGGCATGAGGACTGCTGAAAAAGGTAACCCTGGGAAAGGGTGCTTGGACAGGACCAAAAGTGGTAGAGGAAAAAATGGCAAGGAAGAGAAAATCTTCAGACAACAATGTCCCCAAGGTGCTATGAGAAACATTGTGAGGAACTGGAGTGGCTCAAAGGGCAAACGCTGCTGCTGTCAGGAAGAAATCCCATCCCCAGGCACTCCCGTTGCCCAGTGAACTCCCTGGGATGCTCCTGGTATTGCTGTCAAACCCCTGCGTGCAGAGCCCAGGCCTTGCGCTGGGTCTGGAGAGGGAGCTCCCCATGAAAAATGATGAGAGGGCTGGAGCATGTCTCCTGTGAGGACAGGCTGAGAGAGTTGGGGTTGTTCAGCCTGGAGAAGAGAAGGCTCTGGGGAGACCTTATTGCGGCCTTTCAGTACTTAAAAGGGGTCTAAAAGAAAGATGGGGACAGATTTTTAGCAGGGCCTGTTGTGACAGGACAAGGGGTAACGATTTTAAACTAAAGAAGTCGAGATTCAGGCCAGACATGAGGAAGAAATTTTTTCCACTGAGGATGGTGAAACACTGGCACAAGTTGCCCAGAGAGGTGGTAGATGCCCCATCCCTGGCGACATTCCAGGCCAGGCTGGACGGGGCTCTGAGCAACCTGATCTAGTTGAAGATGTTCCTGCTCATTGCAGGGGGTTGGACTAGATGACCTTTGAACGTCCCTTCCAGCCCAAACTATTCTATGATTTTATGGCTGCACAGTGCCTGTGGTGCCAGCATCTTCATGGTGTGAGCCGCCATGGCCTAAATACACTGCCTGCCTCTGGTGTGGGGCACAAACGTGAGCGGCACCTCAGGGCTCATGTCTGACTGGCACTCTGGTTTGGGCAACTCAGCCGCAACCTGTGCTTCCCAGTTACTTGCCTCCCATTCAATAGAAGGGTTTTTTTTCTTGAAAACAGCATTTTGGGATGCAGGCAGAACATGTTTCCTGTATCCCTGTGAGAGCACATCAGCCATCCTCCTTGATTTTAGTCTTGCATACTCAGTTTAGATGACTGCAGGGATCAGACACAAGTTTTGTTCTGAAAATACTGCAGTTTTCACTCCTGTTTTCTTTCTCCTCATTTTCAAACCCTTGCTTAAATCTAGCTGAGATTTTTGTAAATGTCATTTGACTCTTTTTCAGGTTCTGAATTATTTGTTACTATATTTGAAAACTGCGTTTAAAAACTATTGTTAGTGTGGTATACTTATTTAGTTTTACATTTTATTTTACTATATTCCGTCATTTAAATGGCTATAGAACTGTTCTGTAATACCTAATATTTGCAATTAAACAGATATGTAAGTGCTGATATATGCAGGAGATAAAATGATGTTTTTATTAAAGAAACCTTTCACTAATGAGTTAGTCTTCTTTTTTTAAAGAAATGGTTTAAATACTTCAGTCCAAACACTGATGCCACTTAGTTTCAAACTGTTAATTATTTTGAATTGCTTTTTTACACACTCATACCAGCAGGTAAACAAAATTCATATTTACCTGCTGACTCTTATTCACCTGTGGGTATCATTTTTCCAAGAGACAAAAGGATGGTTTGTGCTAGCCTGTGCTACGAAAAAAAAACCAGCTTCAAACCTGTTCTGGGCCAGAGGTTTCCAGTCTGTCAAGGCTGTCTTACAAGAAATAAGTCAGGGCTGACTCCTAAAGATGTCAGCTCAGAGCCTCAAAATATCTAGTCCTGGTGACTTTGTCTGGAAAAGTGGGATTTCCGTGCCTCGCGTGGCATGAGGAGCCCTTTGTTCGGGTACAATAGTGAGCCACACAAGACAGAAGGAGAACCTAAGTGATTTAAAAGCACAAAATACGTGAGCTGTGGTGGAGTGGTGTAAGCCTGTGGGGGGCTTGCTTGGCTCCTGAAAGGCAGGGTGAACTGCTCCTGCTTCTGGGTTATTACCTAGGTGTGAATTTGTGCTGGTCTCCCAGGAAGGATGTTAATGACCATTTCAAAGACTTAGGGACTTTTCCCAGCGCAAATAAACATAAATGTGTTAAAGGTGAAATTTCATGCTCAGAGCAAACTGCATATCAAATCTGGTAGTCTTCTGATAATTAAGAAAGGCATTTAAGAAACAAAATAACTTCCTGTGATTTTAGTACTCTCAAATAATTGAATTCCTGTAGTGCCTTAATCAAAATAATATAAAAACATTAAGTGATGACCACCCATAAAATACAAAAACAGGAATAGAAGTTCTGTTTCTTGTGCACTCAAAATCATATTGACCAAGTGAAATAGATGTATCCTTGCTTTTATGATGATGGTAGTAAAACACTGCTTCCTCCTCTTTAATTGTGTGCTAACAGTAAAGCGTAGGGACACTACTAATATGTCTCACATATGCAGAGAAAAGCTGTTTGATAAATAAAGACCACAGTCTATTTCTTCCATGTGTAATTGAAAAAAAAATGTTCAAAATTGTTACAGTTGATGTGTCCTCCCACTGTAACATATTATATTTTTGTGGTTTTTTGTTTTGTTTTTCTCTTCAGCTGTACAAAGAAATAGAAATATGTCAGAAAATTACACAGCACATTCAAATAGAGAAGTCTGATACATCCTCTGATATTTACGGTGAGTTTCTCCTTGATTTTTTTTTTTACTTTTTTACTAAGTCAATCCTAGTGTGAGCAGGTTCTTGCTTGCTATGTATCAATATACCCAAAAGGCCTGTTGAACACAATAAGAAAAGCACATCTGATTCTCGTGCCATCTGCAGAAAGCTCACTCTCCTGCCCTGAAGCAGGAGGCATTTTATTTGTAGTGCACTGAACGCTGCCTTTCCCGGTGCTCGAGCTGTGGGATGTGGTTGTGCAGCTCTTTGACAAGAGCTATGGTGGCAGAAAGGACAAATGTTTCCTTGTTTTTGTAGTTTCTCAAAACACCACCTACAGAGGTGGTGCGACTGAACACTGGCGGAAAACAGCACCCTTTGCCGGTTGTCACATCGTGTAGGAATGCCTGTATCGCGGTGCTTGTGCGGCTTGTGAGGGGGCTGCTGTGGACTGGAAAGCCTTCCCCCTCCTTACTGCTTCCACCAAGCGTGATGGCAGGGATGCAGCTGGGAGCATCGCTGTGGGTGGGAGGCACCTCGAGGTCTGCGGCTGGGCAGCTGTCCCAGGAGAGGCTGTTTGGCCCCTTTCCCCACCTGCCGGGGGCACGCAAGGCAGGTCCCTGTCTCACCTCGTCATTCCGGAGGCTGGGGGAGCCTGGCCCTACTGCTCGCCCAGCCCTTGAGGATGCCTCACAGGCTGCTGGAGCCAGAATGTGATGTGTCGTACAGGTCTGTGCGTAAAACACAGGGCAGGGGAAGTATGTGTAATTTCAGCAAAATCTCTAATCTTTACATGGGGGTGGTCATATTTCTTAGCTTTCAAGTATTTCAAGTTACAGACCTCCAGCCTGGCAAGTTTACCCTTTCGTCTGGCAATTACAGTTCAATAGTATATTTTAAAGTTATTTATGCAACCTACCCTGCGGGAAGACAATCTGCATCTTTTTACTATTTATCTAAATATTCTTTTTTAATGACTAGAATAATTGTGAATCCCCAAACTGCTTATTATACAGCTGCAGGCCGTTTGAATATTGAGCTCTGCTACAAAGCAGTGGTACTGACTGTGGTTTGAATATTGAAGGCCTAAGAAAGAAATATTAACTAGCACAGCGATGATCCTGGGTTTGACAATTATGCTCTGCCTGAAGCCACTGCAAGAAAAGATGGAAAAAGATGGAAAAAATTCTTCATGGAAAGGGTTGTCAGGCATTGGAACAGGCTGCCCGGGGAGGTGGTGGAGACACCATCCCTGGAGGTGTTTAAAAGACGTTTAGATGAGGTTCTTAGGGACAGGGTTTAGTGCTAGAGTGAGGTTATGGTTGGACTCCATGATCCTGAGGATCTCTTCCAACTGAAACTATTCTATGATTCTAACAGTGAGGGGTATTGTGGCATTTCCTGTTTATTTCTTGTCCTTCTCTCTCTCTTTTTTTCTTTTTTTTTTTTTCTTTTAAGTGATAGATGGGAAAGACCGTGAAATGCACTGTTGTGGCCTGTGAAATTAGATCAGCTATGTGAGACATGGGCTGCATCTGTTCAGTGGCTCCAGCCCTGCAGGGAGTGAATGCTACTTTGACTCTAAATGGCAGCAGAATTTCCGTAGTCTGCGTGTGTCTTACAGAAACAGTACAATGCGTCCATACAGTGACAAGCATGTACTGAAATACATGTGTGTGTGGGATCACTGAAACCGATGTCTAGGGTCCTAAGGGACATTTTACTCTGATGATTACTTGTTTTTTCTGTGCAGCTTTGTTCAAGCCTTCTCATACTTCCCACCTGTTTAAAAAACATACGTCCAAATTCCCTGTGCCTGGATTCCTTCAAAAGAACTAGAAAAGTCTTCATTTTGAAAATAAATGAGATTATGAGAATCATTAGTGACATTACCTGTTGCTGTTGCTAGCATCCCAGCTATAGCAATAATAAGACTTGTAAATCACCTTGAATTTTCACAAGCAGCTATTCATTAATCCCAACAATGTAGACATAGTGCTGTTATCTCCATTTAACAGACATGGTATCAAAGGTAGGGAGGTGAAATGCTTTAACTGATGGTGCAATTAAGACAGGCCAGTTCAGCTCACTAGCTTGACAGGATGATAATAAGAGGAGTTAATAGCTGTCTGCTGGCTTTGCAAGCTCTTTTGGGCCAAGTATGGGATCCTGGTGCCAGGGATGAGGTGTTAGGAGGCCCTTGGAGCAGCTTCGCCATCGTGCCTGAGTTCCAGTGACATAAAGAGGATGGAGCTGCATGTTTCAGGGAAAGCTCACCTGGGAACATTTTGCAGTGTTTCTACTCCCACCAGTGTGCCTGTGGTAAGAGACACTCCTGGACTGTCTGGCCAGCGCGGTGGACCTTCCCAGCATTAGGTCTGTCAATGTGATGCTGTCGGTGATGTCTGGCCACATACATTCTTGCTTTATCACTGATACCAGCCTCTTTGCGAAGGTTGCGTGGGCAGAAATCAGGGCACACCAGCAGTAACGACCTATTGCTTCCAGCTCTGTCATGTTCTGGGAACGTGCTGGTATTTTTGTTAGCAACTCTCTATCACAGGGGGCTGTGGTAATTTTATGGAGGTGGATTTGTTCAGGTGTTGTGCCAGTTCGGTGAGGCCATGTGCACTCATAAATGCAGACTTCTGTTCTCCTGTCATCAAAACTTTGCAGTGAAGAAAAGGCTCTGTCTGGGTCACCACCCATCTCTTCACACCTGTATTTCAGAGTCCAGGCACAGTTTGATAATAATCTTTTTGGCAGTGATGCCAGCTTATGCAATCGCTGTCGCTTCCACCCACTCCTGCCCTCCCTCTCATGCGATGCTAGTACACGTGTTTGTGTGGAACACCTGCAGAATTTAGCCAGATGGAAACTGTACATTTGTACTATACACGTGTATATACAAACTGCATGTACATACATATACACTCACACTTCACTGAGGTATTTCTCATCTGGGTGAGTTCCTTGCTCTGCTTCACTGCAGGGCAGTGAAAGCGCTGGCACTGGCACTGCAGTGGGACAGGCATGATGCTGCTTCAAATTGTTTATGAGATCCACACACGTTCACAACTATGGAAATAAAACCGTTTATTTATGTTTGGGGTATGGTCACATACCCTGTCTGCAGAGAGGTTAAGTGTATTTGTGAGATGACCAGTTCGAGGTTGTTGCCAGTTGCCCATCTCTCATCTCTTAAAGCTGATGACAATGTATAATTGGTCCTTACACCTGTTCTGCTGGCAATTATTGCTTAGGTTTTATGAGTTTGTTTTTTTGACTGAAAGATAATTAAAAAGCAACTGCATAGGCACTTAGCCCAGACAGGTTGGAGGAGGCAGAGATCTTCTCACAGAGGAGAATGGGAGCATGGGACTGCTTGGGTGTGCTAATCTCTTCACAGTTAGCCACAGGGAGAACTTGAGATGCAACTCAGCCTTGTTTTAACTGTATGGTAGTTGGCTGCAAAGCAGCATTTTGGTTGCAAAAGGGTGATGGTATTAGGAACTAATGATTTGTGCTGACTCAGACCGCAGTCTTGGGCATGTTCCACTGTGCTTCTGGTTAAGGGTTTTCCAGGTAGGGTTTGTGGTGATGACAACCAATAACTACTATATTTTACAACTGCTCTTTTGTTTAGTTGAGAGTTTTCTCTCTGCCAAAGTTGGTGTGTTGAATGAACTTCACAAATTTCATCTTATTCAGGCTGAGGAGCTCACATATGGATTCTAAGTAGCTCAGTAAGTCATGAAGGGCCCTATGCTCCTCGCTTACTGCCACTTTCTTCCCTTTCTTTTTTTTTTTTTTTTAATGATGGATGAAAAAATAACTTCTCATCCATAAGAATCAACTCAAAGGGAGTCCTAAAGTCAAAATAGGCCCCTGCACATCTGCTTCCTCTTGGCTGGTGGCTGATTCCATGTCAAAAAAGTGTCCCCCCAAGAGGTTTGTAAATGTTTTTCTAGTTGGGAAAAGAGAGAGCAAATGGTTGCCTACACCCATTTAGGGAGTAATGATGTTTCAGAAAGGCAAATGTTCTGCTCAACAGTAAATAAACAAACCCTGTTTAACCAACCACATTGTATTTCCTTTACACATTGTTATCTTACACAGTGTCAAACACAAATGGCAAGAAAATCACCAAAACCAGACCTAATGATACCATTTGCACTGTTTAAATTAAGGCTGTGTCAGTACTTCCACTGTAAAGATATTCTGTGGGCCTTGTAATGCAACTATGAAGTGTGCTCTGAGCTGAGACTTGGCAAATAACAAGTTGTGCCAGGAGCAGCTGAGAAAAGAAAGGGGAAAAGGGAAAGTAGCGTTTTTACAAACTCATCCAGTTCAGGAATTTCAAAAAATAAAAGTTGCCATTGTGCTTTAGCAAGAGCTGTTAAGGCTTGTCTGAGTTCAGGATGGCATGTCAGCCAGAGGTCTCTGTTTCCTGGCTTTTGTCTGTGGGTTTGGGTCACAAACCACAGCTCTGTGCAGCTTCTGTCTGCACCAAAGCTTCTTGAAGTGACCTTTTGTGGCAAGAGGAATGGAAGTCTGTTCCAACATTTTGCAGCTGTGGTATCCTCAAATAAAGCTGTAGATGATTTATGTATAAACTTAGAAATTCAGTTCAGGTGTTTGTTAAAGCCACTTTCATTTTTTAACTTTGCCTTTGCGTTTATAAAGGTGCATGGGAAAGGAGAAGGGAGGAATTCCATACTGCTCACTGCAGGGACAGCACAGGCTTACCTGTAGTACACGTGGCTGTTAGGACACACTGGAAGTGGTTGGCTTCTTCTAACCATCTCACTGGGTATCTCCCTAGGTTTCTCTCTGTCCTCTGTGGAAGAAGAAGGGATTCGTCGGCTGTATGTGAATGGCGTCAAAGAGACAGGCCTAGCTTTCAAGAAAGGTAAAAGACTTTTTAAAGTGCTCTTCTTATTGTTTGTTTAATCTTGGTAGAGACCATGAGCTTGTCGGGTTGAGAGCTTTACAAACTCACCAAACCAGGGTCCTAGTCCAAAAAAGAGCATGGTCTTTAGGGAAGAACCTGAGGTACTGAATACGTGGGTGTTCTGCTCTTGGGATCAGCTATGCTATATAGTCAACCTCTTTAAATTTTGATTTGCTATATATGTAGCAGGGTCAGCGTGTCCCTTGCAGCTAGAAAGAGGAACAGGGGCCTTCTCAAATCAGTCACTGCAAGATAAACGGGTCCAGGAGAAGTCATCACAATGTGCTCTGTGGCTGGGATTACTGCCTCTAGTTTTGCTTCCAGCCTTGCAGGAAGCATGAGAGCACTTGGACCAGAAACCAGCAGAGATAACTGGGCTGCTGGGCTCAGCCAAGGGCAGAGCAGGAGATGGTTTAACTGCAGCTTGCCCAGGCTGAGGTCAACCCTGACACTGCCCTTGCTGCTTTTCCCAGCTGTTGCCCTTTCCAATGTGCTGGCACTGCTGCTCACACAGGCACATGATGGGCTGGTCAGGGAGCTGGGCAGCTGAAACCTAACAGAATTTTAAAGTCTAACATGGGGAGCATGAAGAGTGACAAGACTCTCATCTTGTCATAACCTGTCAGTGTATGCAGAATTTTATTGGTGAGTGGTTACATGGTCATGCAGAGCTTATTCGGCTGTTGCCAAAAGAAATGGGGGCTGGCGTCCCCAAAACTGCTCCAGCCCTTTGCCTTGTGCTGACTCTGGCACTCTTAGGTGAGCTGATTCGGCTCATCGTCTTGATAGAAAACTACCGTGGCAGAAATGTATGGCTGGTTTTCTGACCCGCTAGCAAATGGAGTTGACTTGTGTTGCAGTGAAGCAAGTGGCAGAAGTGGCACGGTGGAGGGGCAGAACTGTGCAGAGCAGAAACTGGGAAGGAAGAAACAGAGGGCAGAGGAGGGGGAACAGTTCTGGCTGCGGGGAGCCTGGTGTTTTGCTCACCTGTAACCTCGAACCCTAACTTAAGAAAAAACCCATAAGGTGGTTCTGGAGGCTGCTGCATATATTTATTGGGCTTGAAAAGACCATCCTTCTCTTCTTATCCCACCTCAGCCCCATATTATTCCCTGACAGAGAGGATGGGGTTTCTACTAAAAGCCCTGAACGGGGGCTGCTTTCTGCCAGCGTGCCACAGAGAAATAAAATTCTGCAGGCTTCTTGTGGGGTGTCAAGAGAATATTGGTGGGGGTGGGCTACAGCAGAGTTTCCTTATTTTGCTTTTAGAAAATGACTGAGCGACAGTTTTAATGAATGCATGAACACAGACTGCCTCCTGTGGGGCTGCAATGCTAAAGCACGCTTCCAGTGATATATTTCTCTTCATAATTGAGATTAAAAGCCATTTGTGTATGAAGTGTATTTAGCAGGATATTATGACAAGATACCCATAGTTACCAGGAAGCAGGGAAGAAAACCTTTCCTCCCATTATTTACATTCATGTTTGCATTTAACTACACTTCTTATAGTAAGTCTAACCAGAAGATCTACAGTATTTCATTGTCAATCTTTTATCCAATTATAAAACTTCATTTTTTTTCCTAATAATTTTTATTGTTATATTTTTATTCTTTTCTGTTCGTCCACATTAACTAGACCACTCTTCAAATTTGAGGCACATGATTGTACTGAGATAGACATGGTGCTTCATTCCCAAATGATTCAAAACAAGGATTACAAAGACTAAATGGAGCCCCAGATGTGATATTTATGGTTACAGGCATATTAATGTGTTGCTATTTTGACATGGCATCACTAAGTAGAATAAATGAAATAATGTGAAATGCTTGATTTGCTTTGTCTTGTCCTTGTTTCAAATATGATTTTATGGTCCATTTACTTTGTAGCTATTCTATCTAGTTCATTTTATTCTCTCTGAAACTGCATGCCACACTGTAGTTTCTGGGCGCAATTACATGAATTTAGGAAGATCTCAGTTTTCCTAAAGACGACTGAAGCTCTCTAGCCTCCTCCCTTCTGCATTTCTTTCTTGAATGTGGGTAGGTAATCTCTTTTCTGGAGGGTGCAGCTGAGCTCTGCTCGCAACTCAGGCTCATCGAGTCAGGCCTTTCACCCAGGCTTAAGTGTGGCAAGACTCATCCTCTGCATGACCGCCCAGCCAGAGGAGTGCACAACAGTGAGGCAGGTCACTCCCACAGAGGGAAACAGCTCTTTTGACATGGGAAATTCCAGCTTTCACCCCTATAAATGCCAGGAGGGTGGCTGGGATGCCACAGTGGTCTCATTGGTGGGCTGATGGCCATTGCAGAGTATGCTTTCCCACCAGCTGTGCCCAGCAGGCCAGCCCTTGGGGGGATGCTTGCAGAGGACCACCAGCATCATCCGCAAGTGCAGAAAAAGCCCCTGACAATCAGGGCTGTCAGCACTGGTGTGCCCTGGTGCGCTGCTGCCTGTCTGACCCTAAAGGTTATTTGGGACTAAACCCTGGCCCATCTTGCTGTTGTCAGTCAGAGAGCCAAGGGGAACGTCAGGTTTCCTGCAGCATCTCAGAGGGCTGCACGTCCTCTGTCAGCATCTCTGTGTCACCCCTGAAGCAAGCAGGAGTCAGCTGTTTCCTCTGCAGATCCCCTTTTCCCTTGGGCGCTGCTGCTATAAATAGCTTCTGAAATCAGATTTTAAAAAAAGCATGACTAACTTACCAAGCGCCAAAATTCGCCTTTTGAAGATCTACATGCATTGACATCAGTTCAGACAGGGCCAGAGAGGAGGGCCACAGATCTGAAGTCCTACACCATATGCCCCGGCTGAGTGGGAAACGTTTTCTCTCCTCCTAGGGGTTTGGGTAGATGACCACTTCCAATAAAAGCCTTCACTTGTATGGAAAATTAAAAGCAAGAATCAGCCCTGCCCAGTTATGCCACCCTTTCCCTGTCCTGTGTGCAGTACCTCAGAAGTCTGACATTGTCCTTCAGTATATATTTATTTATGAGCAATATGTCATGCAGGGTGGTGAGCTGTACAGCAGCTGTTCCTTTGCAGAGTGATGTGGAGAAAAGGAATATTTGCTGCTGGTACATCATGAGGTACTTCCTGGGCACTGCACTCTTAGGGATGGCACTGGAGTACCAGTCTGACAACAGAAGTCCATCAAATTTCAGTGTCATTTGCAGTCATAAATGTTTACTTTATGTCTAGACATGACACTGTCTGGCACTTCATAAATACCAAGCTAAGCTCCTTGATGTCTGTGTGTAACAGAAACACCACTGTGCAAGTCTTACCCGTTCCTGTCTGTGTTGCAGGCCTGAAAGCTGGCGATGAAATTGTGGAGATTAACAAGAAAGCTGCTGAGGACCTGGACTCAGCTTCGCTGAAAGATGCCCTTGTTCAGTCTTCACTGTGTCTTACCGTGCGCACCTATCCGGAGATAGAGGAAGGGCAGAAACTAATGCAGCCACCACCACGTCGCTTGGAAAACCCATCTGACTTGAGTGACAGCACACTGGCATTTGCTGGGAGTAACCAAGGTATTGTGTTCAATGTAGGAGTTACCAAGAGGAGAATTCACACTTAGAATATGCTGGTGTATTGCCATTGATACTTGCATGTAACTTTTATGGTGGAAGTAAGAGGAATTACAAGGCCTGTGCGCACGGTTAGGCTGTGAAACGTGTCATCGCCAAACGCATGTCACATCATCTGGCTATGCCTACAGTGAATCACAGAACTATTTGCTCCCTTCTGGGCTGTTCAGGAGGTGCTTCTACCTCTGGGTTTGCCCACAGGATAAACTTACAGCAGGGAGGGGAGAGGGGATAAGCATTCACCCACTTGGGTTAGCCAGGAGCGGAGGAGTCCTATGTGTTTGATGAGATGCGTAAATAATTCACAAGGTCAGTTCAAAACACCTAAAGGTAGAGATTGACCTTACAGCCAAATATATCTAACTGGTCCCACAGCTCACTGCAGTGGGAAGGAGCATTCCTGCCCACCATGCTGAGAGCTGAACTGGCAGAAAATTAATCCCTAGCAAATGGGAATTGTTAGCCACTAGTTTAGCATCCTGAACCAGCTGAGGACAAGCACGTCTTCTGGGATAAGATAAATGGCTGCAGAAGAGCAGGACCACCTCATTGGCAGCTGGTAGCCACTGCCTCTGTAAGACAGCAGTGCTGGGAATTGCACTGGTGTAGCAGGAAAGCTCCTGCACTGTGTCTTCTCTTACTTGGCTGCTTAGTCATGTCTTACTTGCAGGCTTCTAAGTGTCCCCTGTACTGAAAACCAGAAGAGGATACTGTTTGTACCTGCTTCACTTAGTTTTTTAGAATAACTTAAAGGACATGAAAAAGGAATGGAATGGCCAAACAGAAGTAGTTCCTAGATAATCAAAACTATTTCGGACTGAGCTAAATTTTGACTTCCAGTCAAAAGTGAACAGTGTCTGAATATGTCAAAATACTTTGTTTTCTGCCCAAAGGTTTCAGAAAGGTCAAAATAACTGTTTTGACAACAACAAAATGGTTTTGATTTGGGCATTTGGAATAAAAAGCAGTGGAAGGGGAGCTCTTAGTGCACTTCACTGGGGTTGAAGTCAGCCTCCTCCCAGAACGTGTCTGTCTGATTGCTGCCCTCACTCGGTGTAGGGACTCCTGGGATGAATCTGGGTGCACAGTGGAGCTCACCCAAGAGCAGTGTGAGTGCATTAGCGTGATGCTGAGCTGGAGCAAATGAGCCACAGTGAAAGACAGTTTGCTTGGGCTCAGGACCAAGCTGACTCATCTCTGCCTGCAAAGGGTCAGGGAGGTACAGCCTGCCTTTCAACATTTCTGGATGCTGCTCTGGTTTTGCTTAAAATGTTTCCTGAAAGTGATCTAGCAAAAATGTTCAGGTGACAGGAACAGGTAGCAGGGAAGGGGAAAGCTGGACCCCAGTCTGACTTTGGGGAGTGTGATATTCATAGCAAGTGGAATAACATGAATGCTTAAAAACAGTTTATTGCAAATACCTCTGAGGGGACTGATAAAAGAAACCTCATGTAAGATATGGGATAATCCCCCAAAGGCAGTTAAAATTAAACATTTTCAGAAGGAGATTTTACCATTTTTATTTTCATTGAACTTTTCCCTGTTAGGCTTTTATGCTGAAAAGTCGAGCTCATGTTGCACATTTTTATAGCTGGCCACAAGATGCCCCCATTTCCTGCTGAACACCAGCTCTTCGAAGGCTTCATTCTTTTGTACTTGGGCTTTTTCACTGAAACCCTGAGTGCTGAGTCCTCATACCCCAGCTTTTCACTGGAGTGAGTGTCTGCCCTGGGTACATGTAATTGGGAAATGGGACTTTTGTATTTATACAACATAGTGATTTCTAGGGCAGGTCAATCAAATTTTGTAACACAGGGTCTCAACAAGCAATTTCTTTGCCAATGTCAGTTCTCTGTGTCGTTATTTTGATGGTTTTTGAGGGGTCCTTTTCCTTGCTGAGGGTGAAATAGTGCACGGTTTGCAAATGTGGCTGAAGAGCCTAGCATTTGCCTTTTAACATTGTCCAGTAATAACACCATGTGAAATGAAGACATAAGATGTGGCTGATTGACATGTCATGGCACAATCAGACCTCCCACCTCTGCCGCTTTGTAGACACAACTTCCTTTGTGCTGCTCCCAACTCGAGTCATGTCTGTGCTCCTTTGTAAGCTTCTCCTGAGCTGGGTTTTTGTGCTTATCGCAGCGGTGTGGAACGGCTGCTTGTTTTTCCATGTCCTGTGGTGAGCATGTGAACTGTCTGGTGGGCCAAAGCCCCTCCTTCTTAAATAGCTCCCCAGGACTGGGGCTAAGCTTCGGGGCTTCCTTTTCCCATCAGATTTCTCCTGGTACAGCTGCCCATGACTTTTGATGGGTTGTAGGCAGATCCTTCGCTCTTTGTTTCACATGACAGGTGACACAGGAGCTCGAGCTCTCTTGACACCCACTTTCCTTCAAAACACAGCAAACTTTGAGCTGGGAATCGCCTTCATTCCTCCTCAAAGAGGGAAGATTACTTCTTTAATCAACAGAAGCAACACAACAACGCATCAGCAGATGTGCAGGTGTCTGGCAGCTTCTGAAAGCGCCTGTAGTTGCCATATGAAATATGCCTCTGAAGAATGACGCTAAGACAGTGTTTCAAGCTAAACAATGCTGATGCGCTAATTTGGGATGATTTAGCCTGAGGTGGGAGTGAAATCAAGGATCTGCACCCAAGTGTGTGATTGGAAGGCAGGTGTTTTGATCTTCCCCATCAATTTATCTCTGTCTAGGTGTTTGTAAAACATGATGTTTTACTGAAGCCTTTCTTCTTCTGTCCCTGTGCTTTTTCAGGTATTTGTTACCTAAATGAGATCCACGAGAAATTTTTAAAAGGGATACGTGCATTTATTTGGGAGATTGTGGCTGTATCTTAGATTTTTGGTCTTGGCTCTGCAGCTTCTTGTAGAGAGCAGTCAAGTATGAAATACTCACTGACCCATTTATTTGTGTCCTTGTTGATTACTGGCAGTTTGGCTCGCTAGGCAAATCAGCTCAGTGATTTCTGTTATACGCTTTATTTATAGCATGCGGATTTTTTTCTTCGGTCCTGCAGTAGTGTAGCCCCCCTTTCAGCAGGGGGGTGAAACATGACTGGGCCAGAATGCCAGCAGGTATAAATCACCTGTAGGCACATCCATTCTCCAGCAATTCAGAGTCTGGTTGACTGATCATGCTGATGTCCCATCATTATTTTCTTCACTGGCAATTCTTCATTGGCTATGAAGACAGCAGAGGGTCGAGTTTTTGTGTGAGGCAGATTATGTTGTGTGTTTTCAACACAAAGATGCTGCGTAGCTTTCCTAATGCCTTATTACTCAGTGGGAGGTCTTCTAGGAGCAAAGCAGAGGCTGTGTTTCTGGGAGTCGACCTCCCTGAAGTGACTGCCCGTGCTCATGTTCAATACCTCTCTTTACAGCTGTTTCATTATCTGGAACTACCTTGTATATGCTGAGGTTGGGGCTAGAGCTGCAAATCAGCTCTTTGGCAGCGGTTACTTCATTGTGTTTCCTTAACAGGTTATTCTTGAAATGACCTTGGATTTTATGTCCCTAATTGACGTGCAAAATATCATCTTAGGTATGATAGATACCTTCCCCTAGGAATCTGCGCTGCATCAAGCTTGCAGAGCCACAAGTTTTGTTCCTTTCATCTAGGATTGTTTTTGCTGGCTTTCAGTCTTCTCTCCTGCTAATGCAGCCTGCATAAATCTGGTTGAGAAAGACTAGCTCTCATTCTGTCTGGAGCTCTGCAGCATGTTTTCCTTGTCTCTCCCCACAAGAAGCATTTTGTCTCCCCAACCCGGTCTACTCAGTCCAAGGAATAAGAGCTTGAAAGGTGAAAATGCAGCCTCACGTCTCCCCAGAATCATAAAGGAGATATTTTGTTATTAGAAAGGGATTTGGGAATGGAAGTGGGGAGCAGTATCCATATTTTTTTGTGGTCTCTCCACAATCCACCACCTTTTTTTACTCAGGGATAGAGTTTCCAAGGTTTAGGCTTTGCGTGCTCCTGTATTTTGGAAACCTCTACCATGAGGGATAACTCAGCAGGGATAACTGAGAGCCATATAAATCACCATGCAGAATGTATAAATGATAAAAAAGAAAGTACACCCCTGTTTTGAATGGGTATATTAATATTTTAGATGTAAAGCAGGTAGGTATTTTTAAGGAGTCTATTATTTTGTCATTCAGAAAGCAGGAAGACCAGAGGCTGAAGTTAACACACACTATAAAGGCTATGGTATAAAACCGAAACAAACTTGCACTATAAGAATGGCCATTATTTTTCATTCCATCCTCGTCCTGTCACAGGTCCCCTTAGGCGAAGTAATTTGGATTTCAGAACAAGCTGAGGCTAACAGTAACCTTAATTTCTTTAGGGTTATTTTAGGGGCAGATGACTTAATTTCATACCTTTTGCAGCATTTAAAAAAAATATTGTTATCATTCAGTGCTTGATTTAACAGTTCCAGAGGCATTTACTGCAGCAGCAATCTGAGGGTCTTGCATGTAATTAATTAGAGACACGCAGAACTGTCGTTCATGAGATCTATTTTCTAAGAGCTTGAAAGTCAAGGCTCAGGGATTGTTGCTTCAGTCAGAGCTGCATTCAGAGGTCTCATTGCTCCTGGCTTTTCTAAAGACTGCCTGCTCTGCTGTTGAAATAAGCAGCGTGGCCATTAACACGTGAGTTTTGTCACTGCGGCTTTGAGATCCTCACCCTTCCCATTTTGGCTGCAGTAACCGTACCTGCTCCTTTACTCTCTCGGATTTCTGATCTTCCCATTCTGGCGGTGTTGCCGCTCCCCCTGCTGGCTCCGCAGCCCCAGCACGGCACTTGCAGAAGAAAAGGTTGTTTTCATCTGATCCCAAGGTCCCCGGTTCCCAAGGTCTGTGAGCACAAGCTTCATTTTTACGTCTACAAAAACTCCCGTTTATTCCAAAGGGGTTACTCAAGCATATTACAGGTGCTTGACCAACCTCCTGAGCCGGGGAGGGTGAAAAGTGGCCGCAGTGCAGTTGGTACAGGGAAGGTTTCATTGAATCTGTGTTTTTCCCTAGAAAAGTGAATGAATTGAATGCCATTCAGCATAGATTTTTCTATATTTATGCAATTTATTACCTAGTTGAAATGGAAAGGGAAGCAATAGAGTTCTTTCAAAAGGAAAGGAGATTTATGGGGCTTGTTTTGCAGCTCTCTGGGAAAGGCAGAATTCCCCAGTTCGTTCCTGTGCTGTTCTTTGGTTGTGCAGTTGACTGTAACTGGGATAGTTGTAGCTGGGTTTTACAGGTCTTTGGAGAGGTTATCAACTCTGTGGGTCTTCCCAGTGGGACAGAATACCCCAGTGTAGAAATGATGTTTTCTTCTTTTGTATTTCAAAGCTAACCAGAATTCTTCTGAAACGGGAAAAAAAATGCATACTTACCTTTTTGATTGCAGATTTATAGGTGGAATTTTGTGTCAAACAAAAATATAATCTGTGATATAATTCCCTAACAATTTGTATTAAAATTGTTTCATTTAGGACAGATTCTCTTTTGGAAGGTGCTCTGTCATAACAGGGGCATTCGCCAGCAGCCTTTAGAAATTACACTTTCTGTTTCGGGAAGCTGCTGTTAGACAGTCCAAATCAGTGACACCCTTTTCTTTTAAGACAAGATCAAACACAAACTGCTGGAAGCCCTTGGCCACAGAAGCCTCCGCAACCCTTCTCACAGGGATTCAGCCGGGATAGTCACGTTCTGCCTGGTCCCTGTTTCTTCAGTGGTTTTCTCGGGTGGGGATCACTCCTTATTTCCCTCTCATGTGGAATTATTAAGCAGAGTGAATAAGCAATCGCTGAGTTTGACTTCCAGTATCACTGAGTTTTATGGGTGAAAGGATGGAGGAGCATGACGCAACTTTTGCAGGGAGCGAGTGGTGGCAAGTGGGCAGGGACAGACATGGGGCTGAGCTCCTCAGTCCCTGAAACTTGCTGGCTGGCTGCAGCAGTCCCATAGCTCACATGGCAAGGTGTTGTGTGTGGCGCTGATATGTGTAAAGCAACCTGCTTAGCAGACTAAGGCACCTTAAAGTTATAAACAAAGCTTTGGACCTTCTAGAGAGTGTCCAGAAGAGAGCTATAAAGTTGGTGAAGGGTTTGGAGGGGAAGCCGTATGACGAGCAGCTAAAGTCACTTGGTTTGTTCAGCCTGGAGAAGTGGAGACTGAGGGGAGACCTCATGGCGGCTACAGCTTCCTCACAAGGGGAGGAGGAGGGGCAGGGGCTGAGCTCTTCTCTCTGGTGACCAGTGACAGAACCCGAGGGAATGGCAGGAAGATGTGCCAGGGGAGGTTTAGTTTGGACATGAGGAAAAGGTTCTTCCCCCAGAGGGTGGTGGAGCACTGGAACAGGCTCCCCAGGGAGGTGTCACGGCCCCAAGCCTGACAGTGTTCAAGAAGAGACTGGACAACGCCCTCAGACACATGGTGTGAACTGTGGGGTTGTCATATGCAGGGGCAGGAGTTGGACTCGATGATCCTTGTGGGTCCCTTCCAACTCAGGACGTTCTGTGATTCTATGGTTATGATCCTTTTGTTGCTTCTGCCCCACAGCATGAAACACACTGGCAGATGGCTGCCCTTGCCAGCACCTCCCTGTTGCTGCCGCTGGGAGGACTAAATTCAGTATTGCTAAATTCGTTATTGCCCATTCCACATACTTTGGAGTAGAGCATCGAGATGCAGTGTTTCCCGATCTATATGCTGCTTTTTGTGTTAGTAGGGTGTGCACTTCTGAGCTTTGCACCACAGCTGACAGCGCTCGGCTGAGAATATTTATTTCTACTGCATTAAAAAAAAAATAATCTGGCACCAAGAAGCACCAAGAGCAGCACCAAATATCATGGAAGTCTCATTAAAATCTCAAGCGACAATAACCCTACAAATTGAAAGCAGCAGCTGCGGAAAATTTTATCCAAGCATTGGCATGGTGCTTAAGCTTTACGTGATTCTCCAGGCCTTTAAGCCCCAGCACCTTTGCTTCAGTGATATAGGACCTCTTTTTATTTTGTTAGTTCTAGCCATATGTAGGAGTTATTTAATGGGCATTACTCATAATGTCACGGATATTACGCTGCTGAGGCAACTTGGGAGCTTGCGTGACCTCCACCTGTGCTGGTGGCCGCATGGATTTGTCACCCTTTTCCAGCTGCTGTTTGGATTTCCCTTTCTAATTCCTTAAGGTCAAATGAAGCCCATGCATTCTTGTCCCCAGCACATGGTAGTGGTTGGGCAGCGTTCAGGTGCTGAGGAAGGAAATGAGCACATTGTCCTCAGAGCTCCTTGCAGAGCTAAACACAGATTTACAAGGCAAAAATAAAGTGATGTAATGAACCTGACAGAAATGGGATGGTAACTGGAAGGTATTAAAAGGCAGGAACGTGCAGTGTTATTGAACTGATTGCCTGCCTTTAACAACCAGCAGATAAACCTGCTGAAGTTGACATTGGCTTTGGCAGCTTAAGACATTAGAAATACCCTGAGCACATGTGCTGTGTGACTGCTCATTAAGGCGTAAGTGAAAGATTGCTGTCTGCTGGGTAAAAGTGTTTATACTGCAGGAAACAGATTAAGTGGCGTTTTAATATACAGGAAAAGAAAAAGTAGTAGCTTAAAAGCAAAAATGAAAACCCCCAAAGAAACATTATTTGCCTTGGCTTAGGGTGAGAAACAGCTGTATGATGTATTTCACACAGCTTATAATAGGAAATTAATTGCAGTGAAAAAACACAGACTGCCCAAAACAAATTGACACATAGCACATTTTTTCTCTTAATTTTTAATGGCTAGCTTAAGGGTTTTAAGAATTTTTTCACAAATAATTAGAAAGATAGAAAGCTGATAGCCCAAGTTGATAAGATCTGGGCTAGGCTCAGAAAACCTAAATTCTTACAGAAAAAGCACTTCTTCAAATAGTTTTTATGTTACCAAACAACCCCTACAGGCACATCTTTTTAAAAGGTAAACTCTGTCGTTTCAGAAGAGATGCATGTCTTCCAGAAGCTCAGCTATGAACTACCTTTTAATGTTCTCCTAATTTCATCTGATATCCAATTTAGCTCCATGCCAGTATGCAGAATATGTTCTGAATTTATTTTCAGATTTCTGAACTCAAATTTTTCCCAATTATTTCCAGACTCAACAAAGTGGAAATCCTGTATAGTCATGCAAATTGGTTTTGGTAATGGTGGTTGAAAGCCTGCAAGAACAGCAACTGCATGTTGGGTACTGAGGAACCCAGATTTCGATCTCTGCCCTCAGTCTTGATGTAGGGAACCTTGCTTAGTATGTGTTTGCAAACCAACATTTTGTGTTAACACAAAACTCCTTGAAAGAAAAGCAGTGGCTTTCCAATTGCAGCAAAGGGGCAGCAGAATTTTTCTTATTCATTTAGGAAACACATTTCTTAGAGACTATCATTTCTATACCATGAACTATATTTCATTCCAGTATAAATATAAAAAAATATGCTACATGTGTGTAATCAGTGTTTGTTTTTCCAAAATATCTTAATTTTAAAGCAGCTTGCCATTTTATCTGAATTAGAAAGGCCATCCATGCATTATAGCCTTTTTGGCCAAACCACACAGTGTTGAACTGAAATACATCAGTATAACAGATGTGTGTTATCATCACTGTGGCCTTTTTACTCACAGCATTGCTATCCAGATAAATGTTCCTTATAGACAAAAATACGTGACTTACCTAAATTGAAATGTCTAGTTGAAAAATGGCAAGTAACAAGAGAGTCAGCACGGGACCAACACAGAAGTGGTGCTGCATCTGATGTGCTTAATCACCCTTAATGTTTGTGAAATGTCCATGTTTCAACCTAGTAGTGCATAGGAGGGGATGGCTGCTGGACTACCAGGTGCCGACATGATAGCGTGTTGTTGGGCTACTTCTATTTGTAGGGCTAGCAAAAAAAAACCCAAACAAAACAAACATCAGTTTGCAAAAAATTCTGTTCTGCTACTGAAAAATGTCAGTTTTCCACCAAAATGTTTAAAGGCTATGTGTTAACAATACAACCAAAAAATATATTAATGTAGTCTGTTGAGTCTTGGGGTTTAAAAAGCAGGGATTTTCTGTGTTGAGGCATCCATTGAACTTTGATGAGGTTTTTCTGCATTACCTGAAGAATAAATGTAAATGGAATAAAAAGTATAATCCCTGGTGGGACATCCACTGTCCTATTCGTGTGGTAGGATGTGGGCAGGGAGGTGTACTCAGAAACCACCCTTCTCCATCTGGCCCCAGAAGTGGCACCACAGAAAAAACTCTTCCTTATGGGTTATAGGGGAAAGGTAAAAGGAATTAGTGTCTGGATCAGCTGCTGTTAGTATCTCCTCATGCTGGCTTGAAGGTCAATTGAGGCATGCAGGAGTTTCCTGGCAGAGTTCAGTCTGTCACTGGTCATAGTAATTTGCCATAGCTAGAAGCTGAATGTATATGAAATCTGGTTTTCTGTGAAGACTGGCTAAGGTGTAATAATACTGCTTCCTACAGCTATTTGAGTCGGAGAATGAGATCCCCAAAAACATTATTTGTGCAGGCTGGGATTAGTTCTCTTCTTTCTTTTGTCGCTTGCAGATAATTCATCATTTACTTAGCAGAAGTCGCAAAGCAGTTATTAGCTGTATCAACAACATAGTCTCCAGAAGAGTGTTCAGGCATAGGGGTGCATAGCTGTGGCCACGTACTGATGGAAATGAAATTTAGTTTTCAGTTAATGTAATAGACTCCTAAAACTGCTAATCCCAGGCTTGTTTCCTTAAAAATCAACATTGAAAGTAGTGGATGTGTTGGGCCAAAACTGCAAGCAATTTAAAACCATCGTGTTTGACTTAACTGGGAGGAGAGGCTGACCAAGGCTTGCTTGTTGGCACGGCCTGCCCGTTCACATGCTGCAGTTTCCATTTGAAACCACTGAAGTATAAAGGTAGGCAATTGCTCACCAGCCAAGAAATTAATCCTAAACATAAGAATTTCAATGTGGTATTTTAGCCTTATCTCTGAATCGACTTTCATCGTTTCCAGCTAAATAGTGTGTCTGGTCATAACCTGTTTATTTTTACACATGTAGTTAAACCTGGGCCCTGCTGTAAACAGAGGTATCCTTTGAGGTCATTGAGCGCCTCTGGCATAACATCTTGTTGGCATGTGCTTGTGTGCAGGATGGGGCCTGGCCTACCATGAGAACTCTGTGTGCGTTGTGGCCAGCTTTTTGGGTTTTTGGAAATTATGGTTGGGTTCTCACACACATCTCAATTTCAGCAGGGCACTCACTTTGCGGCGACCCGGACAGCTCTGTTGAGACAGCTCCAGAGGAGGCAGAAGCACAAGACCTGGAGTCATCCGATGAGGCTGATAAGATGAGCAAGGTGAGAAAGTTTCATTTTCGCGTGACAAGGAGTGAAGACACAGCACCCTCACAGCTGATGTGCTGCCTTCACAGCTGCACGCTATTAGAGCATCTTTCCTGGGAAAAGGTTCATCTTACTTTCAAGGTGTTTACAGATGATATTGAATGTAACAAATTACAGCTCTGATTATGGCACATCACTATCTCTTAAGCAAGACTTGTGCCCTTTTTCCAGGGTTGACTCACATCTTCAGTATCTTGTGAGAATATTCCCACGTAGTTTTTAAACGGGCTGGTTTATCACCTCCTTCACCAGAGCAGGTTAGCTAAACCAAAAGATAGGTGGATTATTATGATTTGTTATTCTTTCTTGATTTCTAGGCTTAGGAGGAATATAAGTTAGACAGTATTTCCCTAAGTCAATAGCGTAGCGTGCATACTAGTTTTTAAATGCAAACTAATTATAGCCAATCTACCTTAAATTGAAGCAAAACTCCAATTATAGCTAAGAGGTTGTGCAAAGGGATTGCTAATTGCCATCTATTAAGGGGTGGGTGTGCAGTGGTTGGTAGTTTGCACTTGTGCTGGTGCTGGGGAGGTTTACGCTACATTAGGTGTGATGATTAGTGGCTTTTGAGGCAGAATCAAGTGAGATTATTTTAAAGACACTGATTGCTTTTAGGTATTTGTTGCATAAGTGGCGGCGATAGCTTACAGCTATTTTTCTACAGAATTAATGATCTAAAGAGAATCAGATCTCACTCAGTTTGTGCTTATGTACAGGTGTGTTTTTTCTCAGCTCTCGTTTGAACTAAAATGTGTTATAGTTAGTTTTGAGCTGGTCCCTGTGATCCTCTACTTGTCATTGTAGTGAAAGGAAGGAAAAGACCCTGGCCTCTTGTTTCCTGATCTCTTGTGTCATGCTATCCTGTAGTTTTGTCTGTGATAGACAGACACTGGAAGTCAGATAAACCATTCCTATGCGTGAAATATATGCAGAGCTTGCATGCAGAGAAGGTGATTACTCGTACAGTTTGTTTCCAGGTTTTATTACGAAACCTCTTCTTGTAAGTACAAAGACTTTCTTCTTCAGTAAGTGGAAATGTTTGTTGATACTTTAGCATTTTTAACTGTAAATATGTGGGATTTTCATATGCTCTGAGAAGAGCCTCTTCTGTTAAACACTGAAGCTATGGAACAGCTCCGAGCATAAAACATATCTGCTTGGGGAATAAACGTTCTCGCTGTGTTTTCCGTAGCTTTCTATTTCTGAACCGTGCGACAGGCTGCGGGGTTCCATTTTGCATCTTGCCTCCTGGATCTTCAGAGCTGTAATTGCCTGAAGGAAGGCATAAGGATTACACGATTAACCCTGTGGCTCAGCAGATTTAGTTAAAACTGAGAAATGTGCTTTAGCAGCTCTAATGCTTGATATTCATATATTGGAAGAGTAACTAACAAGCCTTGGTTTCCAATGAGAGTAAAAGCTGTCTTTCTGTAAATGAAATGTTGACATCAGTTTTATTTTAAAACTCAGAAATATGTCTTGGTTTGTTTGTGTGATACAGAGGGGAGTGAGGCATTTTTCTTTGCATTCTGTTTGTTATGGGACAAACTGCTTGAAATGGAATTCCATAAAAAAGGAAGGACGCGCATATATTCAGTGTGCTCAATTTGGCAAACTTCTGGATGCTGCCATCGCTGTTCATGTAGAAGAGCTGTAGAAGTAGGTGGGCTGTCTTTGTGGTTCCTCTGTAATGAAAGCTACAGCAATCCTCAAATTATTCTGCAATGCCTGTAGAGAATTCCAGTATATGGTAGAGGGGAGGAAAAAAAGACTCAGTTAATGGGAGGGTTTTCCTAATCCCTTTGCTTTTCTGTGTTCTTGGGACAGCTGATGTACGTGGGGAGTAAGGAGTCTGCAACACATATTTTTCCATGGAAAGTCACCACCCAGCTGGTATGGTGAAGAAAAAAGCAAAGGTGTTTCCCTGCCCATGCACTGCTACACCTTTCCATGCTTCTAGGATTATGGCGCAGAAGATTAAGCTGATGCCCTCAGCGCTGTTTTACCCGGGTTATTTTTGTACGTGGGAAGTGAAACACTCTGCCCTTGTACTACCAGGAGGGGCATGTTCCCCTTATCACCATTATTGCCACAGCTTCCAGTCTTCCTTGGATCCTGGAGGAGCAGGGAGAGTTTATTTTCTGCTCTTCTTGGCAAAAGCAGGACAGGATCACTCTTAACCATTAACCGCTGGGCAGCAGAGGAAATCCATTTTAGCTCTGCTGGAGCCTCCCAGCTAAATGCAGAGTTCCCCTTCTTTCAGTGCAGACACAGCGTTAGCAGCTGAAGATCCGAAAATAGCGTTTGGGTTGTCCTTTTGCTTTGCAATAGCATGATCCTGAGGCAAGGCATAGCCCTGCAGACACCACCGCCCCGTGCCGTGGTGCTGGTGGTCTGCTGATGCCCACAGCGCGCTGCAGAGGAGGCGAGCGCCCAGCTTCTCTAAGGAACCTTTCCGGCTCTCCAGCCAGCAAAGCGATCCCAGGGGAGAGTTAATAATTCATGGGGAAAAGGAGAGGAAAGCAGCGCGGCAGCTCTCCTTCATCCACTCTTGTGGCACAGGCTGGCTAGGCTTTTTATGAAGGTAAGCTGTGTTAAATCCTGCCAAAAGCTGGGCTTGGGTCCCTTCTGACTTACCTGTAGGTTTCTGATGTAGGTGATAGGTGGATTTATAACACGGGAGGTACTCAAGTGTGTCTTCCTTTCCTCTCCTCCTCCCTCCCAGCTGTCTCTTTCCCTTCCCCCAGCCCAGCATGTGTGCATGTGGGTGTATATTTCCTCAGTAGTGGTACATTTGTCTCTTAATCTGCAAAAGCCTCCAAGCTGTTGACGGTGGTGAAGGATTTGGAGGGTACACCACTAGCTCTGAGGATTCCTCCCTCTTCTGAAAATCTTATGTAGATAGACCTGATAATGTGGAGTTTACTTCTCCGTCACTATTGTCAAAGGAATCGTTATAATAATAAACAAAAATGAGATGTCTGTAGAATTATTCTGATTAAATACTAGAAACCCATTTCCAAGGTGGGTCGAGGTGTTGGCAGTGCCATGGTGTAGGATAGCTGTTGTTCTCTGGACCTGCTCCCTGTTTCATTTCATGATGCCTTCCCTTGTGTCAACCAGCCCTCTTAAGTACAGTATGTCTTAGGTTGAAATCTATGCAAACAGTAGCAAGGAGGTTCGTTTTCTGGGTGGAACTCTTTTTCCTTTAAGCCATGCAGTTGTCAGTGGCCTGAGTTGTGCTCCCGGTTGCTTCTGCTCTGAGGTGGGCTCCTGACTTTCCCTGCTCTCCCCATTTTGTGTGGGAGCCAAGAGGAGGAGAGAGCTGGGAGGGAGAAGAGTGAGGGAAAGCAAAGTGTGCTCTCTGCCACCTCTTCAGGCTTGTTCTTATCTAGCATGTGAATTCAAGTTTTAGGCTGTTTATGAAATCTAAGTGATGCCCCTCAGTCAGTCTCCAGTTCAACAGAATATCAGGAACATTTTGTACCAGAGTAATTTCTTACATGGTTACTTGCCTCTCTGGTGACCTGACTGTTTTGGCCTTTTAAATATTGTGGAATAAATTGAAGTTCAAAGGAGGTACCCTGAAAACTCATCATATGTGTGAGTTCTTAATATTGCAGCTGACCAAAGGCTTGCACCTCAAGATCAGTCTTAGTGCATACTTTTTCCTGTAGTGGTCCTTTGAATTTAATTGAGGATGTGTTTTAAAAACTGTCATCAGTTTAAATACTGCAGGACACTAATTTCTCCATGTTACTAATTAAAAACATCTGCCTCTTGAAAGGAAAGCTAATTATCTTGCAGCACTTATGCTTAGGGAACTGTGCTGTAATGGGCTGTGTGTGTACATGCTTATACCATTTAGAGGTATTTTTTCAGAGAAAATAGGTCACCTTCCCTCTGCAGCATTATTCAAGACCAGAATTAAGTCTCAAAACCTTCAACATGTTGCAATAGACGTGAAGGAATTAAAACAGGGATTTGAGGGGTAGGTTTTCCAGTAGCATAACTGGCTTTTTAAGTTCTTTTAATTCTGTGCCTCTGTCCCTTCAGATGCTTAATATTCTTCGCCCGTGCCGTTCGCAGCCAATCGGCTTGTGCTCAGCCACAGGCAACAGACATTTATATTCCTGGGCTGCCTTCACCTCTGCTTTGCTGCATTTCAGCCTCGCTGCTGAAGTTTTCCCCTTAACGAGTCTATGAAAAGCAGCATTGAGCTCTGAGCTTCGACTGGTAGCCGGCTCTTAATTCCAGCTGATGTGGTGAGTGAACAAGGCTGGCGGCAAATGACACATGCAGAAAGGCTTTGCTTAGGGGAAGATGGTCACTGCCCTTCCTTATTAAAATGCAGCCGCCTTCTGTGTTGCGTGCCGAGTAAGCAGCACGGAGGATCTATCTGGAGCGGGAAAGCCTTTTGGACTGGCTGAATATGTACAGAACTGGTATTTTTCTCCTAGCTGAGTGACAACTCTGGCAATACTGCCTTTGCAGCGATGTCGGCTCTTTGGAGAGGTAACCGTAAACTCAAGAACGAAAGCGCTGGGAGAGCCGGCGACCCTCTGTACCGTATGCTGTATTTGGTGAGCAGATCTACTGTGCAACGCGACTAGTCTAAGTAATTAGCAGTTAGACGAATTTCCATGCTGTTTTAATTTTCAGGTTATAAATTCGAGGCTGGGCTGTAACGTATACACCCTACAGGGGCTTTTTGTTGTTGTGCAGTGTCATTAGCAGTCCTGGCAATGCATGAAAGTATGCAATTCCTGTGAGTTTTGTTTGGGAGATCAATACTGCTTAGAGTTTGCTGTCTGTAGCGGAACAGAGGTGCTGTGTGCCATTCAAGAGGGCAATCTGCCTGATGCCCAGGCACCCCTATGTCTTTTTACAGTGAGCACAAGAAGAAATGGTGCTCTGCTCTCACAGCTATGGGGCAGGCAGCCAAAACTCCCCACTGTGGGCAGCATAAACATGCTTGGTGAATTTAAGCACTTGCTCCTTCTGTATGGGAAGGATGTGAGCTTAGCTCCTCTGCTATGCCTCCTGTAGAGGAGGGGATAATGTACTTGCAAAGTGAACTTCACTTTACAGCCCAGTTGTGCCAGCCCTTCATCTCATTTTAGGGTTGTTAGATGGGATTTCTTGCAGAATTGTGCCTGAAGTGTGATGCGATAATTCTCCTAGAGAAATCCTGGTTTGGTGCTATCATTGTAGCAGCTGGCAAACAGAGCTGGTGTTGAGAGATAAAGGGATGTATTTCTGTTCCATACCTTCCCTAGTCTATCGACTTTCTCTAGGAAAATGGGGACAGAGAGGCTTTCATTAATACTTTGAGAGTTTTCAGCAGTATAGCTGTGTTCTGAACCTCCCTGGGTACGATGTGAATCTACTGTCTGTCTAGAATTTTCATTTATAGTAAATATAAGGTAGAAGAGATTACATCCAGGAATTAAACAAGACAGTTTGTTCAATGAACAAGCAAGAAAACAGGTTTGTGAATGTTATTGTGCTTGAAACTTTTTGTCTGTCCAAAGAGCGTGGGGTGAATGATACTGGGGAAGTACATAAAAGATGGGATTTGACCTCAGCGCCTGAAGTCAGCGAGCAGCTTGGGAACTGTGCACAAAGATAAGGCTTTCAGAAGTCTTTTACGCTTCCTTTTTGGCATATGGGTGTAACTATTCCTTCTGGGGCAGACAGCATGCCTGTATGACAGTTATCCGATTTTCAGCTACTTGTTAGCGTTTAGCTGGCATTTCATGGTGTAAGTGGATTTTTGCGCTCCCTTTCTGGGTGACCCATCTTTCCCTGCAACTTATTGCAAGTGCAGGAACAGGATGGTGAGCTGTCTGCAGAGTGTCAAACACGAGCTGCTTGCAACACTTGGTTTATTTTTGGAGTTTGATTCCATGCTTGATTTACACATTATAACTGGTTTTAATTGTACATTTGGCTCTTACAACAAAATATCCCTGGATATGCCTTCCTCGAGTATTCTTTCACTAAATAGGCTTAGTAAAGCTAAAGGTTTCTGAGGAAAACCCTGCCATTTCTGGGACTGTGCAGACTCAGGTTAAGATATGTTAATTGTCAGTTCTTTGTCCTTTTCCAGCAGAGCAGGTAACTCAGGCAGGTTTTTTTGCCTGCGCTGAAGCCAGGATCTCACCTACGACACTTAGGGGACTTGGGGCTGTTGGGATCAAGATCACACCTGTTGAAATCTATTGCAAACTTAACCTTAAAGTTTGGGAATGCTTTGGACATACTTAAGAGTACAATGAGTACAGGTGGAATGTTGCCGAGAAATAAAAGGAATTACTCTGACTAATAAATCATACTGCCAGGGGAAATTTAGGCTGGATATTAGAAAGAAATTCTTTACAGAGAGAGTGGTCAGGCATTGGAATGGCCTGCCCAGGGAGGTGGTGGACTTGCCGTCCCTGGAGGTTTTTAAACTGAGATTGGACATGGCACTTAGTGCCATGATCTAATAAACGGACTAGAGTTGGACCAAGGGTTGGACTCGATGATCTCTGAGGTCTTTTCCAACCCAGTCGATTCTGTGATTCTGTGATACTCTGTGACATGTGCCATTAGCAGAAGCTGAGTTAGTTGGAAATGGAAGCAGTTCAACCCCCTGCTTCTCACTGCCCTCAACTTGCAACACTTTTCTGTTCTTCCTCATCCAAGTGAAACCCCAGACACTGAAGATGAATGTTTTTCCTGTAATAAGCTGTGTCCAAGAGGCATTTTTGCATAGACAATCAGTTACAATTAGTTTGTTGCTTACGCTTGTGTCCTGAAGAAAATTATGCTTTGCATAACAAGCATCTTTACTAATATGCCTGGCAGCAGTAAGCTCAGGTGAGCATTTACAGCTATAAGGTACCTTTAGGAAAAGCATCTGTATCATAGAAGGGAATCCCTTGCTTGTCACTAGCCTGGTTAATGCTCCTCCTGGGCTTTGTGGATGTGTAGTGCTGTAGGTGCACTGAGAGGGGAAAACAGTTGTGTGTGAGCAGACTGTGCAGCTTAACAAATGCGGTATTTTTCAGCACTGGCTCATCACGAAGGTGTGGGGTAGTGAAGGCTCCGGATGATGTTGTTGCTACTGGCTGGTGGGAGTGAAGTGACCTCCCAGGGGACAGGGCACCATCTCCAGACTGCAAGATGGCGATGTGCTTGCCCTTTTTTTGGTCCTCTCTGCATATTCTCTGTTTGAGAATTTTGCATGAGTTGTTTCAGTATGGACTTGAGGGCTATAGAGGCAGTGCTGGGAAGTCACTAAATCTGGATTGAGATACCATGGCAGAATTAGACACAGGAGGTTGGAGAGGTGTGATCAAGCTAGCAGCTCTTTTCCCTCCTGTGCCCCTATAAGTTTCTGGGAGGGATGCAGATGGGGCACGCTGCTGCTTTGGCAACCCTAGAAGCCTGGGGCTGTTGTCACTGACACCAGAGACTGTACCTGCTCCAAACTTTTCAGTGTAACAAAAGATGCGAGAAGATGATCTAACATGAGGAGGTGAAGAGAGGATAACTGCCTTTATATATAGACAGCTGATTAAACATTGAAGAAACCAGCTAGATGTAGCAGCTCTGAAAAAAATTACTTATAGGGAAGAAATTCTCCCCACAAGGCATGTTTCCAGATGCAGACCAGATAAACAGTTTCCTTCCCAAAGAGCTTGTGTTTGAAATCTTGAGAGGCTTTGGTTCTCCAGATGGCTCTGCTTCCCTGAAAAACAGCTTAAACAGCTTCCGTCTCCCTGTTGTCTCCTTGTTGGCACAGCAATTCACAGGAGTGTTGCAAACTAGATTAGGGAACTGACAGAGGGCTGGGGGGTGTGTTCTGTTTGCACGGGCATTTTTGGTTCCCGATTCTTGGGTCTTTTGGTTTGTTTTTCAATCGGAAGCCTATTTTATTTAAAGACCATGCTTATCTGAAACCAGGAATGTTACTGAACAGCACTTCAATTAACTTGAATTGTGCGACTCTTTTTTTTGTTGTTGTTGTTGTTGTTGTTAATTTTTGGGGGTTTTTTTTGTCCCCTTTATCCCCAGTCACTGAGAGATAGGACAGACATGAAGTGTCTGACAGACATGAAGTCTGACAGATATGAAGTGATGTGTGCACTTCTAGACTTCAGTGCCTGTTAAAAAGCCCTCAGGCTGCAACTGCTGAACTGCGAAGTCTTCTCAGCTCCATCGTTCCTATAGCTCTTACTTAAAATATTACCACTGGTCTTTCCTCTTCCTTCTTTTTAAAGAGTACAGAGCAGGTCGCTGCTTTCTGTCGCAGTCTGCATGAAATGAACCCTTCTGATTCAAGTGCTCATCCTCAGGAATTTATAGGACCCCAGCTGGCCACTATGAGACAACTCACAGATGCAGATAAACTGCGAAAGGTTATCTGTGAACTTCTCGAGACAGAACGCACCTATGTCAAAGTAAGGGGTCTCCATGTTTTGTTTCAGTCTACTACTATTTCTCCTTCTGGAAAATTTTGTTCGTTTCTTCTCTAATACTTCAAATTACGTTTCATGCTTGTGTCTCGTAGCTAACTTATGTTCAATTCTGCAGTCTGTCCCTAGAATAGTAACTTAAACATCTGAAATAAGTAGGCTTTACAAATTCTTATGCTGTCATTTTGAAATTACTTAGCTGGTGTGCAGAGGAACCGTGCTCAATGAGGTGCGGTATTGATTTTGTAAGTAAAATGGTGTAAATGTTTCTTTTTACTGTCTTAAATTCTGTGAAATTAAACTATTTTGTCTTATGCATGAAAGGGAAAAATTCATAGACTAGATAAACGGTGATCTTTGCCACTTAAATAAATATTCAAAGGCAGTTTGAGGAACCAACATGGGAATCTTCTTCTGAATTTTCAGGACTTAAATTGTCTAATGGAGAGATACCTGAAGCCTCTACAAAAAGAAACCTTCCTCACACCAGATGAGGTATGTTAACTGTTGCTTATTGTTTTGCTAGATAGCTCACGCACACCCCTCTGTTCCACCTAAACTCCAGCTTGACTTATTTGTCTGAGCAAGGGCTATGAAGAGATCTTAAATTCCATTTCTTTTAAAATAATGAACTGAGTAGAGTATAAAGGTATGGCTCAATGATGTATAGTCTGTAGGGTTTTCTTTTCCTCATATCACACTGATTACACAATTGGACTGAGAAGTTCTAGAAAATGTGATTTAGCTGCAAAGTGATATTTTCAGCATCTTGCTGGGTTTTTTTTATTTTCTCTTATTAGCTGGATGTTCTCTTTGGGAATCTGACTGAGATGGTAGCATTCCAGGTAGAGTTCCTGAAAACTCTTGAAGATGGAGTAAGGCTGGTTCCAGACCTGGAAAAGCTTGAAAAAGTTGAGCAATTTAAGGTAATACCTTCTTCATTGTATTTGTCCAACTACTGTCACTGTTCACATAAAAACCTACATCTACTTACACTTGAGATTCATTTTTAGGTAATACTGGGAGCTGTTTGAAAAACATCCTGCTACAACTATAGTTTATGCCACATATAGCTGTATAGAACACTAGAAATCTGTAACGCCATGTGCTTTTAGATGCTATTCTTGCCCTTCTGCCAGATTCCTTGTCTCAGGCTGTCAGGAAAAGCTAGAAATGGAAAGTTACATAATATCTTTGTTCTGACAAGTCTAACCTAGCAGTTCAGAAGCCTCCTAGGCTTACAGATCAGGACTGTAAATTGAATTCTGTATTTGGGCTTTTGATGCATAGCAGAACTATATTGCAAATACTTCCAGCTATTAGCAGATGTGCATCGAAGGCAGAAATGTAAACTAAAGATATATAAACTTCATTTAAAAAAAAACAGGAAAATGTGGAAACAGAAATTTTGGTTTATTTCTAATGCAGTCATGTACTGGATATATGGCAGGTAGCTAGTACAATGTTTTGTCTTTGGGGAATTTTACTCTTGCTTTGAACACTCACCTTGGTAGAGGACAGGATGTCTTGATGAATAATAATAATTCTGCTGGGATTGCTCTTCAGCTAACACACAGCCCTGGAAGAACTACTGAAAGAATTTGTCTTTTCATGCATGTGAGGCTTTGCCATCAGGTCCTTGTTTAAAATAAGCATCAGTTGTGAACACTGCCCTCGTGTAACTAGAACACAGCTTTTGTTTTGTAGGAGATGTCCCCTTAACACGGAGCACGGAGATGCTTTTTTTAGTAGAGGAAGCCTCTGTGACCACTGTGTGCTCCGAGTTGTAAGAGAGGAGTGTGGAAGAAACCTCCTTATGGAGAGAACTCTGTCTTCTGAGTGCTGCTGCTTCCACCTTTTTCCATAAGAAGTGCATCAACTTCACTTTCAGTTCTGTTCTATGGTCATAGTCTGAAAGCAGGGTGCAAAATGGCACTTGAGGGCTTCATGGTTTCAGGTGTGCAGTTTGCTTCCCTCTGCTGGCTGGAGGCAAACTGCCTGTCTCTTGTCTCAGCCACCCCACTCCATGTTGTTTGGTTGCTAAAGCTGGTAGTGGAGTAAACGCTTGACTGTGGCGTAGACATGTTAGGGAAATATTGTGTTTGGCCCTTAACACAAACGCATCTTCAAGGGAGTGAAGACCTTGGTGTGTTTGTGTCTTACTTGCAGCTCCTTAGTGTTTTGATCCGTTACAAAGTCAGATACATTCAGGCCTTTCTGTGGCCTCTGGTCATTACTTGGATCAATAAGGTTTTAAGTTCAGGCATTAAGTTCTGAACACAGTTCCCTCTATAGTCAGTGATGTCCAGATCATCCTAAGTGGAACTTGGCTAATGATGTTAATCACATAGCCTGAATCCAGACACCAAGTCTAGGCCTCTTTCTTGCTAGATGGTGTGAAAACACTCTACAAATGCAGCGTCCTGTCATCCAGAAGCTAAGTGGATGTGACCTGTTGACCTGGCAGAAGGGAAAATAACTAACTGGCTTTCATGTGCTTTTTTTCTCTAATGTGTTGGTTTTGTTTTGTTTTGTTTTAAATCCTAGAAAGTGTTGTTTTCCTTGGGTGGATCCTTTCTTTACTACGCTGACCGGTTCAAGCTGTACAGTGCCTTCTGTGCCAGCCACACAAAAGTCCCCAAAGTCCTGGTGAAAGGTAAGAACCGTGTGCTGGACAAGCAGACCTGGGCATGCAGAGAGAGAGATGTCACAGAGACATGTAGGTTGGGCTGGCACAAGTTCTTGTGCATGGTGAGAGGTGGCCACTGCACCCCAAGCCTTGGTGGAGGAATGGGGCACACGTGGGCCTGGTTGCTCTGCAGAAGCCTTCAGTCCATCTGGCCTGAGAGGCTCAGAGAGAGCTCTGTGCTGTGGGTGTTCTTTCTTGGACCACCCTCAGTGTAATGATACCCGAGTAGCTCATTACAAGAGGTTATTAACCTCACATGTTGTTTTCTCCCCACACACTTCATTTATTTTCCCCTGACACGTTCACTTTCTTTTCAGTCATGTGGAGAGTGGAAAGAGTTCATAAATGGGCAATGTGGCGTGTGCTAATGGATCACTGTGTACTTTGGAACAAGGAGGAATGACACTTGTAATGACCTCTGGATCCTCCTAGAGTTGGTGCCTTGAATCCTTGCTAGTGGCAATCCCACAGAAGCTGTGGCCAATGTGGTTGAATGCTGACAGCCACTAGGGAGGGATCAGCCTGGGAGAATGTTTTATGGAAGCTGTCTAAATAGTTTAACTTCACTGTGCTCTCTCTTGCCTCTTTTCCTTCTCTCACCATCATTCCAATTTGCCTGAGAAGTTTCCATGCATGGATTCCATTCAGAGCTTGCCTTGCTGAAATGTAGATAAATGAACTGTTGTCTGGCTTATAAATGCTCGTAGGCCTCCTTGCCTTGCAGTGATGTTTTTCCCTCTGTTAAAGTGTTAATTTCTTGGAGTTAGCAGTTCTTCATGCAATTCATTTTTGGCCAAGACATTAAATAAACAAATGGTTATAGTTGTAGGAGCAAAGCCAGCAAGGGAGGAGCTCTTATTTTTAAAAGAACATCTGGATGTCTGACAATCAAAAGTTTTGGTGGGTTTTTTTTTTTTTTTTGATGTGTGTGTGTTGTGGGTTTTTTTGGCTGTGCACATTTTTTTTTATTTCTATTTGTAAACTCTGATTTATCATGCTGCAAAGAATACTTGGCAGCTCTGTGGAATACATGAATAAATGATTTGTTGCTAGTCACATCCATGCTTTCTTTTGGCATCATTTTGTTAGGCCTCAATATTAAGGCTGTAGACTAAATAGATCTGGTTGTTTTGTTTCGCTTTTTCATTGCTGACTGCTTTTATAAATGGGAAATGGTTGTGCTTCAGTCATGGCACAACCAAAACTTAAAATTTTATTCTGGTGATAAATCTCTTCAAAAGCCTAGGAGCATATTTCAAGTGTAATTGGGTGTCCTCAATTGACATGCAGGTGGTTTTGGATGTGAAACTGAAGCTGCTTTATTGAAATCAGGTGACTGTCTGCAAAAAACCCACCCAGCCTCAGCAGGGAACATGGCTCTAATAAAAGCAATTGTGTGAACTTTTTCCTGCACTGAATAACTTGTATGTCTAAAAATGCCACCTTCTCCATACTTGCCTCTCTGTACAAATTTATATTATAGTAGAGGGAGCAACAGAGAAAACTGTATTGTTATAAATTGAGTAGCAGTTAGGTGGAAAACATTATAGCAATCAGGTGTCCAGTCTGCCTGTGCTCCCAAAATATGGTGTACTATCGTAAGATTACTGCTTCCTATCCCCTAACTAGCTCTTGATTTTAGTTGTTGTTGTTCAGTACTGCATTTTGAGGTTTAATGAGGTAACAATAACCAGACTCGCCAATATTATAGGTGTACCAGTCAGACTAGATTAATGAGTAGTGGCTTCTTACAAATAACCTATTTGAGCCTTTTCTTAAAAGAAACAGATGATTAAAACTATTTATGCTGCTCTTAACCAAAAGACTGTGGATAGTGAAATTAAAAACTGCATGTGTTGGCATGGTAGGTGGGTGCCTAATGTTAAATCGTAAACAGCATATCTGCGGCAAAGTGTCAGTAACTCAAAACCTGAAGTGCATAGATCTAACACTGTGGACCTAATAAATCTTCACTTCCTTGCAAAGTGTCTCTGGATAAATGAATTTAATAGCTGGAAAAGCCACTTTATCAGGGCAGCTGTAATGATCTTTGGTTTATCCAGTCGCTTCATTTATATCTTCCAGCCAAGACAGACACTGCTTTTAAGGCATTTTTGGATGCTCAGAATCCCCGACGGCAGCACTCCTCCACGCTGGAGTCTTACCTCATCAAACCCATCCAGCGGATACTGAAGTACCCTCTCCTGCTGAAGGAGCTTTTTGCTCTGACTGACGTAGACAGTGAAGAACATTATCACCTTGATGGTAAGGAGCTAAGCAACATTGCTCTTCCCTGTTTAACCTCTGATCTCCTCCTCCCCCTTCCTCTCAGAGGCTTAAAAATACCTTTTATCTCTTCCCCTGTCTTTCTCTCTTTCTTCTAGTGGCCATAAAAACAATGAACAAAGTTGCCAGCCACATTAATGAAATGCAGAAAATCCATGAAGAATACGGGGCAGTGTTTGACCAACTCATAGCAGAACAAACAGGGGAGAAAAAGGAGGTAACGAATGATCAAATTTAAGAGAAAAAGGCTGGGTTTTTTGTGCTTGTAGCATGAATGTTAAATTGTATCAAGTATTTACCTTTCATGCTGTGTCATTTAAGTGGATTCTTGTGCAAACAGATAAATCCCAGCCCAGTTCAGAAACTGCTTTTCCATGTATGGTTCACTGAGTGGGACCAATGTAAAGAAGTAGTGTAAAGAATGTAAATATAAAGAAGTTCACCTTGAGCATTGTGTGGATCAAAATCCCAGTCCAACCTGCAGTTTACTATTTTGATGTCCATATCTTGGCTCTCCTGGTTCCACATAAATAATCTCGCCCTGCCAGTCTGAGTGGACTGTCGTGCTGAGGCAAGTCTGTGCTTAGCTCTTTAATCACTTTAAAGAATTCAAGGGCGATGTGCAGTGTGTGAGAAACTGCTGTTCCCCTTTTAGAAAGTGTGTTAGTGGGCTTGATACCTGAGAGAGCCTTGGGCTTTATTCTAGATCTGTCATGTGGAAACATATGAAAATCGAGTGTGGCTCAGTCCTGGCTGAGCATCTCATAAACCTGTGGAAGGTGTCTTGAAATTTCACACAGGGACCCGGACTCTCCATTTACTGATAAAACGTGGGCTGCAGTCCAGCGGCACCGGGAAGGAGAGCAGTAGGCAGTAAGGGGGGAATGGAATAAGGTCAGGGGGGGCTTCAAGAAGAGGTAGAGACACGCTGAAGGACTGATGGGAGTGGTGATCAGGGTGAAGGCTGGAGACAGAGGTGACCGTATGAAAGTAATGGTCATGGGGTTTTGCCAACAGCCAAGATGAAGAACAAAGATAAGAGGCTTTTGGCTGCAAGGCAAAGGATGTCTGGGATTGAGCAGTGTTGAGGAAGCTTTGGGCATGAGAGTTGGATAGCAGCAGTGGGGATGGAGGACCAAGTGGTGAGTAGAGGGCAGAGACAAGGGTTGGTCTTGGCAACAAGTGGTGGAGAGAACCTGTCAGGGCGCCTAGGATTGCAATTGTGCTTTGGTGTTAATTTGGGAGAGAAGACAGTAGACACATATCTTAGTATTGCTTTTGTTAGCGGGAGACCTCAGGTTGCTGTGCTGATGGTATCCATGGCGTCCTTTGGCAAAAGTCAGACTTCACTGAGAGGAGGGTGGAAGAATGGGATGATAAGGCCCCTAATTGGGGATAACCCTCAATTTGTCACTCTGGGAGACTGTAAGTTGAAGTAAAATATCCAGCTGTTGAAATAGTAGTAGGCATCTCCCAACAGCTGCTATGAACTCCTTTATTCCAGCATTGTGGTTTCCACAGATGTGCCTTTAGGTGAAATCAAGAGCCATGGCAACTGTTGGGAGGAGGTGCTTTGACTGCTTCAGGTGGTGCTGTCTCTAAATTTTACCCCAAACTCTATGTGTGCGATGACGGCTATGCTTAAATGTTCAAACAAAATAGAAAGAAACTGGAAGGGAGAAAGATGGACAAAAATGCAGGGAAAACATCTGGGTTTTGACCTGACTTCCCACCAGATTACGAGAGCTGGACTCTGAGTTTGACTTTTCCTAATTTATGCTCACCAGTTCAGGATTTACACACATGCGTTGCCAGTTGTCACAGTCTGTTTGCACATGCTTGCAGTCATCTGTTTAAATATTCCAGAAGTTTGCTAATGGGGTGTTTGTTTCTTTGTTGAAGAATGAAGTTCAAGCAAGTTTTCTTGAACTGAAAAGTAAGGAAGCTTTCTTGAACTGATGATTACACATTGTGCCTTTGTGTGCGTGTTTGTGTTGGCAGGTTGCAGACCTTTCAATGGGGGACTTGCTCTTGCATAATACAGTGATATGGCTCAATCCTCCTGCTTCACTGGGGAAATGGAAGAAGGAACCTGAGCTGGCAGCATTTGGTTTGTATCCTTGTAATTTTATTTTGGATGCCTAAAAGACTGTAGATTTTGCCTTAGCAGATACTTGTTAAAGATAGTTGAGCATTGTCTTACGCAATACTGTCTGGAACCTAAAACTGTATTTGTCTTTTTGCTGAGATGGTCAAATTCTGTTCTGTGTTGGTCTAAATCTGGTGAAGAATTTGGCGGTGGCTGCTGTAATAGTGCAAGAGTTTCTTAAACCAATATCCAAGGCTATGAATTGAGGGCTACATAGAAAGGTATTTGTCTCTGAAAAGGTACAGTTTGGTAGTCTGACTGATGCCAAACTCTGCTTCACATCCTGTAGGATGGAGCTGGGGACTTGAAGAGGCTTTGCCTTTCTTCTCTGTGCCTTTTGCCAGAGAGGATTTGTATATGTAAGCTTTAAAAAGTTATTAAAAGCTAAGCCAGGACTTCCAGTGAGTTGTTTTGGAGTGGTCTATCTCCCTCTGAGTAGTGTATCTTGGGTGGTGAAGCTAGAAATTGAGACTGCTGTTGGCATAGGTCTCAAGGCATCAGAGTACAGTCCCTTGGAAAGGTACACGATTGCTTATATTGGCTAAATCTTATCTCTTTTACTTTCACAATCATATCAATTAATGCAGAGTGTGCTGGGTTTTCTGTATTTGTTCCTAAATTTCTTTACACGCAACAAAACCTTTTCCTTGTTGTTTCCAGAAAGCAATGCCAGTTGGGAAGCCAATGATTTTTATTTTTGTTTTATACTAAACGGGTAATGAATGAAGTTTCTTTTCAGCTTTGCTCTGGAAGAGCATATAAAGATTGACTGCTTTCCTGTAAGTTGGGAAAGCATCTGGTCGCACCCTGAAGCTGAGGGGCCTCATGAAAGCTGCTAGGAATGTGCAGCAACTCTTAATTACTCCAAAAAGCTTTAAATTGGTTTCATAAAATGTCTAAAATTAAGTGTCCATGCAATTCAATCCTAAATCAAAGGGTGCATTTGGGGCATGAAGAAAGAGATCACAAGGAAAACTGGAGTCTTGAATGACAAATTCCAGCTCCATGTGGATGTTACGTGGCAAAAGAGGAATTGGATTACACCTCTGCCTGCTGTTGAACTAGCACAGACCACTGTCCCACCCAGGAGGGATTCAGATTCTGTCCAAGCGTGGCCTCATCTCCTGCCTGGCTGCGTGTAACTGGATGCTGCTCATTTGTCTGAGGTGCACTTAGGCAGGGGGAATAAAGTTTTCTGATTTTTTTGTATGGAACTGTTGCTGCTTGAATAGTTGTGCCAGTAGCCAGTAACTTAAACTCTTAAGTTTGAAGTGACTATGAATTAACCTGGTTTTGTGTGCTAAAAGTGATTAAGCTTGGGTTTTTTGGGAAGAGTATGCAAGAGGGCTGGTAGTTTTATTCTTGTGTTCCCTCTCTGACTCAGCTGAGGGTTCTCTGAGGAACTGAAAATTCAGTGTGCTTGGGTGTAGAGGAGACCTGTTCCCATCCTTATTGACTACATGGCTTTTGTTTCTAACTTTCTCTTCTAGTTTTCAAAACTGCTGTGGTCCTTGTATACAAGGATGGTTCCAAACAGAAGAAGAAACTTGTAAGTTCTGTGGACTATTTTGGTGACGCTGTGTGCGTTTGTGGTGTTGCGATCCAGATTTGCTTTCCGTAAAGCTGTGGTGCTCAAGTGCGCTTTTATGTATGTGATCCTTGTAGCTGGCCACACAACTGAGGTTTCGGGTAATTCCGAGTGGCCTGATGATCAGCCTGGGGGCAGCGCTCTGCCAGCGCTCATTTAGTTAATCCTTTGCTCTCTGCTGGACTAGTCATTCCTGTTGCCTGCCACATCCAGTCCATGCTGCGGAGTGGCATTTAATGAAATGAGGTATCACCTCACGTATCTCTTGGCTCTTTGATCAGCGTATGTGAATCAAATATGAGAGCTGAAGTCTGTCAGCTTTTTCTTAGTGGGACACAATGCCCTCATTTCAGTTCTGGCTGTTGCATGACACTGAGCAAGTACTGGCTGCTCTCAGCTGAATTAGGTGTGTCTGCGCTATGTGTTCAGGATCCTGCTGGAATCTGGGATCAAAAGGTAAAGCTAAGCTTGATGGTAGACAAATGTCTTGCTACAGTAAGCAATACAGTTTATAGTATTACAGAAAGCTTTTTGTTTCCCACTTACGGCATAAACCAAAGTGTGATTTGAAATGCGTGTATGGTTGTTTTCTGAAGTCAACTGGCCACAAAATAACTTTGGAGTGGCTAAAGCAAAACCAATGCATGTTTGTGACTGTATGTGCACTTGGAGGAGAGAATGCAGCATTGGTCCCAAATGACTTGAAGACATGGATAAGAGGTGTTTGGCCTAATGATTACTTTTGTCTAGATTTTAGCCAGACCTTCATAGACAGGCACTTTAGTGGCTCTGGTTGCTAAGATGTTGCCATAAGAAAACAAGCATTGCAACAGGTTTCTAGCCGACTGTTCTCAGTGCAAAGCACAGGAGACTTTTGTGTCCGACTATCCCAAGGTGTCTCATTTCCTAACGGTGTTTTGAAATTCTTCCAGGGAGGATCACATAGAGCTTCAATTTATGAAGACTGGGATCCGTTCCGCTTCCGCCACATGATACCTTTAGAAGCACTGCAGGTCCGAGCCTTGGCAAGTGCAGGTAATGTTGCAGCTGCATGAATTTGGCAGGGTTCTTAATGTTTGGTCTAGGTGCGTTCACTGACCAATATCTGTCCTCACTATGTGTGTGTGCAGTTTCTGGGTCCCAAGAAAGGAACACACGATCTCAACATCCATAGTAGCTCTGCAGAGAAATGAAGGGGCAGAAGCTCCAGTTGTGTATCTGCAGCTTGTCAGTAGTTTTATGAAGCCACCCAGGGTTCTGGAAGAACAAAACGAAGTTGTTGGTGACTCTGGTTCATTCTGTTCCTCTTCTAGAGACTAGAAAGCAATCTTGCAGCTGTGAGACAACAGAGCTAGTAAACTTTTGTTCTTGTGGGTGATGGCTTCATGCAAACCTTAATATATTAAACATTTCAAAGTCTGAACAATTTGCTTCCTTTCTAATGCATAAATGAAAGTGGAAAGAATGTAGGAGGTAGTTGTAAAATGTGACAATACTCCATGAAATACCTGAAAAGATGTTTGTCTGTTTCTTTTTTTTATTTTTATGGGACTGAATGCATATAAAATGCTACTAGATTTGGGCAAGTTTAAGTGTGTGTTGTTTCATGAGTCACTTGCCCACTGCTGCCTTTCAGCCATGAGTTAATTTTACTTGCAGTGTATTGTCTGTTGTCCCAGATGGTCTTAAACCATTTTTTCAGGATTATGGAATGTATACTCTAACTGAGATTAAATATGAGAAGCTGTTATATGAAGTGGTGCCTGCTTTTCACTTTAGATGCGGAGACGAATTCTGTATGTGAGATTGTCCATGTTAAATCTGAGTCTGAAGGCAGGCCAGAAAGAACGTTTCACCTTTGCTGTAGGTAAGTGCATTTCCATATTTTCAACGGCAGCTGCATCACTGGGTCCCAGTTTGCCTATTGCCCTTCCTTTCAGGCAATCTGGGAAAAGCCCATAGGGGAAGTGGGAGGTGGTGTTACAACCCTTTTTGGAATTTTGGAAAATGTCTTAAAATAAAAGCATATATTTGATCAGCCTTGCACCTTCATGGGAATATCCTTATTACAATTTGTCTTTCACAATTTTACATGCAGTTAATCTCAAACTTTAGATCTTTATGCCAAGTAGTTGCTCATGAGTCTTGTTCAACTGGTACCTTTCATGTCACCAAGTTCCAACCTCTGCTCTTAGGGCATTTGCCTTTCCCTAAGTAAACCTTGTCCTTCTTGCTTGTGGTGGTTGCCCTGATGTGTTTTAGAGTTCAAACAAGAACTTGGTACACAAGTTAACAAGAGTCTAATGGAGCTGATACCAAGCCAGTTCCTACTACTACCCTGTTTCCCTAAAAATAAGACAGGGTCTTACATTAATTTTTGCTCCAAAACTTCTTACTTTTTTACATGTATAGCTGCCTGGACACTATTTAAATTGACTTTTTAAATGAACTTTAACTAGGGCTTACTTTTGGAGTAAGGCTTATGTTTTGAGCATCCTCAAAAATCCTGAAAAGTCATGTTAGGACTTATTTTCAGGGTAGGTTTTATTTTTGCGGAAGCAGGGTAGGTAGTAGAGAGTTGCAGGACTCATGCTTGGTGTGTGTTTACAGGAGACAAACTGCGATTTAATTAGCCACCATAGGTTAACTTGATGTTTACCAGACAAAGAGAATCGCATGGTTGCTATTGGAGAAAAAGGAAGCCTCAAGAGGGGTGAATGGCTAAATGTTTTGTTAATGAACAGTGTATTTGTTTCCTTGGATGTCCATTGCAATGATTAGAGGTGTAGTTTTGCTTTGAAAATAATGTATTAAATTGAGTCTTCTCTGGGGGCAGGGTGTGCCAGTCAGTTTGCACTGTCTTAAATTACAGAACTGGCCATTATTTAACTCACTTGTGGCGAGATTTTAGCATTTCCCAAGAGATAACACTGGCTTTTGCATTCTCACCTGTTTTTCAGTTCACCAGAACACAGGAAGGACTTCCTGAAGGCAGTGCACTCGATTCTGCGGGATAAACACAGAAGACAGCTTCTTAAAACCGAAAGTTTGCCCTCATCCCAGCAATATGTTCCTTTTGGTGGAAAAAGATTGTGTGCTCTAAAAGGTGCAAGGCCAGCCATGAACAGGGCAGGTACTGTAGGGCTACAGACTTTCAAGATCCCAGTAACCCCAGCACCGTTGTAGGACATGTGGTGGTGTCTGTTACTTGTATATTAGGATTAGTATTCTCTCTTGTGTATGTAAATACTGCTGGTTTTCCATGCTTCACCTCCTTGAGAGCCTTAAATTGCCTCTATTTACCTTGCTTTGCACTCGAGGCTCAGCTTCAGAGCAGTCCTTCTGGCATGGAAGGAAGAAATGGGGTTCCTGTCAATACTGATTGGCTGTGCACTTTAATCTGGAAATGGGTTTCGGATGAACAAAGAAGAAACCCACTGCATATTTCTTAGAGCATGTACAGAATTTTTAGCTAACATTAGCACTTTTAAACTAAAATGCACAAGAAAAGTCGGCTCCCCCCGAGTCAGTGGCTTGGTTTGAAGAGATAGGTAGCTTTGGCTGTCCTCCATTTTAGCCTGTTCAGCTCTATTGCTAAAGGGCACGTGCTTCTACTTCTCACATTTTGAGAGGCGTGCACTTGATACTATTGTTTTTGTAATGGTCTATCCTAAACAGTGGATTTTCCTTTTCAGTTGACTTCACGCAAAAGCAATGAGAATATCCCAAGGAAAAGCAGGTTTTCATTTTCAGAACAGTAGATGATGGAGGAAAGAAACGCTCCCAACTGAAAAGTACATGGCACCGCTGCCTGTTTTGTTCTGGTCTGTTATTATTTTCTTTTTCTGCTCTTTAGATCCAGCAATGTAGACAACCAGGCTTTCTGTTCCTCTTCTGTAATGGGCAGGCCAGACCAATAAAGCAACTTGTCTTCTCACTTGGGGTGTTGCCAGCCATCTGCCTCAGAGACACTTAAAATCATAAGGAAGAAGAGTCAAAGGAGGGCCAAAATGCAACTGTTTTACCACAGAGCTTCTTCAATCAGCCTGTGGGGCTGATGTGCTGTAGATGCCAACCCTTCTTGCAGTTTCAGTTGGTGCATTTGTGTGATGAATTCTGTGGAGATTAAAATCTCCTCCTAAGAGCCCAGACCTCTCACTACAGTTACAATTTGCAACTGCTGAGCTGTTGTACTTAATGCATGTTTTGAGGCTCAGGGATATTAAAATGTAATCCCCACCCCCAGGCTGCTAGAGCTTAATAAATACATACTGAAAGTGCTAAGGTGCTCTTTAGTAGTGGGGGACAAACTATAATCTGGGAGTTCTCCTGCTTATGATGGAGCTGTGTGTGTGTGCACGTAAAGCACTGGAATGCCTGCAGGTCCTTTGGCTGCAGGATTTGTCTCCTGCTTTCTCTCCCAAGCCTCTTACGAAGATGTTCCAACATGGGAGATGTGAATTTGCCAATCGGGCCAGCTGCAAAAGCTAGTAGACCAGGAGATGCTGAGTAAGGAACTTCAGAAAGTTTTTCAGGTTTTGGGGTGTTGCTTTCCCCCCAACACCCCCCCTCCAGTAGGGAGGGAGCAGAGAAGAGAGTAGCAGAGCCTGGATGGCTAACTTATTTCCCCATAAATCATGCAACAATTGCAGCATCTTCAGCACTGCGGTAGCTACTTGGAAGCCTGTAGCGTTGCTCTTACCCCAGACCAAGCAATTCCCCGTACTGAGTCGTAAGGCTAGTTGGTTTTTGCAGAGTGCTGACAGCAGGACACGGCGTGTGAGAAGCTGGGCTGAGCAGATGCACTCTGTGCTGGCTGGCTGGCTGCCTACCGCTGAGGAGGAACAGTAATTGTGGGCCATTATCCCAACTGTGGATCTGAGTAGCAGAAACTCCTTTTTCAGCTGGAGAGAGACCTGTGCTGAGGAGCTGAGTGAAGTGTGACTTGCCCGCAGGGAGGATGCTGAATGACTAGGTCATTCGTGGGAGTCTGCCTGCTTTGTGCCTAGCAGTGTTAAATAAAGGGCCTCTGGAAGACTAAGTTTTTAAAGAGAGTTGTGCCGTGTGTAAAAAGCCTGTGGGGTTTTATCTTTGTGTGTGTGCAGTGTCAGCCCCAAGCAAGTCTCTTGGGAGGAGGAGGAGGCGGCTGGCCCGAAACAGGTTTACCATTGACTCAGATGCCGTCTACACGAGCAGCCCCGAAAAAGAGCCCCAGCAGCCCACCCACAGTGGGGACACTGACCGCTGGGTAGAGGAACAGTTTGACCTTGCTCAGTATGAGGAGCAGGAGGACATCAAGGAAACGGACATCCTCAGCGATGACGATGAGTACTGCGAGGCCATGCGAGGCGCCGTGGCCGACCGAGACCTTCGGGAGCGGCTGCAGGCGGCCTCCATCACCAGCAGCCAGCAGCCGTGCCGGGGAGACCGCCCGCGCCCGCCCATGGACACGCACGCCTCCAGGATGACCCAGCTGAAGAAGCAGGCGGCCTTCTCCGGCATCAACGGCGACGTGGAGGGCCACGGCGAGGAGGTCATCTGGGTCAGGCGTGAAGACTTTGTCCCCAGCAGAAAACTGAACACGGAGCTCTGAACCGGTCCCTTTCCCCACCTGGATGCGTAGGTCTCCCCATCCCTCCCTCCTTGGCTCCCTCCCTCCCTCGTGGCCCCGCACGCCACGGGGAGCTGATCCCCATAGATTGCACACTTGCACACACCATTTCGGCAGCTGAATCGGTCCCAAGCCATGCGGCCACACTTCAGGCAACTGTAAAACGCTCAAAACTGGAACAGAATAAGCTTAAGGTCCTGTCGTACGTTACCAAGGGCTTTCACACTATTTTATTTATTCTAAAATAATCAGGGGCTGAAATTAAGTATGGGGAGAATATCATAACTGGAAAACAAATTACTCTGGATGTCTTAACCTACGTGCAGCAAACTAGCTTAAACAATAGCACAACGAAAAGAGGGTTTTATAGCCGTAAAACGTCAGTCGTAGGTTCATCTCCTTAATGAGGAAACTGCCTTTTTAACGTGTACAGTTGCAGTATTCTTGTTACTTTTCCCTCTTTAAATGTAAGAGAATATACATGTATTTTAGGAATGTGTGAGGAAAGGTTTGGGATTTATGTTGTGTTAAGTCCTCTTGGTCTGTGGCTGGTCTAATTTTACTGTCAATATTGGAAGCTCTAGTTTTACATAATATTGTAAAGATGCCAAACTCTTAAAAGAGATCCAAATTTAACACTTGAAGAAATATTTTTTTGTATTTTACCTGAGATGCAGGGGCACAAAGGGATAAGAGTTTTACGGCGTAAGCGTAGCTCCACGTCTAGGATACAAGGCTAGCTTTTTGCAGAGGGTTAGGAATGGTGGTTTTATATTAAAATATGAACTGGAAACTCTTATTTAGGTATAACTTTCTTCTGGAAAAGGATTATTGTATATGTTTGAGACTGGAGTTTAGTTAGATAATAAAAAGAATAAAATAAAATAAAATAAAATTACATGACTGAACTGTAGCGGACCAAACCGATCCATGGTGTGACCTCACTGGAGCCAGTGTAGCAACATCACAGATCCGTTTGGTCCCCTCTCTCTGGCAGAGTTTGGGCTTAGGGGACAGGGAATTCATGGCCAAAAAACTGACCTCATCCACTCTCCTACTGTGGGTGAAACTAGTGTATTTTAATTCCTTTATAAAAGCTTTTCCACTGCAATAGAGTATGAACAAGTTCTACACAAGCAAACCTCTTTAACATTTTAAATCTTTCATTTGAACATCTAAAACAGGGTAAAATGTGACTAAAATCTTGTGGTTTTTAAGTAGACTTCCAAATACGAAACACAAAATAGCACTTTTTTTTAAGATTTATATAGCTTTTCCCATTTCGGTTTCACCTATAGGAAAAAGGAAGAGTATATGAAATTTTTCTTTTTTTTTTTTGTTGGTATCTATTGATGTTTGAGACATTAGTAGGTACTTTGAAAACCTGAAATTTTATAATAGCTTTAGGATTATATTTTATAAAATCCACTCTGACTATATTTTAAAACATAACAAAAATTATTCCCCCCAAAAATCCATCACTGTCTTTGTGTCCCAGCTAGCATTCCCCTCTCGCCACCCCCCTTTCTGGTTTCTGGTGCACTATACTTGATCTTATGAAAGCTTTCTCTATTAACTTTTTGCTATCTTCTGATTTTCTTTTCGTAAAAGCTTTAGAAAGGTTTCTATACCCTTTGTATTATCACATCATTGTTTTATATCATCTACCTGTCAATTGTGTCCCAGCGTGTTAGAGAAGCGGAGGTTTTAGCTGTCCCATGCCGTACCCAGCGGAACACAGTCAGCGCTGAAATACTGGAAGGCTGGTACTGGGAAGGTACCGTTGTTCTTGTACATAATGTCATGACATGTCTATGTCAAAGGTTCTTATATATTTCTTTTATAAGCTGAAAGAAGGTCTATTTTTATGTTTTTAGTTCTATGAATGGAACGTTGTAAATGCCTGTCCGAAATAAAATACTGGAAAAAAAAATACAAGGGAGTGGTGTGTGTGTGTGTGCGCGCTCCAAGGCAGGTGCCTCTCTCAGTAGGGGCAAGCAAGGGAGCAGGTCTTACAGCACATGAAGCTGCTGGGATCACTCTCCTGGCTTTAATATCCTGCAGTGAGTCTGCTTACTAATAATGTTTCCACCCCGAGCAGTGCGTGCGCTGTGTCGTGCGCAGATATCCCCTTAGAACGGGTTCAGCCTGCCTTGGCTCTGCTTTTTGGTGCCGTCTGAGCTCTGGGGTAAATAGCAGCTCCTTTGGCCAGCACGTGCTGAGCTACGACCTGTCCCACGCGAAAGGCCGGGGCGAGCTGCTTGACCTCCCTTCTCTCCTAGTGAAACTTCTTTTTCATTTATTTATTTCCCCAATGGAAGGTCCAAGCCTGGAGCCCTGACTGTTCGAGGATGGGAAACGAGACAGACAGGAAGATCAAATGCTCAGTGCAAGTGTTTGCCCACAGTGCGTCCATTTGACAGGCATCTTGGCACAAAATGAAGCTTTACTTTAGTGGGATGGCTAACTTTGAAACGGTATATTCAAGTCTGTAACTAGCAACACTGTTCCCCAAATCTGTGGAACTGCATCAGCCTCCACTGAAACATGAGTGCAAAGCTAACGTGCTAATCCTTACTTGCGCGCTCAGCAGAGAACAAAAGTGAACAAGCGTGAGTTTCTATTTTAAATGCCACCTTTCTTTAGATGTGTTCACGTGTTCATCTGCCCAGCAGTTTAGAGAATCATACACTGTCCTGAGTTGGAAGGGACCCACAAGGATCATTGAGTCCAACTCTTGTCACTGTATAGGACAACCCCACAGTTCACAGATTAGTTTTTACCAGCTACTGCAGTGTTTCCAGCAACTGACTTCAGCTTTCAGATTGTATACAGAGCTGCTTAAAGAGCCTGTCCTACTGCAAGAACACAATGCCTTGCATTAGAAATTCATGTTATGTAGCTCATTTCTCACATATCAAGCCTTTCACAGAAGGTGTGGTAGGTGGAAAGTGTAATGCTATGGAGCAGTTCTTGTATTCTCACCTACCAGTCACTGTAGCTTAGGAAAGAGCCTGCGGGTAGGGCTCAGCTCATATTTTGCAGAAGTGAGAGTTGCCATTTTCCTTATTACGTCCATGACCAGTCATGCCTGTTTCTGTTTTGGTGCTGGTCACAAGGAACATTAAGTGTGTATTTTAAAAAGAAAGAGGAGAAAAGTAGCCAGTTCCAGAAGAATCTCAATTAAGTTGGAAAAGCTCACCCAGTCCACGACCATTTGTTTAGCCAAACCTCATCTCTCTGAGGTGCTGAATTTTAGTCCAAATGTGGAGCACACCATGGGTTGGTGTTTTGTGCAGCTTGGGCAGGAGCTTTGGTGCCCCATGGGTGAGACCCTGACTCCCACCATTTCTTCTCTAGGGCAACTAGGACTACTCATGTAGAGGCAGTTTGGTTATGTGTGTGGATCCTGGCAGCTTGGCCCTAAAAGGTGGGTTTGTGGACATTAGGGAGCTGGTTTCTTAGAAAACAAAGTGCTATCACCAGTGGTGACAGAAGAGCCTTGCACAGCCCCTTGGGCTTGCCTGCAGCAGCAGAACAGCAGTGGTCTTCATGGGGAGAGCACAGGCACCCTGGAGCACTGAGATTTGGGAAGCGCTTATGTTTAACTCTAGTTTTACCACTCAATTGTGGTTTTGTTGTTGTGTTCTCTAGCAGACCTGCTTTGCTGGCACCAGCTTCGAGACAACACAGGAAATATTTTGTTTCTGACGCTATTGTCTCTGCAGATAACCCCCGCTCCTTGTGTGCAGCTATTTTAAATGTGGCCAGATAATTGTGGAAACACCAAACAGTGCTGCCACTTCCCACAGCTTGTGTTCCCCCTCCCAGCATCATCAGCTTCTCTGCAACTTGCTTTCCTTTCTTTTAATTTTATTCTCAACAATTACTATAGTAATTCTGCTGAACATTAGACTTTTTTTAATCTTTTCAATTACAAGAGCTGTCATGCATGTTGATTGAAGACTGTCACTGTGTCAGTATCACTGAATTCATACTGTCTAGCATTTTTGGAGAAGCTTGCTGCAGCTCTGCCTTTTTCTGGGGAAAGAAACCCTTCAAAAAATTCCTTCCTCTGTTTCTCTTTTCCTTTGGCCTCACCCGGTTAATAATACATAGTACCTCTGTGTTGTATGTGGGCATGAGCTCAAGTAGCTTTTTGCAATAATGAAATCTTAGAGCAGCCTTAGGGCTTGGGTAAATTGTTCCCATTTTAAGCCTGACAAATGAAGGCAGGTGGAGAAGTATACACAAGGTCATGCAGCAGGCCTATGGTGCTGTGAAAGGTTTACCAAAGGCTGTTTAGCCCTTAGCCTGGATGATGTTTCCTTTTCATTAATGTGAAGAAGTAATTAGCTGTAGTAAGGGATCCTTTCATGTGGCAAAGTAATAAAGTGATCAGAAAAATCACACGGTCTGCCCGGGCAGTGGGGTTTGTTTGTCCATGACGTACAGCTGTGGTATTGAGTTTGCTTTCTCCTTTCAAGTCCATGTTTCCAATCAATTTAATAAGAGGGGGAGGGATGCTGATGAGTCAGGGAGTAATTGTAACCAATGAACTCATGTGACCTTCAAAATGGTTTCTGTGGCTGTTCCCCCAAGGCGCTGATGTTACAGGGGATGCTGACTGCACAGAGACACAGCGGAATGAATGCACCTTGGTGTGCTTGGAGGGAGAACAAGGTTGTGCAGGCTCCATCCTTGGGGGGGAGTCAGGAACCATGTGGAGAAAGCCCCGAGCGGTCTGGTCTGATCCTGGAACTGGTCCTGCTCGGGGCAGGGGCTTGCACTGGAGATCTTGCTGAGGGGCCTTCCCACCTGTATTATCCCCTGATGCTGTGACTTCTCCTCCACACCTCTCTGTACCTGGTCACACAGCACCTGTTTCAGTGATGGGTTTTTTTATTGTCGGTGTTGGTTTTTCTTTGGGGTTTTATTTGTTTGTTTTGTTGTTTTGTTTTGGATTTTTTCCTGTCAGGAAGAAGCTGCAAAATATGTCTTGGATTTTGTGTCAAAAGATGAAAATATGGAAATGAAACCAGACAGACAAACTCCAAGGAGATAAAGCTTGCTGACATTCTTCCACAGGAAATTGCAGGGGCACAGATTAACTGTGGGGGTGGGACAAATGAAGAGGCTACAAAGTCACCTTCTCCTGATCCTCTCACCCCCAGTCAGAAATGTTTGGCGCAGGTGTAAATGTATTTCCTGAGATGCCCCAGGTCTACTACGCACAGTAAATGGCAGAAGTGCCTGTTTGCCACTAATTCTTGGGTCCTTGCTGCAAGAACATCACTGGACTTTTATCAAAACTGTGTTTGGATATATAGAATCACGTTTTCTACCTCCTTGTCTTCTCCCAGTTGAAGCAAAATATTCAAAATGAGAAAATCTCCGTTTAACCCCGTTTTGGCACATCACAGTTAAAGGTACGGTTGCCCCTCCTCCAGGAGCCCGGTAGTTGTTCGAAGTCACCATCCAACCCAAAATGCGGCTGTTCTGAAGGAGGCAGCCCTTGGGAAAGGCTGACTGCAATGGGCAATGGAGAGTCACAGTATCACAGTATCACAGTATGTTTGGGATTGGAAGGGACCTCAAAAGATCATCTAGTCCAATCCCCCTGCTGGAGCAGGAACACCTAGGTGAGGTCGCACAGGAACATGTCCAGGCGGGTTTTGAATGTCTCCAGAGAAGGAGACTCCACAACCTCCCTGGGCAGCCTGTTCCAGTGCTCTGGCACCCTTACTGAGAAGAAGTTTCTTCTCAAATTTAAGTGGAACCTCTTGTGTTCCAGCTTGATCCCATTACCCCTTGTCCTATCATTGTTTGCCACCGAGAAGAGCCTGGCTCCATCCCCATGGCACTCACCCTTTATATATTTATAAACATTAATAAGGTCCCCCCTTAGTCTCCTCTTCTCCAAACTAAAGAGACCCAGCTCCCTCAGCCTTTCTTCATAAAGAAGGTGCTCCACTCCCTTAATCATCTTCGTCGCCCTACGCTGGACCCTCTCCAGCAGTTCCCTGTCCTTCTTGAACTGAGGGGCCCAGAACTGGACACAATATTCCAGATGGGGTCTCACCAGGGTGGAGTAGAGGGGAAGGAGAGCCTCTCTCGATCTACTAACCACCCCCCTTCTAATACACCCCAGGATGCCATTGGCCTTCCTGGCCACAAGGGCACAGTGCTGGCTCATGGTCATCCTGTTGTCCACCAGGACCCCCAGGTCCCTTTCCCCTACACTGCTCTCTAATATGTAATCTCCCAACCTATACCGGAACCTGGGGTTGTTCCTGCCCAGATGCAGGACTCTACACTTGCCCTTGTTAAATTTCATTAGGTTATTCCCCGCCCAACTCTCCAGCCTGTCCAGGTCCCGCTGGATGGCAGCACAACCTTCTGGCGTGTCAGCCACTCCTCCCAGCTTAGTGTCATCAGCAAACTTGCTGATAGTACACTCTATTCCCTCGTCCAAATCGTTAATGAATATATTGAATAATACTGGCCCCAGTACTGACCGCTGAGGCACTCCACTAGATACTGGCCTCCAACTAGACTCCGCACCATTGACTACCACTCTCTGGCTTCTCTCCCTAAGCCAGTTTGCAACCCACCTCACTACTCTGTTGTCTAGACCACACCTCCTCAACTTAGCTGTGAGGATGCTGTGGGAGACTGTGTCAAAGGCTTTACTGAAGTCAAGGTAGACCACATCCACCGCTCTGCCATCATCCATCCACCTTGTTACAGTCGGATGTGCCTCTGGCTCCCCTACAGACCTGCCCAGTGTCCTGCCTTGAACAGCACCCACAGACATGTCTGCGGAAGAAGAACATTTGTTCTTCGATGTCTACATGCCACCTCCTAAACACAGGCAGATAGTGCTGTCTATGGTGTAGCAGCTTAAGGCAATGCAAAAGATCCCAAGGTCAATTTAGCTGTCCACATGTAGTCAGAAGTAACAGTTCAGGCATCTAAGAGGTCCAAGACATCTATCTGCGTGGGGGTGCAGGAGGATACGGGTGCTTCAGGGCAGCTGTGCTGTTATGGAGGGGCAGCTGGAGTCTGGGGGGCAATCCTGGGGCAGCTCAGGTGGCATTAAAGTCAACTGAATCCCGCCCAATGACTTATGCTCCCGGAGGCTGCCCTGTGTGCCCTTGAATCCAGGTAAGCGTTTTGCATCCAAACATCCTTTGGCAAAGAGGTTTAGAGGTCTGGTACCCAGGCAGGGATGTGCCACCTTCTTCTGCTCATTCTGAATTTTGACCACACTACTTCCATTTGACACCCACCAACTTTTTACATTGGAGGAAACTGTGAAGAGTCAATCTCTACTAACTTTCTCTGCATCATCCATAATTTTAGAAACCTTTGTCATATTCCTCATTAGTCAGCTTGTTTTCCAGACTGAGCCCTTTCTGGTAGTCAAAGAGCCATTAATTCTGCTCACTCATGCCATGGGACTGTTTTTCCCCCCCAAAAAAGATAATTAGAAGTATGAAGGTATGACAGTGAAAGGCAGTAGAAATCAAACATCTTGAATATGTTGCCCGCAAGTCTGACAGGGATTCTTTGGTTAAATTTTGCAGAACTCCCTGTCTCTCTAGGGGATGACAACAAAAGGCACAGAAAGGAAATGGTGTCAAAATACAGGGTATGATCTATGCAGCAGTTCCTACAGCAGTGGCAAATAAATGTTTGCTGCTTAAGGTAGGATTACTTTCAGCTTGTAATACTACCAGACCAATGCAAAACCTTCAGGAAGTCAGTGAGGTAGTGAAATCAAGAAAGAGAGTCAGGGCATCAAACAGAAAGCAGCACTTGACTAGAAGAGCACACAGACAAGCGGTGACAAGCGGCTCGTGTATGCCAGCTCACTGCGCACTTCACTGCACCAGATCTGAAATCCTTCCCGCTGCTTTGGCTTAAAAACTCTGTGCTGCCATGAGCCAAGCGTCTCTGCATGAAACAGAGGAAGAGAGAGGGAAACTTCCTCCTACAGTTCCTCCTGCAAACCTGTGCAAGGTTTGGAAAGGCTAACACCGATACCGTTTCTGAGTGTAGTAGACTGTGTGCTAGACAGATAGGTGTGCTGGATCCCTATTTCACATCTACACAATTAGCTGATGACCCGTATGCAATCACACACTGTTGCAACAACCAAGTAATCTGCTCTTGGGGAAAAAGTCTTTGAAATGAAATAGGTAACCTGAGGAAATAAGAAATAATTAGAAATAGTGTATTGAAAAAAAGAGGGAGCAATAGGGCCTGAAATTAATTAATGTTGCAGGAACCGGATCAAAGCCAGAAACTGAGATTCATAAAGCTGCAGAGAGGCATGAATAGAATATTAAGTAAGTGCTACAGTGTCTCCACAAGGAGAGCGAGCTCCAAATCAGCACCTGGAGTGCTTGGAACATGGCAAGGAAAAAGCCAAGAGTCAAGATGCAGCTATGTGTTTTTTAAAAAAGTGCTGGATGAACCTTTGTGCTCAATGTTATCTACAAGAATTGCTCCAGGTACCATCTTGCACCAGATGCTTTCATGCTTCTCTGGCCCCCTAGGATTGTCCATGTTAATTCACAGGGCAGCACGTGGCCACAGGAACACTTTGCCTGTGGCAAACATTTGCAAGGACTAAGGGAGCTCCACAGCACAGACACAGACTGCTCCAGAACAGCATTGCCAGCACCACAGAGTGGTCTCTGGTGCTACATTTCAAATCTAATTGCACAGCCGTAGTTCCAGCAGCGTTCCTTCCAATTCCTAGAGAAAATTCCTGTTGCTTTGTACCGTCGCTGGGTTGGTCTAGGGCAGGTTTCCTCAGGTTTCCTTCATGGAGACCCAGTGAGCCTCGAGGCTTCCCTTCAGCTGCATGGGGCCAGTCCTGCATGGTTTCCCCAGCCGTGCTGAAGGATTTGCCCCACTCAGCCGAGGCACCACGCAGTACAGCACACCTGCCTGGTTCTCCAGGCTGGTATTTCAACTCAGATGTCTCTGCCATGCCTGATGTGCCCTGAGATTTTTTGTGATGGACTGCTGGCGAGAAGCTGAGCTGACAGACAGCAATTGTGCAGGAGCCCATGGCATGTTTGCTGGAGTGACTGGAGCAGTTTTGCTTCTGATGACCACAGTGTGAGCCTTGTGTGTTGGTGGTGGGCAGGGCTGTCTGGGAGGACATCATTGGCTCTAACCTGAGCTTCAACATGGAACCAGAGCCCCAGATGACTTCTCTGCCCCACCCTCTGGGTAGCGCAGCATTGCAGTGGGTGAGTAACTGCCTGAGAGGCCGGGCTCAAAGGGTTCTAGTAAATGCGGTTATGTCACGCTGGTGACTAGCAGGGTTCTGCATCTTAGGGCCATCACTCTTCCATGTCTTCATAAATGACTTGGACACGGAACTTGATGGAATACTAAGTAAGTTTGCCGATGACATAAAATTGAGAGGAGCTGTTGACACTCTCGAGGGCAGGGGGACCCTGCAGAGGGATCTGGAAAAATTGCAGAACTGAGCAATCACCAACCACATGAAGTTCAACAAATGCATGTGCTGGATTTTGCACCTGAGACATGGCAGCCCTGGCTGTACATACAGACTGGGGGACGAGATGCTGGAGAGCAGCTCTGTGGAGAGGGATCTGGGGGTTCTGGTCGACGGCAAGTTGAGCATGAGCCAACGTGTCCCTGGCAGCCAAGAGGGCCACCCGTGTCCTGGGTGCATCCAGCACAGCATTACTGGCTGGGCCAGGGAGGTGATTGTCCCGCTCTGCTCTGCACTGGTGCGGCCTCACCTGGAGCACTGTGTGCAGTTCTGGGCAACACAGGATAAAAAGGATACCAAGCTACTGAAGAGTGTCCAGAAGAGGGCTACAAAGCTGGTTAAGGGTTTGGAGGGGAAGCCATATGAGGAGTGGCTACAGTAGTCACTTGGTTTGTTCAACCTGGAGGAGGCTGAGGGGAGACCTCATGGTGGCTACAGCTTCCTCACAAAGGGAGTAGGAAGGGCAGGTGCTGATCAATCTGGTGACCAGTGACAGAACTGAGGGAATGTCAGGAAGATGTGCCAGGGGAGGTTTAGGTTGGACATGAGGAAAAAGTTCTTCCCCCAGAGGGTGGTGGAGCACTGGAACAGGCTCCCCAGGGAGGTGTCACGGCCCCAAGCCTGACAGTGTTCAAGAAGAGACTGGACACCACCCTCAGACACATGGTGTGAACTGTGGGGTTGTCCTGTGCAGGGACAGGAGCTGGACTCGATGACCCTTGTGGGTCCCTTCCAGCTCAAGACGATCACCGCTGGCAGGTGGCTTGGCTCCTTATGCTCCGCAGGGAGCAGCTGAGGCTGAGGAGGTGTTTCTGCAGACGGTGCAATGGCAACAGCCCCCTCCCGGTGCTTCCCCAGGGTAAAACTCCGGGGCACACTCCGCCGCCAAAAATCACTGAGCCTGCCCTGGGAAAAGCTCAGCGATGAGAAGTTCGGCGGCTTTTCTGCAGGGGAGCGGGGGAGGATGCAGAGAGCAGAGAGGGACGCCGATGTGCCACGGCGGCCTCCTCCTCCTCCTCCTCGGCACCGCGTTCTGGTGGGAGGTGCTGCCGGAGGGGAGGGGAGCCGGGCCGGGCCGGGCCGGGCCGGGCGTGCTGTGGGCGGCGGCCAGCGGAGGTCGCTCTTACCCTGCGAATGCCGCAGTGCCCGGCTCGTCAGCTCCTGTGGAAACCGGGGATTTCCGCTTTAATAAAACAAACAGGAAATAAATTGGAAGCGGGCGCGCCGCGGGGGTGGCGGATCAGTGTCCTCTTCCCCCGCATCTCACAAGGTGTCCCGCCCAGCTGCAGGGCGGCCACCGAACTGGGATTTATGTCATTCCATCTGATAAAGTAATTTTCAGGGATAGATTCAGATTAGTTTCTTCTCATCAGAGATTAAAGACCTTTAATTGACTCTTCAAGAGGTATTAAAGAATTTAGTATCCTTGCAGTCGTTCAAGCACTACCAATGCTGGAACTGATGCTCCTGATAAGTATAATCTCCCACAATGATGGAGGGCAGATTCTTCCTCAATCCTTGTCCACTGTTTTGTACTAAGTCTCCAAAGGGACTGAAGGATCCCATCAGGATTTAGAAAGGAGGGAAGGGATGGGAGTAGCACCTTGTAACAGGCAAAATTGTCAAAGATGGCCAACTGCTCAGCACCATCATGAGGCCTGTGTTAGTGTTGTGGATGATATGCTTATACTGCACAAAGGAGAAATTGATTTTGTACCTGCAAATCCTGAAAGCGGCATATACATCCCACCTCCCCTGCTGCTTTTGCAGGGTCTGTGAGGCAGTGTGGGAGCCAGCAGCCATGCGCCAAGACCTTTCACAGCTTTGTACTGAGTCCTCCTGGCATGTCCTGGCTGGGCAGGTCAAGGCCAAGGGCCTCGCATCACTGAGGTTCACTTTGAGAACTGCAGCACTGTACTTAAAAATGGCAAGGGGAGAGCATTCAAGAGTTCTCTGAGACACTGGAGAGTTTTGGGAAAAACCCTACTGCTGGAGAAGGCAGATGGATGTGGAAGCAAGCCTTGGTAGAAATGCAGTTCAGAAGAATCTGCTTCATCCTCTCCCACAGATTCCTAATACAGCATGAAAAAAAAGCCCGTTAGATCTCCAGTAAGGAACTAAAAAACTGAACTAAAGGAAGAGTATCAGCTTTCTTTGAGGTCACTGCAGTAGCAAGTTATTAGTTGAATTATACACTGGAATACTCCAGCAGAAGGAGATAAAGACAGAAAAAAAAAAAGTAACTTAAAAAGATAGGAAAATCCAATCCTCTGCCCTCTCAAAACCTCACGAAGCACGAGAAAATGAGCAGTTGGTAATGAAATTATTTTTAAATGACCCTTCTTCTGTGCCTCCTGTTCAAAAGGTAAAGAAAGAGCTGTTGTTAAAAATAAGAATTGCACATTCACACAGGAAATGCATTTTGAAAATAGTAGATGGGTTTAGGAAGATTCACCCCAGTGTGGTATAGGCAAGTTGGAGCTGCAGGGCTCAGCTCTCTGCATTTCCCCAGGGGGCTGCAAGAGCTGATTTCCAGGAGCTGCAGGGAAAGTCCCCTAGGAGCGAGCTGCACTTGGCATTATTCCTGAAGATGGCACAAGAAGATATTTTAGTGTGTTTGGGCAAGAGCAGGGTCTGAAAGGTCATAAACATCAATATGGAGACTTAAGATTGGGGGTGGGACGGGGAGCAGTGAGACAATATTGCTGGGAACTGAAGAGAGAAATGAAAAGAGGATTTCAGGAGAAAGGATACAATGCCGTGCAATCTTATTCAGTTGTGGAATAGTTACTACAGGGGAGGGCTTTTTTATTTAGGATATTTAGGCTGACGAGCTTGAACCTGCAGAATGCTGCCCTGAAGTGCAGTGAGGGCTGTGCGGCACAGCAGCACAATTCCCCTTTACAGAGCCAATCTGTGCTGGCAAGGAGGCTCACCTGCTCCAGAGGGGCTTTCCATTTTTGCTTGCTATGCCAGGGTCTCACAATTCCATGTTTTAATGCTGTGCTAGGCTGAGGTCTGCAGCACAGGGTGAGATCTCCGCTTGTTCTGATGTTGAAAATCTGCAGGGATGATGCTGCTTTCACCTGGCTGGTTTTATGACTGGGCTCTAAACAAATAAGATATTTTGGTACCAGCTGGGTAACAGTTCCCTTCCTCTACACCTCTATCTGCTTTTTAAAACTGTGCACACTTTAAAGTGCTGCCTACTCTACACTAATAAATAAATTAAAAAAATATACAACACGAGTAGGCAAAGGGTGTGCTCAGCATGAATCGGAGGAATTAACACTTTACAAAACTATTATGGCAAGTACTTCATCAGGCCACAAAGATGTCCCATCCCTGGAGAGATTAATACTGGAGAATGAGGAAGAAACTTGCACAATAATAAATCTTTGATCCTGAACATACAGAAGTTTAGAGTAAGATTGTGACATAGACAAGTAATCCCCACAGCTGTGTGTAAAAAACTGCATCAGTGTGCAATATTGATCTCTGGCTGGTCCTGTCTCATGCCAAACATTCTTTCTGTTGTCATTAATTGAAGTTACACCTTGAGTGGCAAAATGGATTTGTTTGTGGGAAGCATAGTATAATGATTAAGCTTTCTCTTGGGTTCTTGTTCTCGGTCCTGAAAGCAATGAAATGAGCAAGAAATGAGGAAGGATCATCCCAAAATTTAACTATCTGTGTGGCTTTTACTGCTGGGAAAGGGCTTCTTTCCAGTTTCATAAAGAACTGGAGTTGTTTGGAGGTAAAAAACAAAGCCAAACCACAAAACAAACAAACAACCCAAACCAAACCCAAACAAACCCCAAACAGTTTCACAAATGAGAGGGCTGTACCAGTTGACTTGTGATGTCTGGTTTTGATGGAGTGTTTTCTTCCTACAGCTTCTCCATCACTGTTCAAGCAAATAGATCCAGCCTCATTTGCAGGCTATTAATTGAACATCCTTGTGACATCCTATGCGATATATATTCTGAAAACTACTGATGTTAGTCATGCAAAGGGACAATGTCACTTTGCTAAAATAATTCAATTTTGCTGAATTTGAGCCTGAAGGGACTTTTAATACAGTAGAGTGTAAGGGCGAGACAGAAATGCTGACAAAACAATCTTGTGCACATGTAAACCCCTCCTGTGCTCATGCGCTGGATGGTAAAACCCCATTACAACCATTTCCCTTGGTGGCTCTGTTATTTTGGTTACAGCAGAAGAACCCTTCCAGGAGCAGTGATGTGGTTTAAGGTGATGAGGAAGTTTTGCATTAGTTGCTTTCAGCTGGGGCTCCCCAAGGTAATTTCAGGCTGCCCTCCTGGGCAAGCTTACACTCTATCGGTTGCTCAGTGGGGATGCTCTAGCCTTTTGCACTGTGAAAACTGTTGTCACACTGTGGTGACAGGGGCTGGGAAACACCATTAAAAGTCAGCAGGCTCAGTATGTCCCTGACAACCTCAATTTAAAAATAAATAAATCAAAATCAAATGACACTGGTAGCTCAATTTGCTCAGGCCTACTCGTGTAGGGGAAGGTTCTTCCCACTGTAACTTCTCCACAGAGAGCAAAAATAAACATATCCTGTTCAAATGAGAAGGTGTTTACCTGCATGAGACTGTTTTGGAGCCTGGGATGTGCAAGTCTCTTCAATGCAGAGAGGAAAAGAGGCTTACTTTTCTCCTTTAAAGACAGAACAGAAACAGAGATGTGTTACAGTTTGCATGATACTATTTTTCTTCAGTGTAGCAGGGGATTCCAGTATTTTGTTTGGTTTGGTACTTATGAAAATTACTAATTTCTTGTAATACAGGTTTGTTTTTCCTGATCTCAAGTTTAACTTTCGCTTCTTGCAGAGAAAAATCAGTGGACACGTAGGAACTAGGTACGACTCTGTTGCTTTGCTGAACAAATCCAGCTTGGTCCACAGTGACATGATACATGGCTCTGAATTTCTGAGGGACCCTTGTTGTGCCTTCAAATAAAATGGGACCTGGGTTGTATTTATTTCCTATAACAGCTTATTAAAGAAGAGTGGATGTACCTGCTTGACAGTAAGCTCTGCACCCCATGAATATCTCTCTCTCCTGCTAATGAAGGCGGTTCCACATCAGTTCTCCTGGTGGCACCAGGGCTCTGTGGGCTGCTAACACAAGAGGAACAAAGGAGAAAAAGTCTTTGTTATCACAATGGTGCCAATGTATGATTTTTTTAATGCCGAGCACAAAGCCCTGCAGCTTATGGAACAACATACCACACTTCTGTGTGGCTTCTTGCATTACATTAGCGGGTTTTAGCGTTTTCATCTGTCTTTGCTGTGTTGTGGCATTGCACTACATATTTAGTTAGGAATATGAGCCTTGCAGTTTTCATTTATGAAAGTTTCAAGAAAACAATTGGTGACTGCTGGCTGTGCCGTGTGACAATAGATTTCCTAGTCAAATATCAGGCTTTTGTCTTTGAAAAGCCTGACTTCAAATAACAAAGATTAACAGGCTGTAAAATACCCCTCCGTCTTTCCTTCTTTTCCTTTTCCCTCTGGACTTTGATTCAACTCTGAGTTTCAAAAATGTGTGAGAAATATACCACCCTAACAGACTCCACAACAAAATCTCTTTCGAGGAATGCCATGAGGAGGGTGAGTTACTGGAACAGACTGCCCAGAGCAGCTGTGGGTGCCCCATCCCTGGAAATGATCAAGGCCAGGTTGGACGGGGCTTTGAGCAACCTGGTCTAGTGGAAGGTCTCCCTACCCATGGCAGGTGAGTTGGAACTAGATGATCTTTAAGGTCCATTCTGACCCAAGCCATGCTATGATTCTATGACCAGTCAATCAATGTTTTTGGTCCATATAGAAGTCCCATTTGCTTATGAGCTGGGATAGTAGATCAGCCAAGAAACAGGTGCAGAGCAGAGCCCCCAGTGCACATTTGCGTTAGTGTTTTAGCTGGCTCTGGATGTGCTTTCCATATGACCATCCCAGTCACTCCCACTGACCCTGCCTCAGTTCACATTGCAGGGAGATTTTGGTGCCAGTGACTTGGTGCCCTTTTGGATTGAGTGAAACTGGAGGATGTGCTCCAGGAACACACCTCATGCACTCCAGCTTTAAATGGGGACATGAGAGTCTGAACCAATGACTTGACTATGCAGCTGTAGAGACCTCCAGGACTTGCTGTGGACGCGTGCACTAACAGAGGCTCTGGAGACACCTAGAGGTTGCATGGCACTCTGAAGTGCTTCTCAGACAATGGAGAGGCCCAATATACCTTCAGGTTTGCTGTAAGCCTACTGCATCAAGGAGGAGGAAGGACAGGAAGGATGCCCTGCTCCTGAAGCAAGAACATGCCTTCTCTTGGCTCTGCTGCATCCTGGGGCCTCAATGATGGCCCACATCACCCCCAGGCTTTTTTCACAGGGGGTCAGCTGGAGCCATCTCTTCTCAATGGTGGGGCATCATGCCTGCCACTTCAGGTGGTGTGGCCAGGTTTTACTCCTGCTAGTCGTCACTGGGATGTGATGCTGGTGCTCTTGTCCTGGTTTGCCCTCTTCCCTCCCTGCCTGTTTTCTGGATCAGTGTTGCCCTACCTCAAAAGATCTTGGGCCTCCCCACCAGCCTTGCTCATCTCCCTAATGCTTAGGGGCCATGTTAGCTCTCCTGAGGAGAGTTTTGCTGCACCCTGAACATGTGTGCTTCCCCATAGCTGTGGCTCTCTCACCCCCCCCTGAGCTGCTCATCCATCTTCCCTTACCCACAGCCCCCAAATTTTCTGCCTTTACCCTGGGAAATGGGGAGAAAGCCTCCTCCCAAACTTCCTTTCCACCATTCTCAGTACAGCCACTTCATGATGTGTTTTTCCACACCCAGCCACCATTCTGAGGCCTGTGAGATCTCCTGGGCGTGGTGGAAGCCATGCTCATGGATGCACCATGGTGTTTGATAGGGGGCAGAGATGGTCCAAAGACATGTAAGCCAAGGAAGTGTGCTTGCCAGAAGGTATCATGGTCAAATGCTGCTGGAGAGCAAGAGAAGTGGGTGGAAAGATAAACCTGACAAACCATCTGGTGCTTTCATTCATCTTCTGACATTTGCCACCTTGCAGAAGAATCTGTGTCCTCCTGTGTCTCATCCATTGCTGTGCACCCAGCATGGCCATGCTCCTCTCTAGTGGTAACCAAAGCATGGGTGGCCTAACTTTGGGCTGTGGGGATGGAGAGCAGGCCTTGCAGCTGCCAAAAAACCCAGTCCTTGCTGCTATGGTCACCATGGAAAGGCTCATAGGGGCTGTGAAGGACTGTGTTTGCGGGACTGATTCCAGCCCTTCACCTGCCATCCTCGGTAAGAGCTGGAGGCTTGTTCCACCTAACACCTCCTGTAGGACCGGTGGGACAAGTGCTGTGTGTGTGGCCTGTGTAATCACAGCTAATTTGGGTTGGGAAACCCTGGAAAGCAGAGGGTCAGGTGATTTTGTTGGTACTTCTTAGTCACTTAATTTAAGAGTTTGGAGAAAGTCTGTGGAGACTTGTGTCAGGTGCACCATGGAACTGCCATCCCAAAATTGTTAGCCGCTGACTGGTGGGTGTAGGGAAGTCATGAGTCTTCAGAGGGCAATAGCTGCCTTCTTGAATGCATGTATGGGCTCCTGAAATATCTTCTGGCAGGGAAGAAGTTGGAGCAACATCTTATGCCTTTGTTGTGCCCATCCATGCTTGACATATTGCCATCCATGTCTCAAGAATGATGGGGTCCTCCATGCCCAGGAACTCAGGCTGACCAGAGGCAGTGCAAGGACCCAGAGAAAGTCATTGCTTTACCTTTCTCCTCAGCCCCCAAAATATCCCTTAAGGCCAGTGATGGTCTATCTGTTTGGCTGTCCTGATGTGTCTGCCTCAGCCCTGTGAGTAAGCCAGCTGTGTCCCTCAAGGGGACATGCATGGCACTGGTGTCCAAAACTGGAGTTGCAGGGGGGTTCAGGGACCTGGCACTGCAGCACCACTCATCAGTCAGCAGTTTCCCTTCTGCTTGCTTCCACATCATGTATTTATATTGAGCAACTGAGCACCTCTTGTCAACCCCAAACTTTGTTTTGCTTTACTTGTGCCATTCCACAAGTGCACCGTCCCTTCTTCTCCTACATGTGGCCTACCACTGCACTATGTGGTTTCTCACTTATGGTGCTATTTTAAATATAGGAGTTGGCAGGCAAGCCCTAGTTATATTTGCTAAATGTCTTTAAAATGTTACTGCTGTCACCTCTTTGGCCTGCCTGTCCGTGCACAGCTGCATTTGCCACAACACAGTCAGCAGAAGAGCGTATTCTTCAGTAGCCCCTTCCTCCATCCATCTTAGCATAAACCACAGAAGAAAGGTTTCTTGAGCCTGTCACACTGTGTAGAGGTGGGACAGCCCACAGAGCTGTCTGCTCTGGGTTGAGCATCCCTCAGTGGGGGACGGCCAGTGTGTGAGTGCCTTAAGGTACCAACAGGAGACTTGCCTGAACTGATCTGCCAAAATATGGGAGAATACAGAACAGAACCATGTACTAATACTGTGGCAATGGTTTGTTTCTGTGATAATGCTAATCTGTTTCAAGAAGACCATTGACACCATCTCACTTCACTGTAATTTTGGGTGTCTCTCACCCTGATGCCTTTTTGTGACATTGCAGTTGGGCCTGCCACCATTTTCCTGGCTTGATGGTGGCCTGAGGGCAGTTCTCCAGGCCTCTGTATAAGACTGCAGCTGAGTGTTTTTCCAACGTACAGCATTCTGTTTAGAAAATAGGGAAAATAATTTTTTACTTTGGGGTTGATTGAACACCGGAACCGATTGCCCAGAAAGGTTATAGAGTCTCCATCCTTAGAGATATTCAAAGCCCAGCCGGACACAGCCCTGACAGCCTGTTGTGTGTGACCCTGCTCTGAACAGGGGCTGGGACTAGGCAGTCTCCAGAGGTCCTTTCTAACCTCAACCATTCTCCTGTGATTCAATGAGTCTGTATTTCTTCTTTCAGTGTCACTTATTAATAGCAGCTCAATGTGTTGTTATCACCTTTTGGTTCTGTCCTACCTGACTGTAACTATCTGCACACTTGTGTGTTATCTTCTAACATTTTTGCTACAAAGCAAGAGGTGTTTCTGTGACAGGAAGGGAAATGTTTTGTGTTGAAAGTTTAACTTGATTTTTCTGCTTAGGATGAATGAATTGTTTGTGTACAGCAGATTTAATATACTGGGCAAATAGGTGGAAAATCATAACAGAGGAACAATACACAATTAAGGCTATTTCTTTTTAAGGGACCTTTGGACAGATGCTATCTATAATATTACGACAGTACATTAGACAGATTAGCTTTGACCATAAATTGATTTCAAGCAACATTTTAATAAGATTTTGCAGCTGATTTCAGTGAGCATAGCTTAGGAATCACAGCAAAACCTCAGAGACCGAGTAGTGAAGCATTCCAGATAGTATCAGGAAAGTTTGAAGCTGGAGATGGAAAATCCCTAGCCAATTATCTGAGTTCAGCTAAGTAAAACAGGATGGCTTCCCACGAGCATTTGCAAACATGTTGAGCAGAATATTTCCTGAAGGCAGTAATTCTATTTCCAGAGATCTAGGTTTCTCTCCATGCCTGTGTATATAGGCAACATCTGTTTCACACTGGAAAAGTATCTCATTAACCAAATTAGCAAAGTAGCTACCACATAATTTGATCCTGCTGCCAACTGCTCTACTACCTCTGAAGTTCAGAGAGCAGACTACCTTAGCTGATACAACAGGTGAGGTCTGTGGGAACATTGAGACAATCACACAAAAAAGAAGTCATAGCAAATATGCTTAGGGCACAGCAGCTACCTAATAAATGAGAAAACCTTGACTGTTCAATTAAAACTATGAAAAATCTATAGATTACAGAATTTATCCACCAGGAATTCAACATTGTAGATTCTGATCACTTCAGTCTCAGTCCAGTAAAGCCCCTAAGCACATACTTAAACACAGCATTATTGATCTTGCAGGGATCACTTGCCAGCTTAAAGGTAACCATATGCATAAGTACATCAGAAATTCAGCTCATGACTGTGATTCATAAGCTACTCTAAAACAAAGCATGGCCACAGCAGAGGGCCAAATCACAGATCAACTCAAACAGATTATTTTCCTGCAGAATAGAACAAAATAAAAGGTTTATTGAAAATTGAAAGAAGGAGCTGGATATTTCTTAATCACTGCAGGCATAAATGGAAGAAAAATTGCTAATCAGGAATCTATTGATAACCACACAATTCACAATCATTCTATCTGCATTGCGTGGAGATACACTGTTGTCTTTTAGGCAGTGTAAGGAGAAAAACCTAGCTACTGGGAGTTTGAAAAATAAATTTAGCCATGCAGTCTGAAAGAGGTTTACATACGATGAAGTATAATTTGAGGATTATCTTTGAATGTTTTTTTGTAAGCATCTTTTAAATTATTTCTATTTTTTCTTTTAAAATGAACCTCTTAAATCTGCTACCAAATGTTAGTCCCAAAAACAAGGCAAGTGTAGCTTCCTAGTAAGCAAGTAGCTAGGGTGAATGTCACACAGCCCTGTGCCCTGACCTGTGTTTGAAGTCTTCTGTGTGGGACCTACAGCACTTCAAAGAGTGATGGCAAGCTACTACTTTCAGGGTATGTAAGGAAGCTGGAGTGAACTTCCAAGTGATCCCTGCAAACTGTCCATCTTCTAAAAGTATATTTGTGCTTAGTTCTAACTCAGACTACTGCAGACAGTAGCACTTTACAAACCTCTTCACCCTCAAGAGACATCTTTATTCTCACTGGGAGGAAAAGAAATGCCACTATAGCCTTTTCCAGATGGACACTGAAGAAAAGGAAACCTGGAACACACACGTTTTTTGTTTGTTTTTTTTTTTTTCTGTCAGATTAGAGATTTAGCTTTAATTTGGTAAATCTCAGGTTTGATGAGTCTCAGCCAGAGTCCTTTCTGTAACAGCCTTTCCATTCAGCAAAAGGGTGATGCCAATCTGCATTCTTGTTTATAGTGTTGTTAGCACCAAATAAAATGGGCATCTCTAAAGGATGAACTTCCTCAGAGGGTGAACAGAGGAGCCCCTGACTTTATGAGACATGGACAAATGGGATGCTGGAGGTGCTGCACAAACCTTGTGCTGGTTGGAAAACAAATCTGAACTTCTGCACGTGGGTTGCTTCCAGGGCCAGAAGGGCTGCTGTCCTGATATATGCACCTATGGGTGGTAACTAAATTGCTGCAGTGCTCACAGTGGCCTCACAGTCACAGGCCCTGGTTGTTGTGGGTGATTTTAACTTCCCTGATGTTTGCTGGAAGGACCATTCACCCAGCCAGCCACAGTCCAGGAGATTCCTCCAGTGCATTGATGATAACTTCCTCATGCAGATGGTGGAGGAGCCGACTAGGAGAGGTGCACTGCTGGATCTCATCCTCACTAACAAGGAGGGTCTGGTCGAAGCAGTAAAGGTTGAGGGCTGCCTGGGTTGCAGTGACCATGAGATGGTGGAGTTCAGCATCTTGGGGGGCAGGAACAGAATAGCAAGTAGAATTGCAACCCTGGACTTTAGCAGGGCTAACTTTGGCCTTTTCAAGCAATTGCTGGGGGAAATCCCATGGGCAAGGCTGCTTGAAGGTAAAGGGGCCCAAGATAGCTGGGTGGCATTCAGAGACTGCTTCTTCCACGCTCAGGATCAGAGCATCCCCACACGTAGGAAGTCAAGGAAGGGAGCCAGGAGGCCTGCGTGGTTGAATAGGGATCTGTTGGGTATGCTCAAGCAGAAGAGGAGAGTTTACAGGTCATGGAAGCAGGGGCTGGCCACTTGGGAGGAATATAAGGCTGCTGTAAGAGGATGTAGGAAGGCAGCTAGGATAGTCAAGGCTTCCTTAGAATTACAGCTGGCGAGAGGGGTCAAGGACAGCAAAAAGAACTTTTTCAAATACATAGCAGATAAAACTAATACCAGAGGCAATGTAGGCCCACTGATGAATGGGGTGGGTGCCCTGGTGGCAGAAGATACAGAGAAGGCAGAATTACTGAATGCCTTCTTTGTCTACTCTGCCGGAGGCTGTCCTGGGGAGCCCTGTACCCCTGAGACCCCGGATGAAGCCAGGTCAATGGAGGAGTTTGCTTTAGTCAATGAGGACTGGGTTAGGGAGCAATTAAATAGTCTGGACATCCATAAATCCATGGGTCCAGACGGGATGCATCCGCAGGTACTGAGGGAGCTGGCTGAAGTCATTGCTAGACCACTCTCCATCATCTTTGCCAAGTCTTGGGAAACGGGAGAGGTGCCCGAGGATTGGAGGAAAGCAAATGTCACTCCAGTCTTCAAAAAGGGCAAGAAGGAGGACCCGGGTAATTATAGACCGGTCAGCCTCACCTCTGTCCCTGGGAAAGTAATGGAACAGCTTATCCTTGGTGCCATCTCAAGGCATATCAAGGATAAGAGGGTTATTAGGGGCAGTCAGCATGGCTTTACCAAGGGTAAGTCATGCTTGACCAACCTCATAGGCTTTTATGAGAATGTAACAAGGTGGATGGATGATGGCAGAGCGGTGGATGTGGTCCACCTTGACTTCAGTAAAGCCTTTGACACAGTCTCCCACAGCATCCTCACAGCTAAGTTGAGGAGGTGTGGTCTAGACAATAGAGTAGTGAGGTGGGTTGCAAACTGGCTTAAGGAGAGAAGCCAGAGAGTGGTAGTCAATGGTGCGGAGTCTAGTTGGAGGCCAGTATCTAGTGGAGTGCCTCAGGGGTCAGTACTGGGGCCAGTATTATTCAATATATTCATTAACGATTTAGACGAGGGAATAGAGTGTACTATCAGCAAGTCTGCTGATGACTGGGAGGAGCGGCTGACACGCCGGAGGGCTGTGCTGCCATCCAGCGGGACCTGGACAGGCTGGAGAGTTGGGTGGGGAATAACCTAACGAAATTTAACAAGGGCAAGTGTAGAGTCCTGCATCTGGGCAGGAAAAACCCCAGGTACCATTATAAATTGGGGAATGACCTATTAGAGAGCAGTGTAGGGGAAAGGGACCTGGGGGTCCTGGTGGACAACAGGATGACCATGAGCCAGCACTGTGCCCCTGTGGCCAGGAAGGCCAATGGCATCCTGGGGTGTATTAGAAGCGGGGTGGTTAGGAGATCGAGAGAGGTCCTCCTTCCCCTCTACGCCGCCCTGGTGAGACCCCATCTGGAATATTGTGTCCAGTTCTGGGCCCCTCAGTTCAAGAAGGACAGGGAACTGCTGGAGAGGGTCCAGCATAGGGCAACCAAGATGATTAAGGGAGTGGAGCACCTCCCTTATGAAGAAAGGCTGAGGGAGCTGGGTCTCTTTAGTTTGGAGGGGTGGACTGAGGGGTGACCTTATTAATGTTTATAAATATATAAAGGGTGAGTGCCATGAGGATGGAGCCAGGCTCTTCTTGGTGGCAAACAATGTTAGGACAAGGGGAAATGGGATCAAGCTGGATCACAAGAGGTTCCACTTAAATTTGAGAAAAAACTTCTTCTCAGTGAGGGTGACAGAGCACTGGAACAGGCTGCCCAGGGAAGTTGTGGAGTCTCCTTCTCTGGAGACATTCAAAACCCGCCTGGACATGTTCCTGTGCGACCTCACCTAGGCATTGCTGCTCCAGCAGGGGGATTGGACTAGATGATCTTTTGAGGTCCCTTCCAATCCCAAACATACTGTGATACTGTGCTGCCGGTGGTGGTTCTGCCCTCTATCTGCATCCCAGCCCCACCCAAGCTCATGGAGGCCGTCCTCTGCAACAAGGTCGGTTTGTCTGCATCATCTGCTCTCATACTTTCCAGTCCCAGGCCCCTGCAGAGGAGCCATCCCAGTGCCAGGAGGAGCTGAGGGAAAACACTGCTGCAGTTTAGCCTCCAGGGAGGGAGGACTGACTACTTTGCCGATTTAAAAACTCATATAATAACGTAATTCACCTCTTCTGAGTAGAAGAGTGAAAAAAAAGAACATTGCCCCAGTGTCAAACTTTCTTTGTCTGTGTGTATGCAGCCCACTGTTAAGGGATGCAGTGAAACTTGAGGTCTCTGAAGTGAAATAATTCCCCGAAGCAATAATGTGAAACTTGAACCTCTAATTTTCAATGGCTGTAGGAAGAAACATACATGTGAGAAGAGAAGGACTTTCCTTAAGGCATATGGAGACATGCATGGATAGCTGATCTCATTTAGAAACTTGGAGCCCCGAAACCCCTTGTGGTCACCAGTGACTTTGAAAGTGATTTGGTCTATAATGGCATTAAGAAGTGCCAAGAGAAATCAAGCAGTTATTGTTGGTGCTGCAAGAGTAGAGAGGGAACTCAATCCTTTCCTTTTGTGTTATAAAAATAAACACAGAAATGATGAGAAATGATGGTACCTGACCTAGGGAACAGACCATCATGGTACAAGTACATAATTAGAAATGGTTCTCTGCAGAAGCCTCAGTCCAGACAAACTCAGGGAAATACAGGCACAAGCAGATGCAATAACTTTTCCTGTGTCAGTTGGCAGAGCCCTAGTAAACTCCTGATTCCCCACAAAATGATGATAAAATGGTATGTCAACAAGAAGGATTTTCCTGGGCGTAAACCACAATGACATCAAAGACTGAACTAATTTGGTTTTTGTCAACTAGATAAAGATATTAGGTTAATGCCTTTTGTTCCTCAACAGAATGTTTTAGTCAGTGAACAGAATTAATTGTGTTGACATAATGGATTTATTGTTTCAACAAAATGCCTGTCTGTTTTCATGGAGTGGATAAGGGATTTGACAAAACTAATGCTGATACCTGGGGATTCTTATATAGCTGAATTATCAACCTGATAAAATGCCACAAGTGTAAAAGAGAACATGAAGGAAAACGAAGAGTCAGTAGCCCAGAGGCATTAGTGCTCATAAGAAGTGCACAAAGAATACATTAAGTTTTACAGTTCCCGTGGCTTTTTGTCATGTGCAAGGTGCTACTGATGCAGACCATATGCTCCCACACACCCCTGCTTGCAAAGGTGAAATCCCTCTTCCCAGAAACCCATCAGACCTGCCTACAGACAGGTTTTGTGGCTACAGAAAGCACTCGGCCAGGGCCGACACTGCTGCTACCAGCCACTTTTCTGCACATCCCCAGCAACAAAGAAAGGAGCTGGAGTGGAGAGAAGTGAACGCTGCTGGTGGTGAATAGCCTGCAAAATCCAGCTGAGAAGCGCAAGGTTTGCAATGCAGAGGATTTCTATGGGATCAGGACATGAAACCTGCTAATACAAAAGTCGGCCAGGCTGTGTAGCCTTCCAGACAGCACTCCACAGACTGAACAGGGACCTTTAAGTTTAGGAAGAACCATCAGACTTTTACACTTGTGTCCAAGAAAATAATGATTTGCATTTATGTGCTAAGCAATGTAGGGCACAGCCTGACCACGTGAACCTGCTTTAGCAGGGGGGTTGGACTAGGTGATCTCCAGAGGTCCCTTCCAACCTTAACCATTCTGTGAGTCTGTAACTACAGACTGACCTGCGTTACCCAGATGTTTTCTGGGAAGACTCTTATCTTTGCTGTTCAATTTACATTGCCACAACATGTTGCCTTGTCAATTTGAAAATATACCACAGAATAGCACACTGGATAATTGCAGCAGGAAAACACATCTTGTAGCCAAAAGTGAGTGGTGAAAACTCCTGTTTCTTTATCTCTGTGGCTGTCTTTTCCCCCCTAAATTCAAAGTAAAGCATACATGCGTGAATGGTGTTTCTTTTCTTTTCCAGTTGGACTCACTTGTGCTATCGCTGTGGGGAAGGAAAATGACAGAAGTAAACAGCGCCTATTTGCTAATCTGTACTTCAGAAGAAGACACACCGGCTCTGGTGCTGACACTAGTGGTAAGTATTGCTGCAGGTACTCAGCTGCACAGCGCTGGGAATTTGATAACAGGCGGCAAAGAGTTTCTGTGAAGAGAAATAATTGCAGCAGCTGATAGAATGAATTGAAGGAAATTAAGTCAAAGTAACCACATGTGGATGAAAGAGCTCTTCATCTTCACCCACAGAAAGAGCCTACAAATAGTTTTGGCAGAAACTGTGAATAAGAACAGGAATATGGAATTTTCTTTTTCTTTAAAAAGAGAGTTCTTTGGTATGAGGCGCTATGGCGACTTGATGCAGACAGCTCTCTTCCTTAGCAGCAAGGATTAGGGCAAAGATACCTCAAAGTCATTCCCATTTTTCCTGATTTGTGGGTAGGGGAAAGGGGCTTAACCCTTCCTTGGGTTAAAAAAGATAGTTTTATGTTCCTGCATGTTTTGTCGCTGAAATTTATGCTGACATGGAGTGACACAGCACTGAAACTCTTCAGCACTTTGTGTGATTTCTTGAACTGCTCAAAGGGCAGAGAAAGGAGGTAGTAAAATTAAGACAAAACATGACAAAACAATTTTAGGGGAATATTATCTTCTTGACCAAGATCAGATTAGTTTGTATAACTGCCTACACTGTAACCATTGGATTTGGAGATTATTTTCTCTGCCTCTATATGGAAAAAAGCGGGTGACTCAATTTTCACAGTCTTATTTTCTTTACATAAAGCATAACCTTCCTTACCCAATGTTTGTTTTGATTTGGGTTTTTTTATTTGTGCTTTGGAACAGACTGCATTTGTTGTGATAAACAGCTGAAGGGATCCAGTAGTCATCAGTGAGCTGCTGTACTCCTTCAAACATGGTTTCCAGCACTTTCCCCAGAGTCCGAGTGGCGTTTAATGCCTATTTGAGGTTCCTATTTTGTGCGGCTCCAGTTGCCTCAGGACAGGGCACAGAAGTCAGGCAGGAGGGGACCTGCCTTACACAGGTCACCTGAGCTTGTGGGGTGTTTTGGTGAGGGAAACCAGCCCAGCAAGGGATGTTTGTTGGCACTGGGAATCCCTTTTGTGACAGGATAACCCTGACCAGGCAGGGCCAGAGTCAGAAACAGCATCAAGCTGACTTTGAGGAGGAACATGGTTAGATTTAGGGATGTGAAAAATTAGCATTATATCTGAGCCTGGATGGGCCAGCTGCACTCATGTATCCTGGCTGGAGACTAAATCATGAGGTGGGCACCCTTATGATTCCCCCTGTGTCTCACTGGCCCATGGGAAGGATTTTGGGTTGGCCAGGGGTGAAGGGCTTTGCTGCTCCCTGGTTAATTTGGAATTATGCGGTTGACTGAATTTTTGAGATATTGCATTATGTTTATTTTTGCTTACATCCCATTTTCCTCAAATAAAAGGTACTTTTCTTGTCAAAAGCTCTTAATGCCCATGAGAAAGAAGGAAAATCATGCCTGCTAAGGTGACAGGACAGATTTCTTTTCATTTATTTGAGCCAGAAATAGACCAAGTGTGATAAAAGCTACCTATTCTATTTCACATTATAACAGAGCATGCATATGGTCAGTTCACTCATCTCATCACATCTTCAGGGAGGGAACTTCTGGCTGAGGGAGCAATAATTTCAGCCATTCACATTGGATCAGCAGCTGCACAAACTTTATACACAGCTTTCACTTTATTTCACAGCACTGAGCGACTATGCCTGAGAAATCAGGCCCTCTGAAGGCATCGTCAGAGACATATTCAGTGAGGATACAAAATAAATCTAGTGGTATATTCAAAGTTACAAATTGTACTTGAGACTTTACACTAGCAATGGTTTGGCTTCGTTACATATTTTTTACATGTGTTTCACCCGCCACTCTATATTATCTTTATTCTATAATTTGTTGTGGTTTTTTTTCTTTTTTTTTTTTTTTTTTTTTTTGACACACAATCAGGAGAGAGAAACTATCGTAAGAATGACTAAACCTTTTGCAGGAAGAAGGAGAGGCTGCTTTTGTATGCTGTATTTGTATAGTGCTGAGAAAATTGAGGTCTGGTACAGAAAAGGGGTTTTTAGGCACAGCCAACACATAAATAAGAGAGAGGTTGTCCTGTGAACTGCAGAACTAATGAAACCTCTAGCTCCAGTAGCTGAGTTTCTTCTAGGTTTGTGTCCTTAAGACCCTTTCTTTGTGATAATAACCTCTCTTCCCTGCAGATACTCTTACGCTACCATGAAGGGCAAGTGACAGTGCAGGCAGCAGTCGGGCACTGATGGGCAGGTGAGGACACGTTGTCTCATCGACCATGTAGCTGCTGCCAGGTGGAGGACAACTGAGCTCTGCTTGCATTTCCCACAGTGGTGACAGTAATTTGTCTCCTTTGCCTGACTTTCATTTTCACGAAGCTTGTTAATTTTGGGGTTTAAATGTTTCTGTTGAATGTTCATTGCAACTGGGCAAGAACCAGCACTTGTTCAGGGGGGGCTGGGGAAACTGACAGACCAGCAGATGGATGGATAGACAGTGCAACCACATCACCTCATTTCCTTGGGGAAAAGAGGAGAGTAATAATGGACGAATGTCAATATTAAGTAGTTGCCGCTAACGTTTGAGTAGTGTGCAAGTAAGAATTTATATTGTGGGTGGGAAATAGGATGCTATAAAATAATAAGCCATCTGAGATAATATTTTTATACTTACATGGTGGAATCCTATGACTTTTTCTCTGTAAACAAGGAGCAAGAATCTTGCAGGACAAATGCTCAGGGAGTCAATTAACAGGAATCTGATTTGTCACAGTAAGTTCTTTACTCTGGGATGAACAAAAGAAACTTGTAACACTAACTATGTGACAGAGTGTTAAATTCTGTGAAATGGAGAATTTTTTCCTTCTGGAGAAGGACTGGGTTTCTGTTTCTGACAGCAACAGCAGTGCTGCAATCCTAACCTCTGCTCTCAATTACATCCTGGATAACTGATTAACCCTGCTGAGATGCTGAGTGCAGGAAGAGTCTGACCTAGGTTATTTGATCTAATAAACTTTCTTGGTTCCTCAGCTATAAATAGCAGGGAGGTGAAGTGGAAAAGATTTACAACTGTTACTGTTTTTGAATATTTTCACAATAGATTTTCTGAAGCTCTGCACTGAGGAAAGTCACAAAGGATCACTCAAAGCTTTTACTGTTTTCTAGAAACCTTTTAGAATCAACACAATGTCACTTCCAAAACCTGAAGTAGAACTAGAGAGAGATACTTCTTGAAAACACCGACTGAATCAAAGGGAAAAATTCCATAGTCTGATCAGATTTTGGAGCAGACACTGTGTTCTGAGCAGAGAACCCATGAAAGAGGAAATTTATGCAGCCAGCCTCCTTTGGATATTTATCTCTGGATCAGCAGGAGAGTTTCCACTATGCTGGAACCATGCAGGAGCCTCAGTTGCCTCTTCAGCTCTCTTATGTTTTTTTTTAAAGGAAGACAACTGTCATCTCTGATTCACATTTTTATCAAAATTTCCATTGCTTCTTTTCCAGGAATGCATATCTACTGCATAAAGTGGAAAAGTAAAGGTTGCTGCTTTTTAACATATCCCTAAAGCATAATGATGAGAAATGGCATTTGACAAAGCAAATTATGTAACAAAGTATTTTTTTAAAAAGGGGAAACCTCGCAATAGTGGGAGTCTGTAAGTTATCTGTTCTCCATATCATCTCAAAGAAAGCCCAGTGCTGATCAGAGGCTTCCCCATGTGGACACCTGGCCTCCAGAAACCATGAATCACTGCTTCATGATGAGGCCATGGGGGTGATTTTACAGTCTTTGCTGATCTGCACAGCATGGGAAGGGCTGTCCAAGGCCAGGGGGCTCCCAGGTTCTTGAGCCAGTCAACCCCTGCTGGCACACTTCTCCCCAAAATTGTATCTGGCTGGAGCTGAAAGGCGAGGATTCATCAGGAATCACTGAGTTTCTTTATTACTGTCCATAACCTCAGTCCCCAAGGAATGGAAGAGTTCAAACAGGGAGCAAGAGCACTGTTGGGAGCTCAGTTCACTGCACCGTTTTCCTTTTGCAACACAGAGTTACAGAATAGGACAAGAGACACAGGCAACACATACTGAAGCAGTTCCTGCTTTAGTTAAGGATAAATACAAAGAATTATCTGAGATCATAACAGATAATAAAATGTATGTTTTCTGTGCTCTTATTTAATACGTTTATTGAGGAGTTCTTATATGAAAGTTATAAGAGGCAAGGCTAAAATTTACCTGATGAGATCTGATTTAATATCCGATGATGCATCCTTTGTTTTATTGTCCTTTTATGTCTTCAGGGTGCAAAGTTTTCCTGAACAGTCTATTCTGGCTGCAATCTGTCTGTAACAAAAACAGTCAAGGCTTCTTGAAATGGATCTGGAGAGGTACCACAGAACCTTATTTACCACTAGCCTACTCATTCACTTCCACCCTGTTGCTTTAAAAAGCTGGTATTCGTAACATGTCTAAGTCTTAAACTTTCTTATACTAAAACATTTTTCAAAATACTTTCAGAATTCTTGAAATCCAGACAAGTTTCATTCTTTATTGTCAAGAGGTGACTCATTAAAGAGTATTTTTCCATCTGCCTGCAGAAACAATTTGGTATCTTCTCCTGAAGGGTCACTAGAATAATGGTTTTCTCTTGTAATAATAGGATCCTGATTGCATATGATGGTCTCCTTTTTGTAACCTTAATTAAGTTGTTCTATGCATTTGGCAGCAGTAAGTGATTTGATGGAAGTCCTCAAAATTGCAAAAGCATGACTTTTGTGGCCCTCACTGGGGCCACAGTGAATGTACATACTGAAATGATTTTCTAATATAGTCTTTTAACTGTTTAGGCAAAGCTCTGCACAGGCAGAGTACAACACAGTTCACTGGATGAACGTCAGCCCTGTTTAATCCCAATTTCAGAAACAGCTTGAACTTCCTTCGGAAATGTTGTTTACTGTAAGCAGAATGGTCTTGTCTTTTGGAGAGAGTATAACATCTCCCAGAACTGAACACATACCAGTAGTATTAAGTACCAGAAGGGAAAGTTCAGTTTGGAGAGAAAAGGTGGCTGCTGTGTTAGAAACAGAACCATGAATTGATAAAAATAAGTCTTCAAAATCCTTGCTCACCTTTGGGGGTGGTGAGACAGATCTGAAGTTTCTCTGTACCTCTGCTTTCCAAGTGCTCACTGGGGTTTTTAGGAGAAAGATGGTGTAAAGTCTGTGGCTGTTTCACATCTCTGTCTGTGCCAGTGATTCATGAGCAAAGGTGACCATTTAGGAAGAAGCTCAGGGTTTCTGAATCTCAGAGGGAGGATAATGTGGCTGAACAGCTTGGGTTATCATGTTGATGCTTTTGTCTGCATCAGTGAGTATTGTTGTCCAGCGGGAACAGATGTGCAGTTAAAAACACTTGGTGCTGGGGACTTGATATCTACACTATGTGCATTTTGGAAGGGCTGTGTCAGATTAATGTGAGCCTGGTCCCATAAACTGAATACTGGTTAGTGGCCAAGTACATTAGGTGCTATCCTGAAGTACATAATTGTGCTTGGTCTGACCCTTGATTAGGAAGCATGTCCACAGATCCAAATGCAATATATGTACTCCTTTCCCTGAGGTTGAATAGGATGCTCATGTGACTCACTCTGGGTTGTGAGTTCATTGACTGAGGCAGGCACCCGTGAGACTGGGTCAGCCACCGCGGAATTGTTTCAGCAACGTTCTCTGGTTGAGCCATCGCTCAGTCAGTCCTCTCTTAACAACCACAAACAGAAAGAGTTCCCTGAGTCATGAAAGAAATACATTTACATCCCAATGGTTGCCTTGTTGCAGAAGATGTATCCTGTGACAACCATCATTTCTCAGCATAAGGAAAGAAATCTGCAGATAAATAAGTGATGCATGAGAGCGACAACCAAGTGGAGCAGCTGCAAGGGAGGTTTCTCAAAGGGCTAAGAGAAAGGACAGAGGACAATCAGCTGCATCAGCCTGGTACTACTAGAATCTGCCATTTGCATCTCTGTCTAAAACCGCAAGAAGCTGATGCAAAATTAAGTTGCTGATTCTGCCGGTGGCTGTGCTGTGTGGTGGCTCCTAATGGATTTTGTGTCTCAGTGCTACTTGTTACTATGCATAAGCAAACAGGAAGAAATCTATGGCTCTAAAAAGCTGCCTTTTAAATATGTATTACATGGCATCAAATTTCTTTAGACTGTCTTCATGATCACAATACGTTGATTAGAGTTTTTGTTTTCTTTTCTTTTTGGGGAGTTCTCATTTCCCAAATCTAATTTAGTCTCCTTTGAGTTAGGATTTTTACATTTTTGTAGAGCTGTGCAGCATGAAGAAGGAAAGTGCATGAGAATCCACATGCACTCCCCTTAATAAAATAAAAGGGCAGAGCAAATAACCCATCATTAGTGTCTCCTGGAGAAAGCAACTTCAGAAACCCACAGCCATAATTTTTTCTTACCTGTTTCAAAACCATAGGTGAATGCAGCTCAGGCATGACCTGGACAACAGAAAATTTTAGGCTGGAGTTGTAAGGAGTGGTGAAATTGCTGGGTCCTGCATACCAATACTGTGTGCCAGTCAGGGTTTGAGAGAAGCAGCAGTTCTTCGCGGGTGTACATATATGAGGCAATCTTCTGTATTTTTGCCATGTCCTTTGCCTCAATTTAACCCACAACCAGCAGCTGGCACCCTCCTCAACATGCCCTGGCTTCATGGCTTTAATGAACTTCTCTATTAAATTTGCTTTCTGACATGGAAAAAAAAAAAAAAACCCAAACCAAAAATCAACTGTCCTCCAATTAAATTAAAATACAGTGCTATTTATTGTGAATACATAATGAGCAATGTAACAGGGCTTCAGAAAACTTGCAAATAGTGACACGCTGTTTTCAATGCACCCTGTGAAAAGAGAAGGGTGCTTCAGAAATGCTTTACTAGAAGCATAAACTAAATGTACCATAAGCCTAAATGAGCGGATGCAACACCTACACACTGTAAACTGTGTAATACAAGCATCTTTATGCCCACTAACAGAGCCTCCACACAGATCTAGCAGAAACATATGTTTGAGGAGAACATTGTATGCACAAGAGAGCACCGAAAAGCACCCATAATTCGCACATAAATCGGGGACTTGGAATAGATAAAAGTATAGCAAGAAGTGGGATCCATTTTGCTGAACTTGTGCTAGGATTTAACTTGCTCTACTAAAAATTGGGATCGTATGCACTGAGAAAAAATCCAGCATCGCTCCCATTGCTTTCCTGAGTGAAGTGCAGGTTTTGTGCGTGAGGACACCCCTAGGCTCATTGATGGCTGACCAATCTTTTGGATCTGGCTTAGAAAATTAAAGGTAACTGACAAACTGTCTCTCATGCACACTTCCTAAAATGGCAGCCATTCAAATGTCCTAGCGATGCTGGTAGAGATTTCACAAATAAGATGCAAACAAGAAATGTAAAAGTAATTACCATAAGGAGGATGATCTCCTTGCTTTTCCCTGGGCTCTCGGCACTGGATAAACAGATGAGAGCAGCTTTTTCCCATCCTGGCCCTAACCAGGTATTAAAGGCTCTGGATCAAGCTATGGGATGATGGCACAGGCAGGATGTGTCTTGCCTTTGGGGAAAGTAGATTGGGGCTGGTGGAGGAGGGATGGGCAAGGGATGCAAGAACTGGTGCTAGAGAGATTCCTGCTGGTGCAGCTGCAGCCCACCTGCAGGGTGTGAATGATGGTCGCATAGAACTGCTGAACCTCTCAGAACTGGCGTGGATGTATTCCAGAAAAGTCACTTATTCTAGCTGGGGTGTAACTCCTGCTCTTTACAGCCATCAGATATTAATACAAACAAGCAAACAAATATTTCAGACTGTAAGTCATTACTAGATAGATATGTAGTTAGTAGAAAGATGCATCTGGTAGTTGTCTTGTGTGAAATGTCCTTTGTACTTCATAAGTGTTTCATTATGTACATCTAAACTTGATTTAACTGCTTTGCAGTGTAGATGCAGTGCAGGAAATCTTTGTGATATATAGATCCATTTGAAAAACCGCATACAGATTTGTAAGTATTTTTAATGCATCTCTGCTTTTCTCTGCAGATAGTGCTCAGCAAAAAAAGTTCAGCATCTGTATCAAACCATCATGTCCCCAAGTTCTTCCAGTTCAGTGAGTTGAAGTCTAAACTGTGAAAATCACAAAGTAAGATTTAAAAAGTCAGCAGTCATGAAAACGCTAAGGGTGCAAATCCTTTGTATGTGTTCATAAGCTGCTTCCTTCTCTAGTCATCTGTCTAGATGCTGTGTTGCTATTTCTTCTTTTTGAAGAAACTTGGAAAGATAAACAAAACTTAGAGAAAAAATTTTAGGTAAGTTTGAAACAGAAATAAATATATCCATTGGCAACGGTAGAACTACAAAGTTAAAATCTACAAAAGCTGGTATAACTGGGTCATGATAGCATTGAGTAGATCATGAAGAATTATGCTTTATAATATTCTCATGCACACTTTATGTATGGGGAAAAGCGGATTTTTGTACAGTAAATTCTCTCCAACCTGGGAACGTTATAGTCTTGCAAAGCTAAAGTAGATTTGCCTGCATCACATAAAAACTCTTAGATTAATCCTTAGCCAAAATCTAAGCTTTTCTGTGGATAGCTAATGTGGGTTTTATTTAGCTTGTCATGTAATCAATACAGCAAATGGTTCATCATGAAATTTGCAGTTAGGTGTTGTGCTGGACTGTTTCATTAGGGTGTAAGCTGCTCTGTGGGATTCGTAAGGCACCAAAGTTGATCTGTATAGTACTGACATTGACTTTTAAGGTATCTCCTTAGAAAACATTTACATATGAGTGTGTATATGGATATACATTTTTTAAAAATATTTTCAGAAGTCTGTTCATTTACTGTTTCCTCATGAAGACTTTTAGATCAAATGACCTATTGCAAGGATTGCTTCTGCACTCTCTCCATCTTTCCTATGGCACTCCTGGAATGCAGTTCCCAAAGGTATGTCCCTTCTGCATAGTTGAGGCCTCACCAGTGCAGGTAGAAACAATAATCTTCTTCTCAAGTCTTATGGACAATAATCCTGTAAATGCACACCAGGAGAACATTTCTTCTTTCAGAAACAGTGTCACATTATTGACTAGTGAATGGTTTGTCATCTTTCCTGGCAGCCAGCTTTCCTGTGTAGCCAGCAACTCCTTATTTTCTACTGGGTGTTTCATCTCTCCTTTCCAATTCCTGCCCATGCCAACATTATGGGTTTCAGGCACGCCAACCAGTGCAGAATACAACTTGACAGATGCTGCTGATGCATATGAAGGAATGTGCTTGTTTAGCTTCCGTGATCTTCAAACTCCCTTTATAAAGAGAGGTATTAGAAGGACAAAATCCTGGCAAATTTCCTTACATGCGTAATTTGGCGGGGAAATCCCCTTGATTTTTCTAGAACAGGAACTGAAACTGATATTGCATTTCCCAGCCTCATATCTATCTATCTATCTATCTATCTATCTATCTATCTATCTACCTACCTACCTACCTACCTACCTACCTACCTACCTACCTTTCATCCTATATCTATCTGACTGTCTGTCTATCTATTTTTCAGGCAATGTGCACTTTGGGAAGAGCTTTTTTTTGAAAGCCATTAGTTCCATTGTTGGAATGATATTTCAGTTACCTATTCACACTTAAGCAGAAAGCTTCAGATATTTTAGTAAATACCTGGAAATCTGCTTTCTCAACAGCATGAACGGTGCACTTAATGCTTTGAGACAAAAGAACTGTACTGCCGTATTGAAATCAAGTTAACTTATGTGAGTAGTAGGTCTTTTTTTTTTCTATAACTGTGATAGAAATGGACGTTTTTTCATTATTATTGCTTAGATATCACGAAGTTACATAATTGTTTTTGTCTCGTCTGGACACTTTAGCATCAAGTTAGCTGGGGTGCTGATGGTAGAAATGAAATAAAACATGTTACTGTTGGTGAATAATCACTGGGAACACATTAAGTGAATTGAATTCCCTGTTTAGTAAAACTTTTTGCTTTCTCTTTCAAAAAAACAGAGGTCTTTTGAGAGCCCTGGTGTGCCAAACCCTGTGGACTTCAATGGGGGCTGGATCACAAGGGCAGCTGTGCCCGGCGGTGAGAGCAGGCAGCGCAGGCGACACGAGGCTGCTAAAGGGAACGTGTCCTTGCGCAAGAGCTGCCCTTGTCCTGCTGGTCAGGCCAGCTCTTGGCAGCGAAAATAACCATATGAACACTACAAATTCTTCCATTTGTCTTAATAGACTTCTGCCAGCTGCTGGCCCAGGCCTTTCTCTGACCTTGCAGGGCACAATTTACAGAGGTGCGGTAAAATTAAAGGTACTGGCAGAACCATGTGGCCACCTTTTCTTTGCTTTCTGTTTGTCCTCTTTAAGCTGGGCCTGTGTAGATAAATGCTGTGGTTGCTAATGGAAAGGCACGGCTTAATCACAGTCATGACACAGTGGAGATGACACAGTTTTTCTCAAGCCTGAATGTCTCGCTGACTCTTTGGCTCATCATCTTTCCTTAAGCCTTCAGCAGAAGAAATAATGACTGTGTCTCAAAGCCCAAAGGTGTGTTGAGTGTGGGATAGTGTCTGGGATTGTGGTTGTCACATAACCGTTGCCCAAAGTGCTCATCTTTCCTCCCGTGTCACTCAAAGAGCAGCCATTGCACTGCTGGGTGGCTCTGCATCAACCAAGGGAGTGTACCCATCCCTGTCACCTGACCTGAAACCTGTGAGCCCTGCATCTGTGTCACACTGATACTTGCTGCTGTGGCATCTTCTCGGTTCACTCCTGGCTTTGCTAACACAAAGCTAAACTGCTGGTCCAACTCCCTTCCTTCCTTCCTTCCTTCCTTCCTTCCTTCCTTCCTTCCTTCCTTCCTTCCTTCCTTCCTTCCTTCCTTCCTTCCTTCCTTCCTTCCTTCCTTCCTTCCTTCCTTCCTTCCTTCCTTCCTTCCTTCCTTCCTTCCTTCCTTCCTTCCTTCCTTCCTTCCTTCCTTCCTTCCTTCCTTCCTTCCTTCCTTCCTTCCTTCCTTCCTTCCTTCCTTCCTTCCTTCCTTCCTTCCTTCCTTCCTTCCTTCCTTCCTTCCTTCCTTCCTTCCCTCCTCTTGAGGCACCCCTACCTGATTGCATTAGAATGAAATTTCAAGCTCTTCCTTAAAAAAAACCCTTTATCATTCTGATTAAAACTTTGCACCTTACTGGAAGTCACTGGAACTGCAGAAGAATATTAAGATCTAACCCTTTTTTATTTAAGCTGACAGGATGAAACCTAAAGAGTATAATAATAATAATACAAACTTCTAAAGTGCTTGGGATGGCTTGTATTTTTCCTCCATCTTTTCACACTTATAGTTTGTTCTGCTTGTCAGTTCCCTTTGGACCACGCATTATCCCGTACCACGCTTACTTAAAGGTTTATTTGAAGGCAAACTGTGTTAAATTATGGTGCTGCATTATTAACAGGCCATATGGGCATCAGGCTTGAGAGAGGGAAGCTTAACAAGAACACAGGAAAACAATCTTCCAGATCCTTCCTTCCTTCTCCTAATACATAATCCCCAGGGCAGGAAAGAGATAAAATATTTAAATATCATGATGGAGGACCATAAGGGACAGCATGTTGTTAAACATCTCTGAGAGCGCTCCATGTGCAGTCATCACCTCTCCTATCTTGCCCAGTACTTATTTAAAGCAAGAACATTTTTTAGATGTTCTCTAGTCTGAAAAAAGCAGTCAGAAGCAATTGTCTGTGTTTTCTGTAACATTTATACATTTGCCTATTGCTGTTTACAGCAACAGTTTTCTTCCAGTCTCACTGGACACAGCAAGAACCGTAACAGCAGGAGTCGAGGAGTCGAATGCCCTTTTGGCACATGTGAGCCCATCCCAGAGGCATCTGATGGGGCTTGTGCGGTGCACCCCTGTTCCTCAGCCACGCGTGCCGTGCTGGCAGCCTCGGGGTCAGACTTGCTGCCAAGCCCTTTGTGTGGAGGGCCAAGATGCGTTGTTTAACCAAATTATGTTCATTTCCCACCCTGCAGAATCCTCTTACAGCACAGCCTGGGATCTCAGTCCTGAGGACAGAGATGCACCGTGCCATCAGATGTGGCTGGTTTTCTATGGATTAATTGAAAAAGCTTTTTGTGCAGTTTGGTCTTCTGTTGCTTTGCAAAAATTTTTCATACCCCTTAAACTTTCCCCACACAATTGCAATACTTATCCTCTCAGCACGAGGTATTAGAGATTTCACAGTAGATATAATTTGGTATCTACTGCTAAAAATGATTCCTTAAATTTAACTTTTTCTTTCTTTGAGACACTCTTTAAAAATCAATGGCAAGGTGAAGTTTAAGGAATATTTAAAAAAATTATTCCACAATGTCAGACTAGATTACAAGGTGATAACATAGAGTAGCAAATTTTTGGTGCCAGCGTTTTAAACAAAAGGCAGACTGCTGAGCTGGTGGATGGCTACTGACTCGCTGAGGTACCTAATAAATACTGACAAGAGTGGTCTTTTCTGACAGTAGGGGGATTATTTTTTCATTTTAGTTTATTCAGCTAGTTCAGGTCAGTGCCTGGTTCACTCACAATGTGGCATCCAGTTGGCATCGGAAGAAGCAGAAAAGCTTGTTTTCCACTATTTAAGTAACGGGTAGAAGCTTTGCCCTAAAGTTTGCAAGCTACTGGCTTTCAAATCCTCAAAGTGCTGGGACCACAAATCACCTACTTAGCTGCTTTAGAGAACTGATGTGTTACTTTTACTTGTAATTTGCCCAAAGTTGGTTAAAAAGAGGTAGTTGATTAAAATACATGAACCTAGACTTTACAATAGTTTTATTGAATGAGTAGAAACGATCAGTTAATAAAAAAAATGAATGAACCACTCTCAGTGCAGTGAGAAGGCTGTGATATATGTGTGTTTAAATAATTGTGATGATATAATGTTTTGCCAAATGGGAATGCCAAATTCAAACTGAAATACCAAATATCAACTGTGGCATAAAATTTTATTTTCAGGTTACAACACCTGTTCCCAGTTATCTCACAGTTTATTCTTGTGTTTCTTGTAAAAGCAGCTCTTTGGAAGTTCCCAGACCAGCATAAACAGGGTTGAAGGTCAGGGATTCATTCTGCAATTACAGAATTACTCAGCTATAAAGCTCCAAAAGCTCCATGTGAGGACAGAGACAACCTTGCTGTTGACATTTGGTGTATCATTGCTGGTGATTTCACTGCCTTGGGATGTGGCTTCACATTCAAGAAGACCGAAAAGCCACATCTATTATACTTACACACTTATTTACAAGATAAGGGTGATTCACTTAATTGATGACTTTCTAAGATTGTTTTTACAAGGTCCCTCCCCATCAGCTGTAGTAGCTCTGAACAGCCATGGGTGATGAGGACGGTCTGTGCATGGATAATTAAAAGGAAACAGAAGGCAAAAGTTAATGGTCAGCTTTCACAATAGAAGAAGGTAACGAGTGGAATCCTGCAGGGATTTATGGGGGGAGCTCATACTGTTCAAAGTGTTCCTAAATGATCTGAAAATTAAAAAAATGAGGTGATGGTATTCACTGATCATACTAAGTTATTCAGAGCAGTGAGTGCAAGGCTGATTGTGAGAACTGCAGAAGGACGTTATAAGAGTGAATGATGAGATGATGAAGTGGTCAGTGAAATTCATTGTAGGGAAACATGGAGCAGTATACATGGGAAAAACAAGCCTAATTTCACACATAAAATGTTGTCATCTAAGGTGATTGCTACCTTACAAGAATGAGCTCTTAGGTTTCTAATAGCTTGTTGTGTGAAAACATCATCACGGTGCTTGTTATTGATCACACTAACACAATCAAAATGAGGAATTATTAGGGAAGGCGTGAAGATCAAAACAGAAAGCAGCATGTTGCCATCACACAAGCTCATGCTGTGTCTGCGTCCTAAATGTGTGTTCACATCTGGCCCTCTCAGATCGAAGGGATAAAACTGATGGAAAAATACAAAGAAGGACAAGGATAATCAGACATATGGAATAATTTCTGTATGAGCAATGGTTCTCCAGGTTGCGAAACAAATTACAACAAAGGAATACGGGAGAGGTGCATTAAGTTACTACTGACAAGGAGAGGGTGAACAGGGAATGGTTCTTTACTGATTCTTCCAACAAAAGAGCTAGAGGGGGTCAAATGAGACAGCCAGCCCTGGAGCTCTCTGCAGGAGATAATCCTTCACACAGACTGCAGTTCAGGTGTGGGATTGTGAGCTGCACAGCATTACAGCTGGCTACACTGGCTCAAAGTGTTACTGGGCAAATGATTGGGATCACAATCCATTGAGGGTTATTAAACACAATATTACTGAAAAGACTCTAAGCTGAAAACAGAATGAGGAGAACTTCTGGGAATATTTTGGGGAAGGACAACACTTGGCACACTATTATACAACTACACCACTTCACTGCTAGCTGCTTTGGAAACAGGCAGTTGACTAGGTTGACCTGTGGTTATGCATGCAGAAGAATGAATTGTACCTGAAGGGGACCTTTCCAGGACAGATGGAAGAGAAATGTGTCCCTAACAAGCTACTTTCCCTTCTCCACCTTCTACCACAGGAATTTTGGCAGTGAAAACTGCAGTGCAAATCAGTGTTAAACTTTGAAGTTCACAGCCAACTGCTTTTTTTGTGTGTGTGGAACAGCTGGTGGCACTAAAAGAAAATCAAATCAACCCACAATGAAAGTGATGAGATATTAAAAACACTTGGGGGAAATTCAGTGAAATATTTGGATGAAAGTGTGAGTTCCGCTGCTGCCCACATCTCAGCTGTGAGCAGGGCAGCCAGTCTTCCTCATCGGCAGCTCCCGCATAAGCGATGTTGCAGCGGGCCTCGAATCACAAAGATGTACCACTTCAACTGAGCTCCTAATTCTTCCTTTCCTCGCATGGGATCTGGTCTACAACAGCCCTATATCACACACCCCTGGTTCTGCATCAGTATTCCCCTCTTCTCTTTGGTACTTGCCCCCAGTCAGATTGATACTCCCTCATTACGTTCCCTGCTTACCTTTAAATTATAAAGGTTGATCCCTCCTCCTCTGCTATTAATTGCCATTTTGGTCTATACGTCAGTTTATACTGAGAAGACGGAGGAGAAAATATGGCTTGCCTGGACTTGTTCCTACTGGGAGAAAAAGTGCAGAAACCCCCCAGTGTTGCCTAACATGAAGTAAAACACCACTTGACACCTTGTTTGGACACAATTTAAGGCCTTCTGCCTGGTCTCATTTCTCATCTTTCTGCAGTCCTATTTATAGGTGAGGACAATAACATTACAGATCTACCGGAGAAGCCTAGTGTTAGGATTAATGTTTCTGCAGGTGCTTGAAGATGATATATAGCTGATAAGTATTAAGAGACAGATGGACTGAGTCCAAAAATCTCAGGGCAAGACTAATTCAGTTGTCAGGATTTTGGAACATTTGAGAGAACCACTATCCTCCTCCCCCTCAGTGGGACTCTGTTTTTTGCTGCTTTCTTTGCTATTCTTGGCTTCCTCTGAAGATTTAACCCCCTCCTCCATTTCTGCAAAACCTTGCCTCCTTCCCACCCATGTCCTTGCCTCCCCTTACCACTTGTTTTTTGTCTGCTTGCCTTAGAAATTCCTGCATTTCTAATTCTGAATTCATTCATTTCTAATTTTTCTCAAGCGGTAAAATTTTTCTTTCTTTTTGTTCTTTTCTGTGGCAGTTCCAGAAGCTGCATTGTAGGTGGCTGCCCCTCACCCCATGTCCCTAGAGGGCTGGGCAATTTAAGGTGATTGTCATCCTTACAGAGGACTTCAGGCCTCCCTGTATCTCCAGTACACGGACAATGCATTTATTTTCATTTTGACTTCCTAGGTGAGTGGAATGAATAGGTTTTGATTTGTAAGCACCATGCAGTCTGGAGAAATACACAGTGACTAACTCTTAGCCTATAGTTTGAATAGCTTCATTGTTTCCTTTACTGATATTTTAATACATGTGCTTTGTATTCCACCATGCTGACTAGAGCTGACCATGGCCCCTTATATCCCTGGGCTGATTAAATTGCTCTCTGTACATCCACTACGTAGCTCCTTATTCATTATAAACTCACACTAGCTTCTAAAGTCAGGTGTCCTTGGTAATTGCATTTGTTATGAAAGAAACTTCTATTTCCATTCTGTGATAATTATTATATTTAAGATGGATCTTTCTGTAATTCAAAGATCCAATTGTCCATCTTTTATGAAAGCAATGGTAACTCTTCCCACCTCTGCTGTCATTCTTTCCCTCTCTTGCACTGTCAACTGGAGAACAGTGTAACCTCACATCAGCCTTTCTTCTTTTAACCACAGCTTGGCAATATCATGTATGTTATGTCTGTTTACCATCCAATGCTGGTTGTCTACACAAAATAAAAAAATAGAAAGGGTTAGAAATGGATTGTACTTCCCCAGGGAGATGGGGAGTTTTAATTTCACTTTGCCTCTCTGTTATTGCTGCTTTGTAATGTATTTGTGGTAAGGAACATCTTGTCTGCAGAACTGCCTTTAAAATTAGAGAGGGGAGCAACATATCACTCGTACCTTTTGTTCCACATTTTTGGGACGTGTTAACAACAAGCAGAGGAATTATTTGTTTGGCTGATTCAGTCCTTAAGACCACAGCAGGGTTTAACAATCTTTTTGACTTGCTTTATTTTAGACAATGGGTGGTAATCAACCAGAGAGCACATTCAGCGTGCTTTCCTGGCTTTCATGTGAACTCCAGGTCACCACTAAAACACTCATTAGGCTTGGAGTTGTTTTTAACTTCCCAGCATACACACACCTTTATTCCACCCTGCAGCAAGACAACCTCCCCTGGCAGCTTTTCTAAGTGGCATTTGACACAATGGTCCATGTAGCTCAAGCCCATGCTCAGCCCTGTGTTGCTCCACAGGGGGGCTTTTCTCTTCTCACAGCTTCAGCCTTTATGGCTTAAACCAGAATCTGCTGCCACATGGCAGGCTGATTTTCTTTCTGTCCCACCATGAGCTCTGCTGATGCTCACAGGGTGGACACAGCTGGATGCCTTTGGCTGGGCTTTGGTTAAGGTCTCTTTGAAGAGAGAAGGTTTTCCAGGAAGATGGGGAGGGGAGCCCCTCTGCTATCTCCAGTGCTGCTGGTCCCACAGCTATAGGAAGGATGAAGTTGGACAAGAGACCATCCCACCTCTCCCCCTGCCCCCAAGGCCTGAGTAAGATTTAGTCACCAGCGACCTTCAGTCTGGTGGTATCAGGGGAACAAATGTGGAGGATGTTTTCAAAGGGACTGTTCCTCTCCGCCATCCCTCTGTCTAGCTGCTGACTTTTATGCAAAGTGGATGTGAAATGATGACAGGACAGAAGTGGCATTTAGTTGGCACAGAGAGCTATGAGTGCTCAAAATGCAAAGCGCTGGGAGAAAAAATCCAGAAATAATAGATAGTTTGTTGCCAGGATCAATTAATCAAAACAGAGTTTGTTAAAAATCACGGTACTGACCAGAACATCAGCAATCATGTACCTCATTTTCCCTTATGTTATGCTAACTCTACCTCAGTACAAATTCTGTGGTTTCACTGAAGCAAATCTAGTAATAGCTTGCATGATGCAGTGTCATAGTCAGGCATTAACCTTCCATAAGAGTCTGTGTTAAAATTGGAGACACACACAGATGGGAACTGGCGTCAACTTCTTGACCTGCCATTCACTTGGAGATCATTTAGTCAGGTTATAGCTCAGGGCTGAAATCTAGGGACCCTTCAGTTCTTACCTTAGCTTTGTAAGTGATCCTTTCCAACCTTTGGCTGAGCTGGAAAAGTTTTTCTCGAGTCAAGGCTATTTGAAAGAAAAGACAGAACATAACAAATGATAATTAAAAAAAAATATATATATAGTAAGAACACAAAGTAATAGGGTGACAGTGTGGGTTCTGGAGGCAGGAGTGCCCAGAGCAGATCTTTCAGGTCCCAGGTAGGAATTTCTCCTTCCATGTACTGAACCTCTATGCCAAACAAACTGGGGAGTGGGTGATAGTGTCCAAAGCAGCAGAGAGAGGATAAATAGTGCATTGGGAAACTAGGAAGACAGCCAGTGTTGTAATCAGGAGACAGCTGGATTCCCAAGAGCTAAGAGCCTATAAGTTGTTTCCCTGAGGAACCAAGCCAGGAAAAGCCAAAACAAATAAACAAAGCAGCATGCCTCTTTTGAGACAGACTTTGGGAGTCTTATTTTCTGGGAAAGGACGGCTTTCAGAGAGCTTTCCCAAAGCAACAACCATTGCACTCATGGCTTCAGCCCAACGCACCATTGGGAGTGACAGGGCAACACAGGACCGAGGACTGCAGAGAGCCACACAGGGAAATCTGAGTCTGTTTTCAGGGAGAAGAGAGCAAGGCCATCAGTGAGTAGAGGGAATGATTCCTGGAAGCAGGCTTACATGCAAGGGCTGGCTTCAGGAAAAGCAACGCTGTGGGGTTGACTCATTTTGTCTTTTCCAAACAATGGAACAAGATTTCATCATATTCATGAGGGATCAGGATTGCGTTCCTGCCCTGAACCAGTATGTGACTGTGTGTTTTTAAGAACAGACTGGTAAAAATAACCATATTATTAAATCTAAAGAAATGTTAAGTCCTACAAGCCACATTGCACAACATTAAGTCCTGCTGATTAAAACCGTTCATGCAGCATCACTACTTCTGAGACTTCTATATTAATTTTTCATACAAGAAAGGGAAACAAAAGTGAGTTTGCCAAGATATTATGTTTTTTAAAAAGCAACAAAAAGTCTTAAGAATGTGACATGCTGTCTCACCTTGACTATGCTCCGTGCTTACATCTAGGTTAGCTGCATGTCTGTGCTTCTCTCCAGGAGTGCAACGCTTCGACAGCTTCAAAGAAACCCTGGGACAACAATGACAGTTTTTGTGGCACTCAAAAAAAAATTGATGATAGTATCACATGAACTTGGGTATTCACCATTTCACTTTGACCCAGGACATAATTAGATATCCTACGGCCATTTCTGTCTCCATTAAAACTTGGGTTATAACTGCAGCACTGCAAACTCAGCAGGGCTCAATTTGTGGAGCTTTCAGCTAATTAAACCCGGCAGTCTGCACTGGTTGAAAGCAAACATCCTGTGTGGGTTTGTTTGGGTGTTTAACAAGAGGAAAATTAATAAATATCCAGGATGAATTCATAACAGCAGATTTTTTTTCTCTTTCAGCTGTGCCTGACCCTGGTGTCTTCATTTTCTATCTGGGTTTAGAAAACTTCAGGCAGCATGGTGTGAGGATGGCTGAGTGGGAGGAGGTTTCTGTCATAATTACGAAGCCAGTAAACCTGAGGCCACATTCCTGGAACCATAAGCCCACGGACTCATCACTCACTGTAAATATTTTGCACAGCTTTTGTAGATAATTCTGTACAATAATTGCCATCTCTACTCAAACAGAAATGTGATTAAAGCACTAGGACACATCCCAATTTTTCACTTAGCTAGCAAAAGTAATGGCAGTAATGACCCATCAGTAGCTTGAGCTGCAGCATGGGTTCCCAAACTGAATCTGAGATCCCTGCTGAACCTACACATCCCATAGCAAAGGCCATGCTTGCATTTTGGTTGTTACATGTGGCAGCCAGGGTGAACATCCGTGCTGTGTAGCTGCAGCTTTGTGGCAGTTATATTCCAAGTCCATCTTTTCTGTGTAGCACGATAAGGTCAGAGTAAATACATAGTTGCTAAAGAAAAGCGGTTTTTAGTACTTATTTTTATTTATCCTGCTCCCTGCTCTGAAATAAGTGAGGGAAAGGAAAGCTGGTTTGATATGCAGGCTCGCTTGGCAATGGCCTTACAGCAGACGGGGAACCACAAGAACCAGCATTCTGTTTCTGCTTCAAAAGGTGCAGAAATGAATTACCACCAACATTCAGACTCCAGCTCTGAAAACGAGTTCCTCATCTACCAGAAAAAACTCAAGTGGCAATAGAAAATGTGAAGTCTTGATTGTCTTATGAGGAATTTATGACTGAATGCACATTCAGCGGTATTTTGGGATAATGAGAATTAATATTTATCAACATCCTTAAATGAGAATTTGTAACAAAAAAATTAAAAAGTGTGTTTGAAGTCTGTAATGATAATGTTCTTTCACAGCTGCTTTTGTGAAGGGGGAATAGTTTAACAACACTATAGCTGATGTTGACTTTCTAGTTTGTGGTGAAATTATAAAGCAAATGTTTCCTCCAAAGAACTCCAGAGCTGTTTATGGGAGCTAAAGGCACACTCCTGAGACAGCAGGCTGGAGATCTGATGCATTGCAATATTGTAAATTGGTGTAATTTCACTGCACTGCCTTCAGCATGCCTTCATCCTATAGAAAATGTAATTATAAGAAAAAAATGATGTGAATTGTCTTTAACTTTTAGAAAATGCATTCATGCTAAAATGTCCATATCTTTTCCCCCCCTACATATAACATTAGATCCTATGTGCTTTTTTACCCACATAAGTACTTATTGTTTTCTCTACTTCTAATGTGAAATTTCTGCAGAAAGAAAATCCTTAAATGTGAAAAGGCCAGAGGCTGGTACAAGCTAAACAGATGAAGATTAAGATCAAATACAAAAACATGGTGTAAAAAGATAAAAGACAACACAGTTTCAGAATAAAATATTTAGATAAGGATTATTTGAGACACTGCAGAGGAGGGAAGAGAAGGGATTAGAACTGAAGAGCTGTGCTTGTCATCACACTGAATTTTTCCCCATGTTTCTCATTATTCTTCATACATCTGTATCGCATTTGTTTGCTTGGTCTCCTTAGAGCTAACACAGTGTCTGTCACTTGGTAAGGACAGTGCTGCAGAACACACCATTGCAAACAAGTCTGACCTGGATTGTTTTTCATAAGAAAGAACAGTCATCATTGCACACTCCTTTCCACTAAGGGTAAATACTGGTTTAGCAATGTGTGTACCATACATTTATTGTAGAAATCCCAGACCACGCTAGATGAGAGTTTGCCTTCAGTGCCGTTGGGACCAGGCAGCTTTGTAGTATGTTTTTCAGCCATTACATATTGCATCTTTAATTTCTGAAGGGAAGCCAAGCCTATTGATTTTATCTAAGGATTTTGGTCAAAAGTTACATAATGTTTTTTAAATTGTATGGGAACATGATTTTAGGGGTAGTACTTTCTTTTTTTAAGTAATGATAATAATTTAAATTGAGTTTGTTGGTGTTGCCAGAAGTGACCTTATCATTGTTATTTGATAGTAAATGTCTGTAATATGTGGGAAGTAACATTCCAAGGCAGAGGAACTCTCATTTGTAAGACACTAATCTGATGGTCCTACTTTAAAGCTAATAGTAATTTTTACAGCTGCAGTATAACATCTTCCAAGAGCTCAGCAAGAGCCCTGATAGAAGATTTATTTTGTATTAAATTGTTGCTTATATATAGTACAAATGGGTGCAGTTATTAGAGACTTTAAATCAAAATCTGATGCAAAAGTCTTGATTATCAGGCATAAGTACACAATGTAGTTTAGTGTGCATAGAGTGGATCCTGGAAGTGTTTGCTCATGCTTTAAACCAATCCTTCCCAAAGACACAGTGTCTGAACCTGGTAACTAAGTTACCAGATTTTTTTTTTAACAAGGTTAATTATTTCTGCTGGCAAAGCAGTTCATTGCCATGGCAGTAGCACTTTGTTTAATCAGGCCCTTTATCCCTGTGAGGTCCCAAGCCCCATCAGCCCAGCCAAGCTGGCCCAGCCCTGAGCTGGTGGCCCCTGAGCACACCTGCACACCAGGTGCCCTGGCACAGGGCAGCTGCTGGCTGTGGGTTAAGGACATCAGTGGGGAAGCCCTTGGGGGACCTGCCAGCACTGGGTTTGCTGCTTGGACATTCAGACAGAGATCACTGGATATTTTGGCTGGAGGACAGTTCTTGGCAAAGCTGATGGCGATCAGTGGGGTGGTGGGGATGGCCAAATGCCCAGTGGTGACTCCAGCAGTGGCAGGTCCCAGAGCTGGGGGGAACTGCTGGGCTCCTTGCCCATGCCTGGAGGCAGCAGGAGCAGGCGTGCTCGCTCTCCAGGGCTTTTCCTGTGGCTCTGCCCTTCACCTCACCCTGTCCCTCTGCAGGAGAATATCAGCTCTGTGCTCACAGGCTCAAGTGAACCCCTTCTCTCTCAGTTACGAGAAGCTTGGTCTGCAGCGGGATGTCGGGAACAGCTGTAAGTCATTGCGTGATACCTTCCAGGCTGTTGTAGAGCAAAGGCAAAAGGTCAGCTTAAATCATTGCTACAGGCATACTCTTCAGTTTCCTGTCTTCGGGAGAAGAGAACGCTATTCTGCCTTAGATAAAAGTAAAGCCTTATGTCTTTCCAGGTTTGACTTCTCTGAATCCAGTGTATAACCTTGCATTGTCCTGAAGCTGTCGGGTGCCTCACAACAGTTGGAACAGGGGAGGTATTCCAAATCTGGAGACATTTCAGCACATTTTTTGAGACTTTTTTCCCCTTATGCCTCAAAACCAGAAGAAATGGAAACAAAAAAAAATCCCAACCCACAACAAATTCCACCAGTGCTTCTGTGCAGAAAAGCAGGAGTCAAGTGATGCCTCTGATTTTATCCTGAATGGTTTGGGTTGCTTGACTCTTGACCTGTTGAATGCCTATTCAAAAACAACTTGAGTGTTGCTGAAGTGCATGTCCCAGAGAATTACACAGCACATTTATGGGCTGATTTGTGTGCAGACTTTTTGGCCCATTAGTTTTCTGAAGAGATGATAGCTATTACCTTCAGATGTATGCTCTCCTACTCTTTAGGTGCACTCCCCATTCCCTGGTCCATAAAGAAGAAGCTCAGCAGCCACTAACTCTGGTTTACAGGCACCATGTAGCATTTCAAACCTAAATTAGCAGAAACTTTTAAGAGTAGCACAGCCCAGCTCCCTACCTCTGTGTATGGGCTTGACAGTCTGTTTCATCAACATGTTCAGAAACCAGGCAGCCAGTAAGCAATTTTTATATTCTAATGGCTTCTGAACTGATGATGATTTAATGTGTAGGGAAAATGAGCTGGAAATGCTGACAGTGCAGGTCTATATTTCAGGAAAGCACAGAAGAAAAGAGACTTCTCAGTCCTTGAAAAGGATGATAACCACAATGTAACAGAGCACTGAAATTTTGAGGAGTGAACCACATACATAATTTTCCAAAGGCTGCACAGCTGTAACTGCATTAGTGGCTGTTTGTTACTGAACAGAGATAACCATACTGTACTTAGAAACGTACATCTGATAGATATTACAAAGCCTAATTAATAATTGTTATGTACTTACCAGCTGACAAGGGCTGTTGACAGGAACTAGTGAGGTGAGAACTGTGTGAAGCAGCGGGACAGATTGCCATCACTTAAATATTGCTAAATTGCACATTTAGTGACTGTTTATGCATATAAACTCTATTTTTCTATTTTGATATTGATTAGAAGGGGTAACCTATTACTGAGTGTGGCCTTACCTAGCTCTCTTGCCTTACATGTTTCCAAAGGCAACCGTGAGGCTGATGTGCCCCCCTTGAGAAAATGGGTTTGACACCCCTGATTTAGCTGTTCCCCACACCATGATTCAGTCCAACATCAATATTTGAGTCTGAGGTCTTCTTGCTTCTCACTGGACCTTTTTCACTGATCTCAGATGGGTCTCTGTTTTGCTTAGCTGTAGATATTGTTTATAGTCCAAAGCCTTGAAGATGCTGTTCAGTCTGAATGAATTTTTTTCTTCCCAGCTAAGTGCAGAACAGGCCCTATCTTGCAAATGTCCATGATGCCTTTGCATTAGCCTTGAAATCATTATTTTCTCCCCAGTCAATTCTGTTCATCCCAGTAAAGTGCGAACTAGACTTTATGTCAGAGACATTCTGTGTGGTCTTTAGCTGCTTTGGTGAATATAAGCAGAACTTTATGGCACACAGCTTACTAAGTAACACAAAGCAGGTAGTATATTAAAAATCACACAACCTTATAATTCTATGTGATTCATTATACCTTGTGTGCATTTACTTAAACTAAATGATTGATAAGAAACTTGCCCCAACCCAAGTGTAGAACTTACACTTGGCCTGTTGAACGTCATGAGGTTCACATGGGCCCACTTCTCACACTTATCCATGGCATCCCATCCCTCAGGTGTGTCAACCTCATCACACAGCTTGGTGTCAAACCACAAACTTGCTGAGGGTGCACTCAATCCCACTATGTCATCGGTGAACATATTAAACAGTACTGGTCCTAGTACAGACCTCTGATGGAATACACTTGTCACTGATCTCCATCTGGATATTGAGCCGTTGACCTTTTGATGTGACCATCCAGCCAATTTCTCGCCCACCAAACGGTATATCTATCAAATTCATATCTTTCCATTTTCCATTTTGACAGGGGGACCCTGTCAAAGGCTTCACAGAAGTCCAGATAGATGACGTCCATAGCTCTTCCTTTGTCTACGTATGTAGTTACTTGTAGAAGGCCACTAGCTTCACCCTGGTGAAGCTATGCTGGTTGTCTCAAATCAGTCCTTCATGTTCCTTAGCACAGCTTCTAGGAGGATCTGTTCCATGATCTTCCCAGGTACAGAGGTGAGACTGGCAGGTCAGTAGTTCCCAAGGTCCTTTTCTACCCTTTTTGATAATGGGTGTTATGTTTCCCTTTTTCCAGTCACCAGGGACTTCACCTGACTGCCATGACTTTTCAAATATCATGGAGAGTGTCTTGGCAACTACATCAGCCAATTCCCTCAAGACTCTGGGATGCATCTCATCAGGTCCCTTAGAATTATGTAGGATCTGGTTCCTTAGGTGGTCTTGAACCTGATCTTCTCTTACAGTGGGAGGGACTTTGCTCCCCAAGTCCCTGCCTTGAGGTCCACCCACTTGAGAGGTGTGGGAAGAGGTCTTGCTAGTGAAGACTGAGGCAAAAATGTTGTTGAGTAACTCAGCCTTCTCCTCATCCATTGTTAGCAGTTTGCCAGTCTTGCTCATCAGGGACTACACTTTCTTTGACCTTCCTTTTCTGATTGACATACCTGTAGAAGACTTTCTTGTCATTCTTTGCATCCTTTGCCAAGTTCAGCTCCAGTTGTGCCTTGGCCTTCTTGACCCCATCTCTGCACAACCAGGCAGTGTACCCATGCTCTTCCCAGCATACCTGTCCCTGCTTCCACTGCCTGTGCATTTCCTTCTTGCCCTTTAGTTTGTCCAGCAGGTCTTGACTCATCCATGATGGTCTTTTGCCCTCCTTTCCTGATTTCTTATAAGTTTTAATACTGAAGAAAGAATACTCTGTGACTGCAGATGTTTCTGGATGGTTGAAACCAAGTGAAGGCTCAGTCTGTGACTTCTCTACTGCCCTGGACTAGGGGGAGGGAATAGATTAATGCTCTTTTTTCTTCTTTTTTTTTTTTTTTTTTTTAATTCTGCTTAGAGCCCAGGAGATGCATATACCTACTGGCAGATCAGAATTAGATAAATAGTCCATAGTTTCAGGCCTAAGGCAGTTGCTTTCTCAGTCAGGTCTGCTGCTCTAGGCAGGGACATGGCTGTGGCAATGTGTTCCTGCTTTCCTTTTCCTTTAGCAGACATAACCAAGAAACAGCAGCTCTTACAGCCAGCCTTGCTAAAGGAAAAAACGCGTGTATGTGGGAAAATGAAGTAAAGCACTGTGTGTGGCAAACTGCTTACCTCTTTGAGAAAAGGATAAGTATCTCTGCAATATAGATGGAGAAATATATTTTTACAAATTACTTCCTTTTAAAAAGTTTTTTTGTTTGTGTTTTTTGTTGTTGTTGTTGTTTTTCATGGGAATTTTAATATAAAATTCACTTCAATAATACTTTTCTCAGTGTGCAGAAAGAAAGGTTTAGGCTTTTAAAATAGATCAAATGGAGAGAAATGGTGGCTTTTTATTTAACAACTTCTTTTTTAACTTACTTTCACTGGTGAAACTTCTAAATTAAATATTTAGAATTTCTGTCATTGTTTAAATATTTCATTTGGAAATTTCATCTGATAATGAATTACACTGACAGAAAAGAACATTTGCTGCAGCATATGTTGTTGTTAAAAGCCAAACCCTGCTTGGATTGAAAAATATTGTCCTTGAAATAATTGCACCCGGCTTTTCTCATATTCCATGTGTGCATCCCAATCTTGCACTCCAACAGAACAGGTCACAGAGCTGAACAAAGAAATGTTGGAGATATTTGAACATTTTCCCAATGAGGATAAATTTAACTTATCAGAGGAGGTGCAGTGTCATAGCACTGATAATGTTTCAGGATGATTGCTATGTCTCTGAAAAGTATTTTTGTTCAGTACTTTCATGAAAGTATGAGTGCATTGTGCCAGCTGAACATGTGCCATCTGATAGTTTACATTTTAATAGACCAAATTAAAATGTGAGTTTGTTGGCATAAGCTTTTAGCACAAATCTGGGAGAAGGAGGTAATCTAAAATACACCATTGGGAAGCCTGGAAACAAATATAAAAAAATGTCACCAAATGTGCAGAGGCATTCTGCATTGCCAAAGTGCTGTTCAGAGATGACAGGACCATAGAATAGTTTGGATTGGAAGGCATCTTTAAAGGTCATTTAATCCCACCTCTCCTGCACTGAGCAGGGACATCTTCAACTAGATCAGGTTGCTCAGAGCCCCGTCCAGCCTGGCGTGGAATGTCTCCAGGGATGGGGCATCCACCACCTCTCTGGGCAACCTGGGCCAGTGTTTCAACACACTCATTGTAAAAAAATTCTTCCTTACATCTGGTCCAAATCTCCCCTCTTTTAGTTTAAAACCATTACCCCTTGTTCTATTGCAACAGACTGTAATAAAAGGTTTGTCCCCATCTTTCTTATAAGCCTCGTTTAAGTACTAAAGCCGCAGTAAGGTCTCCCTGGAGCCTTCTCTCCTCCAGGCTGAACAACCCCAACTCTCTCAGCCTGTCCACATAGGAGAGGTGTTCCAGCCCTCTGATCATCTTTGTGGCCTCCTCTGATCCCACCCCAACAGGTCCATGTCTTTCTTGTACTGAGGTCTCCATAGCTGGACGCAGGACTGCAGGTGGGGTCAGAGCAAAGCAGAGGGACAGAATCACCTCCCTTGGGCTGCTGGCCATGCTCTGTAATATCACAGGTGTGACTCACACCAAGAGGAAACAAAGACAAATTTGGGCAGAGGCTCTTGCCTCAGGCAGATGTCCTTTCCAGGTCAGTACACAGAGAGCAAGCAGACCAGGGAATAGGGGAGATGGGAAGCTCTCAACATGTAGCAGTCAGTGCGCATATGTAGGATGTGGGGGCAACAGCCCCCACACAAGTTGAAACATTGAAACACAAGTAAGGTGAATGGCAGTTTGGGTATGTATCTGCAGATTTCTTAGAAAGAGAAAAGGGTTTGGACAGGTAAGAATGGAAATCCAAGGAGCTGCATCTCTCAAGGAGCCAGGGCTTGTAAGCTTGTAAGCTCGCCTAGAGGGGAGCTCCCTGAAAGCCAATGACTTCCCCGCTGTAATTCAAGAGAAAAAAATTACAACACAGCACAATTCAGCCTCCCCAGATGCCTCTTTTCCCTTCCCTTCCCTTCCCTTCCCTTCCCTTCCCTTCCCTTCCCTTCCCTTCCCTTCCCTTCCCTTCCCTTCCCTTCCCTTCCCTTCCCTTCCCTTCCCTTCCCTTCCCTTCCCTTCCCTTCCCTTCCCTTCCCTTCCCTTCCCTTCCCTTCCCTTCCCTTCCCTTCCCTTCCCTTCCCTCTTTGTTTTCAGCTGTTTGGTTAGTCCCAAATGACAACTTTTTTTTTTAATACCTTTTGGTGAGCAAACAACTTTTCTTTGAATGTGGTGATCACCTTCACTAAAATATCTTGCAGAAAATTTATTGTATATTTGTTTAAATACATATGTGGTATTTAAATAGATACAATATACTTAAATAGATACAATACTACATGTGCCTCCACTCACCTGCTTCATCTAGAGCTTAATTTAGTCATGTAGGTATTTAATGGTAAATTTGTAAAGATTTATTGTGCAACACCCCAACAAATTTAATAGGATGTTGATCTGTAAATAACATTGTGACTGGAATGCTTTGCCCTGATCTTGAAGACTTTTGGCATTGTAAGCGGGCTGGTGTTGGTGTTACTCCACAAGTGGATCTCCTGCAGGATTCGGGAGGTTTCTACTATGGGAAAACCTGGTCTAAGAATATTGTCTGCCCTTGGCACATGTTACTAGTGGATACAGCAGTGAAAAGCTGACAAATGAAGACAATTTGCAATAAAGGAGAAAGTTTTAACCCACAAGAAAACTTGGACATATGGAATCCCAATCAGATTGGAATAAGAGTGGGTAAAGGACAAAACTTTGAAATACCCCTTTAAATGATATTTTGATCCTTCCTTCAGCTTTTAAAAGGCTTTAGATGCCTTTTCCTAGAGCACCACTGACAATTGCAATATTTACAAGGAGCAAGCTTTGTCCCCTTTGAACTTTGGATAGTGTCTTTGGGTGGCTGCACCCACATGTAGAGAATATTTAGAGTGTGAGTCTAAGTTTGTTCCCCTAGGCCAGTACTCAAAACAACCTCAGCTGTGCTCTCATAAAAGTACCTAAGCCCTGATTCCTGAGCTGGACTGTTTTCTGGCTGTGTTGTGTCCATGTAAAAGACAGCAAATTGTTGCCATTCTTTTATTTTTGCAGGTGATGAGTTCCTGTGTGTCAAACTGTAGCTCCCTCCTTCCTGCCCCTGAAATGTGGGACTCTGACCAGGGTAGGCAGTGAGTGAAAAGTGTTTGAAAGCAGCTGTTGCATCTGTTATCTCTCTCATCCCAGAGTTCAGGGCAATTTATGAGACGTAGCTAATGAAAGATCACCACTAGCACCCACTTGATAGCAGTGGTCTCAATGCTCTGCAATGTCATTGCAGGCTCAAGGGGTTTTCTTTGTACAACAGCCTGGCATCTGAGTGGGTTTAACACATAAGAAGAGGCAAGGTATGGATATGAGTGGATGCTGCTGCATCCGAGGTGGAAGAGAGAGCAGGTACAGCTTCTCGGAGGAGCAGGGATGCCAAAACAGTGCCGGGCTGTGCTTTGAAAGATTTGTGGCAGTGCTCTGAAAACCTGCCAGCTGCTGGCTCCTGGCACAAAACGTATCACATTACAGCAATTGCCATGCAAAGGCTAAAGCTCCAGAGCTTCTTTTGGACTGCTTGAGGATATTTATTGTGTTACTGAGTTTGTTGTTTTTTTCCAGAAATCATGGCAAGCTGTGATGATCTGGTTTTGGAGATGTTATTTTGCTCATCCTCAAAAATCCATTAGTGCTAAAGCCAGGTAAGTTATTGCAGGGGAAAAAGCATGTTAGAAAACTTCTGGGATACAAGCCTGCATTTTTTCAATCAAGAATAAATAAAGTCAAGAAAAAGTGGGGAAGCATATCCAGAAGGCAGAAAAACAGAAACAGGAAATACACTGTTTGTGTCAGGTCTTGACACCACAGTGTTACCTCTAAAGCACGTGTGTGCTGATTCTGTGGGTTGTAGATTAACTGCAGTGCTAAAGAAACAACAGCCTCCCTTTGGCCTTGTTCTAACTTCATACATCATACATTTTGAATTTGTGGATTTGCTTGTCTGAGTCCCCCTTTATTCCCTTTATTCCCTTAGGTTACTACAAGTAACTGCAAGTTTACTGTTATGCCTCAAAAATACCAGGCTGTTTCTACAATTTATACACTATCACCACAATGATCTTATTACACCAAAAGATTAAGCATTGTTAATTAAATTGAAAACAATCCTTATTTCCTCTTAACATCTCCTCTGCAAAACTCTTAATATAGATTCTAGACAAGCAGGTAAAACAGAAGTTTTGCTTTCATTTCTACATGTGAAGTCCTGCTGCTGTTATCGAGGCATCTGGCTTGCATCAGAAGACAAGAATTGGACAGTTGTTTTTATCTTTAATGAACTATCATGTCACACTCATGGAAGTCTTATGATTCAGGATTGGCAGCCCTTCACAGCAAGAATGTTAGGAATGCTAAATATAAAAGCCTGAGGAGCTTTTAGAAAAGATAATAAAATGTAGTTTGGTGATGCTTCAACTGGGTTGGAGTAGAAATGTCACAAATGGTAGATTTTGTTTGGAGATGTAAAAATTCAATCAAAACTGCTCAGGCAACATTTCATTTCAAACAAGATCTGGCATCTGTAAATTGTATGCTAATTGCAGGAGATGCTAGAGAATGCTACAAGGCAAACACCTGAATAGGATAAACTGAGATTTAAGTTTTAATTCAAACACAGAAATCATGGAACTTTTGCTAAAACAATGAAGAAATATATTAATCTCAGACCTTCATATTAGTGCTCACATGTCTTCCTGCATGAAGAAAAAAGCGACTTTATACAATACGTCATGTTCCTACTCATTTCACAGCAGAGGGGTGATGGGTTTCAGGGAGCATAAACTGGATGTCTGAAGTCAGAAGCCAGCTTCCCAGTATGATCCTGCCTAGATTGCAGGAAAGAATCCCAGGACAGAGAATCCCACATGCATCTGGGGCCAGAAATGTCCTGTAACCTCCTCAAGGTGAATTTGTCCTGGAATAGAATGATTTCCTGACATCAGCCTATGAAATTCCTGTAGTCCAAGCGGATGGACATCTTTCCATCCCTTCCTTTAGCATAGCATTGTTTGCTACCAATTCTTATAAAGCTTCAGCTATGGAATAGGTTGGTTTGTTGTTCAGGTACCTGGCTCTTCATGAGGTTTCTGCTGTCTCCAAAGGTGTACAGAGGCAGATACCATAGGAAGCTGTTTCCTCTGATGTTCTTTAGCTAATGAGTATCTTCAGAAATCCTGTTTTTGTAGTGTGTGTCCCTGTTCCAAATTAGGCAAATTTTCTGCATTAACACTTCACAAAACAAACAGAAGTTAAAACCAAGGAAATCGAAATTTCTGCTCCACATGTTAATCCAAGGGGAGCATCATCACATTGTCATGGATTTTATATATGGGATTTAAAGCATGGGGAGCAAGACAAGCAAATGTGTAAAGTTATTTGGGATATTAAGCAAAAATAATTTACAGAACAATTATCTGCATTGCTGTTACATTGCTAGCCAAGGATTAGTATTTTTTGCACTTCTGTCATTGTGCCATTTGCTGTCTAGACAGTGGTCTCTTGTTAATGTAAGTGGTGGAGAGAGAGAAGGTACAAGAGCAAGAGATACCTCAATTAAAAATAAGTGGCTCTTCAGTGAAACTGATTATGAACATATGTGACTCTTTCTGCTTGCACTAGGTATGTTGAACTGGCTTTTCATGTTCTGCTGCATTAGGTGAAATGACAGGGACTTGGGGGCTACTGTCCCGCTAGGGAGCAGTGAGTTTGCAGAGAAGCTGTCAGAAATGGTGCTCAGTGGCAGATGAGCTAACCACGGGTCTGCCTCCTCACTTCACCCCCTCCCCAGACTGCGAGCAGCATTCAGAACAAAAACGATCTAAGAAAGATGAGAAATCCCTTCTTGCTCTTATGCAAGGGGATTCATTGGTGAAAGTCTCAAAAAGACAGGTGAACACAATGGAGGGGTCCTGTTAGAAGCTAACAGACAGAACAACCAAGCCCGGTCCTGAAATGTTACGTGCTCTGGCAGTGCTGTAGTAGCTTTAGGTTCACATTATTCACCAAAACATAGAATGATGGGTGCCTGCAGCTGACTTATTCACCCACTCTGGAGAGGAGAAAGGGGAGGGAGGCAAAGCTGGGAACACTGAGGAGGGAAATACAGAGGTCATACAGAAAAGCTTGATGCTGGTTTTAAGGATATTAATTCATTAAGACAGTGGAAGGAGGAGTGGAGAGGAGAGGAGTGGAGAGGAGAGGAGAGGAGAGGAGAGGAGAAGAGAAGCTTAAATTATGTATGTGAATATTTGTTTTATAACAAACTAATAGGATCCTGTGGCCAGCAGTGAAAATATTATTAGCTAGTCACAGGTATTTCTGATACTTCCGTGTAATGAAATGACATGTTTCAATACAGACAAGAACAAATAATGAGATTCTTGACTTGCCCTCTTCTTGTGTTTTAATTGCAAACAAGCAGATGCAATCCATAATGCTAAATAAGATTTCCCCACATTTCCTTCTGCAAATGGTTTTAAGCAAGATAAAGCACTAAAATTTAATCCTTCTAAGAATGTACAAATACTGAATCCTTGATGCAGACACAAACTCACCATGAATTTATATGGGAGCTTTAATGGTTTTGCAAATTAATCAATAATATGGTTAAATTATATTTGCTCAGTTAATTATTTTCCCTGTCCTGTAAATTAGAACTTCAGTAGTCTCTAAGAAAAATCAGTCCTGCTGCTTGTATCCTATTTGTGTTTACTTATTGGCATGTTATTTAAGTGCTTGTTTATTTTTTCTGCTACAGGCCTGTAGCTTTTTCTTTGCTGTTCAAGTGGCAAACATGGGGCTGCAAAGACATGCAATGATAGTTACATTATTATATATTTAATATACCAAATCCGTTTCAGCAGAGAAATACTGTGCATGTATAGCCTTTCCTCAAGATCCTCGTTGTCTCACTCTTAGGTGAATGGCATTTAACCACTCTCTTCCCCCAAGAAATCTTTGGGCCTTTTTTGATGACTGAAATGGACCTTGCTTGGGTTCTTAGTCTTGTGACTCTGAAGGGCACACCTCAAGGATGGGTTGCATTAGATAACATATAGGGGCTCCTTCTAACTGGAATTATTCCATTAATTTATGATCCTGGTCATCCAAGAGGTTTTCCCCACTTCGTTTTCCCAAAGTCCTCTACCCAGACCCCCATCACTTATGGGTCTGTAGGACAGGACTAGTTTGCAGCAAACAAGGCAACAAAGCACAATTTCAGTTACACAGACCCAGACTCTTTCATTCTATAACAGTCTATACAGTTCCAGTGTCAATACAGTAAGGGTTAGTGTGGCCTCTACAAATTAATGCCCTGGGAAGGTATATACTCTACCCAACAGAATCAAGTCACCCTTTATTGCTGGCCAGAAAATCATAGAATCATAGAATCATTTTGTTTGGAAGAGACCCTCAAGATCATCGAGTGCAACCGTAACCTAACTCTAGCACTAAACCATGTCCATAAGAACCTCATCTACTTGTCTTTTAAACACTTTCAGGGATGGTGACTCCACCACTTCCCTGGGCAGCCTGTTCCAGTGCTTCACAACCCTTCTGTGAAGAAATTTTTCCTAATATCCAAATTAAACCTCCCATGGCACAATTTGAGGCCATTTCCTTTCATCTCATCACTTGCTACTTGGGAGAAGAGACCAACACCCTCCATGCTACAACCTCCTTTCAGGTAGTTGTAGACAGCGATCAGGTCTCCCCTCAGCCTCCTTTTCTCCAACAGCCCCAGTTCCCTCAGCTGCTCCTCATCAGACTTGTGCCCCAGACCCCTCACCAGTTTCATTGTCCTTCTCTGAACTCTTTCCAGCACCTCAATGTCTTTCTTGTAGCGAGGGGCCAAAAACTGAATACAGGAGTCAAGGTGTGGCCTGACCAGCACTGAGTACAGGGGGACGATCACTGCCCTGGTCCTGCTGGCCACAGTATTCTTGACATCCTTCCCAGGAGACCGGGGATTACATGAGGAGAAGAGCTGTTACCTCCAGTGTCCTCACACTGGGGAAAGGGAAAACTCCATCTTTGGGAGGGGGGCATTGCCAGCTCCCCCATGCACATGGAGCAGCAGAGGTGAGTAGCACAGCAGGGTGTGGGGACATGGGGCTGCAGAGTGTGAAGCCCAGGGCAGTCAAAAATGACATGGGCTTTCAGCTCACACAGCAGTCATGGCCCCTAACTCAGGACGCCCTAGGGCCCTCTCTTGCCTGGCTCACAGGTGCAGCAAAGGGGGTTCGAACTGGCTGATGACAAACAGGTGCCAAAATTGCAAACACCAACGCACAGCTGGAGAAATGCAGAGCATGCAGTGTAGCTGCAGAATGACCAGGTACCACTGAGCACCACAGCAGTGGGAGGAAACCTGAAAAAGCAGTTCTGCTTGGCTTCTCATCCCTTACAATGCTTTTGGAGATTCTGTCAGACTAACTGCACTTTTCAGGGCAAGGCACTCGATGCCTTTAGATTAGGAGAGACACACAGACAGCAGGTTTGATTTCGGAGATATAACCAAGCCCAAAAGGACATGCTGGAAAGTTATCTGGCCACAAATCAGGGCTCAAGGGACCAGAAACAGAAGGAGCGGTTACCTGCCTTCATCCTTTTAGCATGTCTTTATAAGCAGCAGGCTGCTGCAGAGGTTGGAGAACCAGGTGGGTATGAAAGCCAAACAGAATATGTAAAGATTTGTAGGGTGCTTCTTACTTTCCCTTGCCTCCTAACCATATTTTTATGCACACACAGAGAGAAACACATTTAGGGAGCATAAAATATTACATGTAAGTGGGACTTTTCCCTATCTGTGATACGCCAACAAGCTGGCATAGTCACCACTGCACTGCTCCATTTTTCTACATCTGCTTTCTGTTTTTGAAGTTATATAAGCAGCGAGAAAAGAAACAGAGGCAAGAAAGTTCAAGTGAATAGCAGCGGACTAATATTTCCATACCTAACTAATTATTTCCCAAACTGATCTTCTACAGTGTAACAAATTAGTTCTTGTCTTAGCATTCAGAGTACTATTTGATAACAACTCCTCCTAGTTTATGGCTAATTTTTTATTTTCAGTGTTAAGGCACATGCAGAGATCAGGCTGAATATTTCATGCATACATTCGTAGCTATATGAATTTGTAAGAAGAATCCACTCTTATGTGCCTACTTATTTATTTCCGCTCCCCCCCCACTTCCCCTAGATTTTTTACTGTGGTTTCTGTGGCTCTGACTTTCCTAAATTTCTTCACTGACATTTTCCAGGATTGTCTGCTGGTCACATCACACAAGAACTTGTGAATGAATGGTTCACTGGGTCTCCATAATAATGTTTTTTCTTTTTTTCTTTTCTTTTTCTTCTTCTTCTTTTTTTTTTTTTAATTAAAATGATGTTTTTCTAAAGTATTTGTTTGTACATGGATAGCTCTAATAGGTTTTTACTTGGAGAGCCAGTACTTTCCATCGCACTAGACTCTATCAGAAGGTAATTATTAGGTTCACTTTTGCGCAGGAGAACAATTTGCTATGTAGCTTAAATCATCATTCTTTAGACCAGATTGTGCAATCCTTTAAGCATGTGGATATCTCCAGAAACCTACTATTCCCGTAACACTCGGTAGAGCCGCAGAAATGTATAAAGCTAAATAGGTGTACAGATATTAGCAGGATTGAGGTCTCTTATTTTTCCTTTCTACCTCTTAAATGGCCTTTTGCAGCTTTGATTAGCATCTGCAGAACTGTTTCACATTCAGAGACACTTTATCCTTTTGGTTTTCTTTGTTCCTTGATCCCATCACTGCAGCGCTCTCCTTCAAGCTTCAGAACAAAAGTACTTTTGGGAGCAGAGGCCCTGTGGCGGGGAGCGGGAGCTCTGTTTTCCTCCTGGCACTTTGCCATGGAGCCCAGCTGAGGCGGAATATTCTTACTTGGTCAGTGCAACAGCTTCAGTAGCTGCACCAGTGTACATCTAAGCCCCTACTGAAACCAGTCCCTTTCCTTAGCACAGGCAAACCTGTAGACAGCAGTGAAGGGGAGGACTTGTTTTTTGTTTTTAAATAAGCGACTGTAACACAAAGCATTTTCCTCAGAAGGTAGATTTATCTTAAGTGGCTCTTGCTGGTTTACGCACACCCTGTCCTTCCTCTTGCTTTCAAAAGTTGTTCCACTTGATTGCTCAGTTTGCCTCTTTGAGTCAGTGGTGGCGGGGGAATTATAAAGGCGACGAAGGCGCAGCCAAGTCTCAAGTAGCATGTGCCAGATTTAAGCTGATTTAAAGCTGTGCAGACTGACTCCGAAACTTTCTTTGCACAAGGGACAAGGACTTTTGGAAAACGTTGCTGGTATTTTTGCCAGCAGTGTGCACCTGGCTCAGGGAACCTGCTGCGTTGTGCTCACCTCGCAAAGGCACCATGGTTGGTGATGTTTTGCAGATTGCTGGGCTACTCGTTGGTGGTATTGGCACGATCGGGACCTTCGCTGTCACAGGCATGCCTCAGTGGAGAGTGTCCGCCTTCATCGAGAACAACATCATCGTGTTTGAGACCATTTGGGAAGGCCTGTGGATGCACTGCATCAGACAAGCCAACATCAGGATGCAGTGCAAGGTCTACGACTCCGTGCTGGCCCTCTCGCCGGACCTGCAGGCATCCAGAGGGCTGATGTGTGCTGGGTCAGCGCTCTCCTCCCTCGCTTTCCTGGTTGCCATCATGGGGTTGAAGTGCACGCGGTGCATGCAGAGCAGCTGGCGAGACAAGGGCTATATTATCCTGACGTCCGGGCTTCTCTTCATCCTCTCAGGTGCTGTCGAGCTCATTCCAGTCTGCTGGGTCGCCCACACCATCATCAGTGACTTCTACAACCCCATGGTGATTGTTGCCCAGAAAAGGGAGCTTGGAGAGGCCCTGTACCTGGGCTGGGCAGCTGCCTTCTGCCTCCTTGCTGCTGGAGCCATATTCTGCTGCTTTTGCCGTTGTGGTGAGAGAACCAGAAGCTACGGATACTCCACACCGACCAGCTACCCCATGCACAGCCAGCACCTGCACAGGAAGACTGAGAGCTTGTACTCCAAAAGTCAGTACGTCTAGATGCCTCCTGCCTTCTCCTATTTTTAGAAGCGTTTGATCTGTCTGGATGGATTTCAGCTTCTGCACAAGAGGGCATCTAGAAAGCTGCCTTTGCCTTCTGCCCTGTCACTGTTGCTGTTGGAGATGCGTCCTGGAGCTGCAGTCATCCCCAGAGTGCTCTGCTGTGGCTAGTGATGCAGCACGGACAATTTTAATGCATGGAAAGGTGAATGTTTAAAATTATTGTAATAGTAACTTGGAATAGCTTTTGGGTTGTGTGGCTTTGCTTTTGGTTGCATTTTGTGTTAAACAGTAATAAAGGCCTCAAAGTTCTACTGTGATATGAAATTCTGGCCTATTGCAAAGAAGAGGGTAGTTAAGCAGCTGGCCTTTTTTTTTCTTTCTTTTTTTTTCTTTTTTTTTTTTCTTTTTTTTTCTTTTTTTTTTCTTTTTTTTTTTCTTTTTTTTTCCCCCTGCCTAGTAAAGAGGGGATAACAGTGAATAAGGACAAGTTAATAATGGCTTAAAAGAAAAACATTCACTAAGGGATTGATTTACTGTAGATTTACTGGAAGGACGCATGAAGAATTTGTTCAGCAGAGGAAGGTAAGCTGAAATATACATGAAAATTACCCCTTATTTCAGAGAATAAACATAACTCTGAGTTCATCCTGAACATCATTTTTTGGTGAAAGTTAATATTTCTTTATGTAATCCATATAGGTCAAACTTATTCACACCCTTCTTTTTAGAAGCAGCAGTATTTCCTTGCAAAATTTTCGTGGCTTACAACATTTTTCAATATTGTACAGGTCACAAACAGTGTTGGTTACTTGCTGAAGGACTTGATGGTATACATATTTTTAAATAAGGATCTTTTGTACAATCAGGCCAATATTTTTGCTGAGACACACTCACACCAGCATAGTTTATAGGCATAAAGAACATAAACTGTCATAGTATTTTCTCATAGTTCACATTAAAACAAGCCAGACAATATTTTTAACACACCCATAATAAGCAACAGTGTAAAGAAACCGAGTGTACTGAAAAATATACAGTTCCATACAAATTAATTTAATAAATGAGCCAAATTAATCAATGGTAGCAATATTTTAATAGAATTTGGTAACCAATGAAAAAGGTGTACCTCCAGACCCACAGAAATCAATGGAATTTTACCTTTGACTGAACGGGGAACAAAATTCAATTTGTGGTGTTTAATGAAGATCAGCATTCTTGCTCTAGAGTTTGACTGACTGTTTTAAATATTTTATAGAAAGTTTAATATGTGGTCTGTAGTTCTCCAGTAACTTCCTTGGACTACTAGTACTTGAAAGTTTGGAAGCAAATTCTTTACTTCGTAAGATGCAACTCTGAACAAGCTAGAAGAAATAAAAATCTGCTCTAGAACTCTCTTCACAGTGTTTGTAAGATACTATGTATAGTAAGTTGTGTTTGGTCATGTAATTTTATTTTTCCTCTGTATTTTTAAGCCAATTATTTCTACATATGTATATGTGCAATGTACACGACCTTTCTGTAATATAGCTGTGTGTGGCTGTATTTCCTTTGTATTCTTTCATAAATGTTCATATACCAGTCCAGTCTCTTTTTCTGGGGGGAAGAGAGGGGAAGAGAAAACCTGTTGTTAGCTCACTTTATGAATATGTTGCACAGAACTCACAACTAGAACACCAGGGTTTATAGTGATGTCTATAATAAAGTATCATTCTAAAAGGTAGGTACAAGATCTTATGCAGAAAACTACATGTATATGTACCTGTGCACTGTAGTTATCTCTGCACGGGATGACTCATACAATATGCATCTATGGGGTTTTTGCATCTCTGTAAAAGCCCTGGGTACGTCCAACACCAGTGCTACACGGAATAGTATTATCTGTTCCCAGCAGAGCACACACTCATTTCATTGTACAAACAGAAAGAGATACAAAAAAAACTGTTAGAAGACTTCCAAAACTATCCACAAGAGTAACGGGAACACAAGTCCAATGGGCTGTGAGTGGGACCATGAAGTTTTTGAAAATCTCCCTTAGAGATCCTATATATGCTCCAAGTCGTTCATTTTAATGTAACATATACATGTGGCCCCTTAAGTACCTCCCATGTACCTCCAGCCTTTTCTTGTAAATGGTATCTCACCCATAGATCATAGCTTCAAGAGAACTTAAATGAAACTTCCATTTTAAACAAAGCTGGCCTCCCCCATATTTGTGAACTAAATAAAACCTGAATAGTCTGAGCAAAAGGTCCTGTCTAAGGGTATATATCCAAGCACAAAACAAGCACCTGAAGCAAGAAACTTTCAAATATTGTGTTCTGTCAGTTAAAATTCATTTTCATGCTTACAGACAGCAGAAACTGTTTGGGAAATTAGCAGTATTGCCCCCATAAATGAAAGCATGGGTGTCTAGCTTATTCCCCTCTGCCCTGCACTTAGGGCACTGGTATGCATTCCTGCAGTGTAAAATGGACATGGAGCCTTTCCAGGTTCACCTGGTGCCCTCTGTGCTATGTAAATGAATGCACAACTTGCAAGTTAGAGGAGAGTAATGCTCATTTAACTCAGATGAGTGAAAGTTCAAGATTTCAATCAGCACTCCATGACTGAGCAGCTGGGCTTTCATCTCTAATGAGCTTTTTCTGAAATTCTCCCACTGCTGCCGCAGCTGCTGTGGAGATCTAGATGGCAGAGCTGCCACCTGCATTCTTAGGCACTGCTCTCATTAGAGCTAGAGAGCAAGGTAGTTGCCACTCAGGTGGCAGTGGAGCAGCAGTTTCAGGAGCTGTTTTGTGCAGGAAAGGCAGAGCTGTAATAGAGCCTGCATGTATGTGAGCTTCTGACTTGCAATTTTATACGAGAGTGAATCATCTGATATGTGAAGTTATCACACATCTGCAAATCTGATAAGGTCAGCTGCGTATAATGGATTTGTCTGTCTCTTTAAGGTACAGTCCTAAATAGGCATTGTACTTCCCTATTTTTTTGAACAGGTATGTTGTCTGTATGTGAGAATTTATCTGTAGGCTCCTTGCTTTCTGCTTCATTCTCAAACATGGCTAGTAAAGAACACTAGAAAATGAAGCAGGGAGAGATTAGGAGAGGCCATCTAGTCTCAGGCCTCATATCCAGGAAAGCTCATTACTGAAATATAAGCATGGCCTTACTGTGTCAGCCTGGAGATGTACAGAGATCTGCCACTGCCACCATCAGAGACAGATGCCTACAGAGCAGCAGGAGACCAGAGCCAGTGACAGTGGTGCTCGGGAGCCTGTTGTGCTCAAGCTATCTTTGTAATTAACAAAGCAGCATGCTTGTCTGCTGTTTAAGCCCTTCACCAAGGGTCATGCTCCAGCCCCACACAGCAGATACAGTGGGCTTTCTGAGCATGAGGCATGATGCACAGATCTCCCTTCCTGCTGAGCTGGAAGAAGGCTGATGCTGAGTAACCCCAGACCTGTGAAGGTCCTGGCCACTACTGCCAGTCCTGACACCTGCGTGCCCACTACCAGTCTTGCGTTGCAGAGCAAAGCTGAGCCCCTGAACAGAGCCTCTCAAACAATGCCCACCTTCATTCTGCATTTTGGATGCTTCCAGCTCTTGGACTTTTCCTGCAGTGCTGTCACAGATCAACTCCCAGGCAGCAAAGCAAACTGACCCCTTGATCACCATGCTGCCTCCCCACTCATCCCACTGCCCCATGGAGCTGGTGGAGCCCCACTGCCACAATACTTTCCTGCCAAGTCTCAGCAATGAACCGACACTAAGGGGTTGTAGGCTATTGGCAGTCCTAACCATGTGTTGCTTGAGAAATTAAGAGAAGGCTGACACCAACTAGTTTACCTGGGTACTGCCAAGAGTCCCATCAGCACCATCAGTTCCTTTCACCAGTGAAAGATGGTCCATGTAGGGCCAAAGAAGACAAACAGGAGGAGAAGACAGTAGTTCACTCTAGAAAAGGTGATATCCAATAACTACTCCATTGCACTTCTCCATGAATAAATACACCAAAATGATTCCTAAGAGATATTTGTACAATAAAAACTTCCAGAGATGGCTACTCTGCATTGTTCTTAGCAATCTATCCCAGTGTTTAATTAATATTTGAATTAAAAAAAGTTTTTATGAAGGTTGAAATGAATCTCCCTACTGCAGGCTACAGCTGCTCCATTTTTTTCTTGTCCCATCAGCTGCAGGCATAGAAAACGGACTACTGCTTTCCTTTAAAGCAGGCAGCCTTTTCCACATTTCAGGACTGTTACCATCTGACCTTTTGAACCTCTGTTGCTTAGCTCATCTCTAATTCTTACCTCACTGGCATGTTCGTTACATTTCGCCCCATACTTGTTTACCTCTTCTGGCTGGTTTTGGCTGTTTCACCTCTTTCGCTAAGTTCAATGCCCAAAACTGGACAAAGAATCCCACAGGAAGCCTCACCACTGCTGAGCAGGCTGAAGATACTCATTGTAAGTTATCACAGCATGGGGTAAATGTTTTGCAAAACCAAGCAAACACCTTCCTTGAATATGTTAAATGCATTGCACTTCTGTTATTCCAGGCCTCAAGATCACCAGCTTTCCTGTGCTGTGCGACTTAACCCTTGACAGTACGATGACCAGCTGGGTGCGTAATGCAAATTTCATTGCCGCAGTTCCTCCTTTATTGCTAGATCCCTGAGGATGAGAAGATGAGACCCCACTGAAATCCTTGGCTCTACCAGTAGCAGAAATCAATGTCTGGAAATAGGAACATGATAGTTCTCCTTCCAATATATCATTTTGTTGTTTTACTCACTCATAGATTCTGCATCCATATTACATTACTTTTACTCCTTTCCATCCCTTCAGTGTCTCTGTTAATTTCCCACTGCTATGTTGGATGCTTTAATAAGCTCCAAATTGAATAGATTTCTTCAACTTTTAATTTCTAGAAAATGCTGCCAAGCAAAAACTAAATCTATTTTTGCTAAGTCCATGCTGCATTTTATTTAACTTCCCATTTACTTCTAGGTATTCATTCTTTTCTTCATAATGGATTTTAAATCATCTTATACTCTTAGATTCTGACTAATGGGTTTCTAGTTATGCACAAAGTTTTCCTCCTCCCTGCAAATTCTCGTAGTTTCACTGTTCTCCAGACACACAATTATCATTCCTGATTTGACATGTATGTGAACAGTCCTTGCTTCCAGATTTGGAAATGCACATGCTGAATTTCCTTCAGTGCAAATTATTATCTTCCTTTGGTTTCTGCTCATAAAGATTTGGAGTTTTTTATCTACCTTTGATACAGTATTGTAATTCTGCCATCCTCTGCTTCTACTATATCCTTGTTACTTAAATTGAAAGAAAAAGAGCTGTAACTACCTTTCTTAGACTCATGCAGCCTGGTATACCTCTTCCCTTGCTGTTCTGTATTATTTGTATGCCTGTAGTACTTTTTTTTTTTTTTTTTTTTTTGAAAAGCCTAATTTGGATTGACTTTTACAGAGCCATATTTTACCCTCACATTTTCTGACTGCTTAGATATATTTTCTTGGTTGGTTGGTTATCTTTTCTGTTCTTCTACCAGTTACCTTATCTGTAGAGTTATTCATCCAGTTGAGTATCGACCTTACTGCTACAAGTGTCTCCTTGCCCATGGGAATCACATTCCAGACACTTCCTAAGAATTTTTTAAGCCTCATCCACATTCACATCCCTAAGATGTTCAGTCTAATTAATAAAGAATAACATGATCAGGATCAGAGGAGCTATTCTCCCTCAGTGCTCCGTGGACTTTCACCTCATTGTCAGCGGTCTTCTGCAGAGATACAGATCCTGTCATCTTAACGATCCTTCACATACCATTTTCTGACACACAATGTTCCATTCCAACATAAAAACACTGGATTTGCTGGGACCTTTCCCTCCTGCATTTTAAACTTGTTTTTAAGTCAGTCTGCACACATCAGGCTGTTTTCTATCCTTTTTCCTTTCCCTTCCCTAACTTACAGCCCCTTAACTCCAAACACATAGTTGGTAGAAATAGTTATCAGACATTCCTCCTTCTTCTGAAGTATTGCACTCTGTGCTAAACTGCACATCTCAGATCTGGAATGAAAGCAGCTACTCCTTGATCACGGACAAAGATGTTCATATTTTGACAGGCTACATATTACGCTGCAATTAGGAACAGCGCTGGATAGTCCCTGGGGAAGCAGTGTGCCCACACTGGCGAATCATTTGTACCCTTGCAGGCTGTGGGCTGTCATTGTGCAGAGACACATCAGCCCCAGAAAAATGCATCAGTGTGCAAAATTACAGTGACAGTGGTGCATCCTTGGAGCTACTACAATTCATGATGCTAGAGAGGGCGTTGTGAGAGCAAGTGACAAAAATTGATTGCTTCCTGTGAAATACTCCTGCTTTGGTCTCTGTGCCAGCGCAAATCCCAAGTGATTTATGACTTCCAGGAAGAGCCTCTTTTTTGTGAGTGCAGGAACAGCTGGTTGGCTGGGCAGGGCTCCCCTTCTCCTCTCCTCTCCTCTCCTCTCCTCTCCTCTCCTCTCCTCTCCTCTCCTCTCCTCTCCTCTCCTCTCCTCTCCTCTCCTCTCCTCTCCTCTCCTCTCCTCTCCTCTCCTCTCCTCTCCTCTCCTCTCCTCTCCTCTCCTCTCCCTCTCCTCTCCCTCTCCTCTCCCTCTCCTCTCCCTCTCCTCTCCCTCTCCTCTCCCTCTCCTCTCCCTCTCCTCTCCTCAAGGAGATGAACTCTACCAGCTACAAAGGCCAAAGAGGCAGGGGCTATGCTGCTTCTTCCTAGGGGACATCCAGCTTGACATCTGGGAAAAGTCAATCATGATGTCCTGGGGAAGAGGCAAATCCCAAACCTAAGAGGGGAGGGGTAATGGAACACCCTGGCCACAAACACAGAGGTTTCATACAGGACTCTGGATTTGGGTTGAGAGAAAGGGGCAGTGTGGGATTAGAGGGGATGACCCTGCTGTGTGCTGAGATGACATGTATGGAGGTGCCATTGGGTGCACAAGGTTCGGGCTAGTGGTGGTGGAGCTCATGCTGCTAGGGTTTATTATGGAGGTGGAATTTAACAGTGTAGTTACTTACATTCAGGAGGTGGGTTTTGAGAAAAGACAAAAAGTGAGTGGGAGGGGACTGGACAGGTAGGAGCCCAAATTATGACTGAGAAAGATGGGCAAAACCCCTGTTCTTCAAAGTTTGAGACTTTTATTTTTAGTTACCTGCACTGTTTGGTTACTGGAAAGCTAGTTCAAGGGTGTATTATTAGGCTGTGCTCCAAAAGCAATCTTTCTTGGGATTCTGAGCCTAAGAGCTTGTTTTTAACAGTATCAGGTAGTCTAATAAAAGCTATTACCTCTTTCTACAGACCTTGCCTATCATCTATCTTTAGGCCATCATTGCCACAATATACCTTCTCCTCCTCTTTTATTCCATCACAGTAAATCATGTAAATAAAGGAGTTCCCCTGTGCTTCTTCCAGGAATAGCTTAACTGTGTACCCTGCTGCTAACTCTTATGAAAGCAATCAATACTGCCTTGGGAATTTGCCACTGTTGTATTTCCAACAGCTTAAAGTGAACTGTGCAATCAAATGCCCCCAAATATTTTCTAGAGGAATACTTTGAGGTCCTGTCATAAACAGTAAAGTAAGATAGCACATTTTCTGGCAGGTGCTATTTCTATCAGGATAGCTGCTCCCTGTAGGCAAGTATTGAGATATTGAGGTGACAAATACCTTGTAAAAGCCTGAAGCAGTTTAGATGGATTAAATACTCAAAGGAGTATTTAATATTTTATTACTGTAGGGTTTTATTACACCGAACTTGAGTTAATTCACAGTGTCCAGGAGACAGACTTCTTCAGACATGGAATATCATTAAGCGTTTGGCAGTTTTGTCAGCCTGTGAATTTCAAGCGTGCTGAGGAAGATGTCAGAAAATAAATATTAGTTCTTTTCAATTCAACTGTCAGCCATAGGTTGCCTCAAAGCTAGAGTTAGAGGTCAGTGCCCAAGTACAGTGCCTGTTATGTGTCTGGGGGAAATCCCTCTCTAAGCTACACTAAGCAGATGTTCCTCTCATTTCAAAATGTGCCACGCTTGAAGAGAGGGGGAAGAACATGTGCCTTCATCTTTTAACATATGTGCTGGCAGCAATATTAATGTTACCACAAATAAAAAGGCCTCTGTTGGCTTCAGTCCATTTTCTCCTGAATTAAAACAGAATCAAAGTAACCTTTTGCTTCACCAACAGGCTCAAAATACAGCAGTCAAACAAAATACCATCTAAAGTAAATGAACCATTAATTTGACTATGATTTCATTGACCAGTCCTTGTAAATAGGTGAAAACAAAGTGGTCAGTCCAGAATGCGATGAATGGACAAGTTGAAGCCACGAGTAGGGAAGAACTGATGCCATTCACATGTGTTTCATTCACATGTGGATTGTCTGCAGACAATCCTAACCCTATTTGTTGAAGACTTAAAGCAGATTTTACATGTAGAGGATGATCCAGGTCTATGTGGCTTCACCCAGCTCCTCTGCCCATAGGAGCAGGATGCAGAGTGACCGCAGAGCCACAGCCAGATGGGCTCCCCATCGCCAGGCTCTGCAGCTTTGCAGCCTCTGGGACGTTAAGAGACTTAACTGTAACTCTTAGTAATCACTAATCTAAAGTGTGCTTTTGATAAATCTGCATATTTGCCTGTTCCAAAAATGTTACTGAACCTTAAATTTAGCTCATTAGCTCGTAATGTAACCAACCTATCTATTCTTGACAAGAGCTCATAATGAACTACGTACATTACAGTTGTACATTTGTCAAAGACTAAAGTATATTTGTCTATATATAGGTGCATGTGTATATATAAGGAGCCTAGAATTCAAGGTACATAGAAGTTATACAAAGAGGAATGAAACCTGCTTTTTGGAATACAATGGAGTGTTTACATTGTTGATGCTTATAATTAATTAAGCACTGGGGATCATGGACAGGTTCTGTTAATCATGTGGACTAGAGAGGCTCTACTTCCTCGTTGTCAAGGGGCATCAGCATTTTAAAAGCTAGGGAGGGAATGGAAGATACTGCCCCAGGAAAAGATTCAAATGAACATCCTGATTTGAAGGGAAGAGAAAATGTAAATCTGAACAGAGATCCAGGGAAAGATTAGCTGTAATGGCTACATGCCTATTTTCCTCTTTGAAGGCAAATTCTGGGGTGGACATTTTTGCATAACTGGTGTTCTCATCTTGAGGCAGGTAAGCATTCAAATAGCATAACAGATGGATGATACAGAGAAAGAGGAGACTTCTGAAGTCTAGTTGGGTGCAAATGGAATTTTCCTTTTATTTCTTCTCACCTGACACTAAAGCAATTGTATCTGCTGTGCTCATGTTGTAAACACGTACTTAATTTCTACTTTAGGAGCTGTCTGCTGTTCAGAGTAATTTTGAAGTAACTCAATCAACTAAGCATTTCTTTCTGAGAGGTAAAAGAGCCTTTAAAATGAGGTGCATTTCTCCAGGGTATGCAAGGGCATAAGAGCTCCCTCCAGGTTGATTCAAACACAGGGCTTTTCTGCAAAAGATGATTCTTACAGCAATTAGCAAAGCCAGGGGCTCCTTGGCATTTAAGAGGTTGATGAGCTTTTCTAGGCCTCATGACCTTTCAAGATATTGGTAGTATTTTTGTTGTTTTTTCGCCAACCTGTCTCCTGTAGCTCATTATCATTTTCGTTTCTGAAACTTATCTTCAGGTTTCAAAACTCCCATTTATTGGTTTTCCTTTCCTGCTTCCTTCCCGTCAGGTTTCAATAACAAGAACCATCCTGTCACTGGAGAGGACATGCAGCAGTGTAGCCTGCTGTAGTAAGAGGGTGTTCCTCTCTTACACCTACACCTACAATGGATGTCACTCACCATAGCTACTACTTCCGATTAAAGATCAAAAAACCACTCAACCATTTAGCTAATCTCCAAATGTGTTGCTACACAGTCAGCATATGAAGCATTTAAATAGTATTTCTGCAAGAAGTTTATCTGCTATACAAACCATACCCTGACTATCACAGTGTAATTTTATGTGTGACCTCAATGACTGACCCTCCCAGAGTCGTGTAAAGAAAGATGATTTCAGAGCAATCCTGCTAGATAAGGCAGTCAGATAAATGGATTCAGAGCATGAGGTATGGTCTGTTCTCCAGCTGTGTATACCTTCAAGAGCTGGCTGGCTGAAAATGTTGCACAAAGAGTAGAAAAAAAAGACATTTAAGTGCTAGTTTTGAGAGGGCTTTTCTGTGATAAAGTGGGTTTTTTTTGTTTTGTGTTCTGTTTTTTGTTTTATTTTTCTTGAGGTTTAAATAACAAATAAAAAAACAGTTTTGAGAATTCAGAGGTAGAAAGTCCCACAAGATGAATGGAAACTGTACTCAAGTTAAACAGCACAGGTCTTGTGTGCAGTCTTCTGAGGGACCAATATCCTGCCAAAAAACAGAGTTTCTTCTAGACAGGTAACCATCCATAACATCTGATTTCATCTCTACCACCTCCTCCTCTGTGGCATCGAATGAAGTGCCTTAACTTTTCTGCAGCACAGGAATCTCTTTTTTTTATGTCTGCAGTAGAGTAGTGTAATATTCATCTCTCTATAAGAACAAATCCGATAATGTATTTTGTTTCTAAAGGTTACATTTCACATCTCAGCTGAAAACATTTTTTCTCTCCACATTCCTGCTGGCAGACTTGGAGGCAAAATGAATTGTCCAGATCCCTTGGGAGTATTTTCCATGTGGATATGTAACATTATACTATATGACTTGCATTATTGGTTATCCCTTCCTTACAGTTAGTAACTGTAGGAAGGAGGGGATTTTGTGGGCTCTCAGTGGTTTACGGGCAATTCACTTTTTCATTGGTTTTAGCTTTCACTTTGAATATGTTGTGTAGACACCTAAGGCTGTAACTAAATTAATGCAATCAAAGGCAATGACTGATATTTCCAAACACACAGAGCTCACAACACAACAACCCACAAGCAATCTAAGAATATATCTTTCTTCAACAGCACTTCTAGTGGCCTTCATTGTATTTAGTGGACCAGTATTTTTTGTTTGTTTCTTTTTTTCTTTCTTTGTGTTTCTTGTTGTTGTTGTTTGTTTGTTTTCTTTTTTTTTTCTTTTTTCTAACCCTATTGTTTTGAAGAGCTGGAGTAACCAAAACCACATAAATTTCAACAACAGCAATGAGCTGTCAACATGTACTATTATCTCAAGGTAGGGAGAAGAAAGTAAAATACCCATAATGCAGCAATTATTCCTAACTTGCCCAAGGCAAATCAGTCTTTGGCGTACATTTTTGTCCAGGCTTGTAGGTATCTGTGCAGGCTGAGATACATGCTTGTGGGAGGGATCTCTGACTTTTTGCGAGGTGCATTGTACACTGAAAGAAAAGCTCATCCTTTTCAAATTGGACAATTGCCCCCAATCCTTCCTAATGTTACCAAGAGAAGATTGTTAGTATGGAACATAATGACAGCACTGTCCTTCTAATGGGGAGAGAGTCTCATAGAGGATTATTTCCTAAAAGCAACCTTACTTGTGGATTCAAAAGCAGAAGCTGTGAAACTCTGCCAGCTATTTTCTTTGTCGTCGTTGTGAATTATGCAGCTGGTAGAGTAAAGCTTTGATGTTGATTGGAATACTTGACTTTCCTGTACCTATCTAATGTCATGATTACACTTTTGTATTTGATCAAAACCAGGAATCTACATTAAAGAGCTACAACAAGTACCTCCTAGCTTGATTAAAAAAAAATCAGATGTTTTCCCAGGGCAGTTGCACTTAGAAAGTAAGCCCCGCTCCAAGTCCAAGTTTAGCTCTGGTCATAAGAACAACTGTAATAACCTATTTTACATGATGTTTTAACAAATGGAAGTTCAGGTTTTCTGTACTAAGCTTCAACATAGCTGCAATCTTATAGTTAAGAAATTAGTAGCCCTGCAATTTGGTACCTTTGAATGAATCCCTGACAATTATAACATCACTACATACACAGTATGAGAAGCAGTAAAATCAGCTATGACACACCCCTCCTGGCTTCCTATTGGCTGGAAACTTGTTAGGCTTGATGGGTAGGAACTGTAGTCAGAGGGGATTTAAAAGCAAATAAATAGCAGGTACTTCTAGCCAGTCAGAAATGTATTTCTACCTGTCTGAACCTCAGACTGGAATGAACTGCTTTGAAAAAAACCCAACAACTGCTATATGAGGAAACGACTGGAGAAAGTATTCCCTCTTATACTTTATATTTCTTCTGTGAAAAAGGGATTTTGGAAGACTTTCTAGGCCACATCTCTTGAGGTATGTTTTTCAGAAGAAGCATGGCTTGCTGTGTGTTACAAATCGCTGCTCTCATATTTGGAGGTGTTGGCATGGTCGGAACTTTGGCAACCACAGTTATGCCACAGTGGAGAGTTTCTGCTCACATTGGCAGCAACATCATAGTATTTGAGAACATCTGGGAAGGACTGTGGATGAACTGCATCAGTCATATGGGCATCAAATTGCAGTGCAAGTTCTATGGCTCCATCCTAGCTCTCCCCCCTGTCTTGGAGGCATTCAGAGCCCTCATGTGCATTGCCGTGATCCTGTCAATCATTTCATTTTTGATGGCTATTGTTGGTATGAAGTACACTCACAGGACCAAGGAAGATCCCCAGAGCATCAGTATCTTCATACTGGCAGCCGGAATTGCCTTTCTCCTGACAGGCATCCTTGTTCTGATCCCTGTCTCCTGGACTGGAGGCATCATCATTCGCGACTTCTATGATCCGAAAGTCCCTACAACCCTGAAACGAGAACTAGGAGCTGCTCTCTACGTGGGCTGGGTGAGCACTGCTTTTCTCATCGCTGCAGGAGCAATGTACTGTAGCTTCTGGTGCTGCGGTGATAGATCCTCAAAATGCAGATACCCATCACTTTCCCGTCACAGATTGCATAAACCAGACTTGGCAGGAGTGTCGTCCCAAAGTGTGCAGGCCTATGTGTAATTGCTATGGGTGAACTTCATGCTTAGCATGTTGATATGTACTGATTTGCTTCAGTGTCTAATTAAACTCCGAGTCTGTAATGGAGGGAACAATTTTGTTAATTTGCTATTTTCTATTGACATACATAGCTGCTTTCAAGCATACTTAGAGGAAATGTTATTACATGTACATTAAGTTAGAGCACAGTCAGAAGAAAAATCTCACCATTTTATGGGAATGAAGAATGGCATGGGAACAGCGGTGGTCATGGCTCTCTCGGGGAAGACACACAGCATACGGTTGGGCTGGAAGGAAGGTGACTGCTCTGCAATAGCACCGTTGCCTTCCCCTAAAGCCCATGACGTGCAAAGGGAGCAGTGCATTTCACTCTTAGGTAAAGTTTCCATAAGGACCATTCTAGGACAGTGGTGAGAAGTGTGGAGTTGACAACATGGCTGAAGCAGCTGCTGAATGAATGGAGAAGCTGTCAGCAATCTAGCTTCCAATATTGGCAAACAAATATTCATACTCTCCCATCAGAGGCCTCTGTGATTGACAATGGACTTCACTGGTGCTTGTGGAGCTGATGTATCCTTCTTATCTCTTCTGCAGGGCACAGAATCCAGTTCATTGAATAATACAACTTTTAATCCCATTGTCAGACTTTGCCATGAATGTATTAGCTTTCTGTTGCTTGCTACCTCTTGTCTTTTATGACTTTTCCTGTTCTATAGGTAGCATCTGCTTTTTTTTTTTTTATAAAATCCAGGACAAACCACCTGTCTTTATGCACTGTAAAGCACCATGCCAATGTAAAGTATAATTAAACAAACCAGGCAATGTATAATAAATGTGTAATCCCCATTTGCCTGTTGGAGGATGAAGAGCTCCTGCCTACATCTCCTATCACACCCACAAAAGCCAAGCCCTGATGTTGTTCTGACTGATTTGTGCTAGCAAGACTTATTTGAAAATGTAGACTGATCAGCCTGATGCCTGTCTGTCCATTGTGCAGAATTCAACAGTATCTTCAGTTGTTTTCTTTTTTCCACAACTGAAAACTTGGAACCTGCTTTTGACAGTGTGCATGTCACAATGTTGTTAAGTGACTGACGAAGATTGAAAACTGTTTTTCTGCTCCTTTACACTGTAGTAGTGGATAGTACCATTTAATTGATAATTTCATGACAGAGGTACTCAGTTTGATCTTTTTCTGTGTCTGTGACTGGCATCTGAAAAAAGAGTGCAATGACTTTTTGAGTTGAGCAGAGTAATGCCTCTGTATACTCATTTGACTATTCAGGTTGAAGCAGAACATTTAATTAAACAAGCCTTTTATTAACTCGACTTCAGATGAACCTAAATGAACCTAAATGAAACAGTGCTGTTGAACACAGATATTCATTACATATATTAGGTAATGTGCATTTGCATTTAAGACAACCAGTTCAGATCTTTTAGTGGGAATTTTCTAGTCACGAGAAAACAGGTTTAATGTATCCTGCTCATCACTTGAGCAGTCAAATCAGCTCTTATGAGTTCCAAATGAGCCTTTAAGAGAACATCTGTAAGTAGGTTTTCTGGTACTAAAACAAATATTTTTGTGTTGTCTTATAGCTGCTGATACTTGTCACAGCAGCTGTCATTGGGTCAGACAGCTCATTTCAGAGGAGTCATTCTGTTGACTTTGGTAATAATTTATACTACCCTGAAGACTTCCACCTCTTATTTTATTGTATTCATGTCCTATAACACATATTTTGTTTAATAAATATTTGGTGAGTAAGCCAGAATTACACTTTTTGGATTCATTTAGGTATGACATCTGTGATTAACACAGCAAAGAATGAAGACATACGCGATTCAAATTTGATACATATTTATATATAGGCAATGGATTTAAATGATGACGTATGCAATGTAATGCAACTTTATGCAGATATGAGTGCTTAAGAAGTAATTAAGTGCAGTTTTCTATAATATAACATTAATTAAAGAATCGTGAATGCTTTCACTATCAGTGGATTCATTTAGAAATCAAATCTGAACTGGGTGTGCCATTTACAGTAGTAACTTTCTTTTCAAAGTGTTAAAAGATAAAACTGCTTTATTTGAGCATTTAACATTAATTTCAAAGAAAACCTAAGCTTTTTATATCTAACATTAACACCTGATGACTGCATATTCCTCCATTTCTCTCTTTTACCAGTTGATCAAAAGACGAGCTCAAACAAAATCTCAAAGCTCAGACAACCTTATGCTTGCATATGGGCCTGACTTTGATTCCAAGCATACAGCTAGGCTGGGCCGCTGTTTGGATGTCTGGGTGTTTGTTGACACAAACGGCAATTTCTAGTGGTGTGATTTAGCACTTTAGACTCATCCAAATACGTTTAAGAGTCTGTGACACTAAAATTTTGGAACTTGATGCAGGAGGAAATTTCTCATAAGAAGCTAATTTGCCAGAGACATAACACAGTGGTTAACCTTCTCCCTTTGAACAGAACAGGAATTCCTTTATTGTAGATTCTGGGGGGGAAAATCCCATAAAGATGTTTACTAGGTGTTTTACCATTGAATGCATTTGACTGAGTAAACTTCATGCATTTGTGTCTGCTAAGGAAAACAGTGTTTTTTCTTCTTCCTTTTCTCCTATTCCAAACCTGTGATGCTCAGAACTGACTAGCTGGAAGCTGCAGTTTGGAGGTCTGAGTAAGAAAAGGAAGTTTTAAGAGCTTTAATAAAGAAACTATGGTTGAGATTTGAAAATAAACTACTGCTGTTCATGAGTTTTGTGAGGGTAACAGGAAGATCTCAGCTTGAGGGGAGCTATGGAGCTGGCACAGTTCTCTAACACCCAGGGCTGCATATTCTACCCTCCATCTGGTGCTCCAGGAGAGCTCCTGCCCCTTCTGGGTCAGATCCAGCCACACCTGGTTTGAGGTAACCCTGAGGGTCTAAGGTGACTGTTGGAGCTTATTTAGATGGCTGAACGTGTCCTTTCTGAGTGACATCTGAGAGGATGCTCAGAAATACGTGTAATAAAGTGAAGACATTTAGGGAAAGGGCCAGCTCTTCACTTCAGTGTGCAGGAGGGCTGTAGAAACAGAGCAGTGTTTGCACACTGCATGATGGAGGACCAAGAAGCAGTAGGATGTGAATAATGGCTGTTGACTGGACTTTTCTCTCAAAAGAGAACGCCTGGCATGCAGGTGTCATTTGACGTGGATGGCCCAGGGTTTACTAAAACATTATGTCAGGTCTTTGTGTGCTGGAGCTCTGCTCTCATTGAGGACTGGAGGCAGTAAACTTGCTTTTTTGATGTTATATTCACATTCCTCTAGGCAGAACTGTCAGAAACTTCAGGCCTGTTGTATTTCTTAATAATAGCTGATTAAATGTTGTGGTCGAATATCTAGCTTAATATCCTGATGCCATATTAAAGTAAATGTTTTGTGATTGCAGGGCAAAACAACTTTGAAAAGAAATGTAAATAGCTGAGTTTTGCTATGCATTTGAAATAAATGTATGAACCTTTGAGAGGCTTTTTTTTTAACCATTGTATCATTGTTTCTTTTTTATATTAAAGTGGATTAATGTATTTTGCCATTTCCAGGGAAAGACAGCTTCAGTATTTTTATAATGTCCTTTTCTGATTCAGTCTTTGTTTTTACGTTATGCTTTGAGATTTGCTAGATAATAAAGTGCATCTGATTCCTTGGGAAATAAAATACACAAAACTGATTCAGTGCTGACTTCCAAGACTTGTTCATAAGAAGTATCCTGAAGCAAACTGATATTTCAAAAGCTGGTCCTGAAATGTATGTTCATCTCTGAGATGAAAATAAAAGACTCTGGAGCAAATAATCCACCACTAAGATCCACCTGAGGGAATATATTTACAGAAAAAACGACAGCTTAGTAAAACATTTCATTATACCAGAAAGATGAATCAGACAAGTTTTGAGACAAATAAATGCAAGCAGTCATGTGTCTTGATATGCAGGGCAGTCCCGTGTCACCTCTGAAAACTGGGGTAGAGCTGAACCACCAAATAAACAATTCCTTTTCTTTGTATCTGGTATGGAAATGCTCTCTGAGTTACACACTTTACTTTCCTGATTTGAGTCTCAGAGTCTGAGTAAGACTAACTTGACATTTTATGACCACTTTAAGAAACTAAGAGCAAAACAAATAAGAAATGCCCTGATAAGGGTAGGACATTTTCAGCTGAAAAGGTCTGTGTCAGTGCTTCTTGCATTCAGTTGCCACTTGCAGAAAATGTTCCAGCTGTCAATGAAGACAAACAAAAAATATTCAGAAGCACAAAGATTTCATTTTTAGCAACATCAAGGAACAAAGCTGGTTATGGAGAGGGTTGTGACAACACTCTTAACAAGCCATGTACACCTGCAGGGTCAGCATCAGAGAGTTTGTTCAATTCCAAGGACTGGAATGAAGTTGATGTGTTCTCAGTGACAATATAATCAACAACCAACTGCATAATTTTAAAAACAATTAAAGGAAAAAGAGAAAACAATATATTGAACTCAGCTGTTTGTACCAGAAGATAAGCAGAAGACAGAAGTTTATCAGAGACCCTCATCCCTATATTTTCAGCCCTTTAAAAATGGAAGTGTGAGCTAATTCCACCATTAGGCTTTTTATTCTTCTATCTGATCATTAGCCTGTTCTTCCAAAAAGACTTCTCATTTGAATGTGTCATCATCTGCACAGTGTGAAATTTTGAGGCATTATAAAATAGTAATCTTTACTGTGCTGTAGCTTTCTGTTACCAGCCAGTTCAAGTAGCGAGCCCAACCACGCGTGTGTGCTGATACAGAGACTCTGTATCAAAGTCATGGTGCTCTTCAAAGTGCCTTCTTCTTGTGGGCCTTGCAAACCAGAACAAATCTTGCTGGTAAGATGAGTTTTAAGAAGAAGTTCATTTTAATTGAGGATTCTGGATCTATCTGTTATCCAGGAGTGCTCATCGCTCGAGTTGTAATGATTGCTACAGTGATGAGGAAAGCAAAGCTGGAGAATCTGGATGCAGCTCTGTGCTGTGAGGAGGGAACTGACAGAATTGCTCGAAGATGTTTGAACTAGTTATCATTCATCCTAACACATGTACACTTCCTTGCCCCAGTAGTTCCCAAACAAACGCTACCTGTGTATCAATCACTAGAAATGAATTTACCATACAGTTCCCTTCAGCGTTCCCTTTTTTTTTTTTCTATTTAAGTATTGCTCTTCATCTAAACAACAACATAAAATGAGCTCACAGCAATTTAGCTGACAAATCCAACACCTTTGTGCAAAAAAGACACTTCAAAAATAGAAACCACAAACCCATCAAGTTCTGTTCCCTGCATCAGCAGCAGTCAAACTGAATAATACATTAAGCTTGCTAAATCTCTGTTGCCCATTTCTGCTATGGACTTTAATCTGCGGTCTTTGTCTCGGTTACCGTGAAGTAGTCCCTGATTGCCAAATGACAAAGATGATGAGTACATTAGTGTTTCAGCCTCTGTCTGGTGGATGAGTGACTGACAGAATGATAAGCAATGTTTATTCATTCAGAGTTTCCACTGTAATGCCAGATGGTGCTGGGAGATAGAAAATAATCTCTAGACCCCAACAAACATTCCCTCGCATACTGTCACATTCATTCTGAATTTAGCAAAAATTGGCAACATAAACTCCACGTGTTGAAGAAAAGTATGTTGTTAACTAAGTACTTTTTGAGAGGCCAAGTTTCATAGGTTAGTCTGAGTCTTGATCTCACATTGGCATGATCAAAACGACATCCTCAAGCTCTCTTACACCAACCTGGTGGCTGCTGCAGCCACTCAAGGGGAGATGTGAGGAAGAAACAATGTTGGTGCTAGAGCTCCTGCCTGCAGCCCCAGGACAGAGGACACATGATGGCAGGGCTTTAAAGGAAAAGCACACTCCTTCCCTCCTCTTGTGGTGGGTTGACCTTGCCTGGCTACCAGATGCCCACCCAGATGCTCTCTCCCCCTCCTCACATTCTTCCTCTGTTCTGGCATGGTCTCTCCAGGGGTTGGTTGCTAGGGATCTCTGCTGGGGCTTCTGGAGCACCCACTCCTACTTCTCCTCTTACCCCTCTCCCATTGGAGCTCACAGGGCTGTTTCTCACATTTTTTGCCTCACCCCTCACTGCAAGAAACCATTTTCAGAGTTCAAAGAAGGACAACAAAGCTGGTGAGGGGCCCAGAACACAAATCTGATGAGGAGCAGCTGAGGGAACTAGGGCTGTTTAGCCTGGAGAAAAGGGGGCTGAGGGGAGACCTTATTGCTCTCTACAACTACCTGAAAGGAGGTGGTAGCATGGAGGGTGTTGGTCTCTTCTCCCAAATAGCAAGTAATAGGATGAGAGGAAATGGCCTCAAGTTGTGCAAGAGGGATCCTGTTCTGCACAGCACAGGATGGAGAGCTCTGATGAGAAGCTCATCTCGTCCCATGGATGTGCACAGCTGCCCCTTGCGCCCTGTCCCCCCTTGCAGCAGAGGGACTCCGTGGGTTTCCAGATGTCCATGCTGATGCACTGGGATGTGCCTTCTCTCCAATAGTGTTTAGCCTCACTTTCCCAGTCTATTCTTGTGCATGTCACAGGAAAATATACTGATTATCAAAGCAATTATCAAGAAATGTAGTTTATGGAGGAAGAGGTTTAACTTGCTGAGGGATGTGTACAAGATGGTGAAGTGCTGGTTGACATGGGCAACAAAAAACATGGATCTGTCTCCATGCAGAACAGCAGCTACTTCCTCTCCTTAGGCTCACTGCACCCATTACCTGGTTTGTGTGCCACCCAAAAAGCTGTTCAACACCCCACAGTTTGGAAACATTCCACTGTCAAGAGCTAATTACATGCTAATCTCTCTTTGAGTGGTGCCTGTAACAAATTATCCTTCCAGAGAGACTGAGTATTCCTGTGTCATGTACTGTTTGTAAACCCGTAACTCAGCTGACCTCCTGGTACCAGCACATTGTTTCAGACTGATACTATTTCACACAGAAAGCCAAAAAACCCTTAAAACCTTTCACAGTGAAAGAAAGATATAGGGATGAAAGGCCTCAGACATAAACGTTGAAGTTATTTCAGCACACTCATGAATTAAGAGTGAGGGTAAAGTTCACAGTTCACTGAAGCCAAGAGAAAGGTTCTTGTTATGACCAGTATATCTTTTAAGCACCCAGTATGTCAACATCAGGTATAGTTATTCAGGATCAGCAGTCAGTGGTCCTGGAGATGCTTGTTCTGTTGTTCAGAGTCATAGGGATAGTCACCCTGCAACTGCCTGCTGAAATTCAGTGTTGGGTGCTCTTTCTGCTTTGGCATTTCTGGAACAAATCCCTCTAGTCCTCATGTATGCACATGTGTGTGCACACACATACACACACACAATGGTAGATACGTGATGGCCATGTATACTGAAATTATTTCCCGTAATTTAAAAAGTGTTTCCAAGTTACACAATGTGTTATATCATTGGTAGACTGAATGTTGCTAAGCATGGAGATTTTCCAAAGATAATAATAGAAGGATGTAATCCAGTCCAGTTTACTCGCTGTGTATTTACCTCCCTAATTAGCAGCTGAAAATCCACCCCTCCCGTTCAGATACATTTGGGATTTTTTAAATTGTGCTGTCCTGTCAGCAGTGGAGTTAATGTATCTGGGTTTCATCCAGGTTGCCATAGTATTCCCCTCATGGCAATTTGCACGGCGGGACAGCTGGACACAGGCAGTGCGAGCTCCCAGACATCTTTCTCAGTGGGCAGGAGACATGGATGAGGGGCTGGGCACAACCACCCCCCCACCAGTGATCTGCTACACGGGCCACTTACCTCTCCCTTTATAGCAGCTTTTATTTTTTTGACTCTGTTCAATCATTTTCCTCTGAAATTTGCAGTAAATAATTTATCCTCGAGGCTTGGACTCCTGTGTCAAAAAGGATTGAAATCGGCTGGTAGGTACTAGAGTTGCTGGGGGAGATGGACAGACAGACAGAATAGCTGCAGAAGACTAATTTTCATGAGCAGGAGAGTTGAAAATGTGTTTTTAATGAGGTTTGACACTACTTTATTTTCCTACTTACGTGGTAGAATATGTGGTTCCTAGCACTTCTATGAGAATTGCTCTAGTTAGTTAACTTCAACCACCAAACCAGCAGACAACAAAAGACAATAATCTTTTTCACGGGATCTAGATTAGTAATGGTTATGGGTGTGGTCTTTTCCTTCTCTAAACTATTTAACAATAATAGATGCTTTTTTAATGCCAGAGTATTGTAGAAATCTTTCCAGACGTGATGCAAAATGGTCACATCTAGGGTTTTTATATCTTCCCATCTCATTTTAAATAATACATCAGTGTATTTGTTATTGAATTTTCATTTTACATTGTTTACCTGTGAGTGTATGCAGTTGGTTGCATAAAAAGTTATCAGTTGGCATCAGCAGAATAAAAAAGTGGTATCTGCATGTTGGAATAATGTCATGGCTTTGACTATACAGCTTGATTTACTAGCAGAACATTGCTGCTCCAAGAAATCAATGCAATAACACTTAAAAAATTATTACTAATATTCTATATTAAGGGAAGCGAATACAGAAATAGAAACAGCCACATTTTTGTTTTATTGGGCATGATTTCTTCAGGTGAAGAAAATATCATGCCTTAATGAAAGCCATAAAGCTAGTGATTTTATGTAAGACTTGATGACCAAATAGTACTATCAAAGAAGAAAGAAAATAGAAAGATCAAATTATTAGCTGGATTAATAACTAAAAGTTCAGTTGGGCAAAACACTGTTTAATAATGTGGGTTTAGAACAGCTGAAATACTGGGTTTGTACTGCTCTAGAATGTTTACTTCCCTGCCTCCCCAATTCTGTACAAAATGATTAATTGATCTTTAATTAAGGGAGAAGGTAAGATGACCCAGGGGGGACGGCAGAAACGCCAATGTCTTTTAAATATTCATAACATTCTACATAATAGTCAAACTATGAAAAGCTCTTACCCTTTATAACAGATAAGTATTAAATTTTACTAGGATATATATATATATTTGTTTATTTTCCAAACTATATAAAAGAACAGGGACTGTATGTGTAGTTGAATGAATTCAAATTCCTAATTATTTTTTCAAAAGCATGTTTAGCAGTAGCAATAATGCAATTGCTAGCCACAGGAAGTGTATTGAGGTCTAAATCAATCCATCAATCTAAATAATGACTGAAAACAAACTTCAACTTTCATATACTGGAGTTCTTGTTAAAAAAGATTAATTTTGCACCCCTTTTTAGCTAAAATCCCACACCCATGTTTTATTTATGTATTTGAATATTTATTTTTATGTTTACTATTACCATTAAGGTTTACTGCATCTTGTCTTTCTGTTGTCAAATCATAAAACTTGGATTCCCCAAATTCCCCGTGTGACTATTTATTCAGGAAAAACAAGTATTCTTAGATTACTCCACAGTTTTATTTTGTGACAGAATGAATGATCAGATTATTTGCACAGAACTACTTATTTCTGCAAAACATCTTCTAACAAAAGTATTTGAGGTTGCCTTAGACTTTACTGAAATCCAGACATAAAAAAAAGCAGAGTTTGAAGATAGGATATGTGCTATGGATAGAAGCAATAATTATGAGTAGTTAAGGACAGATAAAGGTAAAAAACTATTTTAAAAGGATAATGACTGAGCAGAGGGAAGCTGGAAGATTTTGGCAGCGCAGAAAAACAACACTGGTGGCATTTGGAACACTGTAATAAGAATTACAGTACTCACACTTGAAATGTCAACACATACATAGTGTTTACTAGCAAATAGCAGCCAGACTTCAGAAACGCTGCAGGCACTTAAATGAGAAGAGCCTGTGCTGGGAAACATGGCTGTCCAGACCGTACCAGAAGTACAGGGTGAGACTTCTAGAAATTAGTCCCTAGTTACTGCTTTGTGTCTTTACACCACTCTCTGTGTGTTATGTAAAGTGATTTTTGTGTTTTTAATGAGACCAGGAAGACACTTTGACTTGGGTTTTGTAGAAGGAAGAAATTTGAAGGCTGTGGTTACACAATGCGCACAAGCACAAGCGTGCCTTTGCTGACTTCTTGTGTGCCAGACTAAACTGACGCCGTGATGATGTCTTAGGTTTCAGCAGCTGGGAAGCGTAACAGCATTAGCACTTCCAGGGCCAGATTCCTCAGGTGCAGCCTGTCAGCTCCTTCAGCCCAGTGAAGCCTGAACATCATGTACAACACACAGGATGTGGCTAAGAATTATCTAGTTCTCAGCTATCAGACCAGACCACTTGACTATGCTCATAGTGAGTAACTTGGAAGAATAAACAGCATAAAAAAACAAAGGTGTGAGAAGAGACAAACTGTTTCCAAGAAGGAGATAAGCTAACAGGATCCATCAAAGGTTTAATTGGTGGCTGGGAAGCTGATAGGCCAGAGGAAATTAAGTATCAACAGAGCGGTTCACAAAAGAAAGAATGATTTACAATAAGCATGTGTGTGTCTGGGATTTAAACACATGTACAGATCAGTGATGGCTGTAGGACCTAATTCAAAACTCAGTGAAGCCAATATGCTCCAATAATATCTGTGGGTGCTGCACAGAGCATTCATGTTTCTCATCAGACTGCACAGGCTCTGTCAGTGTTGAAAAGTCTTCATTAACATTTTGTATTTTACAGCTTGACCAGCTGCCAATTGCTGATGGACCTACCTGTGAGGGAACAACATAACTACTTACATCAGTACCTTCCTGCTGGTGACTTTATCAACTGCTTTTGAAAGGCACACATAAATCATAAAGGATTACCCTTCTCTTACAGCTGTATTAGGTCAAAGAATTCTAATAAATGGGGAAGGGTGGGTGTATGTTCACAGTCACACGGGTTTGTCTCTTGCAGAGGATGTTCTTGTTAAATAATGCAGTGGTGAAGCAACAGTTTAAGAATATAGATGGAGAGACAAACAGATGTTTCATGACTCTCACGTTAATTACCTATTCATCAAGTGTAACTGATCATGCACAAATGCCACCTGGATTGCAATATTTTGGATTAAGGAACACCAACTAATCTCCAGTCTTTGGGACTAGCAGCTCTTTTTTAGTAACAGATTAAGTATTTCTGTTAATATTCCTACTCCTTCATTCTTTATATGCTGCAGAGCACTTTTATGAAATCTCTGATCCTGGTGACTTGTTGCAGTTTAAATTATCACTTCTGCTTCATGCCTCTTCCAAGAGCTCTCTGTCTCTGACAGTGCCTTATCCATGCTGCCAGCCAAGAGTAGCTCTGAGGCAGGTATCTCCTGTTTGTTGTTCAGTAAGTCATTTACCTTTTGAAGGGCTTTAATTCACCTTGAATTGGGCTGTTTATTTGCCATACTCAGCTCTTTTACAGATTTTTAACTTATGAGATGGATAAAGAACTCACCATTGTAGGCTTAGTGACCTTCTGCATATGCATTCTATCTTTTATATCTGCTTCGGTACAGTGTCTCAAATGTACAGCATGTACTAAATGTTTGTCTAGTCTCTCTTTCTCTAAAGCTCTGCAACAGCCACAAAACAATTCACTCTTCCTGTAGCACTATGCTATATACTGCAACTTGACTGACAATAATATTCTTTCAGAATATTCAGAGCTTGCTTTGTGTATTTCATAGGATCCTTTCTCTTGCTGTAATTAATTCTCTGCATCTGGCCAAAGATTGCATTTGTTATCTTTCTGAGCATAAAAGGTCTATTAATATGTAAATTAGCAGGTTTTAGTTTTCTTGGAGCAGAAGAACTTTTTAACATTTTAATGATAAGTTCACAATAGTGGTCCCTTCCTATGCTTCAAAAATGTAAGTTTTGCTTATATTTCCCTACAGAATGCCAAAGTAAAAATCAGATTTTGTTACCGCAGGGAAGATTAATACTGGACAGCCTAGTTCTCTGCCAGTGGCTGTGGAGAGTTATCAGCAGAAGCAGGCACAAATGTGCTGGAAATGAACAAATGCAGGGAGTTAAATCTTGAACTCTGTAAAAAAAGAGCAATGTGTGTAGTAGCAGTCAGAATGATCCAAGAAGACAGAGTTGCCTGCCTTGGCTATATTTTGTCCAGAAGCTGGTTTTACACAGAATCATAGAATAGTTTTGTTTGGAATGGACCTTCAAAGGTCTTCTTGTCCAAACCCTCTGCAATGAGCAGAAACATCTTCAACTAGATCAAGTAGCTCAGAGCCCTGTCCAGCCTGACCTTGAGCATTTTCATGTGCAGTTGTATCTGCTGGGGCTTCTTACACACAATGTGAACACCTACACCCTGCAAATTGCTGGCAGTAGGTATACAACCCACAGACTCAAACAGAAAAACATGGGCTCCATCCACACTAGGCACTTGGAGGGTGTCTCTTATTACCAGGAATTTTGATCAGTAGCTTTATGGAAGTTAGTGGAATCGAGCATGTACTAGCCAAACATCTAGCTCTTGGAGGCGACATTTTCCTGAGCTGTGAAAGGATACATTATGGACAAAAAGAGGTCCTTTCCTCTGACTGTTCTCAATAGAATAGAAATTTCAGGCTTGTTATATAAGAAAAAAGCTGAAAATTCAAAAAGACAGCATTACTTAGCCTGGAAGACTATTTCCTGGAAAGCTTTTTGACTTCTAAAAGCATGTATCTAACGCTGCTGCATGGATATCCAAAAATGTGTGCAACTGTGGTTCACCATCTTCTTTACTAGCACATGATGAAACAAGAAGTTAGGTTTCTACCTGAATGCCTTTTGTGAGGTCTCTTCTCTGGTAAGATTTCTACAACCTTGTAAATCCCGCACTGATGCAGTATGGTTTGTACTGGCATCATCACCTCCAGTTGTGAACTGGCACCAGACATGGGAACACTGGCCTGCTATGACACTAAATTTGTACAAGACTGCACATAGCACAGCTCTGCTTTAACTCAACAAAGGATTGAGGGTGCGGGCAGGGGCTGACATGGGGGTCCCTCCAGCAGTGGCAGTTAGGGAGGCTGTCAGTGAGAAGGCTTGCCAGCTAGCTCTGTTGTCACCTGTCTGGTGGGGGGACACAAGGACTGAGAGAAATTTCTGTGAAGACAAAATCAGCAAATGCCATTATAATTGCAAAGACACATTTTTTATCCTGAATTTGACACATACCTGTTTAGGTAACCTGGCTACTTGCATTCCAGGAAGTTCAAAGAGTAGATTCTTCTGTGTGTAAAGAAGTTCTCAAAATAATTTTCCCATATTTTAAAATCTAGACAAACTCCTCCTCATGACTTCAGGATCTTGAGAAGACAGAAGAATTTGGCCCACTAGAAAAGTTATAATTTAGTAAGTTTAAGCTAGATCACAGACATATCCATCTTTGTACAGTCTTCATCATTTAACTTGGAAGGTGATTGGGGTAGGATGACAAATACCGCAGTTATTACAAACACTGTCAAGTGAAAACACAGATTTCAGTTATGGATGAATAAAATATTTTTCTGGGTATTTCTGTATGATTAAATAGACTTCTTATGTCTGTTTTATATATTGAACAAAGAAATGTGTGCAGGACACCCTTTTCCTTAAGCTACTTTCTTAAAATACATGTTTGTAATCTTTAACAAGTATTTTGCTCCACCTGTGTTAGAAGCCCCACCGACATGGCTGAGAGTTAAATATTTCTCTGAATCTTCTCTGACCCTGCATGTTGAAGGAACCGTGGCAGCAGCACTGCTGGGGGAAAGAAAATTGAACACCGCAATTCTCCCACATGTTCTCCCACATGCAGAATAGGAGAGACTGTGTTGTAGTATCTGGTTTACCAAAAAGGCTTGTGCTCAGCAGTTCTTGTTATTCATTTTCTTTAATTTGATGGCTGTGACCAGCAGTGCATGTCATGACCCAAGGCAGCCTCACTAAACTAAATACTGAACAACCTTAGTAGTAGGAATGCATCCTACTATGATGAAGGAAATTTTAGAGCAAAGTTTATGCCCTATGGCAAATAGCTCTAGAAAGCACAAGCCCTGTGCTAGATGACTCTCATCTAAAGATTCGGAAAACCTGTGGTATTCTGTATACTTTGACTTCCAGAGTCTTGCTGCTGGCATTTTCCCTAGCTGTCTTCCCCTTTATTTCCCTCTCACTGTCTGTCTTCCCATCCAGAATCTCTCTCCCTTTCAGCCCTTCCTCAAATTTTGTTTTCCCATAATCAGAGATGGTGTGTCCCCCTATACCTCCCAGAGAATACTTGCTTTCTGAGAGGTGGAGAATCCTAAAATATCTGTTTAATGTCACATATTCTCTGGAGCCCCAGCATTTAAGCGCACACCTTGAGTTTGTGTTGCATGTCAGGTAGTTACCACTGGCACTGAAAAATTATTCTGTTTCTCCAGGTCCCTGTAATCCCAGCTCGCCATGTGACCCCTGCAGCTGCAGTAGGATGCACTCCGCTACACTTTGGATGCTCTGGAGTATATGATGGGAAGCTATAGAAATTAATAAAGTGCCCTTTTGCCCTGCTTCCTGGAATGGAAAACATTTATTTTTTTTACTCAGTTGCCTTAAAAAGAATCATAACTCAAGTAGGGTAGGAGGAATGCAAATAAATGCATTTATTTATGACATACAGTAGACAACAGTTGCCAGTACTTATAAAGGCCAATAAAAGAAAATAACATGCTCGAGGTGTGTTGTGTTAACACTGATGAATCAGTCACATGCCAAGGTGCTGTCAAAAGCTCTTGCAGGGCTCCTGGTGAGGCAGTTCAGGAAGGTCATTGAGCCGCAAGTTAATGCTGTAGTTAAGCCAGAAAAAAAAAAGAAAAAGGTATTAGTTTTCAGCCAGATTATCTGTCTGAAGTGACTTACCTTGTGGTTAAATTGATGTGAATGCTACCACAAGAGAAAGGTGGAGGGCTGGGAGAGACTGAGCAGCCTAGATTTCATCATCCTAAGCCACTGATAACTGCACCTGCATGTGCCCACGTAACTGCAAACCACCTCTGTCATTCGTACAAGTTTGTACAGGTAATGTAGTTCAACAAACATCAACATGGAATAAAAATATGCAGGTCATCACTAGCTTTTCACTGGAAGAGTATACAGAAGTCATCTACTCTGGGATGACTATAAGTTTCAGGTGACCCAGCTTCAGGTTCTTCCGTTTGGGTATTGGGTGTTGGAGAGAGAGAGTGCACTGTGTCAACTGAGTGCCTCATTTTGAAAGTACTGGCATTAAACTGAATTAAAGAAACAGAACTTTTGGTGCCATTAAATGTCATAGTTTCTGAAGTCTGTGGATCAAAGCCTGGGACCTGATACAAACTTGCCAACACCAAAATGTGTAGAATTATTTGTCACTGCCATGAAATTGTTCAAATTGACTTAAAATCATACTTTAAAACAAAATGTCTGACTTACTTTTTGTATGTCTTCTGGATTTCACAGTCTTTAGGTTCTTCTGCATGAACTCTGCATTGAAATAATAGAAGTTGGAACTGTGCTTTAAATTAGGAAGAACTTTAAAAGCTGGGATTCTTCCATAATCCCTTGATTCAAAGGATTTTAAGAACATCAAACAAAGCTACACTTTCATCTAAATCCTAATAGATGGCATACTAAATTTATATATATATGTAGGTGCATTTGCATATAGGCACATAACATACTAAAAAGACTTATTCCCTTCCTTAAAGGAATTTACAGTTGTTATGAGTTTTAATTCCTGTAGGCCATGTATGTAACCTCTGGCATAAACAGTCCATGAATATTTGAAATCAGGTCCTTTGATCAGTTCTTGATCTGTGTGTTTTCCTCAGGGTTCATTTGTTTGTTGTTGTTGTTTTGTCTGACATCACTCCTGTCTAACCTAGAAAACGGGAGCTTTAATATTAGTTAATTCTGAAGCAGTTCTGGAGCTGAACAAGACTTCATGGAAGAGCAGATCTACAGCTGCTCTGGTGCCTGGAGGTAGAAAAGACAGGAAAAGTTATTTCCCTTGTCGTTGCTTCTTAAACCTGCTTGGACCTGTCAGGAAAATTTTTTCTGGTTGTTATTTGAGATGAAATGTCATATCATTAGTCTTAAACCACCTCAGGAAAGCAGGTAAGAAACAGCTATCTGTTGCCTGTGCAACATGCAACCACCTTGGTCCTTGCTGGGTTTTGGGAACAGAAATTCTTAGTCAAAGACCTATTTTAAACTTACTTCTACTGGGAACTTAAAATTTCCAAGTTCTGATATCAAAAGGTGAAATATTTCAACAGCATTAAGAAGGTAGAAGCACATGTACTAAACCTCAGGAGAAATGATAACTGCACTTGATGCTTTTTCGTGTTATAATGCTTGTTAATAACACTATTTTTACAGCTGAGAAGACATCCCTATTCTAAAGTTCTCACATTTGCTCAACTTGCAAGTATTTTCCTGTATTCTTCACGTGTATGACAGAATAGTCAGTTACTAGTTTCTAGCAGGGTTTAATTCTCCATGAAAGTGTTGGCTGAAACTTGTGGCTGGGGACATATTAACAATACAATGAAAATGAACAGTTTTGGCTTCCTTAGGTGACCTCAAAAAAACACTCAGTTCCTGCAAAATAGAAGGCTCTGTTTTCTTTGAGAGCTCTTTCATATGCACAAAATGTGAATGATGCTATGAAATAAATAAATTTTCAGTCAAATGAGATTACTTAAGACTAACTGGAAAGCAGAATGTCATCTAGGATTTGGTACTAAACTTTGTTAAAAACTGTTTTTCCTTTTCAGTGTGCTGACATAAAAAACCCATCATACGTGTTGTGAAATAGTCATTTGTCAATATAAGATCTTGAGTCAAGTTTTCAGTCATGCTAAAGCAACAGGGAGAGCTGAACTCACTTAAAAAAAGTGATTTAGGAAAGATTTTCAAAGGTACAAATGACTCTCAGGAGCTAGGCCTCAGGCAGATGAGACCTGGGTCTGCCCAGGTCCTCTGCCACAAGCCAGTGCCTTTGGGGCCAAGTCTGCAGATGGGAATGTGCACGCCTGCCTGGGCTGCCTTAACTCTGAAACCAGCAGAACTGGAGTGACTGGAGCACCAGGGACCTGTTGTATTGCTGAGCAGTAATGTGCAAGAAGGAAGAGGCAGAAGCCGGGTGTGAGGAGATGACACTGCACGCCGCCCTGGAGCCTGCTGGGGCAGGCACGGGCGTCAGGGCCAGCCTCTCCCTGAAGGGCAATGGATGGGAATTTCTCTCCTCAGTGAAAATCTAAGAGTTTGATCCACCTCTGATCCCTGCCTCTTCCCTCCTGGAGCGGTGGAGGCATCAGACTGAGCTAAGCATCTGTGAAGAAGCAATGGCTTGTAGTAGTGATGTTAAACCACAGATAAGAATGATTTCTAGACCCAGATGGTGGCACTATGGGACTCGACATACATTTGCTCCAGGAAAAATGAACTGATGTGTTGCTTTGGTGCATCTGCTTGGATGAGCTCAGCTACCACCCTGCCCTGGCACCCAAACATTTCAGTGTCGATACAATTAAATAAGGATAGGATATCACCAACTGAGTAATTGCTTGCTGTTGTCTTCAGTCATTTCTGCAAGTAAATACAGGGGTTTAATCTAGCTAGAATGACAAAGTCATAAAAAAGAAAATCAAGAAATCTTTGTTCTAATTAGGAGTTCTGCAACCAAATAGGGCTGCTGGGAATGAACAAAGAAAAGGAGTGCTTAGCTAAGGTTTCATTTTGAGGCTGGGCGTCAAGAGAGGGTAATTTGATACATTCTGCCGACCTGACAGTAATTTGTTAGACATGTTACAGACCTGTACTACTGTCTTTGTTCAAGATGAGCTGTCCTACTTTCCTGATTAAAAATGAGCTACTGATTTGCAATTCTGAACTAAGATAATTGCTTCAGGAGCATTCCAAACTGGACTGCAATCATGGAGCGGGCATGCATTAACAGTGGTGATTTAATTCTGTGTGTCCATTTGTTACACAAGTTAAGAGCCTTTCAGGCATTACTGTTAGTGATATTTTTGCTTCTTATACATATTGGACTCCACATTCACAAGATATACTTTCATGAATAAAACATAAGAGAACCGATTCCTCTGTCTACTGAAACAAAGAAAACAAACATTGCCTTTGGGACACTATATAAACAGACGCATTCAGGCTTCCACAAAACTGGCTTACCTAAGGAGGGGAGTCGAGCTGCCTGAGACACAAGTTCCATTTCACTAGAACTGCCAGAATTCTGACAGAAAGTGGTCTTGATCATCAGCTAATCGAAGTAAGCGCTAAGCAGCTCAGAAGAGAAGCTTATAATTAGCATCATAATGAAACTTGCACACGAGTCTTCCCCTTCATCTCCTTCTGCTTCTTGTGCTCAAAGGGAAAAATGCCTCCAGTGGTCAATGACATCTATTTTTTTAAACAGATGGGGATTTTTGAAGGTGCTGAAGGGGATTTCTTGTTCCCTTCTACAGAGAATTGCAGTGATGGATGGGCATCTGTCTCCCAGAAACAAATGTAATGCCTGTCTCCCACAGACCACAACGTATGAAACTCTTGCTCAATATCTTATGAGTACTCTGGTTCAAGTTGACTGGGGTTTTTATGGTTTCTGAGTTATATGTGTTTTTTTCACCCCAAAATGTATTCTGACATCGTTTTATATGAAATGCTCCACAGAGATTTTTAATTGCTTGTTTCAGTCGTCTCATTTCCTGTTCTCCAGCCAGCAGATGCCATCCCAAACATGCTGTGAATTCAGCCCTCCACCACATTGATATTAGTCTGATATTATTCCCTTGACTCTTAGCTATCTAGTTTGCTAAACACCTAGTCCAGTTGCTTCTGAATTCAGTGGTAGTTTTGCAGAAGAAAAGGTCTTTGACTGGTTCTCCTACCTTCACCTGATTCTGATGAAGGTAACCACTTAGGAGTGTAGTTTTGGACAGAAAATTGAGCTTAGAGGCGATAAAATAGCCAATGTGTTAATGACTGGCTAAATTCCCCACTCAAGTGCCTGGAGCAATGAGTCATTAACCCAACCATGTAATTAAGTTGGACAAGGGACACATTGCATTTAAACTGATTATGGGAAAAAAACCCCAACCAACATATGCCAAGTAATAAAAAACTTTCAAGGATCTAGGCAAGGACACAATATGAAATAAAGCTGAATGCAGTATATTTTACCCTGAAGGATACCTAAGTGCTTTGCAAGTGATATACAGGCAGTACTGATGAAATAAATCCACCTTGAGGTGAGATGCAATATTCACCTAGCAAAGAGCACATACTCTACAATATGGGGAAAAGACAAAAATAATTATTTTAACTGTAGGATGTGTGGAAGAACCTGCATTCTGAAAAGAACCCTTGGACCTTCAAAGTAGATGGGATCTCTGGTTTTATGTGTCTTCCAGAACATCCTGATTAGAGCAAAGTATATAATACTCCATATTAAGGGATAGGAGTAGTGTTATTATGGGCAATAGGGTCACTGAAGGTGCCCATGCAGCAATATCAGAGAGGAAATTAGTTGCTGCTGACAGGACAAATACCAGCTGCACTGCATTGCTTCTTGTCTTTGTTTCCAGCTCCATGGCTATAAACAGGAAGACATGTAACACAGTGAAGTATTTCTTCTAGTAGAATACATTTGCCTTTGTCAAATTCTTTCTATCTCCAAGGAAAGTACAGAGGGATAATGCCTTCCTTCAGATGGGAGGGTTAGTGATGCATTTGCAGTGAGAGTGAGAGAGCGTGTCAGCCCCTCATTACCTGGCTGTCAGAAAGAAACTGCCTTTCTCATTCTAATCAGCCTTTGTAGATAATTCGGGTGGACCTGAAATGATAATTTCCTACCTTTCCATCACTTCCCATTGGAAGTCTTGTGTTGCAGGACAGCATGATCTTCAGAGGACCATGCTGTTGGGAAGACTCTCCATTCCTCTTTGCTGGAGTCTTCTGTGGATGAGAGCCAGCATGGACTCCGGAGGATATTTCAGTCCAGATTCTGGGAAGCAGTAGGCTGGTTTAACTAAGCTGGGCACTTATCACCTACCCAGCACAAAAATACCTTTCGTGACACACAAGCCCATGGGCTGAGCAGATAGCTCCTGGAGCTCCGTGGCCCAGCGTGCTACAGGTTTGTCTGGTGGCAGCTCACCCTCTCGTGGTGCTCAGACAGCTACCAGAGACCAGCTCCTTCCCTGTCTCCTCTGAGCACCCAGGGCATTATGCAAGTTGTTGGGTGAGCTGTGGAAGAGAAGACAGTGAATTCTGTGTCACTTTGCTGAATATCTCCTTCTGGACTGGGGGATATGAACAACTTGGTCATGGTCCTGAGCTTCCAGGAAAGTGAAGGATACAGCCACCATCTCATTTCTCAGTGCTGTGACTATAATGCATTTTTTTTTTTTCAGAACACTGGGAAGACAAAATGCCCTAATGAAGTGCAATTTCTCTGTTCCTCTTTCTAAAACTTATTGTGTTACAACTTTTCCCAGTGGTAGGATGACTGGTTCAATTTCCCTTGTTGGGGTGTGCTATAAGCCTTTGGCTTCATAGTTTAGCTGCTTTGAAACTGAATTACTGTCTCATCAAAGTGTAAGTAATAACACTTAAGAGAAGTACCAAAAAATAAAAGTAGCCATTATCAAAATGGTCCCACTGGCTAACTGTAGCATTTTTTTCCAGCACTTCCAAATTAACCAAAATAAAAAGAAGCTCAGGGGCATCCTGAATCTTCTTCAAGAACAAATTCATCATTACCTTAATAAGCATACAAAGCAGATCTTTGAAAACTTGGCAAAAGGAACTTTTTGTTAACTAAGAAAACATGAAGCAAGGTAAGAGTGGGGTTTGTGGACAAGATTATAGATATATATATAAAGTCTTTATGTATATATGTATATGTGCTGCATTCAAGGGAACTGGATATGACAGATATGAAAGAAAAAAGTAGGCATGGCTTGGAAATGCAGTCTGCTTTACAAAGGGAGCCATAGTATTTTCTGTGCACTTGTGTTGGACATCCATCTAAAAACCCACCTTAAGTACAGCACTCCCAAGTCGATGCCTGGGGTTTGCCACTGTATCCTGACCTCTGTGTTTTGAATAAGCTTGGGTGAGAAGGAGAGGAGACGGGCCAAAGCCTCCACAAAAAAAAAAAAAAACCCACAGATTTCTGCCACAGGAATGATTTTTATTTGCATTGTATCCATTTAAACCTGGTTACATTCAGATCAGCAGTAAAACTGCCACTCATTTCTACATTTCTCCTTGGAATTAAGTGGGGAAGTGAAATGGCGTCTTTTAGAAGTACTCTTCCAAATCTTAACCCACATACTACTCACCTTTCTCCACTGGTGCACAACTGCTAACTCTTACCTTTTGGTCAAGGTAAGAATAAAAACCCCTGTAATCTTTCTGTCAACATCCGAGGCTTTAGACTAAGCACACACAGTTAAAATTGTATCATACAAAGGGGTGCCAATAACTTCTGCTGTTTGGAGCTATGGAGTAGGGCTGGGGTAAAGAAGTAACATAGGAGTTGTTGAGTGTTGCTTTGATACTATCTGTATAAGTATTGTAAACTGGCTTTTTCATAGTCATATTATGAACAAAATGAATGAAAAAGAATAACAATATATTTGGACGTCATGTTTGTTAAAATCACAGCCTGATTCTCAGAAAATTCCTGGAAAACATGTATAATTGCAGTAGATGAAATAACAGACATCTGCCAAAGAGCAAAGATATTTTTATTCAGAATAGATAGATAATGGCAGTTTTTCCTGTATTGTACTATATACCCCTGCACTGTGATTGTGTCATTCAAGTAACAATTAAAGATAGCCTGGTTTCTAAATCCTAAGAATTAACAGTTGTTGCAGACAATGATCCAATGGTATCTTCACTGTGGTTGATCATTGTGTAAGTTATACTTGCCTAATTGCCACAGGAGAAACTGAAGACTGTCGCTTATGGGTATTGGCAACTCTGATTTGGACATGCCAAGACACCAGGTCAAAGCATATTTAGGAAATATTTGCTAAGAAAACACCATACTAATTTAGAAATCGCTTGTCTGATGCACTGATGATCCATGCGCCATTTCCATGATCTGTATTGTAGGGAAATTGAGGTTATAACAAAAGACCCTCAGTTTGGGGAAACAGGATTGCAATGAGAGAAGTGTTTAATTTGTCTTTCTAGAATCATCTTGAACAGAATACTAAAGCTGAAGTAGGCACAATGTCTACAAAACTCAGAGAAATTGGTCAAACTGTTGAAGGATGTTGCCTTCCAATTTGTCACTGTGCTTTTCGCCATAATACCATGCCCTGGTTAGTGATGCCTTAGAGTGAATTGCGATTTTAGGGATGTGTCTTAATGGAAGACACCTAGTAGGGTCACTTATTGTTAATGACCCAGTGCTACCCACCTCCAGACCATTAGTGGGGCTGCACTAATTTACAACAGTCCTATATAAATCTGAGCTACTGTGTAGTGTGAAGGTATGGACCTGGAAATAGATACCCCTTCTGTAAAAAACAAAACAAAACAAAAACCAACCAACCAACCAAATAAAACCGAAACAAAAAAAACACCAAAAAAACCAAACAAAAAAACACCCCAAGATTTATCAAAAGTTGCTTAACACTGGTTTGCCCAGTACTTTTGTTTCTTTCTAGAACCAGAAGAAAAGGTGGACAACCATTTTAACACAGAAACTGCAAAAAAGTACTTTTTTCACTTCTTGCTTGCAAGACAAACTGTGTTGCCTCTGCCAAGGTAAGAACTCCTCAATAATCCTGCAAGTTGTCACCTCTGTGAGGGATTGCTGTAATTCACTGTATTTCAAAGCTGCAAAAGAAGATAATGGACATGCTGTGGGTTTGTCCAGAGGGCAGCTGTCTCCTCCCTTCATGGTTTGGGCTGCTGAAGGCACATTGAGCCACAGTTGTGCCCCTTCTCTGGCTTTTAGTTGGAGTGTGACAGCAGCTTGCAGTCTTAATCTCCTAGTGTGGCTGGCATATATGTACCAGCAATTGAATTTCAAAGCACAGTAGACTTGGAAGGAAAGGGAATTAGCACTGGTATGCACCTCTGGAGGAAACATCTAGTGCTGCCCCATCTGCTTCATGCCAAGACAAAAACTTACCTCTATGAGAACGGGTTTGTCCTGGGACCTGGTCACAGGTATTGCTGGGAATCACATCTGGAAGTCATCACCTAGGAGTGGTTTCTCAGCTCTGTAAGAAAATACCTACCTATATTCTTGGTTCATAAAAGCAGTAATTACGTTTTAAAAAGTGGTCTGGTAGTGGTAACATCTTGAGAGGGTAATGCTGAGTTAGCAGACAAAGTATGAGGGCCATTAAAATAGTAGACTTTTGATATAGGAGTCATCACATCATCTGCAGCTACCTGGGAAAATACAGGTCACGAAGACCAGGACAAAATTTATGGCAGATGAGATGGAGTGCTCTTGCTCTATCTGAAGGAAGTTCCCAAGGCAGAAAGGTTCACTTTAAGCAACACTGTATGCTTCTCATTTCACAAAATCTCATTTTCTACTGTAGATATAACAAACCAAGTATTGGTGCCCCTCCGTTTCATCAGGAAAACTACTGCCAAGCTAAACCAAACACTCTTCAGAAGCAAAGAACACCGATCAACTCTTTATCTATATGAGAATGAAAATCAGAAAAATTAACTTGCTCAGTTTAGCTCCAAGTGAGCTTTTACCCAAAAGGTGAGAAGTGTTAGAAACACTGCCTCATAAACGTATGAATAATTTCATTATGCCTGTTGATTTGATGTAGGAGGTGCTAGAATACAACAGTACTGGGTGGCAAAGTGAGACAAATTATGAAGGAAATGCTGTCATTCCCGATGTAAAAAATTACAGTAGCAAATTACTGGTTATATTCAATTTGCATGAAGTACATCTGATAAAAATCTTCCCCAAACTACAGGTATCTCAAATAAAACCAAAAAGAAAGCAAGACTTTCACAATGAGAAAACAGTAGTCACATCAATAGATTTACATTGAAGAATGAGCGTGACTTATTGCCATATACATATCAGAAAAAAAATTCAAATTACTTTTCCAAAAATATACATGGTTATTAAGAGCTTAATGAAGTCCGTCTTGCAAGCAATAACAGACATGTTAAAGGTACGCTAAGAACTGCAGCATTTTAAAAAGTTTTGGCTGTATAGTAAACAATTATTGACTTCATGGAGCATGCAGTAACCAGAATACATTATCAGTGAAAACTGTATGAATGTATGCAAAGGCAAACAGTGTAACTTCTAAAACCAAATGTTTGATACTCATTTTCAAAAGGTCAAGTTCCTCTACAGTGCAGACATATACTAGAAGGGAAGCAAACAGTCCTAATGGTCATCAAAATCAATATATTTTCACTGGTTCCTGTAATAGCTGCAGTTCAGAGGTTGGTGGAAGACGTGGGATTCTGCACTGAGTGAAATGGTAACCAGTTCTGTGTGAATTAGCTGCTAAAAAGTTAATTCCAGCCCAGGCATCACAGCTGGAATTTGTCTGCTGGGCTGGTGAAACACAGGAACAAATCTTGTTCTAGCATAGGTGGCCTTCAGGTATGAACATTTAACTCTTTAATTCTCCTAGGATGCATTCCTATAGATTTCCAGACACACATGACAAGACAAGAGTAAATGAAATGCTCCTGTTGCCTTTTTTCTGTAGAGAAAAGCTTCACTTGCTTTTTGTTGCAAAATGGAAGCACTCATTCATTTGAAATATCTTTCATTTTTATCTCCACTGTTACTAGGAGAACAGAGGTGTGAAAGAAGAGAAGGAGCAGAACCAGCTGACTGGTTCATCAGAAGATGCTGTGAGCTGCATTAAACATAGAATAAGTGAAAGAGAGGTAGATGGTGTCTAGGCTGGCATAGAGGGAGACATTAGCTGTTGCTAATGGTACTGGAGCCAGCTTATATGTTGTTATATTGCTATATTACTAGCATACTATGATTTCTTAGTTGGAATGTTAAAAAAGTGCTTAGTCTTTTATAGAACAATGAGCAGATAATTAGACAAACCAGAAATGTTAGTAATCAGAAAAGCTTGTTTTAAAAGGAGCTCAGCAGCACTTCTGTGAACCAGCTGACAACCTCTGGAAATTACTAAATGGTGCTTCTTTAACACTGCTCTCTAAAATCCTGCCTTGCTTCCTTCAGCCATTTCCCTGACTGACAGTGCAGACTCAATTAAACGTTGATTAGACCAAAGGATGCCACTGTTTTTATCTTGGAAACCTGTGTCTTGCTATTACAGTAGATGTAAAAAAATCAACGTTGTTGCGGGTTTTCTGTTTCTTAAAGTACCTCTTGAAACAACAGTATTTTTGCAAGTACAGTATATGTACTTGTTTCAAAGGCCACCTGAAAAGCTGAAAAAGGTAACAGTAGAAAGCAAAGTCAGAATTATGCTACAAAGCAAAGGGAGGACCAATTTGCTTAAGATAAAGCAAAATTTCTGGAGCAGAGCTTAGAATAAGCATTCCTTCCCTAGTGTGAGCCCACATACAACCTACATTTTGGTAGGCATACTCTGGTTTTGACCAGAGACAAAGGGGCAATTTTTAGGAAGCATATTTGCATATGCTCTGTGTTTAAATGCATTTTAAACAGGCAGAGAATATTAAATCTCACTGAAAAAAAAAATCATTGAAATGAACAGAAAGATGCTTTGAAATCTCCCTTGGCTTTCTCTGACTGCTATTTCACAGCCAAAAGCTGTAATAATATTTTTGTTTATAACCCCTGCCCCACTCCAAAAAAGCCTTTATCAACATTCTTCGTAGGGAAATGAAAAGCAGCATAGGTTTCTCTCTTAGGCAATCACTGTCATTATTGTTCTATTTAACTTTTTTAAAGAAGCTATATAGAGATTGGCAGCTTGTTTTTAATTCCATCTACTTTGTCTGTTGGATTACTATATAATTGTCTTCACCATATAGTCAACTTGACATAAAATAAGCCTCTGTGAGACCAACTACACCATAGGAAAAGTCAGTGCAGTGCTATTTATTACTTCAGGGGATGCCTTTTGCATACATAGTTAGAAAAATTAAGTCTCAGCAAGAGGAAGTTAAAATGACACACAGTTGTAACCATCTTATGAATGATTTATGTTCCCATTTTGCCACAAATTTCATTTTTACTTACATGGAACTTGTCAAACACTGTGTACAAAACACCATTAAATGGAATGAATCACAGAGCATTTGGGGAGGAACTTTCCCAATACCTCAGACGAACTGATCAGCCTTTGGGTTTATGTTCTGTTTGTTTTACAGCAGCCTAAATGCCACTGCCCATTTTTCTGTGTACGTTGAAAGTGTAGTTAAGAGATAGTTTTAGCCCAAAAGGTTTACAGTTGGAGTTTCAGATGAGGAACACTAGATACAACAGAAAGGGAGCGGATGAGGTAGCAGGATGGGAGCACATGAGGTAACAGAGACTCTTGTGTGAAGCAGCGAAGTCAAAGCTGTTGTGGTTCAAAGCACAACAGATGCCTAATCGTTATCTGTACCCTATGACCTCAAGGAGAGGTTAAAGGATGGTGAATGAGGAAGCAAAGGCTATTGAGATGCAATTATCTTTACACTAGTTTTTAATTTGTACACTTTAATCTGCATAGGCTTTCTATGTAAGTAGTCCTCTATCACCACTTTGCAAAGCACAGCATCTGCAGGCAGGCTCAGATTTACTGGTTGGGTAACACAACCAAATTAGAGGAAAGGGACAGAGAGTTTACGCAGAAGCACAGGCAGCACCTTCCATCCGCTGCCTCCAAGGTACAATTTTTTGGTTTGCCTCTAATCCTGATGACACTGTGCCAAGAGAGGGTCTGTCTGGGGCCCATGGGCAGCTGCAATACACACTTGTCTTCAAGGACAGAGGAACATTGAGGGAGGTCAAACCCCAGTGAGTACCAGCCTGGGGGATCAGTGCTCAGGTTGAAACCATCTCAGGCAGGACAGTGACACGGCTAAAGGACACAGGCGGGCAGAGCTTTGCAGCATGCTGGGGGTGAGCTGGGTCTTCTTCTTGGTCTGCTATCTGAGATCAAGGCACTTTATCTGGGCTTTTTGGATGCACAGTGAAAATGTGACATGGGAAAAGATTTCTGCCTGTTGAAAACTGTTGCGGGGTTGCAGGTACCAGCAGCCATAGTTGCCACAGGACTCAGCACTTACTCTTTTTGTGTTGTCTCTTTGAAAGATTTTGTTTTCAGCCTCTATTCTTACAGCATTTGGAAATATGTGGTTGTGTTGTCCATATAAATGAATCTGCTAGTGTCCCCTAAAAAATATTGTTTCAACCAAATTTGACAAAGGATTTTTGATTTTTTCTGAGTTCTGTAAACATCAGTGGGTGGCCAGAGAGAGAAGGTCTTATTAATAATTTTATTCATTTATTAATTTTTTTTTTGGAGGGGGAGGAGAAAGGCAGCAACATAAGATCAACAATATTATTACACAATGGAGAATCCATATTAAAAGAAATGGCTTTATGAATATCCAATTGCAGGAAACTTTTTTATGAGAGCTGGTATTTTAAGTCCTAGGAAATACAACCACTTCACAGCAGTTCATCTGGAAGCAGGCTTCATTAAGTTGGCTGCTCGCAGAGCTTATTTTCTTCACCGAAGTGCTGTGGTTTCAGAGTGCCCTAGGGTTGCAAATAATGACCTCTGAAAGCCTGGAAACTCATGAGCTTGACATATTAAGCATGCTGCAAAATTAACATGAACAGGACAACCATTGGCACACTGAATTATAAAGTTGTGACCTGATCAGAAAAACAGAAAGGATCCTAAACTTTCCTAGGCCACTTCTAAAAATGTCATAAGGAAAGTTAAAGAAGATTTTGAAGAATAACTTGGAAAAAGCATAACAATTTTTTTTTCCAGACACAGCAGTTGCAGGACATCTGCCAGAAGATGTGAATACAGCTAATAGACAGCAAAGGCATAAAAGGAATGAATGCTCAAGCATTATAAGGGCAGAGTAGAGAAGTTATATTATCTTTCTGCATCTATTTATCATGGAGAAGCTCAAGGCATTTCCCATGCTGAAAGTCTTTATGGGGAGTGCACCAGAGGCTCCATCTCAAATAAGTAAGTTGGACAAGATCAGAAATAAAACAGATGAAAAGAGCAGACCCAAATCTCTTGGGCCAGGCAGAGTTTCTATGGAACTTAATGATGAAACTGGGATGTGAAACTGCTTGCACAAGGCTGCCTCCATGTCGCAGAACTGCAGGGTGATTAGTAAGACCCCGTGTGAGAGAGGAATGATCATAAAGCCTGACACCTCCACCAGCCAGCCTGGTCAAGCTAGACTAAAAAGAATCAGTGGGTAAATAAATACATATTGGGTATTGGGAAAGCTCAGCCAGGGCTTTGGCAAAGGGAAGCCAGGCCTTACAAATCTTTTGGATGGAGCTGATGAGCACATTCACCAGGAACAGCCTGCAGAGGAGGCTGCCATGCATTTGCAAAGCAAACAAGTTTCCTTGCCAGCGACTCTTCAAGAATCCAGGCAGCCACCACATGGGAGGGGAAGTTTGCATGCCTGGAGATCCACTGAAAATATAGGAAACAAAAGGTAGGAATAAGTGGCTGGTTTCACTCTAGCGGAAGGTCAGTGGAGCTCTCCCTAAATGAGATGGGAAGGAAACATACACGGAAATGGCAAAAGTTGCTGATGCTAGTAGCTAGCTTTATACTGATGATACAAGTATTTGCATCACCTAGAAATCTGCTATGCCATATTCTCCAATTATTGCTACATTACATTGGGCATTCTTAAATGTCCCAAGAAACAGAAGCCAAAACAACAGCTTTTGAGGTACGGCGTTTTGTCCTTTCTCCAAGGCACAGCACAGTATCATTCAGAGAAGGAGGGTTATACAACAGGAGCTGTGGAAGCATAATAATTAGAGACTAATGCTCCAGGGTCTGGAGGAGAAGAAATAGTGATTTTTAGTACGTGAGAATCCTCAAGGTTATAATGTATTGTGAAGATGACTTTCAAATCATGGAAATTTAGGAAGCATAGGCTGGAAGAGACCTCTAGAGGCCATCTAATCCAGCTGCCCACTCAGTCAGGTGTTTTTTCTCTAACCATATCTTGAAAGATGGACATTCTACAACGTATCTGTTTCAGTGCTGTGCCACTCATGTCAGTGGAACAAAAAATAAAAATAAATATGCCTGTATTAAGTCATTTCTACTTACTTTTTGGATTCTGATCCTTCAAGGATCTCATATTAAAACATCTATTTGCAATGCTGAAGGCTAGAACCAGAATTATTCTTCAAAACCGTCTTCAGCTATTCCTGTAGAGAGGTGACTTCAAAAGCTGAGCCTCTGAGCAGCACACTTATGACCATGAGACTTGTGAAAAGTTGCAAGAGTTTGCAACCCCAGTTTCCTAAAATGTTATTTTTATTCGTACTTAACTGAAGCTATACAAGCCTGGCAGAAACTTCTGCTGTTCTGAAACAATTTGCGCTAGAATTTCACCTCCGCAGACTCACCAGCCAGACAGATAATGAATGACTGACAGATATCTCATGTCACAAGTAACACAGCGACGGCACTGCATTAAAATAGTCTTATGAATTTTAAAGAGCCTTTTCCAAGCATCGAGACAGTGGTTTATAGCTAAAAATATATCAATACAAATTAAATATTTGCATGACAAGGGTGACTTTAATTAAAAACCTTTGGTGTCATTTAAATCACATCCATGAAAATGGTCATTGAAGAATGAAATGTCTTATGGCAATTGACTCTTACAGTTCAACATAATTGGAAGGGAATGTCTGGGGCATCACTCACTAGAGTGATTTTATACCTCTGTAGAAAAGAGGATTGTAAGATTCTTTTAATAAACAGTAAAGTAGCTGAGCCAAAACTGACATATAATTCTGAAAAGTAATAAATCTATATTTGCTTAAAATGAAAATGATTTTGAAATGGTACAGATGGACGTTTTGTACATCAAATAAGAAGCCATCAAGTGCAAGTGAAGTTGCTATGTTCCCATGAGGCTTCTGGGATGTTCAGGAACTCAGTTGGATGAAACTCGTGAATATGCACAAGTTCCTTTTTCTTCAGTCACACTCCCCAATGAAAAAGAATTTTAACATCCTGCACTTCCTAACTGTTTCTTCCAGTGTTATATCTGCTGTGCATTATTTCTTTTGTGGGTCATATGGTAATGCCTTGGTGTGTGCACATCACGTTTCCTTCCTAGAACTAATCAAGATCTCTCAGACCTATTCGAGAATGTGGGCAGGGGCAATGATCCCAGACCACATTCAGGCTGAACTACACTTGTTTGCCATAATTCTGTTTTATAGCTAACAAACATCCTCCTGAGAGATCTTCTCCTTTAAATTTTGGGCCAAAGGCCCTGAATTTTTAAAGCTGATTTTCTTCAGTACAATCCCCCACTGCCACCTGCAAAACCTCTGCAGTGAATGTGCATGGAATTGAGTAACAGCCATGGAGCTGGTGTTGTCAAAATCATTATACATACAATTGTAGAATGTGTTAGAGGTCTGAAAAGGCCCTGCTCAAGCTCAGTGTGTCTTGAGAATAAATTTAATGGCTACATATTCCTCAGCCAGTCATGAGGAGAATGTTATTCACCCTTTCCTCCTACCTGACAAGCTACTGAATGTTCAGGGAGAAGCAGGCTGTGGGAATCTGGACCATGTACTAACACTACAAAGCAGTGGTTCCTCTTAATCTTCCTTTCTCCCCTGTGACTACAGCATTATCTCCCCATCTCTGGTCTCCTATAGACTGATATGCTTTAAAACTTAAGCTGTGCATAATAGCTCAGAAGAACTTGTACCCTGTCATTGGTGACGATGACATAGGAAATACCTGAAGGTAGAAAACAAAGCAAAGCACATTGCTGTATTCCAGGGACTAACCCAGAGTATTCAGAATGCAAATTAGGGAAGAAAAGGTTGATATGCTACTGTCAGAACTCTTTCTGCAGAGTGTATGACTGCCAGGGCTTGTAATTATTTAACATTTTGATTTCAACTTTCCCAGAGCAGTAAAGCCCTTTATGTGTACCATAGCTCCACAGCAGATACACTACAGCAAATTTCAACTCAGCAAAAGCTGAGAAGTCCCATAGTTGTCATAAATTGTATAAATCTGTTTGCAAGTCCCTGTATGCACTCAGAAATACAAGCGTATGGTTTGTGTGCAGACAGTTAACATACAAGAACATAGATAACCCCATTTTCCAGTAGAGGCAGAGCACAAAAAAACTACACATCTGATTGTCAAAGATGAGGAGCCATCCCTAATCCTGATGAAGCTGATGGAAACAATGGTCATTCAAGCTCTGGAGCAGAGGTCTATCCTGCATGGGGAGCAGCTGTCACTCTTTACCACAGCTGCTTTGGATGTGAAAATATTCAGAGCCTCTGTTCTCCTAATGAACTCCTGGGTGATGTAAGGCAGGTTGCTAATGTCTACATCCACAAAAGGGTTCAGATACCTAACTTTAAGGGCAAGAGGAGGGCCTTGGTTTTGATTTTGGAAGTGGGATCTTAGTACTGTGAGGTAAAAGCACTGCAGAATATGAAGTGCTCAAGTACTGATGTAAGAAGGATAGGATAAATATTTGGAATTGTCAGCATGCTGGTATCCAAAGTGGATATTGAGTCATTAAGCTCTAGTCTGCAAGTGTTGTTGGACGGCTGAAGGAAACTGTGTCTGATATTACAGCAAAATGAACGTAAGCATTCTTTACATTTCATTAAAAAAGGAAACAACATCAGCTGCCCAAAGCAATGAGGCAAACAGAACAGCTTAGAAATGAAGGTCTTTGCTCATTTTAATAATCACAGACCCCATCCTGTAAGAACAACATACAACTACACAATCCCCATTAGACACACTGATTTTGAATGTTGTCCTAGAAAACCTTACAGGAAAAGCTGGTTCATAAGATCTGTAATCTCTGCATTGGTCTACAGTGCAATCCCTGGTTTTGGCTGAGCTTTTCTCAGATGTGGTAGCTGATGGAAGGGACAAGTAACATCACTAAAATCCTGTTTTCCAGAGCTAGAGGTCAAATAGTCTGTCTGCTTCCTTTAGAAAGGGAAAAGTTGTGTTTCCCATTTCTAAGAGACACATCTAATCACTCATCTGGGGCAATCCTGGAATAGATCCCAGTCTTTCTTGGTTTAGAGTTTCCATTTTTTATATATAACTGCAATTTAGTTAGGTCAGGAAGAGGACCTTAAGTCTTCTGTCACAGATAGTTCCAAAGCTCTGGTTGGATTTCTGAGAGTACACGATCTGCCAAACAACACAACACATAATACAGTTTTGCTCAGTTGTTTTAACAGGCAAAATCAGGTCAACGTGGTTTTCTTTTGCAGTGGTAACAGTTCTCAGCAACTGAGGAGGACTCTAGCTGAACCACACGTGTCCTCGCAGGTAACCACCTTTAATTTCTTCTGCTGGGCAATGCCATAACTGCACTTGTGGCCAGTGTTCCCTTTCCAAATGCTCTCACCAGACAGTGACGTACTTCTCAGCTGGGTTGGTACTGAAGGATGAGCTGTGATGCTGCTTGGTGTGATTGCCTTTATATGGGGGAGGTGGGAGGTTTTATTTTTCCTTCAAGAATTCAATTTGTTTTTCCTTGTCGATGAACAGTAAATCTCTATGATTGTATTTATTTATTAAAATTTCTTCAAGTCTCTCACATTTCTTTTTAGTAAAATGGGGGTAAAACCTAAAAAAAGTTATCTTTACTTATTCATAGCTGTCAGCTCCCTTCCACAGTCCCCTGTTACCCACCAAGCTTCCCTCCCTGTTCCCTTGACTGTTCGGGCTGCCCCAATTCCTTCAGAGGAGGAATGGGTCAAAGCTGACACACTTAACTTCCAGGTGTGGCGAGGAGGAGATATAAAATAAGCATGTTCTAAAAGCACTGGCTGTCAAGATGCCAGGAAAACAAAGACTGACAAAGTTTCTTAGAAATGAACAAAGCGAACACATTTTTCAGTGAGCACTACACAGTCCCTGTCGTTGAAAGAATTTTCCCGCAATTGAAAACAAAGCTTTATGGAATGATTTTTTACTGGTTTGTACCTTTACAGCACTCAGCATTTGGGCAACCTGAGCATCATCTGAGGGCACTAGCTGCTATTGTAACAGAATCAGTAACGTCATCACCAAGGTTTCTGTGGTCATGCATGTAATAATAGCACAATAAATTGAATGGTGTAGGTCACAAAGGAAAGTTTACATCCTTTGAATGGGACAGAAAGCTAAAAATGTGACTATTAACATTTCATAATTTATTTCTCTAAAATTGGTAGTTTATACATTTATAAGGTTATCCTTTTATTTCCCCTAAGCATCTTTCCACTTCTAAATGGATACCCTATGCATGGCTTGCCCTGCGTACTCTTATTGGCCAGTAGGAAGCTTTAGACACAGCTGCATTTCGGGATTTGGTGATTTATTGCCTATGTATCCCAGGAAAACCTCACAGGCTTGCTGAAGACCTAATATTTTCAAAAGGAGAATATATTTTTCATTTTTGCTCCATGTTGAGGATTGGATTTGATAAATATATATTTTCTGAGGGAGTGGTTAGCCATTAGGAAAAATCACATTTCTTCTCAATGACAAGCCATTACTTAAAGAAAGACTAACGTAAATCCATGTACAGATTATGCAGCAATTCTGGCCCATGTTGTCTTCTGGATTTGCTGACCCAGTTGCCCATTAATTTTAAATGACATCTAATAATTTTGCAAATGTTCCCACTTTATTGTTATCTATTTAGATTTCTTTTTATTAGATGTGTCCTTGTAATCAACTACTAGACACAAGAAAGAAACATGAACGAAGAAATAAAAATGTTTATGTTGCTTGAATAATTATTTTTTCTTCTTGCATATGCATGTATGTGCTACAGGTTTGCAATCTTGTTTATTTGGAAAAGTAAATGCCTGCTTATTAATAGAAAATGTTGCTAATTTTAGAGTGAAACCACTTGATATCTCCAGGATTAGCAGTACCAAACTATCAGAAGGAAACCAGGAATACTGTCATGAAGAACTGAGTGCTGTCTTAATCCAAAGGCATGACGTGTGCTGAGTCCATGGGGTTGGCATTCCCTGTGTCATCAAAATCCAAACAAATACACACATATATGTGCACACACAGATGATGACAAATTGCTCTGGCTGCCAGGCTGAGCTTAGTGACAAACTACCTAAAACTGATAAACTGAAAGGCCTTTAAGACCCAAGCGTTTTGCTGCCTGTTGGTGAGCGCTCCATCTGGCTGGGTACGTGCAGCTCAACACTGACATCCGATGGCTGGTCCTAATAACCCCAAACTGTTCCTGCTCCCCATAGTGACAGTGACCTGCAGCTCTCCAATTACTAAACAGCACACAGACAAAAACCATAAGCACAGGTGACTTTTTTCTGTATGGATTATTATGGGGTAAGTTTTCTTTGAACAAGCCAGACTTGCTGCTGGGTCTATAATTGCCCTAGGGTCTATAGTTAACATCACTAGAAACTTCAGCCCCTTTTAAACAAAGGGGACTTTTGCCACTGAAGAACTGAGACCGAAAGGACATCCTCCTTTCTGCATTTCCAGTGTGGCTCTGCCCAGAGGTGAGCTGAGCTTGCAGCCATGCAGGAATATGATAACCAGGTTCCGTCAGTGTGATCCAGGTCTCCTGGATGAGGCGTCTGAAACAGAAGCTCAGGGATGCAAGGCTTGCAGAACAGATACACTTACAAGCATTTTGACAGTGATGCAGATTGTTCCATGAAGATATTTGCTTTAAGTATCATCTTTAGGAACCTAAACAACAGATATAAAATTTTAAAGACCAAAGTAAAAGAGTGATCAGCATAAAGCAGCTTTGAGAAAAAGTAAAAGCCTATCATGTTTTTCATCTGTGATTATAGCATACCAAAGACTCAACTTACTTTTTTTTTAAATGAATTCGGTTTCTCTCTTGTTTGGTTATGGAACACCATATAGATATATGAGTGAATCTATAATGAGGACACTTTATGAAAAGCACAGATGCAGCTGTGAAAAAAAATCATAGCCTAATTGAGAGTTTTGAAAAACAGGCTACAATTTTTAGCTTAGTATGTCACATTTGCAAAAGAATAAGGAAAGCAAAAGGATCTGACAATAGACTGGAGATCCTTATTAGCTGCTAAGACAGATTAAATAAGTTTTTTCCAGTTCTTTATTGAATTTCCTGTGCTAGGACAAAACTCTGACCCAAGAAATATGGATGCAGTCTAGAGCAGACTCAATAAAATGGAGACACAAGTCTGAAAAGAATGCATTCACATCTGTGCTGGTTTGACTGAAAATGAGTCAATTTTCTTTCATGCAGTTAGAAAATTTTCTTTTTCCTAGCTAGCACAGTCATTGTTTGGATTTAGTTTGAGAACAGGAAGATAACATCCTGGGACAGAGTTAATGTTTTTAGTTGACGTAGTCTGAGAGACAAGGATGTTCTGAGCTCTACCCACAGGTGTGAGGCAGCCAGGAAGGGGGGCATAGATGGGGCAGAGCTTGACTGACATCCAGGTTGATCAGTAAGAATATAACATTCCATTAACATCATTCTTCATATTTAAGGAGAGTCAGGATATTCCAGTTAGATTTTATTGGAGCCGGGACGGAGACCTGTTTGGGAAAAGTCTGTTTGAGACTTTCATTAGTTCGGCCTTTTGCTGTTTTGCAGAGGCCTCTGGGCCTTTCTGCCTTTCTCTCTCTTCTCTCTCAGGAATCATCTGTTTGGGACCAGGTGCTGCTGCCTGGGACTGGCTGCTCGGTGCAGCTGGAGTTTGAGAGAAATTGCATTGAGTACCCTTCTATTTTATTTTATATTTCCATTTTATAGATATTATTATTAATCGTAGTATATTTGTGTTATTTTGTTATTTTTTTAAACTGTGTTTATCTCAGTCCATGAATTTTTCCCTTCCCTTTTGATTCTTTCCCCTATTTGGGGATGGGAGGGGGAGTGAGTGGGCAGCTATTGTGGTTATATTGCTAGCTCAGGTTAAATTACGACAACATTCTGAAGAAGTTAGGAGACATTCAGAAGTGGTATCTTGGGCTGGTTTCAGGAATCAAATTTGCAGCATTTAACCTAATTTACTAAGGTCATATTTTAAATAGATTTATACAAGAAGTATCGAGGGCTGCTGGGCACTGAAGTGCCTGGGTCTTCAATTTTGATGCAAATGGATAACACATTGAGTCAACTGTAGAGTTTCAAGCAAAAAAGCAGTGCACAAATTTTGAGGATCTTGGTGAGATGTGATGTGTGATATTAATTGATATCCATTAATGGAACAACAACAGTGGACCTAGATCTCTTTAAGAATTGCACTCTGGTAATTTTCTTATCCAAACCAGACTATAGTTGACATATTTTGTTTAAAAGTCTGAGATGGAGTTACAAATACGAGTCTGACAAATCAGTGTTTAACTGTTATTTTGAAAAGGAAGTCATGTGATTACAACTGAGCAAGCAGGCCTTTTCACACCATAAGGGAGATTACTTTACTTATACATCATATCTGGAGAAATAAAAGTACAGCTGGTCCTATTGTTGTCAATCTTAGTAAGGGGATACTACACCTTGTGGAACAAACAGAAATTTTGCATTTCCCTTTTTTCTGTATCTTTTCAGACATGAAAAGTCAAATATTCTGGTGCACGGAGCACCCAAAGCTCCAGTTAAATCTGTGGTTTATTTAGTTTCTGAAAGTCAAGAGACTGGAATCACAAAACTGAGGTACCCTGTTTAAAGGCCATGTTTGATGATATGGATCCTAATAGGCAACAGATTTTTATTACAATACCTTCCATCTCAGATATCTTTTGTGGATTAATGGAAGACTTTTGACTTTAGCATCTTCTAGTTGACCAGAGTCAACAACATATGGGTGCTCACTTCTCGCCTCTTTCATGAATTTCCACAGTTTTGTTTTTTATGTATATAATAATATCTATTATATAATACTGGTATTGCAGAAAGGAACAGGGGAAAATAAAACATACATCATCCAAAAGAGAGCCCCAGAACCCTGCTGTTTTCTCTGATAACAGCTGAAATAAAGAAAGGCTCTAAAAGCAACCATAAAAACCAGAAGGCAGTGATTTTTAAGAAAAATTTTTAAGAAAAATTGATGGAAAAACCTAGAGGACATTGGCTATACTCAGGGCAAGCAATACTTGAAATCTGAGCTGCCCAGATGACATTCAAGGCTGTCAAAAAGCAATCAATTGTGTTAACCACTTTGAACAAGCAAATTGATTCCTTTGCAGTTTGGCCTTGGACTGGCCAGGAATGTGCAAAGTTGCCTCCTGCAGCAAGCTCTTCCCTTGGGAGCTGCTCTTGTACAGGGAATAAAACTGAAATTACTGATCTGAAGTTGTCTCACACCTATTTCCAGAGCTCACCCCTTGCTAACCTTGGCTTTTGGTCAGAGCCTCTGCATCTGCCAGACATCTCCTGGGCATGAACACAGGTAATAGCAATGGATCACGTCTGAGACTGCTCTGGACCTTTCAGGATCAGGCTGCTCTTGCCCTTGATGCATTGATAACTTGGATAAGACCCTGGAATTTATTACTGGGTAGAAGACCAGTGAAACAAATCTTCCGGAGTGCCTTTTGTTTGTTTGTTTGTTTTTAAGGTTAGAGGGCCTCTTTAAAACTATTTAGCACCTCATGCTTTATGCCAGAGAGGATTATCTATTCTACCTGAGTAAAAAGAAATTGAGCTGATTTAAAAAACAACTTTAAATTAAAATAAACACCGAGTCATTAAAATGCTGCAATGAATTAAGAAATTGTTTGCTTAAATATATTGAATTTTGTGGTTTACTAAATGAATAGTTGTTGTAGTCTCAATGGAAAAGCAAGCTCAGTGTGTCGACCTTTATATTTATGTGCAAGAATATTGGAAAGGGACCAAAACATTCTCTGCCTGTAATTCAAAATTTTCTCATTCTAAACTTTTACAAATTAAATACATTATTTTGACACCTTTTGTATTTATTGTGGTAATGAATCCTGCAAATCCCTTATGCAGTCATAAATTCAGTATACAACAGCAAAAGGCAAACGTGTTTCAGATAACTAGTGCTTAGGCTCCTCAGACCTGAGACAAGCAAATATCTATTCAGAAGAGAACATGCTTATGTAGTGGTCAAAGATACTGTCATCATCAACCTGCTTTGGGAATTTCTGTTGAAGGAAGACACTTTTGCTTTTTTGGTGGACCTTCATAACAAACCTACCTGAGTCAAGAAGTGGCATCCGAAGGTACCGTCAACATACTGTCCCTTAGGAACACAGAGGTTTGGCAAGCTGCTCATGCACGTGTGGAGAGACAACCCTGTTTCATATCGCATCATCTCTTCACCAGTGCAACTCCTGCCACAAAAGAATTTGGGCAGATGTCTCATTTTAAATAATTCCATCATCTTGAACACTGATTAGGGTTTTTTTTTTTTGTCCTCTCCTCCCTGTTCTATTTTATTTTTCTGTCTCAGTGCATGCATGACTACATATGTTATATCAAAGCTACTACAGAGGAGTTCCTAAGGCAGGGCCTGAGGCTATTCTTTAAAATTTTAGTTGGCACTCTGAAATGTTGCCTGCACGTTAGTATCAGCCTGCTTGCAGGTAGACTGTATTTCATAGCTTTATACATCATAGCCCTAAAATAAGCAAATAGTCCTCTAGGGAAACAAGAAGGTGCTTAGTACTGCCTTCTAGTAATGTACTACCCAGGGAAATATCCTTTAAACACAAAGTAAAAATGTGATCCAGACATTATTTCTATTTCAGGTTGCAATGTTCTTTACACAGCCCTGGTCTCTGATGACTGATGTGTGGGGTTTTTTTGTGTGTGGTTTTTGTTGTTTGTTGTTGTTGTTGTTTTCCCTTCTGTTTGCTATGGAGGCAGATTGCATTCAACAGCAAGCATCAATGGAAGAGTAACTTTAAACTGCCTAATCTGCTTGCTGAGAAATTGAATGGTTGCAAAGCCAGTCTATTCTTCAATTGCCAAAGCCCATTTTCTTCTTATTGCTTTGCCTGTGGAGGCATTTTTCTCCTTGAAGGAGAGATATCTCTAATCAGCATCAGTGATTTGATCTATTGTAGGCCTAGTAGTCAAAACAGACTTAGGAAAAAAAAAAAAAAGGGAAAGGACAGGTGCCTATTTCCTGCTTTAAAAAGTATTGGAAGATCTTTTGCACAGCTGGTAATGGTGCTGTGATGTGGAGTAAGTGCAGATATTGCTATCCATAGGTCAGTGGTGAAAATACAGACCTGGGAGCAATTTCAACAGTATCTTCCTTGGCACAGGGCCTGTCTTAGCCCACACATGGATATTTGGCAACTAGCACAGAAAATCTCTCTTTTTATAAATAATACTGTATATCATTGTGTCTCGTAAATAATGTGAGATAGTAGAGAGAAAACACTGAGTTTGAAGTTCATTACTTTGGCTAATACCGTCAGGCTAAAAAGTTTTGTATTTCAATTCTAATTTAAGGCAGGAGCTTTGGGAAAGGATAGAGACATTTTAATTTTGAAATTACATGTTACAACATTTGAAGAAGTACAAGAAAGACAACAGTAGGAATGCTGCTTTAGGAAAGCAGAGATTGTGAATTCTGTGCATGAACCCTGAACTAGAGATTTGGTATGTCTGAATTTCTCCTCTTGAAACAAACAAACAACTAAACAACCCTCCATAAACCCAAATTCAAGTTTTCAGGCATCCGAATACACAATCTCTGAAAAAAAATATTAGAAGAGTTAGGCGGTGGCTTTCAGGAGGCTGAAAGGTGTAAAATCATTCCATCACTTTAGAACTAGCTACGAGTAAAAGAAGCCACAGCAAAAGCGGAAGATTTCTTTCAGGCATGTTAGTAAAAAGCAACTAACAGTCTTTCAAAGACTGTGAACTCACAGTGTTGAATACACTGTTTTCACATTTGCCCACAACTTCCACTATAAAACTGACTAAACCCCATCATTAGATTGTTTAGGCTGAGACTAAGAAAGCACATAATTGTACTTGAGCTACGTCGCAGGATGGCACTCTGGGCAAAACATGTCATTCAGCACTCTGTGACAGAAATATTAGTATCGTTTGTAGCACTAATTGCAAGTAAAGGGCTGTAACTGCTAGAAGTGGTCAGGTTATTAATAAGAAAGTTGAAATCTGTTTCAGAACAGAGGCTTTGCTACCTGCTAGCCTTAAGGAATTTCCACATTGTGCTTAAGGATACTTTAGTCAATGCATTTTTATTAATTGTAGCTTTTATATGAGCACTTAGACATTGCATTAACATAATTACTTTCAGTGAAGCATCATTTAACATACTTTTCACTTTTGCTTTTTGTGCTAGAAAACATAATGCAGCTCACTGACAGCAAGTAATCAGAGATTTTCATAGAATCTTTTCACTAAAAGCATGCAAAATAAGGGATGAAATGATTTTAAAAACAGTAGTTAGAGGAGGAAACTATACCTACCTCTTCTGCTTTAAGGCCCACTTCAGCAAACACTTAACCACACGCTTAACTTTAAGTACATACTTGCAGGCATTACAGAGCAGGCATAAGCTGCTTTTTGAGTATGAAATGGAGCAGCCAGGCTCTCAGCTGGTGGAAATCAGTGCATTGCCACTGTCTGCAGTCAAGCCAAGAGCTTGCCACAAGGTAGCTAACAGCACAAAACTTCATCAATAAATTCTGCTTACAACCATTTAACTCTTGAAAGTGCCTTTTAGTTCTGGGGAGAACTTCTACTCAAAACAATAAATAGTTTTACCTGAGTCAAGACTCACAGTACTGAGATTTTCATGCTAATAGAAGCATCCTTATACTGTACACATGAGACCCAGATCTAGCTGCACACATGTGAAAAGAATAATTACATTTGTCATGAGGCATTCAAACAAGTCAAGGAAGGTACCCAATGCCATCTGAATGGAAAAAGCACAAAATGTGTTCTCATAAAAGGCTGCCAAGAAATTTGTCTGCTACTTCATCAACTGGGGATTTCTAATCTTGATTTAAAACTCCAGACTACGAAAAACAAGCTTTAGGGGCTCATAGTTAATGAAACCCCAAATAGAAGGTAATTGAGTTCATAAAAAAATCAGCAGGAACAAAGATCTGCCTATTGCTATCTGGGATCTTGCACGTGGTTTGTTTTTTTCTTCCCAGGGTTATTGTTTTCAGGTTGCCTTTGTTGAACTAGAAACTAATATTAGAATTAATTTGAGCTTCATTACTAGTGAGCGATGCAGAGCCCTAGTGGCTCTGCTGCTTTATTGACAAGAAACAAATTGCGCTGGCAGCCACAGTGCAGACTTTGGCTTGCAAACGGACACCCTGCCCCTTAGAGACCACCATCTGGGCAGGAGGAGAGGGAGCCTGCACACATGAACCCTCCACACTGTCTCCTTAAAACAAGGCACTGTCATGTTTGCAGACCTTCACTGCTCGTACTATGGTGGATTTATTAACTAATGTGCTTTTCAGCAACAGCTTATTGGAATCACTGCATTCCCCTCAGGCAAAGCAAGCCCTACGGGTGTGCGTGGAGATGCAACCGCTCACTGGAGATGTGGCATGAAGGGCAGAGGTGTTGCAGTAGAGTACTTCTGAGGTTTCTCCAAAGTATGTTTGTGATCAGGTGTGTTGATCCCAATGAGCATCATCCCTCCCGCATTTTATGATGATTTCAACAGATTGTCTTAGACTCATCCTGCAGGTTCCCAACATCCCAGGTAACGTTTCCACCTCTCCAGCTGTGCAGAGGCATTATGTCCTCTGTTTGTGTAGCTCTTTCATTTTTAACTGTTGCTATTTTTGTTTCCCAGTTTGACTTCAGCAGTACCTTCCAAGGCAAAACGTACAGTTCCAGTTGGGACCTAGTATAATGGAAAAGCTGCTCAATGAATGTTTTACAGCCCGATTTTCTCATTTTCCTACTGTGATACAGGTAACAGCTGGAAACACAAAACTGTACATGTAATTTAAACATATTGTAAGATTAAGGCTCCTATTCTTTCCTTTTCCATCTACAAAATGTTTAGACGGAATGTTTTATAAACTATAAAATGCTTAAAAGAGGAGATGAATGACAGCCAGAAGAGCAGCATTAGTGCCAGAAAGCCTCCTGTAGCTGCGAATCTAAACAACTTGCAAGCCCTTCTAAGCTCACAGGTGGCTAAAAATGTTTTACTAACCAGACTTATGAGAAGAACTAAGGAGACTACAACGTTGTTTAGCAGCTTGGGGTCTTGCATTAGGGAAGTATTTATGAGGCTGGATAAACTCACCTAAGTGTGTTAGTGAGGCTGTTTTTAGTATCTCTAGAAAATTAATGTCAGCAACATGGCTAAAGTGCCAGCTGTGTTGAATTAAAAGGGAATATTGACTCCTATCAGGAAAAGGTACTGCTCAGTGTGCTCTTGCTAGCTTGAGTACAGCTGTAATTTCTCAAAAATTTGGTTGAAAAAAAAAGACCAAAATAAATAAATCTTTAATATTTTCCCTTTTTCAAAAGTATTATGTTCAAATCTTGTAATGTTCTCACATTTCTCTAAAGATGGCTGTAAAACTAGTCTTGCTTTTAAAACTACATTTTTTTTTAAGTATTTCCTTTGGGTATATCATATTTGCTCTATTTCACTAAATTTTGAAATATATTTTTACCTGGGTGCAGATAAATAGAAAAAAAGCTTTTAAATGGATGGCAGGATAGCTCTTCATCCCTGAAATATTCAGGTGTGCTTGTTTTCTAAATGCTCATGAATGACAGAACTCCAGAATTACCAATGATCTCTGAGGCGTAAGCAACAGGTGTTGAGGTGTGCTGCTAGTATAGAGAGGTAAGTAGCATCTACTATTGCCTGATGACATTTGCATTGCTAGGGAGACCTGGTATCCTGCTGCAGCTCCAAAGAGCTCCTCCAAACTGCTAATGACTGGAAATTGTCACTCTCACATTGTGCCCAAGAATAGGTAGTGAGAGACCTGCAGCTGGGAAAAACTGGTGCACTTCTTTAAGGCTGATGGAGTTGTGATAATTTACCAGCAAAGTATAGACATTTTTCTGATAGGAGAATTCATTCCTTCAATCAATGTCCAAGGATTTTGCCATCATATATGATCACATAACATGGAAACCTAACAACCATAGTTGATACAAGCAACTGTTCGCATAAATAACCCATGATCAAAGCCCCCAAAATAATGAGAAGAGTTTCTGCCACTGTGATTTTGGACTTCCTAAGCAGAGCAGAAAGGGAGATGGAAAGTGAAAAGATACCAACAAACAAATGGCCACAAATACCAAAGTACTTTCTTGCTCCTAGTTATGAGGACAGTCACTGAAACGACATGTAGTGACACTTTCTAAAATGTCTTTCATATGTCTGCTGCTTCCTGCTCCATGACTATTCCCAACTGTATTTTACCATCTTATCTTACATTACACTTTTACCTCCATTTCTTAGCTAATAATAACTTCATTTTGTAACTCATTGATCTGAAAGCCTCAAGAGGTGTCCTTACGTCTCTGCTTTTCTGTTCACAGCCCATGGTTTTGTTTTTAATCCCAAACTTCATGAAGCCACATGATGTTCCATGCTGCCCCTCTCATCTGGGAACACGAGTCATTCTAGTCCACTTCAACCTTATTCTACTTCAGCCTTGAGGATGCCACGAATCACAGAACCACAGAATGGCTGAGGTATTGGACCTCTGGAGGTCATCTTGTCCAACCCTGCTGCTCAAGCAGGGCCACCTACACTTGGTTGCCCAGGACTGTGTCCAGATGGCTTTTGAATATCTCCAATGATGGAGACTCCACAGCCTCCCTGGGCAACCTGTGCCAGTGTTTAGCCACCCTCACAGTAAAAAAGTGTTTCCTGATGTTCAGGTGTAGCCTTCTGTGTTTCAGTTTGTGCCCATTGCCTCTGGTCCTGTCACTGGGCACCAGTGAAAGGACCCTGGCTCTGTCCTCTTTGCACCCTTTCTTCACATATTTAAATACATTATAAGAGCCACCTGAGCCTTCTGTTCTCCAGGCTGAACAGTGCCAGCTCTCCCAGCCTTCCCTTATAGGAGAGATGCTCCAGCCCTTTAATCATCTTCATGGCCCTTTTTGGACTCTCTCCAGTGGATCCATGTGTCTTTTGTACTGGGGAGCCCAGAACTGACACAGCACTCCTGCTGTGGCCTCAGCAGTGCTGAGCAGAGGGGCAGGATCACCTCCCTCACCTGCTGGCAATGCTTTGCCCAATGCAGCCCAGGGCACCATTTGCCACCTTTGCTGCAAGGGCACGTTGCTGCCTCATGTTTAACTTGGTGTTCACCAGGAGTCCCAGGTCCTTTTCTGCAGAGCTGAAATGCTCCTGAACTGTTGAACTTCAGTATCCCCTCCGTGTTATTGTCAAACTACAATGCACCATAATTCCTCCCTATTAAATCTAGGAATCCCTTCTTGCTCTACTCTTGAAATATACAGTATTCTGTAATGTAATTTCAGTGTGATGAATAACTGGTACTTAGCATGTGGCTTGTCTGAATTCCCTCCACATTTGCATGTACAACCGGAATATATATATTTTTTGTGTGACTGCAACAAAAAACTAATAATAAGTATATAAAACTCATTTTCAAGTCAGTGCTGAACCATTCCAGAAACACACTTCTGCTTTAGTTACTGCAAAAAAGCCCAGGAAATACGATCTTTCATGTCTCATGTTATGACTTTTTCTGTTATTTACGGTTAGTAGTGAGCAGAACACATCATATTCCTCTTTGTCTAAAGCACAGGTCTGACAAATACATTTGATAGTTGATTGCAAGTACAGTATATTCTTAAATCACTTGTTTCAATCATATAAAATTATGTCTATAGCAGTGACATCTACAAGTGAAAGACTTATGCACAAGATATTTCTTCTACCTAGAATATTAAAACTCACTTCCAGGTGGAAAATACTTTTGTGGTAAAAGGTATAATCCATACAAACAGTTAGAAGCTTGTTTATTTCTTGTGTCTTCATTTAATAATACTGTAGTTTATAGAAAAACAATAAAACCCTAGTAAGTGCATTTGGCCAACAGTGTAATAGAGGGATGCCAAGAGCTGAATCCTCATTTTCAATGTTCATTATTCTGAATAGCTGCAGTTTTAAAAGACTTTTATAAGACTAACTGTATAGCATCAGACCAAAAATCTTCCTGTCCCTTCTTCTGTTTCTGAAGTACACACTTAAGGAAAGAATAGCATAGCAAGTATGGGGTAGCATTTCCTGCAGTTTACTGTCCCCATTTTCAGCAATCTGCATTTTAGGGATTTATTTAGCCAGAGACTGTAACTGGACCCTCATATTCAACATTCTTACTGCTTCCTCTCTGTATTGGCCCAGTTATGACCTGTGAATGAGCTCCACAGTTTGTGTGTTTTGTGAAAAAGTGCTGCTTTTTTGCTTGTCTTAATGTGCCCTCTGATGATTTCCTTTGGGGTGTGCTAGTTTTTGTGTTTACAGAAGTCAGGAATAATTATCCCTTATTTGCTTTCTCCCTGCCCTTTATGATTTCCAAGACCTTTGCTACTGCCCGTTTTCCAAACTGAAATGTCCTACTCCATTCAGTCTCTCTTTCTTCAGAAGCCCTTCCCTGTTCCACCTAATTTAGCTTCATCTGAACTTGTCTAGTCCTGTTGCACACTCTTGAGGTGACAGGATCAGCACAAAATATTCAAGACATTGGGTGAGAGGCTTATTTTCACAGTGGCACAATGATGTCATCTATTTTCTTCTTTCTAACTTCTTAAACAGTTCCTAAAGACTACAGCTAAGCAGTAAATTGACTTTTTCAGTACATTTCACACAGTGATTCCAAGATGATTTCCTGGTGCATTCGGAAGTGATAACTCTGTGTACTTCTGTATGTAGCCATAGCAAAATGCATGGAAAGAGAGAGCACGTCTGTTAAAGCTGCTTTTATTTTCTATTTTCCTTGCTGTTACTGTCATACACTTTTTCAGCATTCGGTCAATAACATGAAAGTTTGCAATTACCTGACAGATAAATATCTAGTCTTGTGATCACTACAGTGGCACTTAGATGAAGAGAAGGCCTGCTCTGGCCTATCAAGCATAAAAGTGGCAGACATCATGAAGCACATAAATGATCTCTTCAAAAATGATAGGGATAAGTGTCAGCAACGTTGCGATGTGTGTTGTGGAGATGAAATCTAAGCGTAGGCAGGAAGAGAAGCTCAGGCTTACCAGACCCTACACACAGCAGCAGATGGAGAGGCAGAGGCTCAGTGCTTCATTGAAAACATGGTGCATGGAAGGACAGTTAAGATTTATTGCTGTCTAGGTAGAACAGGGTCTATATAATCCAAAATTGAACATGGCAACTGAGAATTAAAATTAAAATGGTAAGGGGGAATTTTAAAGCTAAGACTGGGAGAAAGTCAAGACACAAGTAAGAGACACTTCAGGATGGTGGATTTCACACAGGTTAAGTACAAAACCACAATATCTTCCAATAAAGGATAGAGTGGAAACAGGTCAAATACAGAAAAGCAATAGCAAAGTGCAGCTTAACAAGTAAATCCCTATTTCAGGACATACATAAAATTGGCAAGCAGACCGAAACTGAATATATATGCGTTTGTCTTCCCAAGTCACTATTATGCATGATGGAGTCCTGCTGTCCTGGAGATGGCTGAACACCTGCCTGCCCATGGGAAGTGATGAATGAATTCCTTGTTTCGCCTTGCTTTTGCTTTACCTATTTAACTGTCATTATCACAATCCACAAGTTTCCGTACTTCAACCCTTCCAATTCTCTCCCCACCATTCCACTGGTGGGAAGTGAGTGAGCAGCTGTGGGCTGCTTAGTTGCTTACCAGGGTTAATCCATGACACTGTGTGAATGATTACTGCAGAATCCCTCTGGGCTTTAATTCTTTGCCAATTCAGAAGGAGCACAGTCATAGGTGCATACTACTGAGCATCACACCAATGTGGGACATGATAAGGAAGACCAAGAGGCCACAAGATTAGAAATCACAATAGTAGTAGGAAACTTCATATATTCCAGGTAGACTTGACACCTGTCATGACGGAGTATGCTGTAGACAATATTAAACACTGTAAATGAATGCTCTTTCAACTGATTGGTCAGAAAATCCACAAAGGAAAATCTATTCTTGATTTAGTTTCAAGCAGAGCATGTGACCTGTTTCAAGATGCAGCCACTGAAATTCTTCTCAGTAAAAGAGGCCATAAAGTATTCAAATTCGACCTTCTTTTAAGACTGAAAAGTCAAAACACAAATCCACAATAATAACATTGCACTTAAGAAGTAGAACTACAATCAAGTAAATAATTTAATTGAGAGGAAATTAAAAGGAACTACTAAAAATGTAAAACGTTTGCAGGCAACCTAAAGACCGCTTGAGGACTTCACCACATTCCAGGCTGAGAATAAAACTTCAGAATAGTTTTCAGAAGGGAAAAAAAATCTCAAGTGAGAATAATAAACAGTTCAGTGAAAGAGTAAAAAAAATGTTTTCAGAAGTGGGAGTTATATGATTTTTTGGGAAGTAGACCAATTATTTCTTGGCATCCAGAATTACACATTCTAGAGAAGCTTTCAGAGTTTTGCAGCCTTTCCATGAGGACCACTGTGTGAGTAGTCTGAGGCACTAAAGGGCATCAGCTATGAGAAAAAGATGCTAAAGGGATTCAGATATGCCGCTGCTAGCCCACTAACTGTGGCTGGTAACCTGTACCCCAAAGTAGCCTTGATGCCAGTGGAAGAGACAGTGATACCTGTAAAGAGGATTTTTTTTTCGAGAAAAACTCCTGTTCAGGAGAAATTCGGGGATTTAAAGCAAATAACTCCAATTTTTGCTTTGGTAGATTAGTCAGAACAACAGTAAAACCCAGATCAGTACATGCATAAACAGTATGTATCCACATGACTTTTGTGGAAGGAAGAAATGTCTTGTGAATCTATTAGATTATTTTCAAATTAGCAGTGAGACTAATACTCACTAATAATAAAAGACAGATGACTTTTTTCTTTTAATTGGCTTTCAGAGAAGCTGAATATATGTGTATCTCTGATTTAATTTGGAACTGTTTCTAAAACAGCTCAGCATTTTAGAACTGCCCCAGAGTACATCAAATTGGCAACAAAAACCTGACACATCACAAGTGAATATAAGTCTTCTCTGAAAAACTGCATTTGAGTATCTAGATACAGCCTACATCTTCTAAAATGCAGCACTGCACTGATATTAATGCCCATTGGGAAGCACAAAGAATAAAATATACACTTCGGTAATTTCAATTTTGTAGTGATAAGATTTTTAGTAATAAAATTAGAACACATCATCAATTTAAACTTTTTTTTTTTTTTTTTTTTTACCAGTTACACTATATAATTGTTCACTTTTATCATTTTATACTATAGACTTTTTTTTAATTTTCTTTGTATGTCTGAAGCTATCTTCTGACCTTTGTTTAGACCAGGAGACCAGGACTTTGAAAAATTCCTATGGTTGCAGAACTTTCCTGAAGTTGTTGGTTTTTGGTTTTTTTTCCTTAAGAAGACTACAGATGGTTACTCATTGTTTTAATTTGCAGTTTCTGTAATTCCAAATCAAACCTTACTAGACTTTTTAATCAAGGGAAAACAAGAACATTACTCAAAAAGTGGAACGAATAATGGCAAAGGCAACAAATTGTTTTGTAAGGGGCTTTAAATGTTTATTCCAATGTATGCTGATTGTGCCTAAGAGCAGCAAAATGTAAATTAAATTAGTACTCAAGCTTATCATTAGGAAACAAGCCTTCTTTTTTAAAAAAGGAGAAAACCCCCTAAATTAAGCCCAATGTGGGTTAGGCCTACCCATTACATAAGCCATTAATCCATGTCAAAATCTTTTTAGTAACATATGGGCCATAATAATTTCCGGTGCTCTTTACTTCTTAAGCATAACAAGCTGTTAACTGAGAGGGACTTATATTTGCATTTGTAGTTGCTGAAGAGATCAAAACTGGAATTTTCCCGCAAGGATCATTAGAGCCCATTAAAACCTGAAATTCACGGTTAATGATATTGGTTAGCAAAGAGTAGTGTTAAGGCAACAAGAATAAGCAATCCAAATCACAGTCCCTGATGGAAATGCAAGGGTAGTGGTACAGTTCATATACAGGATATTTTGGGGACCTTTGAAAAAATCCATGCAGGCTGCTTGCACTAACATCTGCCTAAGAAGTGCGGTGGTGTACTTTCCTCCTTTTGTTTTTAAAATGAGAAGGCATTACATGAGAGTATTTTTGTAGCATCTAATAACAAGTTCAGATTTATTTTCTTTAGAATACAACCTTTGTATTACAACCAATACCTGATGATAGAGTATCCAATTAATTGCTAGCTTTATATGGATAGAGCACATAATGAATTTACATGAATGTGGAAAAACAAAGCAATATTCATCCTTAGTGTAATCCCCCTAATTATGAATGTATGTTTCAGTTTTCATCTATTCCATTATTCAGAGCACCCATTCTCCTTCCATTCATTCCTTTGCATCACTCCATGGCCATGCCGCCCCTTAAAAACAGCCTCTCATTAAAGCATAAGTTATCTTGTAGGCCAGATGAAAGAAGTAATGAGTATTCCTCACATTAACTTTAAATTGTGAAACATTTACAAGTACAGTTTGAACAAGTCACTTTTCTCTTAAGCTGTCCACGGAAATACAGGGATGACACTGAAACATCTGACTCTGCAGTAGAGAGAGTCCACGGTTGCCTCTTTGCTCTGCATGATATAGTACTGGTCTGAAAATACAGAATTGGTGCTTTAAACTTGAATGTTAAGCTCTGCAGAGAAGGAGATGGTCTTTTTATTTGGCTACAAAGGGCCATGCTCACCTGCAGAGCTGCAGGAACCAGAATAATAGTAATGTTTTTTTTAAAAAAAGGAGATATAGGCCAAAACCAAGTATTAACTAAACTCTAATAGCTGCTGCATTGACTACTATCCAGACAAAAAAGATGAAAACTAGTGAAGAAGGGGAGAGGATCTCCAAGTACAAAGCTGATTTTTGCCCTTTATTGCTGGATAGCATATTTGAAGTGAAGATTTAAAAGCATTTTTTTAAATTGAAAATTATTTTTTTTTCCCCAACAGTATCTTCTAATCTTGTTCGCCTTACTTGAGAACAGGCTGAAAAATCATGAAAAATTGTGTGGCAATGACTTCCCTCAATGGAAAGGAATGTCAGACAGGATTGTTCTGCATGGACATGTGCCACAGAAAGGTGGTGGATCAGCCTCTCTGCCCTTCTCCAACAGAAGGAGAAAGAAACTCCCAAAAAACAGCCTTGTTCTCAATCTCCCAGGACCTGCTGGGTTCCTCTAGCATCACCTTGAGCAGGAAGCTTCTCTTCCTTCTTTCCGAAGTATAAATAAACCCCACCCTCAGCTAATTATAATTCTGGCTAAACGGTCTTCTTTGTTTATCAGATAGGAGTTACACACATAAGAAAAGCCTTTTTTTGCTTTATATTTCACGTCTAACTTAGAGTACCTCTAACCCTCCTTTGTCACCTTAGGATGCTCCTATGAGAACCACTGTACTCTCTGAATAAATACCAGCACAGTACAGTGTGGAAATTCAGAAAGAAAGAAAGGTTATGTGCAGTTGGGAAGCACACCCACTTTAAAACTCCATTTAGTTCGGTCAGATGTTGTCAGTAACATTTATTTCGTATGAATTCCCCGACAGCTCTTGTCTGCTTTTCCAAGGAAGTACTTGTTCTTGAGGAATGAGAATCAAACAGTAAAGACTCTTCTTGGAGTCATTTCTCAGAGCAGGCAGCATCCTTCTCCAATCAGAAAGTGTGAAGATTGATGCTTGGACTGAACTAGCTCCTGTGAGTTGATGGATAGGATCTCCATAGTCCTTTCACTGATTCTGTCTTTGGCATGAGCCAATGCATATTTTATGTGAAAGATGAGTTTGATGGAGGGAGAAAAAAAAATGCTTGGCCTGCAGAAACTAAAATCAATAGTGGTGAAACTAAGTGTTTTAACATACAGGATGTATAGCCCAGTAATTAAACTTTACAGTTTCACAGAATGAGCTGTATCCATTAGGAGCATGTCCTTTCTTTCTAGGAGAAAGATTATCTAAATGTAACAATCCACTAAAACGTTGCTAATAGAAAATGAACCATTCTCTACTCATGAAAGGCCAAGTGATTGGTATGAAGTTACTGAAGCTGTTATTTGGAAATTTCAGAGGGGTATTCTGTCTCTACATTTTGCACAAAATTGAGAGAAGTTCACCTTACTGAGACAAATCTAACAGAGATGCTGCCAGCCTTGTTTTGACTTTCTAGGCCACAGGTGACACTGAGCAATTGCATATTCTGTAAAAATCCTATTCCTTCCACTTATGCTGGTCTCTGAGAGAAACTCTGAGAGAACTAAACAGAAGGGAGCAAAGTTTTGTCACCGTGTGGCCAAGAGATGATCACAAGCTACATAACTAAGTCTTCTGACAACAAGTAGAATAAATAACCATAAAAAGTCTTAAGCATGAAAAGTCTTTTAGGGACATAAAAGAAGGTTTATATTTGCCCTGAAGTGGTTTATGAAAGTAGCCTTTAGACCTGTAAACTACTAAATGGATAAACTATCTAGGAAATACTTAATTCTGAAGAAAACTAATCAAAATCAAGCTCTCCAACAAACGTATTCTCCCAAGAGAAGGCAATCCCGAACAGCCAGTCGTTCTCCATTTTGGAAGCTATTGAGCACTTGCCAAGTCTTCTTCTCATATATGCTCTCTCAGCATATGAAGAAACTATATACAACAAAACAAATATTGTCTGTTCCCTGAATACACACAGCCAGGGAAGCAAGCCTCCCAGGTTCCTGTAGTTTACTGCCAAGCTCAGAATTGTAGTAATGGACAAGGCTTTTTGAGCCTGGAAGACTCGTAGGAAGGTAAGAACAGCTCAAGAACTGTATTCTTAGTCTACAATAGTTTGCAATCAGGACTTTGTTCAAGCAGATGCATTATCACTATTTGGAGAGTACTGCTATTCTCTGCAATGTGTTTTAACAAATTAACACTTGCCAAATGCTTTGAAGAGAGCTCTCCCACAAGGGCTGCCTTGTGGTTTCTTGCTGCTGACATGCACCTTATGTCCAATCTCAGGAAAAAACAGGGAGAACCATTGTCACGTTCTCCTTGTGACTTTACTTCTCAGCCCCACGGCCCTGTTTTTGCCATCTAGGAATGCTGCAGGAGAGTAGGTTGGATGGCACAGGTCCAGTTTGTGCAGGATCTCTCTTCCAACAGCAGTGGTACCATGTTGGTCAGATGGTGATCCCTCTCTCTCTGCAATGTACATTTCCAAACCACTTGCCTGCAGCTAGCAACATGTTATCTTGGCCTATGTACCCTCTTCTCAAATTGCTTTGGAGTGAATGAGTGAAACAGCGGGTTCTAAGTGCCCATGGTACACTGGCAGCCACACATATGGATAAGGACTTTTTCTCTCTTATGTGCTTAAGCTGCTGCATACATTGGCTTGTGATCCTTCTCTGAAAAATATATATCTATTAAACTGAACTGACTTTGTTCGCTGTAGACTCCTGCATAATTCAAAGACTGACTGGCCTATTAAGCAGAAGGTTTTCATTTCTTCCAGCTAGCTATTTAAAAATTATATATAGATACTATCTAGGTATATTGATGATATCTTCTTCATTTGGAAGACTGACTGCATTAGCAAACAGTTAACACAACTTAATTACATATCCCAAAATTATTTGGTTAGACGTTACCCAGTCGTGTATCCCAGAAGACATATCTAGCTGAGTAACATGCAGATCTACAAGAAGTCAACAAAACCAGTTTCATTACAAACTCGTTTGGATTTCAGTCAAAGTCACAGGCCTAATACTGCACAGGGTGCAACTGCCATTTTAATGCATCAAAAGGACATGACTGAAATGAAAGCAAGTAATTATGACATGCAGATAAAATGTATTTAAATGCATGCAAATCTACTGAAGTTCAATTTTAGTGTATGCCATTGACTGTAACAAGTTCTGGTAATGTCTATCTGTAACACTATTCCCTTCTGCCCTTTCCTCCTATCTACCACTCTTTCCTCCCCTTGTACACTTCAGATTGAGATAACTATAATGAGTAAAATACACCAAATCATTAAGATAACATGGTTCAGCAGGAATAACATATTTCATTGATTTTTCTACTTATACTGTAAGGACCACTGTGTTCAAGTATTAAGAGGAACAGAAAACTGAAGGACATAAAATGAGTATTTTGTGTATTTCAGTCACTTAGTGCATTTGCATCCTCCCAATAAAATTAAATGACCACTCTTACTCCACTTTTATTTCTCATCCCAGCATTTAACATTTTTCAGTCATTCTAAAACTGCCTGGTTTCTTTCTCAACAGCAAAGCTGTCAAAGTTATAATAGTGATGCTACTAACAGTGTGGGGGTTTTTGTTTGTTTGTTTGTTTGTTTTCTGCCAATGAAATACTCTTCATCACATTATACCTGAAAAGCTTTACATGTTTTTGAAATTTGTTTTGAGGGTGGACTTCGAAAAGGTAACTGCTGTAAAACATTTGAGAATAGAGATGTGATATGGCAATGAAGAGTGCTAAGGCCAGAGGTATTTGCCTCCTCAAATTAGAAAAGACAATGCAGTGTTTAAGAATTGTCATTGACATGATGTCAGCTAGTCAAGCACAAGAGAAAGAGTTAAATCACCAATGGGAATTCAGGAGGTTTTGGGTTGGATTTTGGCTTTACTGTTGGGTTCTTTCCAATTTGATGCTGGGCATATATACTTAATCCCTGTATGCTTTATATTCTACTATATAAAACTAAAACAATAGTACTTTCTGCCATGATATGTCTTTCTTGTCCTGCTCTGTAAGCTCTTTTGGACAGGTACTGTGTCTTACTGTTGTGCTGGTTTGACTGAAAATGGGTTAATTTTCTTCATGCAGTTAGAAACCCTTTTTTTTTTTTCCCCTCTTTCCTGCTAGCACAGTCATTATCTGGACTTAGTTTGAAAACAAGCAGATAACACCCCAGCACAAAGCTAATGTTTTTAATTGCTCTGGTCTGAGAGCCAAGGACATTCTGAGTGCTCTGCCCACAGGTGTCAGACAGTGAGGCAGAGATGGGGCAGAGCTTGACTGACATGCAGATTGATCAATAAGAGTATTCCATCTCATTAGCACCATGCTAATTATTTAAGGAGAGTTGTGAACTCTTGGCTTTGGCTCTACCAATCTTTCTGGTTCGTTTCTCTCCCTCTAGGGGTAGCCAGGAAGTTTGGTCAGTATGTTTAGTCTGGCCCTTTGCTGTTTGACAGAGGCCTCCGGGCTTTTCTGCCCTTTTCCTCTTTTTACGCTGTTGGGGACCAGGGTGCTGCTTGCTGCAACTGGCTGCTCGGTTGTGGACAGAGTTCGTGAGGAATTGCCTTTATTATCTTTAATTTCTATTATATATATATATTTATTTATTTATTTATTTATTAGTAGTGTATTGGTATTTTGTTATTTTATTAAGCTGTGTTTATCTCAATTCAGGTTTTTGCCTTCCCTTTTGATTCTCCCCCCTTTTGGCGGGGGGGCAAAGGAGGGCGTGAGTGAGCGGCTATCGTGGTTGTATTGCTAGCTCGGGTTAAACCACAAGAACTATATATCTGTGTGGTATTTAAACATGGGGCTCTGAATGTGACTGATATATCTTAGTAACAATAAAATAACACTTCCTATCAATGCTTCTCTGTAGAAGGTGCTCCTGGTAATTAGATCTGAGGACTTAGCCAATTCTTCATAATTTACGTAATTCTCTGAGGTATTAGCATAACATCTTAGAGCGGATGACTTTAAATGAACATGTTCAGAGGTGTTACAATGCATGTATATTATCTTGAACATTGACTCCCACAGGGACAGATGAACATCATGTATGCATGCTGAAGTGGAATATGTAAGTTTAATTTGCAACTCTGGCTCTTTCATGTAATACAGAGCTTAATGCTAAGATCCACTGAAACAAGAGTGCATGGCTGTGCCTTGTGCAGCTGTTGCTTCTTCTGAAGGTCATGTTGATGCTGGGCTGAAGTAAAATTAATAGCTTAACTTAAATCAGTGGGCATGCTTCATGGCTGCATGATGACGAGCTTCAGGTGCCTATTTACTAAGCTCATCTCCTAGGCTCCTTCTGTGGTGAGAAAGAGGCATCTAAAAATACTTGAAACAGGCTCTGGTTTTGAACTGTGACCTGGAAGATGATGTTTTTGTTGAATAACTACAGAACAAACCTGCTTCATAGTGTAGGCATTTTAAGGTCATGCCACAAATTAATCAGTGCGAAAGCCGCAATCCTGACTCACATCCATGGTTGTTTTTTATTTGTTTGTTTGTTTTGTTCTTTATCAGGCAAAGATTCATTCTCAGTCAAAAATATTTACAATGATAAATTAAATTCTCATTAATCTGACTATGAAATATGGCAATGTTTATTAAAAGACTCAAATACCAAGAGGCTTAATTAGGACAAATTTTATTTTTGCAATTAAAATGGGGCATCAACGTTTCCTGTGTACTATTGCCATTTTGTGCCAAATACAAGATGTTTAATGGCAAGTGTTCTCTATGCAGCCAGATGGTGGTGGCAGAAAAGCGGCACAAAACACAACTGGCATCTTGAGGAGCACGTCTGTGACCTGAAGCCATCCCTTTTCTCTCTTCTGCTGTGTCCTCCTCAGTCAAGGTTGACAGGTACCATTTATGAGACTTGAGTTGCTGAGTTACCATAAATACATAGTTACTACTGTGGCCGCTGCTCCCTCACTACTTGAACTTTGTAGTGGGACCATCTGATGCCATTATTCCTGCAGGGCACTACCTTCAACTGAGGTAGTTTTCTGGCTTTCAGCAAGGCTGTTTCTGTGACCAGCATGCTCCGTGGTACAGGCATGACTTTTGACATGTGGCATTCTTCATCCAATAGTTTTCCAGCATTGTATGTTTTTAAAGATTATTTTTAATTTCACTAATGTCAACATAGATTCATTTCCCTTTTGGAAGCATTGTTAGAAGAACATAATGCTATTTGAATATAATTTATTATGATAAATGGCCACATTATAAATGGCTGTGGTCTTCCAACAAAGAGAGTGCGGATTAAAGTTCAGAATAGAACATTTTACTGAGGTTATATGGTAAATGGCAAACTTTCTTCATTGTCTTCATTTCTTGCAATGCCAGCTGCCACTGATATCTAAGTACTCTAAAATAAATACTTGAACATAATATTTTGAACCTTTTTCCTACACAATGGGAATTTCACTTGGCTGACAAAGCATGAATAAAGTCTTATCTCTAGAACTTCTGTGGCACATAGCTAGTGGCCACTTTTGAGAAAGAAAGTATTTCTTTTAACATTTTAGATTAAAGTATTGTGTTCTGTTTTGTTCTACAGGTATTTTGCATAAAAGCAAAGTACTGTTATATTCACAAAGAGTTCAATGGGGGTTTAAAAGTAACTTTTAAATCTCTGAAGACAACTACTCTATTGGAATAGGATCCATATCCAAAGAGAACAGTCTTTCTGCCTTAAACAAGACTTAGTTTATTTTCATATCAGCAGAAAGCTTTGCTTTCCTGCATAGCTTTGGATTAAAACAGACATATTTATTTTTAAAGTCACCAGTTATTTTCGTTGATAAATTATTCAGATGACTGGAAAGTGGAAAGGGCAAGTTTTTGAGATAATGAAGTTGCCACTCCAAATTTCCCTAAAGATGGAAAAAAGAGTGAAGAACAGGGTTTACAAATGAATTGAAGGAGGAGCTTCTAACTCAGGTGCCAATAAAAGTAGCTCTCAGGCTGCTATGTGTGAATGTAATGGGATTGACATGACCTAAACGAAAACTCTGGGCATGGTTAGCTTACTTGCATTAAAAAGTCAGACTGCAAATAATGTTTGACTAGTCATAAGGCCACGTCAAAACCAGTATCTCCCTTGGGGGCAAATATGAAAACATTGCGTGGGTGATGCTTCAAAAAACTGATAGCAAAAAATATGAATTCTGGGCACACATTCTACTGCACAGTTCTAACAAATTGTCACTATACTGTAAAACTAGGAGTATATTAGGATATCAGAACAGTCAGAATTTAAAAAAGGAGATTAAACTGTAATACTTTCTGTTAAGGAAACAACATCTTAGTAGCCAGATGTAAATATTTCTAGCAACCAGCTCTAGAAAAGGCAGAATAATCACATATACTGCAACAGCACAGCTAAGAATAGGAATTGTGGTTGTCCCACAACATGATGGGCAGGGAATGGCATGAACTATTAATACATTTACTTGAACTGTGCATTCAGTCAGGCTGCTGTGTAAGTAGTCATTGATGCATAGCTGTGTAACTTTACAACAGTAAATGCCTAACAGTGTAGTATTGAATGGTTGCTGTCTGTGAGCAATGAGTGGTAAAATCAGGGAAACTGTTAAATTTATAAAACTGGCTTATTAGTGAAGTAAACAGCAGATGCATTGGTCTCTTACATGCTTCTGTGTCAGACATCATGTGCACAGCAAGTGAGGCAGAAGAGGAGAGAACTTCATGCTTTCCTCATGGACTGTGGTTGTACAGCACTGGTTGACCTGGGAAAGTGGGAGCAGGATTTAAAATAGAGTAGAAGCAAATTTAATTTATCTTTTGTTTGTATGTGTTTTATCCTCTATATGACATAGGAAAGAGCTTTCTGAACAGGCCTGACAAGAGCCCTGATCCTTAGATTGCTACAGGAGTCAGAGGAGCCCATGACATCTTCAACCATTGGAGGGAGGTCTGATATGTGATAACTAAAATATACCAGACTACAACAATATCTATTTTAAAATTTTGTCTTTTATCCTATCAGAGGGAAAAAAACATGCACATTTAAATTAGTGGCCCATATATGTAGACAAATATAGCACTTTTTAATATGAAAAAGAGATTCCAACTGCCTAGCAATTTTGGAAGTCCATTTCTGTTGCTATACACTTTAGAATGGCCAATATTTTATTTTGAGGTTGAATATTCAAATACCTTTGGTTGGTTAGTTTTTTTCCCCCCACCTAAAACTTGAATTAATCTTCCTGTTATATTCAGCTTGTTGGTGAAACAGTGACCATTCATATTCTCGAGGCTGGACCAAAGGTATTTCACCATGATGACATGGACATTAGAGGTCTGCATGCAGAATTAGTGCCTTCCCTCTCTTTCTCCAGAAAGGTAGCAGTGGTAAATAGATGAGACTGAGTTTTGTTCTCAGTGTTGCAAAATTCATGCTCTGAAACATGAATGAGCTCTTCGAAGAAATATTTGTTGTTTCTTTCCTGTTTATACACTTGGGGAATGGCCAGGCTACTTCTTGTTAACTTTTCAAGAAAGGTTAAAAATGTTAAAGTTAAAAGTGAGGTATGATATCTCTTGAAATTTAGTCAAATCCTAGCAAATTACACTTAGAGTTTTGTCAATATCACTACCAGGCCATCATTAATGACAAAATATATCTTCATTGTTTGCTGAATTTCTGTTAAAGTTATGCAAATCTGTTTGAAAAATGCCCAAAATGTGCATAGGTACTGCATAATAAATTATCTGTTTGAAAAGGGATATGTAAAGATAGGAATCTAAGCAATAATTTTTATCTTTTTGTTAATTTAAGATAGAGAATCACCACACTACAATGAGTTATATTCATTACATCTCTGCCTGTAACAGTTTTTAAACTATAGTTAATATAATTAGAAAAGATTAAAAGACACAAAGGTTTTTCACATTTTGTGTGTTCTGCAATATTGCACACAGTGAATTTCTTCATTATGTATATTAACAGATTTTTTTTTTAATCTGATTCTTTGCCAATTAGTCTTTTTTTCCTTTCCATGTGTTTGTAAGGAGGAGAGACAAGCCTTACACACCATGAGAATTAGTCTCCACTTTCAGATTGTTCCACTGAGATCAATTGTGTCTACCACCTACAACAAATGCAGAGATTCTGAGATTTGCTTTAAGTACACTGCATTTGTTCGGTGAAAAAAAAAAAAAAAAAAAAAAAGAAAAAAGAAATCAGGAGACGACTGGTCTTTGGACTGTAAATATTTTTCTTTGTTACAGGTCTAATAAAACCCTGTTAATTTAGGTAGACCTCTGATATGCTCAGGCCATGGGTGATATTAAAGATGTATCTCTGATTTTTTTTTTCTGGAACTAAAGTATTAAAATAATGTTTAAAGCTATGTGCAACATTCTGACTGTCTGCTCCCCCAAGGCAGAAAGATGTTTTTCACACACATTTTTTTTCCTATAAAATGTCACAACCTTTCAAGCCCTCCTTGACCTGTTCCTGTAGCTGCACTGTGGAACACGTAACATACCTATGTGTAGCATAAATATATAGGCACTATGTCGGAGAGTGGGCTTCACATTGGATTAATTCATCTCAACTCCACTGATCTTGGTGCTGATGCTCTGAGAAGTCCCTGAGCCACAGATGGGAAGAGCTGAGAGAGGTGGTGGGGGAAAGTATCGACCAACATCTTCCTCTCTTACACCTCTACTGACACTCCTCCCCTGTGGACCTCCTGCTGCTCTTACTGGACAAAGGTTACAGGGATCATGAACCTTTAGTCCAGCCCCTGGCTGCTGTTCCCATAATTGTTTCCTTAGTGTGACTTCAAAAGCATGAGAGCTCTCTTGTGTTTGCATTCATATTCTCAGAATTTGTCTCAGAGTACCTTTGGGGCAGGGAATTACTGTTCCTTGTACTTCTGTGTAGTTAACAGCTAGAGAAACAGAGATTCCTGAAAATCAAATTTTATGTAGGACACTTGTTCTGTAAAGACACGAATAGCCATCATTCTAGCTTTCGTCTTTGAATATAAATATTTTCCACAATGTCTGTTTTTTTGCCCTGTAAAATCAAGAACAATAACCACTCAATATCAGTTAATACTTAAGAACATCATAGAGAATCAGCCGTTTGTGAGATGCAAGGAAAGGTCTTGAGCTCAACAAACAAACAAGTGCATATATAGGTCAATTCTTGCCTGACTCACACTTTTCCTGCTGAATGAAGTGAGAAACTGAACATCTTTTTTATTTGATTTTGCTGTTGCATAAAGGAAATTTTTAAAATATCTAGAAAATTTTGTAGCCCAAAGCCTTTGCATCATTAATAATCTGGCTTCAGGTGGCTTCCCACTTGGGGTCTGACTTCTGAACAAAAGAAAATACTTTTTTTTACAGTAAGGGTCATCAAATACTGGCACAGGTTGCCCAAAGGAGTCTCTGTCCTGGGAGATACTCAAAACCAGACTGGATATGACCCTGAGAAACCTAGTTTGGGTGTCTCTGTTGAGCATAGAGGTTGGACCAGGAGATTTCAAGAGGTACTTTCCAGCCTCAGCCATTTTGTCATATAGACAGAGAAGTTGCTCAGTTTTGAACATGGAACCCACAATCTAGAATTTATTTCAAACTTTTATTAATCATGTAGTTAAAAAGAAATGTTTTTGAAAGTCAGATGGAAACACAAACATGGAAACATAGAAGTAAGATGATAGGCTCTTTAAGTATTTTATTTTCAATTGATTATAGCCACTAACATTTCTCTGACAGAAAGTTTTCAATTAAAAGCTCTGAAAATTCCACATGTGGAAAATACTGATCTGCTTTAGTGTGGTGAAAGGGTATCTAGGACACAAGCAGTCTTAATGACAAAGATCTGACATCTTTACAGATGTGCTTATGTACTAGAAACACTGAAGAACTTGCACGTACTGTCTGGATGAGGAAATGCCTCATGGACTGAAGGGCGTCCAAGAGTTTCAGAAATCAAGCACATCCTGCTCTTTGGTTCCTAGGATGGCCACGAGCCACAGGATTAGCCTTGATCTATCAGCCTGATCCAGCCTTCCCAAAGAAGTTTCTTCTCCAAGAAGATCCAGGTGCTCTTCAGAAGTGAATACTTGGAGGACATGCTGGCTAGAACACCTTAACAATGCTATTCCTTTCATTCTTTTTTGCTGATGTTTTCAATCAGTAATTTTCCATAAAATATTTATATATGAAGATGGTCCAGCAAGGTTATCAGATGATTAGTAAAGGTAATAAAAAGCTTCATGCTGCAACTATAAGCAGCATCAGAGTACATGTGCATGTTAATCAGCAACTCTTAGAACAAAACCAGCTCCACTGTAGTTGAAATCTGCTTCAGTGAACAACAGCTGAGGATCCTGATCAAAAAATATCAGAAGAATAAGTGAAGATTTTTGGCCTCTGCATGCTTTCTGTCCTATATCTAATCTGAGAAGAAAATGAGATTTTTGGTGTCCGGTGTTAGCAATTTAATCCCAAATCCACACAGACAAATGACTTGTCGATATTGGTGTAAGATGTATTTACTCAGACTGGTTTATTGCTCCATGGATACTTCAGCTAAACTTTAGTATTATACTAAGGAGCCTGAAAATACCTTTCACTGCAACAAAGTATAACATCAACTCAGTATTTTTGATAACACTCTTCCAGTGAGAGAAGTTGGAATAATTTTGGGTCTCTATATTGCACTGCCATTCGGGATGAGAATCTGATGGATTTCAAGTCAATACATCTGTATTTGAGTTGTTTTAGCTTGCAATACTAGAGTCTTAAATCAAATGGGAAACTACATCAATTGGGAAGATTTAATATTCCTTCATTGTCACTAATACAGCTCTAGGTATACGACATTTTAAAATGGTGGAGGGTTGTTACCCAAAATGGGCTGTACCCTTGGAGGCGTAAACTGGCATAGGTCCATCAAAGACAAATGGAGCTTTACTGAATTATTTTGTCCTAGGTTCTGTGTACAATTTAATACTGTCAATGTGGATAATCAGGGAGACCTGCAAGAGACTTCCACTTACTGGCACAGGAAAATTAAGCTTTCTGTGGTGTTTCTTTTCAGTATTCTGTTTATAGTGGTGAAATACCTTTCCATGCTTCTTTCTGCCTTGGTCAAATACATAAAGGCAGAATTAACTGAAAAAAAAAATCTATTTGTCATGCTGAGAAAATCAGCATATTCACAGCAGTTCATATATTACATAAGTAGGAAAGAATCAGGAATTAGTGTTATGCAGGAAGACAAGTAATCTAAAGCAGTAAAAATAACTGTGCTGATTAATTTCTCAGCTTGTGAAAGCATTTTATTCATTCCTAAAAGACATTGCACCAAGTATGATAGTCACAGCTATAGAAGTTGCCCCATATCAACCAGATTTTTTCAATTAACCTGTACTTTAAGCTAATTAAGAGCCACAACAAGTCAGAAGAGATTTAGGAAGGCTGGCAGTGGATTTCTCAATTACAACATCACTGTTTCAGATATGATTGTCTCCTCCTGACCCTGGCTTTGATTTGCATCCTAAGCTATCAGTGTCACGGCTAGAGAGGAAAAAGATATGCTTATAGCCAATTTCAGTCTTGTTATATATAGTGCTTTCTCGAAAGGGGCATTTTAGCAACTGGTGATATTGGCCCTATTTTTTTTGACACAACACTGAAAAATGAGGGATCTTGGCTAAGATGTATTATCGTCTTCTGTTTCCTACAGAAATGGCAGAAAAGTGTTTCTACTGGGTCAAATAATGGGATAGTCATCAGCTAGTTGCAAAGAGCGCTCATGCAGCAACACAATAGAGTGGGCAGAATGTGAATTAGTCAGGAGTCAGGAAAAAACAAAAACCCAGACAGGAATAGAGAATATGGAGAATGTGGCAGTTTTCAACTCACAACATTATGCTGGTACCAAGGTCTTCAGCATCATTAACTATGTGAGAAGCAAAAAGCAAAACATGCAAGAAATTGATTTCCCGATGCAATAGAGCAGCTATTGCAAGTTTTATTTGAACACTGCAGAGGACAGTAATTTTAAATATATATATAAATTGCTTTCAGAAAAGCAGTTTGTGTAGGCTTTGGGTTATTAAAACAGCTGTAAAACACATCCTATTAAGGCATAGGCTTTAGGACAACAATTTGTACATAAGAACTTCAGGCTAACTCTGAAAGAACATTTCTCCTTAACTTGATTGCATTTAATATTGGAATTGTTTTCATGTATAATTTCTTTTGTAATTATAGGAAGTATATTAGATGAGAAGCTTACTTTGAACATCAGAATATAAAAGAACTTCATCCAAACACCAAAGTCAATGGAATGGGCAGCCCCCCAAGGAGCCAAACACAGCTGGAAATGAAAAGTTCAATCTCAGTCCCAGCAAGACCAGCATGATAGTAGCTGCAAGGGGAGGACCAGCTAAGAGAAAGCCCCAGACACTCTCTGTTCAACTTGTCATTAGAATTAGGGTAAATATCTGCACTGCACAATATATTGATATTTAGACACATGGCAAGAGCAGAAGCTCATACACCTCATTATCAGACAAATGAATAGAAGGTGCTGGACATACTGCATTGCCCCAGCTCTTACGCACTACTAAGAAACACAGTAAAGTAGCCTGAGCAGAGCGCTGTGTTAGTGATGCTAGACATTAAAGTAACACAGAGGTGTCTTTACATGGCATGGCTTTGGCAACAAAAGAGCCACAGTGGCATGTATTCCTGTTGCTCCCATTCATCTTGCCTGGAGAATGTGCCCTACCCAGTGGGCTCGGTACCTCCATTACCTTCAGGGGCAGACCTGTGTAAATGCTGAGGGTTGAGAGGCCGGACCTGTGTGCAGGGCTGGCCTGTATGCACCAAGGGCAGTCCAAGGTGGCTGGGTGACGTTGGTCTTGTACTTTTATATTTACACATATAAAAGTATACATACACAAGTGCATACTGATGACCCTTGTCTGAATATGGAGGAGCCCAAAAAAAGAAAGTTTCTCCAAGTCCACCCAAGACTCAATGATGCTTGCAGCACTGCTGTTTGTCTATAAGCACTCCTCTCAATATTGAGATCTGGCCTTGCTTAAAATTCAAGAATGGAAATGGGTTATGTATCAATACTGATAAAGCTGTGAAGAGCTGTAGCATAGGGAGAGGCCTGGGTAAAGTCCTCATATTTCACCACAACTAGCAATATGGGAAGTGCAAATGGGATTGCTAATGAAAGCTGCCTCTTCATCCCCAAGAAATAAAATCCTTCCCCTTCCTGTCTGCTGCATGCCAGCCTCTTTGTGCCTCATTCAGGGACTATTTGATCCTTAGGTTGCAGCTACAAGAATGTACTGTTTCCAAGATATATGAACTCCAAATAATTTCTGTCTGCTTCTTAGTGACTGCACTCCAGTTCCACTTGCCCGTCTTCTTTCTTCATCTTTCCTTCTAGGACCCCCATTTCTCCCCTTCATCCTTCATTCTTAATAGGCTTTCTTCTGATTCTTTCCTTTCCTTGACATTTGGATCCTAAATTACTTTAGTATTTGTACTAACTCTTATGACCAGAACAAAAATTAAGCATGATTGACATTAAGAAAAAAACAAAGCACAAGCTCCTTTTCCATCTTCTCCTTGACTGTGCAGGTGAAGTATGTTACCTGCTTTGCTGCTTATTCATCTACTTTTTCTAATATAAGCTTTTCATAAAGGGAAGAAGAACTCCCTGTGGATCATGATTGAAGAGGGGAAGAAGCACAAGCAATCCTGCATTCAACCAATTCCTCTCACACATAGAGAGAGGAGATGAAAGTCTGCTAATAGATGACTGTGGAGTTCTGAGCACGGCTGGTACAACACAGTGATGCATACTGCTTCCTTTCTAACACTGCTTGCTTGTGTGCCTGCAACAATGGAACCCCTACCTGGGCTGGAAGAGCTGTGCATTGCCACAAAGGAAGCAATAAATATAAATAAATAAGACCTAGTAACTCAGATGATTAAAATAAACATATAGACAATATATACAGACATTATATTATATACATATGCAAATATGTAATATACAGACATTAAAATCTTATAAGTAGCTTTTTACATCATGGCTGATACGTGTATATATATTTAAACCTGTTTATCTATACACCTAGTGAAAATTCCATATATTGTTTTTCATCACAGACAGCATGTCATATTTTATTATCTGTGGATATGTAAAATAGATCATGCAAATGCGAAGTGAAAGACAAAACATTCATAAAACAAACACAATTTCTATGATCCTTAGAATGCAGAGCTTTAAAAACAAAATCTACCACTCTTTGTGATTTGAATTTTGCCAGGTGCCACATGAATGATGATGCAAGCTATCAATAAATCATACATGTTTAGAATGAAACACTCATTGTTATGGAAAAAACTTATAATCTTTCTTAGGTGGTGGAGGATTTTTTCCAAAATCCTGATTCATGTCTGTGGATGAGTGGAAAATGGTCTACAGATGCTGGAACTGCTCTTGGTGCTCCTTGCTGATAGTACAGCTGCCCTGTGAGCAGGACCATTTTGGTCTGGGATGGACTGAGCTGCTCAACACAAGGGATGAGTTGCAGAAAGGAGCAGGGCACTTCTGAGGGACCTCCAAAGTTTGCCCTAAGCCCTGGGATCTGCTGGAGCAGGGAGGCCCCTACCACCCCAGAGCTGCTCCAGTTGGGACTTCTGGAGAGGACAAGCAGAAGATCTCCCGTTGTTTCCTGTGTTGCTGACTGCACCAGAAAGGAAAAAAACACACATATTTCTGGAGAATCAAGGGAACTGATTCCCCTGTTCTTATCAATCCAAGAAGAAAAGGGCAGAAAATAGCATGCTCATAATAGTGAGGTGGACTGTGAACTGGCTGAAGGAAAGAAGCCAGAGAGTTGTGGTCAGAGTCTATTTGGAGGCCAGTATCTAGTGGAGTGCCTCAAGGGTCGGTACTGGGACCAGTACTATTCAGTATATTCATCAACAACTTGGATGAGGGAATAGAGTGCATCGTCACCAAGTTTGCTGATGACACCAAACTGGGAGGAGTGGCTGACACACCCGAAGGCTGTGCTGCCATCCAGTGAGACCTGGACAGGCTGGAGAGTTGGGCGGGGAATAACCTAATGAAATTTAACAAGGGAAAGTGTAGAGTCTTGCATCTGGGCAAGAACAACCCCAGGTACCATTATAAATTGGGGAATGACCTATTAGAGAGCAGTGTAGGGGAAAGGGACCTGGGGGTCCTGGTGGACAGCAGGATGACCATGAGCCAGCACTGTGCCCTTGTGGGCAGGAAGGCCAGTGGCATCCTGGGATGTATTAGAAGGGGGGTGGTTAGTAGGTCAAGAGAGGTTCTCCTTCCCCTCTACTCTGCCCTGGTGAGACCACATCTGGAATATTGTGTCCAGTTCTGGGCCCCTCAGTTCAAGAAGGACAGGGAACTGCTGGAGAGAGTCCAGCGCAGGGCAACAAAGATGATAAAGGGATTAAGAACATCTCCCTTATGAGGAAAGGCTGAGGGAGCTGGGTCTCTTTAGCTTGGAGGAGACTGAGGGGTGACCTCATTAATGTTTATAAATATATAAAGGGTGAGTGTCATGAGGACAGGGCCAGTCTCTTCTCGGTGATAACCAATGATAGGACAAGGGGCAATGGGTATAAACTGGAACACAAGAGATTCCACTTAAATATGAGAAGAAACTTCTTCTCAGTAAGGGTGACAGAGCACTGGAACAGGCTGCCCAGGGAGGCTGTGGAGTTTCTGTCTCTGGAGACATTCAAAGCCCGCCTGGACACCTTCCTGTGTAACCTCATCTAGGTGTTCCTGCTCCAGCAGGGGAATTGGACTAGATGATCTGTCGAGGTCCCTTCCAATCCCTAACATTCTGTGATTCCTTTCTCCCTCAGATCCCATTTGATTTTGTCAGTGCTGGAGTATTATGATAATAAAGTGAAATACTATCTTTTTGAAATTGAAGTCACTCTTTTGAAATAAGTGTGTAAGGAGAAACATGAGTTAGGACACATTTAAATAATACCTCTTAGAGATCTGGAACTGTCATTAATTTACCCCACCAGCTTACTCATAATAAATATTAATTCAATGGCAAAAAGAGAAATATACTGGGGAAACAGTGCAATTTAATAAAGAATAGTATTAATTCTTTTGTCTGCATTATCTGCTAAAAGGATTTTTCTTCTGTAAAAAGGAAATACAACAAGAGATTCTCAGGGCAGAAGCATTTCTTTTGGTCAAATGTTGGAAGCTCACATTGACTCCACTCATTTTGGTGAAACTTTCTAGATTTCTATTGATGTGACTAAGCAGAATTTGATAGAAGTCCCTTCTTCAGCAGAAGATGTGCCAGGATGTTCAATGTATATACAGTAGAAGTTTTCTTTTTCACAAGGTCTCTAGTGCATCATATCTTGGAGGAAAAAATGTAATAGGTCTTTGGCTGAAAAAGATTTTCAGTGGGTTACATTTGAGTTGCAGATTATTTATGTCTTTTAGCTAAATAGTATGGTGGATAAAAGTACCTACTGCTCAGGGAAAAGCAGTTTTGCAGATTAATGTTAGACCAGCTCAATGGAGTGGATCAATGTTAGTTTGTTAAGAGATATGCTGTAGCATTTTTAGTGAAAACAGTTTGGAAAGGGAAGAACTGCATTTATAGGTTTGGGAACATAAATAAAGAGAGCACTTGAACCAAAAAGAGCTTTTCAAAATGTGAGTTTTGGCTTGCTGTAATCATGGTGGTGTTTTTATTGGGGAAATACTTTTTATTTAGTTTCCTATGTATTATAATGCTTCAGTAAAAATACTTGTGTATTAACATTTTTAAGTTTAAAAAAATAACTCAGCTTCCTCGTTTAAGTGAAATTCAGTTATGTTTTGGTAATGTGCTGTTAAAGAGAGAGAGAAAAATTACAAAAATAATCTTAGACTTCAACTGAAGTAAAATTTAAGGCATGTCAGAGGACTCTGGAATAATTCCACTCAAACAGCTCTCTCCTCTCCCCTGCCAATGCCAGCATGGTGCTCCATCACTCACATCCATCAACTCTACTCAACAGACCAGATTTCTTGTCTCATCGTGTTGCATTCCATAGATCTCCAGAGCGTCTCTCCCATGACAGCTGTTCTTCATGGGCAGTGGTACCCTCAGAGTCATAAAGATTGTTTGTGTTCCTGCACGCTGTGGGATATGCTTGGGGCTTACTCCTTGTGTCTTCCCAGTCAGCTAAGTGGAGGTCAAATCTCCTCTCCTCTCCTCTCCTCTCCTCGCCTCGCCTCGCCTCGCCTCGCCTCCCCTCCCCTCCCCTCCCCTCACCAGAGGTAAGGCATGTGGAGACCCAGAGATTAATTTTGCAGGGGCTACATGGGGAGAGTTAACAGCAAGGAGGTGGGTGACTAATAGTGGAAGAGGTCAGTGGACAAATGATAGGAGTGGAAGCTGGGAGATACCCAGGCATTCAGTTGTTCTGAGAGGAAGAGAGTGATGGAGAAGGGGGATCTGAGCTACTGCACCATCTTTAAAAAGTTCAACGGATGAACAGAGCCCATCTCAGCAGTAGCAGAAATTTCTGAGCACATGGGACAGATTCACTGCGATGACAGAGACAAGGTCTCTGTGGAGGGGCAACATGACAGTCAGACACAGAAGGTGTGTCCTGGTTTTGTTAAAAACAAGTTTCTCTTTCAGTGAATTTTGCCTGTCAGCTAAAGCCTTCATATTAACTGCATTTTCCTGGAGAACCAGACACATGTTTTGGTAAACATAGCAATGGAATGCAAACTTATTGATAAGCATGGATGGACATCTCGCGAGAGGGGCGACGAGAAACAAGTGACTAAGAAACTGACCAACTGTGTATAACATTCCATTCACGTGAATACTTCATATAAAAGTGGGAGACCACGAGGATCTCGTCCCTTCTGCTTATGGCCGACATTAGGAGAGGACCTTGCTAATCATCCCTGTGAACTGAGGCCTAGTGAGAGACTGAATCCAGCTCCAGTTGTCTGCAGAGTCTAATCCAGGACTTCGGGTGCTGGCTCTGCAGTTGCTGAGACTTTCAAGATTGGTTTTGTATATTTTGTATTATTTTCTCTATTCTTATTAGTAGCATTAGTAAAACATCTTTAATTTTTTCCAACTCTCTTCTCTCTGTTCTTCTTTCCCTCCCGATCGCCTGTCCTTAGTGGGAAGGGGGGAGAGGGAGAGGCAAAAAGGGGAAGTGGGGGGGGAGAGGGGGTTAACAGTACATCTGCCAGGGTTTTATTGTCACCCTGCAATCTTAACCCTCGACAAGGTGTTAGGAGGCAGGATGTGCAGGGGAAATCTGAATACTGATGGAGCAGCCAAACCCAAGCCTGCAACCAAAGAAGCCACAACAAATGCTGGGGCTGAGGAGATCAAGAGAGCGACGAATCACTTGGGCTTTCAGTTTTTATCATCTCCTTTGGAGCAATATTTATTTTCCAAATGGTCTTGAAAGAAAATGTTTGAGCAAGTGAAAAGAGAAAAGGACAGTTTCTTTTAGCTTTTTTCTAAGGTACATTCAGAGTGAAAGATTTTTTTTGAAGATCTCAACTATTTGTTAGAAGAGCAGAAGGCCGATTTGGCGTGCTTATTTTTAGATTATGCTATCAATTTCTGCGTTATCAGGTGTTGTATGTAGGTTATGAAAGACCTGCGGGAGTCTGTTTTATTATGTTTCCATTTCGAGCTTTTACTACTGCAATATTCTACAATCTATTGTTGAATCTTGTACTGCGTGATGGTAGAAGGCTATTGGGAGACAAAGGTGGAAAACTCAGCCTTCCCAAATGAAGGCTAACTGCAACCTGCTGTCTCAACTCAGTAAGAAAGTAACTGAGACTGGACAAGGTCTGCTTAAAGTCCTGAGGACAACTTAACGCAGGTAAAGTTACTCAGAACTTGACCAAGAAATTGAGAAAATTTCCATATCTTTCTACGTGTTTGCATACACTAGTTCTTCTGATATTTTGACCACATCCAAACTCAGAATTCTGAAATGGATGTAAAATGTGAGGGAGGTGGTTTACATCCCCAGACTCAGTCATTAGGCCCTGGTAGCAGACAAGGTTTTAGCTATTAGCCTAATTATTATGCAAATTGCATAATAATTACACAGTATATCTAACTGGAATTTGATGTTGTAAAACAAGAATAAAGACTTCAAATTCATGTGTAAAGGAGTCTGTTACCCTTTGTAATATTAATGTGGTGAGAACAGACTTTGATTGCCCACAGTACCTTTCATTCTCAAGGTATTTCAACATACCTTACTAATACATTCATCCAAATATTGGCAACATAATGAATGAGTAAGCAGATGCAGCAGCCCTTATGAGCTGAGCAACAGCTCACATGTTAAGGCACTGGGCATTCAAACCTGCTTAACTGGAAGAAAAAAGACTGGGAAGAAACCTGAACTTTTCCCCTACTCTTTCTGAACAAAGTCCAAAAGGAGCTTGAAAATGTGAGAATATAGGTAACTGGAGACCAGCAAGATTAACTGTATTGACACTTACCATTTTAAAATATCAGTCAGAAGTAAAACAACATTCCCTGTAAAGCATGCCATGATTTTGCAGAATAGAGCTTACTGGGTGATTTACTACATTGCACACAACAAAAGACCTGTATGGGTTAGAGCTTACTGTAGAATTAGAAACACGGAGAACACTTCCAGGGAAATTTCAGTCACTTTAAAATATTTTGCTGTTCTTTTGTGTTTGAAAATGTCCCCTTTCTAATTCTAAAATAATTTTTCAGAACTGTTTTGAGAAAATGCAATGTTTTAAATCTCAAAGTGGGTGGTTTAAGACCCTTCCCCTCAGTATTCTTGGGAAAAATTGCGAAAACACACCTCACTACATGTCCACTCCAACGAATACACAGAGATCATATACACAAATAAAACCAGAAAAACTGAGAAAAAAGATCGCCCACAATACCAAATGGATTATTTGTCATTTTAAAGTTTGGCCAATCTCTCAGCATTAGAGCCGACCTGAATTTTTCCATATCCATTTGTAGTTTTTTTTAAAAGACATCACTCTTTATGTATGAGACTGTGAAATATGACCTAGGTAACACTTAACTACATCCTGAAGCAGGAGATAGTACCTCTTCCAAGTTTCCTTTGAGCCACTCCTGCCATAAGGGGTTAGCAGAGTTTGAGGTGTCCAGGTTTTTACTACCAGAAGCAAGTGCCCACAGACCTCTGCCACCCTCTTACAGTCTTTATTAAACTCTTAGTTTTCCCATTCTGTTCAGTCCTTGTACCTCAGAGAAATAGAAGGCTAAAAACAGTGGTATTTTCAAAAGCATACAGTACAAGTCAACTTCTTGTCTCACTGGAATGAACACTGAGGTGTCTTTGGCTTTTGCAGGAACCCATTTAGGCTGAGGACAAGTGGTTCAGAAAATATCAGTAGCTGCATTTTCCTGATGAAATATTTTCCTTTTTTTCCTTCAAAATAGTACCATTTCTCAGTCAAGTGGAACTAATATGACTTCCCTTTGGAAACCAGTACTTGCTGTTATATCACTGTTATTTGCCATGTCAGTGTGACTGTGAAAATAAAACTTGCCAGTCCAGTCAGAAACAGGGTTTTGTACAGTGGGTGAATGTGTTCCTGAAGGGTAGCTGTTATTAGCCATTGTTCAGTGGCTGAGATTTTCCCAGATTAGGAGATGCATGTCTTCTCTCTTGTACAGCAATTCAAAAGGCAAGGGCAGATTATAAAATTGCATCAAAATTACCGAGCCATTCAGTCCAGTCCAGAGTGGCCTGATAGATTCATTTTCTGCCTCCTGCATGGGAGTGGAGGCTGTAGTTATTAACCACACAAGTAATTTAATGTAATTGTCACCTTTACCTGGCGTGACATGCGTGAGACAGGCAAGGGTGCAGGCTGAGCCTGCCTCTCACCCTCTGTTAGGGCAAGAGCTGGGGGCAGCTACTTGTGCTGAGCTGTGAAAGCAGGTGCGGGGCCAGAGCAGCGATGCCGACATCTGCGGCCATCGCTCCGAGCTGTGGGATGGTGGTGGCCCCAGGAGAGGCACAGGCCAAGCTACGTGCTGGCAGGGCAGCAGGAGATGAGGCATGAAAGCTAACGGGAAATGTCACTTCCCTACCTTGTGCCTGCAAGGTGGATTTAGGTCTGTTCCTATGGAAAGGATGGCTCTCAGGTAAACAAATGAAAAATAAACATCACTGGCAAAAATTCTCCAAGTTCCACGTAAAATGTGCTGTAAGAAATGTAAAGTGGGGCACTACCTAGCATCCTGGCTGGGAATCTTGGTAGTGAGAACTCCTGAATAGCTTAAATTGCTCTGTAAACAGCAGAGGCAGGCTTTTCAGGAAACATTTAAGACTGACTGGGGGATATAATGTAGACACTTGCATTTCCATTGCTCTTCAGCATGTGCTGCGACTGCTCCAAGGAGTTAATTTCTGGAACAATAGTTAGACTGGAGAGGAATACAAAATAAACAAATTTAAATCATTTCAATTTTGGATCCCAGCTATGCAATTTTAGTTCTGTTGCTAGGTGGAAGTCATTCTCCTATTATGTTTTATTTCTTTTTTCAGATCTGCTCAGGACCCATATGTTTACTTTATAGTGAAGCATTCTGAGTTTTGCTGAACCTTTAAAACTGAGATTTTAAAAATAATTTGAGTCATGGGGGAGAAGCAATCCCAAGTCAAGGACAGGGAATGTTATGATCACTGTGTCCAACTGTTCAAAACAGTCCTTGAGTTTTGATGACTTGAACTTTGTTAATTCCTGATCACAGGTGAGTAGCCCTGCAGTCCCCATGCTAAGGCTCCTGTGGGGATGTGTCTTCTGTCCCTCACTTGGTTGCAGAAGTCCGGAGTAGTAAACACACTGCAGAAAGTGCAACCTTCCCTCCACCTTGTCCCCACGGGTGTCCCTCAGCCTCCATATATTGTTCACCATCGCCTCATCCCATGCCTGGCCCCCCAAAAGGGAGCTGTGCACACATGTGCCTCCTGTCCCGTCTTTGTCTCTTGCCCACGTTTCGAATTCCCATACAACCAGGAGGAAAAAAAAAGCAGGAATTGTGGGGCTGACAGGCACCGGGGGCTGGAGGAATCCCCCAGGCTAAGGAGGGGTTTCCAGCCTTGCGGGGAGAGATCCGTGGGGGAGCGGAATAGCACATGGCACAGCGCGGGACAAGTGGGCTGGCGGGATCGGGAACAGGGAGCATCTCTGCCCCTGTCCTTCTCCTTGCCCTTGTCCCTACCCCTGTCCTGCCTTAGTCCCTGTGTCTGCCCCTGCACCTGTACCTGCCCTGCCTCTCCCCTGCTCAACGCGGGCCGGGGAGCACCAGGACAGTTTTTTGTGCGTGTGCGTGTACCCGTGTGCGTGGTGCCCCGCCACTCTACCCGTCCCGCTCAGGTCCTGGACCCGCCTCGCCCCGCCCGGGGCCGCCCCGCGGGAGGAGCCGCCCCCTCCCTCCCCTCCCGGCGGCAGCGGGGGGCGAGGGCAGCGGGGCGGCGGGAGCCGCGGGCGGCGGCGCAGCGCAGCCCAGCGCGGCGCGGCAGCGGCGGGAGCGCGGGCGGCGGGCGCGGAGCCCCCGCGCCATGGGCGGGCGGCGCGGAGCGGCGGCGCGCAGCCGGCCTCGCCGGGGGTAGCCGCCCGCGCCCCGCACCCGCGGAGCCCGGTATGAACTGAGACGGGCACGGAGGATGGCGAGCGCCCTCGGCCCGCGGTGGCCCCGGTGCTCGGCTCCGGGCGGCGGCAGGGGGCTTCTCTTCGTGCTGCTCTGCGCCTCGGCCGGCCTGCCACGGAGCGGCCAGCAAGTGCTGCGTATCGGTGAGTGCTGCCCGCGGACCTTCCGCGCCCCGTGCTGCGGTCACCGCCGGCTCCCACCGCCAGGAGCGGCGAAGGGGACTTCTCGCTCCTGGGCTGTTCCCCTCCTTCTTGCCCCGGGCGCTGTGCGGGGACTTGCTTGTGCCGGAGCAGCGGGACCCGCGTACCTCCCGCCAGGCGCGGCGGCGCAGCCCGCAGGGAGCCGCCGCGAAGGGGCTGGGGCTGCTTGCGCCCCCGCCGGGCTGCTGCCCTCCAGCCCGTGGCTTTCCTCAGCGGGGCGTTTGCCCGGGGAGCGGGGCACAGCTCGCCCGATTTGCTCCGCTGCTGTGCTCTGCGGGGCTCCGCGGGTGCCGCTCCCGAAAGTTTGCCCCGGTGCGCGGCGGCGGGACGCGGGGAAGTTGGTCGCGGAAATCCCAGCGGAGCGGGGACGGGTATGGGGAAGAGACCGGGGCGAGCAGCCCGGGAGCCGCTCGGGGCTGACCGCGGGCGAGGAGGTGTCATTGCTGAAGCGCTGCGCTCAGCGGATGTAAAGTGCGCCCAAATCCAGTCAAACACCGCTCTCCCCGCCACGCCGCGGCGTGGGGGGAGGCACAGGGATGGTTCGCTGATCTTAAAGTGCATGCCGAGAAGTAATGAGGTTTGCTGGATCGGAGAGCGAGGAGCTGTAGCCAGCAGTCGGTAACCTTTTGGGATGGGGGACGTGGTTGCCCTCCTTTGCCCTTGGCCCCTAACCCTGAGGTGGGGGGAGCTCCGCAAATGCTGTACGTAAGGTGTAGCCCCGGAAAACAGGAATTTATTTTTAAGGAGAAAACTCCGCACCATGGAAACGGGGCTCAGTTCACAGGAAGCCTCTCTCCCTACAGTGGGTTTCTTGTGTCAGTCAAGTGAGACAGTGAATACAAAGTATCAAAAGAGTTAGGGGCTAGGAAAAACTGTGGAAACGATGAAGGCAGAATCTGCCACATTTCTGTTTCCCTGCGTATCCTTCTTTTGCTTAACAAACACTGAACATGAAGCTGGAAAAAAAAAACAAACCCCAAAGAAAAGCTGTTTATGCCACCCAGGGAGATGCATTCCTAAAGGCATGTTTCTGTGCGAAGTAAAAGATTGATGCTTTTTGATCTGGCAAGCGTTAACTCCACTCAGCTTTTCTCTCTTGAGTGCTCCTTTAAACATCAAGTGGAAGGCTCCTCATATGCTTGGAGAGCAAGGGACCTGAAGACTGAAACATTTAAATAAATTAAGGGACATAGTCCGTCAAAGTGCTGAGCAAAGGCAAAGGAAGGGGAGGAAAGTAAAGCTGAAGGCATTTAGGACCTTACAGCTGAAAATCTAGAATTATTTTATAACTGTCCGTACTCAGTGTATGCTCACTTTTTTATCGTGAGATGCAGCTGAACTTTGCTGTTTTTCTGCTCACCACTACAGTGTAACTGTGCCCAGTTTGGAGCCAAGGGGAAAGTCTGCACACATGCACAGAGCACATGAAACACAAAGCTTTGTGCTTTCACAGACCAGTAAATTCAGGGCCAATGAAACTTGTAGAAGAAAGTAAACCATGTAAACTTAGCCACATGCTACAGCAGGATGGTTTGGAAATACATGAGAATCATTGCTGCTACTAGACGGCCTTAACTTGGCTTTAATGGAAGCAACCTCTGAAGGAAAAAGGAACACACCAGAGTTTAAAGGGAAACATATTTGCTTGAACGTAGTCCCAATGCTTGTCTCTGTGCATCATGAAACCTCGGCTTCGCAGCTGGCATCAGCATTGCAGGGACCCAGGCAGAGATTTAGGGTGTGCACTCCTCCCTCTGTCAACCTCCCCACTGTATAATTTGCTTTGCCGCTTCTGTTTGGTCTAGCAAGGCTCCCAAGCAATTGCCCACATTGCTTTTCCTTAAAATTGCTCTGTGTGGTTGGTAGACTCTCTGCTGCCAGCTCTGTGCATAGCCCCAGTTCAGATTCACTCTTTCAGTGCCTGCAGCGATGGTACCCTAACACTGGTTAGATGCTGTTACTTCCACCACAATATAAACAGTAAGTATGACAAACTGTTCAGCTTTCAATCACAACAACCACACACACATCCAAAGAGATGCTGCCAGAGAGTAAATGCTCCTCGTGTGTTACGTGGTTATGAAAGCATAAAATATTAAATGTATTCCTATTACTATAGTTATCCTGCCCATAAAGTTATAAAATATTAATCCTTCACATCCGTTAACAGCAGGAAGTTTCTCCATGGAATCTGTCACTCTTAGAGGTCATGAACAGAAGTAATGGGAAGAACTCCTCTGATATTCTTTGTGATAACAAAATAAAATCATCCCAAAGCATTTCTAACAGTGAAGAAAATGGTCATAACCCATCAGATTTTCTTCTTCATGTTTTAGTTAATTAAGGAAAAGAAAGCGCTGCTATACAGTGGCATAGCAGATTGAACCTGGATTAATACACTGGTAGTTTAATTGCATTTTCCACTGTTAGGGAGCTTTTGGATTTTTTTTTTTTTCATTATTTATGTGGCTTATAATACAAATGAATGGATTCTCTTGTTGATATTTAATTAGTTGAGAAAGGACATGCAAGCAATAGGAATTCTCACTGTTTCTCAGTAGCTAGCTAATGACTGCTTTTCTAGCCTTCTAAACAAGAAAATGAGGGATGATGAGTAAAAGTTAATTAATTAAGATAAAAATAATGGTTGTAGAGAGATCATTTTCAGTCTCAGGTAACACAATAATTAAATTTTAGTGTCTTACTGAGTATTTCATGTTTTTGTTAGAAAGCTTTTCCCTTGATATATGAACTGATAGAGCTGTCCAAGGAAATGCCATGTTTATCTACACATAACCCATCAGAATATATTATATATAGGTATATTTAAAGTCCATGACGCCAATATTTTTATTTAATACCAAGGAATTTCTAGGTGTTACACTGAGCCAACCCAACCTTCTTATCTTTTCTACTTTTACCACTTGTATAAAATAAATGAACTCAAATAACAGAAGGAATAATATAAATTAAGACGAGCAAGCACTAAGTTGCAGAGACAGCCTCCAAAGCATGGAAATCTCAGCAGCAACACCATGTATTTGTTAATAGTGGACACAGAGCTTTCTCATTTCTTACTGTACATCTTTAAGGCCACTTCTAACTAGGTTAAAGGAACATATTTCAGCAATATGACATAAAAAATTATAAATGGTAGTCATTCAAGCTGTGCTCTGGATTAGAACTAACCAATAGCTGATAAACTGCACAAGTTATTAACATATCACTGGAGTTAATTAAAAAGAGAATGTGGCAGTTTTCAACAAATACTTGCAGGAAGTTATACTTGGATGAGTTTTGGTATTAATCTCTAAAATTAACGAATCCTGAAAATGAGCAAGTGAGTAATTTTTAGGTTTCATAGAAATTGCTTTAGGTGATGAAATAGATACACTTCAGTTCTTACCAGAAGTAACTTCCAGTAATTTGTGTGTTTCTGTAGTTAAATGGGATATTTAAGTACAGGTTCATACCCTGCACCGATGTATTCCTTAAGCAAAATACCCAATAGTTTAGTGATTAGTGTTTTTGAAGATGCAGGATTAGCCCCATAATATTTTTATCCAATTGAGAAATATAGATTTAAAACAGACACACATAAGACAACCTAACCTGCAAATTACTATTTTCTAATAAGTTGAAATTTTCAATATAGATTTCCAAATATATGTCTGTATTTCCCGAAGAAGGACTAGAGCAGTGAGGTTTTTTTTTTCTGTGATATTACCATTCCCACACTATGAGAATTATAAAGACAAAAACCTAATTAATTTCACTGCAAATCTGCTACTTTTTGTCAACCATTTTCAAGATTTTGTTTGTGAAGAGAGTGATATAAACACACATTTGAGCTTTGTCAGTGTGACATGGCAAAAATTGTATTTGGAAAGTCTCTATCATATTTGAACATAATTTAGAATGTTATTTTTTCAAAGGTATTTCTTACTGCGTGTCTACAAGTTATTCCACTCTATAATGTAGGAAGTAGGACTGCATTTTCTATCATTAGATGACTGGGCGTTATTATATTTTGTTCACCAGATCTTGAATGCTCAGTGGTTTATCATTTTACTGTAATATAATTTGCCTAAATTTCCTCATCATACACTTAACAGAAAACTATTTTGCTACAAATATTTCTAAACGATTGCTACCAAAATGTCTTAACATCCATTTTTGTGTGTCTCCCTCCTCATTGAATTTGACAGTACTATACAAGTGTGAGACAGTGCAAAGTTTGGTTTGCTTGCTTTAAGTGGTTAATCGGGTTAAAAATATCCTATAAAAGGCCCAGGAAAAATGTATTGACAGAACCTGAGAAGGACACCCTAGCAAATCTACACTTGTGCACTGAAAGGCTGGTGGAGCTGAGTGGCCTCAATGCATACAGGGAGCTCAGGGAAAACACTTCACTGCATAATGGTTTGCATGGTTTCACCATAAATCATTAAAATCAAAATCTCATTGGTGATTTCTTTGTGTTCTGCCATCTAGGCTTGATGATGCAGAGGGATGGATTACTTTGGGTCCCATACCATGGTATTTCCAGGCTTTTATACTGTGGAAGTCACAGTATCACAGTATCACAGTATGTTTGGGATTGGAAGGGACCTCAAAAGATCATCTAGTCCAATCCCCCTGCTGGAGCAGGAACACCTAGGTGAGGTCGCACAGGAACATGTCATTTGCCCTACTGGGCTGCTCTGTCGGTGAATATTAAAAAATCATGAGGCCGGTGCTCAGCTCATGTAAATGGGCATCCTTTTGTTGAACTCAAGGGAGCTGCACTGGTTTAAATAGCCTGAAGAGCTGTCTGAACATAATATATTGAGAATGATGAAACCTTTGTACTTCCCCTAACTGACCTACCTACTTACTACCCTTCCTAATGACGGCAGGATCTGACAAAACCAGGTCCTGTGCATCCTTATCTCTTGTTTTACACCAGTCCACTGTCCAGAGCATTTCTTGAGCTCACTCCCGAGACTAAGTGGTGGTCATTGAGTGCATGGAGCTCGTCAGCATTATGATGACCTGTTACATGTCAGCTTTTGATGCCTCAATAAGGGTGTCTGCTGGGTGGCCGTGCTGTGGCCAGAATGTCGTTATTGCTGGGACTGTGTGGAGTGCTGCTCAGGATTTGAAGAAACTATAGAGGAGACCGTCACTTTTCAGAAAATCAATGGTTTGTGTCTCTGTTGTTGAAATATACTTACGTCTTAAAGATCTGCCTTAGCATGAAATAGATGAGCTGTAAAGGTGCATTATAGTCTTCAAGTTGTCTGTAATTCCGTGGCTTGATGATTATGCAGCAGGTGGCCAGCTGCTCAGGGTTGCATTCACAAAACACCGAGCTTGAGTTGCTTCTATTCTGGACCACTTGTCGGTAAAGATTAATGGAGAACAACAAAGGTTCTGAGATCAGAAAATGAAAACTAAGCAAGCAAGGCTAGATTTAGCTGGCTTGGACCAGAGCTAGGATGGTTTAGACACTACTGAGGGAGATAAAATAATTTTAAAAATACATCATAAAGATATCATAGTCCTGCATTTCACATCTTGGGAGATATGTGGTTAACTATGTTAAATTTCACATAGCTATCTTGGTGAAAAGTCAAGCGGATTATAGGAAAATCAAATGGAAAGCAAGCCGTGGCATTGATATCTGTACTGTAATATTTTATTATTTTCTTTTAACTTATGCAAGGTGTATCCTAATATGCCCCTGTGCAAAATAGGTCCATAGTGCTGCAGTGAGCTCCAGGTGGGGAGATAAATAGGACATCCTGCTATGGTTCACCAAGGCTTCAAATGCATTAATGTAGCACATGTGCATCACTTCAGGCTTTGGTAACATACAGGATGAAATCTTCAAAACAATTAAATGGATGAAATCTTGCTAAAAGATAAGAATTTTTCATCACATATTTTGTTTATGCAAAATGACTGATACTTAACCCAGTACTTTTTCAATTAACAATCCATGCAGAGTACAGTGATCATTGCAGGAGTAACAATCCTTATAAATAAAATTTTTTTTTTTTCAATTTCCTTTCTTGCTTAATAGCCTATTTGTAGTATTCAGGTGTAATATATATATATATATATATATATATATATATATAATTCCTGCAAGTTCCCAATAATGCTTAATTTCACTTATTCAGAGGACATTTGCCTCAGCATCAGTTCTTGCTGTAACTATAAGCTCCTCCATATGGCCCTGCCTTCACTTCACATTTTCCATTCAGACTGCAAATACAATCTCAATACTGCTTTTTCATTACAGTCTGTTTTGTATATCCTGGTCAGTAATAAAGCTTAAATCCGTCTCTCTCCCCTCGTCCCCAAATATTTTAAACAACTGCCTCTAATCTTCTTTTCTTAGAAAAGCTTGATTTGACCAACTAGATAGTACTGCAGGAAAAAAAAATCCTATCCAAGAACTGATTAGTTTTACTCCGCAGCTTTGGATCTGTAACCCGCAAGCCCAGTATGTCCTAGTTTTTGGTTGACTTTAGATTTTAGTTTGCAGTAATGAGTTTATGATTTTGGGAAAGCTTTGCAGCCCAAATGTTATTATCCTTCCCTCTCTCTTTCTTTCCTCTTTCTGCTGAAGGTGATACAGTATTATCTAGAAAATGATTAGCTTTCAAATGATGAATTTTCTTTCAGTGAGCAAAATCAGAATTCAAAATTAAAACTGTGTCATTCCAAATAGTCATCTTTTTCATTTCAGCCAGAGGAGTGAGTATCAGATACAGCTGCTAAGTTTTTTTTTTCCCTCTCTCTGACAGTGCACAAGGTTTCTTATATTATCTTTACAGCTTCACCTGTATCAAGACACTAAATTAGTGTGGCAAAAACACTGGGAAATGTGAATCAGTTATATGGCACAGCAGTATGGACAAATAGTTAGAAGTGGTCTCAAAAGCTCAATTTTGAGCTTCTTTTCTTGGGTCCATGAGTTTCTTTACAGTTACATCTGCTAAGTGTTTTTTCCTTTAGGCTTTCAGGCTGCACCACCACAAGTTTAAAAGAGGAGCGTTATAAATTCTGTTAGCGTTGAATTTGTTCTCACATTCTGCCATCAGATCTGCACATGCAAACTTGGTCTATTTCAAGGAAAATTATGTTTACAGCACATTGATTCTGGCTGGGGTTCAAGACCAGCCATCTTTCCATATTGCTAAATGGCATGGAGGTCCTGGTGCAATGCTGAGTAGGTGGAAGTGACAGTCAGAGTGCAGAAGTACCTCCAGAAATATGGAGCAGGACTTGTTTTGAGTGAGCGAGTGTGCAAAACACATTGTTCTACCTACATACGAAGGAGTGGAGAAACTTCCCACACCCATTATGTCCAAGTGACACTTCTGCTAGAAGTGTTATCACAGATGCTAAGGCTTTGCTTTGGTTCTCAGATGGAGAAAGAGCAGAGCCCTCCCTGAATTCAGTGGTACACCACTGAGACCTTAAAATCACTGTGATTTTGCATGCTGTCCTACAGAGAGAAAAAACAAAACACAAAACAGAACAAAACCCTCCGACAAACTAAAACCAACAAAACCCCAATGCTTTTTTGTAAGAAAAATCAAGCGTGCTAAAATATAGTAAGAGCCATTCACTACACCATAAGTAACAAAGGCTTTTCGGTTCTAAATGTTTTGGACAGAATAAGCAGGAAAAGACGCTAGTGTATGCTGTAGATCAAAGGGTTTTGGGGAAAAAAAAAAGCTATTTTAAAAGAAAAACATTAGGTAGCTACAAGAAAAGAAGAAAAAAATGCTTGAAGATACAAGTTTATTCTCTTCTTCCTCTGGAATGAGCAATGGAGAAGAGTCCTGCCAGGATGTTTCTATGGCACTTGCTGCCACTTGCTTCTACTAAAGATCACCTCCCCTTCCCCTCCCAGGGAGAGATGTGTCATTAATGTCCTCGGCATGCAAGCCAGGTCCCCTGGTGGGTAATTAGACTTGCCTAATCTTCCACTGCTGTTTCTGCATTTAATGGCAGTCTGTACCTCAGCCCAACAGATCCTAAGTATTACTTTAGTAGCTTATTTCTTTAATGCTAGATGTCTTCTCCTACCTGAAGGCTTTGGCCTTTGTGGTCCAGGAGAGTGCAGACAGCAGCCAGGAGGTTTCTAACTCTGCTTTCCTGCAGCAAATAGCCAGAGCAGCTCACACGTCAGGGCTTACAGCCATGTTTCTGAACAGGTAAATCAAAGGATGCTACTTCTCTTTACGAGTCTTGCCTTGCTATTGCTTTGCTAGCTATAGTAACAGTACTATTGCATATTGTAATGCAGTAGAACAATTAAACAATGAATGACTACTATGAATTGTGCTATCTTCAGGGGAAGCTGGATTATATAAATTTGGTTTAGCATGATTCTGCCAGACAGTACTGAGATCCATATTCCTGGACCATATAATTAGAAGGCAAATCCATGGAACTTCAGGCTTTTGGGATCTACCATGCAATGAAAGGTTGTGTCAAACCAGATTCCTTACTGCTTGGTTGCATGTAGGATGAACTGTGTCCTATTTCAGCAAGAATTGTAATGAATAATAACAACACCGAGTTATTCTGAAGCAGCAGAAGCACATACAATTAGTTTTATTTTATGACTGGGGAAGCCAAGGCCAGATAGCTGAAGTGCTTTGCTGGCAAACTTGTGGCAATGCTGGGAGTGAATCCAGGTGTCTCAAGTGCCATCACCCCATACCTCTGCCCACTGCCTCACAACTTTGGCATTTCCTTATAGTTTGTCTATTAGGTGAAGTTTTCCATACATCGCTTGGAAATCAGTGTTATGAAGTGCTAAGTGTTGCTTCTACAGAGACCCAAGTGTGTTTAACTGAACAATTTATAGGTAGGTGTTTTGTGGCCAGAACTGTTTGCACACCCTTGGAGCTCAGGCCTGGGTGTGCAGTGCAAAGCAGACAATGCTGAGATTTTCCTTCATGCTGGAGGATTCTCTGAAGAAACAGAGCATGTGCCTTCCTCTCCTGATCTGGGTAATGGTCAAATGTGAAGTGTTGTATCTGATCTTAGCTAGAAGCTCCTCAGAGGCCACAGCCTTTGAAAGTGTCTTTTGACTGCTCAGATTTCTTCTGAGCGTGTTTTCAGCATGGTTTGCCGTGTCCTCGCCAGCCTCTGGCTTCACGTCTGCTCAGCAGAGTGGTGTCCTGCTGAAGATCAGACATGTTAAGCCTTAGCAAAGGATAGACACCTTTAAGGTACAGAAGAATTTCAAATTTTTTTCCCCATTTTGGCACTCTCATGAACTACTCCACTATGGTGTACATGCCCTCTGCAGTTATATATATTTGGAATACAGAAACAATTTGTTATTGATATCCTTTATAGAAGGATATTATGTATATTGGCAAGGTTTTTAAGTGTTTTACTAGGTTGTAACTCACAGGCAAATGTAGCAACTGGTGTGAATTGGCCTGCCTCGTTCTCTTGCATCATGTTTGTTCCAGCATCATGTTTTCCCCTTCTTCCGCAAAAAAGGGGTCTAAGCAGTAGGAAAGAGGCTTTCAGAGCATTTGAGCCATGCACAGTGATGTAGACTGTACCATCAAAACTGTTGAAGTCTTTTTCAAATATTCAGGTGTCCTTATAAAATTCTACAGCTGTGCTAGCTAGGAATTAACTCTGACTTCAGGAACTACACATGTCAGTGCTTACAGTCCTTTGCCTTCACTGTCTTGCTCTCAGCCTTGACAAAGATAAGGAGAACTGAAAATTAGATGCACTGAGATGTAAATATCCAGAGGGAAAAACAAAACAAAACAAAATACAACTTTTGCTTTCACAAAAATAACCTTTTTTCTTCTTACAATCAAGAAAAATATGAGAGAAGCCAAAGCCATCTTAATCTTCCTTTCCATTGTGCAAATGACTTTTTCATAAATGTCTTGGGGGCCCTGTGCCAACCCAGTCATTTCCATAAAGGTTATGAATAGGAAGCTCAGGCCTGATGGAATGTGAAAAGTAGCTTACGTGAAATAGTTACTTCATTTTTGAGGAACTGCAAATTAATCTTGATTTCTCTGGAATGGTCCCAAGAGATTAATCTCAAGATGTCTGAGCCCATATCAAGCTTAGAGGCTCCCTATCAGTAGTCAGAGGGGAGGAGACCAGATTGCTACAGCAAGAGCGTGACATATGTAAAACTCTGTTTGATCATGTCAGTATCACAGACAAAGCTGTTTAAAAGTTAGTTCAGGTTTTCAGCTGTACTAAATTTTGCTAGAGACTGTCAGTCAGTGTCAGGTTGGCCAATGAGTCAAAATACATGATGAATAACTTCAGCAATCTTATGTGGATAGCAAGTTAGCTGTCCACGTAAAATAGTATAGTAATAAGTCATTGGAGAACTATTAAAGAAACTGTAACAAGCCACTTAAGAATTCTTCCCTGCAATTTGAAGACAAATAAAATTACAGTTTCTGATTAAAATATTTTAATGTTTTGGTTTTGAATGCTTTTATTCCTCTTAGGTTTCAGAAAGAGCATGGGAAATGACTTAAAAATCAAACAGATTATCTTTGATTGTCCATTGGAATGAGAGATAAGTGTCTTGTACAGCGTGCAACAGGGATATGGATTCACCGCTGTACTATTTTCCCTTATGATTATACAAGCGTATTTTATATGATAAACAATGCGCATGCTGAACAAAATTGCTTTGTTAGTAGAATCCTATATCCCAAAATTATTCAACCATACTTAAAAATATTAAATGCAAATGCAAAAGACTATAGTAAAAGAGTGCAGTAAATGAGGCAGAAATCATGAAGAAGAATGTCCATAGTTAGGTAACAATAGATGGAATTTTGAAGTTTTTCAGTCAACGTTAGTTCAATATTTCCCATCTTCTGGGGTTTCACTTTTTAATCTTACATGGTTTCATAGAAAGCTTTTGGTATAATTCTCTGTCGCTGTGTAAGAAACAATCAGAAATGCCAGGAACATTCCCCTCATGCCCTGTGGGCATGGCTGGGATGCCCAGTGGTACTGGAGCAATGCAGTGCACAATGAAGACCTGTGCCAGCCATCACCAGTAGGTGTGGCTGTTCTCCCTCTGGATCTGGTCCTGAAGAAGGATGAGGCAGCTTCTGATGGTGTTTTTTCCAGGGGCGTTTGGTGATGGGAAACTGGCTGGCAGCACAGCAAAGGGGCAGTGTGGGCTCCTGGCTTACACTGCTGCAGGCACCAAAACAGAAAAGGGACAGGCTTGTTCCTGCAGCTCTGGGTAATGTGTGCATCACGCAAACAGGTACGGTAGGTACTTGTCTGGCCATTGGTAAAAAGCTGCCACTGACTGCATTCACAGTACCAGGCCATCAAATTTTAAGTCCCTGAAGGAAGATATTCTTGGTGAAAACACTCTCAGTGAGAAGGTAATGAGAATATTTGTAGTTCAGGCAAGAAAATATATTTGTTATTCTCTAGAACAACTAAAAACTCCTGTATTCAGTTTGAGACAGCTGCAGGATGGGGGAAGTGTTGCTTTAGATGGATAACATTTGACAGAGTTATAAGCAGCTGAAGATGAGGTTGTGTGGTGTTTCCTTCACTGCAGACTTAAATAGACACTTTAGAATGGGGATTTGTTCTTTCTTGAGTTTCTGTTTGTTTGCCTGCTAATGTCCAAGTACAGCAGAAAGATATCTAAGATTCCCTGCTTCTCCATTGTGATTTGGTTGAGTGAAGGTCCCTCTGAGGACACACTACACTCTTGTCCATAGCACACATTCCCTAAGCCCAGTGATAGGGATCTGAGCAGAGAGGGAGCTCACTGCAGAGAATGCCTTAGTCCGTATAAGCCTGCATGGCAGGGACGCTTTGAAAAGAAACTGCTGAGCTTGTGGCTGTGCTGAGCTTCACTGGGCTCATTTTCTGGTCTGCGATCTAGTGTTAAGCCAGTGCTGTGGTGGTGTCAGGATGACTTCAGCCCTCACCTGCAGCTCACTGCTGCAAGCAAAGCCTCATGGAGCCAAGCAGACACCATCAAATGCAAAGTTCAATGTGCATGTGACTAAAGGTTTTTGTCCTCAAAGCTGAAGAAGTCTGTGGTCACAAGGAAGCGGAATGTTGATGCAGCTCAGTGTGTTGAGGGGATTGCTTCTCTGCACAGGAATCTTTAAGCTTCCCAGCCTTGCCTGTTCTGTTTCTCCTTCCCCTCTCTCTGAGCTTGGAGATGCTCAGCTCATCCAGCCACGTGCTCTGTCATCTGATTTGATACTGCCACGAAGGCCAGTTTCAGAATTTCTATGTAAAAATGATGTCTTTTTTCTTGCTATCTCTAATCCAACAATTTGTACACAAAACAGCTTTTTATTCTTCCGAAGCTACTCCCTTTCAACTATGCCAAACTGCCCCGAAAACTTATCTGTGGGGCACCACAGCTGAAATCTAATATGAGCTGATGCTTTTCCAACTGTAACTATCTTGAAAATTTTCATTTCACGTCCAAATTGTTTACTTATCTACTAGAAGCATATGTTAAGAGAAGTTAAGGCTCTGTTGCCCAAGGTGGATTTTAATACAGGGGAAGAACTGCTTCAGATATTTCACATTACATCTAGCTTTATCTGGTACTGTAAATTATAAAGCTGCTCCATTGAACTGAATGAAGATTAAATTTTTGAACACTGTTTTCTGAAGAATGCAGATTTTTCTCTTTCAAATGAGGAATCTGTCCTGCATCAGTGTGGCTCATTGCATACTTTGCTGCCCAAGCCTTTCTTTTTTCTATTAGGGTGCCAGGCTGTTCCCTGGGGACCATGTCCTGTCGTTGATCCATGTACTGACATTAAAAAGCATCTGCAGATGGAGTGGGTGTGGGATGTGCCCTGAACAGCAAGTGGTCTGGGAAACTGTAATTCTTATGCTGTCATCTTGAAATCAGAACTGTCATTAAGGAAAACTAGCGAGAAACATTTATCTTCTCATCTGCATAGACCTTCTCCTGTAGAAGCCTGATGTATGTATGATACACGGGTGTGTTTTAAAAAAACAGTTGCTTGGAGCATCCAAGTGGAATACTTATGCACTGCTGTTTTACTCAGATGCCTGTCTCTGTCAGGCTGAATCCCTGGCTTCCAGCCCTCTTCTCTTAGCGCTACCAGTGTGGGGAGATCTCATCTGTGTTTGTTTCCTTCTGTGCCTAACACCAGCGCCTGGGAGGAAGCTGGGTGGGTGCCTCATTTAAAGCAACATAGTACCAATAAAATTGAGTGTTGCAAACAGTTCTGTTGCATCTGTATCAAAAGATGAATTTAGTCCCATTTCCTCCTACGAATTGTCTCCCACGTGTGCACACAAAAGCCAAGATACTACAGCTGACCCAAACGCTGCTTACTCAAAATTGTAACACAACTATCTGGTGCAGATGATTTATGGGGCTGGAGGACATTAACCAATGTGAGAAGAGCACAGTGCTGGGGTTCCCCTTGGCTTCTTCTCTGTGTCATCCTCATCAACTCCATGAGAGGAGCTGAGGGGAGACGTGGTATCATGGTGCCTTGTTTCCTCCCCCTGTGGCAGTTGCCCTCCCCAGGAGCAGCACGTGAAGAGAAGAGAGAAGAGAGAGAAGGAGTGGCAACCCACTTGCCTGGGGCTGCTGCAAGCAGCATTCCTCTGGGTGAGTAGGTCAAAGCCACCTCCACCCTGCCAAGTTCTCCATCAGCAGAGGCACTCAAGGCGTGCAGCATATGTCTCAACCTTTTCAAGAGTGCTGGGGCTAGCACAAAATCACAGGAAGAGAATGAAAATGTTTCCTACTAATTAGATGGCTATATACTTTTTGCCCTCTGGTTCTTTGCTTTAAATGTTTCTGTGTGTAAGCAGATTACTCCTGTGTTAATCAGGGTGTTTCATAGCCTATTTTATATAGGCAAAAGTTAGTCCAGTTTTCTGTAATGTATTGAAATACTTTGTACAGCAAGATAATGAGAAAGGGTGATGAGGGAAAAGCTAATTGTTCTTTATAAATCCTGTTTTAAGATGACTTACGTACTAATCTATTTCTACAAGTCCATAAGCGAAAGGGTAATGCGATCCCACCCTTTCTTCTTTCTCACAAAGGTAATTTCAGGAAGCCATTGCATGAATCTTTATCCTGAGTATTTCTTTGAGTCCTAATTTGTTATTATGCATTGTCAGTAAACAGGTGGATCTTGTTTCTGGGCAGCTGTAGTTATCCCTAGCACTTTCCCTCTTTCCTGAGGGAAACTCCATTGGAGTCAGTCCTGATGTGTTTTCTGGGTTACATAGTGTTCTGCAAGTGTCATGCGCAAAAAGATAAAAACTTTAGAAATAATGCTTATGACTTATTGAAATTCCTCCCAGAAACAAACACAAAATGCTACCTGGCAGTGGGGAGTGACGGAGGAAAGTGTGAGAAACAGCTGTGTGAGCCCCATGGGGAGAGAAGGAGGAGGGGAGAAAGAGCTCCAAGTGCCTGAGCAGGGATCCCCTGCAGAGACCAGGCTGGAGCAGGTATCCACACTGCAGCCATGGAGGAGCCCACGCTGGAGCAAGTGGTGGCCCATGGAGAGCCTACATTGGAGCAGGTTTATCCTGGAAGACTGCAACCCATGGAGAGGACCCTCTCTGGAGCAGGGCCAAAGTGTGAGGAGGAAGGAGTGGCAGAGAGGAGCTGCTACGGACTGACCACAACCACCATTCTCCATCCTCCTGCACTACTCTGGGTGGAGAATGTGGAGGAGTTGGGAATGAAGAAGTGAAGTCCAGCCTGGTGAAAGGTGGTGTTTCAATTTGTCTTTGTTTCTCACTATCCAAATCTATTTTCATTGGCAATAAATTAAATTAACTTCCCCCAAGTAGAGCCTGTTTTGCCCGTGACAGTAACTGTTTAGCGATTTCCCTGTTTTTACCTTGACCCATCAGCTTTTTAATCTTAGTTTTCTCCCTCTGTCCTGGTGAGGAGGAGGAGGAGTGAGGAAGTGTCTAGGTGGGCATCTGGCAGCCAGCCAAGGTCAACTCCCCACAACTATAATGTGTAAAAACTGAGATGTACTCTTTCTATGATATTTATAATGATATTGCTCCTTTTTAGCAACTTCTAGTAAGAATAGTGTGAAGCTACTTCTGTCCAGTGGCTTTTAACTGCTGTTTTAAGGGCTAGAGTTTCTTAGGTGGGAGACTGAGCTGCTCGGTGATACCAGCTGACTATGCATTTGCACAGTAAGAAAAGGGATTTTAAAATAATTTCCATAACTAAGTTAGTTTAGAAGATTCAGAATAAACTTCCTTGGGAGCTTTAATTAATACTAGAATTCCTGGCTTTTGTATTTGCAACTCAGATGTTTGCAATACCAACAGTATTTTTTATTACCATTCTTAAAATGATGCAGTGATTTGTGGTATTTTATAATGAAGTAATATGAATGTACATTATATTAGTAAAGTCTCTTCATTGATTATTTGACCCATTGTTCCACATCCACAGGAAAAACCTGAATGAAATGTAGTTATCGCTCATGCCAAATTGTCAGGTTTTATATCTTTTTATTACAGCTGAATTAATCCATATTGAAGAATTAAGAAGAGTAAAAGAAACATTTTAAAAGGAATATTCAATCTATTTAGTTGCAGATTCAAGAATTTTAATACACACAACTCTGTTCCTTCATTATTCCTCTAAGTTAAAACAGACAGGTGGGATGCAGAGCGGTGATGGTCTACCATAATTCTGATTTAACCCTTTGAAAGCAAGACTTATAATTAAAATATTGATTCATAATAAGTAGGGCTGACAAGCTCCTTTAGCATACGTTGTATTTAAAACCCTTTCCTACTTTTGGCAGGCTCTGAAGGAACTGGGCACAGACTTTTTCAAAGATTCAAAGCTCAGTCCTTCTTCCATAGCAATTTGTCGTAAACTTCATTGAGAACAGGTAAAGCCCAGTGATTGCACATACATCTTGTCCAGGAAGTTTGATTGATGTGAGCTTTAAACTGCCTATGTTTATTAGATTTGACTGGAAAACTTCTTTGAAAACCAAGCCCTCACTCTTATCTATGAGTTCTTAGAGAAAATCTGTGAGAAAATGGGGTACAAAATCATCTCTTCTGATTCTCTGTCGTTTTGTTTTAAGTGACAGACCACTTTTCCCAGGACAAAAAAAAAAAAAATGACCCAAAGGCTATTTTAGCTCTGCCTCTCACAGATTCGGTGAAGCTGTGGTAGTTTATAGTGATGAGGTGCTGGTAAGTCTATTATTCTGACAGAAGAGAACAGATGGCAACTTACTGAGGTTCATCCAAACTGCAAATGAAAGTTCTGGGTTCCATTAGTTTGAGGAAATCGATGGTAAAAGGCCTCCTCCTTCCTTTTTCTCCAACTGCTTTTATCAAGGTCTCCCACTTTTATGAAGGTTTCTAATGATACTAAATTAGAAGGAGATGTGGGCTCCCTCTAGGATAGAGAGGCCTTACAGAGAGATCTGGACAGACTAGAGAGCTGGACAATCACCAACTGCATGAAATTTAACAAGGACAAATGATGGATTCTCCACCTGAGACAGGGTAATTCCAGTTATGTATACAAATTGAGGGATGAGAGACTGGAGAGCAGCTCCATGGAAAGACATCTGGCAGTTTGGGTTGATGGCAAGTTGAACATGAGCCAACAGTGTCCCTGGCAGCCAAGAGGGCCACCCATGTCCTGGGTGCATCCAGCACAGCATTGCCAGCCGGGCCAGGGAGGTGATTGTCCCGCTCTGCTCTGCACTGGTGCGGCCTCACCTGGAGCACTGTGTGCAGTTCTGGGCAACACAGGATAAAAAAGACATCAAAGTATTACAGTGTGTCCAGAGGAGGGCAACCAAGATGGTAAAGGGCCACAAGGGCAAGACTTACAAGGAGAAGCTGAGGTCAGTTGGCTTGTTCAGCATGGAGAAGGCTGAGGGGGGACCTCATCACAGTCTACAGCTTCCTCAAGGAGGGCAGTGGAGGAGGATGTGCTGATCTCACTCTTATGACCAGTGACAGGACACAGGGCAATGGTATGAAGCTGTGTCAGGGGAAGTTCAGATGAGACATTAGGAAAAGGTTCTTCACTGGGAGGGTGGTTGGTCACTGGAACAGGCTCCCCATAGAAGTGGTCATGGCACCAAGCCTGTCAGAGTTCAAGGAGCATCTGGAAAATTATCCTAGTCATATAGTTTAATTTTAGGTAGTCCTTCGAGGAGCAGGAAGTTCGATTTGATGATCCTTATAGATCCCTTCCAAGTTGAGATATTCTATGATTCTGTGGTTTCCTTCTCTGCCCTGCTTGTTCTTACCAAGGCAGTGGCATAGAAAGAATGCCGAAATTCACTGGTTTATGCTAAGAACAGATGCTGTCAGGTGCAAGTTTTTCCAGCTACTGATGGTGCTGTAAACAGGTTCGAATAAGAGAGCGGGAATGTCTTATAGACACAGCTTCCTAGAAATAGCATTATTATCTGTATATGATCACATGGTTGGAGTTAGCACAGCAAACACTGAAAGCACAAACCTCTATATAGAAGAATGTCTTGTTAGAAAAGAATCTTCGCTTGCTTTGTGCAGCTTAGCATGCAGCTTCTGGTTCAGCACATGAATATATCAAATAAGGTCAAGTATGATACAATTTTGGTGTCACGCTGAATTCATGGTAGAGCTAATATTGTTACAGTCCTGTTGTGACTGACATAAACCTGTCACATTTTCAATAGGATGGTTCATGAAAGATACAGAAGAATCAATGGAGATAAAAGTAGGTAATGCAATAACAGCATCAGTCTCATCATAACTTTGCTCATATTAAACTGAGTAACCTGATTGAAAGGGTCAGGTTTAAATGTAATCTGGCAAAACTGCTTATAAAAATGAGAGTGAGAGAGAAGGAACCCAAATTGGTGAATCTTGCAGGTAAGCCAAGTGGTAATACATCAGTCCCTGCAGAACACGCAGCCCCTGTCACCAGCAGCGAGCGTCCTGTGTGAAGGGGGCAGCAGGCAGCCCCCACCATTTGTGAAACCTGCTCCTAACTGTAGACCTGCAGGCAGCCTGATGTGTTTCTACCTGATGGGAGCCAAAATGAAATAAAAAGTCCCCAAATGCTATGCTGCAAAGTTAAACATCTCCTTTGTAGTCACAAGTAGGATGGTACAAGGGTCTCTGGGTCCTGTGATTCTGCCTGAATATTTTGAGATCATCCTATCTGTCCTATAGCTACTAAAAATAGTGTATTCTGTATTTTAGGATAGATTAGCTTCTGCCATTCTTCATGACATACTTGATGGACTCTGGAGTGTGTTACTTAATGAAAGACATCTGTGAACATATAACTGAGTCTTATGACCTAGTTAATTTTGATTTTATTCATTTTATTTTTTCCCCACATTATTGACTCTACATACAGAGGAAGACTTTGAGGGAGGTCTGATATAATCTGAAGAAGTCTCTGACCTCCAAAGACCCACATGGACTTTTATCACCCAAGGATCAGGGTCTGTTCAGTTTGTATTTTATCCTAAAAAATAAAACGTTGCTGCTAGATTACTTTTTCTGGATAATGATTTTGCATTTTTTCTGGGACACACTAATGCTCATATTGCAAGAGAGAGAGAGAAAGAGAAGAAAGCAAGCAAGCAAGCAAGCAAGAGAAGGGTCCAAGAAACCAACTATTTGCTTAATAGCAATAGCTGACCTAATGAAGTCCAGACTTGTCTTCTGCTTCTATCCATCCTAGAGCTACTGTAACCTCAGCTGCTTTTCTTGTTCCCTCTTGACCTCCTCCCTTCAGCAGCACCTGTGATTCTCCTCTTTCTCCAAAGTCCTCTTGGCTATCCCCAAATGACAAGCAGCAAGAGGCAGCAGTGTTGTTTCCAGGAGACACACAGCCAGCAGACCAAACCTGCAGGTAACGTGAGCTTTTCCTTTGGTGAGGCCATTCACTACATTCCTCAAACTGTTTTTCAGAAAATTGGTAGGAACTGCATGACTTTGAGACCTCTACCATTTCTCAAACTTGGCTAAATGTGGACAGTGGTTGAATTGGTGCTAAGAGGACTGAGATGAGAAGGCAGAACGATTTTGCAATCCTTGTCTCCTTAGAAAATCTGGCTGAAAAAGGGAATTAAAGTTTTTGGCTTAAGAAATCAGATGTGTCTGTTACCCACAAACTAGATTATATCTGGGAGAGCCAAAATGCTTTTCCACCATTCTACACTCTGTGGAGATATATGATCGAAGTATCGCTATTCTTGCTGTGAAGTTTATGCTTATGTAAAAGATCAGATCTGGGGAGATGTTCTTTCCTCATGGGGCAAGAGCAGAATAAGGTGTGATGCTACTTTCATTCAAGCCACACAACGTTATGCCAACAATATCTTTCCTTCCCCTCCAGCCTGGGAGACAGTGCAATCAGGATGTAGACAGACATCAAAGGGAAAAGCTTTGATAGCAATTTCTGGAATTTCAGGCCCATCAGTGTAGCTCAACTTTCTCTCCATTACAGGGAAACAGGTTTCAAGAAATCAAGGAGCACAGGAAGTTCAGAAGTACGCTGATGTTTGTTATTCAAAAAGTGTGGTTTACATCCTTCATGCATCTCAAAATTTACACTGCTCTGTTATGCTGAGGATGATAAGTAAAGTACAAAATCAAAGAGAGAATTTTTCATCTTATGGTAAAAGCCCTTTACAATGCAGAATATTAATCATAATCATCCATGTTTGAATTGGAAGGAAGAAAAAAAAAAACGTGCAAAGACAGCAAAAAGTAATTGAGGGAAATTATGTTCTCTGCAACCTAAAGTGGTGGAAAAGGAGCTGGAACTTGAGTGTTGTTTTCTCAGTGACTCAGGCTGCTGCAACATGAGGAAAGGACACAGAGACATTAGGAAAGCAGTTGATACATTTGTACAGTGATACCTGCATATGGTGATGCAGCTTATATGTATGGACCACATATGGTAACAGTTCTTCTGAAGCAGTACTGTACTGTTTGGCCGTAGTCTTTTGTTGACATATTAAGGTAGGTTATAGTCCTCCAAATTGCTGCCTGTCACCATTTTCCAATCTGTGCTCTTTTCCTCTGCCCTCACAGCCCTAAAAATTTGAGATGAAGGCCGCTTCTGAAGCCTGCAGGCTTGCCTTATAAAGGTGATCATTTTTATGAGATTCAGTGATTGGAGTTGTGCTACAATAGGTCTTTACTGCAGTCTTGCTATCTCCTGTCATCATGAGCTCAAGCAGCAGTACACAAGGAGGATAAAGAAAAGGAAATGGAATGAAAAAATCTTAGATAAGAGCTGATTGACAGGTTGATGATAATCTTAAGTATGTGAAACTGTGTTTATGCACGTTTTCTAGTTAAACTCAAGTACTTTCCAGCATGCAACATGCTTAAGAGATTACAGAGTGCAGGATTTATTGCAAAAACTGTCATGAAATGCTCAAATACACTTCTCTTATCCTGGCATATTGTGTTGTGCTGGAAACTTGAAAGAACTGCAGTGTGAATTCAGACATCTATCAAGTCACATGAACGTGCTTATAAAACTACCAAGACAGTATAAGAATGTATTTGCAGCTAATGGGGAATAAAGGATTTATTCATTCTCCTTTCAGTAGGGATGCCTTTGTATTAAGACTCAAAGATGTTCAGGATTTCTGCCAGGATAAGGAAAAAAAATGACCAAATTGTAAGAAAGACAGCAAGTTTCCTCGCTTTGTAAGTCTTAAAAATTCAAATAACTGGCAGTGACAAAACAACAAGAACTCTGGGTGCTACTGACAGTCTGTTACTTTTACAGTCACCTTGCAGAGCTTTATTGCTTATCATCAGATAGAACAGTTGGTCCCGATGGAAAAGACAGGTTGCTACAGATGACAGGATCTTTACAACGGGCAATCATGATGGCATTAGTGGTTATCCACTGCAGTAAGTGTATAAATCACAGCAAATGGGCTTCCCCTTGGAGCTGGAATCTGTTGTGTTATTTTTGCCCAGCCACAAATATTTAACCACTGAATGGTGAAATTGTCAGACACACTCATGCCTAGCCCAGTGAGCAGTCAGAGATTACTGTATTACTGTCCACAGATCACAAACCTGGTATTAGAATGCCACTTGGAGACACAGATGTTAAACTGAAAATAGTTTGTATATTTATTAGAGAGTTCTCCCTGCTCTCTGTGGGCTAGAGGTATTCTGTAATCTGTTAGTGTGGATGAATATAAGGTTTAAATGGGTTCTCTTCCTCTTCTGAGGTCTTTGGTGGCAGAGTGAGGTAAGATATTATGGACACAGGTTTGCATGCTGTCCCCAGTTCACATATGAAACTCACTGTTGTCAGTAGCTTAGAAAGTTAATTTTACGTAGTTAAATACTGATACGCAGTTTTAGCTCAATGCTCAGACAGTTTATTTTTATAGAACAGGCACTTCCCAGAAAGTGTTGCATAAATCAGAGGAATTACAATACAGAGCATCCTCTGGAGCTTTTTCATTCCAATTTTCAATGTCAGACAGTGTCCAGTGTTAGAGGTTCGAAAGGAAGAAATTAGAAACCCTGTAATGGAGTATTATGGAAAGACATTCCTCAAGGAAACTCTTTCTCAGCTTCTTATCCTCTGATGTTTTGTCTATTACTAACACACATGAATTCTGCATTTAATCTTACCTGACGTAATTTTAACTGTTCTCATTCTCCCTCTAAGCGTCTCATCTCTTTTGAATCCCACTGAACTCTCACTTCTCAGTATCCCCTTGTAGTGATGTGTTCCCCAAGTTAATTATTCTTTGTGTCAAACAGCATTTTGTTTTATCTGTTTCAAATTTGGTGCTTTGCTACTTCACTATCTGCATATATCCATACAAATGAAAACGATGAATTGGAGAGGATAATCTTGTGCCTGTGTCCCTCTTGCTATGTTCTGTATCTGCATCATATTTTCCCTGCTTGTTTCCATCTGTTGGCCGCTCCATCCCCAAAGGCAGAGCCTGAGCTGTGAGCTGGCCTTCATTCCCCTTTGTATTAACAGTCAAATCCAAATTTTAGTTGCAGTTAAACAAGGTGCTATTGTGTTGAGGGGGAAGGAAAGAAACAGCTAAGAGAATGCAGGGTGATTGCTTTTCCCTCTGGAGGCATCCTAATGGAAAATTTTGGTCCTGAGAGGAAAATTCCAAGGTTAAACAACAGTAGCAGAAATTTCACAGCTTGGAGCCTGCATCTGTGCTTTTGCTTCTGCTCTCCTCACTTTGTCAGAAGATGCTGTGAGAGGCACAGCATCTTCTGATCTCCCAAAAAAGCCATCCCATTTCCCTAACTGCCCTGCAGAGGTGAGCTGTCTCCTATAATACCCTGCTGTGGCATTGTAGTTTTTTTGACATGGCACTCTGAGGTCACCCAAACGTGCTTTATATAGCACTCCTCCCTCTTTCTCTGGAGGAAACTTCCTTGTACAGAGCAAAGCTTAACTGCCCACCTATAGGCAGCCTATGATGTTAGCTTCTAGAACTACAGCTATCTATAGGTATTGATTCCTGTGTGGGCACCGATGTAGAGGAAGTGGTAATTTTCCCTATGAAAATGATAACATCAGGTATAACATCAGGCCTTCCATCCAGCATGAAGTTAACTTTTCTGAAAGTGGGTTGTCCCACTCACTAGACAAGGTTTCCTTTGAAAACAACTTCCCACCTTTTATGTGACAACATATTTTCTGCAGCTATCTCAGTTGTCCTGTTCTGTAGGTTTTCGATCACTGTATGAAAAAGAAAATGTAGAATCTTGCTAGCTGTATTTGTCCACAGGTAATGCTCCAATATGTGTTTTGTGCAACAGTGAGATAAACACCCATATTAGAAAAAATACACAGGGGCATTCACTCTGATCATGTCTGGAAAGGCTGGGATGCTTCCCTGGGGATGAGTTCAGATCTGGAAAACACACAGTGATCTAAATGGCCCTGTGTGGTTTCAGTAGAGACATGCTTACCACACAAAGAATAGAAATGTCATTTTTCTTTAAGTTCAGCAGTTGTATGAGTGTACAAGTCAGAGGCAGGCATGAGCAACCACAAAGGGCTGAATCCGTTTAGTCAAAAAGACAAAAGCTATCATCTATGAAATTGAGAAAGCAAAGGGTGTACCCTTGACATTGTATGCTTGTCATCTAATTTTAGTACTACAAAAGCCAGGGGTCTAGTTGTGTGTGTCCACATCACTGTCACCCTCTTCTGTTCCCACTTGTGCAATGTATCTCATCCCTATGAAATGGGCTCCTGCTTGCAGCAGCAATGGTTTTCAGCTTTTCCTTAAAACAGATGTTATTATTTGTTTTATTATAAACCAGGGAGCTACTCTAGCAGGCAATGCAGTAACCAAATTATTGTATTCTCAGTATGGGATTTACAAAAAATACTGTAATTTGGCTTACACCGAATGTTCTACATGGTAAAACCTCAAACTTCATTGTAGTAGGGTTAGGCCAATGTCAAGCGCTTTCAGACATTGCTCCCTGCTAGTTTTCTGTCCTTAGTATATTGATAGATGCAAAACAAGATTCTACTGGTAAAATAAGTTTTTCCAGGTATGTGTTACTGCAAAGGCATAAATATATTTGTAAGGATCTGTATCCAACTATAATGATATGTATCCAACTAGGTGCTTGGAAATGTGCCAGAAGTTTTTCATGGTTATCCAGGCCTAACAGTGCAGCAATATTAATATTTAGTAATTAGTAATACTTACTAATACCATTACTTTTACTTCCCATGCAGGAATTCTGGCAACCTCGGAACTGCCAAGAATCCTTTTTTGATTAAAAAAACTATTTAAATACATAAATCTACTGAATACTGTATCAGGAAGAGCTACTTGAATTTGGTTTGGTTTGGTTTGGTTTGGTTTGGTTTGTTTGTTTGTTTTTTGGGGGTGGAAAGGGTAATAACAGGAAGAACTTACACTGAAGGACTCCTGAGATCATGGCAGAAGATTATGTGCCTACCCTCAAAGGAGAACCACCCATGCAGCGATGGAGTGTCTTTTTACAATGCACTTTACAGCTACAGTGAGCCTGTACTGCCAGTACTCCTCCTTTCTTTTCTTAAAATGAAAAGGAAAAAGAAAAGAACTAGTCATAGTTAGGCACCAGGAGCTGAGTAAGTGGTATTTCTTTTTTTTCCCAGGGTGAGAGCTACACATTTCACCAAGGAGCAACCCTGAGGAATGCAAACATACTGGAGAAATTCATTATTTTATATCATAGAATAATATAATCACAGAATCATTTAAGTTGGAAAACACCTTTAAGATAATAGAGTCCAACCATAAACCTAATGCTGCCAAATCCACCACTAAACCATGCGTAATTGCTTGAATAAAAACCACCTTCACTTTTCCTGCTTTTCACTTTCATGAAAATCCATTTTTCCAAAATTCTGAGAAATACGAAGTATACAATATTTAACTAGGTAAGTCCCTAGAGGTTTGTAAAGACATGATTGCTCAGATGTGTAAGAGGCAGACACAGCCAGCTCAGTCCAAAGGAGGTATCAAAGGAGCAGAACACAGCTCAGGCTAGTGTGCTGTGTCAAGAGAGCACTAACGTGGCTCCATAGTTTCGACTCCACTCCTTGTTTTTATTCACCCACCTTGGGATGCTGATAGAGATGCTTAATAACTGTGTAGACATGTTAGGCTGTCTGTTGTGCAAGGTGCTATGCAGGCACACATTTCCCAAAGATGCAAATGTGAAATGTGATTCAGAATAGGAGTGAAATCCTACATCATCAAGTTTATCTCTGCTTAATAGTCTAAAACGTAATTACAAGTCAATAGAAATAGAGATGCTCACTATCATTAAGTGACCTCGACACATGCTATCACAGAGTAATTTTTTATAGAGGGAGCATTGTGAGGTTGCTTAATTTATACCTATGGTAAATAGAAATAACGCTTTACTGCCCAGGTCAAAAAACTCATTTTATATGGAAATAAACACATCCTCATATGTTTCTGTGATGTCTTGCTTTCATGATCAGATGAAAATAATACAGGCCTGAGAACATACACATTTTAGTGCTGAGAGGTTTCTTCAGTTATAGTTCCTTAAGACATGTCTGGACATGAGGCTCTCCTGCATTAGCAGAAGGTGCTTGTAGACTCATCCACAAACAAGTGACAGCCCCACTTGAGTGGCTGTGGGGATCTACGGTGGCCAAGCTCTGCTGTGCCCTCACGAGATGCCCGCCAGTGGTAGGCTTGCATTAGGTTATGCTTCTGGAGCACGCCTTCCCATTTAGCTTCATCCAGATGTGAAGTAACTTGTCTGCCCCAGGACTGCTCCAGGATGCAAGCAAAAATCTGATAACCAGGAGCAATAATGAGATTGACTTCAAAAACACCCTCTGAACTTTTGCTGAGCTAAAATGCTACAGGTACCTGCTCCATAAGGACCTTTTCACTCAGCATCTAGCAGTGACAGCAGTGTCATCACTACTGAACAAACTATATATACACACTATGTGCCCTATATCTTAAAAAGGATATGCTGTCAGTTTGTGTGCTCCAAATTTTCACTCTGTACTGGATCTGTCACTCGCAAGCCTGTGTGCCAAACATTTTATTTGGCAACTGTCCTTCCCTGGTAGTTCAACAAACCCTGGTTGTGCTAATAACAGAACAAATCCACTGCCAATTGTGACATTTCAAACTGCAGCTTTTAATGAAAGCATGGACTAATCTTTATAGGAGTGCAAACATCATCAGCATCATCCTAGCAGCTGGTCTTGCTGAGGAGGATGTGTGGCTGTAAATTGGGGACATTGACAGAAGTGATGGTAAGAGCAGTCAAAGGAGGTGTGAAATATTGCACACTGGTTGTGATAAAGTTAGATAAGGAAACTAGCAAATGAAAAAGCAAATATTCTGTCAGGTGAGTCATGTTTTACACAGTGAAAAAGTATAGCTGCCATAAAGCAGGGATGGGCTGGAACCCCAGGAAAAGGATCCCCAGGGGACTGCAGGCTATTTTAGTAAACAGGATTTAAATGTAATTCAGCTTTGTCTGGTATAATGGAAATGAGGAACAATATGCGAAAAAAGTTTCTGTCCAGTTTGGGAGCAGGTGAATGAAGACCAAAAGAGAAAGAAGACACATTTTTTATTTTTATTTTAGATTCCTTGAGTTAATTATAATACTACACAGCAGAAGAATAGTGAGTCAGGGACCCGACTCTGAATCCAATATAGCTCTCCTTTCTTTAAAATAAATATTAGAGATTTATCATAAATGGGTCAAAAGAGACAGAAATGTGTAACTTATCTTGAGAGCCAATCTGATTCCTACAGTGGTTACTTAATCATCAGACTTTAAATATGAGCTTTATCAGTCACAATGATGTGTTTGCCTGTGGACGGGAAACATAAAGAAAAAAGAAATTTCTGGGCAGAGTACACATCCCTAGAGATGGCACTGGAAACACTAGATTCGCACTCTGAGCTCGCTTATTAAAGCAAGTGCAACATCAGACTGCTGCAGGGTATGCAGAGTTGTCACACTCAGCCCCTCTCAAATGGGAAATTTCTTGGGAATTCGAAGCCAAACAGCAGGAACGTGGGTGCCTGCCGTGCCCTGTGCTTCAGCTGCTGCTCAGGAGTTAACCACAGGTCAGGGCAATTGCAATGTATTGGAGCATCCATGCCACCAGGTGACTTCAAATTAATTTCTCCCTCAACATGTTCCTACAGGGAACATTCAGAAGGGAAAATATGAACCAGTCTGTTTGCCTTCATTCATGTCACTGGCTCAGGGGGCTTTCCATAGGTTTTCAAACTCGGGGTATTATAAAAAAATCCTTCTTTGTCTTTTTTTCTTTTTTTTTTTTTTTTCTTGGCACAACATGAGACATGAAACATCATACACTTTGTGCATCCTGCTTTATGTATTTCCTAAAATAAGTTCAGAAACAGCTGGGAACTGTCACATATTGGAAATCTAGTGAAATATCAATACTGGGGCAGATTTTCCCCAGAGGTTGTGATCTTAATTGCTCCAAGAAGCCTACTTTAATTGCCACTTGCTGCCGTGCCATTTGCTGCTCCCTGTCTGTTTGCCTTGGTTTAGCTGAAGAAATGATCTAGTCATAAGTTTAATTCATGCCTAAAAGATTAAACCCCTATTTATTTACTTAAATCCTGTGAGCTATAAAGGTCTTTTGGGCTTTTTTAAAAAATTTTTTCAGCTTTGTTTTAGTCTGTTTTGTGATGGCAGGAACACTGTTTTTTGGGAAAGGTGTGCAGGAGCTGTTTAGTGTACAAAAGAGACCATCATGGGGCAACTATGAAGTGAGAAACTTCAGACAGAAGCACACCACCAGTGCTTTTGCAAGGTGCAAACACATTTCTCAAAAAAACCCTGTGTATATACAGAGCAACAAAATAATAAGTAAATAAATGAATTTTTAAAAAACCAAAGAAAATAAAATATTTAGTAAGCCTATAGAGAATACCCTTCTTGTGAACCCTGCACTCTATAGCTCAGCACCATCTGGCCTGACATATTTTTGAGTACTGAAATGTCACATTTTTTTTTAAAGTATAATATTTTTTCAAATAAAAGATCCATGGAGCAGACAGATGAATGAGCTCACATGAGTAATGTGTGTGAAGTCAGGTGATTATGGTGACTATGGTCCCTGTTAATTGGACTGGGATAAGGAAGAAATGGATCCCAAAGCAAACTCTGCCTCTGTTCCACTCTTAGCTGTCTATTTTTAAAAAGTTCATCTAGGAGCCATGAATGACTGTGCCTAGTTTATAAGGGGGAACAGTGGGACACAGTGATTTTCCTGAAAAATGGTAACCAGGGTGGGTCAATAACTGAGACGTTGCCAGCTGCCTCAATGCTGAAGTCCGTGTGGTTTCAATTCACCCTACTAGGTGGATTTATTTTCCTTTTTGTGTGTGTGCTTAGGAATGAATGTAAGTCTACCATCCTCACATTAAAACAATTTTTTTCGTAAATACAAATATTCTGCCATTGAGGTATTCATCTGCTAAAAGCAGAGTTTGCTACGTGTTTTATTTACACGGGAATAAGTAGTGTGTTTGATTTCCATTTGATCCTATAACTCATATTTTTGATTCCTGAATCAAAGAAAATTGAAAGATAAACTATAGTTTTATCTGATGGGGATAATCCTGATCCGATGAGGCATTTTCCTCTGGATCAGCCTCAAGAGCTAAACTGATCACAAAGGAAGTTTATGGGGAAAAAAGCCAATTTGACAGGATTCATTTGTCAAGATCAATGGTGTGCAACCCTTTTAAAAAAATAATAACTGCATATTGCCCATGTGGAATTGGAGTAATTTTTTCTACTGCTCTCATAAGAAATATGAAGAGTGCCACTGGTACCTGTCCAGGCTAAGAGTTATTTTAAATGGCAAATAAAAGTGAATTCTCTGAAGAGGTTTTTGTTATAAGTATATATCTGACTTAATAGCTCAGACATTGGAAAATGACTTTGAATTGTGTTTCACGGCTATATTCCAGTCTGTTTTTTTCTAAACAAATGTGTTATTCAAGCAAAAATTAAGCAGTTTACTCTTTGCTATGTTTATTTACTTTTTGTTGTTGCCTTCTGGATACAAACACTGTTGCACGGAACTGGCATTTTTTAAGTTGATGCAAGTTCTTTTCAGATGCACAACAAGTTAGACACTTCACTCCAACCAAACCTCAGAGTAGACTCAGCAGGGTGGAAAAAACAGCCTCTGGTACAAGAATGTTTTTACTTCTCTTGTTGGATGAGCTGAATGCCATAGGAAAGGTAGATTGGTAACACTGTTGGCTTACAGTGTTGTTCACACCTGGAAGAGTCAAATCTCAACCAAAATAAGCTGAGTTGGCTGTAACGGGCCCTCCGATATCCTGAGCCCTTCAGGGACGTTGGTTGTTCCTGAAGTCTCCTTTGCCAGCCACACTTGCACCATTTCTGGAGAGGGTGTGTCTGACACTTTGGAAGAGCAAATCCTGTGGAAGTGTTGTCTAAACAAAAACAATGAAGAAATCTTGTGGATTACCACCACAACACTCTTGAGACACATTGTATGTATAATAGCTGTTGAGTGTTTGTGGCGTGCTCACATACATGGCAAAGTAGGATGAAGAAATAGATTGATTTACTTATTTATTAATCAGGAAGAATACATTTTGTGGCTACATTTGAAGGTGCCAAACATGCACTGCTGTGGAAGATGAAATTTTCTGTCTAATTTGCAATTTAATGACCTTGATATCATGGTGTGATTTCTAGGGGATGCGTGGTTTGCTTGGGGTTACAGGGTTGCATCCTGCTTCTGCTTGCAGCTCTCCAGCTCATCCATAGATGTTAATAGATTGTCCCGAATTGTTTGATTTCCTTTGTATGAGTCTTATATTTCATGTTCTGAAAGCTTCAAGCTTCCCTTAGTAGGCAACAAACCCAAGTAAAATGTTCTGCAAAAGTGCATCCATGTGTAAATAAGATGTGAGAGAATTTTTCAACACTGCATGAAAGCACTCGTCGTCTTCAGTATAAGAGCTGCTCTGCAGGACTATTGGACTAGGTGATCTATCGAGGTCCCTTCCAAACCCTAACATTCTGTGATTCTTTGACTATGCAAGGAGCCCACACTGGTAAGGAAATTTGGTAGCAGCAAGTTGGATAACTTCCTAGCTACATCAGAGCCACCTCAGCAGTGTGCTCCTCTTTTTCCTTGTCTCAGCACTCCTAGATACTACGGTATTTTATATCTGCAATGTTATTTAATACGTTCTCATCCTCAATTTAGATACCATTTTGGCTTTTTCTCAGAGAACTGTATAATAAGTTTGGCCATATTTTCCTAATCTTTTCTTTTCCTCGGGCACAAGGTCTTTGTAAAACTGACAGGTTACTTAACTTAGCAGTGAGGGTAATGGCATCGTTGACATATCCTGTGATGTGTGTCCAGTTCTTTGCAAAGGTGCAATCTATTTTAAGGAATTCTTTTTCCTTTGAGATAGTCAGTAGATTTTTAGTGTTATTTAATTACACTCACTTGCCTTTTACATGGTGCTCTCTGATAGCTGTAGCATCATCCTTTGTGTAAGAATTAGATGTGCTACTTAGAGAAAGAATTTAATATCCTTTTCCCAATTTAACTTCTGTATTTTCCTCTTCCTTGCTTTTGTTTCTTCTATCTCGCCTATCATGACACTTTCATTATACCGTCTCTTCTTCGCTATTGTGTCTGTTTGATTGTTTTCAGATTTTTGCTGAATTTTACTTCCTCCAGTACAATTGTACTGCTCTTCCCTTGTCCCTGCTACAGATCCATTTCTCCCCATTCCATCTGTTGGCTCCCAAGTGCCATTTAATAAAGTTCTGTCCACTGCACTAAGTGCTTGATACAATAAATTTCCTTTACCTGCCAAAAGAGTCCATGCAGAGCAGAGAGGTAGAGATGAAAAAGTCGCACTAAGCCTTACAGCTGCAGGACTCCTGCCCTACCCCACCACCTTTGCAGAGCTCACATCTGGAGCACCCTGTGTGCAAATGACCCCTTAGGTACAACATGGAGGAGAACAGAGCTGCGAGAGGAGATGCATTTTTTAAAAATTTTATTTTATTTTAACCCATCCTTTGCTGGTGCATAAAGACAAGACTTAGTGGGCTGAAGACCCTCTCGTTATGGAGTATTTTTCCAAAGACATCTTCTGTCATTTACTAGTTATCAGTATGGAGCTGGTGAACAGCTGGGAAAAAAAAAACCTGAATCCAGAATATAATTGTATAGATGAATATTTAACATTAAAAAAGAGCCCCTCTGAGATCAGACTTTTCTCGATGCTGGTGTGCATGCTTGTAAAAATGTGAAAATTAGTGTATTAAAGTACCTGAAGACACATAAAACATCTCTTAATTTTCTTCCCAGAGATGCAATTGTATTAATTCAGGGGAAACTGGAATAAGAAGTAATTATGCAGAGCTAAGATCCCTGCTCGTTCTGTCTTTCTACATGGTACAAACTTATCTCAAGTGGGCTCTTCTGCCTGGTCCTTAATTTCTCCTGGGTCCAAATTCAGGGAAGTGTGCTTAACCCTCACGTAGGGTGACCCCATGCCCTTGTGCCACTGGGTTGCTTTGAGCCTTGTGCCCTGGAAGGAGCAAAGGTGCAGGAAATATAATAAATAGTGCTCAGGCTTCCCCTCAAATAAGCCATAGTTACGCTGCTTTTGGCAAGGAGGGGTGCGTATCTCTGCCCACCAAATGCATTTGAAGGGACTGTCTGGCTGTGCACCTATGGGAGACACCGTCCGAAATGTGGATGGACCGCATGGTGCCTGCAGGCTCAGACTCAACAAAGCAAAAACACCTGCAGCATCTCTCTGGGAAATGGGAGGCTCACAGCATACCAACCATTTTTTTTGGACCAATCTCGCAATCTTCCTGTGACAAGTTGGGATTTGATTATACCCCTGCATCTCACTGGAAAAAATATTATTTTGGATATAGAATGGTTTTTACCAGCTCTGCCTGCAAGGCAGAACTGAAAATTAAATCATTTTGGTAGGCATCATTCGTCTATTCAACAGCATCGCTGCCTCTGTTTTAAATGATGACTGCTGCAGAAAACATTGATAAAATGAAAAATTATTATAACTATTCCTTAACATATTATCCTGTAGTATTTTGCCGTGATAGCTGCCTCAGAGGGCTGGAATATTCACACTAGTTAACACTGGGCACACAACTGTGGTGCCTAAATTAGGAACCTAAGAAACACATTGCCTGTGGAGACATTTCTCGAGAAGGCACTTCCATGTTATCAACTTAGGTACCTACCTCTTTTCCTTGGCTTTATTAGATTGCTAATTTAAACACCTCATTTAGATGTCTAAAATGCAGTGGTATGAATTCTCTGCTTGCTTGCTGTATTCCTCTTTCTGCATCTTCAGTTGACACTTTGCTGTTCTGATCCGGCTTAGTGGAGTCTACAGGCAAAAATATAAAATCATGGGGAACCTGCTCTGTAAATTTTTGAGGGAAGATTAAAATAGTGACCAAAAGATTATTTTTCTTCTTATCTGATTTCATTCCTTTCTCTAAGGAACACAAAAAAAAATAATCAGCTGCAAATTCAATCTCTTCCCATGTTCTTATCACAGACATCTTGATGTGGTGTTTTTTTTCTCACCCCGTGTTTACCATAAAAAGTGGAAAATTGAAAAGTACAAGTGTCAGATGTGTCTGTACTCAAAAATTCTGTTGATCCAAAAAATACTAATTTAACCTAAAAAATAAATTGTGTACTTTCATGGTAAGATAAGGAAATTTTTTTGTGTTGATAAATCCATGATTTCACATCATACATAATAAGACAAAATAAAAACCAGTTTCCCTATTAGCAGAATTAATTAAAATGCAATTATGTGCAAACTACCCTGAACTGATGTTCCTGATGAGCTGAGCTAATCATGTGCCACCTTCAACCTAAATGGAATTGAAATGTAAAAGTCAGAACTCTAGGAAGCTGAATACTTGCAGAATTTTCAGTAGGTGCAAACACTGAAATGATGAAATGTTTCCCAGAGTGTTAGAGGTCTAACCAAGAGGCAACAGAAATCTTTATACCTTATAACTCCAATGCAGTTTTTGAACACTTTAAAATGAAAACAATTTTTGTTCTGAAAGTAAGTGTGACTTTGTTAGGTGGTGTACTTCAGAAGGATTTGTGCTCTTGCTGTGGAATCATCATTGTGTTTCCATAGACAATTCTTGGAAGGATAGAATTTGGTAATCACTCTTCTCATCCTTTCCTGGTGCCTGCAAAAGTCTCTGTGGACAGAGTATATCCAGAATACAAATTCTGTTGCCACAATCAGTCTGTTTTTTCTCACAATCCTGAAACGAATAGGAGAGGTAAAAGTCAGAGTCCAGGCCAAACTAATTAATGATATCCTTAAACAATGATGGATTAATATCCTAATACAGCAGCTGCTTTTTTTCCCCCTCTGTGTAGGAAACCTCTTTTAAACCTTTGTTTTTCTTTATCCACATTGTCAGACAAGTGTATTGATAGAAGAAAATTGATCATTAATCCTGGCTTAACATCTCATTCAGGTGTTTGCGCCAACATGCCTGGTATGTAGTTTAGATCCTCTCTTGAGTGTGGAGGTGAAGATAGGCTGAGAGATGTAACATCCCGCGGCAAAAAAAAAACAACAGCAAACAACAGGGCAGATTATTTTTCAGTGTTGATTCTTTTCTGAAAAACAATGTTACAGGCACATAATGACGCTGCTGATATGCAACATTTCTGTTCTGATTAATTTACTGCATGGATGAGATAATTCTGTATTGCAAGATGTCTTAAATGATGGTTCTGAATGTTTGGCAGGGCTGTTATAAAACATTGTTCTGGAAAGAAGTATGTTCAAAATTCACAACATGTTTTTTTCTTCATTCTTGCTAGACCATATGCAAGTAGACAGTTTGCATCAGGTCCCTGGTGCCTACTTCTGAGTTACTGCCTAAATAGGGAATATTTTGATAAAAGCAAAAAGCTTTCTGATGGCTTTTCATGCCCCATTAGAAACTTGAGGACCAATCACTAATAAGGTTATGCCAAATGTGTACTTATTCATGTTCTTTTCTCTCACTGTGCAAACGTTTCCAGCCTTCGCCCATTATGAACGTTACAGTGTATGATATGCGAATCAATCCTATCTATGCAGCCACAGCAGAATGAAAGGTATAATGATGTGGGAGTGAAGCGTTGATGCATAATTCATATCTGACAGCGCTCTGTGGAGTGCTATCCAGCAGCCTTGCATGGTAGAGAGGTCCTCATGCGCTCGGGAAATTCATCTGCATCAGCTCATTGTGTTTCTGCTTGGGTGGCAAGCTCGTCATTTAGGATTAGTGAAACGCCATTCAGAAGCACTGCTGTAGTGGAGAATCAGGGCAATGTAGTTCTGAGCTACCCTGTTGAGACCTTTTAGCCCAAAAAACTCAGCTGGTGGAGCGTTTCTCCTCTAGCTCAAAAAACCCCACCTCCAGCAAAGATTCAAATCCCTTTGACACAGTAATTTAGTGTTACCAAATTACAGAATAGAATATTTCTGTTGGAAGGGACCTACAATGACCACCTTGTCCCGTGGCTTGACCAGGTCAGAGCTGACTGAAAGTCAAAGCATGTTATTGTGGGCATTGTCCAAATGCAACTTAAACACCGACAGGCTTGGTGCAACATCGATCACCACTCTAGGAAGCCTGTTCCAGTGTTTGATCACTCAAAAATGTTCCAGTATTTGATCACTCACCAATGCTTCCTAATGTCAGGTCTGAAAACTTATTATAAACTAGTAAACACCCTCACAGGTCCATCCTGCAAGTGCTAGCACCCTGACCTTCTGCAGTCCTAGGGCTACCACAATGAGGACATGCAGTTGGCTCTGTATGTGGTGGCTGTCTGTGACCTGCAGCAAAGCAGAGAACTCATGAGCTAAAGTTCTTTTTTCATTTCACCTGAGCATGTTTATATATTATAAAACATAGGACCATCAGATTGTCAGCGCATTTAGATCAACATCATGCATTGAAAACTAGTGGAGCTGTGCCGATTCACACCTCAGTGGTGATCTCTCAAACAGTCATTACGTATTGGCATGAGGTAAAGACCCAGGGCTCGGGCTCACATTGGGAGGCACTGGGAACAGATACTGATTTTGACCCAAAAGACTCAGTTGCAGCTGAGTGCACTTTGAGAGTCTCTTCAAGTTTGAGGTTTCATTTTATCTATGGGCTTTTTTTTTTTTTAAACTTCACTTTCCTGAATGAATGCTTTTGTGTACCATGTTTAGTGATGCCTTACTATTCCAGGATCATAATAACAAGGTTTATTATGTTCTAAGCCAGTGTGTTGTGACAATGTTGCAAAATTGTTGTTTTGTTTCTCCTAAACTCAAGATTTTTTGTAACAGTAATAATAACAAAATACATATAGGCTGATGAATTATCTACCATATCAGACTGCAGCACAGTGGAATCTGAAATAACTGAGAGAGTAAAACTGAAAAATATCTTAATTTACAAGTGAAACACTAACAGACAGTAAACTTTTGCTGCAGTATTCCTCATCTGATTTTTAGTTTTGTCTTCGCAAACAGACAAGACTCATGCTGCTCAGGTGATGAATGTTAAGCAGATTGTAGGGATATTGAGCACAGGCTTTCTCTGGAATGCAAAAATTGCATTCTTTGTGCAGGTGCAGGCTCAGAGAAAAGCAATACTTCTCAGTCTGGTAAGAGATATATTTCCAAACGAATAAGTAATCACTATCGGTGCACAGCTAGATAATAGCTAACTTCTGGTATAATATATCAGGTAGAATAATTTGGAACAAAATTGCTACCGTTGACTACGTGCAGTCAACATTTTTCAGTACAATGTTCTTGTGAGGTTCACAGCTTCAGCCATGGGAGTTGGAGTAGCTACAGTTTGTTTTGATTTACATCAGTGGGTAGCTGGATCATCTGAAGGCATAGCAAGAAATGTACAGTAGTGTCTGTTTTTCACCTAAGTTAAAGCTTGTCTCATCCTGAGATCGTAGGAAGGAGGAACAGGAATAGTGGTGTGGTAGAGAGAGGCACAGTGACCTAAGCCTGGACTTGCTCTAGTTTTCGTAGATGTGGATGCCGCCACATCTAGTCTACTGTGGCCTCTGTTGAGGGAAATTCCCCACCTGGGATGCCAATACTTCTTGAGTAGGAACCCCAGCTGTTCTGGGATTTTTGTAAGCAGAAAATGTCAGCTATGCAGTTTTGAGGGATGACCAGCCTCCTACCGTTGATATCCTTCCTGCTGGTGAGGGGATTTAAATTTGAGTCTCCATCTCAGATCCCATGCTATAGTGCATCGTCCACCTTCCACCTCCGAAATAAAATTCCCATGAACATAAGTAACAGCTATTTGAAGATATTCCTAGGTAAAGGTAGTGATATTAATTTTCTGTCACTGTAGCAAACAATTATGTCTTACAAAAGTTGTATTTAGTATGGGAGATAGGGCATGCTATTTAACATCTGTTCAGCTCACTTAACTATTTTGTACTGTACTCCACACGAGTACAGTACACCTTTAAATTTCACCAGTTCTAGGGCACATTAAAGATACAATGCCTTATCTGCACCGCATTCGAAGGCACTTGGCTTGTTCGGGCATCCTATACTATTTGAAATCATGCTCACAACAGAACATGAAGCCTCAAAATAGGACCCTGATGGGATTTTAGGTGCATGTATGCCCTTCCTGGCCCTCTCTGTGGAGGTGAGCTGCAAGCAAAACCTGGGCTGGGTGGCTACCTACCTCTCAGTGTGCCAACAGAGTGGGCTTTTAATACTAGGCTCAGATTTCCATTTCAGCAAGCAAATATACAGAGAATAGCATTAAGTACATTGTAAGTGAAAAAGAAATTGAAGGATTGTTCTGTTTTTTTTTCAGAGAAAGTGTTGCACTTCTTAAGATTTGAGGTGTTTTTAAAGGCTGGTAATTGACTTTTGTTACTCACCTTTGTCTAGTCAGGCTGCAAGTTTTGGGGGCAGAAACCATTTCTCTACATGCACTTAAACAATATAAAGGAAATACTGATTTTTCCTGTGCCTCTGACTGACCTTCAGAACTGCTCAAACTACTTGATTGGTTTAAGTGAAAAAAATCCTTTTATGGGAAACTAGTGAAAAAGAGACTGAATGAGTGTAAGTATGCTTCAGATGTCAGACTGTGGCACAAGACGTCTAAAGCTAGAGAAATAGTTTTTGAGAAGCTGGTACTAAATTACGATTAAGGGTCTTTGTAGCATCTCAAACTGTCTCCTAAAGAATGATGCAGATTGCCAGATTGTGCCACCTATGTACACTGCCAACTTTAAAAGGTGTGGGGGGAGCAGTGTTAAATACTTGTGAGAGCAGGTTTTGCAGGAGGAAACCCTGTAAGGAAGCCTCTAGACACCTCAATGGGAGTCAGTGTCTAGATGGCAAGCAGTATTGATAAGGCGTCCACAAAATGACAAATACTGTTTTCAAGGGAGTTAAGATGTACACTGTTGTACATTGTTCTCACCTAGCGTGCTTTCTGAGGAGTACACACCTGGAGACAGCGAACAACTCAGCTCCACTAGCCTTTCTGGGACCATCACTGCCTGGGGAGGTGGCTGCCACTAGTTTGCATCAGGCAAAGTAAAGGAAGAAAGAGGAACATTAAATAGGAAAGTAAAATGACTGCAGAGGTCATCAAGGGACGTTTAAAGAACCAGCCTCACAGCCCTACCCATAAATAAATAACTTATGCAAATCTGTTTGCCTTTCCTTCCTATTTTTCTGCCATATGCTCTGTATTCTCATTGGATTCTTTTCATGCTTTCCTGTGTGCAGAATTAACATGAATCCTCACTTTGTAAGGCAAAATTGTGAAGACAATTTAGCTTTGATTAATTCTAGTTGCAAGTGAATGCAAAACATGCATGAGGGAGAGTCACCCTTTAATCTCTGTTAAATCCTAAAGTTCCTAGTACAAAAATGTTAATCATTATCTTCCCAGTTGCATATGATAAAATGCAGCCCTCACTGATTATGGGAAAAATCTTTTTATCAGTTGCAGTTGGGAAAGTAATGCTTAATATTATTATACTGAGGATGTCTAGAATGAAAAAGTACTTTTCTGTGCAAACACCCTTAAGGAACGTAAGAGAAAAAAGGCCAGGAAAACCTGCAGGTTTTTTCTTCCATTCATCCCCTTCTCTTTTCAGCTCATTTGGTGTCAGAGAAGGCTGTGGAGAGGTAGTATCTTTGATTACCTGATACTCCTGGAAAGTAATGGTCAAGCTCTTAGATACATAGTCCCTTCCACATGATTTCATAGTGTGAACATCTCAGCTGTGCCTCCACTCACATCCTTCTTCTAAGTTTGAGCAATACAGCACCCTGCCAATGGGTTTATTTCCTTAGAAAGATTATTGCAGCTAATTATGAATTAAAGATATTATCAATTAAAATGTCATTAATTCTCTGATAGTGTAAGTAGATTAAAAACAAAGCTTTGCCTAAAGAAGATGTGATGAAGAGTGATTGCAGGAAATCTGTACTTATTGAACCCCCTGATTCTGTATTAGATTTACCCAGAATAAAACAGCATTTTCCTGTCCTAACCTCTAGGTTCTCTGTGAATTCGGAAACTCAAGGGGGTTTCTTTTCTCTCACTCATCATCATTATAAGTAGCCAAATTATGCCCTCGGGTCACTTTGTGCAACCCTATTACCTTCAAAGTGAATCCAGTGATATATAGCCTCATTAGATTTGAGGGAGTTTGCATAGCTTTCTCCAAAGGCACAGTCTGAAAGTAATGGAGTTATAGAATATTACATTAGTTGCAGAATATCTTTCTGCTGATGCTGGGAAGGACCCAGCTATACTGGCAATGCTTTGGTTGAACTTTCAAGGAGGAAGAAAATATTTAGAAGAAAAATGTAATATTAAGTAAGTGGGATACAGTAATTACATGGTTCTTGTCCATTTTTACAGCATATTTGAAGCTGATTCACGTTTTCTTACCAACATTTATTGTAAGCTAAGGCTTATGTAAAATAAGGATTTGCGTTACTAGAGCTTCTGATGATTTAAATTTGCATGGTGCATCTTTTATATGTCTCTGCTAAAGAAGGCATTTTGAAGGATAGCATTCCAAATGATTCAGGACTCAGATTAAAGAGCTATTCAGAAGCACTAAGCAAAAGTAAACATCAGAAATCACATGTCATGATCAGAAGAAAATGAAGAATATATTAAAGGCAGCTTAGTTTTTAATAAGAGTTCTAATTACTTTTTCTTACGTTATGTCAACATTACCATAGGAAATCGAATGCCTCATCACCTTACATGTCCTTTTAAGAAGTGCACTTTTTGCTTTGTCTTTTCAAACATTTTCTGGAAGGTAAATACTCAGTAAGTTCTTCAAGCTAGCAGTATTGCCATGCCAGTTGCTCTTCATGCTGGCAATGCTGCCATCACATTACATGACATCATTTTGAGTATCTGTTATGAGGGGCTCCAGTTATAACTTTGTGGCCATGAGCTCCAGTGGAACTGGGCACTGGTCAGTGTCTCAGAAGAATAAGATTCATGCCAAGTTGACTGAAACACCACTTGATTTCAGTAATGTCTTTGGGTTTTCATTCTGTGCCATACCTTCTACTTTTATGCTGAGCAAAGGAAATGATTGTAAGTGGTAGTTTCCTGTATTAATTAGCTGGAGTAGTAAGGTAATGGTCATTTTAACTTCAGAGACAAACACTAGCAAGGTTTGGACTTGACCATGGTTTCGCAAATTTAAAATTTTAGTAAACACTTGAACAGCTTTAAATTGTGCAAAGCATTAGACACTGTCCCACACAACACCCTTGTCTCTAAATTGGAGAAACATGGATTTGATGGATAAGGAACCAGCTGCATGGTTGCACTCAAAGAGTTGCAGTCAATGGCTTGATGTCCAAGTGGAGTCCAGGGATGAGGTGGCATTCCTCAGGGGTCGGTATTGGGACCGCTGTTGTTTAACATCTTTGTTGCTGACAGGGACCATGGGACCGAGTATACCCTCTGCAAGTTTGCCAGCAACACCAAGCTGTGTGGTGCAGTCAACACACTGGAGGGAAGGGGTGCCATCCAGAGGGATCTTGACAGGCTTAAGGGGTTGGCCCATGCAAACCTCATGAAGTTCAACAAGGCAAGAACAAAGAGCGGAGAATGAACTGAGAGCAGCCCTGAGGAGATGGACTTGGAGGTATTGGTTGATGAGAAGCTCAACCTGATCTGGCCATATATGCTTGCAGCCCTGAAAGCCAACTGCATCAAAAGAAGCGTGACCAGCAGGTTGAAGGAGGTGATTCTGCCCCTCTACGCTGCTCTGATGAGGCCCCACCTGAAGTACTGCATCCAGCTCTGGGGACCCCAGGACATGGACCTGTTGGAGTAAGTCCAGAAAAGGGCCATGAAGATGATCAGAGGGCTGAAGCACGTCTCTTATGAAGACAGACTGAGAAAGTTGGGGCTGTTCAGCCTGGAGAAAGAAGGCTCTGGAGGCTAAATTTAGATTAGATATAAGAAAGAAATTCTTCACCATGAAGGAGGTGAGACCCTGGAACAGGCTGCCCAGAGAAGCTGTGGATACCCCATCCCTGGAAGTGTCCAGCGCCAGGTTGGATGGGGCTTTGAGCCACCTGATCTAGCGGAAGGAGTGTGGCACGAGCAAGGTTGGAACTAGATGATCTTTAAGGTCCTTTCCAACCCAAAGCATTCTATGATTCTATGATATTTTAGCAAACACTCATGTTTATTGAACTTCATCTAATTTCTAAGTATAATTTGAATATCCATATCAATTCGTTTTGCCCATTTCTTAATGGAGAGGTGCAAAATACAGTACGAAGAAAAGACAATAATAGCTTGATAGCTATGTCTCAGATTCAGGCCATGTACAATTTAAAAAGAGCTACAAAGGACCATTCTTGTCTTCCGTGAGAATGGAGTAAATACTGATCAAGTTCAGTAAAACTCGTCTCTAATCAGATTGAAATAATTTCTCCAAATGGCTCGATAAATTAAAATACTTTCTCTGTGTTGAGTACCAAGGGAAGACAGATTGTAAAACATTCACCATAAAAGGTCAACAGACCCAAATGAAAATGCAGAAACATCAATTGTTTCCATTCACTAATCACATATAATTGGTCTGGCTCACCTGAACTAGAACACATTTGTTATTATAATGCATAATTAAGGTTCTTTTCATTTTGCCGCCTTCCAGTTGCAATTATTTTTCTTGTAACAAATGTATGAAAAGGAAACTTGTTGTAAAAATGAAGATATCTTTGACAAATTAGTATAATTAAGAAAATGTACCTGAAAGAGAACAAAATTGGTAAGTATGAACATTTTTACTTCCAAGTTACTTATTGACCGTCTGTGTATTCCATGAGACAGAAGAAATTCTGATTTTTTCTCCTATGGATGCATTCAATTTTCTGTTTAATTTTAGAATGCAGTCAGGCATATTGGGTGATCAACATCCTGAATTAAGTCATTAAAGGACAGGGCTAATTCTGATTTTGACTGAGAAGTTTAGCATTAAAATGACATGTAAAGACCGCAATAAACAGTATAAAGACATAATTCCCTTGAGTAACTTGAGGAGATATCATAAACCAACTGAGCGCTAAATGTTTTTTGCGTTCAACAGCATCAAGGAAGTCTACTATATAATGTGCTGTGAAGAGAATGTTTTTGTTGTCCATTACTGTGTGATACCTTTTTGAAGCTACTCATCTTCTCTTAGGAGTAACGTTACGGAGCTGCTTTGCTGGACCTTGTCCAGTCTCTTTTTTTCTCTTTTTCAGCAGATAATTGCAAGAATTAAAACTTTCCTGTGGTTCTACTTGCACAGCAGAGTGACGAAATTGCATGCAAGGGACGAAATTGTACAAATCAGAATGGCTGAAACATGTACATATTTGTTTTGCTTTGCATTTTTAAATCATCTCATGATTTGGTTTTGCTCTTTGAAAAATATATTTCTCTCTTTCTTCTTATTCCTCTTGAACTAAAATACCCCTCATTCACAGAGTGTCCCCTACCTCTCCCGAATTTTCGCAGTATCACACCTTCCTTTCCAGTCCCTTGACCGAGCTGTGTGTGTGTCAGGGGCTCTCTTCTTATGCATCATATCTAGACAAAATGGAGTAAAGTAGAACATGAGGTCATGTACTTAGGGAAACCAGAAGAAAAAAAAAATCCTTCCAAATTGAACCTCTAAAGGGAGGTCATATTTTAAGGCAAAGCTAAAGGTATTGCTTTCAGGAGGGAAATAGTGCCAGTGAGAGATACCAGATTTTAGCCTCAGAAACACGCTCTTCAGAGCAGTCCCAGCCCACTGTAACATTGCATACTCCCCAGCACACTCCTGGGCTCCCTTACACTTTAGGATTAAGAAGATTAGGGCAGGCAGTGTATACAGCTGTGAATCAGGCTTTCAAAGGCAGGTGAGGCTGGTCAGCATCGCTTGTTAGGAACAGCTTGTAAGTGTGTTCAAGGTGCTCTGGGCTTTAACTACCAAATCAAATACCCCCAGCTATTTAGATCCTCTGCAGAAGTAGCCTTCTGGAGACTTGCACAAGTGTTAGATGTGATAGATTAATCTATTAAATATATAAATCTGAGCCCATGGGTGCAGAAATGAGCCAGAACAAGACACAGATCCTCATAACTGCAGCGCTCCTCTGCTAAGGTATAGTGAGACCTGGAATGAAACTCTGAAAATAAGATCTTCCAAAAGGCATTTGTTTATCAAAGGTGGAAGCAGCTCAGATGTGTCTCTATGAAAGCAAGTGGTTGAGAGGAGTGGGAATATGGACACCTCTCTCCAAAACCTGACCGTGAAGTGAAAACCAAAGGTGAAGATCTCTGATTTAGTCAGGCCTTGCTAGTCTCAGTCTATGAGAAACAACTAATTGGTATTCCCGTACACACCGTCCTGTACCCTTTGTGCTACTTCAGCCATACCCATTCTGGGGATGAACAAAGAAAACCCACCTTCAAAATGATGGCCACATGCTGATCGCAAGCTCTGCCAGCACTTCAGCGAAGTTTCTGCCTGAAGTATTGTTCCACGTACTTTGTTTTTTTGTTACCACTGCAAGCTTCTTTCAAGGCAGCATTTTCTGCAAATGTGAAAGGATGACATGGCACTAACTGCTACCTGAGTCTGCCAAGCCCATCTCCAGAGGAGGATAAACAAAATTTGAACAAAGCAGCCTCTTTTAAGCTAAGTAAGTCAAAGAAAGAAACTACTGCAGCTGGTCCCAGTTAACCATTAATGCAAAATAGGCACTTTATTAGTACAAAAGTTGAAGTGAAATCTCACATTCTGAACTATATGTATTTTGTCTTTACATGGTGTACAGCTACTTCCTGTAACTTAAAGCTAAATTTAAAGTTTTAGAAGGGATTATGGTTTTAAATAATGATGTTAAAGTCAGTGATGAGTTAGAGAATTATTAGTATCTTCAGGGATCTAAGATTAAAGATGATAATATTAACAAAATGTATGCAGTCATTAATGTAATTTTGAAGTGTAAAGCCTGTCTAATCTAATTTATTATATTACAGCATGATATATAATTTTGATGAATTAAATGTCTCTAATCTTTTTGCAAGCTTAAGCTTTAATTAACCAATATTTATGTTCTTAGAATAAAATTAAATACCTCAGTTTCCAAGAAAAATCTTTAAAAAGTCTAGTGTCCCAATTTCAATTGAAGCAATGCAGTACAGAGCCATTTTAGAGAATCAAAATACTTTCAGTGATTGAGTACAGCATTTATATAAGGAGGACTATTAAATTGGTAAAATGAGTTTAACAGAGTGGAATTACTGGCATGTTATAGGTGCGGTACTTTGGCAGCATTGTTATCCAGGATTTAGGATGTAGAAGAAGAAAATGACTTTATTCTTGCCTGTTTGTGCAGCACACAATGTAAGGCAGGTCTGAGCTGGTTAGGAAAGGTGCTTTAAGTTTCACCTTCTGTAGGGTTTTGCCACAAACCAGAATGGGTAATAACTATTTCTGTGTGCAAAAGAGGAGACACTGCAGAAAGAAAATGCAGCATGATTGGAGGGCAATTTATTAAAATCCTCAACACTGATAACTGTAGAATGAAAGTTGCATTTACGAACCACAGAATGCATCAGGCAAGACAAGATATAATAATGATAAACAAACTACAAAGCAGAACACTTAGCAGAAACAAGCAGAGGCATCACAGCAAAGCACTGTTTAAAAACGTGTCTGCTATCAGGTTTTTCATGCAGCACAGCAGCAATTCATATTTAAGGCTTGTCAAATATACCTATTCTCTGTACAATAAAATATCCTGAAACCAACACAAACAGTTTTTAAACAGTCACCAAAAGGAGATGCAAGAGCCTGGAAATCATTGCCTGTCATTTCCAGCTGAATGATGAGACCATATAAATGCAGCTTCTCTTTCCCTGAAGAGTGGCCAGGAATCCTGAGCAGTTGCTGCTTTCTGCTCCCTTTCTCCCTCACCCCTACCTTAACGAGCATATTTTTTTTAGGAAGTGGAGGAGGCAGATGGGAAGAGAGGAGTCTTTTTCACATTCCCCAATAAGAACTTCTAATTTATGAGCAAGAGAGAGCCTGTTGGTATAGGAGGCTGCTCCAGAACCTCATTTTCATTACTGTCTTTGATTTATTCATGGCTACTTCATAGTCACGTCTCCATGTTCTGCTTGTGTCCTTCAGCCTTTCCCTCCCTATATATCAGACTCTTCCATGCCACCAAAAATTGGTTTTAGAAAGAGAAAATTTATTCCCTTGCAGCCTTTGTCATACTCTCTGATCAAGCCTTTCTCATCTATTCCTCACTCAAAAGATGTATTTTCCACCTCCTGACCATGCTGTCAGGCCATCTCTGCACACCATTTTGGAAAATAAGTGACAAGAATTGTGTACTGTCCTCCTAGTGAGCTCTCACCAATACCTGCTGCAATCACACCAGTGGTTTACTCTGTCTAGGGAACAGAACTCAACAGATGTATCTAAAGGTTTCGTTTTACTTGTTCATAGGAGCACAGTCATTTAAGAAAATACATTTCTACCTAAACACCAGTCTACCACAATTTTGCCACTTCATTTAGAGCCCAAAAAACTGTTCTTCATTCAAAAGGGAACACTCCCTTTCAGTAGCAGCTGTGGAAGTTCAGTATCACTCCGAGGTATATCAGGCTGCTTCTTGTCCAGTCACCATCTGGCTACTGATTGCATAAAACAGAATTGGAAGTTCATTTTGTAAGAGCTACAAACAAAAGACAAGCTTGTCAGGAGGAACAGAAAGGAGGATGACTCACTTATTCATTGAAGAAGAAAATTTTAGAAAAGCCAAAAATGTTAGTGCTTTCAGGTCTATGGTTTTTCTGAGTGTTCATTTTAGTATTTTCAAGATTGGGGTTGATTCGTAAATCATGACGCGGCTGATGGAAGAGGAAGGTGAGTGCTCTCCCTAGGCTCTCCATGGTTTGCAGGTAGGGCAGGATGCTGGGCCAGGTCCCAGTTCTTCCCCTGATGGCAGGGTCTCAGCTCACCTCTCCCCCAGCCCACCGACCATCTCTGTGCTCAGGAGCATCCCTAACAGTTGCACTTGATTCTTGTAAACTGCCCGTTAAAAAGCAAATAAATGAACACTTATGGTCTATCAGATAGATTCCAGGTTTCCAAAGATACTTTGCTTTTATTTAAAAAGTGCTTGAAAATGCTCCAGACGTTTGTTTGTTTGTTTGTTTGTTTAAAAGGTGTTTGATTTCAAATCTGCCCTGCCAGTATTTGTTTTGTTTTAGTGTTCTTTACAGCCAGATGTAGCCCCAAAACACATACAGTCAGAAATGTTTAAATACAACCTATATAAATAAACTGCTTTTTGAAACCTATTATAGACTAACACTTTAGGGGGTTGTTATTATTATTTTATTTATTTTATTTTAAAGCTTACTAATATTATGTATTCCTTACAATTTTGACTTGCAAACCGAAGTCAGGCTATGAAGCACAGTAGTAGTAGAAACAAAACATAAGGAATATTTTTAACTGGAAAATAGTGTGGTTTAAAAGCATTTTCTTAACACTTTGCAGCATAAAATGTAGCATTTCACGTGTGTTTACAATAATTGCTTTGATTTGGATGCCTGATTTACTAAGGTGTAATGAATGGTAACATGAAGTAGTAGACTGCCTGTTTTGATCACTGCAGTGGAACATAAGTGATCAAATTAAATGGGTATGGTTGCTCTAAATATTACTGTGATGGAAATAGAACTTAGAGCAATTATGGTAAAATGAAATGAAACCAGGAATAGAATAATTTATTTAGCACAAATACAAAAAATATTTCCATAAAGTAACCCAGGTCTTATACAGTACTTGTGCATCACTTGCAATGGTTGTACCTTACTTTAAAAATGTTGTTTTCACTCCAAAGCACTTTGTAAGAAGAAATGTATTTGTTCATTGCTGAGTTAAAGCAATACCTGTCATAATATACAAGAATTTTTAACAGTGGCTTGGGCTGGGGAGAGAGAAAAGATGCTATAACTGGTAGAAATGACACAGGAAGATGTGGGTGGAGACAAAACCTCTTTCATGAACTGGAGCTTGCCATGGCTTTGGGTGTTAGGCTCTTTTACTGAAGAGAAGTGACAAATGGCCTTTATTTTCCTTGAACAGTCAGAAGTACTGTTATTTTCTGTTTTGTCCAAGAACTAGCATGACAGAAAATTGATTCAGTGCTGAGTGAGAACAATGTCATTTCCTGAGTCATCACCACCTTCTGGGTTTACCCGGGAAATCTGCCAGTCAAGAGGTGGCAAGAACTGACCTGTCTCAACCTGTAGGGAAGCGAGAAAGGCATCGGCCCTTTAAAGGAATTTTTGGGACATTGTGTAGATCAAAAGCTTCCTGTGGGTAGAAATCTTACAGGAAACATACTATTGCTGATGAAGCATACATTTGTGGGAAATATCACTTCCTAATAATGCATGAAGAAATAGGTTCACGTATCATAATGCTAGGGATATTTATAAATATATTTGAAAAGCAAGAGGGGAAATAGCAGGCAATTTTGCTTCTAGAACATAAGTGAAGTGTGTATTATTAAGCTTAAATAGACTGGATTAATCCAATGTCGTACTGGCACTTCTAATAATGATTCTACATTGCAAATTCCATTACCTAGCCTTACCAGCCAGGAGAAAATTTACAGAAGTTCAATTAAACAAACAGGAAATTACCTTTTTTCTTTATAGTCCATGACTTCCAGCACTTACAATGGTGCCAAGATCCCTGAAAATTAATCAGGCATTTGCATAAGATTAATAAGTCACTCTTCTTCTGCCTAAGTCACTAGCTTATTTAGGACCCCACAGTTATCTAATGTCTACTAGAGAAGCTGGAGGTGATGAGAGCGAATTAAAAATGGCTTAATATGTCAGAAAGGATCACAGCATTTTAACATGGGGCCCTTACATTAATAAATGCACCTGCAGCATCCCAGAGATTAATGAATAAGGTCTCAGAAGAATTAATTTAAGTAGAACGCTGCCTACGCATGTTCACCGGTACACTTGCCTGCCCTGAAGCAGGCAGTGAAGTCCAGTGAATGTGTGGGAATGACCTCATCAGAGGCAGACACCCCTCCTCTAAGGAAGGAGCCTCATATCTGGCCCCAGGGGACACACCTAATTTTAGGAGGAACCCAAGACTTCCTGGTTTTAGAGACAACATACCCTGCCCCATCAGCAGAAAGGTCCTGTTTGAAGCCCAAGCAGCCAAACTGAGTTAGCTGGTACATCTTTAAACTCAAGAAGTGGGCCCATACAAACCTCATGAGGTTCAACAAGGCCATTCTATGATTCTGTGTCCCAACAAGGACATTTTATCATTCTAAGTGCAAGGTCCTACACCTGGGCTGGGCCAACTCTGGTATCAGTACAGGCTAGGGGATGAAGGGATTGAGAGTAGCCCTCTGGAAAAGGACTTGGGGTTACTGGTGGATGAAAGATTGGACATGAGCTGACAACGTGCACTTGCAGCCCACAGAGCAACCGTATCCTGCGCTGCGTCAAAATAAGTGTGGCCAGGAGGTCAAGGGAGGCGATTCTGCCCCTCTGCTGTGGTGAGATCCCACATGGAGTCCTGTGACCAGCTCTGGAACCCTCAGTACAAGAAAGACTGTTAGAGAGGGTCCAGAGGAGGCCACAGAAATGATCAGAGGGCTGGAACAGCTCTGCTATGCGCACAGGCTGAGAGATCTGGGGTTGTTCAGCCTGGAGAAGAGAAAACTTCAGGGAGACCTTATTGCAGACTTTCAATACTTAAAAGGGGCCTGTAAGAAAGACGAGGACAGACTTTCTAGCAGGGCCTGTTACAATAGGACAAGGGGTAATGGTTTTAAACTAAAAGAGAGGAGATTCAGGCTAGGCATGAGGAAGAATTTTTTTCCAATGAGGGTGTTGAAACACTGGAACACATTGCCCAAAGAGGTGGTAGATGCCCCATTCCTGGAGACATTCAAGGCCAGGCTGGATGGGGCTCTGAGCAACCTGATCTAGTTGAAGATGTCCCTGCTTATCGCAAGGGTCTTGGACTGAATGTTCGTTGAAGGTCCCTTCCAACCCAAACTCTTCTATGATTCTATGATCTGAAAGGAGGACTCATTTTCCTCATATATTACGAGTGCATATTAAAGGATGCTTGGAATAATTCCTTCTGTTTGGAAGGATTTCTTCTCCCCTGTAGAAGAAAAGGAGGGGTGCATTTTCCTGCCCCCAGTTTTGCCTGCGTTACCCATCACGGCACTGAGGGCAGGCTGGGGTTCCTCACTGACCCACTCTGCCACCTGCCATGCAGCACAGGAGGTGGCAGCTGGGGTCTGTGTGAGCTCAGAGTTTGGATGAGGCGAGGTGAGCAGCAGATTTTAGGATCCCAGATGGCCTCCTCGCTCACTGCTGCATCTGTCCGATGACTGGATCTATTAATCTGCACAGCTTACAATTCATTGCACTTGGGGAGAAACTGGTGCTGTCACAGGCACAAGGTTCCTTTTGTGATAACTCAGCTCATGCACACTAAAGAATAATGATTGCTATAGGGAAAAAATATTAAAAAATAAGTTGGCTTGACAAATGGTAGGGGGGGGAATAAACATTTCTTATAGCTTATTTGACAGCCATGGCTGGACATCCATGTCCCCAATGGGGCCAGGGGATCTTGCTGGACCCAGGTTCACACAGATCGAATAAATGGTGTGGTTGTTACTACTTCAGCTGCTTAGCAACAGTTTGGGGGAAGAGAGTACTTCCTCCTCCTTTCAGCGGCTGGTTCCTAACAGGATGTTTAGCCAGATGGTGTACATAAGATTACTGGAAAATGATTTTCAGATAAACCACGAGCGTCAACAAACTCATGTAGTTCCAGGTGCATTATCTGGTAATCCATAGCAGAAGATCATTTCAGAGGAAAGTGCTGCTGAATCTGTCCCTGAAAAACCTGCAAGTTTTTTTGTGTCTATCTGTCTGTCTGTCTGTCTGTCTATCTATCTATCTATCTATCTATCTATCTATCTATCTATCATCTATCTACCTATCTATCTAATCTATCTCTATAGAGAGCCCTAGCAGCAATCTTACTTCTTTAAAAAGTGAGTATGGAGAGGGCTTGAAGGAGGCAAAAGTTTTCTTTAGTGGCAGTCCTTTGAAAAGAGGCACAGAATGTGGGAAGACAGGATACATGGGGATAAGGGGATGAGAGCAGCAATCCTCTTTATCCAATCTGAATGGCAATTAAGTTTCAGTTAGGGTGTAGAATTGTGCATAGCTTCATCAAAAAACAAACAAACAAAATACCCTCTATTTTTCCTCATTTCAGTACATGAAATGAATATACTTTAAAATAAAAAATACACACACGCACAAGAAAAAAACCACACCACCAAACAAAAAAACAAAAAAAACCACAAACAAAACGGGATTTGGCAATTAATTCCTCCATGATTAAAGGATGCAGAAACATATGAGGCAAAAAACTGCTTTTGAGGGTGATTAAATGCTGAAATGAATCCAAAGACATTTGAATACTGCAGGAGCAATTTACTGAGAATATTTCTTCTATTTTTGACAGCAGCCATGTTCTTCATTGAAGGAAAATAGGTTCAAGGCAAAACAAAGCTCAGACTATAAACACATATATGTATATAGGATTTATAAAAGTATGAGTTTAAAAGTTTGTATCGCTGCTGGGGTTTGTTTTCAGTTTGTTTGTATTCTGTGTGTTTGCCATACTGAGATCAGATTCAACTGAGTATTTATTTGACGGGAACTCACCAAATGGGTAACCCTTGAGAGTGGGATTAAAAAGCCAAATAACATTCAGGGAGCAATGTTGGAAATGCGCAAGCAACTGTTTTGGCAAGCCGCATTTACAAAGGTCATTTGATCCCAGCGTCTGCAGAACGTATGCACATACTAATTGAGAGGCATATCTGAAAATCCGACAGCCTGTTATTTGTGAGAGCATTGCTTGTGTTTTCAGGAATAGACGAGGTTCAGATGAGGGCAATAAAAATAGCTTCAAGCATGACAGGAAAGTGTACAGAGCCGGCATGCAAAGATGGTAACGCTGAGACAGAGGTCTGTGAAATCACCAAGGTGGTGGAAGAGGTGAATCCGGAACAAGCTTCCCTTGCTTTTCTGAATACAGGGACTAAGAGCCATGAAATGACACTAGCAAAGGACAAATTTTCAACAGCGACGTAAGGTAGTTCCTCATACAATTTGCAGTGAAACTGTGAAACTCCTTGCCAGAGGGCACCGAGGAAGCTAACAGCCTTTCATAGGTTCAAAAAGGCGTTGGGGAAATCCTAGTAAAATAACCCAGTGAAGCCTACTAAATGCTCAGACATCACCTCTGGCTCTGGAGCTGAGTGAGCTACAGACACAGACACTGAGTACTCAGGGATAAAACTATTATAAGCTTCCCTGATCCTCATGCTGTTTCCTAAACAGCCACGGTTTGCTACTGTTAGAGACACAAGAGCAGGAGAGCCTGCCCTTTGGTCTGAGGCAGCACGGGTGCCCTGTGTGTCTCTTCTCTAAATTGCTCTCATTAGCGATTGACTAACCACCATGAGAGTAATCTGTAGGATATCAGCATAACTGCAATGAAACCAGATCTCTCCCCTGAGGTGGACGAATCCCTTTCATGCACCCCAGTCACAGGAGAGCCAGAGGGCCCTTGGTTGAACTGCTGTCAGCCTCCGTGGAGGCATCCAGAGACAACTGCCATGGACTGGAGAAAGGAGAGGCAGGTTTCAAATGGAATAAGACAAGGCAGAAGCATCTCTCCTTGGAGGGGAGCAATGGTGTTGTTATTGGAAATAAAACTGCTTCTTTTGCTGAAGCAGAGGGTAAGCTCAGTGGTGGCAGGGATGCCTACACCCTCCAGGAGAGAGTTACTCCTCATTAGATGATGCACTGGGCGTCAGGTGAATGAGGCCTAAAGCAACACATTATTACTAATAAAATCAGTCTCTCTCTCTCCAAAACAGTTTATAATGACATGGGTATCTATTCTACACAAAATGTGCACACTCAGATAGAAATCATTTAGGTTACCACTGATTTTCTAAAAGAAAACTTTAAATACATGGATTTTACTTTGCAAAGACTGACTGTAGCAGTAGAGCAGTTCAGTTCAGCATCTCTACCTGCATAGCCCTTGACTTCTGTGCTCGTGTTGGCAAAGGAAGGTGTCAGCTGCAGATAGTTCTGAGGTACGTATCTGTGACCCACCAGCACACTTTATGTAAACCTGTGAAAAGCTGCTGATGGCAAAGCCTCTAACAATATGATCTGAATTTCAATAGTTTATTGATCCAAAAATGAAATGACTTTACTGAACCTTTCCCAATATATTTCTTTTCCTCTATAGGTTTGGGTGAATAAGAAGTATTTAACTATACACATTGTGAATGTGCTTATGTTTCATGGTTGTTAGTTTGCTTGAAAAAACTTGATGTTATTTTTGAGCTATACAAGAATCAACAAGCAAAAAACCCCAAAGACATTTGTGAAAACATATATGTGAAGTAATGTTTAAACAAAACCCCTTATTGAACTACAGTTAGCCTGAATAATGTCTGCTTATGGGACACCCCAGTGCTGATAGTCTAGAAAAGAGTCATTGTATGTATACATTAGTCACAGTGTGCAACTACTCTGCACTCTCTCAAAACAATCCCGGAGCATATTGACTACTACACTGGCAAATTAACTAATAAAGTAGCAATATACACATAGATACTCAAGGGCTTAAGGGAAAATCTTACCTGGATTGTTCACAGAAGAAGAGTGCATTCTCTAAGAGTTTTTTTAGAAAATAAGCTGAATACATTATAGGCTATTTTGTTGAAGGCTAAATCCACTTGGAAATGAAAGAAACCAGGTTTCGGTTACTCACATGTACCTCATGTCTATGAATGACTGCTTGCAGACCCTACAAAGTAGTAGCTTATATTTAGATAGGAATCAGAACTACATATATTTAGATGCGAATCAGAACTATAACTCAGAATAATTGTCTGCTTTGATAGACGGAGAATGAAAAGAAAGAAAAGAGAGAAAATAAAACAAAAAGAAAAAAACAAATCCCAAACCCACCTCCAAAGCAAATCCCAAACCCCTAAACCCAAACTCAGCGAGTATGAAAAATTTCCTTCGAGCTTCATTTTGATAAGTAACTTAAACACTTGACTTCTAAATAAGCTTGTCTCCTTGAGCGTACTCTGCATCACTTAATGAAAGTGTATGGATTACATTGCACACACTCAACAAAGCTACAGAGATCTGAGATCTGATGTATCACATCTCATGTATCAGTACCGGTAAAACACAAACATACAACATATAGGAAAAACTCATATGTATATACCTCTAACATTTATATGGCAGTATCATATAAGAACAACTTTACAGGAGTTCAGACTTCAATTGTTACTAAGCATTTGAAACCTACTGTATTCAGAACTGAAAATGCATTCCAAATGAATCTAAAAATGTCCATATTTGGAAATGTTCAATTAAGTCATTCTAATTAACATCTAGTCTGTTTTTAAATTAATGATATGTATGCCCAGCTTTTACGCCATCTAATATACTTTTGTCTTAGCATCTCCTTGGTTTTATTAAAATCTTAATAACTTTTTAAGCAAGGGAATTATGTCTGATATTGACTAAGTTAAGGCTAAATTAGAAGCTAGCAATCTACATCAACAGCTGGAATTATGCCCCTTTGAAAGCTGACAGTTTTTTTAATTCAGGATTCCAGACTAGATTGTCATACACTGTCTTTGCTCTCCTTAAAGGTCATAAATCTGTTTGTAGGATAAAATATATACCTGTAATTGATTTTTAAAATAATATCAAATGAGAATTCCATCTGATTCTGGTTGTGGTTATATTCTCGAGATCTGACACAAACCCCTAAAACCGAGATCTAGAACTACTGAAATATCTGCAAGTGTAGCAGGGGAATAGTGGTGTTGGAGTAATTTAAAAGTTATTATTAGTAAATGTTTCTAAAAAAACAATGTATTTGTGATAGCAAAGAAACATCTATTATCTTTGAAATCTTTCATTGCTATCAGTTTTGACACAGTATTCCTTTTACATAATCTTTACACCTTTGTGTGAAATTGTGAGGCAATTAAGCATGAAAAACAGTGTCCGAGGGCAGCATTTATAGAGATGTAGTTCTTTAGCTTCTGATGACCAGTGCATACCAAATTATGTTAGTCCAGCATCCGAAGGAATACTGTGATGGGAGCAGATATTTAGCTGCAATGTTCTCCATGCTGCACATTCCCATCCCAGGTGCCTTCTAGCTGACCTAAGAGATTTCTTTCCTGGGCAGCAGCCATTTAGTTTTAATCTGAGACCAAATCAATGCATTTTCTTTCTTGTCACCTAGCAAAATCAAACAAGCTTCTCGGTAAGTCAAAGACAATTACTGAGGGATGTAGGGAACAAAATAAGCGATTACTGCTGGTTTTTTTTTTCCATGTTTGCTGTGCTTTCACATGTGCTGGCAGGTATTGCTGAAGCCAGCCTGAACCACAGCATACCCTCTTCCCCCACAGGCACCAATCCTGCCCCCAGGTGAGTCCCTTGTTGCTCTAGCACAGTTGGTGTGGCTCCATGCCGAAGAAGGTGGGGAACTGATTTGTGCAAAGGATGTCAGTTTGAAGAAATAGGTTTTTTTCGGCTGGATCTATTCCCTTGTCTGACTCATCCTGTGGCTGCATTCCCAGCTGCGCTGGGCACGGGGCAGCCTGCAGATGGAAATGAGCAGCAAGGGGCAGGGCTTGCTTAGGCACTGGAAATTGCATTGTGACAGGGGTGGGCACTGCATCTTGGACAAATAAGTTCCCTATTTTGAATCAGCATCTCCTAGAAAATTCTGAATTTCCAGAAATACTTGTTTATCTTAATTTGAAACAGTCAATTTAGAGCTGACTGTGCAGAGGCCATCTAAAGGGGAGGTGGTAAAAGATAGAGGAGGAAAGGTCTGAAAGATGAGATAAATGCTAATAAAGATAAGCCTCTCATCTCTATACTATCATCCAGTCTTAAGCATCTACTGCTTTTGGATACTGTGATAAGGACCTCTTCACCCATGTCAAAACCTAACTGTACCAGGAAAGAAAGAGCCAGCACAGGAGAATAAATTAATGAGTTCTCACGAAAAGGAGGACAAGAGAGGTGGGACTGCAACAGGGACTAGGTTAGTTAGAAAGTATAAGAATTGTTGGGTGACTGAGTACTAGAAACTTAACGGGAAAAATAGTTCATGAGGAAAAGCGAAGCGGGGCATGAAAGTGAAATAAAAAGCAAAAGGGAAAGATTGGCAGCAGAAGGATGACATGAGTTAGAAACCAAGGTGAAGAACGAAGTAACTGAATAAGGGTTTGAGAGGAAAGATCATGAATGTTATTACCACCTTTGGGGAAAATGGGCTTTTGAGTAGAGAAAATCCAGTTTTATGCAAGAATAAAAAATAATATGTAGGGCTAAAGTGCTGATTAATATTGGTTGGGATGGGCTGAAAAAGGGAATGAAGTGATTTAGAAAGGAAAATATTGGCAAGGAGAGTAAATGCTGTCGCAGTATAAAAGAAGTGAGAGTACTTCTCATGGAGAATGAATAAAAGTAGGGATGAGAAACACATTTTTGTGCTGAAAGAAACAAAATGGCTTATCTTGAAAACAGGGACCACAATACTGGCAGAAAAGAATGGGTGCACCAAGGGTCAGGAAACAAAACTGATGACCACAGATTCAGATATTAATTTGGTAGATACTGAAAATGAAGTGATGGGATGGAAGGAAGACCAAAGGAGAGCAAGAAACAGATCAGAGGAGGAGAAATCTAAGAGGAACCTACATTCAGCTTCACTAATCCTTGTGATGTTAAGGGCAAGGGAGAGGTGCCCGTGACATTGCTTAAAGACAGCTACTAAAGACCAGCAAGCACTTGGTTTCCTCCTTGGTCCTGCCTCCTTCCTGAGGAGGACTTCTCAAGATGCCTAACTGGAACAGGAGGGCAATGCAAGGAGACCCAGAGAGGGAAAAGAGCTACTTTAGGGAACACACAGCATGGAAGAGGAACACTGCCACTGCTGAGACCTCACTACCTGATGAAAAGTACTGTCTTGTGATATGTCATCTAGCAGCTGCAGCCAGGACTCAAACTGATTTTATGGCTGACAGACTCCCAGAAGCTGGAAACTACTTTCAGCTCTTGCAAGGCGAGGCAGAATTGCACTCATGATTTCTCAGGAAAGGTTCAATAGCTCATTACCTACATGAACACTTATAATACACCTATGGGAATAAGGTTTCTTTTCCAGAAAGATAAGGCCATTGAATCAGCTTCTGACCTCCTTGAGGCTTGCACAGACTAGATTATCTACTGACTGGAAGCAGGCACACACAGAATATCCCAATCTGCCACATGTTGTAGAAGAGACAACTCCCATTAAATACAACTAGCACAGTAATCTTAAACAGCACATTTTGGTCCATGCACAAGTTCGCTTGTTTTTTTTTTTGAGATGTGACATCCACAAGCTCTTCCAAGATTCCAGCACTGACATTTAGTCTTTTCTTTCTCTTCATAACACTGTAAATCATGTGTGAAACTTTAATGTGTGAATCTGTCTTAGACTCATGAGGCAAACTTTCTTCCCGGTTACATTACATGGGTAAACTGAAGGAAGTGTGCTCTGATCCAGTATGAGCACTACCCAGTAAAGATAGATGGACCACGTTTATTCCAACATTTGTCCATAGACTACAGGACAACCTCTTTCTTACTTTCTCCTTCTCTCTTTGAAAACAGGACATGGACCAATAATGGCAGAATACACAGTCAAACATACTAGCACTGATTTGATCCCTCTCTTTGTAAAAACATGACCCTCTGTCACTCATGCTAAGGATGAGAAGATGTTAGTGTGACCAGTTGTACTGTGTGGCATGGACGTGGAGTTTCATTCTGTTCAGGTGGCTTACACAAACTTGGCATTGGCCTTATATACTGTAAGAGCGGATGACACTTTACCCCCATATTTCAGCTGTCCTCCAGCTCTGCTGAAATGATCTTTCCACAATTTTAGGACTTCCCCATGCTCGCGTTTGGAGACCCCTCCATGCAAATCTTGCTCTCTGTTGTACATTACGCTTGTCACTGCTGATACGATTCAGTAAATATTAATCAAGGGTTAAGCTGATTTAAGGAAGAGATTTTATTTATCATTTTGTCATTTTTACTGGTACTCTACTGACAGTCTGGTGGTGTAAATGTTGTTTACTGGATTGCTGCTTCCTTGGGACAGGGATGTCTGCGTGTTTGAAGAATGTCTGGAAAAGGGAAGAGGGTATCAGACTAAAGAAAACTAAACAGGAAATTCTTAGTTTGCTTGGTTTTAGCATAGGAACCTCTCTCTGATAAAGGGGACTGACAACAATGTTTATGAGAAAAAAAAAAACAGCATAACCAGTTACAATGGAAAGTGCTCAGTAGAATATCATTACTATTGTGCATGTAGACATTGACGTAAAACAGTATTACTCAGTTTCACTGTAATTATATAACACAGAGCCTGCACTATGGCTAGAACAAAAAAAAAGAACAAACTTCCATTTTTCTTACTAGAATTTTACTATTTGTTAATATTGCAGTTTTCTTCGTGTGCTTTTCCCATAACTACAACAGCTGCACTGTCAGGGAATGAAAAGCAGGCAATGATTATGTGACAGCTTTAGAGTATTTGCAAAAATAAAATATTTTATAGATGCTTTTATGACCTTTGCAGGGAAAGTCACAGGAATAAAACCCACTGTTAAAAGCCTTACCCCTTCCCTACTTCACAGGAGAAAGCTAGCACCTCCACTCAGCATGCTATGCAAAAAATAGAGCAGCAGCCTCATTGCAGAAAGACATATGACTGCCACAAGGATAGTATGGCCATAGACACAATCTGATTGAGTAAATATGTGGAAGCCTTCATCTGGAAACCTGAAGGATTTCGTTCCCCAGATACTTCCAGCTGTGTGTCTTGCCTTGTATTGACTCTATCAGGGACAGTGCTTGGGGGAGAGAAGAGGGAGTTTTTTTTTGTCTGTTCCCACCACCTTCATGTCTCTCACATGGTTGGGAATGGCTTCCAGAAATATTTGGTCTATAACTTTCCCGGGGGTTAAGGTCAGGCTGACCAGCTTGTAGTTACCCAGATCCTCTTCCTTGACGTTCTTGGAGAGAGGTATAGCATTTACTGCCTTCTCATCCACCAAAAACCTTCCCAATCACCATGACATCCTTAAGGATGACAGAAAAGAGACCTTGAAATAGTGTAATCCGGTTTGCCTAGCACCCTCAGCCCGTCTGGGCTCATGGGCTTATGCATGCCCCATTGGCCTAAACGATGCCTAACTCCTTCTTCCCTTTCAAAGGGTAATGCTACACTCCTGTATACTCTTCATAGGCTCAGGAAACTGGGAGATGAGATGCAAGTCTTACCACTCAAAACCAAGGCAAAGAAAAGAGTCAGCCCCATCAGCTTTTTCCTTGCCCATTGTCACACCTTCCATCCACCAGGATACCACCTGTATACCTCTGCAACTTCCCTACTTCCAGCAAGGCATGCTTACGCCCCGAAATGTCAGCAGAGCTAAACTGAATGTCAAAGAAGCAAAATTTCTTTTGCCTGGTTGCATCTTCCCTCTTCCCATTTCTCCAAGTCTTGCATTGCCCTTTGCCTGAAGGTCTTGTGCAGAAGCCAGGCTGCTGACGCCACCCTGATGGGCAGTTAGGCTTGAAAGGAGCTCAAAGAATGAGAGCTGCAGTCAGAAGGACATGTCAGAGAGACTAGACAAGAAGAGGTTGGCTACAATTTTTTCAAGGGAAACATAGCAGACTACTGCCTCAGCCTTACCTTGTCTTCTGAAGACATAATCACACCTGCTTTTGGGGGAATTAGGGAGTATGTCCTGTTCCCTTTGTCCCACGACGTCCAAAGGCAATCTTACGCAGATTTACTCTTAGCAGTTCTGGAAATAGGATGGAGCATCCTGACACTACACTGACCAGTGGGATGTGACTAAGTACAAGAGGTCATGAGTTGCCTCTGTGGGACGACCACATGCTGCTTGCTGGATTATTTCAGTATTGCTCTTTGTAAGTGCTTTATAGCTTTTGTTGTCAATAACTGTCAGGTTTCAAGACACGCGGCTTGTTACAGTGCTTCATTTCAACACAGTACCAAGAGGCGGATGCTGTTTTCTTTGGACATTCTGAACTCATTGTACTATTGGGGGAGCTGTGGGTGAAAGTGTACGAAATTAGATGCAACACGAATATGTGAAAAATTTAATTTCAAAGCAAGGGTTCACATATGCCTAGCAGACCTCTCTTCTTTTTCTCATTTTCTGTCCATCCTGAATTCAGAAGAGCTGAAAGAAGATAATTAATTTCAGTTTAACAAGCTGACTTTGGGACATGAGGATGAGAGCTGCTTCCCTCCATAACAGAAGCTTGTATGACCATATCACCTCTTTGAGGCTGTCAGTTTTTACCTTCATTAGTGACAGAGAGACAGAGTTCATAGCCATGAAAAAGCCTAAGGACATCATCTGTCAGTCATCTCCTACTGAAATCAGATTTTCTTTATCTTTTCAAGAGATGGCAACAGTGCTGCTTGACCACAGTGGCACATTATTATCTTGCTCACAAGAGTAGGCAACATTGCAGAAGGAAATGTAACCTTCAACATACTTGCATATTTCCATGCATCCTTTCCATTTATGTTCTCAGTCAGTACGAACTTTCTGGAACCTTAACTTTGAAGAAAGTTTAGCCTGTGGTTTAGAATGCCTTTTTTTTTTTTTTTTTTAAGTTTGAATAAAACATTAATTCCCTCTTCTTTCTGGATGGAATTCCTACTCATTTCACACATTTTTTATTGATTTCAGAACTGTTTCCCAGGAGTATCTCCTGTCTGGCATTCTCTAGAAGTACCAAATGGAAGACATGGTGAAAAATGTTAGCAAAGTCCCACTCCAAATATTTCAAACAGAGATTACAGTTACATTTGCTCCACTAAATCATGCCCTATGATAACTTGTCCTAGAAAATGCATGGTATATTTATGGTATGTGCAATGCTTGTGTATGCAAGCTTGTGTATATGTATATTACAATCTCTTTATCACTACCATGATATTTGCATTAAATAGCGTGAGAGGTCTGTTTGATCTAACCTCTTATCTGTGACCATCTAAAGTTACAAATGCAACCTGCTGTGAATTATTCTTTACCTACTGCTGAAACCAAGCAAACACAGGGACATATCAATGAGCAGAGAAACTGGGAATAGACCTGGTCCAATGAGTCATGACCAAGAAATCTGAACCTTGTCATTTCTTGAATCACCAGCTGGTCGTAACTTTGGAGGTAGTGATGAGTGTTCTGTGTCAGATGTTCTTGACAAAACCTTTCCTTGTATTGCAGATGAGTGATTTAGGGTCCTTAGATCACTTAAAGAAAAGTGTGACTTAACAGAGTTTAATGGCAAGGTTCACTCTATTACTTACTGTATGGGGGAAATATGCCAAGGAGAATCAGGTTAGAGTCATTTTATAGTGATTTATATGCAGAGAGGAGATGCGAAAGCATAGAGTGAGGCCCACCTGGTGACTCATGAGGTTCAGAATGGACCCCCTTGCTTTCTGAACTCCTTCTCAGAGAGGAGTCTAGGTGCGGTTGGATCCAAACTTAGTCCCAGACTTGGTCAGCAGCTTATGTCTAAGAGACATTAAGTGTACGTTTGGTAAATATGAGTGGAACTCTACAACATACAGTTTAAGATTTCAGCAAATTTAGCTACTAAGTAACGCTAAACAGACAGTATACGAAAAATCACACAACTTTATAATTCTAAGTGATTAATTCTATTTAAAATGTACTTATATAAGCTAAACAATTAATGAAAAACTTTAATTGGGCTCATTCAATGATCTGTGATTAGTAAACAATCATTGCCATACAGCCATGCTTGTGTAGCAGGGAGAGCTCAAAGTAGCCTCACCCAGGCTGTTGTATTTATGGAATAAAGTGGGTGGCTTGTAGTCAAATTTCATACAGTCGAAAAGGTAAGCAGGAGACTCCTTGCACCCACAATTTATCAGAGTTCAGTGTGTTATTCTACTCTGTTTTGCACTTCCGAACAGGAGTTCTTGGCCCAGCTGCAGATCAGGCCTTTACCTCCACTGGAGCCTGATCCAAACTGCTGCTTGTTTGGTTAAGCACAGGGTGTTGAGTGGATCCACTGCCCCTTGTGAAACGTGATGACAAAACTGGCATCAGTAGGAGCATCTACTGGGGTGGGAGGAAGACTCAGGCTGGAGCCCCTGCTCCATCTGCCTCAGATGCTGGTGCCGAACTCTCCCAGTAAATGAGACTCTCTGGGCTAGTGGACACACTAAGTGTTTTTCTACCCCTGACTTTCCTCACTTCCTCTCATCCATTAAAACTCTCAAACTGATGTTTTTTTTCACTGGCACAGGGGAACATTTGGCAGTAACACTGGCTTTATGTGGCATTTCAGAGGAATACACCAGGTTCACAGACTTTGTGCTACCTGGGGGTGTGTGTGGCTGCTGGGGTAGAATTAGGCACTCTTTCTTGCAGCAGATCTTTAACTTCCATTTCTAGATGGAAAAATTTCCTCACCAAAATCATTAGAAAACTGACCAGAGCTCCCAATTGCAGCCGTGGGCTTCTGGAACAAAGATCAAGAAATCACACTCTTTTTCTGAGCAAGTGAAGGGAGAGCTAGCACACTAAGAAAATAATAGATAGTAAAAATTATTTGCAGTTTTTGATATATAAAATGCTCAGCTTCATTAGTTCATCAACTGTTCCACAACATACCAAAGTCTGACTGCAACATCTCCATTCAGCTGCTCAGACCCACATGCCCACTGCTTCCAGAGGGCACATTGCTTTAGCAATGGCTCAGTGTAAGCAGAAATTTGGAATTAATCTAAATAACCTCTTCACCCTAATACTCAGAATATTTAGATGTAAGCTGTCTCAAGCCCATGGAGAAGAGTGGAAATTAAGCCTTATAAAATCCCTGATGCTTTGCCGCCTTTAACATTTTTTTTTTTAATTTTTTTTTTTTCTTAATGGAAGCCTTATTTAATTTTTGTAAGTCTGCTACTTAAAAAAATATGTAATACAGATACACTATGTTTCATAAATCCAAATGCTGAAACATGAAAATAGTTTGTATAACAACATTAAGAAAGATTTATCTTTCTTATGTGTACCAAAGGCACCACACTGACATTTTTAGATGATGGACCATAAGTTTGTCAGTGCATGAGGCTTGAGTGAAATGATGATAACAGTAAAGCACATATTTAAGGAAAGACTTTTAAAACTTTGTTCCACAAAGATAGACAGTAATCATATAATTACTTTTTAACTTTGGGTGGTTTGAGAAAACTTCAACTAAGGCTTCAATTTCATGGAAACAATTTACTAGACAGATTACTCAGGGAACATCTTATAGCACATAGCTATCTTTTTGTGGGATGATCAGGTAGGCAGAGGTCTACATATCAAAAAAATGCCCTTACATCTATTTGCTATAAATTGTACCTGTAATTGTTTGCAGGCACAGAATGGAGGCTAATTCTGAAAACTGAGCCCTTAGTATCTTCAATAATTTATAGCAAATGGGTTTAGGTAATTTGCAAATTGGAAAGCATAATAAAATCTAAGACATTTCCTATATCCATCTGGCATATTGGTTAATATGGGCCAACTTACTCAGAGTGTAAAAGCAATTTCAATACTAAGGAAGCAAAGGGGCTTTTTCCTATTTGTATCAAGGCTACACCAAGCCCCATAAGCCTGCTCTTCTCTGGCACTGGATATCCATAGCACTTAACTATTGTAATAATGGATGACATGTATAAACATTATTGAAGGTTAGATCCTGCTTTGTGCCTAAAACAATTCCCTTTAGAGCACACACAGCTTCAGTTTCTTGTCAGTCAGTCATGTATGGTGGGATTTCAGATAGAGTGACTTTTTAATAGCAGAGAAAAATCTGTATATATGCATGCCGTACCAGGACAGACAGCTACCCAGCAATTGTAAGGACATTATTTATAATTAGTTTCAGTCAACAATATTTACATGTGACTGTAGGCTCTCCAGTGGATCACAAACTGGTGTGTATTGGCAATGCTTTAAATGCATAATGGGGAATCAGCCATGATCAAACATGAACTAGCTGTGAATAGTCTTATATAGGATAGGAGGATAAGATTTTGGAAGGTTTCTTGAACATGCACAATGAATATGAGCATGGGCATGCTGTTTGCAGCATACCAGATGCACCATTGGAGCTGATCCGGGACAGTTTGTTGCTGTAAAAGCTTAGTTTAGCAACAGCATGATTTTTGTCTCACCATTGCATGGCGTAGCAAGGCAAGCCTGCTTTATGCATGCACTTGCATGCACAGTTGATTTGTATCTCAGCCGCCGTGACCCTCATCCTTACCAAAACAAAACTCAGCAAGCATAATTCCACACACAGGGCTGCTGGCTTTCCCTCCTCCAAGTCAGACCAGTGCTTACAAGTCACTCCAAATAGTCATAGACTTTTCATTTGCAGGTTACTTCCCCCCATGCTTAGGGAGGAGGGCAGGGGGGCATCAGTGTGCTAATGCTCAAACCAGCATCAAAGCACAGGTGACTTCAGCATGCCCAGTGCAAGGGCTTGTCTGGCTTGTGACCACCCATCACAAGCTGAAAAGAAGCATTTGGTCAAACAGTGAGGATATACACACCTAGACCATTAATTACTTTCAGTTTAGTACTTTACAGGGTAGTGTTTAAAGGGTCTGGCACTACGAGGCAGCACTGTCCACCTTGGTTTACTACATTTTTGTTCTTATCTATCCTGAAACAGAAGCAACTGTTAAATCGTGTATGTTTTGCTGTTTGATACAATTTTCTGTAACCTGCATGACTGTGCAGAACAACAAAAAAAGGGTCCCCTGAGAAAAGAGAAGATGCTAGAGGCAAATTTTGGCTACTTTTCCAGGTGTTATAGTGAATTAACTGCCAGGTACTTCTACACTCTATAGTTAACTCTTGTGGGGACGAGCTAGGAAATCCAAAGCTTTTTTTTCTTTGTTAAGTTGTGAAGGTGGTAATATCCACTTAAATGCAAAGCTCACAACTTTTCTCCAAAAATGCAATGCAAATGGAAAATATGGAGGTCAATATTTGAATCTGTAAATGGAAATGAGTCACTACAGTTCAGCCCATTTTCCTTCTTCCTTCCTGATGTTATAAATGGGAATACCAGCCTTTGTGAAGATCAAAAGCTAGCCACAATGCAAAAGTGAAAGATGGAATAAATAAAATATGTAAAATACATATTCCATTTTCAGAACTGAACTGTGCATTGAGATAGATCCTTAAAGAATACATTTGCAAGTAACTAGTCTGCAAAAACTATTCTGCTCTTTCTGTTTACTCCTTGCTACTGGTCATGGGGATGAGGTGTCGGATATTGCAGGGAACTGCAGAACTAGATTCACAGCATAGACCAGCCAAAGTTTGGTATAAATGTTCTCATATTAAGCGGTCAGTCAAACCAGTACTGTATTTGTTTTGCACCACCAAAGCAGTGCAGAAGGATGTGCATACATGCAAAAAACAGGAGAAGAGCTTATGCAATACACTGGAAGGGAACATCATCTGCATTATTTCAGGTAAAGGCCACTTTCCCAAACTGTGCCAGTTGGCTTTTGTCCCAGAAATCTATGCAGCTGTTCTGAGGACAATAGGATGATGCGAGTGTGAAGGCCCCTGAGTAAGGTCTCTAGTCCAAGCCCCTGCCCAAAACAGGGCCAGCTCTGGAATCAGACAGGGCTGTTCAGGACTTTCCCCAGGCAGGTCTTGAAAACCTCCCAGGACAGAGGCTGGATGCCACTTTCACAGATACACAGTACTAGCGCACAGGCAAGTGTGATAGATGTGGCCATTGCATCCCCACAGCCACCACTGGGCAGCTCTAGGGCATTTATGTCCACCAGATACAAGCTGGGTCTTCATGGGCCTGCCCCAAACCTTGTGGAACATCCCTCTAACATGTGGGCTGAGAAACTGTTGCAGGGTCCCAGCAGGACTGCGGCAGGACTCGCCATCTTTTTGCATGAGGATTATTCAGATTGGATCACATCATCCCAGGTAGAAAGAATGCAAAGCCTTGACTGAGTGATTTCCTCTTTGTTTCAAATGCTTCTCTCAAATGCGCTGCTGGATGTTGAATAAGCAACTAGCAGATCCTGGAACACTTAAGAATACATGGTTTTATATTTATAGCAGAGTCTGAAATGTAGGTCTGCTCCTCATAAGCAAGACTGATTTTTCTCTCCTTTTCTGCCCAGTTTCATGGAGAAGAATGCAGAAACAATCTGCTTAGGAGGATTTCTGAATGCTGCTTTGCAGCAAGTTTTAACTTCAATATAATCCTCATAATCATACCTACAGGTTTTCAGGAAAATTGTTCTATTTTCATGAAACCATTAAATTCAGTGCTGTAAATGTCCTCCCATAGAGCAGAGCTTATCCTTCTGCGTGTTCCTGTACTTACTGGAGCTCGAGAGTGACTTTTAATGTTTAAAAATAAGAAGAAAATAGAAGTATTAAACTTTGTGTCTACTTTAGCAAAATGTCAGAGACTTGCCAGATTCCCGCAAGTTGTTAACTTCTGCCACCATACTTAACACAGTATTGTCTAAGGCCTTTTTCTGTGACTTTTTGAAAAGTCTTTTCACCACATCTCATCTATAAACTTTGAATTATTTTAGCCCTTTTACAGAATAAATTCTCCAAGATAGTTATCATAGGACAGAGTGGCAATCAGCCACTACCACCTGTCAAAATCTGTTAAACATGAAAATCCTCCTAATGCCCTCATACCACCTACAGATTCTCGCAGGAAGGGGCAAGGGGACCTTGGCATATGATGCTCTGCGTCTCAAAGCCATTTCAGAACAAGGAAAATTTTGCATAAGGTGCACTATCCTGGATGTGCAAATTTTGCAATTAATTGTCACCAGGTCTGAATAATGCAAAGAAATTGCTTTCATAACAAAAATCCCCACAAGAAGCAAACTTTCTTTCTTTAAAAAAAAAATCTTTAATCAAGAAACCCCAGTTGCTTCTAGCAGATGATCTAGATACAAGAAACCATCTCCAACACATGCATGATTCAAATACGCTTTTCAAAGAAAGTCTTTTGATGAAATAAGAGAATTAAACATCAAAACCAATGTCTACCAATTGCAAAAGACAGTTCATGGCGTTACAGCTGGTCAGCTGAGAAGCAAAGAACTGACAGCTCTATTACTCTGTTCACTATCCAAATGTTTCAGAACGTGAGATAATTTTATTAAAACAGTGATGTCAAAGAATTATTAAGAAAACCAGCAGAAAATGGTCCTTAAAAGAGGAGAAGAAAACACCAAAAATGTATTCATCAGTTTGGATGGAGCCACACAGCCTCTAGCTAAGCTTTGCCCACAGGAGCAAAAAACATCGCGCAGACACAGCGGTAAACCACTAAGTACTTTTGGTAGATGTCCTCCCAGGCGTTGTCCTGTAAGTGGAAACCTGGCTATTTGCAGGTTCCTGTGGGTTTCTGAAACCTGGTTATCTAATGAAACCCAGTTATCTGCAGACAGCAGATTTCTCTCAAAGCCCTCCTTTCCCTCATTCCCTGCTTCAACATCCTCAGCTCCAGGAGGGCTCCCCAGCCGGCTGGGCTGAGCTGGGCCAGGCCAGGAGATGGACAGCTGTCCTCAGCCAGCGCAGACAGCACCCGGCCTGCCAGCTCTGCCTGCCCTGCCTGTCCTACCCACCCTGCCTGCCCTGCCCAGCCCACTAGGGGGCTGCTGCTCTTCTCTCCCCACCAGCTGCTCCTGACAAAATTCACAGGAGAGGAATTATCTTTGCAAAAGCTGTTGTTTATTTACAAGGAAATGACTGGCAGATGGGCAGAGGGCTTGTTCTCGCCCTCAGAGAGGAAACCGATAAGTCTTGGTTTCATGTGGCATGTGCAAAGGATATAATGGCAAATGGGATGCTGGTGGGATCGGTGCAGCTGTGTGAATTTATACTGACAGAGCATAGTGCTCACACCTATTTACTGTGCCTTGTTGCAGCATGTATTGCATTAGGTGCTGGGTAGATGGGGTTAAAGCAGCACCAGCAGAGCTCTCTCCAGGTAAGGGCAGAGGAAGACTATGCTTCTTCATCCCTCAAATGGTGCTAAAACTTACAGTATTCTGTGCCCTGCACATTTCTTAAAGCTTTCACGTGACACTAGTGGCAGCAAAACCAGATGAAGGGGCAGGAAAAATGGATGCAGTGTGATGTATAAGTAAGATAGTCATGGTTTGGTGATCAACCCCACAGACTGATTCCTTCCTTTTTTACATCTGTGCACAGTACACAGATGCCCCATCACCAAGGCATTAGTTTTGTTTGTTTGTTTAATTTAAATTGTGGCAAATTTCATGGAGTTCTATCTATACTTGTTTTTGTGTACTCTTTTAAACCCAAGCTGTGCTAGGCACTCCCCTGCACATCAGGACACAGCCCATGTACATCACACCAGCTGACCCTTATGCTGCCAGCAGAGGAGAAGCTTTACACATCTCTCTGAAAACAAGAGAGTCCCTGGGTGCAGCAGGAGCAGGCGGTGCCCTGCTGCCTGATTATAGAATCATAGAATTATAGAATGTGCTGTGCTGGAAGGGACCCACAAGCATCATCGAGTCCAGCTCCTGTTCCTGCATATGACAACCCCACAGTTCACACCATGCATCTGAGGGTGGTGTCCAGTCTCTTCTTGAACACTGTCAGGCTTGTGGCCATGACACCTCCCTGGGGAGCCTGTTCCAGTGCTCCACCACCCTCCAGGGGAAGCACCTTTTCCTCATGTCCAACCTAAACCTCCCCTGGCACATCTTCCTGACATTCCCTCAGTTCTGTCCCTGGTCACCAGAGAGAAGAGATCAGCGCCTGCCCCTCCTGCGCCCCTTGTGAGGAAGCTGTAGCCGCCGTGAGGTCTCCCCTCATTCTGCTCTTCTCTAGGCTGAGCAAACAAAGTGACTTTAGCTGCTCCTCATATGGCTTCCCCTCCAAACCCTTCACCAACTTTGTAGCCCTCTTCTGGACACTCTCCAGTAGCTTTATATCCTTCTTACCCTGTGTTGCCCAGAACTGCACACAGTGCTCCAGGTGAGGCCGCACCAGTGCAGAGCAGAGCCGGACAATCATCTCCCTGTCCCATTTGGCAATGCTGTGCTTGATGCTCCCCAGGACACGGGTGGCCTTCTTGGCTGCCAGGGCATGCTGTTGGCTCATGCTCAACTGCAGGATTCTGTCCTGCAAAGGGGGCTCTGGCTTTAAGGGTTCATGGAGGCTGAAGAGTTGCTGGAATGGCTAGTGTCCATTGCCCCCGTGGTGAACTGGCAGAGCCTTCCTGCATTTTGCTCACTCCTGCTGTGCAGTAGCTGCAGAGGAAGCTCCCAGGGGCATTTCCAAGTGCAATGACCTCTTTAGCTCTTAAGACTGTTTGAGGAGTGGGAAACCAGGCACAGAGGAAGACTGCTGCCAGAAATGCCATTAATTTACTTTTCCAGGCTGTTGAGTGACCTTCCTTTGCTATTTGGGTAGGAAGCCTGGAGACGAGCACACTCTGCTTAGGAAGAGCACGCTCTGCAGGATGCACCAACCGCCCTCTGTGCTGAGCAGATGTATGTGCACTGGGAGAAGGAAGCAGAAAAGGAGGGTGGGAAAGGCATTTTAATTAAAAACTCAAAACAAGGAGTGGAGGCGAAGCACCTGCATGACTTTGGATCGTCACACAAGGACATATTTGTGCCTCACTCTGCAGTACAGTGCATCACACAAAGCCTGCGCTAATGCCACAAAGCTGGGCTCTGGGACCAGGTGTGGCACAGCTGGGTTGGTGGGGAGCTGCTGAGCTCTTTGTGCATGCTGGTATGCCTGTGCCAGGAGCCAGAAAGCCAGAGGTGGTGTGCTGCCCAGCACCTGCAGAGAGGAAACAGAGTAAAAAACCTAACAGAGCTAAGGAAGCAGGCCTTTACTGTGTTTCTTGGTTTCATACCTCCATAAAATCCATAAAATGGAGTTCATCCAAACCCATCTGCACTTCTCTCTTTGTTTTGTTGTTTTATGTGTTGTTGTTGCATTTTTTTGTTTTGTTTTGTTTTTTTCCCTAGTGCTGATAATATAATTTCATGTACTAAGGAGAGAAAACAGTCTCACTAATAGGACATCAAAGCAAAACCAGGCCATGCTGTGTTTTAAATAAAAAGACAGTACATTAATTTCTCCGTGTCATTTTCCTCTTTGCTGTGAATCTGCATCATCAATATTCAAAAACTGGGAAACGTGGAAAACCCTTTTTTCGGCAAATAACCATAATGCTGCTGTAATGTTAAATTATCCATATGGAAAATACGAGACCCTCAAGGAGATTTAGCACCTGCCTGCATCCCCAGCAGTGCTAACCTGCAGTCACAGCAAGAAATAAAGTGAATCCATGGAAAGGTCTTATACCCCTTAAAAGCTCCCTATGGTTCACCTCAGTGTAAATCTTCTTCCTTAGTGCTCCGCTTGTTTTATTTTTTTTTAAGTATCTTAATGATGACTGCAAATTTTTGTCAAAGCAGCCGCCTTCTTTAGTGAAATGAGTTCCTATTTTGTAGAAGGGGCCTTTGATCACTGAGGTATCAAGAGAACATGCACAGTCAAAAAAAAAAAAAAAAAAGTCAGTTGTAATACTAAGAGCTTTGCTATAATTTAAATAGGGAAAAAACAACCAAGTGAATGCCCAGCCTCCGTGCATTTTCTTCCAGACAGCAGTGACCCAAAACCGAGACTGGGCAAAGTATAGGGAGTAAATTGAATTTCACATGTGCATCCAAGAGGACTGTCTCCAGTCAAACCTCTCACCTTGTTTTCAGATGTATTTTCAACCCTTCTTGCTCATTTATCATCTTTATTTGAGATACATATAGTACAGTAACTCCAGACATCTTGTCTCATTTTGGTTCTTTGCTATTTAGAATGAAGTAATTGTTTTCTTTATCAATCTCCTTTCTAATCTCAAGTCTACAGTCAGTAGTCTGCGAAGTATCTTCTCCTGCATTGAGACTGTAGTTAGGTCTAGCTTTCTGAACACTCAGTTTTTAACACAGATTGTTATTTCCATTGAACTTGGAGCCCCATCAGGCTCTTGTAATAGCCCTTTATAAAGTTTGTCTCAGGCACAGACCTGGAAAAAGTGAGAAAACTGTCCTTCTGCTACAGAGAAAAAAAGTAGCTGATTTTACACTCATATGTAACTTCTGAGGTTTGGAGACCCACGCTGTGCATCCATCTGCATGAATTCTCTTCTAACAAGATCAGAATATTTTAGCTCTGTAACACCTACCATGCAAAGAAGTGTTCACTGGCTTAGTTTTAACTTTAGTCCCATTGAGTAGAGTAGGAGCAGTCATGTGCATTAAGTTTAGACATGCGAGTCTTAGTAGAATGAGAGACAAAGAAAACATTTCTTCAGAAACAACTATGAAATTTTTACTCATTTGAATCTCAGTAATAAAACCTCCATGAGCCAGGACTTCAACCATGACTGCTGTATGACATGTGATTCAGGCTTATTCTGTAAGTAATTTATAAATATGTCATCTATCTCATCTTAGTAAGAATTAAACATGATAACATGAAAAGCGTATCCCACCATTTTTCAGATAGATCTCACATCTCTACATTTTTATTGAAAAAAAAGAGAAAAAAACAAATTAACTTTTGTTTGCACTACTTTTGTGCCAAAACTTGATTTTTAATTTTGAATTTGATGAATGTCTTAAGAGAAATTTAGGTAAAATTTATGTCACAATTTCCTAAACTCATTTGGCTTTACGTAGGGCAAATGTCAAGCTTCTTTCCAAGACAAAAATATAATGAAATTAATTTTTACATGTTTCTGTAAAAAATGCACAAAGTCTGCACTAAAACATAGACAAACATTACACAGGATTCAGAGAAACAGATTGATTTCTTTTTGCATTTTTTTTAGTTGCCAGAAAATGCCTTAAACAAGGGAGCTGTTCATTCATAGAGTACACATGGAAGAGTTAAAAGACATCACTGCTGGAATAAAACATTTGCCACATTAGGCAAGGAAAAATAGGTTTTCTCACATCCTGATGAGATGGACATGATTAAACGTGTGGACTCCAAACACAGTTTTCAAGAGGAGGCATTTGCAATAGTAAGAAGACTCTTAGGCAGCACAAGTGTGATCCATTTACACTCAAAAATGGGAAAGTGGGATCGTGCAGCTTTGTCCTCCACAGGAGAAGGCTCCTGAGGACACCATTTCTCCTGACATGCTGCCTCCTCCTTGCTCATTGCTGTAGAGGGGAAACATCCAAGCGTCTCAGCTGGGAGCCCAGCTGGCCTGTAGCTAATGCAGTGAGTTGCAATGCTGCTCCTTTTCCCTTTGCTTTTCTTCCTTTTTTCTTTTTCTTTTTTCTTTTTTCTTTCTTCTTTTTTTTTTTTTTTTTCTTTTTCTCCTTTTCATAGAATCATAAAATGATTTGAGTTGGAAGGGACCATAAAAGCCCATCTAGTCTGCCCCCCCTGCAATGAGCAGGGACATCCTCAACTAGATCAGGTTGCTCAGAGCCCTGTCCAGCCTGGCCTGGAATGTCTCCAGGGATGGGGCATCTACCACCTCTCTGGGCAACCTGTGCCAGTGCTTCACCTCCCTCACTGTAAACCCTTTCACCACTCTTTTCCCCTTTTCATTTTCTTTTCCCCTCTTTTCATCTTCCTTTCACCCCTTTTTTCCTTTTTTACCTTTCTCACTGCCTTTGGCAGGAGGTATGGCAGTAGGAGGTGTGGCTGCAGCACCTCCACAGCTGGCAGACAACTTGCTCCTGGCTGTCACCATCTGGCAGAAGTCCCCACAGCTCCCTGAGGCTGGCACAGAACACAGAGCTGAAGCCGGTGTCACACCAGGCACAAACATATGTGTTTCCCTAGTTCACCCTGCCTGCATCTTCTTCCAGCGGTAGGGATATGGGGCAGAATAAAAACAACCTCCAACATAGTAAGACCCCAGTTTTCAAAGCCAGGCAAGAATTTGCTAGTAATTTCCAGGTCTGTTTGAGAAGTGTGTGGAGGGACTCCATTTCAAATAAGGAGAAACTTTCATTTGGAGGTATTGGTGGCTGAAAAATGTGCCAACTGTGTTCTGGGTTACATCAAAAGGAGAGTGACCAGCAAGTCAAGGGAGGTGATTCTGCCCCTCTGCTCCTCTCTCATGAGACCCCAGCCGGAGTACTTTGTTCAGCTCTGGAACCCTCAGTACATGGATCTATTGGAGAGGGTCCAGAGGAGGCCACCAAGATGATCAGAGGGCTGGAACACCTCTGCTATGAGGACAGCCTGAAAGCGTTGGGGTTGTTCAGGCTGGAGAAGAGCAGGCTCCAGCGAGACCTTAGAGCAGCCTTCCAGTACCTAAAGGGGGCTTACTGGAAAGATGGGGAGGGACTCTAGCAGAGAGTCTGGTGACAGAAGGAGAGGTAACAGCTTTAAACTGGAAGATGGTAGATTTAGATTACATATTAGGAAGTAACTCTTCACTACAAGGGTGGTGAGGCACTGGAACAGGCTGTCCAGGGACATGCATGCCCTGTCCCTGGAAGTGTTCATGGCCAGGTGGATGGGGCTTTGAGCAACCTGGTCTGGCAGAAGGGAAAGTGTCCCTGGCCATGGCAAGAGTGGGGTTGGAACCAGATGATCTTGAAAGTCCTTTCCAACCCAAACCATTCTGTGACTTTATGATTCTACTATTCTGTGGTTTCATGCTGCCAAAAGCAGGGCTCCCTGCATGCAGGCTGAGCACACCATACACCTCTTGCAATAGCAAGGTGTGTGCACTGGTGAGCACAGCGGCATCAGGCATTTTATGGGTCTTCTGCATAGGAATGATGGGAGAGCTGATAGATTGGGGCTGGTGTTCTGAAACATGAGATTGCAAAACTCCATGCTAAGGGAAGTGAGTGTCCATGCTAAGGAGCAGAAGTGCCCTTGCTCTCCTTCTGGGACTGCCCCACCAGCCGCTCCGTCTCAAAACAGTGTCACTTTCTGGTCATGACACACAAAACTGGGCTTTAGATACCTTTAAAGAGATCTGCCATTGTTTTTCTTGATCTAAAAAGTCAGGGGCTATGTGTGCTGTGCTATGAAGGTATTGTCTGCTCTGGTCTGTATTGCTTCTCTAAATCTCGTATTTGTTATTTGCCTTTTGGACTGTTGCTCTGTGCTACACCACTATTTTCAAGGAAGCATTCACAATAGCTTTGTGGTGCCCTTTCTGAATAGCAAGAGTTAATGCAATTAGTTTAGTTTTTAAATTAATCATTATACATGTAAACTCAGTTCATTTTCAGAAGGCATTTTATAAATTCCATAGTGTAATTTATTCTTTCAGTCAATGTTCGAGGTAGTGAATTTGCCAGTAATTCTCAACATAAGTCCCAGGAACCTTCTTTTAAAAACTAGTACAACAGTGTTTGCTACCTCTGTGTGCTCTGGTAATGATTCCTGCACTAATGAGAAACTGTGTATTTGGTCAGCAGCTCAGCTACTTTGCTTTTCTGCTGTTTTTTTTCCCTCCAGACTTCTTGAATACATGCCATCTGGGCTCATTTGCTATTTAAAAACTGTCTAGTTACCACAGAAGATTTTAAAGATATACACACCTTTGAAAAGATACAAATAATTCTCTAATAAGCTAACCACATAGAACTTGAAAAAAATAATCAAATATTAAGGAAACAGGAATTTCTTAGTCAGAAAAATTCTGATGTTCTTTCTCTTTTTAATTATCTTCTGTTTTTCTCCTGCTTTTCATTTTTGCAAGTTTTAACACATTGGATGAAACATAGCAAGGACCAACAGCAACTTCTTATATTAATAAGCTTATTCAGCTTACTGCTAAAGCTTTATTGAAGAAAATAGATTCTAAATGCCCAATAATACATTCTTACTGCCTGTTCTAGAAATCAAACCTTCAGTCTAGCTCCACTCACAAAATAATGTCTATGATAAAAATTTAGCCACAATAGGGAAAAACCATCTGTCAGAGTTCACAGAGGACAAATGTAAGAAATAATTTCTTGGCACGCTAAAACTGCAGGTTGAAATCCTGTCAAGATCAACTGGTATTATTTTTGGCAGGATTAACCATATGAAGGCAGATTAAAAAGTAGAATATCCCATGATTATGGACAATGCATGTACTATCTGAAAGACCAAGCAATGCAGCTGAATTCCTGACATGGCAATTTTATGCGTTGTGTCCTTCCTATAGCAAACAAATATTTATTTATTTTTTGCAAAATAACAGTTATAACCATGGCTTTATATCTTCATTTCAGTCCACATCTATGCTCAGATCCCAGTTTGTAGCTGAACTTTACCTCTAGGCAAGTCAACAGTCAAAACTCCAGTAATATTCAGATTTTCATACCCACATCCCATCCTAATCCTCTTGTCTATAGCTGGGGCTTAGTTGATTTTAGGGAGCTGGATTTTGGATCAAACATTTCTGATTTGCATAATTTTAAAATAATATTCCAGATGTTAGTATGTTTATGGTTCATGTATTCTGCAAAATGATCTGAGAAAGATATCTTTTTTAATGGAATAACTTATTATAGACTCACTATTTATATGCAATTGACACTTCAGTTTTACCAATTCTTGGTATTATTTTTTGAGACTCCTGTTTTCATGATGCACATTGGAAGTCAGTGGCTGTCCCCAGAATTGCAAGTTACTTTTACAGGACCAAGACTAAGCAGAGCGTTACCTAAAGAGGTGCTTCCAAATTGCCCAGCAGGAGTACATCTGGTAGCAGCTGTCCAGGAGATGCTATAATATAATAACTTGCATTTCTTTTAATTGATATTAATACCATAAAATATAGGCTGCACTTGAACTGTCTGAAACAATTCAGTATTTCAAAAATTTTATTTGCTATGGTGAATATAAAGTCAAAGTTGTGTGCCAGAAAAAACTCCATATTTTATGAAAGGGAGATGTAATAATCATTAAGGAGCAAAGAAAAAAATAAAACAAAATGAGCATTTACAAGATACCACCCACTGAAAAGCATGAAATTTCACATGCAATGTGTGCAAACTATTCTAACCATTTTCCTTAAAAATGCTTACTGTTTGCTCTCCACTCAAACTCATTTAGCTAATTTCTGTTTAATACCTTTTTTTTTTTTTTTCTTTAAATCATAGGCTTTCTGTTAGGGTTTCACTGGGCATTCAACCTATATTTTACACCTGCTTTATCCAGACATACCTGCAACACCTGCAAGAAATGTAATATACCCAGAAGACGTGTATAATTAACTCCAAGTAAGCGGAGGGGACATCCTAGCTTTGAGTCTATGTAATCTCAGGCATTAATTAATGCATGGCCTCAGATTGCAGCGATGGCTCTAGTGATGGGAACTGCAGTTCTCCGCAATGGGCTTGTGCCCACCCTGCATACTACCTGTAGAGGGTTTCTGTGGTGCACAGGGCTTAAGTTAGCTTGCTTCCCCCTGAGGAAACAGTGTTTTCGTAATGTTTCTAAGCTAGTAAGGGTGCAAGTCTTCTCTATACCTGCTGGAATTTAAAAAAAAAAAAGTCATTGGCACACACAATGTTATTTAAATACAGAGCTCTCCAAGATTCATGGTCATTATTTGGTGAGGACTACACAGTACAGCAGTTTGATTTTCTGTGTTGCACTGTGCCCTGATGCCATCATGTTGTCTTTGAATACGAGAAGCCAACAGCTGGTTTCCCCACCAAGGAATTAAGGAACTAATTAACATGTGCAAGCACCCACGCTCCCCTGTGGACATTTGGAGAGCCTGTAATAATAGACTCTTGGAAGACCAACTCATTCCTTCACAGAACTCCTGGAAAGCAGAACAGAGTAGCCAACTACCTGGCAAAACTGAAGAGCATCATCAGCCATCCAGTTGTCAAACAATAATGAAATAACCATTGCTTCAGTTGCCCTCAGTCTTTTCCAAGCCAGCTGGCATTGTGCTACAGGGAAATTACACATTCATTTTGATTATTTACTCTCATCTGAACTCTGTATTCCTCACCCTCCTCCTGGATTTAACAATCATTACTGTTAATAAAGGCCAGACCAGCGAGTGCTGAGGGCCCGATACAAAGGCCAAAAAAGTTAATGGAAGACCTTTAGATTTTGGATCAAAATCACACTTTCACACTCAGACAACTTCAGTGAAAGCTATGCATTCAGCTCCCATGTAATTCCAGCAGAGTTCACATGCATCTGCAGATGTTTTATGGGGAGCGTATGGCTGCAAAACACTACTTAGTGGAGTTTATCAACATGGGGAGATAACATCACAATGCACAGGGAAGGTTAGTGGTAGTTGCATATCTCAGATTAAGTTTAATTTACTACCAAATTTGATGGTGACACTTCTGAATACACACGTTCCTAAAATCAGCAGTTAATTCATGATCAATAATACAGATAGACAGAAAAACAGACTTTAAAAGCTTCTTAAGGGGTTGGACGACCAGTTCTTGCTAATTTTAACTGGAATTAGACATACAAAACCTATTGCCAAGGGAAATAGATGAGGAGGCTTCGAAACTCAAAGACCAAACACTTTAATAAATACAAAATAAAATACAGGAATTGATCAATTTTGCTCTAATATCTGATTTTACAACAATGGCTGGTTGAGCTGGAAACTAGTTAAACAGTATGTATGGAGAGAGAAAACTGTGGTAAAAGCCCACAGTTTAGATCCTGCAAGAGATAAATGAAATGTACTCAGAGGATGATCCTTAGCTGAACACAAGCTGCAGGGTAAAACATAAGCTTCAATCAACTCTCACAAATAATTTGAGCCCAATGCCATAAGTGCCTTAAATTAAAGCCCTCTCAACAGGAGCCAATCTAAATCATTAAACATATGTCAGGTAGAGAGATATAATCACTAGAAGTGTTGTCTACACAGCATTTCATTTACATGGAAAATGTATTGCTGTTGTTAATTTATCCATTTTTCAATGTTCAATACCTCACAGAAAACATACAGTTAGAAGCGATGCTTGTTTTGTCACCAAGCAAAAAACACATGTGCACATAATTCTGTTACCCAGTTTGTTATGACATCTATAACTGTGAAAGAAAGCTTTCCTGCCACGTAGGAACATTCTCCCTCTTATTCAAGATATCTGGTGTGATTTATTCCTGCCTTTAGAATTTCATGAAGTTTTGTGCCACGCAGGATCATTAGAGGATCCACACCTATCTTCCATTATAAGCAAGCACCAGAATTTTGTCCCCTCGCCTCAAAAGTGAGACCAATAACTTCTGTGTGACTGTGGCACATGTTTCAGAAAGGCACTCAGGATTGATTCGAATAAATGACAGCCTGTCAAGGAGCAGTGCTCTGGCTTATGACCTTTAAAACTGTCCCTGTTTTTTAAAATCATATAGCACCCTGTCAAGTGTCACATTATTGGGAAAAAAAACCCAACAACCTCCCTCTGTCTATGTGGCTCTTGTCATATGAAACTTTTGCCAATCTATGGACAGCCAGATCTTTGGAGGCTTGTCCATCACCAGGTGGTACATGCATTGGCGATATTACAGCTTTGCATGTCAGTGAAAAAAATAGAGACATCTCTATGATTGCTACACTTTCTGCATTGAGTGCATCTTTTAATACAAGAATCAACAAGCCTGGATCACTTGTTATCCTTAGTGCATGTTGGAAGTAACTCATCTGGGACAGTGACTAGAGGTAGCGTGAGAAACTTTAGTGATACTGAGATCAGAGTCATGCCCACCAGACACCAGCATTTTGTAGGCAGAAACTAACTAAGCAAAACATAAAGCAGAGAAAGGACACAGTAAACCTTAGCAGCCACATTGCCACATGTGCACCATTCAGCGTGTGTTTAAATTGCAGGGTTTCACAGTAATAGCTGATTTATTGAGTTACTGAAACCAATATGATAATACTAAACAATGTGCATATGGGATAAAATACTCATTTTGTTGCATAAAGGGAAAAAAAGTTGCATTCACATCAAAGGGTCAAGAATCACATACTCTGAGAGAAACAATCTGTTTCCTCCTACAAGTGCCTGCTTGAATCTGAAGAGTTTATATGATACTCTGCATGACAAGAATGCCCCACTTCAGAAGCCCTCTTAGTTGCCCACTCTTTTATACCCTGTTCTCCTCAAGCTCTGCCACATTGCCCTCAGAAGGCCTTAATTGACCCTGGCCATCTGAAAACCTTGGTCCAATATTTCTTTTAGAGTTGCAGCTCACGCTTAACAAGAACTGGTGAGGTCACGCAGGCAATCCTGTTTCACCAATTTCCATAGACACACAATGCAGCAGCTTCAGCAACCTGAAACAATCTCCATCCTCTTGCTGTGGTAATCCACCCCGAGGTTTTCAAATGTGTAGACATGAGGAGCTCAATTCAAGCTCTGTTTGATTTCCAGGGGAAGACTGGCCTTGGTGTCACTTTGACACAGACATAATATACAGCTTCTGAAAAAATGTAAGCCTGTTCAAATGTAGAAAATGTCAAGAAAATGTAAAGTAACACAATACATAGAAAGGAGAAGTGAGTCACTAAGCAAGGAAAATAGATCTAGTTTCTCCTGAGCTGAAGTTTTAATTTTATTTTGAAACCTAAGTTTTTCTCTCCTGATTGGTGGTAACAGGTTGGAATTATGGCTATGTAATGGGTTCCAAGCCATACTTGATGCACTGTACTAATTATAAGTAATTACAGTTTTTGTGTAATTACTTTTTGTGGCAAGGTTATTTCATGGACTTTTGTTTTAAATTTCTGACAAAATTCTGGCAAAGCCCCCACACACATAATAGCTGCAACTAATAGCCTCAGCTTTTATATTTTAAAAATCTGGCAAATAATTTACTAACTCAGACAATCACCTTCTGGAACCCAGAGATGTTGTACCCATTTGTTTAGAGAATTATCCTTTTCTTTATTTTTTTTTCTCATTCATTTAATGTAATGCCACAGTTTTAACCAATTTGTAAATTTTTCCACAACAAATTTCCCCGCCTTTTTTTTTTTTTTAAAAAAAAAGGTAGATCTATCTTTCCTATCAATAACTATGATAATTACAAATAGGAATAATTATAATACATACTTGTAACATCTATATAACTAACGTATCTGACTAATGTTGATAATTCCTGATCAAGCTATTCCCACTGAAAGTACTTGAGGGTTTAGCCATGAGGAGATGGAGTCTCGAATGCTGTACCACAGGAAGAGAATAGTCCTGCAGAGACCAGATGTTGGATGAAACGGCCAAAGAGATCTAGAAGTACATTTTCAGTGCAGCACAATTTTAAGCGTGCATTGTGTGAGTGTGCCCAACTGCTAACATACCCATTGCATGAAACAAGCAATTCTTTTCTATAATGTAAAATTTGCATACATAGGACATCTTTGTAGAGAAGAAAGATAATGGCCAGTGTGCTTTGCACATCTTCATGTTGTTTCAGCCAAATCACTGTTACTGAAATCATCATCATCATCATCATCATCACAGTATGTTTGGGATTGGAAGGGACCTCAAAAGATCATCTAGTCCAATTCCCCTGCTGGAGCAGGAACACCTAGGTGAGGTCGCACAGGAACATGTCCAGGCGGGTTTTGAATGTCTCTAATGCAAGAACAGATCACCTAGGCTTTGAGGTAAAAATCCAAGGATCATTGTGTACAATCATGCTACCATAAATTAATTTTCAACCAAGTATAAACTAGGATACATTTTGAATTTTCACTTAACGCTTGCTAATACACCATGATGTATGCATGTTTGAGGGAAGTTGTCTGTTTTTAAGAATTTTAGGAGTTTTTCACAGACCCACTCAGAAAAATAATATCTGTTGCATGTAGGTCTTGGAACAGATTAAATAAAGGCTACCTGCAAAAATACTCTGGAGAAGAAATGAAGAAAAAAATAGATATAACTGTTATTATATTTTCTACTCAGTTTTATACTGCATTCATCCCTGAGATGAGGTAGTAAGTCCCAGCACTGGAATGCATCAATCTGAGTATGATTGCTGGTGAAAAATACATTTATATGTATGCATCAGGTATGAATGTTGAACATTTCATGTTTGGGTTTTATGCCTTACAACACTGCTGGCTCAGGTACCCTGAAATTTGCCTACACAGCATGAAGGTAGCTTACCTCAAAGATATCGCTTTCACGGATTTCATGAATGATTTTAATAGGAGCCTCTGATTCAAATACAAATGAAAAGTTTGGTTCCAAAGAACCTCTAGGGATATTCAGCATTAAGAAAAGTGATGATATAACCTGGAAAGTTCCCCTAAAGCAAGAATTTCTGGAGTTAAGGGTCTTATATCCTGTATAATTTAGACCACATTATGCACAGAATTTCTACACCATATGCTTCTCCATCAGATGGTTTAACACTGCTGGGAAATCTTGGTTTCCTCTGTGCATTCTAAGTATTTTCAAATCAGTCCTGCTAGAATATTTTTGTTGTTGTTGTGGTGGGTTTTTTTCAGAATAGATATTCTTTTGGAGTGGGGAGGAGGTAGTATTATAAGAAAACAGTGTTCCTATAGTTGTTCAGGTTCACATTCCAATTTTGTGTTAAGGTTGCATAATTTAGCACTTCATGTAAAGTTGTGATTAAGTATAGATGCATTCTGTTTACACTTGTTACTTTAACATCTGCAAATGTAGACGTGAATAAGATATTTTTCAGACACAAATGGCCCTCAGTAGATTGAGGAGTAGAAATGTTCCAGACTGATAATTACCAAGAAAGCTTTAAATTGCAGGCACCTCAAAAGTGTCTTGTCAGGAGCCAGCCATCGTTATTATAAAGAAATATAGCAACTCAAGGTGCAGGTGCTGATTAAACATTGCTTGTAAGAATGGTTCGGTTGCAAAATCTGCAAACTTCATCCTTAAAAACATAATCCTAGATGAGCCTACTTAGAGATTGCACTTTCCAAGACTAAAAGTGTATCCTGGTAGTTTTCTTTCAAGTAACGGCTGTGCTGAGGCTGCAATATAAATAATACCTTGTTTGGAAGAATGTCAGCTCATTTTCTGTGTGTTCCTTTTTGATACTTGGGGGTTTAAGAATGAAACTACATTAATGCTAGTAAGAGAAAGACAGAATAATAGAACAGGATGGAAGAAAACATATTCCTATAAAGTTTAAAGAATAATAGGTAAATCTTGAGCAAAACCATTTCAACTTACTTGCATCTCACAAACTGTGGGGGACTCTCAGTGAATTATCCCATCCCCATGGCATGGTTGGAGTTCCAGGACAATCAAAACAATTTATACTGATGGAAAATGTTTGGTTTTATATCATTCCTCTATACCAATAAAAGATTAAGGGGGGGTATTTATTTATTTTAATGAAAATCTTTTCAATCACTTATGTCTTTTTTAAGTTTCTGGTTTTAAACTTCAGGTTTATACATTCTTAATCAAATACCTGACACAGTCTGAGTGGCTTGTGGCACTCTTGCCTGTATTTTGTCATTCTTTCTATAAGTATGCAAGTCTTTCTGTCATGTTGCAACAGGCTCAGCTGTGCAGATGAACACTGAAGAGGCTCAGGAAAATCTTCCACCGGGTTAGCTGCAGCACGAACATACTTTATTTACAGAGGGGCTATGCGGGGTGCCAGTCCTTAGCTTTCTTTTTATCAGAGGAGCTCGAAGGTTCTTCCACGGAATAATCTTTGCTTAATAGACATGTTACATAGCTCCCCTGTAAGCCAAGACAAGCTCAGCAAGCAATATGTCAAGCTGGCTGTGTTTTATTAGTGCATGTCTTCTGGGGTCTGAGCATCCACCTTTATCTAATAGGTATAAAACACAGCTGATGCTCCCCTTTGCTGAGGTGTTTCAAGAAATACCATCATTTCCATCTGATGAGTACTGAAGCACACTTGGCTTAATGGTCTATTTCAGTAACAGCCGTATTTAAATGCCTGTTGGGCCAAACCCAGTTTGTATCTCAATGGCGCTGAGAAGACCTGAGGAGAAAAAAGGCAGTGAGGCCAGGGCTGCACATTGGGAAGGTGCAAGTGAGAGATGGTGCTGGGGGAAGGAGGAGTGGGGAATAGCAGCTTCCCTACACTGATCCCTTCCTCCCTGCTTCTCCCAGGTTTGGAGCTGTGGACAGCAAAGGAAGGTGCCAAGAAGTTCCCAAGTGTTGCCTCTGGTGTACTTTTGAAGCTGAATCAGATTTCTGATTCAGTTGCTCAGCGTTAAAGAGAACGGCACTTATTGCCACGTGCAGGAGAGAGGCATTGGAAGACCACACAGATCCTGGGCTCAAATTTGTCACGAAAAATTGTATTATGCTTTTCACAGAAACAGGTCCATACTGTCACCATTGTGTTGACAAAGTTTTTTGGGGTATAGACTGTCATTTCCCAATGAGGCTGGAGAGAGGGGACACATAACTCCAGCCACTGTCCTGTCCCTTGGTTTACTGGCTGCGCTACATAAGTCTCTCATATCACCATCACAAACAAAAAAAATAGCATGAAAATTCTCATTTTCCTCTCCAATGTGAAGGATAAGGACAGCAGAACTGAAGTAGGTTTCTTGTTTTCTGGCTAGCCTTACCCCACTGACTGCATTTACTGCCTGTAGCAGTGTGGCCAGTAAGCTCCAGCTGAGAGGCAAGACTTCCTCAGGGTTAGTGGAGAGTCCACCATAGGACATAGGACTTGTGACAGTAAAAATCCAGTACAAAAAAAGTCACTCTGTTTTAGCTGAGTGATTTTAAACCTTTCCTCCAGAGTGAGAGGACCAACTTCAGACTCAGAGGAGTCTACCATAAGCAGTTGTTGCATATTAAAAAGAAAGCAAAGTCAAAATTCACTATTACTTCATGCACAGTGTGTGACAGCAAAGGTAATGCAATCTCTGTATTCTGAGTGTTTAAACTCTTGATTAGGATACTGTTTTTGCATGCTCAAAAATGCAAAATGTCTTTAGTAATTTACAAAAGGAGATCTCTGCTGTAGTAGTTTGCTAGTGGGGAGCTTATTGGCATCTCCCATGTCAATCATTTCTGGATCGATAGATAGTCCTGCCTTTAGGGAAAATGTAACAGCTGGAGTAAGAGTAATTGACCAAATTTAGAGCATAAAATAACCCCCCTACCAATTTTAACCTCCCTCTACCACCACCTGCTTTCTGGAAGGATGTACTTTTAGATCTTTGATCTGAGTTTATCCATGCTTTTTCAGGATAAGCTCAGATTTCTGCAGCTTTAATAAAGACCTTATGTTCCTAAGCATCTTACAGATAATAGTGCTTAATGGGCACTCAGAAAAGGAAGAGTATATAATTTTAAAGATATAACCCTGATGTTTATGCATAAAAATGCTGTTCACTAAATAACGCACATTTCAAAGTGCAGTCTCGGATTTTGAAATGTCTCTTTATTTCTGTCTAACAGCTTGAGAAAAATGGCTAATCCTGAAGTAGTTTCATTGTGTATGCAAACTCACAATTGCTTTGTAGCAAGGATATAGTCTCACATGTCAGGACTGCTCTCCAGCTAGAGTAACCTTTTCAGGACTTCAGTCAAATGAATCTATACATCTTCCTATGGGTCATCTGCTGTCATAGTGCAGGAAAAAAATAAAATGGCTGCACATACTGTATTGATTGCTACCTTCTGGAAAGTCTGAGATCTTGAAACCACTGCAAAGAAAGGTGTTGAAGTATTTTTTTTTTTGCACAGATATACCTCCTGTTCTAACCCAGTACAAAGGCAGGTGGTAGAAACCCTCTGAATTCAATTTTCCTCACTATTCTTCTAGATGGGGTCTCTATTGCTCTATTTGACTCAAGGTTTCCTCAAATGTAAGGTACAATTACTTTGTATCTGCAATAAATCTTATTCTAGTTTTGGAGCATTCTATTACTTTTGAGATGAAACCAGATAAAATCAGTAAAAAAAATTCTAGCAAGTTCCACAGCTCAATGCCATCAGTCTTTCAGTCTTCATTCAACCAGCTTTCTTTCCATCGTCCTCATCTACTTTTTCTTTCTCTGAAATTCATTTTGCATTACTTTATTCCTTAATATAAACATTGTGGTTCCTCCTGCTTTACTTTCATGTTGCTTTTCTATCCCTTTCCATTTTCAGAAGTGCTGTCTAGTCTAGCACATGATCAGCAATTAATATGTCAAGATGTCCAACTGTCTCAGAGGAAAATCCTCTGACTCAGATATGTGGGAAAAACATATCTATGAAGTAGTGCTCTGAAAGATTTAAAAAGACAACAGAAAGCAAGTTTATCTTCCAGTGGGACCATTTAAGTTGTTACAGCATGGTGGGAGAGATGCTCAGGCATGAGACTATTTGATCAAAACTTATTTAAATCAGTAGAAACGTTTACTTCTTTCAGTATGGTCTTATTTCTCCTAAACAAAATGATGGGGGAAGTTTAAAAGCCTGTTATTTGTTGCTGGGAGCCTTAAAAAAAGGGAATGAATCCACTTTCTGCAGAATCCTGGAGCATTTTTGCCACACGTGTTATGCAGCAGGATCATAGAATCAGAATATTCTGAGCTGGAAAGGACCCACAAGGATCATTGAGTCCAACTCCTGTCCCTGCACAGGACAACCCCACAGTTCACACCATGTGTCTGAGGGCGTTGTCCAGTCTCTTCTTGAACACTGTCAGGCTTGGGGCCATGACACCTCCCTGGGGAGCCTGTTCCAGTGCTCCACCACCATCTCAGAGAAGAGATCAGCACCTGCCCCTCCTGTGCCCCTTGTGAGGAAGCTGTAGCCACCATGAGGTCTCTCCTCAGTCTCCTCTTCTCCAGGCTGAACAAACGAAGTGACTTTAGCTGCTCCTCATACGGCTTCCCCTCCAAACCCTTCACCAACTTTGTAGCCCTCTTCTGGACACTCTCCAGTAGCTTTATAACCTTTTTACCCTGTGTTGCCTAGAACTGCACACAGTGCTCCAGGTGAGGCCGCACCAGTGCAGAGCAGAGCGGGACAATCACCTCCCTGGCCCGGCTGGCAATGCTGTGCTGGATGCACCCAGGACACGGGTGGCCCTCTTGGCTGCCAGGGACACTGTTGGCTCATGTTCAACTTGCTGTCAACCAGAACCCCCAGATCCCTCTTCGCAGAGCTGCTCTCCAGCATCTTGTCGCCCAGACTGTATGTAGAGCCAGGGCTGCCATGTCCCAGGTGCAAATTTGGCACTTGTGCTTGTTGAACTTCACGTGGTTGGTGATTGTCCAGTTCTCCAGTTTGTTCAGATCCCTCTGAGAGGATTATAGCAAAAGCCACAGAGCTATGCATGGATTCAGCTGAAGGCAGCATATGGTTAGCAAACACATTGACCAAGATCTCATTAACTAAAGGAATGGCTTTATTACTTCCTACTCCTAACTATTGTTATGAGGATTTTGACAGAGCTCATGCTAAGCCAAAAGGTTTGCTTGAAGCACTTAGAGCAGGAGATGCATTGGACAAGGACTTCCTTGCTGGGCTTCAGGGGGTGCATCTCATGACAACACTGCCCTGTTTCACAGGGTTAGTGGGCAGCTCTGAAGAGAGCAGCTTGATTCATAGCACACATCCTGATTAAAATGGGGTTCTGTTGAAAGTGAAGGCTTGATCTGCTGTGTACTTTTGCAAAGCCACGCTCTGCAAAGCAGACCAGATCGTGTGCATGGGCGGAGGGAAAGTAGAGTGCCAAAACCCTGTGTGTGCTGCTTTAGCCAGTGCCTTGCTTCTGGGGAAAACACCTCACACAAAATCTAAGCCTGCTCTCTGCAAGGCTCATCTGCCTAATTCTAGCTCCAAGAAGAGAAAGGAAACAATTCTTATTCCCCTTCACTTGCTGTATGGCCAAAATAGCATCAGATGAGATCCAGTGTTGCATGTGTGACTGGTTAATTAGAACCAATTTTCTCCTTCTTTTTTTTTTCTTGTTTGAAATTAATGCTGCAAGGCATGAATGGCTAGTTTTCCCAAGTAGGAATTCCTATGTTGGAGGAAGAACAGCAAACAATATAAATAACATATGTATTATCCTGCATTTTCAGTACCTCCTGACTAGCGTCTGCATCAAGTGAAAGCAATAAAATACAGGCAGCAAAACAATAGTTTTTCTAAAGTTGTATCAAATACAGAGTTTGTATCTCTAAAATGTTGCCTTAGTTTCCAGCTAGTACTGCCACTGTATTGCAAGACATACCTAAATCAGGTCAGCCATTTTTTGCCTGTTAAAAAAAGTTCATTACTTAGAAATTCTATAACATGAATCATGCCAACTGAGCCTTTGGGAAATATCTCCAAACTCACAAGCTGTACTCAAATAAATCCTATTGGAAAAGACAGATCTTTGTATTTTAATAAGCTCAGCTTTTTATAGACGTACATACACACATACATATTTTTGTCCCTCTGCTTTCCACAGGATAAAGGCATTGCTGAATGCAGAACCGTGCTAAAGTGCAGATAATTATAAAAGCCTGGCCTTGGGTCTCACAGAGAATGTTTCAAATAGAGAAATGTTTTAACATTTTCTATTTAAGATCTTTTCCCTCTTTTGTACTCTTCATCTCAATCTTTAACTAGGTCTTGTTTGCTGTGAGTTATGTGTAATAATATAAGGGGCTGCAGCTCTTTGGCAGCCACAGAACTCACACCTGTCTGCACAAGGGCTGAACCCAAAATGTGATTTCAACTGGTTTAATCGCTGTGTAATTAAGCACTAACGATGTTGCATGAAAATAACAGAAAGGCTAAGTCCCTGTGAGAGTTCAGTCTAAATCAAGCAAATTTTGAATAAGCCTGCAAAGCCTGACAAAACATATCTCACCTCTTGTTAAAGCTGAGAGCAAAATATTCACAGAAGCGACTGGGATACAATCAGATCCTAAACACGTGCCGAGAGGTGGATTTCAGATGTGTGGTTTCAAATGTAGGAGATACTCAAATTGTCAAATATTCAGTGACCTTTCCAAAACCAAATCTAATCTTCTTAAAAAACAACCCTCGTGTTTGCTGAATTTGACATGTGAGTTGCACACCCTTCTGTCATTCTTTGTCAGGTTTCAGGTCATGAACCTGTCCCATGTTTCAGATTTCCAGTTCTACCACACAGTTGTGGAAAGGAAAATATCATCATCATCCCAACTCCCCAAGGTCAGCCCTGCTCCAAACTGTTCAGTTTGGTTCCAAATTTCTTGCAGTCTGGAAAGGCTTGCAATCTTCAGGGACAGCAGAGCAAAGAAATGCAGAGATGTGGTTAAGGGAGGCAGGAAATCCTGGTGAGCACCAGAGCAAGATTATTTGCCTTTCTGTGCCCACGGTCTCTTCTTTTAGGTTCAAATGGCTGAAAATAATGAGGGTAGAGTGTAGAATGGGCTACGGTATGGGCTTCCAGTTTTGATTGAAGTGCATCCTAAAAGGAGAAGCCCACAGACAGATGATGAGTTGCAGAAGGAAAATGATCCAGACCCAGGATCTGGCATAGGCAATGAAATGGCAGTGACATTTGACAGGGTATAACAATGAGGAATAAAATAGAAGGCATGCTGGACAGGAACCAGGCTGGGTGAGTGCTAAGATAGTTAATGCCAAGGTAAGGACAGGGGCTTGAAAAAGGGTGGGAATAAGTTGGAACAGAGCATAATGTGTGGAAGCTTTCCAAAACAGCTTTTGAACAGATTTAAGAGGGACTGATGGTAGGAAAAGTTGCTCAAGCTCTCAGTTTCACTGTCTGTAAAATGAGGATGATAATAGCTGCTTAACTCAGAAGTCCCTGTTGCAAGGCTAAATTCACCCGTGCAAAGAATGCTAATGTGTTCAGTTTGCATCCTGTGAGCCAAATGCGAAACCCATGCATCTAATTCCATGAAAACCTAGGGGAGTAAACCCACTTCAGTCTGGATTCATAAATGTAAAATGCAATTACTATTTGTTATAGGATTGTGATCATTAATGATTCTTCCTGAGAAACCTTTTTGTTGTTTAATACACACACATAACAAAGTAGTTTATAGGTCACATATAAATTAGAGGTAATAGCCAATTTCTGGGCTAATCTTACACAGTCAGTAAACTAACTTTAAGAAGGAAGACACTGTTAAACTGTCTGCTAAAGGTAAGCCTCTAAGTAATAACTTATTTGATTATTCCTTTCTGGTAAGATGAATGCCCAGACAGCTCTGTAATGAGTGCACTTGCACTGGCTCTCAGTCAGATGCCTCACGGCACAGGAAACTGTCATCTGGTAAGAGACAAGGATGGAAAAAAATGCTTGGAGGGGATTTCTAGTAGCAAGTGCTTTTGCTCCAAGTGGCACGCTCTTTAACTCTGTCAGAGGACATCATCTGGAGAAAAAAAATCTTCCTAAGCACTGTTTGGCTCTGCCCTGTTCCTTTTTGAGCCAGCAGGTCTACCCCCACCACTCTGCCAGCCCCATTGAGCTCCAGAAATATGTGTGAGTCCATAGCCATCCCGGCAGCACAGTGATGTGAGTCTGTATCTACATTAACAGAGCATAAGGGCAAACTGCATGCTAATTCGGCTTTATAAATCTCCTACATTAATTTGGCACCAGCAACAACTTCTCTTTCAGGAAACCAGTGGCACATAGCTGCAGAGTCATTAGGATTTTAACTCTCATTTCTCTTCAGTGACTGACAGGTGGGTTTTAATGAGGTCTCATGGACCTCCTGGTGTTCAGATGGTGCTGTGGAAATGAGGAGAGGCTTCTCAAAGCATAAATCCCTCCAGGAGATAGATGTTCAGATGTTTCTGGAAATTCTGCTAGCAAATCACCTGCACATTGTGGTGCTGGATTGCCTTTGAAAGCTGTTGGTGGCTCGAAGCTTCAGGGATGGAGCAATGACATCCAGTGAGCCCTGTGTTTCCACAATGCTTATTCAGTGTCATTCTGTGCAACAAACACCTCTCTGGGTGGAGGAGACTATGAAACCAGGACATTCTTTGAGCAAGAAAAGGAAACATGGACATCAACCTTGTAGAAGTAAAGTTGTGTCCTTAACTGGAAAGAGCTGTAAGCCATAGAAAGTCCCATTTTTCTCTAGTAAAAGGAAAAATACCTGCATCTTTATGAGGAAAATCTTAGTTGTTTGCTATATTTTTCCTCTGCCATTCTTCTTAGTCTGTACCTTTTAATATTTCAATTGTTTTTTACTGCAAGGTCAGCATGTTTGTTTTCAAACATTATTCTCCTGAAGTATAGAACCTGAATAAGAACATAAACAAATACAGCTTTCAGGATTTTTAACGCCTTCTGTTTCTCGCTTTAATTTCTGTCAGAATATCAAAATAATTCTTGTTAATATTAATGTGGCTATTCCTGGAGTCATATGCATATATTGTCTTTAAGTTGCTGGGACTGCTGGCTATAGGAAAGGGGTGGTATGCTGGGGGATGAAAACCTGGCAGCAAATAAAAATCTGAGCAATATATCTTTTGAATCTCATTGTATCTGGTAGTTTGACTTGTGGTCCTTGAATACCGTATCCAGTATTCAGCAATTTCCCTATGCTGCTGGCACTTTCCACCGGTCAAAAAGTAGAGAGAAATATGTTAGTGATAAAGAATATAATTAAAAATATCTGGAGGACAGTTCAATAGCTGATACACAGTGGTTTCTGGTGGGAAAGGGAGGTTGATTGCTGATGTGGTGTGTAAGTGTGGACATGGACCTGCCATGGAGCTGCCTCACACAACCACCAGTGAGTTAGAGAGACTTTTAACAAATTTAATTGGGAAATCTGAAATTTATCCACAAAGATAATGAACAAAAAATATCTCAAAACAAGATCTACATCTGAAAAAAAAACCCACAACGCTTTATTTGGCATATCTGTGGTGACCTCTGGGTCTCAGTCTGGTTTAAGAGCAGAACACGGTTTTTCTCTTTCAGTCTCCTTTAGCTGTCAGAAGGAAATATAGATAATCCTCAAAAAGCATGGAATTTTCACACCTCTGTTTTGCAGGCTATCAATATTGTCTTTCTCTGTAAGCCTACTTCCATTTTATCTAGCTTTCTGTAGTATTTTAATAGGAAGTAGCAAATAACAAAAAAAAACCACAAACCAATGCAATAAGACACTGTTCTTATGCTTACTATGGAGTAGGTAAGGAAAATCTCTCTGCAAGTGGGATGTAGCTTTTTAAAATATTTTGAAAAGTTATCATTTTACTTTGAAAGCATCAAAGTGATACTACTGACTGAAATCACAGTAATTCCTTCAAGGCTGCTCAGGCAATTCTACCTATAGGTGGCTAATAAAATATGCTACATCAGCTATATTGGGACTGAAATATACTAGTGAGATATTTTGCATTGAGGAAACTTGACCAAAGAAGCCCAGGGAGACAGGTCGATAACTGCCCTCGGAAAGATCAACAATTTTTAGCTGTTGCTGTTTCTGAAAGGTTTTAAAACAAGGACAGAGAATTTCTCCAATAACAAGCTTTTGAGCTCTGCCTTGTCTTGAAGCGAAGCGTTGAGACCCATTGAGAGGTATGGAAATTGATTCAGCAATGACCTTTTCTAAAACTCTCTCAGTCTGTGATGACCCCTTTAAATGGAAACATTTGCTTGCTCAAGAGGACTGGAGCTGCTTTTTCAGGTGTGCCTACCGAGGTGTGCTTTTGTGTTTTTGACATTTTACTTGCTGTAGATTTTTTCTTTTATCTTCAGAGGATTAATGGGGCTTATGCTTTGTCATCGTTGTCAGTCTGACTCACATCCCTCACTCCTCTTTGTGGAGCAGTCACTCATGTGGCTCAGCCCTCATTCCTGTCAGAGCAACTTTAGCCAAGTAGTCATTTTCCTCTTACTTTGCACAGCTAAATTCAAAGTAGGGGCAGAGATAGCATTTTTCTTCATTCTCGCAGACATCACTTTGTAAAGTAAATGCTGAAAGTGAAAGGCTTGATCACACACGTGCGCTGAAGCAGGATTATTGGTTAAGTGAACATGAACACTGGGTTCTCCCACTGATGTGCTCACATGCGGTTGGTGGAGAGTTACTCTGTGTGTGCAAAAGGATCAAGTAACCTATGTCTGGTATTGCTTCTCAGCTGTGGTAAGACAGCCTCTGGGACGTGTTGGTGAAGCAGAGCAACCCCAGCATTCACCTGGGTTTGGGTAGGCAGCTTCCTGCTCAGGTGGACAATCCCACCCATCATGGGGGCAGATGTAGCACCTGTGCAGAAGAAGGGTCAGGTCTGCTGCTGACCAGGACTAAGAAGCCTTTGGCTGGCTGAAGCTGCTGCAGGTTGTCTCTACTACCTGGCCAAGTAATTGAGAAGGAGGGGAAGGAGGTGGAAGAGAGGACTCAAGAAATTAAGCTTTGTCCCATGTATGTGCTACCAGCAACCTACCTTGAAAGCCAGCGCTCGTTTTCATGCTTAGTGATAATAGTCTAATTTCTGGAGCATCATTTACATCTTGAGATAACGTAATTTTTTTTTCCTTCCCTTGTAGAATGCTGTGGTTAATTTGTTTTTAAAATGTTGTACAGTAATTACTTTATTTAAATGAATAATCTGACAAACCAGTTCTTAATCAGATTTGTCACTTTGCTGTTTCTCTTTTAACCTGGACCTTCCAATAAATTCTAAGCTTGACAGTAAGTCATCAGTAGAAAACAGGAGAACCTGTTTACTAAATTGCTAGATTTCATTAATTTCATTAATTAATTAATGAATTTCATTAATTCATCCATTTCATGGATGGAAACAAAACAGCACAGAACATCCAGATTTTATCTACTGGCTTCTTTGTGATGCAAATGTATACACTGATTTAACTATTTTTTATGCATATAGGTCTAACCAGAAAAATCAAGCTCAAATAAGGAGCAGTTCAAGCTTTTAAAAATGTAACTGTGCCAAATTTCACTCACAGTAAGCAACAATTTCCTCATGGACTTTGTTCATGGGCAGCAGAACACCACTCTTTGTGTGTACTTCAAGGTTTAATCAGGCCAACATTCAGTCAGGAGAACATTTTCTGGCTTGGAAGAATGACTTTTGTGGTCTCAAAACTTCCTCATCCTAGTGGGGAGGGGCAGCACTAGCCTTCAGGGACTCTAAATGGCACCTTATTCAGCATCTCCAGTTCAGCTGAACTAAATCCCCCCTGTAAAATAATGAACCTCTTGACTACCTTTCCCTTTCTTACACCAGATCTATGCAGAGTATCTCACCAGCAAATTAAAGTATGTAACCAAAGTTGTCTGTAAGTGCTTTACTGCTATGTTAACACGTACAAAAGGAAACTGGAGAATATGTTGAACAGGTACTAATGTACTGATTACACATCTGACTTTCAGAGAGACCTATCTACATATTCGACATGTACATGACAGTACATATTCAGTTTTGATTAGTTTGCTTAGGAAACACTTCCATACAACATTTTCCCTCTTCCTATCACTCCTTCTTTCCTTCCACTCCTTCCTTCTGCACAGTGATCTACTCTTTTTTAAAAGGGACCAAGCAAAAATTCTGCAAAATTCTGCTAATGTACTATAAATAGTTCATGGGTATATTATGCATCAATCAAAATTAAGCTCCATTTAATAGGCAACTGATTAGAGGTCCGGAAAAATTTCTAGCCCTAAAATGAGAAAGTGCTTGTGTGTATATAGGTATGAAGGTTACCTCAAGGGTGGTTGAAAGAAGTTGTTTTAATTAAAAAAAAAAAAAAAGTAATACAAGCACAGTACAATAGTAATTTCCAAGATGGAGAAGGTTTTTTGCCAAGATCAAAGGGTAAGAAACCTATCCTATTGAAAGTGGGGAGAGATGGTGGTCACTCTATCTTATTTTAAAGTTATCTCAGGCTCTCCATTTTAGTCTTAGACTTCCACCTTGCCTTACCAAACAATGTTCTGCTAATTCCAGTAGGAGTTCAAGCAAAATACAACAGTTGTATCTTGCTGGCGCAAGCCAAGCTGGCATTATAGCTAACTGAAAATACTTGTTTTTCTCATGTGAAAGGAGATAAAGAAAATTTTATTTGACCACAAAAGTATTAAACTTGTTTGTATTGTCATTGGGATGCGGAATTATAAGATCTGAAAGAACATGCATTAGATTTTTTTCCTTCTGGTAATCCTATAGTTTGTAAATCTGTAAAATCCTGCTGAATCTCAGCATTCCACATGAGGTTTTACATTTGGTTCCAAAACCAGCAATTAAACCTTTTCTCCAGCTATTTCTGTGTGTCACAGTCTCCTGTAATCATTTGTTCTTTCATGATGGAGGGGAAAAAAATCAGAAATTCTTTAAGGTTCTACTACATGCATATAGTAAATGAGAATGATATATAGTGAACAAGAAAATTGCCTAGTTGATAAAATTGCTTAAGTCATGTTAAGGTATTGTTATACATGGGTTTGAGAGGTAATATAACGCTGTGTATTCAAGAGTAGCTAGAGGTTACATTGCCAGCTTGGGTTTGATAGCCTCCAGTGTTTTCATTGCTGAGTTAAAATTCAAAACAGGTTTTAATTCTACTGTATTCCCATTTTCTGATTGTCAGCTAATGACTGCACTGTTCCTACACTGGTGACATCAAAATTGCAAGAGATTGCAGAACATTAGCTGAATACATTCTGATGCTCAGAAAATATAAAGTGATATCTAGGACTCAAATTTCACATGGGGAAATGGGAAAATATATAACTGAGAAATCCAAAGTATTCTCTAGTGACTTGCACTAAATGAGTAAATTATACTTGCAAAATCAAGTACTGAAGCTGGAGATTGCTGTTTAAAGGAGCTATTTTTTTTCAAATTAGCTGTGTTTGTTATGCATTCATCAAATCCCAGTGCTCCTAGACAGCCTGAATGTGTTGTTGGCATAATAAAGTCTCTAGAGGCTAGAAGGAGTAGACATCCCAGTGTAAGTGGGACATCCTGTTGACTTGAAACACAGCCACCTTCCATGTCTCAGTGTATATGCCAAAGCATTCAGAATGCTTCCAAAATTCAGATTGGTTACTTAAAGGTCCTCTTTTGGAAAACTTGCTTTCAGGTTAAAGAAAAGCTCAGATTCACCTCATTTTTTTTAAAAAGGGAAAAAGAAGCATATATCATTTCAGTGTGAAATGTAGAAAATAAGTTCTGAAATACTGAGCAGCACTCAAAGAGCAGTCGTCCAGCTGGAATTGCACAGAATGGGTTGGGACATGTCTTTGTTCAGATAGTTCAAAGCAGATGTTGGAAGAAGAGTCTATATATGATATGAATATGATATGAAGTTGAGAGCAATTGTACTAGATCCTGTGCTGTCCTTGGAAAGAGACTTAAACTAGGGCCATCATAGTACTGGTAGACACTACATGACTGGAGAGATCACCTGACACTTTGGCACAGAGATGAAATCTGTGGGAGCAACATGTGGCTTAGTTATGTTCCGCATCATCAAGTTCAGTTCATTCAGTAACAAACTTCAAAAAAGTACAAGTACTTGCCTTTCTGTGAGCAAACTGAGAAATGGCCAACAATATTGCTTAACATTTATAAAATCAAAGCTCTACTAAGACATCAATCTTGAGTGGAATCAGTCCATTTCTGCTCAAACTCCTAAGTCACTTCTGAATGTGGATCTCGTACTGCCAAGATTTGCAGAAACACTTCAGAAAACATCTCCAACACATCCAAGTTTCATCTCTAAATATAGATTACATTGGAATCGGGGGAACAAGACTCATGAATATCACTACTTTCATTAGTTGGGAACTTGATAGAAGTTTCCACAACCATTTAAAAATTTTCTTTTGAAAAGCCTGAATAATAAACATGCATCATCTTTCACAGATGTTTTTCTAAGCAACATTCATAATATTGATTTAACCTACAGTGACAATGTAGATAAAAACTAATGATCCAATATACTTTTGCTGTAGTGCTTTTAACAGCAATTTTAACTGTTTTCCTTTACGAACACTCAGATTATTATTGCTCATTATTTATTTTTATCTTTTTATGTACAGTGATGGAGAGATGAATAATACTTCTCATTTATCTCTGTTTCAACAGGAGGGATATTCGAAACTGTGGAAAATGAACCTGTTAATATTGAAGAATTGGCTTTCAAGTTTGCAGTCACCAACATTAATAGAAACAGAACACTGATGCCTAATACCACATTAACCTACGATATCCAGAGAATTAACCTTTTTGATAGTTTTGAAGCCTCAAGAAGAGGTAATTGTCTTAATTATTGTGTCAGAACATACGTGTTCTATACTACCTTTCCCCAACCTGATCTCCTTTTTTGCTCTGATTGTAAGACATGTATATGAACAGTAACATAAAATTCATCTTTCAAAGTCATTTGAACTGAGAATGAAGCTGGACTTGGACTTATCCTCTATTTTCTGATAAAACACCTACATACTGTTCACATGCTAAGAGCCCCAGATGGAAGGTGACAAGTCCACCCATTTTTCTTTCAAAAAAATAGATTTGCCACCTGGAATTCTGCAGAATATGATCACAGACTAACAGGGAGCACAGTGGCATGTCACAACCCATAAATAGCATACACACACACACACATATCCATTATTCATAGCAAATTATTTCTATTGTATTTTAAAGAACAGAGGCCAGTACTCTCCCTTTCCTGAAATATTAATGCTTCAGAGGGTTAGAGACAGAAGTAAATTTCTCTGTTCTAAACAACTATAAGATTTGGAGTGGACAGATTTGGAATTTTATTGCCTATTATTTTATTTTTCTCAGAGGGAAGATTATGGTCCAATATACTTGCATCTAATTTACTTCAGACCTAAACAGAAAGGGGAAAAAAAGTCATAGCTCTCCTTAAGCACAGTGTATTTCTACACCTCTAGGAGGCAACCTTGAAGTTTTCTAAAATTTTATATACAGCAATCTAGTTCCTGGAATTGGGTGGTATGCACACAGTCTCATGCAAACAAGTCTGGAGAAAGTCCCATAAATTGCTAAGACTTTGCAGATGTGCTCTGCAGTTCACTATAACATCTGTCTCTGTAAATGGTACAAGATATGCTTGCTATAAGGCAAAAGATGTGTCTGCTATAAGGCAAATGAGGTCTGGAAAATAAACAAGCTTCACATCACAAATCATGCTAGAATGCCAGTGACCTGTCACCTTCCAAATGTCTAAATCACTAAATTCTCCCCATGGTACTCTAGTTTCTTACTAGAGACTGGGAAAAAAGAGAATGCTTTCAAAGAACATTGAAAATAGCTTTGAATTCTCTTTATTGCATTATTTTTCAAGTATCAGATATATGCTGGAACTATATGCTATCAAAAAATCAGGTATGCTGGATTTACAATCCATATAATTCAGACTAAGACAGGATTCTAGATTCCTTGTAGTGTGAGGATCTCTTCTGTGACTATTGTGAAAGTACTTTCTCCATTTAACCTGTAGGAAGGAGTTAATTATAATTTTTTTTGGTAAATATACATGCAAGGAATCCATTCAGAGAGTAGTAATTTCTTCTCGTCAGGAAACACTGATACTATTTATGAAATTTGCACATTAAAACCTATGATCCTTTAAGAAGGCTTCTGAACTAAACTTTGAAAGCCTGTGCATGTCATGCTGTCTGTAAAACACTCATTTGTAGACTGAAAACAGAAAATAATTTATTTTCTGCCATATTATTTTACTACCAGAGAGCTAAATATTAATTTCAAAAATTTCAGCTCATTGTGGATGTTTGTGTACTTAGTATTTCATCCAATCACTGTAATTTCTAAATTTTCCACAAAGAACGACATTGCAAAGTGTACAGCAATGCAACTCAGTGCCGGGCTTTATCCCAGTCAATAAAGACATTAGTAGAACATTTGCAGTAAATTTTACTAATGGACAAAAGTAATATTACTTCATCTTCTGTCTGTTAGCCTGAAAAGATGTGGGAGGGGAAGAAAAATGAGAAGACACCCACAGAGGGATTCTTACGGATGAGATACAGGCACAAGGAGAAAGAAAACTTTGTTGATAGTAGGGTTTGACTGATTTGGAAATGTATTAAAATGTCAGTGTGTGTTGGTGCTTTATTTCCCTGTGTTGTTACTGAAGGCTTTAGGCTTTATGGCCTGTTTCATAAATGCAGATTATGGAGCCACATGAATCATAGTGCCCTTTACTGTTTACATTCCTTCAGTATCCTGAAATTAAAGCAACTCACGTTGGTAGAAGCTTACCAGTCATGAAGGGAATCCATATAGTGTCATGTTGTCTCCATGAACATATTTCTTGACACGCTGCCATGAAACTTAATTCATGTGATGTCTCTCTGGCAAGTCTGTCACTAGAAAGCTCCTGATTTCTCCAGGATAATGCCATCCAGAGAAAGGTAATTTAGGAATTAATGTGATTTGAAGGTAATGAGCAGAAAAGTGGGCTTGGTTTTCATTTGTATCAAGCAGGTTCTAGGATATAATGCTAATCAGTAAAGCCATTTTCAGGAACCATTTGCAAATCTCTCAGTGGGTTTGGGAGTGACGTGGTTATCTGTTCTCCCTTTGAAATGATGAGGGTAGATGAAGAATAAATGATCTCAGTAAACATCACACGAGTTACTTGCTTTTGCTAGCTAACTGCTTCTTCCTCTCCTGTCCTCTCCCCTTCAGCATGCGACCAGCTCGCTCTTGGTGTAGCTGCTCTGTTCGGACCTTCCCACAGCTCCTCCGTCAGCGCCGTGCAGTCCATTTGCAATGCACTGGAAGTCCCACACATTCAGACCCGATGGAAGCACCCGACGGTGGACAACAAAGACGCATTTTATATCAACCTCTATCCAGACTATGCAGCCATCAGCAGAGCAGTTTTGGATCTTGTGCTATACTACAACTGGAAAATAGTGACAGTAGTATATGAAGACAGCACAGGTAAGCAGTACTGGTGCACTGCAGGTAATGTACTTATATTAATGTACCCATGTGAATAAATTCTGTGAGAGTGCCTGTGACAGTTCAGTTTGGTGTACTTAACAGCAGTTTTCCCCAGAATACGGAAGAAAAAAGTCTCTTAAGGGGCAGAAAGCTGCTCGTTTCATCAGACCTCAAGAAGTCACCAGGAGGTAGTTCCCAGATCCTGAATATTAAATCATGTTTTGCTTCCTATCTGTGGAACCAATACCATAGCTTCAAACTGATAAACATTCTAGTGCAGGACTGATTAGGGATTCCCTCTACTTTGTTCCTTGAAACTGTTCCAGGAACAGTCAAGCCATTTGTCAACTGGGGACCAAAGATGGAATCTGAAAGTTGCAATTCATGTAAATGTTTCCAGCCTGGAACTCTTAACTCAGAGAACATCTTTCATTCTTTGTCACAAGCACCTCTCCTTGATGCACATGATAGTAACAGATGTCCAGCATGGGAAATCAATATCAGTAACATGTCCCTTTTTATTCATGGGGGGAACAAAAAAGGAAAAAAAAAAGATAATAACAAACTTGTTTCTGGGAACTGAGATTAAGACTTTTTTTTTTTTTAAATACTTGGAGAGTGGAAGAGCGTCAGTGTTATAAGGAAGTCTGAGCCACTGTTGCATGTCTTTATATATATAGGCTTTACTATCCCTGTAGCTGACACCATATACTGTACTGTAATTGTTTCTTAGAAAAATATTAGCTGCTCTGGTCATTGAGGGAACTGCATACCTAAACTGCTCTCAGGAGTCCTATCCACCAGAATTACACACCAAATTTTATTTGAAGCATGACTGCAGAGCACATAATCTCTCCTACAGTGTAGATGCAGTCATGGGTTAAGGGTCCATAGTCTGGCTTCCCAATAGAAGGTTTGCGTATAAACAAACCATTAAAAGCTCAGAAAGGTCTATAGCTCTCCCGTCAAAACACAGGAAGTGCTAAGCAAGGTCTGGCAAATGATTCTCTTTTGCAGCACACAAAGTTACAGGTAAGGACAAATTCTAAGCAGGTGAAAGTATTTTCTTGGGGACATCATATCTATAGAGATGAAAATAATATAGCCAACTAAATAAGACTCACACTGACAGTTATTCCACTGTAAACTCTCATCATCATCATCCTTCAACATTATCTCATTATAGTGAAGGTGTAGCTGAACCATATGTGTTTCTGAAAAATCCTGTTGTGCATTAGCACTCATTGGTGCTAATTAAGCACTTCACTGTCAACCTTCCCTGGAGACTTGCAGTCCCCTTTCTCTTCCCATTGCTCACAAAGGTGTAAGACATTCTGGAGCTCTACGGATATGCAAGTAACATTTAAATTGATTCTTTCATAAAAGCATAAAACCAACCTGGATGACCCATGAGCTCAGGCATCTGCCTAAAACTTTAAAGGGAGTATGCAAAAAAAAAAAAAAAGCATGCCTATTAAAATTACGTTATAAAAGTATGTCTGAAAGACAGAATCCTGTGTAACAAACAAACAAACAAAATAAAAAGCCAAGCCTCAATTTTGTATTTCTTTCTGCACTGTTGGCAGCACAAAAGAAGCGCATTTCCTCCCAGATCCAAGATGCAGGTCTCAGTGCCCATATTTTGCTCACTCAAGACTCAGAGCATAAACCAGAGGGCTGGAGGTAGAAAAGAAAGAACAAGTCAGGCTGGGCTTACTGCAGTGGTCTTCTTGCATTTCCGTTAGGATGGCCTAGCTCAGCAGGATTTCTGCTGGGCTCCTAGCACTGTATGCCAAAATATACTCATGAATAAACAAGTAGACTTCTTTTTTAGCCTACTCCATTATCAAATTAGCATTCCAAAACACTGAGTGTTGTGTACGTGTTCAGCTGGAAAATTACTGATATTAAAGAGACTTCATTTGCAGAGATATTTACGAAGTAAATTAATCATCAATCATCTTATTAACTTGTAGTCAGGAGAGTAAACAGGTCAACTTTGATCAATATAAATAGTCTTTGGATTTTGAGTTAGAGTGACGCCATTTAGCTCAAGCTCTTTTTATTTCTTGTCTCTCATGTTTGACATTGTTACACTAAAGAGGAAAAAATATTAACCTTTTTTTTTCTATAAAGACTAATTGTATGTGAAGAACAGCTCCAGTCCTAAAGAAACAATGAACTCATAGCTGTAACAGTGAACTTCCAGTGATCCATGCCCAGGTTATTCAGGTTGAAATTAGCCTTGCTCCTTGTTAACAGTCTATTTTGTAGATTAAGTGTGGAAAATTCTGCTTTCATCCTTCACACTACAGCACTGCTGCAAGCCCATGTGCCACTATAGCCAGCTCCAGCATGGAGGCCACATACTGTGCCAGTTTGCCAAGCTGTAGTTGCCCACCTCCTGTTGTTACACTTTTCACTGCTGTGTGGACACACCCATCAATGGAAATGCCGTCACAAGTCTGGACTGAGCCATGTTAAAAAAACCATCTCATTTGAGTGACCTCATGCTTCTAAATGATCCAAATCGCTTGTGCCTAACCTCCTACCCTCCTTATTTCAAACACCTTTTACCATGTTGCTGTTTTTTGCCATCCAAATGTCTTTCAGCCATAACTTTTTTCCAGTCAATGATTTTGAAGCGCGTACAGAGACAGGAGCACTACAAATGTCTGCATGGCTTAGCAGCAGCCTTCACAGACCTCCACTGTTTAATAAGGCTTTCCCACTAACATCTGCTTTTTGAGATCTGGCAAATGATTATTTTATAGTCCCACATTTTTTGTGAACAGATTTTATGATGTATGAAGATGGACACCTCCCAGGGGCAAGTGCTTTACATCTAGGAAGGTACTTTTGTCAACAGAACTTGTAACACCAAACAAAGGCATTTGGTGTGATGCAGAGCTCTCTTCCCTTGATAGCTTAACATCTCTCTTAATTATAGTCCCAAGTTTTCATTCTTCAGCATTTTACCACCATAACAGCTTTACTCTTAGCTTGGCCAGTGTGTTCACTAGGATAAGCCATTCTATGTTACCTCACATACCCTTTCTGATATTGATGAAACATTAGCACTTTTTTCAAGTCTTCTAGAATTCATTCAGTGTTCCAATATTTATCATATTAGTTGTTGAATGTTAGTAATATACTGAGTGGACTCTACAGGACTGTAAATGATAAGCAAATTTTATGTAAGCAGGTCTGGAAAACCTGCAACCAAGAGTACTAAAATTATATTTGGAATAGGACGTATTTACTCATTCTGCTTCTCATCAAATATCATGTTAAATGGTAGCAAAACCAACGTGTTAAACAATTATACTGTCTTGTCCAAAGGGACATACAGCAGTTATACAGCTTGTTTTTTGTTCCTAAAATACATTTGTAAAATTGCTTCATGTTTCCTGAGTTGAGCTTATCAAATTTTTACCCTCTTGTCTCTTAGACTTCAATATATCTAAAAATAGTAGAGCTGATTTTGATTTCTAATTGCTGTCCTTACTGTGCTGTCAAAAGATGACTTCCAGCCCAAGTAATCTTTCTTGAAAGTAAATTAATCACTTCTGGCTATAGAGTAAATATTTATTTAAACACCTCACAGTTTTCTTTTCCTGAAATTCTTATCCTGCTCATTAATGTCTATAGCTGTCAAATGATAAGTAAAAATAAGACTGCTAAGCAATTGTATTTATTTTTCAGGTTGAGACTGTGCTCCTTTTTTCCATGTTAAGCATAATCCATGTTATATTCAGAGTCCCGAGGCCATATTCGTGCTTCATTCTGATTATCAATTACTCTCTATTTTTCATCAAGGTTTCAAAAAAGACTTAGTTTATATCAAGTGGAATGCCTCTGTGTAAGACAAAAAGTTGTATCCTGAAATTTAAAGATGATCTAATGAAGCCTTGCAATAGACTGCATGATACATCGAGAATGCATTTCCCAAACTTAGGTACCATAAATTATGGTTTATCTTTCCACATGCTAGAACTGGGTAGACATACTGTTCTCTGGCTTAATTTAGCAGTTTGAAATAGATCCCTTCCAATATCCTACTTTTGCACTTTGTTATTTGGCACATTGATCTGTACCAGACACATGACTGTCTCAGTTATCAAGAAGTCAAACAAAATGAATAACACAGCCTTCAGTACAGGTTTCAGTCTGCTTTTTATCTACCCTGAATTCAATAATTCTAACCTACCAGGTGCTGAGAAGGGCAACTACATCAAATTCCTCATCTTCTGTAAGAATCCCTGACTTTTCCCACTTGTTATTCTGCTCTCCTGGTATTGGTTTAAGGCTCAGGAGATCAAAATATTTTCATCATATCTGTTCAGTAAGTTTGTACAGGGCAGAATTTGAGTTTTTACTGAATTTGCTTTCTTTGAACTGCAGTTACAAGAAACATCTAATTTTGCTAACCCTAACACAGTTTTCTAATAAAAAGAATTACAAAAGCAGTAAAAGCATTTCTTCAGCTTTAAGTCTGGCTCTATTACCTATAAATATTTTTAATTTAAAATTTTTTTAAAAAAGGGAAATAGAGAGGTGAATACTTTCTCTCAACACACACTACCACACTTACTGCCAGCATGCATTATTATTTGCCTCTTGAAACACTGTGTTTATGTTAAGCATGTTTGAACTAAACATATCACACACAACTTGCAGTAGTTCTAGACATCATGAAATTATATTAAGTATTCAAAGACAGTCACATATTTTAATATTTTACTCAAGCGTCAGAGCAAACTATTTCTCTTGATCAAACCACTAGTTGCAGTAGGAAATCCAACCCCAAAACTTACTGAATCCATCAGTGTTAAAGACCACAAGACACTTTCTCAACAATAGAGAAAATTCTCAACCCTGCTTCCAAATGAACAGAAGAAAGTGTTTAGATTTCTAAGTAAAAGGCAGCAGAACACAGACAGTAGACCCAGAAAGTTAGTGAAACAAGCCTGGTTTCTGTCCTTATATATGTATGGTTTTTTAAGCCCTAAATTGAGCCATTCCTCTCAGTAGGACTGGCTAAATCTCTCCGTTCATGCTCAGCCACCGCAGCTTCCACCTGACCAGACTCTACATCATCTTTCCTATCCAAGTTCCTGCTCCAGCACAGTCCTGTGTCTGTGTGAAGGTCACATCACCCTCTTGGCAGGGAGGGAGGTGATGCCCAGGATGTGTCACTTCTGAGCCCTTCCCAGTCTGGCCCGCTACTCCCTTCCCAACCTCATGGGCAGCCTGTGACGCCTCCTGCCTGTTGTGGATGGAGCTCCAGGTGGTCTCACCAAGCCAGAGAAAAGTGACTGCCCTGAGCAGTGTACTTGCCCAGGTCCTCCCCACTCCCTGTAGAGGTCAGGCTAAACACTTCACTTGTAAGAGTTGTCCCAAATCAAGACTTGGTGGTACCATGTCCAAGAGTCTGGATTTGTTGATGAGGAAGAAGAGGAAGGAGAGCTCTGATGGTTATTCCCTGTGCTATTAATTATATTGGCGGACAGCTGATCCAGGCTTTTTCCTGGTTGTGCAAAAAAAATAACTGCAGCTCTTTTCACTGCTGCTTTGATTTCTTCAGTACACTGTGGCTAGGCTTTACCGTCACTTCATGTGGCAGAAGAAAGTGATGAGAAGTGTAAGGTCCAAGTTTCATGTAACTGATGTAGACATTTTAAAGCACACAGCACTTTTCTTCCCCCAAAAAGGAGATGGAGGTGGTTGGGCAAATCCTTTTCTTCTACTCTTTACCACACTTGCCCTTCAGTACTTTTTGTTGCTGGAAAGAGGAACACCAATACTCAGTCTGAGGCTGCGGGTAAGATACAAGATTCCCTGAAGGCTGAACTTGTCCTCCCAGATCTCGGGTTTCCCTCTTAGAGTCTCCATTCATTATACTGGCCAAGGCACTGCGATCCAGGGCTGAACACACAAGTGCATGGGACAACCAAGATATAGCTTTACAGCCAGATTACATGAACTCCCCTACTTATTAGGCAGTGTTGGAAGCATGTGCCTTGTTCTCACAATAATGAGCTCAAATTGTTTCATATTTACACAGGCTGGCTTCCAGCCAGGCTCCAATCTCACAGCACATGCAGTAATTTACATTTGAATACTCACGATGCTTAATATTCTATATTAATTGTTGATACTTGAAAAACTGCAAAGAACAGACTCGGAATTGCAGGCAGAGAAAAAGATTATTTTTTCCAAAACACATTACTGGTACTTGAGTGAAAGCCAACAGTCCTCAAAGTAGTAATCACTCACTAACCTCAGAAGCAATAGTGATGCTTCATCTTGCTTTATATATACCATTGGACCATTCAACCAAGGACATTCAGGCACATGACAAATATATACCCACTCCCAGCAGGAGAGCGATAAGGTTTTTCATATTAGAAATTTGATTGATTTTTGTTCAAGAAGTGCTTCTTGCCTGTATTCTCTCTCTCTCTATGCACATTTTTTAAAGCAGCCTTTTACTTTCACTCAGCAGGAGATCATGAGTTTTTTGTGGGTAAATTATATTCATGGATAATGAGAAAGGCTGTAATCACACACCTCAAAGAACTCTTAACTGTCTTTCTTAGGTTTTGGAGGCAGTACAAATTACATAGGAGTGCTGAATTAGCTAGTAGAATTACACTGTGTTTAAATACTTGGACAAATCGTCAACTGGTTTGGCTCCACTGATTTCAAATAAGCCGTGTAGATTTGTACCAGCCAAAGACATAGTCTTAGAAACCGTGTTCTTGTGTTGACAGGTGTGGATCTCAAAATATTTCAGTTTTTCATAAGATCTCATACTGGCTGAGTGACCTCAGGCAAGTCACTATGTCTTCAGGCTTTTTGTCTCTATAATGATGATAAGAAAAATTCAAGGCTCCTCCTCCAGACTATTGCAATGTATGCTGAAATGAGGCCAATGAGAGCCATTTGAATGGCTAATAAGAGTAATTATTGGTAAGTGCCACTCAGGCTAACTGCTGGTTTCTAAGTGAGCCATGATGGAGGCTGCTGGCCACTGAATATTTTTCTCCCTCTATCTCCCCTCATCTGCTCATGCTTGCCATTAGGTATGAAAGTTAGTAAGGAGATTTCTTCAGTTTTATGTTCTTGTTGTTTAATATTGAAATAATAATTATCTACCAGGGAAGAAGCATTATATCTTTTTTTTACAATAAACTGTAGCAATATAGTATCAATGCAGACATACCCTATAGTCAACCAATTAAAAATACAGTTCAGAATATTTGGAAGCTGAAGCCAAGTATAACCATGAAAAAGAAAAGCTATAACAATATTAGGAGGCTGGCCAATGTGAAGCTAACAACTATCCTTTGGGTGTGTGAAATATGTTGGGACTGACAAGAGACCCTGTTTAAGTGACAATAAACACTCATTGCACAGAATGGTTAGTTGTATTAACTGCGTATCAACTGCGTATCATTTTTCAGGTCTAATTCGCCTGCAAGAACTCATCAAAGCCCCTTCTAGATACAACATTAAAATCAAAATCCGCCAACTACCCTCTGGGAATAAAGACGCCAGGCCTTTACTCAAGGAAATGAAGAAGGGCAAGGAGTTCTACGTGATATTTGATTGCTCACATGAAACAGCAGCAGAAATCCTTAAGCAGGTAAGAGGAAGGGGTGAAAAAACACTCATTTTATATCCTGAAAGTTGTCAGCCTCTCTGGTTTTCATTTTCTGAGAAACATTAAAACTGAATGCACTTACCAGTTATGTGATAGGCTTGCTAATACCAAGGACAGAAGTTGTTACAAAACTCGCAGCAGCATCTCAGCACTCAACAGGATTTCAGGGCTTCACAGAGCTGTAAGGACCAGCAGCAGTACCAATGTCTGAAGAGAAACTCGTAAGTATCCTGCAGAAGGAAACATGCATTTCTTTTTAACACTTCATGTTCTGCTTGACTTGGAAGATTGTTGCCTTTATTTTAACTTTTCCTGGTTTAATCAATAGAGTTTTTATGTCTTCCCCACCACAAAAAAAGAAAAAAAAAAAAAAAAAAGGCCCATTTTGGAGTGCTTATGGAGTGGCTAATGTTGAGGTATTGCCTTCACAGAGGCTGCACATCAGGGGTTCAGCACTGCCTACAGTAACTACAGGAATTTGATCCTCTGCAGAAAAGCATAACTCTGCATTCACATCCCTGTAACAAAGCAAGATTTGGTCTGCTGGCACTACCTCATTACGTTTTAAACTCTGGTACAGCAAGAAGACAGGATGGAGAGAGTATCAGAAGCAAAACTTACACTTTAAAACAAGAAGAGAGGCTATTGTGCAAAGGCTGACGTAGCCCTGACCTAAGTGTGAGAGCTGGGCAGTCATGCAAGGCAAGGACAAATGCCAGAAAGCCTGATGTTAATGGGCTGGGATGTTACCAGGGACACACAAAGAGTAGTGTAATCTAGAATTTACTGTTGTCACTTACTATATGTTGCTATACAAAGTCTAAAGCTCTGTCCTCTGCAATTCATTGACATAAAGACAATAATACCAAGCAACTAATATGTTGTGAAGGATATTTCCCTTTTTGCCGCAATTTTGGGTATGAGGTGGTTTTGTTTTTACTGTCAGTGGGAAACCCTGATCGCAGAAGAGCATTAAAGAGGTTCCAATGATCAAAATGTACAGATATGGGCTGTCCCATAAAGGTTGAAATCTATGATTCCATCACAGAATGTTTTGCTGAAATATTTAAGTTATGCGGAGTTGCGTTCTGTATCAAAGTAAGTGAGAAAACTCACCGGTTGCATTAGTCTGCAGAACCTGAAACCATCCTCTCCAGACTGGAAAATCTTGATCCTATGAATACAGGTGTGCAGGATGGTGTCCTAAATCAGATGCAGCACAGATGAGAACAGCACACAAGAACCCATGAGCTGGTAAAGTTAGATTTATTGCTGTCACGAAAGTTGGCCAGTACTAAATGTTAGGATTTTCTCAGTTCAAGTTATGTATTTAAGCTACAGCAAAGCCAGATGCGGGCATGGTGTTGGGAATGTGAGGTAAGAACAAGGGGATTGTGTGCAATCAAACAGCTGCTCTCTCATGTGATGGGGAGTGCACTTTAGAAAATGGCATTGGTTGGGAAGGGGGGTGGACAGCGGAGCTGCTGTCCTCTCACTCTGGTCCCTGTAGGGCTGTCCAAAAACATCAAAACATGACAGCAGGAACAAGCTGCTCCAAAGTTAGATTTGTGGGGGAAGAGTTAAACTGACAACACGAATTTTCAAGGATCTGCAAGAAGAAAGTGCAGATGTCTGGCACACTGCAGGAGGCACAAAGATTCAAAAATATCAGGCTGATTGTGGGGAAAAAAAATAAATAACCTTAGTGTCAAAAGAAGAGAAAGTGCTAAAAGATGCACTAAGACAGGGTAAAGTGGCAGAACTGTTTGTGTGGGAAATGGATCGGGGAGACAACTGACAGGCTGCAGATATACATAATTCTTTCCAATGCCTTAAGAACTCAGAGAAGGATGGTGAAAGGCAGTGTGGAAGAAAACAGGAAAATTAAGAGAGGTACACCTGTGGGTCAGAGCTGTGGGAAGAGAAGCCACATAAATATAGGCTAGAAAGAAAGGGAAAATGGCTTTTCTATGATACAGTTCTGTGGCTGAATCTAGATGCTGGCAGCAGTAACTCAGGTGTTGAAGTTCCTCACTGTCAAAGGCAGCTGTGAAATGAGAAGGTGTGCAGGGCTCTGAATTCATGTGGGACTCATCTGATTGTAGGTTAGCTGTGATACATGAAGTCCTGTGGTTCACGGTCTCATCACTGCACACAGAAACCCCTATATAATTTTACACTGAATGAAAACAAGATATTAAAGAGAATATTATAGAAATTATTTTAAGAAAACTCTGCAATGTTAGTGGATAATATTTTTGACTTTGTAAACGATCCTAAAGATATTACAGAAAAAATGCATATAATTGTTAAAATACATGAGATTTCTAATAGGGGTAGGAATCAGAGCCCAGTCACCTAAAACTGTCCTCAAAGGAACAATTTCTTGTCTGCCTACTGTATTTACAATAGTGTGGTAGCTGTTCAATAGCCCATACAGGAGAAGATAAATAAAGGAAGTAGAGATTTGTAGCAGGTTGGAGTGGGGAAGGTATTTTACAGATTAAAACTGCAGCAGAGTCACAGAGGTACATACCCACCATGGCTTATGTTTGGTTCCTGTGTCTTCTTCACCCTCTGAGCCTTACAAGTTTCCCCTCCCAAAAAAAACTTTGCACAAAGGTCTGTGAATTATAGAATCATTTTGGTTGGAAGAGACCCTTAAGATCATCGAGTCCAACCATAACCTAACTCTAGCACTAAACCATGTCCCTAAGAACCTCATCTACATGTCTTTTAAACACCTCCAGGGATGGTGACTCCACCACTTCCCAGGGCAGCCTGTTCCAGTGCTTCACAACTCTTTCTGTGAAGAATTTTTTCCGAATATCCAACCTGAACCTTCCCTGGCACAACTTGAGGCCATTTCCTCTTGTTCTGTCACTTGCTGCTTGGGAGAAGAGACCAACACCCTACATGCTACCACCTCTTTTCAGGTAGTTGTAGACAGTGTTGAAGCCTGTGAGGCCCATGAGGCAAGAGGCCACCTCTCACCCGCTCTGGCTGCATTTCCCTGCTGCAGGGAAGCGAGGCACACTGCCAGCAGTGCCTTGGAGCTGAAGGCACAGGCAGAGCAGGAAAGCTTCTGCCCTCCTTCCATGGCACCCATGCCATGAAGGGTTGGCAGAAGCAGTGACGGCTCTGCAAGCAGGGGCTGCTCACACCAGTGGTCAGGGGCACTGGCTGCAGCACAGCTTGTTTCCCAGGAAGGGAGGAAAAGGGATGCAAAGCTCTTCAGGGGAGGGAAAGATTTAACACATTCAAAATTATGTCCTGAAAGAGTCAGCATATGGAGCTGGTTTGGGGAGTGTGGAGTTAACCTGATGTAGCAGCATTACTGGGCTGTGGGACTGGGGGAAGTGACCTCTTGCCTCCTTCAACCTGTTGTTTACAAAACAGCACAAAAGACATATTTCTTCTCTTTAATTAGACTATCTTTTGCTTATTTATAGCTTCAACTAAAATACCATTGAGCCACACTTCTTTCTTGTGCACAACAAAAACAGGCAAATCAATAACCTAATTTAGACAAAATACAATGTCTGCGCACAGCTGAATAACCTGTTCCCTAAACTCACACATTTCGCCTTCTCTCTGACATGTTGCAGAGAGCCCAGGCTTTCGCAGTCCCCAACCAGCTTAATGATACCTGGCCCTCTCATCACCTGGGTCTGGAAGGAACAAGAGGAAATTGTGATTGCAATCGTAATTGCTGCCTTTTCCAATAGTCACTTTGAATTTTCTCTCCATATTCCCTTATGAGGATTGGTAACCTTATGCGATGGGTGCACGGTGGCTAAAGGAGTTTTCCAGGTCTATTGCCTCTACCAGGTAGCCACCCAAACCAGCAGCTCTGCTGCCCAAAGTAACCAGCTCCACAGGGATCAGGGTATTCCAAAATTACTTAAACCAGGAGGTGATGCCAGCAGGGTTTTCAAAAAAGATGTACTACACTAGCAGAGCTGATGGAAAAAGTTGCAGCTGGTCCATCACTCCCATAGCCTACTTGGAAACCTCTTCTGCTGGAGCTTTAAAGCTCATAAAGACTTGACAAAATCATCTGACGAGGGGTGAGATCTAGTAGAGAATTAGATGCCAGAAACAGGAGCTAAGTGCAGCAATGGCTTTTTTAGAGTAAAACTGTGATCTTGAGAGTCTTACTCAGGATCTGCTTAAGCTCCCTAGGAGCCTCCCTGTTTGACTTCTTCAGCACCTGTCCTCCTCTGCTCCAAGGGTGCCTAGTATCTCTCTCCTTTCCAAGCCTAAAAATAGACATTCCTGAAACAGTGAGAGATAATAAGGCACCCTCTAAACTTGCCTAAGATGAGCAGGACTGAGTCCCTTACACAAGGAAGTTGGGAACACTTTCTTAAGGAAAAATCTGGTGGTTAAAACATTCACCTGAAATATTTTGTGGACAGAGATTTGATGTTTTGTCTAGACTAGGTAAGCAATCCCACAAGACAGTTAAATCTAGCTATTGCAAATTGCAATCTCTTTCATGCACAAATCTTCCAATATGTTCTACATGTACTGTATTTAATCTGATATTGCCTTTTAGTATGAGGAGCTTAGTTCAACAGGTTAAGTTATTATAGTTAACCTTCCATTTATTCTTCTAACACACCAACAGTTTACATAGATTTTACTGCTAAGCAAACTCGTCTCTCATAAATTTTGTTGCTATTAGCCTTAAATTATCTACTCCTTCCTCCACACCTCTAAAATAAATTTTATGAAATTTACTGTATATTTAATCAGGTTTAAGACACTCATAGAGAATCTTAAAAAGACTTCTATGTTCACTTTCACTATGTGACAGACGAAGAGCAAAATAATTAATTCAGTTCCTACAGAAGTATGAAAACTGTCACCATAGTGTACATTCCAGATACAATAATGAATGTGAGAATATAAAACTTCAGCTTCTACGTGTGCTCCTCCTAGTAGCTTGACAGGTAGGCTGAAGCCCACTCTCTGCTAAGAAAAGACAGGGTTAGCACTGTTCTCACTGCTGCTGGTGAAATACCAGTGGCAGATCCCCCAAGATGCCACCAAGTCCCAAGGTGAAAAGCAGAGACATCCTCACCTCACTGGTTCTCCTCTCTCTTATTGATTTTATAAAGGGGTTGTTGATGGGGACACATCTTCTTCTAGCCACCTGTTTACTGCTGAATGGCATCAGATGGTGAGAGAATTGGTCACTGGGACACGCATGGGTTAAGACATCCATAAAGGTCATGGGCACAGAAATGGTGTGGCAGTGATAATTCATCCTGGAATATGGCAGTGTGCTTCACTTCCCAAATCTAAATGTGGGTCTCTATGGAAGTAAATGTGTCCATTGCCTTGGAAGCTTTACTCTTAAATTTGAAGATACAGCAGTACAGACCATAAACACAGGCTTTTGGGATCTTTACTTTGTAACATCACAGCTGCACTATGCCGAGACCTCTGCTTCTGTATTCTTGTTAGCTGTGCTGTCTAGATGAAAGCTAAACTAGTTGCATAAGCTCAATGCTGTGCCATCCATGCTACATCTTGCACACGGGGTTGTTCTTTGCTTCCCTCGAGGATTCACTGGGTGGTACAAGTGCAAGCAGTCTTTCAAACTGTGAGATGATGTCTATGCTGAAGTTTGAAAGGTAAAGCTGCTGCCTTAGCTCCCTGGGATCCCTTCAGGAAGCAGAAGGAGCCAACCACAGCTGACAGGGACCCTGGGCCAACACATTTGAGCTGCCCCATTGCTATGGCTGTTGCTTCCAGCTGGACTCCAGTACTAGTGAAGTATTTACAGAATATATCTCGTTTCTTGAAATGGCTCATGTCCACGTTGGAAGAACTCTATACCATTCCAGCTGGACCACTGCTGTGACTGAGTGGGATGCAGATTTCCTGTGAGTTAAGTCATGTCCAAATAAAGAGTCCAGGGAAACACTAAGCACAATATAAACATTTTATGTTGAACACTTGAAAGGCAAGGAGGCAGAGGGGCTTTTATTCATGATGGTATATCATGCTGATATTAGAAAACAGTGCTGGTACTAATTAATTGGATCGTGAGATGCACAATGGTCATGAAATAAAATAATAGCATGACGGAAGAAAAAGCAAAGTGAAAGCAAGCAAAGTATTTGATACAGTTCCCGCCAATACGCTTCACCATCATTCTGGTTTCAGTCTGCCTTGAAGAAAGACTGACACTAGCTCTGAATGAGGTGGTGGTTTTTTTACAAGATGAACAAATGTGGGTTAGAGCTGGGATGTGATGCAAGCCAGGAACAGAGTGTCCAGAGAGATGTACAGACATACAGAGAATATTTTTATCCAGTCTCTATCCACTTGCCATATACATTTTGACCACTCATACTTGTTCAGATTCACGTTGCAGGTCATGACCCCCAGGTCTGCAAAAGACAAGGCCCAAATATCTGATCTGAAATGAATAATTAGAGACGGAAGTCTCTTTATCTTATTTGACAGGATAATCCGTAATCCATCCATATCTTAGTTTGGCTGAAAAACAGATTTTATACAATCCAGGAAGGGTAGGAGATCTGCAAGGAGAGTGCAGAATATTTTAGCCTGGTTTCACTAGTTTATATTCATCTAAGCTCCACAGTAAGTAAAAGCTGTTATTATTTAAATAGGACATTTATATCAGATGCATAATTATTTAAATAATTACATGCAAAGTTATTTAAATAGGAATGTGTAATGATATCTCATTCTAGTTTATTATGAGCAGTTTTATACAGATAAACCAATCTTGTTGCCTTGCCTTCTCTCCTCTGGGCTACTCAGCTCATTTTCTCTAGTGAGGAGGACACCTGCGCTGCGGGAAGGGCCTGTGCCGCTGCTTTGTCAGGTGCTTCAGAGGTGTCCCAACCTGAAAGAAGTCTTTGCTCCTAACATGCTTTTATTATTGTCTCTCCTGATAGTCCCTAGAAGATTATTTCCCTGTATCTGCTGTGATGCAAACATACAGCAGAAGACAAGTCCTTGCTGAGAGCATACAAGTGTAACTTTCCTATTTACACTAATAGAAGCATCCAAGTCATTAATGCTTTGGGGTCTCCAGCATGTTATTCAGCATTCCTCTTGCTTTTGCTTTAACTTGTCTTCATCTTCTGTTTTTGTAATACCATCCTCCAGAGTGGGCATTTGGTATCATCATCAAATCTTCCTTCATTGGGAATTTCACTAGGTGACCATGTTACACTAAAACATAAGTTATTATCACAAAGTATTTGCAAACCATAAATAAAAAGCACCCTATTTAGGTCACTCAACAGATCAAACATGTCGCAGCAATGCCTAAGTGCTGTGTAACTGCTGACTAATTGCCTTAATGATTGTCAGAGTGGAGGACAACCAGTTAAGCCTGCTCTTGTGACCAGTGCTCAATGAGAGGGCAGAGCTCAGCAGCAGATCAGGGCTCAGCCTGGGACAGAAGCAGCATCAACTCCTATTCCTTAAACAGACAAGGACATTAGTAATGTGCGTGTGACACTTACAAGCTTGCTTCCAGCTCTCTGTGGTTTCGTATCTTAATTGAGTCATCGTTAATAGAGAAAATACAAAAGTGACATGTTGATTAAGCTTTCCTGGGCTGTTGCAATACTTTATTTGGAAGAATTTCAATGAGCTTCTCTCATGGAGCCTTTGGGTGCAGGATCCTTGGCAAATCCATGGCACCCTTCCAGCAGTTGCCATTGTGAACCTGTGTCTTGGTAATGGCAGATAACATTGATGCATGAACCTCACTCTTTACATACAACTGCCTTTGGTTTTCAGGGATTTTGATTCTATTTTGTTTTCAAAGACAATCCTCTAGCATGACTTTGAGATCATTATTATTCACAGGCACGCGTGTGTCCTGACAGCTCTGTTTATAGCACATTACTTGGGAATCAATACTCTCATAAAAAGTTTTAATCAAAACTGTGTTCAGGAGGCAAACACTCCTCTCAGGCTACTGCCCTCGGGTTTGTGAGGAAAGCAATAACAGGGCTACCTTGGATTAACTAGCTTGATACCAGTATCAGCATAGCTGCAGCAGGATGGCTAAGTAATGCTTCCCAAACATCCAGGCATCCCGTATGAAGTAATTGGGTTATTTCAATACAATTTTAGCTGAAGAGACCTGCATCAGAAAAATCCTGACTGGCAACACCTTCCGTAGCAGGGACCTTAGGCACAAATCCAGTGGCTCCAGGGAGGAGAACTAAATTCAGTCAGGTCAGCTGGGAAACAGAGAATGCAAAAGTTGTGCATAAATGTGCATAAATAGGGGACTAACATCAGTATCAGTCTCCAAGATTGCTAGATCGCTCATTTCTGTAGGTAATAAAATAACTCTGAGAAATGGAATAGGATTATTAAAATAAGAAAGAAAAAGGCAATTTTGACATGAAAATTCAGTGGAGCATTTCAATGCCTTCTGGCTTGATTTTTTGTGCCTGGAAATGGATTCCTTGTTTGTATTCTGTATTCTGTATTCTGAGCTGTTCTTATTATCTACCACAGCTTAGAAAGTTCAGGTTCTTCCCATTTCTTATGTGATGAATTGCCATACACAATCACACAACTGATTTTCAGAGGCTTTTGACATGAATTTTGGCAAGCCAAATCACACTTTTTCCCCCTGTCTTTCAAACAGGTATTCAGGCACTGCTATAAGTGTCCTAAAATACTATTAATAGCAGACGCTTACTCTACTGGGATCAAGATTGAATAACATTTAACCTTCGTCTGTGTTACTGTCATGATAATTAATTCTCCAGGAGTTTTCTAGCTCACAATTTCTCCTCCTCTTCACAAGATTCCAGAGAGGGCAAAATGCTTTCATCATGGTAAGAGTGTGTGTGGATGCAGCGACAAGTGTAGGTGATGCTGGTCTGAAACTGTGGAGCATCCTGTTATACACCATCAGGGATGTTTTACGTAAGCATCCCCAATGATTTTTTGGAGAGAGGATGAGGGAAAAAAACACTTCCCTCTTGAAGTTTTCTACAATGTGAGGGCTGGGAAGAAAAACTTCTTCCTCTTCTGCCTGAGTTGTCCAGCTCGTATGCATTTAAATGCCATTCTTACTGTGTAGACCTTCAAAACATCCGACTCTGGAAAATTAATCCGGACCAGAAATCCTTTTGTACCGGTTGTTTTGACAACCTCCTGCAGACCTGCATTCCCCAGGTGGAACAAAAGACATTTATAGAAGCTTTCTTCTTCTTCTCTTTTTTTTTTTTTTTTCCCCTGGTTTATCTCAATGAGCACTCACCCAGTGTCTTGTCCTCACATGGTAATGCAGAACACAAAAAAACCCACACCTAAGCACTTTTCCCTGCAATTTCCATTGTCCACCAGTAAATGATTTTGTAACACTTCTAAAGTGCAGACTAAAGAATTTCACTTTTAAAACATAAGCTCCTTGTTATCACTAGTCATTTTTCTTGTCCTAGAAGTTTTTCAATCTTTAATCTCTTTCCTGAGCAGAGGTGATAAAAACGTATTTTTTGCTCCTGAAGAAAAATGTAGGTTTTGTTGTAATCAAGTTTTTCATAACCTGTAACACATTGTTCCAGATTAACCCATGCTTTTCAAAAGACAGAGCAGTACACTGAAAACATCTGGTGCAACGTACATTCACCTTTCAATCTCTTTCAACAGATTCTCTCCATGGGAATGATGACCGAATACTACCACTACTTTTTTACAACACTGGTAAGGAACACTAAATATTTGGGAGTGAATTTTCTCTCTTGCAGAAAAGACAACTAAAAATGTCCACTTTTTCTAAGAGATCTTTGTTGCCATTATTCAAAGTAACCCCTGGAGAAGGAGTACTAACACTCCTTAGTAAAATCAGGAGTCACTTTAATACAATTAAAATTAATTGCAGCATTGTGTTTAAGGAGGAGCCGTTGCTACGGGTGGATCAGAGCAAAACAAAATAATCAATGAATGGCTTTGCAGTGGAGCCAAGGTCAAGGACTCCAGCTGATGCAGTTCATCACTAAAATGTTTGATTTACTTATAAAAACAGAAAATCAGATATGTAAAATCACTTGGGAAATTTTATAATAAAATAAAAACCCTAAAATTTTTTTATGGTACAAATCTATAAATACTTATTTCTGCACATCTTTCCTACATTTGAACTGATACGCTATATAAAAATGTAACTCAATCCATGCTTAAGGTCCATTTACATTGTAGATTAGAAAGACAGCAAAGAACCAATATTGCTACAACAGTGCTAGAGGGCTGGATTATATCTGTTCATGTGCATCAGCTGATTCTTTATTTCCTTTCCACATAAAATTTTATGTGGAAGTGAAAAATCGTTTTGAATCCAATAGTCAATTCATTAGTCAGAAAAGACTCTCTAGCTGTTTAGAACTTGAAGTAGTAGCTTGAAATAATTCTCTTTGAATGTGAAAAATTAGGATTTACTGTGGAACTTAAAATAGCAGTGAATCTAACATAAAATGGTAACCACCAACAACAATATGCATGAGATAGTAAAGAGCAGTAAGCAGTGCTGGTGGTATCTAGACGTTGTGGTATTGTAAATGTTGACATTTTGACGGTTACTGTGGTATTCGACCATAACCAATGCATTTGTCATTTTACTGGCCTGCTGGGATCAGCAAAAAGTTGTCTTGAAAAACAGCCTTCAGGCTTTGAAAAGCAGTTATCATATTTCCACTGCCTGATAAATACAGCTGTGGAGTGTGCTGCACAATTATATCACTTGGAATACCCATTATTTTCCTGCCCTGTAAATGCTGAGCACTGAAGCGCATGGACTTACTGTACACTGGCCTGACACATCCATTAGACATACTGGCAGCAAGTCACCTGAAGGAGGCAAGGCAGGAGAAAAATAGGATTCATAAGTAGTAAAAGTGCATCGCTCTCAACATCTCTTGGAATTTTCCTTCCCTGAGTTGAGAAATAAGCTTGACATTGGCCAGCTAATTCCTCATGTTGGTTTGTCAGAGCTGTAACACTGAAGACTGCTATAAATTAAAATTAGATACTATTGTGCAGGTTGGTTGCAAAATAGTGCTGTTGTGGGGGAACGGATATTTGTGTTCCAACAAAGCAGATATGTGGTTTCTCATAAATTCCACACAGCTTTGGTTTATTCAGATTTATATCTGAAGCAGCTATGACTGGATTTTGGGGGCAAGCAAAGCATTCACAGGGAAGGGAAGAAAAAAAAAAAGAAGGAAAAAAAAAAAACAATTGAGCTTTTGACTGAAAATCAAAGACAGTTTTGGCTTAATTGTACCTTCCAAAGAATTTGCTTTAAAAATACTACATCTGGTTTTGTTTGTTTTCTTATTGGTGATTTAGGATCTATTTGCATTAGATCTGGAACCTTACAGATACAGTGGAGTAAATATGACAGGCTTTCGCCTGCTCAACATAGAGAACCCACAAGTTTCGTCAGTCATTGAGAAATGGTCAATGGAGCGTCTGCAGGCACCACCAAAACCAGAGACTGGCCTTCTCGATGGCATGATGACAGTAAGTGAACAACTACAATGACACAGGAGTACCTACAGCGCACTTTGCAATGCTGTTTTAGTGGATTTGAACCGATCCCATTACTGCTTTATTTCACAATGGAAATGCTGAAGCAGCATCCCCAAAACTGACTTCTTTTCACCTGCTTCTCTACAGAAATGCATTTACTCTGTGAACCAATGTGCTTATCTGTGTGACAAACCATTGCTGGGCAGCTCTAGAAACGAGTGACAATTCTCTGTCATGGTGCCGTCCAGCTAATATCATTCATTTTATTATTGTCAAATGTATATACTGCTGCCTCATTTCTCTAATAGTGTTCTGTATGGAGTGAAGAACATAGCAGGAAAAAAAACTTTTAGAGCAGGTATACAATTTATAGCCTGCAGGGAAAGATATTGTACATGTGGACAGATAATAGCATTTTTAAATTGGAAAAGTGCCCTTTCTCTTTATTTCCATCATCTACAGCAACTCTGGCTTTTAAGATATAATTTAAAGATAAATGAAAGGTATCATCAAGCCAGGAAATTAGGATTTCCTCCCTACCACTCCCCCTAGAAGCAAAAGGAAGAATACGAACAATTACATGGACAGCGTGACTCCATTCAGTTTTGTGAGGTGAAGGGTTGCCATCTTTTTGCAATATAAGAGCATGTGTCTTATGTACTGAGTGGACTTTGAAATGATATGAAATAGACTTTATTGCAGATGATTGCAGGGAAAATTTTGAAACATTATAACATCCTGAAGAGAGATACACTATTATGTGTGATATCTCTAGCATTTCAAAAAATTGTAACTTGTTTGGGCAGTGTGTTTGTGCTCACTCATACACAAAACAGGGGAGAAATCTCTCTCTTGGAACTTCTGATGTGAATACACAAGACCTGCAAGGGTAGCTGTACACACATAGGTATTCACCTGCATTCACTCAACTGTAAAACTAGGAGAAAACAAGTTCCTACTAGACTCTTATGGTGTCGTCTGTATCTCTGACTCTTATCCTCTCTTTTGCATTTCAATAATCTCCTAGTGTCCTTGATGCTCTGGAACAACATGAACACAGAGGAAAGCATCTTTCTAGTTCACTGTGATCATTTAAATATTCATAGCAAATTCTGTGTATTCAGTTTGATGAAGAGCGGCAACGCTGCTATGTTTAATTGACAATAAGGCAAGCTGAACAGTGTAAGGAGATCAGGATTACATGTCCTATTGTTAATTTAGGATTTCTCCTTTCTGGTTCACACTATACTGTTTGCCCTGATGTCAGCTTGTAGGAAGTCAGCAGGGCATGACCAAGACTGTTTTGAGTTCATGTGCCACTTTATGCCCTAATTGCAGACAGAGGCATAATTGTTCTAAGGAGATCTTTGGGTCTTTTTGCAATAATTTAAATAGAATACAAAAGTCAGAAAGATAAGTTCCAAGAAAAAGTCTTAGTCCCTTTCTACTTATACACAAGTACGGACATTTTGCTTCAGAAAATGAGGTGAACTTTCTTTCCTCCATGTAACCCAAAACCCTAAACCAGAACAACAGCAAGGGAAAAATAAAGGGCTAAAGGAGGTAATACAACCTTCCAGTTGCTGCAGGGCAGGATGGATGAATAACAAGTTATACAAGCATGAGACTCAGACAGCCAAGTCTGGCAATGCTGCCAGTGTATGAACACTGCAGGATCATAGAATCATTTCGGTTGGAAGACACCCTCAAGATCATCGAGTCTAACCATAACCTAACTCCGGCACTAAACCATGTCCCTAATGGGACATCATGAGATGCACCATGTTATCAAGTACAAGTGTTGGTGTTTCCAGATAGGAGCACAAAGTGAGGTGCGCTGAGGCATTTTCACCCAGTATCCCCATAGTCTGTAGGCCTGGAACACAGACAGACTGGCAGTCCAGTGATCAAGTAAAATTCAATCCTGAAGGGACACGTTCCCCTGTCTAATGTAAAAACTGATCTGAAATCCATTGACATTGATGGGAATCTTTCCATTGATTTTGATGGATTTTCAATCAGGCCTTTAGTCTCAAGGTCTTTTTGGAACAACTATCAGTTTTAAGATACTTGACACTGAGAATAGCTGTTATTGTCTCCTCCTGCTTGCCTCACCATTTATAATGTTTCAGTTTGCTCTGATAGTGGAAGCATTGTTTTGGGCACCGTGTCAAGAGTGGTTCTTCATCTGTAATATATTACGATTAGTTGATAAATTCAGATTACCTTTGATTGCCAGCAAAAACCTCCAGTGCTGATAAGACTGATGCTGTTGTAATTTACTTAGGTAAATGAAACAGACAAAGAATCAAAACTATTAATTTCCCAAAGGAATCACATGGGAAAGGAATAAAAAATGAATTAGCCTTGCAGTTCATATAAATGAGTCCAGTTTCTCATCTTCAGAGTTAGTACTTTTTTTTAAGACCCTACTTAATTTTTCAGTAGCTTTACAAGAAAGGTAAGCAATTTATTTTTACAGCGTCCCTGTGCATTAAGCAAAACATGGCCATTCCCACCTCACACAACAGCACTGAAGCACAGTGCAGGTAAAGGTGTGATTTTTCTAAAACTTCCCAGCAATAGAGGATTACAGAGTGTGTGATCTCAGTTTGAGGCTTACTGGGAATGCCTTTAAACCAATAAACCCATTCTTAAAAAAAACACAGATGCACAACCAGTATCCAGTCATTTCAGAAATATTTAGTTGTCTCAGGGATATATTCATCTGTCCTGTCTTAGAAAACTAGTAGTAAGATGTGTAAGTCCAACTTACTTAAACACCAAAAAAGTACCTTGAAATGACAGTTCACCTCTCTCTAAGATGGCATGGGAAGTATGGCAGTGGAACAGCCCTAGCACAGTCTCAATGGGGCCGTTTTTGTGCCAAAAGAGAGCAGTAAACACATAGAGACAGCATAAACCTGTCTGGTGGGATACCTACTAGCTGCTTGGTGGGATTGATTTCCCTGGAGAGGTGAGCCTGCCTACCCCTCAAGGAAGAAAGCAATACCACAAGTGGCCATGAGAAGAGTGGTGATAAGGAGCAAGCACGGGCCCAAGGGGACAGCCCTGCCACAGATCCCATGCACACCATGAAATGCGAACCTGCAGGCTAGGCAGACACTGGCTTGAGCACCGTCATGGTGCTTTCAAATGACGCACCTCAAGATGCTGAGAGTCTGGCAAATGCCATGAGGAAATTATAGGAGACTGAGTACGGAGAAGGGCTTGGCCATAAGACACACCTGGAGGGTGAGACCTAGGCTGCTGTATCGCCTGAGGCTTGTTAAAACTCCTCTCCGTGCCACAGAGCTACCTGTGTGCTCCTTTCTATGCTAGACCCACTGACCTCTCCTGTTGCTGCCCAATGAAGTTTTCTTCCCAATGCTTACATGAAAAAACTCTGAAATTTTTATGAGCTACAAAAAATTGAAATTTGTAGCCCCTCAGATTTCCATGAAGAGACCACTAGCGGCCTTTTCCATAATTGCAGCCCAGGGCAATGGTTCTCAGTAGAGAAATGGGGGGGACCAACCACAAAGAAGTACCTTTAAAAGGTACTTTAACTGTATTACTACTAAAGTATTACTACTTTAAAAGGTCTTTCTGTTTTTTCACGCAGACTGAAGCAGCTCTGATGTACGATGCTGTTTACATGGTAGCAGTGGCCTCCCAGCGTGCCTCCCAAATGACTGTCAGCTCCCTGCAGTGCCACAGACACAAGCCATGGCGTTTTGGACCCAGATTTATGAATCTGATAAAAGAGGCAAGTGTAAACCATCTGCTTATGGTCAGCATAATCCTTCCTGTCTTCTTTACCACCCTGGCTTGTGTTGTTTCTCCCTGCTCTTTGTCATGTGCTATGCTCTGGTTCCTGCCACTTGGATAGCCAATTTTCCCTCACCTTCCTAGCACTGTTGATTTTTCAGGCTTTCCTTCTGGTGGAGATTTTATCTGGTCTTTCAAAAACAGAAACTGCTAAACCCTAGGTGTGATACAATTTCAGACTAACACACCATAAGACTTTCCAGGCTTTTACCTTGGCTAATGTTTATTATGGATGTTTATAATTTCTAATATTGTGATGTAACTAACAACAGCCATTCTAGAAATTGAAAGGAAAGTGAGGCTGTAGCTCTGTCATTGTTTCACCACTTAATTCCAATTGTTTTGCAGATTATTTGGTCAGTAATCAATATCCAGAAAATATTGCAGCCAGTATTTCTAAAGAAGTGAATTTCTTCTTGAAGTCATGCACTATCCCATAAGAATCTGTCACTGAGCTAGCTTGATCCACATATGTTCTAAAAAGTACACATTTTGACTGAAATGCTTTCACTCTCCCAGAAATTCACTTTTTAATGTGAATTTCAAATGGAAACTTTTCCTTTAGGGAAGAGTGTGGAAATGAAAATTGGAAATTATGTGGAGTGTCCCATACATATTTAATCTTTTTTCTCAGTTCTTGTCTATGACAGTGTGATTCCTATCAAAGCCATATTCATTAGCACTTGTGTAGGTGGAACGGGACCTATAGGCTGAGGTACAACGTAAGTGGCATCAGCAGATCAGGACATACACCTGAATCCAGAAATACAGTAGGAGTAAAATAAAAGACATGACATGTGGTGGTTACAGAACATGTAGAAGAGCTGTCATCACCTTCTCCAAACTTTTCCAAGTAAATGTTTTAGAATTACCATTGGTAATGTACGACGTGGTGATTCACCTACACAGAAATCATTGAAAGTTACTTAAACAGTACTATACACACGGGTGTTGTATGAATTTTAAAGTTTCCTTGTAAGTTTCTCTCTTTGAACTTTTAAAGAAAATACAAGATACCCCAATACTTGAGGACCTGACTTAAGAATCAAGGAAGTTTTGATAGTTTTCTCACTGCAATACAAACACAGGAACACCCCAAGGAGTCAGGGGAGCAGCACTGGTAAAAGTTTATTTCTATCACACTGACATCAGCCATGCTGCATCCATCTCCTTCACTAGGAAGGAGGTGGGAAGACTGTAGCAGGAACAGTAGAAGACAGGAGAAAATTGTCTCAGAAGTGTCTGTAAGAAAGTTGAACTTCTTCTGCCCTCCCTTCTGATTTGATCTAAGTGGGAACTTCTGCTCTTCTCAACCTCGAACTAAATGAGGTAGCATTTCTAGTCATACGATTTGTGGTGTGTTTTAAGAATAATTATATTGAAATTGAAAGTTAGGAAAATACTTTGTCTTAGTGAATACACCTGCATAATTGTACAGCAGTGACCTACTTATTTTGGATGATGTGAAGTATATATCATACGGGTCCTGAGTCCTAAAACACAAGAAGTACTTTGACCAAGAGTACCAGACATATCTCAGCAGATCCAATTCGAAGCTTAAACAGTTATACAGTTCACATTTATCATGTACAGATAGCTTCTCTTGCATGGAGTGAGATATGTGAGCTAATTACTGATTGTTTTGTAGATAGTGTCTTTCATGGTCAGTAAAACACTGATTTAAATACTCTGAGAGTCTTATCTTCCTGTTTCTATTGTAGCCAAAAAAGATGGTTGTTAAAAGTAGATGATAAGGTTTAATAAGACAATATTACATTTCCCGTAAAGACTGTAACAGATGTTGGAAACTAAATAGCAAATGTATTTGGACCTCCCTTGTTCATCTGGTTTGCTCAACAAGGGTAGATGAACTTTATAAATTTGGAATCAAGTGAATAGGTATGGAAAAAAAAGTCAAGCAGTCAGAATTATAGTTTGGGCCCACAAAAATACAATTTAATTTTATTATTCTGTGATATGGTACTGACAGACTGTGAAGGAATTTTACAGAGTGGTCTGAAGAAAAATATCTTCTCTGTCTGTACTGCAGTCTAGATAAACAACTTTCAAAAAAGAGGTTGCCTGCAATGAGTCCTGCGCATGTTATTGCTTAGCAAATACTTCAATGGCTCTGTGGTGGGTTTTGCATTCTATTTTAGTGATGGTAAGGACTGCAGCCATCTCATTTGCTTTGCCAATGCTATAAAATGCCAGGTTGATGGTAATAGAAAGGACCTCAGAACCTGCCTGGACACGAGCAGAAGGTGGAAAGCCTCTGACTTGTATAGCAGATCGTAGGCTGCTTTTCTCTTCACTCAGCAGATGGAGAATTAATTTTTTCACCCTGTCATTGTCCTGTTTGGAAGTCAAGTTTCAGGTTTTGTCTGGTCCTCAGGTACACACAAGTTAGCTTCTTCTTGAAAGCAATTGGAAGGTGGACATCCTAGGGCAAAATATTGCCTTTTGGTCATGCCAACCTGAATGTGTGTGTTTTGGAGTTGGTTTCTGAATTTTCAGAGTACAGGAAAAGAAAAGATGGCTAGTTTAATGTGAGGATACTCCTCTCTCAACTTTAGGACTTCAGGTAAGAGTGCCAGGCAAGAGCAGTAGCAGACCCACTGTCTATTTTTTTAATGACCAAGACTTGAAGTGCTACCAGCAAGTCTATAGGAGAAAAGCACTAACAAAAATGTCTGACGCTGTAGAATAACCAGTTATAGAAACAAAAAGAGTAATTTTCTATGCTTTAAAGAACTCATCAGCTAATGGTGACTGTAAGAAGCATTTGCAAAATCATAGAGAAAATCAAGTCGATCAAAGCCCCCTAGCCCTGAGCACAGCTTTGAGGTCAGAGTGGTCATCAGCTAGCTCCTACAAAGGAGAATATTACATAAAATACACTGTCTGGGATCAAGACTTTTCTACAATAACTTATTAAGATATTTTTAATGAAAAGTAAATCCTTGTCAGAAGCTTTTGTCTCTCAGTGACCTATTATCATTCATATCTAAATGATATTTTAATCTTTTAGCCCTTGTGGAAGCATTTGCAGAAAGTACATCTTACCTGTGCCCAGAAAGAAAAAGGAGGCTGCTGTCCTCCTTCATAAAGGGAATAGAGAGACAAAGGATGATTCCACCTTTCCTAAAAGGAATATGTGTGTAAACACGAAATAGGTGTTTATGATTGAATGATTGAATTCCCTGGTCATGAGATAAGCCCCCAAATAATGATTATCTGTTATTCAATTATCATCTAAACTGATATGAGCTCCTCTCACTCAAATCCAGTAACAATTAAAAAAATGACTGCATAGAGAAGCATTTCAAAAGACAGAGATGCAGACTTTATCTTGAGTGAATTTATTAAATCCCCTCAGAGTCACACACACAAATATCAAGGATTAAAAGAAAACGGAAGTATTTACATCTACCTTTCAGTTTATGTTGTTTTTGACAAGATACGTTTCAAGCACATCTAGTTAGTAGAAACCAGGAGTGAGAGCGATTCATCTAGATTTTGCATCGAGTAATTGAATACAGCCTTCTTTTCGTGGTGTGACATTACAAGCTTACAAGAATCCTCTGAGCTAAACTGATTCCTTGTGTAGGCTAATGTAATGACCACAGAAAGCAACAAGATAAGTGGACTTGGTCATTCAGGCATTACCATGTCTGTAAAACTTTCAAGCCTCTGTCTCAACTTATTTGTAATAATTCTTCTGAGTGAAGATATCCCAGTTAGACTGGAGAGCCAACTTCATTCAAATACCTCTAAGCTCAGGAAACTCTTTCCTTAGAATTTATAAAGGGTTTCCTAGCCCTCTGCTAGCTGATTCTTGTTTCTACAAGTAATAAGCGGTATGCCTTATAGAATGTCTCTGGCCTGCAACAAAGACAAGGGTTAGTAAATCATGTTCCTGAAGAAACTTGCTTAAATTCTCACATCATTTTTCATTGTTAAAGATTTAAAGTGCTTGTTTTTATATTTGTTGAACACATTCTACAGTTTTAAAGCATCTAGCACTGTGTGACTCTGGTCTGTGTGAAAGACCTGCTTTTACTCTGTTTCAAGTGTAAAATTAAATTTTAAATAAAGTCTTATCCAGTCCTTACCTCTACAAGAGGACAGCAATGGACTGAGCATCAAGAAATGAAATTACATGACAAGGCCATCTTTGTTAACTTAAGTTGTTTTTTTGCCTACTTTTGGAAAGCATTTTGATAATTCAGAGTGTGGTACCCTGCATTCTGGTTACATTGGCTATAAATGGTTTTATTTAACGTTTTTTCTTTACAAAAACAAACAAAAAAATCCACCAACAAGCTTATCCTATATACTGAAGAATATAATTCCTGAATTTTTTTCTTCAAACTCAAGGCATTTAAGCAAATGATAGCCTTGCTATGTAGAAAAAGAGACCTCTCCATAATCAGGAAGACTGGGAAGCAGGAAGGCGTTATGATTTCCAGTCACCACAAAAAGAGCTGGGCAGATATGCACCACAGGAAAGAAGTCTCGACAGTCCTCTGAGCTGGACTACTTCTTCATGTAGTGTAATGACCATAGAAAGCAACAAGATGGGTGGACTTGGTCACACAGAGACTATCAAGACTGTATATTTTTCAAGCTTCTGGCTCAGTTTATTTGTAATAATTCTTCTGAGTGAAGATGATTCAGTGTGTTAGTCACGTGCTAGCCCATACTTGCCTCCAAAACCAGTGTTGGGTTTCCGAAAAAACTCATCCAGATTGACTTTGTCCAAATTTGATGAGCTGTCTAACTTTTTGAGAAAGGGACAGGAACAGACAAAGCCTTGATTAACTGGTATCAAACCACAGGATGTAATTTTCAGGGGATTCTTGATAATAACTAGCTAAATCTAAAACAAACATAGAACGTCATTGGAAGAAGAAGGAACCAAAGATTTTTCATTACAAGAAAAGCAGGAATTTAAAATAAGACAGAAGGGAAAGCAAGCCATCTGGGGAGATATTAATCAATTTTTTTGTTGTTAAAATTGGCAGCATCTTCAAACAAAGGAACACAAAACATCTTGTAAGAAAACAGAACATTTCTTTTGTTTTATGGTCTTTTATTACTGCCAAAGTCAACATGTAAGAGTGTTTTCATGGGAATAAAAATCTACAGAGTGGAACGAAAGAAAAGAAGTGAGCAGTACAAGAATCCGAATGTAGGCAGACCCAATAACTCACTGTCTCCCCCACTATTTGAGGAAAGGTCTGTGTGTCAGTCACCTGATCTTTCTGCTGCACAGGTGTCTCTATGCATGTGACTGGGGAAAGATGACATAAACCAGAATTTCTTCACCTACATCTTTGTCATTTTGTTCTAGTGTTGAGCCAATTATAGCATCTATAGATACTGGCTGCATTTATTCTCCGGGCTCTGATGCAGCAATATTTAGTTAATCCAAAGATTAATCCAGCTATTTACCTTGGTAGGACTTCTCTCCTAGAAAATTTGATATTAGCGTTTGATCTACTGTTATTAAAAGAAATCTTTTTCTTTTTTTTTACTTTTTAGAAACGTACTTGTCCATAAAGTAATGGATTCATTTCTTATATAAACCTATTACTGTTTCTTACTTTGAACTGAAAACTCCTAATTAAAAAAGCAAACAAAACAACTGCTAGACTTGCATCCCATGATAATTTATTAGAAAATAAAAGTCAGCTTTCCATGAAGATAATGTATGGCTGAGGTTAATGCCAATAGGGATTCATATTCTGAAATAAAACTTCAAGTGGAAAATCACTTAATTTATGCAATGATCTGTGCACCCATTGCAAAATAATGGTCCTAGAATTTGCATACTAAGAATAAATACATATTGGACTGATAAAAAAATATCTGCAAGGTTCTGACAAGGAAATCTGACAAAAATATTATGTATATTTTCTTCCATTCCATTTTTACTTTGTTAAATATTACCTGAAAAGTAGATTTGTTTATAAAAAATGAGCAAGAATTACTATAAGGTGTTTTTATCTGAATATATGGAGGGTATTTTGATATTTGCTACACAAAACCTTTTTTCAAAACATATTTTGTATGTCCTTGCCTACTTAAAGTTCTCACCCTTTACTCCACACTGATATTTCTATTTAAGTGCATGGCCTAAGCTAGATCATACTTGTTTGTATTGGAAAAGCTCCCAGGAGTCCTAGTCACATCACCATCAAGCCATTCACTGTGCACAGTCTTTGCTCCAAATAGCATACGAGATAACTATTAGATGCAGATGATTTAGGTTTTGGAGCAGTGTACTCTCATTGAAACAACCTGTTCCTCAACCACGCTGCCTCCTACTCACTTATTCACAGATTTGTCTGCACTTGGTCCCGTTATCTCAGTTGGAAATGACATGATGCTTTGCACCACATAAAGCCTGCACAGGCTCCATGTCATCCCTGTCATTCAGTTGGTTGATGTCACTGTAAGAAGACGACAGCTCAGCTGGAGAGAACTTTTCCCACTCAAGATGCTGGGTGGGAAATGCTGGGTGAATGCAAGAGCTTTGGTTCAGCTCCTGCCTGTGCCACAGACTGTGCAAACCTGAGCAAATCACTTCAGGGCAGCTCCAAAAACTGTGCCATGGTTACCTGAGAGGGTAAAATGGGTCATTGCTTGGCTGGCACTTCCAAGGATCAGGCTGTTCACCATCCATCCTTGTAGCTACTACATCACTCTAAAACAGAATCAGCAGAACCTAGAGTCTAGGTAAAAAAGTCCTGGAGCTGGAAATGCTGTGATCCCCCTGTGCAAAAGATGGATTATGGCTAGTTAGTGTATTTAGTCTGTTAGCTGTGTGGAACAGGATTTCTCTATGTACTGTCTCACCTATACAAGTGGTAGTTCTTACAATGGGATCCCAATCCACATTAATGCAGTAGTGTAGATGCTTCAGTGACAGTCATGTTCATGCATGATAGGACAGACTCTGCTCTTACTAGGAAGAACAGGCGAGGTTTGACCTTCCCTTCCGATTCTTCACACCCACTCCCTCAACTCTGGTATTGATATCAAGCAACCTGGCAGGTATAAGCTTTAAAAGAAGTCCAAGGTTTTTCAAACATATGCTGTGAAATGAATCCACCTAATCCTTCATCCTCAAGTATTCAGGGTTCATTTGTCAAATTTGTCACACCATAAACCTTTCATATGACTACCCCTGAACGTCATTAAGCTCAGCCACTCCTCTGGAAATCAGTGCTCTTGAATGGCTTGCAGAATAGCCTGTGACTTTCCTAAGAAATCCCTCTTCCCTATTTAACCACCATTTCTCTCTTGTTTCAAGGCAACTGTGTGCTCAGTCTTATAACAGCTGCCTAAACCCCTTCCTAAGAGCAAGCTTCCCCCTCACCTCCTCTTTTCCATTCCAGTGCTGCTTAGTAAAAGCCTGGGACTGTTCCAGTCCTGGACATCTTCGAGTAAAGAGGCTACAAAGCATTGTGATTTTCAGTGGGGCAGATAAAATCTTGTAATGATGAATGCTGAAATTGTTTCTATTACATCTGTTACACTAGATTTGGATCAGGATAATGGAAAAGTCATACACTAACTCACTATATTCCATAATCCTTGAGGATCTCATTTAATAAGAGGATTAATTGTAAGAGCTGATAAGTAGATGTGTGGCTCAGAGCACATTATGAGTTCCACTGTAACTAGAAGCAATATCACTGTCACTTGAATATATACACTGTTTCTGCAATTCTAATAGAGCAGGAGCATTCTCTTCCAAAAAAAGAAAGAAAACCAAAGGAAAACTAAAGTAAACCTTTCCTTGGTCATTACTATTTTGGTTAGTATGTATAGTTTTGGAAGATTCTGCAGAAGTGATCTATGGTATTCTGAGTATGTGGTGACAGTAGGTTTAGGTATGCCTGTGTTTTATAAATTTTTCAGATATCTGATTTTGTAGTCAAGAAGAAAAAGTTGGGAGTGGAAAAAGAAAAGGAGAAAAAGAGCTCAGTCATTGTCTTGTCTCTTGCCATCAAGCAACACAATCAATATTCTCTGTATATGTGCATTAATCTTTGTCAGTAATTCTGTAACCCTGAGAGTTCTGATCTGTTACTAAGACCCAATGGAATAGATGTCATTGCCCGCCTCTGCATTTGGATGTCAGTTAGCACCACAGGCCTCATCAGAAATTTGGGATTACCCATTCAAAACTAAACCAGATGTTCACCTTCTTTACAAGTAGGTAACGCTGACTAAACAGAGCAGCTCTGTCACTCTGTTATACCTGAGATGCTGTTTGAGATCCCCTTGTGTACTCATCTGCCACCTCTTCTTAAAAGCTGAAGGATGTCGAACCCGAAGTGACATGGAGACACTTGCAGAGGTTGCTTTGCTGTCTTTCACTCTAGGTTGCTCATGTTTAGCTGAAGTAAAATGTTCTAGTGAGATGGTGGCTAAAGGAAATTATGATGTAAAGTCTGTCTTCAGGGCAAGACTGATTTCCTTTCAAGTTGCTCATTTTGGTAAACCAGCACAGAAGCAAAATTAATTTCCTAATCTCAGTCCAAACACAGTGCATTCATTTTAGAGGATACGTAGGTCCAAAAAGACAATGATGTTAGAATGTCTCTGCCACTGTGCAATGGTAAATGAGCAAACATAATTTGGGGAGTTGAATACTAATGCTTCCTCAATTCCAGGTCAGATGATTGGCAATAAGTTTTTTTCATTCATCATTAAGAAAAGAAAGAAAAATAATGGCATGGTGGCAGTGTAAGTTAATACCTTTTACTTCACAACTGTGGTTAATTAGAAATGTACATCAAATGAATAACTAATGTTCTGTTTTGCCTAGTAGCTTCTAATAATAAAAATACAGATTATGACACCAAGAATTAAAAAAATAAATATTCTTGGCCCAAATATCCATCATTAAAAAAATACAGTCCATTTACTTGCCTTTGTAGGTTACCTTTAACATGCCTGAGAAAGCAACCTACTGAAAGTTAAGATAACCCCATTGACAAAACTGAGCAGAGAAGACATCCTTATTTTTGATTAGACTTCACTCTAGCTTCTGAATGTGGTTCTCCCATACTGAAAAGTTGAGCTAACCAGTTTATCTTCCAAGCTCCCATTAAATCTGTAGAAAAGGAGAAAGGAAAAAGTACAGACTGTTTTACAAAATAGATCACCAGATATGACCCATTGTCTACTTTGGAAATTTCACCAGTTAATTGCAGGGGAGGTTTTTATGTGCCCAGATGCATTCATAAGGCTTTTGAATGAAGAAGACTGTCATTTAGCGTTACATATCCAAGAATAGTCTTCACATAAGATGTTGTTTTTAGTGAATTTACAAAATTTTCATATTAAACAATAATTCAGGCTTCAGTAGCAGATGCAAAGTGTCCAAATATCTTCCACAAAGTCAGGTTTGAACCTTATGTTCTGTGGGATTTGGGAGCTGAACAACAGAACAGGTCATTTTCTGCCACAACACTGTGCTAAAATAAGTTTTCTATTTGCCTTTTCGCTCAGAGTTTTTATGAATTGCTTTTTCTACGTATTTTAAAAATTTGTTAAGAGATATGACATTTTTCCTCATACCATTTAAAGTGAATTCAAAATGTATACATGTTTAGTAAGTGATGTACTCACAGTTTCATTTGCATGTAACAAGGTGGATGGATGATGGCAGAGCGGTGGATGTGGTCTACCTTGACTTCAGTAAAGCCTTTGACACAGTCTCCCACAGCATCCTCACAGCTAAGTTGAGGAGGTGTGGTCTAGACAATAGAGTAGTGAGGTGGGTTGCAAACTGGCTTAGGGAGAGAAGCCAGAGAGTGGTAGTCAATGGTGCGGAGTCTAGTTGGAGGCCAGTATCTAGTGGAGTGCCCCAGGGGTCAGTGCTGGGGCCAATATTATTCAATATATTCATTAACGACTTGGACGAGGGAATTGAGTGTACTATCAGCAAGTTTGCTGATGACACCAAGCTGGGAGGAGTGGCTGACACGCCGGAGGGCTGTGCTGCCATCCAGCGGGACCTGGACAGGCTGGAGAGTTGGGCGGGGAATAACCTAATGAAATTTAACAAGGGCAAGTGTAGAGTCCTGCTTCTGGGCAGGAACAACCCCAGGTTCCAGTATAGGTTGGGAGATTACATATTAGAGAGCAGTGTAGGGGAAAGGGACCTGGGGGTCCTGGTGGACGACAGGATGACCATGAGCCAGCACTGTGCCCTTGTGGCCAGGAAGGCCAATGGCATCCTGGGGTGTATTAGAAGGGGGGTGGTTAGTAGATCGAGAGAGGTCCTCCTTCCCCTCTACTCCACCCTGGTGAGACCACATCTGGAATATTGTGTCCAGTTCTGGGCCCCTCAGTTCAAGAAGGACAGGGAACTGCTGGAGAGGGTCCAGCGTAGGGCAACGAAGATGATTAAGGGAGTGGAGCACCTCCCTTATGAAGAAAGGCTGAGGGAGCTGGGTCTCTTTAGTTTGGAGAAGAGGAGACTAAGGGGGGACCTTATTAATGTTTATAAATATATAAAGGGTGAGTGCCATGGGGATGGAGCCAGGCTCTTCTCGGTGGCAAACAATGATAGGACAAGGGGTAATGGGATCAAGCTGGAACACAAGAGGTTCCACTTAAATTTGAGAAGAAACTTCTTCTCAGTGAGGGTGACAGAGCACTGGAACAGGCTGCCCAGGGAAGCTGTGGAGTCTCCTTCTCTGGAGACATTCAAAACCCGCCTGGACATGTTCCTGTGCGACCTCACCTAGGTGTTCCTGCTCCAGCAGGGGGATTGGACTAGATGATCTTTTGAGGTCCCTTCCAATCCCAAACATACTGTGATACTGTGATACTGTGATTTAGTAGTGCATATGTGTGCCTTGGGTGTTTTCTTCTCAAATTAGCTCGAGACATACATTCAAAATATGGGGTCTTAGCTTTTGAACAGTAGGAACAACAAAAGGTTAAAACTGGTGTTTGAAAGTCTATAGAGATTGCTTGACATATTACAAGTGGAGGTCTAAAGAACAAGTTCAGAAAACCTTTTTTATTTCATAGGTTTTTGGAATGAGTGGAATTTTCATAGAAGAGTGGAAATGTCTGCACATTATGAAACATTATTAAAAATGATAGTTTGAAAATTAAAATAAGATTACGCCCTTGTATATTTGTTTTACCAGGGCACTTTGAATACTTTAAAGAGGACACTGAAAAAATTAAAGTTTTCTAATCTGAAACACAGTTATCCAGTATCTGTCACTGTGACACTGGACTCAGAAAGAGAAAGTATGCCACAGGCAGATGAGTGGATAACTGAAGTATTTGAATAAACATATATTAATAAGAAAAAAGCAAATATATAACAAAAAAGCAATCATTTTGTCTGAGAAAGACTGACACTTTTGTATGCAGCAGCACAATACAGCATCTACAAAATTGGCTATATCCTATTGAGGTTATATCATAAAGCTGAATATTTGCTCAGTCAATGCATTATATACACATTGCATTATGATTTCTTTGTCTAATTATATCTTGCTACTACAAATCTAGAAATATGAGTGAGGTCTGGTAGTGACAAAGGAAACAGAATATGAAATGTACCTGTTGTTTTGCCCTAGTAAGTCTGGTCGCAGCTGGACTAATTGATTCTGTGGCTGAAATGTTGATTTTTCTTTGGTTGAAACTGTAGTAATTGATTCAAGATGATGAAGTGGAAATTGATACAAAGACCCTAAGATGCTGGTGTGAATTGATAACAAGTTTCTGGAGTGTTTGCTCCTAGAAGCTGAGTCAGGTTCCTTTTCCAGTTGTTATGATTTTCCATCAATATATTTAAACAGAAACCAATGTTGTAATTTCAGTATTTAACTCCAGATGCCAGTTTGTAGTTTATTCATGAGCTTAATGTTTTAAAGTATTAAGAATATAAAGTTTTACAGTTTTAATTAGGTTGCCTCACATATTTGTGCTGTGTCAGGTACCCAAAAGCCTTCAGAAATGACTGAAGACTTATCCGTAATCTATCTACTGCCTTTCCAATGCTTAGTAAGAGTCTGAGTAGCTGCTGGTCCTACACAGTTCGCTTCTCAACTACCAGTTGAAACCAACATATTGGCTTAATACCCCTTTTCATTTAATAAATAAGAGAAAGTAATCAAATATTTACAACTTAGAAACAGGAATAATAATTGACTGATAAAACACAGTATTGAAGAATGTGAGACCCTGTTTTGAACCGCAGACAAATACTGCATTGCCCTAGTGCTGCAAACCAAGCTCCCAAAAGAACAGCATTTCCCCACGGTTCTGTTGTCAGAGGCAGCCTGTAACCTTGCATAAATGAGATCTAAGCAAAGAAAAGGATGTTACAAACAGAAGCCACAGAAAGTCACATTTTTTTAATCTAGCTGCAAGTTATATTCAAAATTATATAAACAAACAAATTCTTTCTGTAAGAGTTTCACATTGTGTCCTTAGTTCCTCTAATATTACAGCAAGGACAGAGTGCAAAAAAAGCAATTTCTTTTGATGAATTATATTATTAGGTTCCGATTCAATTTTTATTATATCCTGTAACACTTAACATGGAGTGTCACTAGAAGCATTAAAATTGCTATAAATCTTGTGTATAAAAGCATGAAATCCCATTGCTGTGTTAAACGGTCATGTGGTTTCTGACTATTCAGGAAGTTCTGCTTCATTTCTGTTCATTAATTGCATTTGAGAACTGTGCAACTGCTGCCTATTCTGTTTGCCTGAACACAGCGCCTAATTGGCATTTAGATCCTTGATTTACCTGACGGGTGTCTAGAAGTGGTGGTATACAACTATGATTTCAGAGCAATGATAATTTTCACTGTTTTCGCATGCAGCAGGCTGTTTTACTTTAGGACTCAAATAGTCTTAAAAGCTTGAAAGTTTTAGCACAGACTTCAGAAGGCCTGGGATGGACTGTAGGTTCCTAGCCCGTCCCTTCCTCTGTTTCTTAAGGAAAAGTTTTGCTTCTGATCAGAAAAGATTCATCACCTGTCTGTCTAGACATGCTGCACATACATGCACCACAACTGTCTTGAAGTCAGAAATTAAACTATGCTCACTGGACTCAACCCCAAGTGTTTTATTTTTATTTAGAATAAATAAAATCTATACAATATAAATCACTAATAAAATTTAGAGTTTGAACATATTTTTTAAGCTTGTGCCTTCACCATCAAGATCTGAAAAACACCTTCAACATTTAAGATTAACTCTTCTGAGAAAGACTCCCTGACTCCTGTTTAGATTTAAGTCATAGGCACTTCTCTGCTACCTTGAAATTCAAGCATATATCTATGCAGTTTATATATTTTACTTCAATTTTTTTAGTGTGGGGGTAGAAACACCTATGTCTATTTTAAAAAGTGAGCTTCCACTTCACCATATAAATATTTTTGACAAGAATGGAGATTTAGGCTCCTGATACCATTTCCAAAAATAATGTGTTGGTTTCTTGATTCCTTTATTCAAGATCATACCACGTTAGCAGAGAAGCTGAGCATCTGATATGTAATCAATAAATGTAAGCATTTCACAGAAGCAAATTGCCCTCTGAGGAGGAATTGATCTCTAAAGATCACATTTTAAAAAATGTTCCATCTTTATCAATAAGAAATGGGGGCCTTGTCAGTGTAATAAAAAGACAGACAGGGAAAGATATATTATACAATGAAACGCATTCATATGTGTCCCCTCCTCCTATCTTAATTATATCAGCATACAAAACCACAAGTTTTCACTGCTTACAGCTGAGATTTTCATATGTTCCTGTGTAATTAAGATGGAAAGTCTCATGGAAAGTTTGTTGCATTTGTGTTTTTCTATTCTTATGTTACTTCAGCATGGTTTGAAATCCTGCTATGTTTCCACAAAATTCTAGACGCACCAGATTTGTCTGAGACACATGATGATAACACTCCAGCAACTGAGATTACATCCTGCAGATTCAGAGCTAGAACTTAGATTTAACAAGAAGGGGAGACACTATTCAACAACACTCTGCTGTTTTTTAATGCAGCTTTCCTTATGTCATCCATCTACAACAAATTAAATGAAGCAAATAACAATGTGGGGTAGAAAAGCTTGTAATTTAAGAATTATATGACTGACAAACATGAAAAAAAATGCTATCATTTATCATTGGCCTTTTTTTTTTACCTTTCAAGAATTTAATCTAATGTAGGAGTTCCCAAAAACAAATTATAAAAATTGTCTGCAGTTTGAAATCCATCAAATGCTTTCTTTTATAGGTAAGCTTCAGCTTTGAGGACAAAATAAAGGCTATATGAGAGACAGATAGACCTCATTTAAAAGAAAGTGAGCTTGCTGAGAAGCTTACAAGATACAGAAAACTTAAATTGCAGAGAAAGTCAGTTATGGACATTAATCTTGCAGCACTGAAGAAGTGTTGCCCAGCACAGGGTATTATTATGGCTATACAGAGTGATGTACGAAGTCCACTGCTTTAACTTATTGCTGATGCTAATGTTTAAAACACAGAAAATATTATTTCACTTAATTATGATAGAACAGTAAAATGCTGCCTGCTGTACTTCAGACACCTATGAAAGACTTGTGTGTACCTTACACTAGAAAGTTTTTATTAGGTCTTAATTTTTCCTGGAAGTCTGCTTTTAGAGCTGTCATCATTGTGCCATCAACACCTGTGAGCATGGGCAGTGGCAGGAATGATGCTCCTCATTTGCTTACCTAGGAGCTTGTGTCTTCATCCTTGGTGATGCGAACTGCGTGGGGATTAGTGAAACAATTCAGCTGGGATTTGCAGCAAAGTCCAAGGATATTAGGAGTCCAGTGCTGGTGGGGGAGATTTAAACACTGCCTGTCCAGGAAACCAAGCAAGAATGACAAAAGCCCTTCTGTCGTTTATCTTGTCCTCAAAAAATCTGGATTTCTGGGCCCTGAGTAGCAGAGGTGGTATCTATCATGTAAGATTAGGAAGTGTTAAGAAAGCTTTGGTGATTTGGCTTGGTTAGCTGCCTTGGTTCACTGAAGACCTTCTGGGACTCCCATCCAGCACCGGTTGTCATTTGTTACTCATACATCATGCAGAACCTAGAAGGTCCGGGGCTGGGGTAAAGAAGATCACTCCAGAGAAGCAGGTCGATTTAGGCTGTCCTACTCTGAGGTTCAGACTCAAAGCTTGGACAATGGCAGCTTCCCTTCTTTAATTTCTTAGTGAATTCTTATACAATGCAAAACTGGCCTGTCTTCAGACATATAATACTGATTTTATTCTCTCTCTCTTCAGTGTATCTTTTTATATACAGTACTAGGCGTATGTAAATCAATACAGATAAACTGTCACAAACTTGTTACTGATTGTAAAATACAAAACATATTGAAGAGAAATTTGATAACAAAATGGTTGAAAAAAGTGTTTTTTATTGAAGTAACAAAGCCACATATATTTAAAAATTATTTGGGAGTGATTCAATGCTAAGGTTAATTTAAAATATAATGTTTCTTATGTCTTCAGAGTAGTTCCTACTGATCGTTACAGGGAAGAGTGTTTTTGTGTTCACACAGGCACGGTGGGATGGCCTGACAGGGCGCATAACCTTCAACAAAACTGATGGCTTACGGAAGGATTTTGATTTGGACATTATTAGCCTCAAGGAGGAAGGAACAGAAAAGGTAACCAGATCTTTTGTAAAACAATGACAGAAAGCTAATTTGACAGGGGTGTAGGAAAGTCTGTTCTCCTCAGCTTGAATCTACTGTGCTCGGGGTAAAAACCACTATGCTCAAGATTATTTAAGTCAAAGTCAAAACAGAGCTACTAAGATTGTTTGATTATTTTACAATGTGCACCTTGAATTTTGAGGTATGGGATAGGAATTTGGGACTGGGAATAATTACTTGAATGGAAATAATTATTTTAAGAGCACATTATCTTCAGTTCTGGCCACTGTACCTTGATGTGGTAAATTCATATCTACAGATAAAACCTAGACTTATCTTACAGGAACTGCTTTTAATAAATGTGACATGAGGGAGAGAGAAAAGGAGGAGCTTGAGTAATAATCTCAAAAAGAGTTGAGATGTTAAAAACTCTTCATGTTTTTGAGATTAGATCAGTTGCTTTTCCCTCACGTCTCTAACTGCTTATCATAAATTGTGCTGAAATTGTGAGACTACAGGGAGCTAAGTGAGTTGTAGTGTCTTTGTTTGAAAACAGAAAGTTCTGCTTGATACAATTTCAGAAACTGGTTCTGCATTCAAACAAATGACAAATGAAAATCACGTTCCTTCAGGACACTCAGGGAAGCATGCCTCTGGAGATGTTGTTTTCCTTACTTTACCACTTATGAATTCTCCTAAAGATGCAGAGGTGTAAGGCAGGAATACCTCCTTGACTCGCAGAGACCATAGAAAGGAACCCAAAGCCATGGATGCTTTGGCCAGATGGACAGGGCTGCTGGTGGCATCCAAACCCAGTCGCCACCAGCCAGGGCCCATGCTGGAGACTGAGGGGGACTTTGGGGGGCCCCAGAGAGAGGCGGGGTGGCCTTGCCCTGGCCTCAGCCAGCAAACATGGGCTTCCAATGGGCACTGCAGGAGGTGGCTGCTGTGGGTGTCCAAAAATCCCCAACACAGGTAACATCACCAGCTCATGTCAGCTGGAGGCAGCACTGCCCTTGCTCTGCGTACACTGGCTTAACTCCGAATGATAATTGCTGATGGGTTCATTGAGACTTTAAATGTAATTGTTCCCACAGAACTCTCCAGACTGGTTCTCTTTTCATTTTTAATGAAGCACTCTGTTTATTTTTCTCTGTACCAAGGCTGCTGGCGAGGTTTCTAATCATTTATATAAAGTGTGGAAGAAGGTTTGTACACAGATTGGTGACGCAAAAAACCTTTGGGCTGGGTCTTTAGACTCATCCTTTGGGTTTTGCTAGTGACTCTCATATTGCAGTTTAGAGACAACAGACTATCCAAGAGTATGAATTTTTCTAGTAGAATAAGTTTTGTCCCAAGTTGCAACACTGTAGTTCCAAATAGTAAAAATATCGTGGCAGGATTTAGCTTTTCCACCGTTTTTTTTAAGTATTATTTTATTTCTTGGGAGGTATGTTTTCCCCCTATAGAAGCTCCTGGCTGCAGCAAAAGCAGTCCTTTTCTCAGCTGTTATCGTTCCTGATTCACCTAAGATTCACCATGAGTTGTAAATTTGCACCATTTTGAATGTGTATGAGCATTAGCAGCAAGGACTGTTTTAACATACAGGATTATGGGGATTTTTACCTCCCACAAAATGCATACTGTGCAGGCAATGTTCAAGCATTGTTGACTCAAAATTTTGACAAGTGTGTTATTAGCTCCTTACAGAAAATAATATAGATGGTTAAGTTGATGCTGTCACTCACTAACACACAGAAATTGGAATCAAGGTTGTTTATAAAAGATCTAAATTACCCCAGGAATCTCAGCCCTCTTTTAATATGAAGTGCCTCTGGCTGGTGGATAAGGCACCAAAGTGGGAGTCAGAGATCAGCTCCACACACTGCTCCCTACTGGAGGTACAACCCACAGCTGCCATTCTGTAAGGAGAAGACAACAGCTGCATTTACCATGTTCAAAGTGTTCTGGAGTCACAATATAAAAATTTCTTGTAACACTTAGAATTATATTTTGTATGTATTTCACACAGATGTTATTATTCCCCACCCCTCCTGCACACACAGTTAGAAAAGGTTTTGGTTAGGGATTGTTTTGAGAGGGATTTTAATGCTATGGAGTAGACCAGTGCAAAACATCCTATACCACTCTTTTTGTGTTCTTATAAAGCACATACTTAATAACCTTGTTCTAATCTTCAGTGAATCAGGCTAAGGCGCAAAGGCCCTAATTTCCCTCATTACTGGTGAACAGATCATCCTACCTGACATGCAGAACGCTGTTGAACCAATCTCACTTTTGACTCTAGGCATTTTGTGTTATGCTGAATTGATTTAAACCAAATTACAATTGGTTCAAAGCACAGGCTTGCTGAGAAGGGCATATGACACCTCTCAAACTTGTCACTAAACTGCAATAAATCCCCTGGATTCACCATAGTGATGTACTACCTTGGCCTCATTCTTCCAGTGCCCCTCCGACCTCCTCCATCACTCTAATCAAGGCTGACCTGTGGTGTCATTCTTTTATCCAGACATAGAACGGTCTCCTGATGTATTTTGTATGCACTGTGACTGTGTCGCTCCATGCTCTTCGTGGTTATTCTCCTCTTCCCTGCTGCCAGCCAATAAAAGCATATCAAGTCAGCAACAACGAGCAGAACGGCTCTTTGGTTAAAACAGCCACCTTGGTGCAAATTCAAGGATACTGGTTATTTACCGTACTTCTGGCATGGGTTATCATAATCTCCAACATTTTATTTTGTGTGTACTTTCCAGATCAGTTTTGCAACCTGATCTAGTTTTGGAAACAAAGGGAATGACTGATAAATGCTTGAAAAAGTAATTAAAACAAAATAAAAATGGCTTGACTTCCCCCATTAAGCGTACTTTGGAAAAAAGTATGTGAAAGGCGAAACCAATGGCACCCAGGGATGCAAACCCTAAGTTTGTTTGAAATTACACAGTTATTACCCCAAATCCACACTCAGCAGACACAAACTAATCTGCTGGGTTTGGTACAAAGGCAACACCATCTCTGCCTCAGTTAACAATCAAATAAAAAATGTCCAGCCTGAGTCTGAAATGACACAGCATCAGACGGCACATAGAGGCCTTCAGCGCACAGGACAAGTCAGTGGGTTTTGCCTTAGACTTACTTGGCAACTTCGCTGGCAATCCCAGCAGGGAGGGACTGGAAGGCAGATCCCTCCTGGGTGAAGCTGAAACATGCTGGCAGAGAAGCGTGGTGATGTGAAGGGCTCTGTGGATGGCAGATGTCAGACCTCCACGCCATCCCTCTGGTGATCTCCACAAATGTCGGATATAAACCCAACTCCCTGAGCCAGCCCCTTGCCTGGAGTTTTCTCACACCAGCCCTCAGCCATGCTGTGTATGTAAATCTAAAGGCAAAAAACCCCTGAAAATGCTTTCAGACTGCGTTTATGTTAAGTATATATGTATCCAAATAAATCAACATGGTTATAATTTCTACCCTCACAAGGTATAGATCCAGATCCACTGAAAACATGAAGATCTTTCTCTTGAGGCTTTGAATTGGGCATTAAATACTGCAATTCTTCACTGTTTCTTGGCCTGGAAAGGAATTTGCCTTTGGCCACTTGTATTTACTGTGCAAACACTGATCAGCGAGTGAAATGGTATCACCTTGCTAGTTTTGTTATATATAGTAGTCAAGAAATGACAGAATAATCTTTGCTAAATCTGCTGAAGGCACAGCAGAAGCAAAAGGCCAGAGCATCCATCAATCTGCTTCAGCATATATATATATTCAAGCTTTTAATCTGTTGTACTGAAAGAGAGAGGTCTTGCCACACGTTTCAACTCTACCATTTACAAAAATTTTAAAATAAATAAATAAATAAAGAGATGTGACTTTTTTTAGCAGGAAATAAAGTTAACATGTTCCACTTCTGTAGCAAATTGGCTAATAGCACCACTGTATTGATGTCTTATACTCTTACAGCTTATTCATTTCCACCTGCTTTTGAAAGGGTGATATGTTCCCTGTGTTTTCTAAATCAGACATTTGATGTTGCTGCTGTACTCGGACCTACAGCCATTTCCCTCCTCTAGCATTTCCTACTGCTGGTGTCTCTTTCTGTGAGGACCAGAGCCAGTGCACCCCTCCCAGGTGGCCAGCATTTAGGGATAGATTTCAGATCGCTGTAGCCAGGCAGCCGCTCACCTGCTCTCTTCTGTGCAGATTGGGGTTTGGAACTCATACAGTGGCCTTAACATGACAGACAGCAACAAGGACCGATCAACCAACATCACGGATTCCTTGGCTAACCGGACTCTTATCGTCACCACCATTTTGGTAAGTCTGGCTGGGCAGAGCTGGCACCACCAGTTGTGCTGGAGGGTGCAGGCACTGCTGATGGTGGGTTGTGGGGCTCCCCACGTCACCTTTGCCACCTCCATTCTGCCCTCCACGGCTGTTTTCCTCCATGTTAAATGATGTTTTGCTAAAGTATCCTGTTTTCAAGCATATTTTTTTATTTAGACTCAGAATCGGCATACACATTCATCCCTCCAAATGATGGATTATAAAATACCCTATTGTCAATGAAAGACTCTGAGGAAACACTGCCTCCAAAATTATTTAATTTACTTCAGTATTTCAGTGATGAACCCTGCATACTTTTCTTCCCAGAAGAATTTACACACGCAAATTCTTGGCTTTGCAGTCGGTGCTTATACATCCTTCCTTTTTACAGAAAATAAGATGAAGAGAACTGAAAGAAAGTAACAAACAGTGGGTAGACAACTTGGTGTATGTCCTTACTATGATAAATGGAAAATGTGAAACTAGGTATTCATGAGTTTTTCAGCCTCATGCATTCTCCCCACCCAGTAATACTACTTTTTTTCAATTATTCTGCCTAATTCCTCAGGAGAGAAAGAGCTCAAAGGCTCCTTCTGCACTCCCCTTGTATTGCCAGAGGTCTTTTGTCTCATTAAACTGCAGAAACCTGCTTTCCCAGATCTTCTTTTATCCAAAATCAGTTAAAAAGAAAAGCAACAAGGTACTTTGCAATGTACCTATGCTGTTCTCTCTCATATAAATACCTGCTCAACTCGTGGCTATTTTGTACATTTGAAGATTTTTTCCAATAAAGATTTATTGCTCACAGAACTTACAATTTTAGGTTCCCCTTACGATTATTTTTCTGTTATTTAGGCTTCTCTCTCCTTCAGTATCCCTTCTTGTCCCTTAGGGTAGGACAATGTAGAGTACAGATCTTGGGTATGATTTTGGAGCTGCTAAGCGCTACTTTAATTAAAGCTCCTGGGAGCTATGAATGGTCTGTTCCACTGAAAATTAGGGCCCTTATGCTTATCACTAATTGATTCGGAGAATTTGTTAACACACCTAAACCAGCTTTTAATGGACATGGTAAATTACTCATTTCCATCTAGTTGCAATCCATTTATAAAATATTAACATAATTTAAAGAAACTGATATAATCTGAAACAAACCTCATTCCTATTACTACATGTCTACTGTCTCTTTTCTATAGGAAGATCCCTATGTTATGTACAAGAAGTCTGACAAGCCCTTGTATGGAAATGACAGATTTGAAGGTTATTGCCTGGACTTACTAAAGGAGCTGTCAAATATTTTAGGCTTCATCTATGAGGTCAAACTTGTTTCTGATGGTAAATATGGAGCCCAGAATGACAAAGGAGAGTGGAATGGCATGGTCAAAGAACTCATAGATCATGTAAGACTGAATCCTTCTCTTTATTCTCCTATCACTTGTGGTATTTTATATGAAGCCAGCCCAAATTAAATGTTTGGGGTTTTTTTAGAGCCATTTCTCTGTCTTTATTGCGACTTGTCAGAATAGGAAGTCACATCAGTATGTCTGAACAAACAGTTTGCAGGTTTTGGAGGGAACCTCTGTCTGCAGGAGGGGCAATGGGTACTGAGCGGGTACATGTCCTGCCCAGCCCTTGGCTGCACACTCCAGCAGCAAAGGCTGAGCCTCCAGCTCCCCTCTGCTCTATGGTCTATGGATGCTCGTGGGCTGCCCCACTGCACAGGATTGAGCCCCCCATCCCTGGTCATACCTCTCCTGCTCACACGCAAGTCACTGGTATCCCTCTAGGTGCAAAATGAAGAAACAGAGTGTGCCAAACAATACCCTAGCAATGTTGAATTTTGTTACACACTTCAGATTTATAGTTGAATTTGGTTTAGTTTTTAATATTTGGGGGAAAAATTGAAGTAATAGTAGTGTGTTTGCTGAACATGAAAAAGAATGAGCATTTTCCCATTTGTGCTTTCAGAAAGCTGATCTGGCCGTTGCTCCTCTCACTATTACCTATGTAAGAGAGAAAGTAATCGATTTTTCCAAGCCCTTCATGACGCTGGGAATAAGTATCTTGTACCGGAAGCCCAATGGGACAAACCCTGGTGTTTTCTCCTTTTTAAATCCTCTTTCTCCTGATATTTGGATGTATGTTCTCCTAGCCTGCCTTGGAGTCAGTTGTGTCCTCTTTGTCATTGCAAGGTAAGTCGAATACATAGTTTTAGATGCATCCACATTAACAGCCTCTCCTGCCGTAGGTGTTGCATGGGCTCTGCAAAGCAGATATAGTATAATACTATCCTAAGGGTTTTATCCAGTCCTAAAACATAACGTTCTAGAAAGTCTCTCGGTATTTTCACATCAACACTGCTATCACTTTTATATATTGCAATGTGATGAGATTTTACTTTCCTTAAGGGCTGAACAGAGAGAAAGATGTGATGAAATGTGTCAGCCTTTCTTTGCAGTACACAACACCTCAGCGGACTACATGTTGAAAAGCAGTTTATATTACTTGCATGTAAGCACTTCTTTCTCCCACTAACAGTGCATGCACTTGAAAGGTAAGAAAGAGGATGTGAACGTATTTTTTGCTGAAGGATGTTAATTAGCTCAGCTCATTTGCCTTTGAAAATAGAAGATGACGTGCCTTGGAACCTGAGAGGACAATTTGCAAGGTGATGTATACCCAAGGCTCTCGCCCAGTGTGGTCCTGAGGTGTACCCTGCCTGTCAGTAGCAGGCTCACAGTGATGTCCCTATTCAAAAACAGCAGGAAATAAGCATGTACACACTACTTTTCCACATTAGGCCAAAGCTCATAAAATTCTCAAAGGCAAGTGTGCCACAAAGTTTCTGGACCACTGGACCACAGTCACATCCCCAGAGGGCCAGGAGAGCACTCTATACCCTTATCACTGAACTTTACCTTAAAAATTCTAGACAGCTGATGTGGTTTCACAAACTGGCTACAAGCTACTTGTCGTGGCCTCAGAGACCATGGACCACAGTCTGGGAGTCTGTTGCTCTAGGGCTTTGAACAAGAGCAAACCAAGCATGAAAGAAAACAAACTTAGAAACTTGGCAGAGGAAACTGGTCATTTGAGGCATGTTTTTTCTATACTCCTCAATAAGCTTGGACTCCGAAGTGGCATAGTTATTGCTCTTTTCTTCAGAGAGTGGCCTTCTAATTTCAGCTGCAACTCTGTTTATTTGACCTCATCCTAGCCTTCATTTTTTTCTTGTCCATAATTTAAAGCAAATATTTTTACTAGTGCTTCACAGAGATTCATGTTTTGGTTCTTTTTCAGAGGATACCTAATCAAGCCTTTCCGTACTTCTGTTATGTATTGTTTTGTATATACATCAACAACTTATTCCATATTCATAAGGTGCATGGAAAAAAGCCCAAGAAGACATTTATACAATGAAATATAAAAGCTGAAGTGATGTATCATTGGAAGTTCACACATTCACATCACAGAAAAATTAAAAGAAATGCTGCAGTTGTTATTTCAAATGACGGCATTTGACTTTAAGAAGTCACCAATAACATATCTATTCCAATGTTTACATATATATACCTCTTTCAGAAGTCATAAAATAATTGTAGTCTGAATCATTAATTCTGATAATATAGCACATTGTGCATGACTTCCATGTCTGTGTGAGCCAGGTCAAATTAAACTCTTGCTGCTTTTTCTCCAATTCATTGGGGTTTTTTTAATCAAAATACACAGCCCTGCAAAACCTTTATTCACAAGAGCAGTTCTGCTGAGAGTAACTGGCCCCAAACATACATTTCTCCATGGCTCACTAAACAACCCTTGTTCCAGATGAACAACCTGTATGAACGCTTTGCATGTTTGCTTGTTTCTTTACCGGTACCGAAGTACAGGAATTTGTGGGATTTGCTTTTTCCTTTAAATTGCTGAGGCTGTGAAGAAGAAGGAGGGAATTAGAGGAAGAGAGGTCATGGGTTAACTTATTAGTATTGGCCATAGGTAAAAGAAAAAGTTCAACCATCCCTGGCAGCTATGGGACTGTATACAATTAGTCATGACTTCCCACAAGCTCTTGCGGTGGCTCACTGTACCATAAATAATAACTCCTACTGTACGCAAATCATGATCTCATTCATGACTAATATTAAGTCTGCTCGACTGTGACAGATTGACTTTTCTGCAGTTGTGTGCCAAGACTAAAAACATCCCACAGCCCTTTCCACCTCAGAACAGGCAGAAGGAAAAACAAAGACTGAGTTATCGTCAGCATTTCTGGTTTTTAAAATAACAGCACCAAGTTTGCAAGAGTAAATAAGCGTCAGGGTCCTCTGGCTACTCGCAGAGCTACCTACATGCAGACGTGCTGCCAGGAGCAAACCAAAGGGAAACACGCAGCCCTCACAAATCATCCACTGTGAAAACTGTTTGTTTTTCTTTCTTGACTGTTAAATACTGCTCCAAAACACAGCGTAGCCTTTGGGTAAATCCATGGGTTTGCCCTGTGTAACTGTGTTATGTTTTGTTTCTTAAATCTCTCTAAAAAGCAGTAGTTCCTGGAGCAGCGTAACTAATGAAGCCTGATTTCCCTACAGATTTGTGTCTTGTGGTGGATTGTGATCGCCAATTGAAGTTTGTTTGTCTGTTTGTTTGCTTTCCCTGCAGCTGAAGGATTTATGGGCAATCTTTCCCATGCAGATTAACTGATACATAGCAGGTTGTGAGCTCATCCTGCAGCTTCTCTCCTAGTGGGGCTGCTACTGCAATGTTTCACAACACTTGCAGAAACATAATAACCTCTAAGGCTTCTACCTATTTGTCAAATGTGGCTAAAATTATCTAAAAGGCTTACATGTCATTGAAGGTAGAGACCCCCCACACGTTCTTAATACACAGTGCCAAACACAACTTGTTGCAACTTAAATATATCAAGTTTGTATATCATTCTTATAATCCACCTATTTTAGGAAAAGATGAAGAGACCTCGCTAGTTCAGCCAAAACATTAGCATAATTTTATAAATATTTAAATTTTTTTCTGACCTTTTTTTTTTTTTAAACTGGTGCTGAAAACCAGTGCCTAATTAGATTGTGAGTTTATAGGCTGGAGTACACAAAACTGTGTTCACATGTCATCTTAATTTACTTCAGACTTTATAAATTTTAATTTACTAGAAGAAGCTAAGCCATTCTTACAGTCTGTATCTAGATCTCTTCATGTCTCCAAATATAACAGAATTTCTGTAAGATTGTTTAAGCAAATATTGCTTAGATTGGTTTTAAAAACCTTGAGAAGCATCCACTTCTAATATTGCTGCCATAAATTAAATAGTTAACAGTATTTTGACATTGATTCATGGAAGACAAATACTTGGGAATAATTTTCATAGACTGGGATAATCTTCTTGTTATTTCTCCAGACTTTTCAGTAGTTGAATAATTTCTCATTTGTCTTTGAGCCTTATGCAGCCTTGTCATTGTCATATCAATTTTTAAACTCAAACACTGAAGGTTTTATCATGGTGAAGGGATACAGACTGACAAGGCTCTTTTCCTAAGTATACTGGCAGTGAATTAACAAGGCTTTTTCTGCCAGAATTTCCCTGGTAATTTATAATTTACTGATAATGCCATATCAACTGTGCTGCTGGTGTCAATTGTAGAGCTATGTAGCTAAAGTAACCACCAGTGGTGAATAATGTCACACAAAGCCTACATAAAAAGGTGCTTAGGTGACATTGAGCATCTCGTCTGTATCACAAACCTCAGCATAACTGTTGCTGAAGGTCCAAAGAGGGAGAAAACCAGGAAAAAATGGACAGGAAAACAGAAGACCCGAGTGGTGAAATAGAGCAGAATTGTAAGCCAACTTCTTATTAAAGCTCAACACATCAGTGGAAACACAAGAAAATCAGCTTTGTTTCAAGGTGCAAAATAACTATATACCCTAGTACCACATTAAAATATACACCCAGAGCTATAAAATTTTTTCCCATCTGTCGGAAAGAGTTTTACTGCCAGAATTTGATTGCCAGTTTCTAGCGACTGCTGTTTTGCTCTTTCCATGATGGAGACATTTGTGTCCAACTTACTGAACGTGGTTCCTGTCAGAGATGATGCAAGATCCCAGCCTTGGGCTTCCCAGTCAGAGCTATTTGTGCACCTTCTTACTGCCCTGTGTTAACACTCTGGGACCCTGTGGGTGAATGCTCAACCCAGGCCCTCTTCACTTCTGTGGTGGTTGGCAGCTCAGGCAACCTACAGGTCTTAATTCTGGGTCTCTTGTTAAGGATGTGTTTCTCCATGCGTGCATGAACTGAGTTGGGAGCAAATTATTTACTACACAACAGTTGCTTCCATTATTATGGCACAAATTTGAAACATATAACTTGATGATTGTTTTTCTTCTAACTGATGTGCGCAGAACTGTTGTATCTTGAACCTGAAAACCCTGGCTTTTATTACGATTTTCAATAGTATCGTACTAGTAATGGTAATATTGTGCAGCTACAGGCATTCTAAGCTACATGCTGTTTCACTTAGTGTGTTCATTACTATCAGAGTTCATTACTTCAGCTAAGCAAGGCACTCTACTTGCAACGGTGCATAAATTCAATGCTTAATTATATTGTTGAAACAGTAATTAAAATGTATTGGCGTGACATTGTCAACTAAAGCTATATTCATAAACTTCACGAGAAAGTACGCAGCAAACCACGCAGAAATGGGAAGCAACAGCAGGCAAGGTACCCTGGGGAGAAGCGGTCTTTACCATGGCCCTGCTGAGTGCCGTGCCGAGCAGGAGGGGCACACTTTGCAGTTGCAGGTCGGTGAGTCGGGAAGAGAGCAGAGTTCTTCCATTAAAGGCAATCCTCTGCATAATTCTCTCCCAGCAAAGCTGACAATGTGGCCCTGTGGCTTTCAGGTGCTGCAATAGCTCCCGAAAGCCTTCAAACCATTGGCAGCCTTTTTTTTCTGCTGCCGCGGCAGCCTCACACAGGGAGAGCGTGTTCAGCATCCGGCATATCGACCACAGACAGCTAACGATGGTTGCCTTTAGAGGGCTGCTACTCCTTCATTATTTTCTAAACATTTTACCAGGGAGCAGCTACATGGTTTCCATTGTCCCCCTGCCCCAGCAAATGTCTGTCTGTCTGTCAGCGGTGTGGGCAGGGAAGCCATGGGGCGTTGCAGCAGCCTCACCCTTGAGGGCTCTAACCCAAGAGTGGGAGGAATACGAGGGTTGCCCTGTGTTCGATCCGGGACGGTGAAAAGGGCTCCTGACACTGCAGCACTGCTCCACAGCTTGCACGAGGCAGCTGCGAGACATCCCGCGGACAGCCTTTCAGCTGAGGTTTTCTTTTTCTTGTTTCCTTCACTAACCGCCTCACTTTGTGCATTGTTCAGCAGGTTTGCTGCCGCTGTGTGTGCTCTATTTGATGTTTACAGGTTGTTTCTGTTAACTGCCACAGGTTTACACCATATGAATGGTATAACCCCCACCCGTGCAACCCAGACTCAGATGTGGTGGAAAACAATTTTACTTTACTAAATAGTTTCTGGTTTGGAGTTGGAGCTCTCATGCAGCAAGGTACACCGGTTACACTCCGTTATCGCACACGTCCCACAGTCTGCTCAAGGGCTTCTGTGCTGGTAAACTCCACCCTCTGTAAATACAACATATACTGTAAAACCTGATCTCAGAAACTGAGCAATATGAGAAAGGAAGAAAATGATGTGTCAGCGCAACTGGGAGCAGGCAGAGAAGGGAACCATCTGAGAGGAAGGGAAGCAGACAGGGCCACACAGCAGCTTCTAGAGCTGAAATGTAAAAGAATCACAAGAGGGATACAAAGTGCTTCATGCTGAAGTTGAGTTTATTGGTTCAAGAGGTTTGGCAACAGGAAAATGTTGGGTGCCATCCCAATGGAAACAGTAACAGCATTATCTGTTAGCTCTGAAGCTCTTAGCTTTAGCTCTGAAGAAAGGTGTTCTTTCTTCAGAAGGATTGTTAAGTTTGTTGGCACTTGTCAAACACTTTGTGTAAAAACCAAACCAAACCTTTTCTTTTTATGGCTTTTCTGCAGGTATGAGTCCCATCCTTCTGTAAATGCATCCATCCCTAGAAGCATTAACTTAACACAGTCACAAGTCCCTGTTGCTGATGATTTTGGAAACAGCTGACATTTTACTCAGTTGACAAGGAAGGGCAGTGAAGCTTACTCCATGTGGGAAGTCAAACAGATATGTGTACTAATCAAGTTTGTTTATGGCATGTATATTCTAAGATTTCCAATTAAATCACTATTCACCAAAACTGGAGTCCACTGAAAAGACTGAAAGTGTTTTCTGACAAACATTGCAAGTTTGGTCAAAGCTGAACAAAAAAAACCCCACCCCATGACAACAACCAAAAAGCAAGTGAAGGGAAAGACCAAGAGTACCTTGATATTAAATTTCTAAACATTTAAGTAAGGAATATATAACCAACTCTGCATTCATCCAGGTACAGTTTATCCTTCCCTCCTCAACAGACATAAGTAGCAGTAAAAAATACACTAGGAGGATTGTCCTAGTGTTCTTTTCCTAGATATGGTAGAGAATAAAATTTATATTGAACCTAAGATGCACTTGCTTTTACTGGTGCACTAATGTATTGACAGGATACAGAGCTTCCTCACAGAAATGACTTCGAAGGAGGCTGGGTGAAGGAAGAGCTGTTCTCTTTTGCCTTTTTTGTTTTGCTTTTCTTTCCGATTTATCAGTAAAACACAGGCTGAGGTTTTACAGTATCAGGCAGGCGTGTGTATACAACTGTGATTGCCCTGTGTGTGAAAGCGCCCCGGGATTTTGTGTTTCGATGTACTGCCTTTTTTGGAGTTTACCATCATCCACAGCAAACTGTGGGATGCAGTGTCTGCTCGTTACCACTACCTTGGGTACATGACAGTCAGCCCCAACCAGACTCTGCTTGTCTTTCAAGAAGAATAAAAGCAAAACAAAAGAAAGAAAAAACATTTGTAAGGCAACACAAATGTTTCCGTGTACAAACTTGTGGTGCGTGTGATTGTAAGTGCATCATCATTAATGTGAAGAGTTTGAACATGACGTGAATGCTTGTGCAACTCCACATCTACTGTTACGCTCTTTCTTGTTGGCAGCAGCTGCTTGTTATGCTTGATTGGAAGCCACTTGTTATTAAATTTTAAAATGTGATGATCAGACTTTCTCTTTTCTACAGAGCGTGAGCAAAGTCTGGATCAGGATTGGCTGTCATGTCTGCCATAAAAAGGCACTAGAGAGACTTCAGCAAGTATTGTCTCTGCCCCTGAGTCTTGCTAGCAACATTTTTATTTAGAGCTTACTTCCCCTGTTTTTCCCCTGAAAGTCTCAGATGTGTTATGCATACCCTGAAAGCATCCAAACAGGGCACATTTCATTCAATCGATTCAGAGAAACTATCACTTTCAGAAAGGCAAGCTATCTGTCAGAGCCCCAGCTCAAGGAAGCGATGGTTCAGACCAGGACTGTCCCGTTAATGAGAGCACTTAGGGTGAAGTCGGTGAGCATGGAGCATAAATTAATGCTTTTTGTTGTAATCAAGGCTCTCGAAAAGGTAAACATTGCAATAATCCTGGGAGCAATCAAAAGAGTTGCTGGGCCTGCCCGGTTCAGCTGGGAGCAGGGTGTGCTCAGCACCTCACAAAAGCAAAACCGTAGCTCACTGCATAATTAATAGACTCTGGTGTCTCGAGCTTAATTGAACTGAATGTATTCTGCCGCTTTTTCACAAACAGCTTTTTGCTAGAGGATATCACAGGAGATCTGGCATCTCAGCCCACAGGTTCAGCACACAGGGCTTCTCCGCCTGCTGTCTTGTGTTGCTGTAAGGCTGTGCTGGCAGATTTCATAGTTGCTTGTTAAGATAGCTGCAAGGTAGCTGGCTATTATGCATTACTGGGATATGTATGTCAGAGCTAGGTATTACATCAAGGCCCAAGTGTAGAAATTATATTTGTATAGTTGTCTAAGCTTAAAAAAATAATATCTTCAAGATGACCTGAATCAGCACTCCTAGAATCCAGCTTTTGCAGGTCAACCCCAGCTTAGAAATAAATACATTTTCCTGAGAGCAACAATACAAAAAAGATTTCATTGCACTGAAAAAAAATCTAATCCGAAAAGCAAGAAAGTACAACAGACCACAAACATAAACCCAGATAGAGCTGCGGCTCTTGAAATGGGTACATTTGAACTCAAAAATTTCAAGTGAGAGTTTTTGCTTTTAGACTTCTGGCTTAATTTGAAATATCCATGCAACACCAGGGCTGCACAAGCAGAGCATCTGCTCTCGCAGTTTGGTGATTCTGTCAAGCTACTCAAACCCTTGGGCTATGCTTAGCTTTGACCTTTAAGAGACATGTCTATATGTTTACAAAGCTAAGTTAAATCTGCTGGCTGTTTGGAAAGTGTTTACTCTTTCGATCTTTGCCCCAAAAGTCCCAGTCGGAGTTCTGTAAAGTCTGAAAATATTCTCTGTAACGTTTCAACTTCTTACAGAAATAGTTAAATAGCTAGGGAGAGATAATATGGCAGCACGTTTTTCCAGTAATAGAAATATGTTTGTCACATCAAAAGCTTTACGTGCTGAGATCTTCATTCATAGGCACTTAAGTACTTTCTTAAGTCCATCCTTCATCAACAAAATAATTATGCAAAGGCTTAACTTCAAAGTAAAAAGTGCTTAAGTGGCTGTCTCAGTGTTTTGCTGAACGAGATCCTTGAATCCCACATAATGAGCTAAGTTCAGTGAGGACGCCTCTAAGGAAAACAGCACAAAACTTGCATCAGAATTATTAGAAATACCAGTACCTGTGTGGTTTAAATACAGTTTATCTGAGCTGTTTGGAAGCCATTTCAGTGCACTTAACACCCACACATGCTATTCTATGGGGTTTTATGACAATAGCAGATCACTTTGATATTTATTGTGACATGTAGGCAGATCTGCTAAAACCTTTTCAGCAATAATGAGTGTTAAAGACATCATCCAAAACTTTGCATTGCCTTATAGACCCAAAGGATATGTCCATTCATTCTCTGAATTTTCAAATGCAAATCACAAGTTTATTTGAGCTCAGGTTCACACAGGCCAATGGGTTCACTGGAAGCATATTGATTGCCCTCATTCTGCTTAGGTATGCCTATAGGACACACAGGGCAGGTTTCACTTTTAAAGTATTTCTGCCAGGTAGCTTGTAAGCAGAATAGCATTCTGCTAAGGATCTCTGGTTAAAAAATCGGTTACAGCATACTGACAAAAAGGGATTCAGCAAAGGGACAAAAATACTAGTATAGCTTGCTGGGGACATAAGAGGTTAATACTACAATGAGCATTAGCTCAGATATGTAATGGGGCTTAGACCCAAGGATAATTCCATTTGTCATGTATCATGGCATACCTCCCCTTCACAGTGTGTTACCATTATAAATGTTAGCTGTGCATCTGTGAGATTATTGTTTAAATCATTTTATCATACTACAGCTCATAAAAGCATTCTGTGCCTAAAACCAGTCTGCGGTATCAGGAAAGGCATCTTTCAGCATCATTTTAATATGATTGTTTTGATGATATTGTAACAGGATCAGAGCTGATGCCCAAAGCTCTTTCTACCAGAATAGTCGGAGGAATATGGTGGTTTTTCACCCTAATCATAATCTCATCCTATACTGCCAACCTGGCTGCCTTCCTCACTGTGGAGAGGATGGAATCCCCCATCGATTCAGCAGACGACTTGGCAAAGCAAACCAAGATAGAGTACGGGGCTGTTAGAGATGGATCCACAATGACCTTCTTCAAGGTAAGATGGCATCAGCCAGCTCAGTATGGTCAGACTGACTTATGGCCCTCCAGCAATAAATGGTGAGGCAGAATCACAACACTTGGAAGGATTAGTGTAGTAGGTAAATACATCATTTGCGCAACTCCATAGAGGATTCTTCAGCAATATTAATGTAAAAGATGGGAGATTTTCCCCCAAGACATATGGAGAAACAATCTGATGCTGTACTTCTGTGAGGGCCAAACCCATACCTTTGATGGGAGGATCTGAAGAAAGGCAGGGCGTAGATGTGAGTACATTCTACTCCAGGTTGTTTCTCAGGGTGAGATCTTGGCTTCTTACAGCCACTTGGCTAAGATCACTTCTGAAGGTCACCTTCGTAGTGGAAAAATACTGCAGGCAGTCAAAACACAAGGTTGTTTGCCCCTTTTTAAAGATGATCCATGGTCAATATTACACGGACTGTTAATATATGGGCCACATACACACATGAACACATCTGTAAGTAGAAGATTATTTTCTGTGGTCAACTGCTTTGTAGATAACTGCATTTTTTTCACTATTAGTAATAATTACATACAAAATGGGTCAGTCTCATAAAATGTCGACATAAAACCCAACAAGCTATAAATATAGGATATACACTAAAAAATCCTGTGATAATTAGAATTAATTAGCAGCTTTATCAGTAGTCTCAGCAGGGAGGTTAAGCACTGAATGAATTGGCATCATGCTCTTCACTGTAGCGTCTAGGAATGGTGTTTATAGATAGTCAAATATGCCTTTGAAGAGAACCACGCACCATGGGGAAGCAGCGTGTGGGGCAAAATAACACCGGTGCCACACGAGTGCACAGGAGTGAGCAGCTTCAGCCTCCGGTGCTGAGAGCCCAAGCCCTTGCTGCTCCAGCCTGAGCTTTAGCCACAAAACCCTTCTGCTTCCACATGAGGCAAAGTTCTTCCACACATAGAGGCAAAAAGCATTGTGGCTAAAGAATTCGGGTCATTTCTCAAAACTAATAATGCTCATCAAGGATGTTTCAGTCCTGTAATAGATCTGATGGTAGGCTGTCCCTGATGGAGCTGTCAAAGGTGAACGGCCCTTGTAATGGCTCTCCCATGGTCGATTTTTTTTCACCATTAATCCCTGAGGTTAAATTTTATAGGCTTAATAGACTGAAAGCCCTAAAAAATGTTCAGGCAAGGAGATTAAATATTTATATGCTATACATGCTAGCATACTTCTTCCTGAAATACACGTGTACACAAGCACAAGTGAAAAGACACTAGTTTATGTACAGAATGGAGATGAATTCTCTGGCAGAGTGAAGGTGACGTAGTGAAAGAGGCATGAAAAGTACAATTTATCTCACTTGTAAAACAGTGAGACATACAGAGTGTTATATACAAGGTGTTATTATTTTTATTATAGAAAATCTTCAAGATCCTCACAAGATTAGGATTTCTTGACACTGTCCAAAACGTAAAAAAAAAAAAAAACAACCCATGGAGTAGGTGTCTGTACAATAAATATAGATACTTATGTATGCAAAAGGCAGACACTGTGCTCTGTGAGGGCATGAGTTTGCCTCCCTTGGAATGTAAAATACTGCATATGCTTCTTGAGCTAAGTGAGCAGACACATAGACACACCACTGAGAGACCTGGGAGGATGTAAAACCAGATACTCGGAATTAGGAGAAGGCAGGAGTACGAGTTCCTGTGCAGCAGTTGCTTCCATTCCCACCCCGCACATGGGTTAAAGTACAGCTTAAGAAAAAGCACCTTTGCTATAATGGTTCTAGAGAAGATGCCAAAAATAACTCTGTCTCTTTTTGGGAAGCTGTGAAGTCCTGACCTAGCCTGGACAGTTTTCCAGGGCTGCCCCATGCCATGACAGACTCTGGGAGCACCCCAGCACTCAGGGGTACCCCATGAAAGCTGTGCTCCTGCGACTTGAGAGTTGGAGGAGCTGAGCTGGGGCGAAAGATGCTTTTTACGATGGGCAGCTTGTGGTGCAGAGGCAGTCCTGTCACCTGGGAGTGCTGATGTGGTGGGAACAGCGAAAGGGAAAGCAGAAATCAGTAAGATCAGGTGTAACAGCAGTAAAAATATCCTGCAGGAGTGCAGTGCAGGGCTGGATTGCACTAAAGAAGAGTTGTTAAGTCAAGTGCTTCCTGTGTTGCAAGATTTAATTTATCTAAGGGCTATGCCTGGTACTTAAACCAAGAAATTACAAGAGAAGCAGCAGACTCTTTCTACCGTGACTATGTCTTCTGGCCAGGTAGTGGGGGGAATGAGAACAAAAGTAATTGAAATTATTTGGGGGAAAAAAAAATGAGTTCTGACTTTAAAGCGGGATTGGACTAGATGAGCTTTCGAGGTCCCTTCCAATCCCTAACATTCTGTGATTCTGTGAACCTCAGAGTCAGCCTCTTCCCTGTACACAGATCCCAGATCTGACCACACCAGATGAAAATACCTGGAAAACAGGGCCTGGACATCTAAAGAGTGCTCCAGTATAGGGGATGAGGTTCTAGGCAGGCAATCCAGCAGGATCTCAGGCAGCACTCAGCATCTGTGTGCAAGTCCAAATTTGGGAAAAGTCCAATGGAAGGCAAGATTTTTCACATCCACAAATCATAACACACACATTCAGAGTTCTTCAGGCTTCTGTTCTGTTCTGTTTCCAACAAGCCTATAAATGTTCTATTGCTTTCTTCCCCCTCTGTGATAACAGATCTTAATCTCACATTGCAATTTTTGCCAGCTCCTGCCTTCTGATGAGCAGACGTGGTTTCACTGAAATCAATAAGAATTCTAAGGCCAGAATTTGGCATATGACTTATCCAGAAAAAATGGGAGTTGGCAAGTCAAGAAGCTAAGGTTTTTCTTTTAAACCCATTTGAAAAAGGAATACATCCTTCCAGTAAATTTAATATCAGATTTAATCTACTGCATAAACTTATAAGGAATTTCAAAAAATATTCCCAATTGAGCAGCAAAAATGGTTCTACTAGGAAAGAGCCACTTAACCATCTTCAAAGTTTAGTGGTATCCTGTGACTTGCCAAACTTATGTGGAAATTAGGTAACATTCACAGGTATCAAATTTACAGGTGAAGCATATTAACATTTAAAGCTGCAAGAACCAGAAAATCAACCGCACGGGAATCCTTCAGACAGTGGTGTTTAATAAGCTCAGATGGTCTCCACACAGTGAACCTAAAATCAGCTATGATGGCTAAAATATAGAGACCATGAAAGAAGTGAGGATATACTGCCCCAAAAGTGGGGAAATACAAATGTGTGGAGGACCTTCAACTCATATTTACATTGAGAAGCTGGTTTGTCTGTGTCGTGCTCTTGCTAGGCTGCAGCACAGTGTAGTTTGGCCATGGTTGGCTTTGCCATCATGAGACAAAATCATTTCTCTTGACAGTTTCTAATGGTTTTGCTGCCTGTAAGCGTACCTTGATATTTAATCCAGAAGCAACATTGTGTGTTCAGTGTTGTTTGAGAGCATACAAAGAAAACAGAGGTTTGATCCTGTTAGTACTGTGTGAGAGCTTGCAGGCTTTTGTTTTGTAGGCAGTGCATCTTCAGGGTAGCTTAGGGTTCCAGCACATTCCTGAGCAGGTTCAGTTTTTATATCCACCAAAAAAAGGCAGAAGTGTGGACAAGGGGGCACTGGCACTGCCTTTCTCTGCAGAGTGCCTGGGAAGGGATGTTCAACACTGTGAGGAGGTGGCTGGGGCTTCTGTCATCCCCCTTCCCTGTTCCGCTGGGCATGGGCACAGGACACGTGCACACTCCTCCTGAAAAACTCCCCCTTAACTTCAGTGGGAGGAGGATGAAGCCCTTAAGTCTGATTGCAATGCAAAGCAGAAGTTTGCTTAAAAGCCGCTTCGGGTTTGCTTCTCAAGCTTCACCCCTGAAGCACATGACTTCTAGGCAAGTGATATTAACACAAAAGAACCAGTACTCTATTCATGATTAGGTTTTTGGAGTGGTGTGTTTGCCCTGACAGGCAGAAGCAATGCTTCTGAGTGCAACAGTATCCAGCTGCACTAATTTAGCTGGGGTTTGTGCTGTAATCCATGTAACAGCATTAGCTCAAAAAACTTCAAAGCACTTCACACTCATGCTAGTAATGAAGTTCCTGGCACTGCAAAGGAAATGGAAAAAAGAGATTCCTCAGCATAAAGCACAGTGAGGAAGAAAAGCTGCAGGAAGGAAAACCCTGCTATCAGTTCTCTTTCATTCAAGATATGTTATTGGCATCAGTCACAACAAAAGGCTGAGGAATATTTTACAAGTGTAATTTGGATGCTGGTGTGATTCTGTGCCCTCATTTTCCCTCCTCAGAAATCCAAAATATCAACATACGAGAAGATGTGGGCGTTCATGAGCAGCAGGCAGCAGACAGCACTGGTGAAGAACAATGACGAGGGAATCCAGCGTGTGCTGACCACAGACTATGCACTGCTCATGGAGTCGACCAGCATAGAGTACGTGACTCAGAGAAACTGCAACCTCACCCAGATCGGGGGGCTCATTGATTCGAAAGGCTACGGCGTAGGAACCCCTATTGGTAAGATGCTTTCTGGCACAGGTGTTGTGGAGCACACCTTCAGAAGCTTAGATGGTCATTTGACTCATGTCCTAGTCTTTTAGAAACCTTTCTCATTGAAAGAGACCCTAGGAACCTCCTTTTAGGCAAAACATGTACTCTTGCCCTGCTCATCTGCAAGCAGCCTCTGCAAGCAAGAAGGAATATAGCAGCGCAGGCTACATCTGCAGAACAAGGTCAAGTGACCTGCTCGCCTTTGGGAGCATCCCATTCGTAGCAAACTGGGCATCCTCTGTGCTGCTCGAGCTGCAAGTCGCGTTGCTGAAATTCAGTTTTCTTTGAGAAAATCAGGAAGTGCCTCTAGGAAAATGGAAGTGGGCTGGATAAATGTTATGTCCAACTTATTCATCCCAAAGAAAGCTGCATGAAAGAGGATGATTTTCTGATCTGTTTCATGACCTCAAAGCAACACATAAGAATAGTGAGATGCAATTGCAAGGTTCTATGTCTGCATCATGGATTTCAGTGTTTTGAGTTAAGCAGCGTCTTACGAGTCCCAGTTTCTCTGAACTCTTTCCAGTAGATCTTTTATAGCATATCTAGTGTCCTTTTCAAGATTTTCTAGTTGTAGAGAATTAGAAAGAGTGTCATGTTTTTTGTGCTGTGTTGTTGTGAATAATTGGCATTGGGCAACCGAATCCTTTTCCTGTATAATATACTCCTCCATAGTGCTCACATATGCATTTACCATGCCACACTCAGTGAAGAGCTAAGCAATTTTATTGTCTTCAGAGGAATTATTCAAGGCAATATCAGTTTGCATAGATAGAAAAGTATTCTGTCTGTTGGTTTCTTGGTAGACCAGATATAATCAAGGGAGAAACACCATGGTACTTGGAATGGTGATTCTTTATGCTACTGAGTACCTCAGACAGCTTGTCATATAGGTAACATTCTAAGTATATTTTTTCCACTGGCTATGTGAGAACAGCCTTCTCACCCTGAGGAGCTAAAAGCTACAAAAGCTAAAATTGTGAATAAAGACAAATGTACAGCAAGAGTTTCATTGCAATTATAAAGCCGCCATACTTTAAACCAACAATGAAAGAATAATTGGAACAGATGGTAATCCTCAGAGAGAGTGCACCCATTGGAAATACAGCTGTGAAATGTATTTATGTTTCTTGTATGATAAATGTGCCTTAATTTTTTTTTTCTTAAGGAGAACCAGCAAAATTCAGGGAAATAGATATCTCCAAGCACTGTGGAATAATTCAGTGCCATCGGGCATCTTAAATTCTTAAATGATTGATTTCATAAACAAGATAAGCTGTGGAGATCTTTCCACTATTCAGATGGACCCCAAAGGCTCTGTTATTTTTTTCCTCATAGCATTCAAGACTATTGATTTCAGATGATGTACAGAAAAAAAGATTAAAAACACCAAACTTGTCTGTGACCTTTAACACCAAAGTTTCAGCAAGGCTTAGCTGGTCTGCATTGATTCCTTCAGGAGAATGCACACCGACACGTCTAGGGTTTGCAGCACCAAAGTATGCCTTGCACTCCAAGAATCCCAGTGTATGAACTGAATATCATCACTATCTGGCTCCCAAAGAAACAGGAAGGAGAATTTTCAAAAGTTCTGTGAATCCAGGAAATGCATTATTTTATCAGAGCATCTTCTGCAAGTAAAAAACTGCAGATATAGGCTGTGTCTTCCTACTTATTTGTGCTGAGTTAGGATAAAGGGGATTTAAGTGTATCAACAAACATCTCCATTTATGTTTATTAGGGAGCCAGTGGGTCAGAGAGAGGAGGCCTTTCATCAGATTCTTGGCAAAGACCATTGCTGGTGAAAAATCTGCAGTGATGGTTGGTGGTGAACTTGGTGCACTCTGGAAATACTGGTGTAGCAAAAGCACCTCTAAGAGAAACCTATGCAAAATGTGACCCTGGGAGGAATCCAGTTGAAGAAAGCAACATTATTATAGATGTCAGGACAGATATTAATTCCAGTTATCACTGCCAGTGCTGATGCTAGTAATTCTCACACTAAAGCTATTACCAGTTACTTGGGAGACTGCTAAGAAAGTAGAGAGATGCATTTCTTGTCCTGAGAGGTAACTTTTTAATAGCTCAGAGGCCATAAATGATATGCTGAATATTCAAAGAGTGTTGAGGTGGATCCATGTGTGGTTTTAGTGCTCAACAATAAAACATCACCAATCCAACACTCCAGGCAGACTTGGCAAACTTTAAAAGCACACATAGAAATATAGATGCACCTGTTACCCTCCAGATGAATTGTGATAACACTGCTGGCAACATAAATATCACAAAAAAGAATGAAGATCCCCACAAATCCTACTTTGTGACTCAGACTGCTTCACTTTACCTAACAGCTATCCTTTCAGACAGGGAAAAATAGACGAATCCAACAATCTAACAGACTCCAGCTATCAGGGCGACAAATGTCTCCTAAGGTGGAGAGAATTCTGCTCTTTCTTCTGAGAGATGCTGCTGTTTTCAGTGATAATGATTCACTTCCCTGTGTAAAGACAGTTTTGAAGGTGTTTCTGTTTTCTGTTGTGCTTATTTTTGATTCTATAATAGCATGCATAGAAATCATCTATTCTTACAGCAGGCCCATTTTCTTTTCAAAGCTGGCTACCTCAAGCAGTGGCTGCTGATTGCTGGCTTCCCAGATGGACTTTGTATAATCTGACACGTCTCTTGGCATCTGTGGTCACAGCATGTCCTAGTGCTGGCAGTAAGATATACTGAAAAATAGCTGAGTGTTGGCACAACAAGTGAAGAACTGCAATGTTTTCACACCGATTCTCCTCAGACAATGCTGCAGGTTAAAGGAAATGGAAAGTAGAGAGGGGGACTTGTATTAATGGTATAATTATTTTTAATGATGTCTTACACAGCAATATAAGAAAGAAAGATGAAGATGTGAGGCCAAATTTCCAAGACTAGTTAGATGCACAAAGACACAAAAGTATTGCCTAGTGAGATTTTTCTGAAGTGTACGTGTCTATGTGTACCACACTATTGCTAAAATTCTGGCACCCATTCTACCTTAAAATTTTGTTTACCTTTATTGGATTGATAATTGCAACTGCTTTAATTTGCAAAAAAAAATGTGACTTCGGGTAAAATTACTGCTTAAGAAAATAGTCTCATTGAAGTGGTAAGGGAGAGGAGAGGATAGATGGAAGTTAGCTACACAGACAAAGCACTGGCGACACTGTATTTCAACCCAGCACTAAACACTTCCAACTGTACGAAGCCCAACACAGCAGGATTTGACGGCACATAGATGCCTTGAGAACCAAACAGCTTTTCTTGTAACCCTCTCGTGGTTGCTATCATAAAATCATTGCTCCATAAAGAAAAATCTATTTCATGATCGCAGAATCACAGAATGTTAGGGATTGGAGGGGACCTCAAAGGTCATCTAATCCAATCCCCCAAAACTTAACTTCCACTAACCTCTTGTAATTAATAAAGGATTGCTGCTCTTATTGTTGATAACTTCAGCTTCTGACAACATAGGAAAACGTAATTGGTAGCAATTTCCTTTAACTAGGCACTGCTCCAGAAGCAGGGTGAGGGGTGAGCTTCTCTCTTGTCCTCTTTAGGGCTACAGGCTTGTGCTTCTGCAGGAGCACAGTTGGCTGAAGGGACTTACAGGCAGCAGAGATTTTGGAAGATGGAGAGCCAGAGGAGAGTGTGTGAGAGGCAAACCTCAACAGATTGAACTACCCAATGTGACCCCACTATTTGCCAGATACTGTAGAGGCCCATTCATGCTGCTGAGCCTGAAGACACATCATTTAGCAAGCTGTTGGCCTGCAAATAAAAAGCATGAAATAGTTGCTATTTTCAGCTTGCAATGCCAATATTATTGCAAGTCATGGAAAAAATGACTCGGCCACCTTGTGTTCTTATAAGATGTAAGGTAGCTGAAGTGGAGTTGTGGGCTTATGCACGTATAATATAAATGAGAAGAAAATATATCTGAGTGACTGAGCTTTTCTTAAGCTGTTACTCATTTTAAATGCAGCAGGAAAAGTAAACAGATGTTGAAGTAAATAGAAGAGATGCAAAGCAGAAATATCTCAAAGGATGCTCAAAGCAATATTCGAACATGATATGGAGGAATTAGCTAGCAAGAAAACTCACTGCCAAGGCTTAAATAAACCTCAGTAGGAAACCCTAGACATTATCATGAATTCTCAAAACAAAAACCACACCAAAGAGGCCTTTCCCACTTCCAGCCAAAGGGAAAACAGGACTTTCTAGCTGGAATAATCAATCTTGTGATCAATCTTTTTGCTTCAGATAGCAGCAGCATGCTCCGTCCCTGCCCTCATTTGGCTGCAATCAGCGCTGACAGGTCTTGCTCTCACCTTGCAGGGTCTCCTTACAGAGACAAGATCACCATCGCCATCCTCCAGCTCCAGGAGGAGGGAAAGCTGCACATGATGAAGGAAAAGTGGTGGCGAGGCAACGGCTGCCCCGAGGAGGACAGCAAAGAAGCCAGTGCTCTCGGGGTGGAGAATATCGGTGGCATCTTCATAGTGCTCGCTGCAGGGCTTGTTCTTTCGGTGTTTGTAGCCATTGGTGAATTTATATATAAATCAAGGAAAAACAGTGATATTGAGCAGGTGAGTCATCCATTTCCATCTTGCTTATGTTTCTGGGAGGCTGAGCTTTGTGGATGTGGAGGTGACTGCATTATAAGTCTCTTTGCTGGAGTGCAGAATTTGTTTTGCTGAACTCTCACCATGCGTTTCTGGCACTAAAGACAACTAATTTATTAATAAGAACAGGGAAGAACCTCACCCACAGTCCAATTAGTCCTGCTTAGTATGGCAGTGTTGAACAAGAGCAATTAATTTCTCAAACAGTTTCTGCTTGATCTTTAAGACTTCAAGTATAAATTATGCTGGAAAGGAATAAAACAAACTGGATTTTTTTTTTTTTTTTATGTGACATTAGCGTCAGCCCTTTGAGTAACAACAGGAATGTACTTCCAAATCCCCAAGTGTAATTTTTCTCTTGCTCTAGAAAGCATTTTTTTCACAGCCAGGGGTTTACACACTGTGCAGAAGCATGCACTTCAAAGCAGGGAGACCTACTGAAAGGTGATGGATGCCACAGTAAAGTAAGATTATGGAGCTAAAGAAATTCTGGTTATGGCTCCACCGAAGCGTAATGAGCAATTTAAAAGGGCAGAGGGAAAACAAAGGAAATGCTGTATATAAATCATGCCTTGAGTATTACAGCAGTTTGTGAGATAGAATCAATCATTAAAATAGAGTGTAAACACCCATTTACTGAACCACCAGCTGCTGTAAAAGAAACAAGGCATGGGCAGCAATTCAGAGTCTGTTCATTAAGTTGTCTGCCAGCCTTCTTACTCTGGCTGCCTTCCCTGGTACCGGTTTGCTCCTGGCCATGTCCTAGTCCCTGATGTGACCCTGCATGGCTCAACTGCTGTGGCTACCCTGATCCTCTTCACTTCAGCAGTACTTATGGTAGGGACAAGGGTCACATTGCCCGGCAGGATCAGTGGTCCCTGACACAATCCCCAAGAGGTGGGTTCATATCACCTAACTTCAGGTTTCTAGACATGAGGCATCTGCTTCAAAGTGACTTGTTTAAGTTCACTTTTAGATGGGAAAGGCAGGAGCTTTTCTGTGGGCAGTTCAACCTCGTCGTCCAAGGTGTAATCCTGCAAGGCTGATGACACACAAATGCCAGAAATTACTGTTGAGAAAAATAACCTTAATGAAGGCAAGGGGGATGAGTGGGAGGAGAAGGATAACATTTTGAACTTGTTCTCAGAGGTGCAGTTTACACTGCATACAGCAGTGGTGCTGGGACATGGGAGAGATTGATAGCTGAGTAAAAACAAGTAGCCAGGGCTGAGGGCCTTGGGGGGATGACATCTGATTTTGAGTAGGATAAATCACCCACATCCCCTTGCTGCCAGTAAGGGATTATTGTAGCAAAGGCTACATGCCAGCTGTTGAGACAGCTGAAAGGAAGTGAGCTGAATCCTCCCATGCATCTTCGTTTTCCAAATGGCACTTGGTGTTATTTTGGGTCCATGACACCTCATGCCAATGTCAGTGGCCTCGGTCCTCACAGTATCCTGCAGGAGAGGGCAGCTCCTGACCTTGCAGACATCTGCACGTGTGCCTGAGCAGACCCTCATTAAAGGCAATGACACAGTCTATGAACAACAGACGCAGCTCATGTGGAGCAACTTTGCAGGCCGTATTAATCAAAATGTCGCTGTTTTGGAATAAGTCAGAGATAAAGGATTTATATATTTTGCACATATTGAAGCTTCCTGATTAGTCCTTTAACCCTATGGACAGTTTTAGCACAAAATGCATAAAGAATGTATCGATATATTTGTTTCATTCATGTTTCAGGAGATCATTCATTCAAATATGTTTTTGAGAATAGCTGAAGCTAATTAAAAAGTTTAGTACAAATGTTAGTGTGGTGGAGAATATCCTGGAAACTCTTCAGGAGTCTGGAAAAGGCAACGCATTCCTGAAGTCATAATTACAGTAGACCTAAAGCTTTATATCACAAGGGAGTGTTAATTTACTTAGCAATATGTTGAGTAGATAACATAATATTCAGGGCTGCATATATACATGTACCATTTCTGAAACTGTACTATTATTTCACAGTAATGTGTAGCTTATTATAGGCAGTCTCTTAATAATTAAAATCTTTAAGTGAGCTAATGTGGTGATATAATACTTCTTTTCCAGAAGAAATATTACAGAAAGTAGAATACCAGCAATTCCAGTGTTACTTTATGATTTCTCTCAGTTTGTTTTATTTTTATTCTGGTGAAATAAGAAGCTTAAATGGAAAATGCAATAGAGTGTATATTATCACTAAACTCATCCAAAGCATCAGTTGAATACAATCTATGAGCTTTCTGTTTCCATAAGTAGAATATATTTTGATTTATATAGCTTTTTAATCTCATTCTCATGTTTGTTTTTAATTTTACTTCTTTCATTTATTTATGTTCTCCATTTTTCTTTTCTTGCATGCAAGGCCTTTTGTTTCTTTTACGGACTACAATGTAAGCAAACCCATCCGTCCAACTCCACCTCTGGCACCACCTTATCTACGGAGTTAGACTGTGGCAAGTTAATCCGAGAGGAGCGAGGGATTCGAACACAGCCCTCAATTCATACTGTATAGTCAGGAAAGAAAAAAGGTGTGTCTGATGGAAAGCATTAAACTTAAACAGTGCACATAATGGCAAAGGTTGTGCTCACCAACACGTTATTAACGACTACAAAGTGCCTCTTGCTTCAGCAGGAGATAAGCTAACCTAACGTAAATTGCCAAAGTCCTGGAAATTTGGGCAGTTTAAATGCATATCACAGAAAATAATTACACCTACAGCAAAGAGTGCAATAGACTGTAGTAGATTTTAAGAATTATCACAGTCTCTGTGTACAATTGTCATCTTGTCATTTCGTGGGGTAATTCACCTTTTTCAGGTAAGAAAAAATATTTACCTCCTTTTCATCTCCTACCAAACCTGAGTAAATCAACAGTAATCTCATTGCTAAAAGCATGGAGAATTATTTTGTTTGGTCTCTGCCAAAGCATTCAGCAAGTGGGCCAAACAGTTCTTTATAAACCTCAGAAAATAACCTGCAGGGCTCCATTAGCTTTCTGAACCCCTATTATAAGCAGCCAGAGATTTTTAGCTGGTATATCTTATTCCCAGTGTCAATATTTAATGAATTTTAATTCACCCATTTAAAATTCATTAGCCAAAGCCTCCAAGTAACTATCATAGCACAAAATCATATCTATCAGTTAAATTTTATGCCATGTAGCCATTAACATTTAAGAACATATTCAACAAAACACCCTCAGGCCCCCCTAATATATACCTTTCACAAAATAAATCCATTGACTTGGCTTGAGCAATCCATGAGGTTCAAGGCTTTGTAACATAGAAAACTCCTTATATCAAACAAGAAAGCCTTGGCATTGTTTTTTCATATTGAAAAACACAAGGAAACTTTTGTGTAGGAGGTTGGAAGGATAACACTTCCATATCCTGGAAGGATAACACTTCGATTTCCTCTAGTCCTCAGCTAGTCTGGGGACTGACAGGGCAGGAGGCAATGGACTGGATCTGTTGTTGCCACCAAAAAACATATGACAACCATTTGAGATACACAAAATCTATAGAAATGGCAGCCCGTAGGATAACATGAACCATGGTAAACAATGACGTTTGCAAAACCTGACTACTTTTTACCCATATTTCGTTGTATTCCAGCCTACCACCAATTTCACCATTTCATTTCACAACCCCTCACACCTACTTAATGTTTTCTTGCTCAGTGCAGTTCCTCCTCATCAAACAAGTTAATGATCTGTTTTATTGAGGGGCTATTTCTTGACTCTACTGCAATTAGAAAACTTGTTCGAGTGGATGACTTCACACTCAATCACTGTAGCACTCTGGTGAAACTCTGCTCTTCTCTTGAATTGTTTCTCTCATAGCTGGCTCCTGAGAAAAGCCAGTTAATACAGTGACCTGTGCTTTCCTTCTATTCATGTTACAATTTTTGGTCAGCGTTATTTATGCTGGCAGCAGGCTTAAGTATTTTTTGTGACAAAGATCTACTGCTCATAGCTAGACTATACCGATTCTCCTCTGCCAATGCTCATCTATGTACGTGAGTGTTTATGCACTGCTCCAGACACTGCAAGAAATTGTCTTGCTCAAAATGGCACTTTAACTTGTTTGAATAGGGCCTTGAAAGCTTTAGTTCTTCATAAAATGAGCCTTCTTACCAGCAAAGACCTGAATTAGATCTTCTGTATCCCTGATTTAAGAAAGCACTTTTGTTTGCAGCTTCCCAGTAGAAGAGACTTAAAACTAATTAAATTGAGCTTCTTTTAACTCTCAGAGGAGAAGGCAAAATTTCTAATGTATTTGTCTCCATTATTGGTCTCACAAGAAATCCTCTGGGATGCAGCTTTGACCAGTTTTCTAATCAGTTTTTAGATGAATGTAGAATCCAAACATTTTCTGTCCCTTTGTGGGTAAACATTTTCATATCTGTCAAGGAAGCAGTCACACTGTTGGTAACAGTCATCATTCCGCTGTGTCTGGTTGTCCCCACAGGCAACCTCTCGGATGACTTACTTGTGGGAATAACAAAGCAAGTCCTCCTTTCCCTAATGGAGCTTCATTCCCAGCTGCAAAATGTTATTAAAAACACTTACTTGCTCCTCAGCAGCCATGCCAGCAGCTGAGGCAGTGAAGAGCCAGCATGCCGCCCGAGGACTGACATATCTATGCTTGTAAAGACAGTTTTTACAAGGTTTGCTGGGGCTCCAGAAAAAGGCAGGGGCCTTCAGGTTAACAGGAAGGCTTGAGGAACACACTGCCCATAGCATCTCCCATGAAGTGCATGGCACCTGGGAGGACTCCTGCATAGACATAACAAGCTTTGAGAAGTGTTGAAGCATTCAAAGATTTTCTGCTTATCAACACTGTAAGCTTCTATGACTGCTATACTTGGAAATTTGGCCACAAAATTGCTCACAAATGCAGATGGTCATCATTGCATCTTCCTAACTTGCAGCCCTGCAGCTGCATCTAGGACCCAATAAACAAACCGGGTCCTTTCTCAGGTGTAGGTCAGTGCAGGGACTTTGCTGTGCAATCAGCACAGAGCCAACAACTCTGCCTGTGATAGATGAGCCACAACAGACTCCATCAGTTCTGGCACTGCAGTACCAGTAAAGCATAGCCAGAGATATTTTGGGAGAAAAATGGCTCTAAGCATACCCTTATGTCATTTTGTATTAATTTTTGTTTTGTCGTTCCTGTATTTTACTCAGAACTCCCAAAATATTCAAATTCGTAAGTGTTTGCAAAAAAATGGCATATGATTTGACACACAGGAGCCATCTGTGACTGAAAGCAAAGAGGCAGCCAATAATCTAGTCCCAAGCCCTTGCCAGGTTGGTTTGGCTGGGGTTGGTGTGCCCACCTTCATTCAGTGGTAGTTCCTGCCTTCATCGAACAGTCTATAGTCCAGTTAGGCAAAGTTGCAGGGAGAAGGAGGGGAAAAGGACACAAGAAGAGAAGAATGAAGGGAACAAAGGCAATAGGATCACAATTTCAGAGAGAAAGGATGAGGGTGGATTAACAACATGGGCCTGCACCGCGGAACTTAACCAAACACAGCAATAATCCCTTCTCCAACTAGACTGTTACTTACTCTAGGTACTGCCATGGTATCCTGTGTGCTGTCCATTTTGGATCAAAGCCTTGAAGTTTCGCATCTTTAACTCTTTGGAAAAAAAGGAGGAGGTGAAAGGGGAGAAGGAAGAAATCCCCTTTCTAGGTGAGGTTCTTGCAAAATAGAAATTTTTCTGAAGTTGTCAGGTCTGCAAATTCCCCCTATTTCAATGAACATCAGCTTGAGTTCCTCCAGTTTCAGGCTACAGCCCCACCGTCCAGCAATACTGTGGCCATCTGTGCCCTCACTGAGCAATCCCATTCATGTTTGGGAGACTAGCAAATAGCTTTTTTTTTTTTTTCCTTGTAAACAGGAAACTGAGGAACAGTTTCTATAACTGAGGAAGAGTTAAAAGAATCCATGGATTATTGTCATGCTGTTTTGACAATCACTGTTCAAGAGATTCTGACAGTTTAAAAACTTAATTTAGTGATCTCCTCATGCAATTAGCCATCAGTGACAGACTACTCAAACAGATTCTTAATGTGCCGCAACAGCAGCTGGCTCACTAGGAGAAGCTATTTTGGATACTTTTCCTTCATTGTACTAAGCACAAACAAATCACTTTTCTCTCAGCAGAAGACATATGTCAGTGTCCCAGCCATGGGTCCTTCACAGTGATGAGGGCACTGCAGAAGAAAAATCCTGACTTCTGCACATCCTTCTTTGTGCCTGAGCTTGTTAGGTGTTCTTCCAGAATAAAATCTGGCCCACATCCTTTTTTTTTTTTCATAGCTCTCAGTTCTCCAGCACAGTGCACTATAGGGTTTGTTGTTGTTGTTGTTATTTGTTTGGTTTTGCAAAGCGCTGATAAAATGCAATTGAAAAATCTTGTCCCCAGTGGTAGCCCAGCAGCATAACCAGCAGATCGATAAAGCCTTACTAGATTATTTTTTTCAGTCTTCTTTCTACTTCATTTTATGTCATTTTTAAAATTCTGAATCTGTAATTATATTAAAGCTTAACATAGTCTTCTGCATGAGAGAAAGGAAGGATTCAGGAGCTTCATGACCAAGCTTTTATAGCCTGCTGAAATGACCAAGGGGCAAAAAGAAAGAGTTACGTATCACAAGGAGAGCAAAACCTTTTCTGTTTTTAAAGGATGACATTTCCTTTTAGCCTTGCATGCCATGTCCTGCAGCATTTTGACACTGCTAGAATGAGAAAGCCAAGCTGACTAAAAGTGAAATGTTAAACTTATTACGCTGTTAAATGTATTGCTCTGTGTCTACTCTGCTCTTATTCTCAGCAGGACCTCAAAAGTGGATATAACAGTGTGTAAAAAAATTGCTTTTTAAAGAAACCCTTTCAGTCTGGTTATCCACATATGAAGCTAAAAGAACAATATATTACCCTTTTAAATGGAATTTATAATGTCACCATCCCCTTTTTAAAGGCTACTGTAATTATGCTACAGAGATGGTGCTGTTCAGAGCGGTATTTTGGGAGTCTCCACTGAATGTGTTTCTTGCCCATGTTTTTCCTGTAAATCCTACAGCATTCAGGCTGAGTTAGTACTTGCTCTGTACTGCAGCTTTCTACTACTTGAAAAGTTCGGGGCAATTCCAGTTTTCAGGCATCTGTTCAGTTTCCTGATGGCATGCACAAGCTTGGAGATAGATAGGATTTTGAGCTATGCCTCCTGGAGCTCAAGGAAGAGTTCGTGTGTAACTGTCCTTCTGATGAGTAGCCCAACCCCTGAATGTTCCAAGTATCATCTCAGATTGCTCTTTTAGACCATCTGAAGCTCTGTGTGAAGGCAGAGGGGCAGAGGAAGCCCTGTTTCTCCCACGTTTGTAATGTTCTTTGCCACCTCAAGCTGGCTTTCTCAAAGGTGGTAGGATCTCAGACAGGAATATACACAAAATTGATCAGAGTTGTAGTTTGTCCGTAACCATGGGGATATCTTTGAAGGATCAATTCAGGGTTTTAAATCTATTTTGAGTCATTGCTTCACTTTGACAAAACTCATTATAATGAAGTTTAAAGTCCCTTGAAACTAAGCATAACGCAAGTGTAAATCTAAAACTGCTTTTGTGCTTTTACAAAGCCAGGAGGTACAAAGGTGTAAAACTCAGGCAGCTGCCACTGTAAACGCTCTTCCCGTTTCTCCCAGACCCATGTCTCTCTGCAAGGTGGCTGAGCCCATGAGGACGAGAAGAAATGGCCTCAAGTTGCACCGGGAGAGGTTTAGATTCGATATTAGGAAACATTTCTTCACAGAAAGCATTGTGAAGCCCTGGGACAGGCTGCCCAGGGAAGTGGTTGACTTGCCATCCCTGGAAGTGTTTGGAAAATGTAGAGACAAGGCTCTTAGGGACATAGTTTAGTGCTAGAGTTAGGTTATGGTTGGGCTTGATGATCTTCCAGGTCTCTTCCAACCTAAATGACTCTATGATTCCCATGTGTGCTGTGTGTGTGCTTCAACCTCTCTCATGGGTCATCAACCCTCTGGGGCCTTGCATTGCCAGGATAGGTTAAGGGAGAGTTTCAATAAGGCAGAGCACTTTCAGATTTCGAAAGCCCTACTTCCATGCTTCCTTGGGTGGATAAACATAATCAAGTCTACAGAAAAGACCATCAAAAAGAACAGTAATGTTTTTATAATCAGTTTTAGATATAACTGCTATTGATGAACAATCAAGCAAAAGTTTAATTCTTAGAGACAAGACCTAAACATCAAAGACATTCCTAAGAATATCTTGAAGTGTTTCTGATAATATTTCTTTTAAAATTCAAGACAGAGTTGGAAGTGGAATTAGTTGGGCACTTTACAAATCATGTAGTCAGATATTAAAATCCTCACATACTTAATGTCAGCATCTGTCTGCAGATTTAAAATTATCTTCATGGGACTATTTTGTTGATATGAAATTGAAGGACATTATGATAATTGCATAGTCTGAATAATAGGAATCAGTTTGGAAAATTAAAATACAAGCCTATTAACAAGGCCGTAAAAGGTACAGTTTCATCTGCAGAAATTATCTCTGCATGCACATTACAGACACTGATAGCTATTATTAAATACACACACAATGTACAGGTTACTAAGGACAACAAGGAAAGAAAATAAAAATAAACATGATCAATCCTACAAATGGTTAATATGATCCTTTCCTTATGTGCCACGGAGTTCTGGAATCACTTTGTAATCTAGCTTTTGAAAGCTTAATTAAAACTAAGATAGTAGAGAGAAATTATGAATGCTAACTCATGGATAATTAGAGCATGCATCTTTATTAGTTTGAAAATAAGTGGTACTACTCTATAAAAAAGCCTGAAGCAACACAGAAATAGTATCTTTATTAGGATGATACCTGCTTCACCTGCTGTTTCCTGAGGGCATGGGGCTGCAGCAAACACCTTTAACTGTAACTCCGCTAACACTGGAATTCCTATATTACAGTGTCAAAGGGGATATTTAAATTATAATTGCACCAGCAAATTCCTGGCTAATACCGACAGTAATTTGAAAAAAAAAAAAAAGCCGTATACTGCCCTGGCCTACATCTATTATATTTTGGGTCTGGAATGAATTAACAGTAGTTTAATTTATGTACATTTAATAATTTTAGATGAGCAAAAAATCAAACATCTCAAAGAAAGAGCATATTAAACTATAGATTTAACATACTATCGGATCTTAGTCTGTGTGCAGTCCATCCCACAAAAGGACATTCTGGCATATGCAAGATCATACACATTTACAATACACACATGCAGTGATGAACTGACGAGCGTATTTGCAGAACCAGGGTGACACACGTTATAGTGTAGGTTTATATTGGAGAGGAAGAAGCACAGTATGTGGAATTCACTTCTCTGGAATTCCTTTGCTACTTTAAATAAATTATTTAGCCTTGATCCAAGTTACCCTTATACTCTCTTTCACTTTGGAGAACATTCCCCTGGAATAGTTGGCTACTAGGAAAGCTTGGGTTTTCTCTTCTTCCAATAATAAATCTGGTTTTGCTTTTTTTAGCCCTATAAAACTGAGATCACTATTGCATTATTACTGGTTAAGAACTGAAGGCTGCTTACCTTGCATTTGTGCAAGGTTTCCTTTAGAAGGGAATTTGTATTTGATACAGAGAACCACGTCTGTGTGCTGTTGGTGTCATTTTACAAGAACTGTAGTTTTAACCAGTTGTTTTAAAGCTGCTCAGTTCTGCAGTTCTAGAAAGGGTTTGGTAGGAAGGATTTCTCAACTTGATGAAGGTAAGGTGGTTAAAGCTTTCTTTCATACTGCTACCATCACTTCATTTTATATATATTTGCATGAAACATTTTTGCATTGCTAGATGCACTTAAAGCCTCTTTGTGTTATGTGTAGTTATTCCAGCTGTAGATTTTAAGGGATGTTTCCACTTACCCGAAATGTCTTTGTTAATGTTATGATGGTGGTAAGAAAAAAGATTTCTGTTTTCTTTCTGAATTATTCAGCTGCCTTATTCCTGTGGTAATTTTCTCCTGTCTTCAACACACAATATTTGGAAAAGATTCTTTCCAAAGAAAGAGAAGATTGAGGACTGTACTATATTTTAGAAATGTCTGTTAATTCTATGAGGAGAAAATAACTAAACCACAAAGAAACCCTCAGAACCGGTGTTCTTTGTTTTCTCTAGTATACCAATTTTTTGTGGCTAAGGTACATGTGATTTTAAAAAAAAGATGATCTTTTTTCTTTTAAGGTCAGGAGGAAATTTACCTACTGAAAAAGGGTAAGTTTTACGATACAAAGCCACCAAAACATCGCAAATGCATCTGTGTAGAATTTCAGAAACATTCATAAGCAGCTTTAGTTAAGCCAAAGTTAAATTAAATTCAGTGGAAGCCAAGTTAGGTAAAAAAACATGACTTACACAGCCTCATTTATTATACCTTAGGGGCTTATTTAAAGCTGGCAGAACTCAGCAGAGAAGCTTTTCGTGCCCACCAGTAAGAGCTCAGGTCCTGGCTTCCAAGAGCCACCATTTGTGCAAAGCGTAAGGTCGAACTCTGCCTTCAGTGTGAAGTGTCTAATGCTATTTCCGTCTTCCACCAGTGTCTTTCTTTCAATGCGATAATGGAGGAGCTTGGAATTTCACTCAAGCATCAGAAGAAGTTGAAGAAAAGGTCACGAACGAAGGGGAAATCTTCCTTCACAAGTATCCTTACTTGTCACCAGAGGCGGACACTGAGGAAAGAAACCATAGCATGAGCAAGAGAGAACCCCGGGAGGAAATATCAGGGGCAAAAATAAAACAAAACAAAAACATTGCTGCCTACAAGTGGATCGTGGTGGGATTTCTGAAATATAGACATTTACCTTGTTCTTCAGAAATTCTCTGTGGTTTCTTTTTTTAATCTAGAGGTACAGCAGTTTAAATGCTCACATAGACTGATGTACTACTAATCATCTGGGAAGTGTCTCACTGTTTCTTTCGAGATGGATTTGTATGCTCTCCTGTTTTGCATCTCTCTTCCCCTCCCCATGCATTGCTGTATGTGCTTTCTAAATAAATAAATAAACAAGAGACAGGGTTCTTTTTTCCAGTAATCTGGGAGTGGAACTTCTTTTGTTTTCTTTTGAAGAAAAGATTGCAGTTCTGCTGAGCACAAATGTTTATAAACCAGGACCCAGACAACCAAAGTAAAAATTCATACAATTAACTCATACACAAGGACAACTAAATTCCTAAACGATACAAAAATGTCTTAAATACAAAGGTTACAATGGTATCCAGCAATGAGTTATTTTTACTTCCTCTGGTATTGTGAGGAACACTTTTTAGGTCGTTTTCTGTGAGAAACTTGTTTTTCCTTTTCTCTTTTTCATTTCTTTTAAAACATATTTATTAGGTAATGCAATGGCTCCAGGTGCTAGATGTTAAAAAAGAAAAACCACAATCAAAACAGGAGCAATCACTGATCAGAAGAAGGCAACACTGATGTTGTCACACTGCCGTATCCTCCAATAAAACAGTTCTTGACAAAATTAAAATCCATTAGAAATTAGAGACAACAATATCCAATTTATAACAAATCTTGACCACAAATATAACAAGGTCTGACAGAAATACAGCCAGTGCTCTGGAATTTAAACCTTTTCTTGCAACAGCTGAGAGCACCAGCAAAATGTTTTAACAGGGAAAGAGAAATTAAGTCTTTTTTTGTGAAGAAACCTCTGTTTGAAGAAGTGATGCATTATAGCAGCAGCTTTCCTCTAATCCAAAAAAACTGTTCCTCTGTACTGCAGTGAGGTATAGCACATTTCTATTTATTGCTATGTTGTCCCTGTGATTAATTCTGTTGGTCCTGGGGCTTTTATTGGTGCCAGCTGGTTAGCTCTGAGGATGCCTGCAAAAGGAATGAGGTGAAATACAGGCACCTCCACACTTCTAGGGGTGAAGGTGAATGTGGGAGATGGGTGCCCTATGCGCTCAGGAGCTGTTCTCTTGCCTTCCTACACACTAGGTTAAATTTATATGTATATTTATTTATATGTATATATATATATATATATATGAGCTGGGTCTGTCCAGGGCTGTCGCACCACTACAACCATCTCTAATCCTAAGGCAAGGCTGGAAAAATTGAACCAGAGGACTGAAGCCACCAATTGCTTTTCTGTGCAGCATGAGGAGCTGGGCAAACCTGAGTTATATCAACAGTATTTGCTTCAGCTTATGGGGATGTTTATGACCCAGGTGCTCCAACAAAGTGTTAAGTTTTATTGTCCTTCTTATATTACCCCAGAGAACTTAGTGCTTACAATTGATTACCTTTGACTTGTGTCCATGGCCATTTCCTCTGCAAAAGAAGAAAGTAATGTGAAAGCCCTTGAGTGGAGAAATCTCTCTTCCACCTTCACCTCCCACCACTAAGCCCTGCAGTCCCCTGTGAGCATTCATGTTGTGCTGCATGGCAAGGTCAATCTGGAATGAATAGTATTACTTACAAAAGACATGCTTCATACATTTTGATATTATTATAGACTAGAAGACACCTCTGTTCATTTAGCATTTCTGTGGGGGTTCAGTTTTTTAAATTTCCCGCTTTTATCACTTCTCTCCCCAAGGATCTCTGTAATTACTCCATACCCTTCCCAAAAAACAATACCCAAAGCTAGATCGGCTTTTCCACCCACGCTGAGCTGGGTAGGAAAACCTCTTCTTGTGTCTCGAAGGTCATACTGCTGCTCACACAGCTTGTGAGGATTTCTCCTTGCCTGAATTGCATAAGGTGGGTGACCCTTCTGTAATACAGGCAATAATAATTTCAGCTGGAGTTAAGGGCCATCACCATGTGGAATTGCCGATTTTTGGGTTTGGTTTTTGTTTTTGTTTTGTTTTTTTTTTCTTTTTATTTTGTTTGTTTGTTGTTTGGTTTGTGGGTTTTTTTTGGTTGGTTGGTTGGTTTTGTGTTTTTTTGTTGTTTGGTTGGTTTTGATTTGGGTTTTTTTTGTACCAGACTGCATCTACAGTTTGTCAAGATCAGTTTGGCCGCAGCCATGTTTGTTGCATGAACCAGCTTTGCAGTACCTGCAAATTTAGCATACGTGCTCACTAAAAACCATCTATAAAGGTAGACCCAGTTGGTGGAAGGACCCCTGTAAGTGCCCCCCGGGTTTGACAGTGAAGCTCTGAGAGTCAATAGGACAGTTAATAGCAATTTTGGATGCCACACAGTATATGTCATCTGACCTATTGCTCTACTTGTTTATGAAAATGTCATGCAGGACGGGATCAAAGGCTTCCCTCACCCATAGGGCCCCTTAAGCTGTTAAAGAAGGAAATTAATCAGATTAACAAGACCTGGTTTTGACAGATTGTTATGAACTCTTGCTCATTTCTTACCAAGTACTTGCAAAATAGTTATTTCAAGCAAGTGTTTCCCAGTCAACTGAAGTTAAGCTGGCCGGCCCAAAACTCCCTAGATCCTTCTTTTCCTTCCTTTGAAGACAGGGATTATTATTGCTGCATTCCAGCATTTCTTCTGTACTGTATCTATCCTTCATGAGTTTCTCTAAGAAGGTTCAAAGTAGTTGTCCTCTGAGAAAGGAAGGCGAAGGGTCTCTTTAAGGTGACTACAGTAGGAAGCTCTAACATCAGTGCTTGCTTTGGGGAAGCTGGTTCTCCTACATAACTGCAGTGGCAGGTTGGGCTGATAAGCAATCATTAAGAAAAACAGTCCCTGGCCCTGAGAGCTCATAGAGGATCTTATAATAAGGTGCTTTCACACTTCCAGAAGTAGTTTCATTTATTTATGTCACCATCAGGTAACAAACAGGCCATTCAGACTACCAGCAACATTCTAATATCATGATTGAAAAGTGAATTATTATTTTTCAGTCTGTGTAACTCTATTGCTCTGCCATCCACAGCCTTCAGCTAAGATATTTTTAAATCACTAAATTCGAAGTGATAAAAGATTTATGATCAGGCTAAATTTTTTTTCTTTTTAAAGGAACATTCTTCTATGGCTCAGACCTTGAGGTTTAAGAATTCCAAAGTTGTTGTTTTTTTTTTTTTTTTAATCTGTTGCTGTTTTCCTGAAACTAGCAGACAGTACTTTGGTTACTTTTTACATTTCAACTTTCCCATCAGTATTAGTGGTCTGCCACACATAAAAAGGTGCTGGGAAAAAAAATGAATCTCTTTGCTGTCTGGGAAGAAATATGTGACAATGGGAAAACAATAAAGCAAGTATATTTGGTTCTTCTTTGATTTTCTTTTTTAGTACTTTAAAGAAGTCAAACATATCAGGAAGTTTTTGTGTTAAACTCGGATGGCAGCCTGCCAAACTATACTTGATGCAAAGGAGCTAACTAGCCTGCTATGATTTCATGAAGCAGCACATCATGATGTGTGGCTTTGTCCTTTCCTGCCAGCTGCAAGAATGCAGCTTGGTAACTGGTTATAAAAGCTCTCCAGTATTTCCCCCAATACAATTTTACCCAAAGACTGAGTGGATTTGAGGTGTGAACTGCCTCATGAAATGTGGGCTCCCTAAAAACTCCAAGCAGCCACAGGCCACCAACCTAACCCATTGCTCTGCTTTCTCCTCTGACATTTCTCATGATCCAGAGACAAGTTTCCCTATCAGTCGGACCTGTTCCCCCAGGTAAGATTTTCTTTGTCAGCCACCATAGATATATACATAAATATATGTACAAAATAAGCAGTACAGCACCACTTTAGTGCCCTAAGACTCTCCCACGAATTGGCCTCCTTTTAAGAAACTACAGAAAGGATTAAAATGAGACTACCGAGGAGCCCAGTGGACACTGGCTGCCAGTACCTGCTCCCACCTTAGGCCAGGGGTGACCCGCTGCCCTTTGAGATGCCATGTCCTAGGCTACTGGGGTGTCCCCATGTCCCCTGACACTGGTCATGAGCACAGCTCAGAGAACCTACAGACCTGCGGGGAGCTTATGACCACTGTGTCTCCCACCTTGATTCAACTGAATATTTAATATTCCAGCTAGCTAAAATTGTAGCTAAGGAAAAAGCTTAGGGATGCATTTAAATCCCACTGGTATTTAAGGATTCAACTAAGTGCTGTCCTGATTTAGAGCTCTGACCTTTCCAACCTTTCTCCAAATGTGTTTAGGATGCTGGCTGGGCTGCTCATACACAACTCAGACAGCTCTCAACTCCACAAATCCATGCAGGTACAGTCCACTGTGTCTACTATATTCACAGCCACACTACTCTTCATATTTTCTGTATGTGGAAGTGTTTAAAGAAAAACCAAATCACTTTCTAAAGAACCTTCCCTCCTGCAAACCAAGCTGTGTCGCTAGAAATGCTTTCCTTAGCTTCAGCTGCTACTTGTAAATTCACTCCATGACCGAGAAAGCTACTTTGTCTTGAGGGAGGAAGGACAAGCACAGGGCAATCTTACATATCAATATAGTAGCAGATATGATTACTGTGACCTTTTCTCCATATCCCAACAAATATTATTTTCCTTCTTTTTTTCCTGTGCGGCAGCATGTGGTGGCAGAGAAGCCTGATTAGAGCTTACCCATTAGGAAAGCCAATGTCCTCATTAGATCTCTATCTTGGCAGCAGAAGGCATGCATCCTTATTGTTTATAAAAGAGAAATACAATATTGACAGATGCTGTTGAATGTCTTTACTGTGTTTCATTCCAGAAATGGCCTTGGTTTAGTGCCAGGTTATCTTTCCTGTACAGCTACCCACCACCAGTCTGTGGGCTTAGTAAGGATTATTCAACATCCCTTAACTTTCCTAAGGAAGTGGGAAGGCAAGCTCAGTGGAAAAGAAGGAATGCTGGAAATATATAACCAACTGTTAAAGCTGTGTGCCCAGGGCCCAGCCCAATAGCATGATTGATAAGCTGCTGCAGAATAAATCAGGATCACCTTACTACCTTTTGGGGATTTTGTCAGAGGACTGCATCTCATGGATCTGCTGTGAACCTGTAATCCTGTGGGGCATTTATTGACTGCTGAGCTTGTGCCTTAATTACTCTCTGTCAAGCTTGCAGGAGTCAAGATTTCTCAATGATCAGAACCACCACTATTTAGAGATACATCACTTAGAGCTATCAAATAATTGCAATTTTATTTTAGCCCCATTGATTGATAAAGATGTGTATGTTTTTCCCTGCTGATGAATTCTGACTCAAGCTACACTCCTGTTTGCCTGTCACCACCTACTCCAAATCCAAATTCCATTATTGTTAGCAGAAACATTATACAGCTATCATTGTTAAGACGTGAAGCTCTCCCTCTCTGCCGGAGGCTGTCCTGGGGAGCCCTGTACCCCTGAGACCCCGGATGAAGCCAGGTCAATGGAGGAGTTTGCTTTAGTTGATGAGGACTGGGTTAGGGAGCAATTAAATAGTCTGGACATCCATAAATCCATGGGTCCAGATGGGATGCATCTGCGGGTGCTGAGGGAGCTGGCTGAAGTCATTGCTGGACTGCTCTCCAACATCTTTGCCAAGTCTTGGGAAATGGGAGAGGTGCCCGAGGATTGGAGGAAAGCAAATGTCACTCCAGTCTTCAAAAAGGGCAAGAAGGAGGACCCGGGTAACTATAGACCAGTCAGCCTCACCTCTGTCCCTGGGAAAGTAATGGAACAGCTTGTCCTTGGTGCCATCTCAAGGCATATCAAGGATAAGAGGGTTATTAGGGGCAGTCAGCATGGCTTTACCAAGGGTAAGTCATGCTTGACCAACCTCATAGTCTTTTATGAGAATGTAACAAGGTGGATGGATGATGGCAGAGCGGTGGATGTGGTCTACCTTGACTTCAGTAAAGCCTTTGACACAGTCTCCCACAGCATCCTCACAGCTAAGTTGAGGAGGTGTGGTCTAAACAATAGAGTAGTGAGGTGGGTTGCAAACTGGCTTAAGGAGAGAAGCCAGAGAGTGGTAGTCAATGGTGCGAAGTCTAGTTGGAGGCCAGTATCTAGTGGAGTGCCTCAGGGGTCAGTACTGGGGCCAGTATTATTCAATATATTCATTAACGATTTAGACGAGGGAATAGAGTGTACTATCAGCAAGTTTGCTGATGACACTAAGCTGGGAGGAGTGGCTGACACGCCAGAAGGCTGTGCTGCCATCCAGTGGGACCTGGACAGGCTGGAGAGTTGCGCGAGGAATAACCTAATGAAATTTAACAAGGGGAAGTGTAGAGTCCTGCATCTGGGCAGGAACAACCCCAGGTTCCAGTATAGGTTGGGAAATTACATATTAGAAAGCAGTATAGGGGAAAGGGACCTGGGGGTCCTGGTGGACAACAGGATGACCATGAGCCAGCACTGTGCCCCTGTGGCCAGGAAGGCCAATGGCATCCTGGGGTGTATTAGAAGGGGGGTGGTTAGTAGATCGAGAGAGGTCCTCCTTCCCCTCTACTCTGCCCTGGTGAGACCCCATCTGGAATATTGTGTCCAGTTCTGGGCCCCTCAGTTCAAGAAGGACAGGGAACTGCTGGAGAGGGTCCAGCGTAGGGCAACAAAGATGATTAAGGGAGTGGAGCACCTCCCTTATGAAGAAAGGCTGAGGGAGCTGGGGCTCTTTAGTTTGGAAAAGAGGAGACTGAGGGGTGACCTTATTAATGTTTATAAATATATAAAGGGTGAGTGCCACGAGGATGGAGTCAGGCTCTTCTCGGTGGCAAACAATGATAGGACAAGGGGTAATGGGATCAAGCTGGAACACAAGAGATTCCACTTAAATTTGAGAAAAAACTTCTTCTCAGTGAGGGTGCCAGAGCACTGGAACAGGCTGCCCAGAGAGGTTGTGGAGTCTCCTTCTCTGGAGACATTCAAAACCTGCCTGGACATGTTCCTGTGCGACCTCACCTAGGTGTTCCTGCTCCAGCAGCGGGATTGGACTAGATGATCTTTTGAGGTCCCTTCCAATCCCAAACATACTGTGATACTGTGATAGTAGTTGCACAGTCCAGGAGATGAGACCCACACTCAGGCAACCGCTTTACTTTTTGTATGTATGGCCCAGACTCACATGCGGTCTCAGAGCAGCATCCCACAAATTCGAGTCTGTGGGGAGGCTGGATTTCTAGCCTGACTCTGAGTAATATGAAAAACATAGATATCCACAGTAAGGACTAAATATCCTTTGTCTTCCCCTTGCCTCTCAGTGGAGGATAAATGGTTCCCTGGGTAAGAGAGGCTCTGTCAGCATAGCCCGCTGCTGCATGGGTCCCCATGGCAGCCATGCACTGCCAGCAGCACCTGGGCAATCCTGCTGGGGGAGGATGGATAAAATTCATCAAACTGATCACTCCTCCAGGTCATTTAAAAAAGCTGCTTGCAACTGCACCCTCAGTGCTGCAGAGGCCAACAAACACATCACAAAGAGACTATAAAAGGAGGAAAAAATCTGGATCCAGCCAGTACAGCCATATGTTTCCTATTGGAGCTGAGAGCACTGACAGCAGCCCAGCAGGAGCACACAGGTGCTAGTTATCCTGTAGTTATCCTAATGAATCACAATTACCAAAACACCTGAACCAGATAACTCTGTGCTCATCCGCTCTACAATGCATCAAGGTGTGCAGCAGCCCATAACACTTCTCAGCCCCCCAGTGGTTTCAGATAAGGTGCAGTTTGGAAGCTGCTAGGTGTTCTCCTTCAGACAGGCCCACCTTGCATGATGCAGTATGTCTTTAGCCAAAGCTTTCAAATGCAAAGCGGAGCTTGGACACATTTTCCAGGAGCTGGACTCCTGCAAAGGCTGGAGCTCTCCCTCCCTTAGTGCCACTCAGGACAGAAGCCCTCCAAGAGGATGGCACCCAGAAAGCTTACTCACTTTGGAGAAATGCAGTCACCAAACCAGATTTATACAAATGGCAGCTGGAAAGTAAGTGACTGCTAGTGTACTTTCTGGCTCCTCCATCCTGAGCCCCCTGAGGGGACAACACCTTCATCCCCAGGAAAATGTGGCCAGCTGCCAACCTTCCTCCCAAATTGCTGTGCTGTTGAGATTTGAGGAAAGCCATATGCCTGCAATTCACTTTTCCTTTCCTAGGCAATTCTCCAACTCCCTCCTTCCCAGGAGTATGGGCAGGGCTCGCCTTGCCCCCAAGGACTCCCCCATAGGAGTCCTGATTCAGTGCACAGCACATCTCCCACTACCACCACCACAAAAAGGCAGATTTTACAGGGCTTTGCATTGCTAGGGGTGTGTGTTGTATCCCCTTGGCTGTCCTATTAGAGCAGACCATCAATAAGTAGGTGCCACCCTTGGGGAAGGTCTGAGTTCTGGCTGTCCCAGGAGTTCTGGGGAAGGGCTAAGCCCATGGGCATGGGGGAAGCATCACCAGGACTCTCTGGGCAGGTCTCACTCCCTGCATCACCTCTCTGCCAGACCAGGGCAGCTGTGCCTCCCTCTGTGCAGGCTTGTGTATCCTTGGGACACAACCTGGACTGATGGACAGGGGGAAAAATTCAGCAGAGAGAGGCAAGGGCAAGTCTGGCTGTGGCAGTTTCCCTTTATTTTAGAGCGATGCGGTGCCAGAAGCTGCAGGCACACAACACCTGGGCAGCCAAACATGGCAGGGGCGAGACTGCTGTGACAGTCCTGCATCTGTAGCACCTCCACTCACAAGTGCACTTGAGCATCTGTTACTGAAATGGGGATTTTGTTATTAACAGCCCCAGAACACTTAAAACGGGGAGGACTCACTCTTCACCTCGAAAACAACAAAGAGAATTACAGGGATGAGAAAAGTGCTAAAAGCTGGGATTCTACTGAGCTTTGCGGAGGGAAAGGATAAGGAATATTTACAAGGTTACTGGGTCCACACTATCCTCAGCTTCCAAATGAGCTCCAGCCTGATGAGTCATCATTCAGGGTAATACTTGGTTCAAATAACCCAATTACTCATCAGGTGACCCATTTTATCTCCTTTGGGTTCTGCCCACAAGTGACATCAGACTCTGCTAGATATAAAATATATAGTAAAGGAGACATTGTAAGAGGCCTAGATATTTTTTTTCTGCCCCAGCATTAGCTTTTCTACAAAGTAAAAGCATTCAAAGCTGCTACATCTGGTGTTTTTTTGTGTTTTCATTGCTTTGTTTTCTGCTGAGGAGCACATTGCTGCAGCAAAAGCATTCCATGGTTTCTGAAAAAATGTGAGAAAAAACAACCCTGCTGCAAAAGTGTAAAAATTTCTAAGGAAATCCTAAGAATAAATACAGATTTCAATCCTAGAGCTGCCTACCATCTCTTCTTGGAAACGACAACACTAAGGAAATATTCTGATCTCAAAAACCAGTGAAGCAGGACCTGATGAGAGCACTGTGGATGATGTTTTAACCATGTGAAAGGGTGTAGGAAACTAGCACAAATAGAGGGAGAAAAGCCATGTAAAGACTTGTTCCTGTTTGCTGCAGGATGGCAAAAGAAGCGATAAAGACTTGTAAAGCTTTTCTCCAGCAAGCTGATCCTGAGGTCCTTAATTGCTGAGCAGCAACAGTGGAATTTTTTGAATGAATTATCTACAGATGGAGTTGAAACTGGTCCCACAGGCTTTTACTCATGCACACAGCACCATGCTGCTGAAAATACTGAGTAGAGAAACTGCTATGAGTGATGTCCGGAGTGCTTTAGTCACACCACATGAGCCCTTAACTCTTCCTGGCTGTGTAGGGAAAAAGACGTCTTAGTTTCAGTGGGAGTAAGCCATGGCAGGCCATCTAGCAAATGCCTCTGTTCATTAAATCAAGTATGAACTGTGTTGTTTAAAGGATTTAGAAGCCCAAAGATACAGTTAGGTCCTAGCAGAATATTCAAAAGCAGTTGCTTAGATCAAGGTTGTTGTGGGGTTTCTTACCCCAAAATTACACCTCTGAGTGTGATTTAACTTAATTACCTATTTTGTCTCTGGAAAGGGAGAAATGTGAGAAATCACATTTAATGCTGTCTGTTAAATGTATCCCTAATACATCCTCTATGAAGTTTTTTTCATGTTCTGTATTCATTGTTTTCATTTTTTAATCATACTTATTCTGTAGAAAAAGGGAATTTGGGATAAACACAGTTATTGCAAAAAGCTTTCATTTCAGGTTTCTCTAGAATAATATTTCCCTTTCATTTCATAGTTACCACATTTTCAAGTTTTAATGCACATGTGCTTGGAGCTGTAGAGTGCTAAACTCTCACCTGGCACTTGGAAAGAGATGGAAAAATGTTTGCAAAAATATTGATAGTATGTTTTCTAAAGCTCTTGTTTGCCATGTCAAAGCAGAAGCTAAATATTATGTCTATATTGAGTTAAACTAGCCAACTAATTTAATAATTTCTATTGAAGCAAGTATATTTCAACAATTATTTTATACATATTTTATTATAGCTCTTTTATATTTTATTACAGCTTTTGCAAGTGTCACTATAGGAGACTACTGTAACCTTTAACATCCAGTGGTAGATTTCTATCAGGCAGCTCAGAAAGTTCTGGGGAACCCTTTGATCTTTACAGCCATGCCCTTTCCTTAAAAGCTGTTATCCCATACCTAATGAAATTATAAAGCCAAAGAGAAGGACTTTTGCTCCTTGTGGTAGCCAGCACCAAATCCCCTTTTCTTCAAAGAAAACAGCATCTTTGGAGAAAGTAAAGCCCTAAATGTCCAGAGAAAGAAAAATGGGTTGCCTAACAAGCAAACAGCAAGAAATACTGCTACCAAAGTTATCTTAAGCTTCAATCACCCCTCTGCAGGTCAGCACATTTACAGTTTCCTAATTGCTAGTGCAGTAGTTTTTCACGGACTAACAGCTCTAAATGAAAATGGAGGCTTTACCTCTGAAAGAATGATGTCTTTAGCAGTTCATCTCTCTAATCACAAGGTTTCTTAACTGCTAATCTAGCATTTTGTTATCCTACAGGGATTTACCCTGTTTCATTCAATCAGATTGCATGTCAGATTAATGGCCTGCTCAGAAGGCAGAGGCTGGGTATCAGTCCCCCGCCGAGCAGGGCAGAGGGATGGGGAGAACATCTGCATCCTGCAAATCCTCCCAGAGCATTTCACACTCGAGGTGTCGAGTAGGTTGCCATTTCTTTCTAACAAACCTCGTGTACACCCATGAATCTGCATCTCCACCAGAACAACAACAGTATTAAGTGGTTCTGCTTCTTTTGAGAGGAAAGAGAAAGCACTATGATCAAGGGTCACACGTGTTTTCTGCTTCCCACGCAAAAGAAATAGAAAATTACTTTTCTTTACAAAAATTAAAACTCAGGTTCATGATAGAGTAAATAATCTTTCTGTGATGGTTAGGTCAGTCTGGCCATCCGCAGAGGATACTCTGGGGCTTGAGAAAAGCTTTTCCAGCATGCTGTCACTGTCCCCGCATTTCCCAATCTATTACCTACATATTTTTCTATTAAAAATATTATCCTGGTCCAAGATTGAACCCTGCAAGATAATCTTTGCGATCCTAAGTTAACTACTAATTTCAGTGCATATCTGGAGCTCAGTTACTGCAATCCATTTAAAAGGGCCTCAGTGTGGTGATACAAAGTCACATATAAAGTTTTATCTGACTGTTTACTTAAAGGCAGCAAACTTGTCTAACTATTGATGGCTAAACTACCTTTTCCAGTTTCTGTTCTGAACATGCAAAATACCCACATCCCCACGAACCTGCACAAAGCTTGGCTGTTCACCCCAGAGCTAGCACACTGGCATTTTAAAGGTCAAGATTTGCTCACCTGTAAAAAAAGGTGAACTGGAAGACAATCTGTGACAGCAGCACTTAGTGACAGCTGGCATTATAAAAATAAAATTGGTATAAATTAATTCCTAACTAGCCTGACATATTTGACACTTAATTTTCTAAGGCATAAATTCAGTAAATATGAGTCCTTTTGTCCTGTGTTCCTTCTATTGATTTTAATGAGACAAAATGTTAAGTAAGGGACATTCAACAGGAGGAAAACATTCATTATTTATATTGCTTTCCGCTTTATCTCTGCAAAGAGTTACCAGCATATCACCAATATATCTGCCTCACATGCATGATTTTTTAAAAACTGGAAAAACATTCCCACAGTGGTCTACCTCTGTAGAAAATGCCACTGTGGAAGCAAATACTCATAACAGTAGTTTAGGATAGATCCCTACCACAGAGGAAGCTGGAGGGGCTTTTGCTCTTGGGTTTTCCTGTGAAGGTATGAACCTACTAAGGCAAACTTGCAGGTGTTCAACAGGGACACTGAACAAGGATCCGCATACCACTGGAGAACATATCAGCAACACAACTGGAGGTAATTCCTGATCTAATATATCTAAGCTGTGCTGCATAATGCAGAGGCACCAGCTTAACTTGTTTGCTTCTGCATTTGACTCTATTTTGCAGGATAGACATAGTCCCAGTACCAATTTCTATCAAGGCTTAAGCAATTTTAATTACTTGAAATTCTTCTATATAAGTTAAATGCAGTAGATTTCAGGCAGATGGATGGTTAAGTCTGATAAGTGAAATATAAATTTCTTCTACATTGTGCAAACTGTCTGGATGGGACATATTCAGTTGTCTTATGAAAAAGTTTGAAGATGAAGTAGCTGAGAACAGATCCAAAATTTTGTATAATGACAAGCAGTGACTGCAAGAAAGATGGTAAGCTTACATCAAGAAATTAATTTTTAAGTTCTTCAGTACTATCCTAGTGAGATGACAGGCATTACTGAACCATTTTTTTATAGCACAGTGGCACAGCAGCCAAAAAGCTTATGGACAAAATATTTTTAGTTACTGAAGAAACAATTCAGTCATACATCTAATGGTTTATATGTCAAATACAATACTGTTTGCATCACTTTCACAATACCAAAGAACTAGCTTGTTGGAAATGTATCACACTGAACAAAATGACAAAAAAAAAAAAAACCTTCCATTTAGTATTTTAGTATCAATTCACCATTTCCTTATATACTTTGAAAGGTGGAAGACAATAACCTTTTTGCAGAGTATCCCAGCTTTGGAGTATACACAAACATTCTGGAGGGCAGGATGACAATGCAAAGTGATCTTGCCAGAGTGGAAAGCTCCTCTGACACAGGTAGGATGCAATTCAGGAGGGACAACTGTAGAGCACCACCCTAATGTACGAATAACCAGCTGCCTACGTGTGAGACAGAGAGCAAATGAGTGTGCAGCAGTCCTTCAGAAAGAGGATCAAGGGATTATAAACGACTTTTCCTACTGCTGTGTGAGAAAACAAACATGCCAGGCTGGATTTACGGCAGTGCACATGCCGGGAACACGCTGACACTTCTCTAACTAGTGTGCTCTGCTTCAGCAGAGCTAGAGTCCAGCTAGAGTACTGTGCTGTACTTTGAGATTAAAGGGGATAGAAGTTAGAGGAGAGCAGTGACAGCAGTCAGAGGTCCAAAAACACCACCTGTGTAGGCAGAGGAAAGAACTGAGGTTGTTTAGTCCAGAAATGGCTGAGGGGAAACATGATGTTTTCCAAATATACAAAACATTCTTCCAGAGAGGAAACACCATTCCCTGACTGCAGTGCAGGGTCAAGAAGGAACAGATTCAGACTCTAGCAAGAAGAGGGACATTAATGACACAGAGGCACCAGAGCACACTGCCTGGAGAGGATATCAAAGGCTTGAAGCTGAACAGGTCAGACCTCTCTTAGGATTTCCTTGCTCAATGTGGACCTGCCTTGAGGAAGATTAATGGTCTCTGAACACACCATTCTCATAATAAAGGTTTTCTGAGTGGGCAGCACTGCCTGGCATACAACTCAGACAAACCTTCCATCTGTCCCACGGTGACCTAGAATGGGTAGCATGCAGCCTTGCTGGAGCATCCCTGGACCCAGCCACATCCCAGGTTTCTACTTTTGCTAATGTCCGCCACTCTAAAATGCCATTATAGAAGTGAAGTGATCACCTCCACTAGGCCAGTACCTCCGACACAGTCACCTGAATATCCCCAGCTGGGCACTGTGCCTCCCAGCACCCAGAGGGCCTGAGGGAAGGGCTCGGCTCGGGACCCCCAGCTCCACCATGTGTCCCTCCCCAGGGCTCTACAGAGGGGAAACAGGTCCCTATGCAAGGGCAGGGAGATCTAGGGAAGAAGAAGGGGCAGGTGACACAACCAGCCAGAGCTGTGCCAGAGCATATTCTATTTGTTTGTAGGCAGCTGTGCAACGCTTGTAGCATTCTGCAAATTCCTGTCATCAACAGGAAGAGATGATCAGTATCTTAAGTCCTAGAAAGCATAGATAACATATCAACAAATATTTTGATCCCAACTATTATGTCACAGAGTAATGGGCTAAAATAAAAGTGGATCCTGCTGATGATTAGCTAATGTTCATGAATTAGAGGTAAGAAGTGGCAAGTCTAAAGTGTAGCAGAGGTTCAGAGTGCAGCAATGCAGCACAAATGTGGCAGGAAGAATGAACTGGAAAGACATTATGACCGCAACACCCACCCAAGGGCAGAGGAGTTTTCCTCAACATGATCAGAAATAAGCTTGCCACTGAGAAGTGGAGATGCAAAGTGCTGCACGTAACTGCAAAGGGAAGGAAGATGTGAGGAGAGCTGGCATGACTGAGCAGAAAATGTCAGACAAGAAAGAACGGACATGCCAAGAGGACGCCACACTGCTCTGCCATTGCACCAGAAGGTAATGTGTGTTCCCAGTTATAAGAGAGTTCTGAGCCTACTCCCAAGTCTGCTTCCTCCCTCAGAAAAATCCAGTAATGAGAAAATAAATGGCATGAGGTCCTTGGATAAAGATGTCTTAACACGGTCCTTCTCACCCAGCCTCCATCCCACACCCCTGTGTCAGACAGTGGCTGGGTTCCTCTATTCGTGTCTCCAAAGCTCGGGGATGAAAACACGCTCTCTCTGATTCTCAGGGTAGGTTTGCTGCTTTGCTCCCCCTTGGAGAGCATCTGCAGGATGGTATGACTGGGGGCAGGAGCTCCGGGGCCCCCCAGGAAGCTTTCACCAGCACTGCTGGTCCCAGAGCCAGGGAAGGGTGCCATGCCAGTGGAGTGGTGACCTAGGTTGCCTACAAGACAAAGGGAAAGAGGGAAATTGCTAACAAAGAATCTGAAGTCCTGAACAAGGATCTGCAGGAAAAGTCAAAGACATTTAAAAGTACTGTGAGATGCAACTTCAACAGGAGAAATAATAGCGGAGAAAATAAAGGAAGGAAGGTGCTGCGTGGGAAGAGAAAATACTATACCTGCATGTGAAGGGAACAGGTTGTGAAGAAAATTGACTGTGAATGAAAAGGAAGCAGCCTAGACAAAGCCAATGTGGTGGGGAAAAAAGGACAAGGAAGCTGGCACGCTGGCAAGAGAGAGGGAACAGGGAAAGAGGGCAGTTCACAAGAGCCCTAATCTTAATGCAAATGAGAGGAGAGCTGGTCTAGCTAACAGCTCAAGGGCTGTATTTTGACAGAACAGGGAATCCACACAGCTCTTTACATGCCATTCTCCATCCTACAAAAAATGGGGAAAAATCCGTGGTTATAGTAATTACACAAATATTTTATTTTTCAAGGTTTGATCCTAAGCCAGTGACACAGATCTGCAAAGAGGCTGATTTTATGCAGCAGGGAACTGTTGGGTAGAGCTACAAAGCGTACAGTTATACTCATAAGATCAAATATGACTTTTCAGTATAATCCAGGTTTCTGAAATTATTTCTATAAGAGCTTTGCCCAGTTTAAATCAGTCAAAGCAAGTGTATGAAGTGACTTTCCATAACAAGTATTATCTGTATTTAGCTGAGGTTAACAATTTCCCCAGAGTTTACCTGAGAATATGCATGCTGTTTACAATTGATTAATTATTATTTGGCTGACTATTTGTGCAATGAATTGCTGACATTTTGGAAATAACTATTTGATGATTTAACATAGAATTAAAATGTGACCTTTGATTTAAACAAAGTGCATATAAAGTGGGTAAAATGAGGTGGTGAACTTACTGTATAAATCTTGTTTGATAGCTATGCACCTTTTTTGTTTCTGTTTTCCTCACCTCTGATGTTCTCTATAGGAAGATTTTGGTGGATTTTTCAGGTAAAGGCTTGAGCCTCATCCATTCTGAAGTGCTATTTCAAAATGTTAATAAATTATGATGCTGATCCAGAACCAAAGCAGCAAGACCTGTCATTCTTAATATTAATAAATGATCAATATTTATTCAATTTAGCCAGAGTAGGTATTTCCTTTAAATAAATGATTAGAATTCTACATTTATTTAAGAAAACTGTCACCTCTGTAGGTAGCAACTTACCATGACAGTTAATGCCAAATGTTATTTTTCATTTGAAACTAAAAAAAAGAAACATGAGGGTTTCTGAGGTTAGATTTAGCCCCTGAGATGAAAAAGCAGATGGGGAGAATCTTTTCTGAAGTGCCTGCCAGACTGACTCCCAGCTATACCATCTGAAGCAATATCATAACATGTAGCGCCAGTGGAAAGGGGAGCAACTCTTGCTTTGTATGCATACAAGAAGCTGCATGCATTTGTTTTTCTAAACGTTTGGCTTTAAGTCTATTGACCCAAACCTGTTATCCCTACTTCAGTTGTTCCATGTACTTCCAGGTGATCCCACGTATAAATATACATTACCTATCTATGAAGCAGTTCTGCATTGTAAGACTATGTCTCTGCTGTGCAAGAGTTCAAATTTCTGCTCTTGGTGAAACAGCTGTCCAAGTTTCCTCATGCAACTGTCATATACCTGCTTTCATTCTGCTGCTTTCTGCTTTGTTGTAATCTTTAAAAAAAAACCACAGAAGATTAATGTATCAACAGCAACACAGTTGTTAAAGGTTGCACGGGGATTTTCCCTTCAAATCTGACCTTTCCAGTGTTATTGAAAACAGAGCACAATAATGGGATATCTGTATGCAGGATCTTTTCTGATCTTTCTAGACATATTGCAATGCTATATAGGGAGACCAGAAAATTGAACTGGAAGGAGTTTTGAGAGGTCACCTTGTTCCCCTGCATTAAAGCAGAGTTGCAGATATCCATGTATTCCTGATAGATGTTGATCTTTCATGCCTCTGATCAAAGAGAATACTAAATGTTTCAGGGTGGTCACCCTCTCGGGGAGAAGCAAGAATGTTATTAGTTTCCTAAGAGTTCTCCTTGGGATATAAAAACAAGAAAGAAATTGTGGCTTTTTTGTTGCTATTGATTAGATCAGTTGCCGATGAAGGAAAAGAAATAGGGTGCCTGGGTCAGAAATACAATCCTGTAAATTAAGGAAGGTCCATGTGAACAGAGAAAGATAATGTCAACCTCTGTCTGCTTATGAAGAGCAATATACAGAATGGTTGGTGTTGGAAGAGACCTCTGGAGACCGTCTACTCCACACAGGTTCACCCAGAGCAGATTGCACAGGAACGTGTCCAGGTGAGTTTTTAATTTCTCCAGAGAAGGAGACTCTACAACCTCTCTGGGCAGCCTGTTCCAGTGCCCTGGCACCCTCAAAGTAAAGAAGTTTATCCTCATTTACTCAAACCCTGGCCTTTTCTTATCTAGCTCCACATACTAAGCTGATCTTTGAGATCCTCACTACTGAGAAACTGAGGAATCAAACAAGGCTGCAACACTACCATGCAGGAACACAAACAGAGATTCTGAAGAAGTTTTTTCCACCAATATGAACAGGTGAGACAAAACTTGTTTTCACAAGTCAACAAATGACCCAAGAAAGACCCTAAAACAGCCAATGGGACATTGTGAATTTCTGCAGTCATATAAAAGTCTCAGAGGTAATAATTATTGATGGGAATAATATTGCCATAAACTCTTAGAGGCTGAAAACCTGATCTACAAAATTTTATGGAAGAGAGATTCCTCTTGAGTTTTTCTGTCTTATTTTGACTAGATCAGCAAAACTGTGATTAACACTAGCATCTTAGAAATCTGGCACTTTGAACTTGCAGACTGCTTCAGCTTAGGTAGAAGCATGAATTTACAACTCTTTATTAAGATAGGTATACATTAAAAAAAAAAAAAAAAGAGGTTTAAAATGTGATTGTCACTCATATCAGGTTTCAAGCATGTGTCATGTACTACACAATTTAAATGGAACTGCCCAGTACCCATTCTTAACAGTTGTCTGAGACTACCAAAGGCTTCAGCTGAAGTCAGGTCACATTATGCTAAGCACTGCTCATGAATGAAATATAGAACCAAAGTAAGCAGGTGACACTTCCCATCCACTTAAAATAGAAACTGCAACTGAAAGCAGAGAGAAATCTATTATCACTAATTTACACAGAGTAACCCATTCAGAGGTGTTAAGCAATTTGATCAAGGTCAGACAAGACATCTGTGGCATATTCAAGAACCAAAGCTAAGAATAGAGAAGTCTCATAGGAATTTCCGAACTCATTTGTCTTCTGCTCATTTAAGTCCTTAAATAATAAGAACAAAAGCGTAACTAACATGCCCAAAGATAATAGATACATGCTAAAGTCTTTATTGTATAGGCTTTATGTCATACAGACAGACACGGTTATGCTGTATCCATTGATGAGCTCTTCTAGTTTAGACTGATGCTTCTTTAAACCAGTAGATAAGCGGCACAAGTTTGAAAAAAATGTGTATTTCACTCCTATTGAAACTAAGCAGTACTCTCTTCTTCAAGAGTGATGAAGTACATGAATGCCTCTTAAATAGCATCATACCAGTTAGTAGACCTCCTTACTTAAGATTATAAAGTACTTATTCAACAGGACAGACTATACAAAACCAGAGCAAAGATGCTCGCAGAGTGATGTGCCTGATGCATTAATTCACTTCCCCTGCCAAAAGTGAAGATGAGTGATGGCAGCATGTGTGCATGCACATGTTCATGTGTTCAGGTGGCATGAAGTTGTGTCCCCTTGGTGCTGCAGTCACACCAGTGCTGGACTTTGCTCTGTGGCAGGGGTGGCCTGAGGCTTCTGTCTGCCAGGGTCTCCTCTGCAGCTGCCAGAGACAAAGCAGGACTACTGACATTTGAACAGACTAGCAAGTTTGAGGGAGAAACTTCATGTGTACTTTATTCAATATAGTTATTATTTCACGTACTAATAAAAGAACAGCCACCAGAAGAAAGGTGAGTTAAGATACTACCACAAAATGTGCATGATCTATGCTGGAATATGGCAATGAATTAACCATGAGACACATGGGCATTATGCACATACTTGGCTCTAAACATGCTTGTATTTCTCTTTCACCCCCTATTTCTACTATTGTAGCAGCATTAGCTTAGCTCTTAATCCCAAAATTCTTGATTAAACATTTTTCCAGTTGTTAACTTTTTTTTCAAATAAATTTAAAGTCTTCCTTCCTTCCTTCCTTCCCTCTCTCCCTCCCTCCTCTCCCTTGTGCCAACACCTTTTTTGAGGATGGAGAGTTTTATAAGACATGCAGGTAGGGGTAGGAAAGAGGTTGGAGGGGAAGAGAACTTTTCTGAAAACTTGGGAGAATGCGTAGGCACTGTTCATCTTGCTGTAGTTGAAAGGTATGAAGAGGTGAAGGGAAAGAGTAGGGAAGGCAGAAAACAGAATAAAAAGAATTTCACGCCTGTTTTAACAAACAAAAAAGCAAACAAACCTAGCTAACTATGAAATGCAGTAGTTTCTTGTAAGATAAAAGAATATTGTTCCTTTAGGGGCAGGTCTGCTCCTGTGATTTCAAAGAATATTACAGCTCAGCACAGTCAATACTTAGCCCCTCCATGCTCTATAAGTGATAACTCCTTCCTCCGCCTCCTCCTTCCCTCTCCTCAGCTGCCTTTCCTGTTACTAAAATCTTCCCTTACTGCTTACTTCTTACCTTCTCTCTCAAACTGCCTAACCATCAACATGGTGAGTTAAACTCAGAGCAATTTTTCCCAGTTTATATTTCACTTTGAAACTGGCTGTTTTCATTTCAGTAAAGGACAGTGTATGTGTCAGAAAACATTTTTACTTTTCTCAGCTTTAACAGTTTGTCTAATAAAAGAATTTATCTCTGTTCCCAAGCCCCACCTGGCTAATGTTCTTAGCTCATGACAGCCAGAACAACACTAACTCTCCCTCCCCTTCTCCCAGTATATTAACATGGAGTCCTTTATCACAGAATCACAGAATGGTCGGGGTTAGAAGGGATGTCTGGAGATCATCTAGTTAAACCCACCTGGTAAAGCAGGTTCACCCAGAGCAAATCACACAGGAATGCATCCAGGTGGGTTTTGAATGTGTCCAGAGAAGGAGACTCCACAACCTCTCTGGGCCTCTCAGCCTTCTCTTCTCCAGCCTGAGCAGACCCAGCTCTCTCAGTCTCTGAGCTCTCTCAGTCTCTCTTCATTAGAAAGGTTCTCTAGGCCCCTAATCATCTTCACAGCCTACCACTGTACTCCCTCCAGTAATTGCCTGTCCTTCTTCAACTGGGGAGCCCAGAACTGGATGCAGTGCTGCAGATGTGGCCACACCAGGGCAGAGTAGAAAGGGAGGACACACCTGCAGATGCACATCAGGATTTTCTGCTCCTGAAACCCATGTGCGTGTCCAGGGTGATGGGCGCATCACCAACCCAGCATGTCAGGGAAGAACCAGCATTGCCACACAGCTGGATTGTACCCCATGTTGTTCAGTGGGGTTTGCACACATGCTAGTATAAAAACACAGACTGACTTTGGAGAGAGAGTTCTTGAATGAAGACAAATCATGCATACACGTGTGCTAGCCATAGAATCGCAGAATCATTTCAGTTGGAAAAGACGCTCAGGATCATCAAGTTCAACCATAACCTAACTCTAGCACTAACCCATGTCCAGAAGAACCTCATCTAAACATCTTTTAAACACCTCCAGGGATGGTGACTCCACCACTTCCCTGGGCAGCCTGTTCCAATGACTGACAACCCTTTCCATGAATGATTTTTTCTCATCTCCAATCTAAACCTCCTCTGGCACAACTTGAGGCCATTTCCTCGTTTCCTATCACTTGCTACCTGGGAGAAAAGACCAACACCCCCCATGCTACAACCTCCTTTCAGGTAGTTGTAGACAGCAATAAGGTCTCCCATCAGCCTCTTTTTCTCCTGGCTGAACAGCCCCAGTTCCCTCAGCTGCTCCTCGTCAGACTTGCGCTCCAGACCCCTCACCAGCTTCATTGCCTTTCTCTGAACTCTCTCCAGCACCTCAATGTCTTTCTTATGATGAGGAGCCCAAAACCGAACACAGTACTCAAGGTCGGGCCTCACCAGCGCTCAGTACAGTGGCACAATCACTTCTCTAGTCCTGCTGGCCACACTATTCCTGATACAAGCCAGGATGCTGTTCGCCTTTTTGGCCACCTGGGCACACTGCTGGCTCATGTTCAGCTGGCTGTCAATCAACACCTCCAGATCCCTTTCTGCCATGCAGCTTTCCAGCCACTCTTCCCCAAGCCTGTAGTGCTGCCTGGGGTTATTGTGACCCAAGTGCAGGACCCAGCACTTGGCCTTGTTAAACCTCATACAATTGGCCTCAGCCCAACAATGCAGTCAGTCCAGATCCCTCTGTATGGCCTTCCTGCCCTCCAGCAGATCAACACTCACACCCAATTTGGTGTTGTCTGCAAACTCACTGAGAGTGTGCTCAATCCCCTCATCCAGATCATTGATAAAGAGCTGGCCCCAATACTGAGCCCTGGGGAATAAACAAGGCCATGAACATGCCTATGTGTATGCACACTCACAGTACAAAATGCTAATGACTAGAGCTGACACGTTATTTCTCTCAGAAGACCTTTTTTGTGGAAGAATAAAAATGATGGTGCAGGGAAAACAACTCTTCCTGACCTGAGACAGTTTGCTTCATTAGAAATACGTGGTAGAAAACATCGCTTATCTCCCAAGTGAAATCCTTGTGTATTGTATGCCAGCGTATGTACATTCCTTACCTTCCTGCCTTTCATTTTTAGGTCCATCATCTTTCTCAGCAGCTATTATAAGTGTAGTGTAAGACATGCTAATCTTCTCACAACCAATAAACATAAATGTTTGTACAGGTAAAAGCTTGTACAGGCTCTGGACTCTTACAAGATTAGTAACAAATACCCTTTTCCTCTCCAGGTTAAAAACATGCAGATGACACCATGTAAACAAATCATCCCCACCCTGGCCTCCCCCCACCCTACCCTCCACCCCCTCAGAGAGAAGAGAGAAGAGAGAAAGATATTGTGAAAAGCACATGATAGGTTTGTATTAACAGCAAGCTTACCACATGCCTTCTAAGTGACACAATGCAAGTCATGACTTCTTCTTGTTACATCTGATGGCAATGATTGTCTGGTTTTGGGTGTTCTCTATGCTTTCCCTCATTTAAATTTCATGTTTTTAAGAAAAGGAATTTCTTCCCCTGTCCTGGTGTTGTGAACCCTCCCCCCGTTTTGGGCTGAAGCGGCGGGGCGGGGGCGGGGAAAGCAATGGAAGAAACTGGCCCGAGTCATGTGGCCACGAACTGACCAATAGGGGTATTCCATCCCATTCACGATTTCCTGCATATAAAAGCAGAGCACGTGGACTGGCTTGCTCTTATTTTTTTGCATCGGCTGCCTGGTGCTTCGGATCTTTTTCATCGGACTGCTTTCCTTCATTCTGCTCTTCATGCAAGCTGAGATCTCGTGCTGTTTCCGGTTCAACTGTGGGATCCTGCTGGACTTCAGGACTGGTTTTACAATATTTGTTTCTGTGATATTTTTCTCTGTGTTCGTTTTCCTAGTCTTAGTAAACGTTTTCAAGTTGCCCAGTTCTCTTTTCCTTTACTTTTCTCTTTTCTTGTCCTCCCCAAATCCTAGTGAGAAGGAGGGGAAAGGAGAGAGAGGGGGGCCTGAAGGGGGAAAAAGGGTGAAGGGAAACCATCTGCCACGGTTTTGATTGTCTCCCCACGATCAAACCACGACACCCCCACAGTGAATGCCTATGCCTTCTGGTGATAAAATGGGGACTGGGAGCCTTCTACACAAAAACCCCACAGATATTCAGTCTCAGCATAGGATCCCGAGTAAGACACTACAGGCAATGAATCTTCCAGATTCAGTCTACAGCTAGTAGAACAGTGCTGTGTTTAAATAAAATACAAAATATCCAGTCATTTAGGAAGACAGAAGCTGTTCTAGACGCAGTAATTCAGTACAGCGCAGAGGGCTCCCTGAGCCAGCTCTGGGCCTGCCTGGCCCCATAGCACCATACAGCACTGTGCCAGCTATGGGTTGCTATGCTGTGGCTATTCAACAAGTTAGAAGCATCCTCAGCATGTTTTCGTGGCAGGGAATGAGTCTGGATGAGTGTTATGGCACAATTAGACATGTCTTGTTCAGACAAATTGATTTTGGTGCCCATATTCCTCAGCTCTTCAATCCTGCCAAGTCAGGTAGAAAAAAACAACAGTTTAATAGGTTGCCAGATTATAAGCAGAAATAGAGCAATTGCCTTCCTTCCTAAAGAAGAACAAACTCACCCTCAAAAATTCATTATTTTAAGACGTTAAGAAAAAAAAGTAACCTTGCAAAACCCTGTACCTGAAGATGCTTCATCCGTGACTTGCCCTAACTACCAATCCCACCAACACAGAGCAGGACATGACAACTTTCTAGCTCCAGCCCTGTCCCAACAGTGCTCTTGGGTGCACACAAATTGTGGTGGGCAGCCCCACTGCAGAGACCTCCCCAGCCCAGCACCCCTGTGGGGCCACCTCCCTATTGGGACCAGCTTCCCCTCCATCAATGGTCACACCAGGGCTGGTCCTCACTGCCCGGCAGAGCAGAGATCCACTGCCCCTGTTGTGTGAAAGCTGATTTAGCTTTGGATTTACACTGACAAATGCACCAGCTCTGAAGGTGTTCTCCAGGCTAGGGCTGTACTTTCAGCCTGGCCACAAGCAGTCTTTGGGGCCTGCAAGAGGCAGAATTAGCACATGTGATTAGACAAGACCACCAGCAGTGTTTTGGGCAGCCTGAAGAGGGAAGTGTATTGATTTACTGTAGGGTAAAATGTAGTGCAGTGTCCTAGACCATTATAATCCCATTCTGCCTTTGCCAAGGTTTTCAACCTTCCTCTTTGTTCTTTTTTCTTTTTTCCTTTTTTTTTTTTTTTAAGGTTATTTTTTCCCTTTAAGCAGGAATAACTTCATCCTGGGCACTGGGCTGAGCTCTACTGCCAGGATTTGTGTCCCAGGTCTTTACAATTTAGGAAAAGGAAGAAACTGCAAACCTAGTCCATTGTATTCCTACCGACCAAGAAAGGGCAGATATTAGGATATCTTGTAGTCCTATCAACTGTCAACTTCATTTCACACATGCAAAGGGAAATCAGGTATTTCTTTTATGAAATGATATTAAAACTAAGGTGATTTTTGAGAAATTATTACAAAACATTTAGGGACCAACTTTAAAAGTGCTGCAGTGGCACTGTTAGCAAAGTAAATTCTTTGTCATTCAAAATATTAAACAAACCTTGGAGGAACTGAACACAAATATCAGAAATCTAAGTGATCACTCTATGTTGTATTTTGCTGGTCATGAACTTATTTTGCTTATGTTTTCTTAGAGGCATAAGAAGAAAGAAAAAGATGAAAAATAAAAAGCTGGGAGATGCAGATGTGATCTGAATTTCTAGGGAACTAAACCTCTTGAAAAAATATTATAAGAAATCCACATAATCTTCTTTTCCCATCACACATGGTTTCAGTTTGAGATTAACGTTTCACTTCCAATTTGAACTGCACATTTCTTTTAAAATAATAATTAAAATATTAAGAAAAGTAATCAGAAAAAATACATTTTAGGGCAGCTTTTCTTATTTACAAATGTAGTAGTGGTTAAAAGAACCTGACTATTTCCAGTTAAAGGACTTTACAGCATATTACTGACATTTATCTAGCTATAAACAAACACCCACTGAAGAGCAGCACGTTACAGTTAATTAAACAACAACAGTCGGGTGGGGGAGGGAGGAGGAGGAGGAAATAATAGTCATTTAGTTTAACTGGAAAAACGTGAAGAGACTTGGAATGCAGAGACAAATTCAATGAGTCAAAAATACAAACCCTTGAAATTAGTGATCTAAGTACTATGAACAGCAAACAATGCCAGCATCCCAGGACATAGTCTCAGCTAGTGTCTCATCTTTCATTAGTGGTCTCAGACAGAGATTTGTAGCATTTTCCATCTGAATATGAGGAAAAACCTCTTTCCTTTGAGGGTGCCAGAGCACTGGAACAGGCTGCCCGGAGAGACTGTGGAGTCTCCTTCTCTGGAGACATTCAAAACCCACCTGGACACATTCCTGTGCAATGTGCTCTGGGTGAACCTGCTTTAGCAGGTGGGTTGGACTAGATGATCTGCAGAGGTCCCTTCCAACCCCAACCATTCGGTGATTCTATGATCTGTAATTTTAAGAGAAGACAAAATGAATTTATCTAATTAATATTGATCTTTCCAGTGAAGCTCTGCCATTTCTTTTTCTTCCAAATGTTGCGGGGTGGGCTTCTTCCACCATGCCCTTTCTGCCCTAAAAGGGAGATGCAGTGCTGCTGCAAAGCCACCAGTAGCCTGGGATGTGAGTGCTCAGCACTGCTCAGGGATGCGCGAAGTTCACATTCAAACTCATTCACAGGTACTGGTAGGGACGCAGTTGCTGCCCAGGACTCCCACTCAGTTTCCAGCTCTCCTGTCATTCAGTCAGCTGGGTACCATTTCTGTGGGGGTTCAGCACCCACCTGCAGGTGGGCCATGGTCTGGAGCCCCTGCACTGCTGGGGTACACAGGTGGCATAAACCCACAGTCCTTGCACAATCAGCCAGGTGTGTTCAATGCTGGGCTTCCTGTGGGGGCTGCTTCCTGCCAGGGTTTGAGATAGTACCACCAGAGGTGGTAAGCCCAAGGCTCAGGGGATGCTGAGGCTGGTAGCTCTCATTTTCTCAACTTCAGGCAGCTCTGATATAGAAGGGCAAATGCAGCCAGAAACACAGATGTTTGTGGGATGGAAAAAATACTCCTACCCTGCATTTATTTTCAGTTTGTCTCCACCCTTCTCTTTAAATAACACATTAAAGATACATTATATAGCAATTTACTAATAACTCTTCATCCCTAAAGTAAGCAAGCATACCTTATTAGCCTTTTATAGACCAATAAATGGGGACAGAGGCTAAATGTAGCTCAGCGTTGAAAAATCAGCCCAGGTTTTCCTGCCCTGGACTATGCCTATCCATTGTAGGACAATTGTTCCTGAGACAAGATGATTAGTCCTCCTCTCCTCTCCTCTCCTCTCCTCTCCTCTCCTCTCCTCTCCTCTCCTCTCCTCTCCTCTCCTCTCCTCTCCTCTCCTCTCCTCTCCTCTCTTCCCCTTCCCCTTCCCCTTCCCCTTCCCCTTCCCCTTCCCCTTCCCCTTCCCCTTCCCCTTCCCCTTCCCCTTCCCCTTCCCCTTCCCCTCGATTTTTTTCTTTCCTTTCTTGCCTCCAGATCAGGCAGCCAGAGAGAAGAGCAGCAGTGCCGACAGGAAGGCAGAGACTGACACCTTGTGCCTATGGCACCCAGCCATCTCTGCACCCACCCCTGGCAGGCAGAGGGATGGCCACCACTGCCATCTCTGGAGCTCAGCAAAGGTCTTGGAGCATCATGGATAGTTTGGGTGTCAGGGAAACCCATGAGGACTCTGGTCCTACTTCCTACCCAAGGCAGGGCCAGCACACCAGGCTGCTCAAGGCTTCGCTCAGTTGAGTCTTGGAATGCCCTCCAAGGATGAAGGCTGCACTCTTGGGTTTGGTTGGGCTGGGCTGCTGCTGGGCACTGAGCTTAAAGAGGTTTTCATCGCAGATTTCTAGTGAATTAATCCAAGATTTAGAAATTAAAAACACTAACTGGGAATCAGGGATGGAAGCTCTGGGTGACAAAGGACCTACATTGTAACTTTACCTTGTTAAAAGCTCCCTGAGTGAGAGCAATGTGTGTGGGTTTGGGGTGCCTCAGATGTTCCCTCTAGAAAAGATTAATAGTCACTCCAAAGTGATCATTTTAACTTTGCTGCTTCAGTCATTAGCGTTTGTAAGAAGTTCTTAGATTTCACAATGGAAGGGGCCACAAACGAAATGGAAGAATTTCATCCTGTGATAATCAAGGAAAATATTGCATCCAAGCATTTTTATCTTCACACTCCCTCTGTTAGACTGTAGCCAGCGTGCATTTCATTTGTGGTTTTATGGAAAATGTATCTTTCAGCACTTTTTCCAAACCTCATTAGCTCAATCAATTTTAATCCATTTTCTCTCTTCCCTCAGGGTGATCAGAGGAGGAAAACATAGATAAAGGGAACAAATGTAAGCAATATCTGCAGAAGACATCTTCCAGGAGTAGCACTTCTAGCATCTGATAACCTCCCACTGACAGCCTTTCTTGTGGTAGAGGCTGTAACAAACTGTCGCTCGGCAGAAGGAAAATGTCAAGCACATCATAAAAGTCACAGCAAACATATACCTCACAGTGCCTGAGCATCTATTGCAAGTGTGTATTTCTCCTTTGTGTTGCTGCATTTTGAACTCCCCAGATCTTTCATAAGCAAAAATTAATTTGAGTCATATTTATAAGACAAAGTATATGTTTTCTTGTATTGCCTCTTCAGTTATTCTTATCAATGTACCAGAAAGAGTAGCCACATACTCAGTTATCTGGAAGAGTCTCTCCAGGCTCAAATGCTCAGCACTGTCCTGTTCATTAAGGAAGAGAACTTTAGACTTTAGCAAAAAGATGCTATGTCCTGTGCCTTTGTTTTCTTAAGAAATATTTTTTAAAAATTTGGTTTTTCCTGCTCGTGAAGCTGTGCTGCTGCTTTTATGGGAAAGAGTAATATTCAATAACCAGGACTTTTAATTCATGCTAACATTTTCTGGTCTATGGTACATTATGTACCTCTAATAAAAAAGTAGCAAGCAAGTGCAACATGATGGGTGCTGTATTCAGAATACAAATGAACTGGTAGTCTTTTGAAAAAGAGTAAATAAGAGACCTCTAGTGCCCAACAAGACTGAGGGCTCTAACGCACTTGAAAGAACTAGCACAATGTAACAGCTGAACACTATATGTATTGCATAATTCTTAAAATAATTCAATGTAACTAAAAGCTTAATTCTAATATATTTTTCTAACATTAAAATATATTAATAAGAACGGTGCTTGTAAGCTGTTTTTTGAAAAGGCCTTTTCTTTCATCACTCAACTGGTCCACTGTGAACAACCCCACAGTGAAGGAGAGAAAAAAACAAAAGAACACAGACCAAAAAAAAAAGAAAAAACAAAAACAAAATAAAAACCACAACAAACAACAGCAACCACTACAATGAGTTCAGGGAATAATGTATCATAAAGAAGGCTAAATTTATCTCAACACCAGGGAGTCTGGAGAGCAACCTCAGCTTTAGATCAGACAACTGCACCCTGGGACAATTAACAAAGAGCAATCACTTCCTCAGCCAGGCAGTCCAGAGAGGGACAGGGAGTGCATATGTGGCTTGGCTCAACATAAGGTTTAAAAATTGGACAGTTAATAAAGCACTTTTGGAAGAGGACAATTATTTGAACTGTCTTCCACCCATGTATTCCTTCTCGGTGACTGGAGATGCCCAGTGTGGTGATGGTGAGTGTATAGAGACTGGTAATCACAGAATCACAGAATCGACTGGGTTGGAAAAGACCTCAGAGATCATCGAGTCCAACCCTTGGTCCAACTCTAGTCCGTTTATTAGATCATGGCACTAAGTGCCATGTCCAATCTCAGTTTAAAAACCTCCAGGGACGGCGAGTCCACCACCTCCCTGGGCAGGCCATTCCAATGCCTGACCACTCTCTCTGTAAAGAATTTCTTTCTAATATCCAGCCTAAATTTCCCCTGGCAGAGTTTAAGCCCATGCCCCCTTGTCCTATTGCTAACTGCCTGGGAGAAGAGACCAATCCCCACCTGGCTATAACTTCCCTTCAGGTAGTTCTAGAGAGTGATGAGGTCACCTCTAAGCCTCCTCTTCTCCAGACTAAACGAGCCCAGATCCCTCAGCCTCTCCCCATAGGTCTTATGCTCAAGTCCCTTCACCAGTCTTGTTGCTCTGGGAATCACATTTGTATTGTGATTCTACTGTGTATTGCATTGTTATATTACATTTGTGTTGTGATTTCAGTTCATTGCTCTATCACTTTCCTGAACTAAAATCCCATATAACAACAAATAAATCAAATAAGTCATTTGCTATTAAGTGAACTTGTTAATAAGTACATTTGATATTAAACTCTCTTCATATAGAATAACTAAATGAACCTGGGCAGAGAGTATTGGACTCTGACATTCACTGGCTAAGTTTATTCTGCAAAAATGTAAGCTGTGATTTTTGTGCCTTCATATTCCATATTGTAGATGAAGCTTTGTGACAACCCAATGTAGCACATAATGTTCACACATATGGATTTCAAAACAGCATGCCAATTACTATCGGAAGCACCAAGATGTATGAAGGAAGAGTGCTATATAAGTTATAGTAATTTCTGAATAGATATGATAACCATGATCCTACTTTTTTGTGGTTGTTGTTGATTGTGGTGGGGGTTTTTGTTTGTTGTTGTTTGTTTGTTTTTAATTCAAATGATTTAATTTATTCCTAAGTTCAAACATAGGAGACCACACTGCAGTGCTTTTTCTGCCTTAGGAACACTCAGGATGAAACTGAGCCTTGAAGTACGACCCATTGCTGAGTACTGACACAGACTTCAGAGAAGCAGCCTTATGGCATCATTCGTGGTTATTCCTTAGCCTTAGGCTCAATAACATCTTCTCCCTTTTGAAATACTCAGACAAAGCAGAATTTTAAATCATGAGAATGTAGATCCTAATGTCACAATAAAGGTCCTACACACAACGTGGCATGTCTACACCAGAAACAACGAGAACATAAAAGCAACCACACAGGGTCAGGCCAAGAGCCCATATAATATAATGTCTCCAACAGCAGCTACAGTATATCCCAGGAGGAGAAGAGTACGTAAGACATACATGACGCATCTCCTAATATACTCCCAATAAATTCCCTTCCATTACTTGAAGCTAGGAAACTTCATAATTTAGATATGGTTGTACGATAGACTTCCACTGAGAGTTGCTTCTCAAAGCACTTGTCCAATGATCTCTTTCAGCCCATGTAACATTCTAGCACCTATATATGTTAATATCATTTGAGCAAGAAACTAAGCCATCCATTAAGACAAGACCCACCTCTTTTTTGTTTTGAACTTGGTCCCTGCTAGCTTCATTTGATTGCCCACATAAGATGTTGAACAGTCTCTGACCTCCACATACTAGTCATGATCCTGTAGGACCTCTGTAACACCATCATGAGGTCTCCTCACTCACTGCTCATGCAGGAGCCATTCCCACTTCTGGTCTTCACAAGCAAAGCTCAGGGATAACCAGCCGATTCATCCTATTCTTTCTCAATCAGCTGTTAATTGTAGCTTGTTTCCTCTGGTGCCCCTCAATTATTTGCCTTGTCAGATGGTAAATTGAATGCCATTGTCACAGTGGTGCTGAGAGGACATTTCTGGTGCAGGCCACAGCAGGTCAGCACCAACAGCAAAGCGGGGCAGGGCCTCCCAACCGCCTCTGCACCGCCATGTCGCTCGGCACCAGCTACACCCAGGGAGGCCGACAGACACCACAATATAAATCCTGCAAACTCCCTGGTGCTTTCTAGGGTCCACCTGAAGTAGAAAATTAGGGGAGGGAAGGGAAAAAGTCCATGAACACCCTTTTTAGACGGCAAGTTTGCCTTCAGCAGGTTAATGCACCAGGAGTCCATCTGTTTTTCTGTCAGTGAGGCACACAGGCATTTTTTCAGCACTCACCACAACAGCCGTGTCAGAGTGTATTGAACATGTGTTGCTGGTAACAGGTAGGACCCAATTTGAATAATATTGTGATCCGGATCTTGCCGAAAGTTCAGAGTTTAACCTCACCTAGGCTGATTTTCTGACATTTGCTCATCTGCACGCTCATTCATTGCTATGCAAATTTTTAATCTGTTCATGCTGCAACCATACAGGCCTGGTAAAAACAAAAAACCCCCAAACAAACAAAAACAACAACAAAAAAGTATTTGAAATGACATGTCATACAGATATAGAAAATAAAAGTACCTAGGGGGCCAAAATGTCTGCAGGTGTCTTAAAAGCATATGAAGACAAAGTGTCAGATTCTTGGAACATACTCATATATGGATTAAAATGACTCTGGATTGCTGAAAATGCTGGTGTGGTCAAGCAGCAAAGAAAGCTATTAATAGTAAAAGAAAAGCATCCTTCCAGAAGTGAAAGCATTGTTAAAACAGGCGAAACAGAGAGGAGCTAATTAAATATAAAACCGCAATAAGAAATACACTGCTGAAAAAAAATATGTTGCCTTTTTTTTCAGACTTTTCCGGTGTAAAAAATCAGTCAGTCTGTAGAATCTGGAAAAGAAACAGATATAAGAAAAGAAAGATAAAGCCAGAGCAGAAATGCTAGATCAGTTCCTTACATCCGCTTTCACCATGAGGAAGAGTAGAGCTGCCTGCTTCAGCTTCTGGCCATACAGTCAGCTTGAGAGGTGGCTAAATAGAAGAGTCAGTAGAAGAGTTGTAGAATAAATAGATAAAGCAAATAGTAACAATTCATAAGGACAAGACAGTTTTTGCTCAGGTATTAAAGTTCTTAAATATTAATTCTTGAAGTAGTTGAGTGCAGTATGTTTCCTACCGCCTGAGCATCAGAGAAAAAGAAAGTGTTGACAGCCTCAGAGAAGAGGTATGAGAAGATGTAGGGAGCTGGAGTTTAATAATTCTGCTGTCTGTAGAGACCAGGCTGATTGAGATCATGACATGGGTAGAACTAAAAGAAACATAAGTCATATGATGAGATGGGTCAGTATGACCCAAGGAGGGAAGTTACAAAGCTGTTAGTTTCTCAAAGGGGTCACCAAGCACGTGGGTATGAGTGAACTGTCTTTGGATTTCCAAAATGGGTTTGTGAACAAAGCTCTTTGTAAGAAACACATCCTCTTCTGGATTAATAACAGGTTAAGAGATGGGAAATAATAGACAGGAATAAATGATTAGCCTTCACCATAAAGGAAGTTACCACATGGGTCCAGTAATGGTCTCTGTGTTCAACACACTCATAACTTACCTGGAAAAGAAAGTGAACTATAGGATAAAGATTGCTGATGATAATAAATCAGCACAGTAAAAAGATAAAATGGACTATGAAGAGTTGCAGAAAGAGACTGAGCAGCTGAATGGTAAAATAGGCAGAATAAATTCAATGTTGTTAAAGCACAATGATGCATATAAGGAAAAACAACCTTAATTAACCGTACACACTAATGAGATCTAAGCTATTCTGGATAGGTTTTTGGAAACAGCTCTGTGCTCAGTGGTGGTCAAAGCAATGAGTAGTTAAGTTAGAAAAGTTTAGGAATAGAGAATAAAATAGAAAGCATTCTTTACAAATATATAAATATACGTGTCCTGGTTTTGTTAAAAACAAGACCAGTTTCTCTTTTAGTGAATTTTCCTTTCAGCTAAGTTCCTCTAAGTAACAGTACTTTTCTGAAGTTGGCTGCCTGCTTTTGCAGACGGTAGCTGATAACATAGCAATGGAATGCAAAATACCGATAAAATGTATGTCTTGTAAGCGAGATGGGTGTATTTGCAAGGAGGGGTGAACTGAACAGGTCACTAAAATTGACCAACTAAGTATTCCATCCCATCCACATCATATATTATATAAAGGTGGGAGATCACAAGGGTCTCGCTCTCTTCGACTATGGCTGGCATCTGGAGAGGACCCTGCCTGTCATCCTCGTGATCTGAGGCCTAGTGACAGACCCTGCATCCCTGAATCCAGTTCTGGTTTGCTGCAGAGTCCAACCCAGGGCTTCTGGGTGCCTGCCCAGCGGCTGCTGGAGCAGCCGGCACTGAGCTGTGCTGGGAAATTTGAGATTGGTTTTGTATATTTTGTATTATTTTCTCTATTTTATTAGTAGGGGTTGACAGAGAGCATCTGTTAAATATTCTTTTTCATAGTAAGAACACTAAAGTGTATCAGAAGAATTGGTCAGGCAGATGTAAAAGCAACATAAAATGAACTGATTTTTTTGTATTTACATGGTGACACTAACTAGTGTCTAAACCATAAAAAGAACACTAGAGTGTTAAAAAGAAAAATCCCAATGCAATCTTGGACTCAGGAAGCCCATAACCTGTGAATCACTGGCTGGACATATGCCAGAATGATGACACTGTGTTTGTCTGAAGTTGTGTATTCACTGTCAGAAAGTATATACACAGCCAAGTGAACCCACATACCATCAGTATCACTGTTCCTACACTCTACATTTTGAAAAGGTCCATCAAACTGCAGGAACAAATTAGCACAAAATGGTGGAGTCATCTGCCCCCCATCTCTACCAATGCATGATCAAATTTACCCCAAATCTGCCCAATCTGTGTCTGCTTACCCATGAGATGAATTTGTCAATATCATTTGCAGGTGATGGAGTTTGTTGTGAATATCTTACCTTCCAGTGGGCTGGAAATCGTACTCCCCCATTTTTACTTCTGTCTTGCAACTTAAATACCGGTAGGTGAAAACATAGAATCACAGTATGTCCTGAGTTGGAAGGGACCCACAAGCATCATCGAGTCCAGCTCCTGTCCCTGCATATGACAACCCCACAGTTCACACCATGTGTCTGAGGGCGTTGTCCAGTCTCTTCTTGAACACTGTCAGGCTTGGGGCCGTGACACCTCCCTGGGGAGCCTGTTCCAGTGCTCCACCACCCTCTGGGGGAAGAACCTTTTCCTCATGTCCAACCTAAACCTCCCCTGGCACATCTTCCTGACATTCCCTCAGTTCTGTCACTGGTCACCAGAGAGAAGAGATCAGCGCCTGCCCCTCCTCCTTCCCTTGTGAGGAAGCTGTAGCCACCATGAGGTCTCCCCTCAGTCTCCTCTTCTCCAGGCTGAATAGACCAAGTGACTTCAGCTGCTCCTCATACGGCTTCCCCTACAAACCCTTCACCAGCTTCGCAGCCCTCTTCCAGACACTCTTCAGTAGCTTGGTATCCTTTTTATCCTGTGTTGCCCAGAACTGCACACAGTGCTCCAGGTGAGGCCGCACCAGTGCAGAGCAGAGCGGGACAATCACCTCCCTGGCCCGGCCGGTAATGCTGTGCTGGATGCACCCAGGACACGGGCGGCCCTCTTGGCTGCCATGAACAAGGAAAATTCAGATATAAAATAACTGTCAGTCTTCTAGGAGTAGGATGGCCTTCAAATTCCTAAGCAAAACCTGTTTTTCCTCCTTCATGATTCTCCTTATTCTTCTGCATTCAATTTTTCCCATCATTACCCAAAAGACACATATTAAGTTCTTTCCAGAAACCTAACTAATATGAGTTTTATTTGCTGAGTGAAAGCATTTTCAGGATGTATGGAGTGTGTCCGAAACAAGTGAGATCAGTAAGTTGTTTCCAAAAAGATGATAGAAAACCATTAAATGGAAAAATATAACTTTTTTTTTCAAAGGCCAAGAATTTATCCCTTGTGTTCTGTCATCACAAAGAGTATTTCTGAAAAATACCAGGGACTGACAACAGTATAGTACGTTCACATGACTTGTATAGCAGTATTTTAAAATGTCTCTTAATAAAGGCAAGTCTCAGAAATTATGATGAGAGTCAGAGCAGACAGGGAAGAGTCAATATACAGATGGAAATACTGTATTTAAATACATAACAAAAATTTTAATTTGCCTTAGAAAAATGTAATTTAGCACATAAGTGATGTTTCAGATAAGACATTCTGCACAGGTATGTCAAAATGTGGGTTCAAAAAGCTGCATTCTTTTTCTTACCTCTTACAAAATATTTTAAGTCTTGAGATGAAATTTTCAAAGTAGGTCACTCGGCACACTGTCTTACAAGGGGGAATAACTTCAAATTAAAGCTTTAATTAGTACAGCATTTAGTAAGGTAAGTTATCTTTTGTGATTATGATCTTGGAAGGCATAATCTTAATGTAGCTGAGGCATCCCCAATTCTAGAAATAAAAAATGGAAAGGACACAATTTATTATACTGAAAACCAGGGGAACATTTACTTTAATGCATTACAGTATGAGCTTTAAATAACATTTATGACAGTTTGTAAAATTTATTACCAAAGTAGTTATTTGCATTAGCAGATTCCTGGATGTAATCATTCTCCAGACTTCTACCCTCCCATCCCAGGTTTTCACTAATTTCAGCTGAAAAGATTTGTGGTTTTGAAAAGGTCTGAACATCAATTACGGACTTTTAAAACTCATTTTCAGGAACCCAGTGGTGATGACCATATTAGCCTCATCTCATTCTAGTTACTCATTTCATTTGCCTTCTTCCTGGATCTTTGCAATCAATCAGCTGAAACATACCAAGGAAGTGGGAAGTATTTAATTCTTGAGACTCACAGGAATAGCCTATAATTATCCAAGTGACTAAGACCTTTTTTCTAAAACAGCCACATTTACTAAGCTTTAATGCATTTTGTGACAGTGCGTAATATAAAGTAGCATATTGCTGTTCGACTATCAAACTGTGGGTCACAAAAAATGTAGGTTTCAAGATTAACTGGGCCATGGGTATAAAAAAGGAAAAAGCCAAAGAAGGATCTAGGTGAGATGAGGTCTAAATACAAGACAATAGCTGGTTTTACGCCAAGAGCACAAAACTGCAGGGAGAATAACATTGTTGACTGAAGGACATCAAATCAGGGTTGAGGGAAGCTTTGCACTAATCCTGTGTTGTAATGACAGCTTAAAAATTTGGTACTTTGATGAGTTCTGAGATTGACTTAAACCTCTTTAATTTGGCTTGCTGGTATTTAATCTTTTAACTTTGCATTCTTAATCAGAACTCAAAGCAGATCTTTAATCTTGTATGTATAAAATGGAAGATTAGAGGCCCCTGACCTGTCTCTGGTAGACAGCTGTTTGCTTCCCCTTTTCCTTCTCAGTCTCGCAGTAACAGCAACTGAGAGTCATTTCAAACCTGTAGGTAGGTCTTTGGAGAAATGGGAGAGTACATAAATATTCTTTGACAGGGAACAATCAGAACCCTTATTTCTCTTCAGCAAAGAATTAAAATTCATCAAAGCCTATGCGTGTGTTCTAAAATGTTGTTAATGTGATAGGAAAATAATTCTGTTTTGACCAGATTTCTCACTGATGAGAGAGCTATACTCAGATTGCCTTTGCCCCTAGAAACCTTGAGGCATCTACAGGCTTCAATGCCTACTCAAGTTTAGTAACAAGTGCAGGTCAACAACATACTTTGCACAAAGCTAGGAATCGTATTTACTGAGAAGAAAAATAAATCTGAGGGTATTTCTACCAAACATGTCTGGTTTTACTGTAAAGTCTTTAGGGTAGGGACATGTCTTTTTTAAAATGAGAAATGCATACAGCAACTCCTTCAAGACGGTTATGGGCTCTTATACACCAAAAAGCCTGTTAAAACCTATTTGGTGTTTGAAGGAGATCATGGTGGCATGAGTCAGGGCACCTTAGATGGACCCAGCTGCAGGGATCTCATGGCGGGGACTTGGTGGAGCTAACAGAGGACTTTGAACCAGCACTTCAGCAGGCACGCAAGGCATCACAAGGTGCTGTAACATCTCATTTCCTCTTCCCCAGCTATTTATAGCCATCTGGAGCACCCAGGCAACCTCCACGTCCAGACCATTTGAGGAGGCAGAATAAAGACTCTGGACCCAGGTCCTTGGGGCACTGGGCTAGAGGCTTCCTAGGCCACCAGGCTGCTTTTTCCTGTGACCGATCTAGTAATTTATCTCACTTTGCCACAGCAAGAAAGCCCCACTCCAGGGTTTTGTCTCAGACTTGGCACGAGGAGAAGGGTCTCTATGGTGTGGGTAATCTAATTAGTCCAAAAGCAAGCACATACTGAGCATTGCTAATTGCAAGAGAGATCTGGGATAAAAGGGAGAGTCACCTCTGTTCTTTTGTGAACTTCATTTATTCTCCCTGGGTTGAGTTCCCTGTCTTGTACAGAAATCTCCACATGTCTGAGTTGCTTGACAAAACAGGTGTTGATTTTCACTGCACGTAGCTGAGCTGAAATCGTTTAATGTCACAGAAATCTTAATCAGCTCCATTAGGAGAACAAGAATGTTGATTTTATAATTCATTTTAAATTTCTTGCACTTTCCATCATAAACCTGGAAACACTATACATCATTGTTAGTGATGGGTATCCTGGTTTATCTCTTCCTGAATTATTCAAATTACTTCACAAGAGGAAAACTCTGTGGAAAAGTAATTTCCTGAAAATAGTTCAAAAAGAGTTTTGAACTATTTTCAACTTAGTTTGAGGCCAGTGAGCTAGAATTAAACTTTTCTTAATCTGGATTGTTTCCTTAAAGAGCACATATAGCTGGATAGAATAGCAAAAAATATTCAGGGTTTTATTTAAAGGAGCAGGAAAAGGTCAGAAGGAAAAAGGCCTTTTTAACAGAGACCAGCAAATAAACACAGGAGAAAATTACTCAGCGAATAAAAAGAATGTTTCCTGCATGGTTTCTGACATAATGATTTTTATGCAGTGCATTTGTAAGCATAGATGTTATTCACACAATCCAAGGATTAAGATGAGATCTTCCTCCCTACCTTGAGACAGATAGTTCAGGATTAAGAAACATTTTAGAAACAACACAGACCAACACAGGGAAGATCCTTCTCCATCACGTTCTCTACTGAAAGTATACACAGTTGCACCTAATAATCTCCATATTTTGCAAGAGGTCTATTATAAAATTTTAAGACTTCTTTTTCTTGCAGATGGTCCTGTCACAACTCTTGGTCTTTGAAAGGAACAAGAAAACCTAATGTGAATAACAAGGATGATATTCAATTCTCAAGTTTAATATTGGAATTGGAAAATAATTCAGCAAAACAGAAGTTGCTTGTTCAGCTTTTTGGAAGTTACAATTGCGGCTTGACTACGCGAGAAATGAAGAAGTTGAAGTGTTCCGAAAATATCCAGAAGTGTTCCCACATCCTTATGATTTCTGGGAGCATTATCAGTGAAGTCAGTAAATCATCATGTGATCAGGCAGTCCCAAATAGGACTAAAGAGCAGCTAGTATTTAATGTCTGTTATTTATTAGCTGTTTGGTCTGTTATTTATTAGCTGTTATTAGGTGTTTGATTTTTCTACTGTTTTGGGTGTTTTTTGTTTTTTTTTTTTTCTGAATTCAAATGAAAAGTCTATCTTGTCATGCCAAATTTTTAGAACCTTTTCTCAGTATTGTTATCCTCACACAAAATACAATATTAAAAACCAAACAAACAAAACCCACAAACAACACAGTTGCTGTACATACACAAATAAATATGAATGAATGCAACTGCTGCACTGTTCTTGAGCAAAACTGACTGGTTATCTGTGACTACTTGGAGAAAGAAAAGAAGATGTCAACGCCCTGGGAAACCATCTCCTTACTCTCTCTATGGCCAGATTCGGCAGGGGTCTTTCACCTTCAACTTTGTAAACAAGACGTCTTTTTAGATTCAAGTTGTGCTGCTACAAACATTTTCAGAACTTGATGATTCTTCCTGACTGTGGCTGTCATCTACACCTCCACATTACCACTAGCTCTCTTTCTTGGAGATCTTATTCTACTAAGTAGGTTTCTTTGTAAAGAGGAGGAAGGAACAAATAAGAAAAGATGTCTTTGTTCCATTCCCTTTTTAATTCAAACCAAACAACTGTTTGAATTAGGCTTTCAGTGATACTTATAGTTAGACTAAAGGATTGGATTCACCCATTTAAAATGACTGTATGAATTCTCCACCTATTTCTTATCTGGAAGCCTATATTAAAATAGATTATTATTATTTTTTTTTTGTATTATTGTCTCTTCCTCTAGATATGATGCTATGCACAGCCAACAGAGAGTAGAAGGAGGACATCAAGAACTGAACTATGGGATCGCTCCCCACAGTCTTGCTAAAGTTCAGCCAAGTAATTTGTAGATAGCGATGGTGACAGTCACACTTAGAGCTTCAGGAAAGCTTCTAGGCCCAGCTGACAATCTTTAAGGTGTATTAGATATACGGACATTAGGGCAGCCTCAAGTACCGAATTAGCCTGTTTATAGGCTTAGTTTACCAATGTATTAACAGGTTTTGCAACACTTGTTAAAATCCATTTGCTAACATCTGAAACACTTAGAACTAGTTACATTAACCTGCTACTCAAAATCACCAGCTGGAACAAGACTCTACTCTTCAAGTGTTCAATTCAAGGTAGATCTATTTAAAGAGTATCAGAGAAACATAGAACCAGGAGACTTAATCTGTTTTTCCCATTTTTATTCCACTGTCTAACACCCTCAAAATGTGTGATGTCCCAGTTGCTATAATGAACAAAGCTTTCACTAAACAAATATCTCCCTTTAATTTTGCAGATTTATTTTCTGGTCTAACTATGCCAAGAAGGCTCTTGATGAACAGTCTCAGGATGACTAGTAGCTCAGCAGACTTGTTATCCACTTTCCTCATCCAACTAACACAGATGTCTATGGACTGTCTGGACGTGCCCATCAATTCCACTTGGCCCAATGCTGAGCTATGGGTGTACTAACTTATCAGACCTGTAGACGTATACTTGGATGAAAGCACTGCAGAAGGCACAATCCAGTAGCTCCTGAGGCCTGCTTCCAAGCCTACCATCTGGATAGGCAAGAAGTCTGGTTTCAAAGCTAGTCTTACAATAGCCTTTAAAATGCAACACAAAAATCGTCCACATCGAATTATACAACACAGGAAGAACTACTCCCTTTCAGCAATGTGTAGGTCTTCCTTATTTCAACCTTGCTTCCCAATTCATTTTTCCTGAATTAAGAATTCCTGTTTGCCCTCACAAGCTTGTTTAGATTCCTCTAAGTTATTTACTGACTACAAGATGGTTTCCTGCCTATTTGTCTCAGCAGTATGATAATTCCCAATTTTACATGGTTACCTATTTGCTTTCTTTTAATACATCAAGGGTGCTTTGTTGTCCAGTGCTTTAAAATGTCTTCTGTTAATCTTAGGTTCCTATTGCCTAAATTAATCAGATTCCTGGAATGAGAAGTCTTCTGTGAAAAACCACCACCAAGCTCTTCAACTATACTACCTATATCCACTTTCAAACACCTTCTCTGAGGGAAGCTGGAGAGCTGTCAAAGATTTCAGTAGCGTCATTTAAACTCATCTTTCCCAGTTTCACTTCACTGACTGGATGCTATCCGTCGCAATGTCTAGAGGGTGCTCTGATGCCCAGTGCTAAAAAACTCTTTTACTAATGCCTCCTCTACAAGTATGATAGTAAATGCCATCAAGTATACAGGACATCTCATGAGCCTAACAGGTAGGATTTACGGGAGATCCACATACTTGAAATGGTCCTAATCACCTGTCTTGAGGCAACCAAATCCTTCTACCAGCGCCACTGACAGCAGCAGCAAAATCAATCACAATCACAGGGATTTTACCTTGGAGTTTCCTAGGCATCTAGTCAGGCAGGCATATTTCTGTGTAGCAATCAAACTACTTATTGCAATTACTGTTCCCACAGTGAACCCTGTTCCTCTGAATTTCTTCACCCTTGGAAGAACACAGTGTTTGAAAGCATATCCACTGAGATTTTTAAGCTAGCCTTAGTTCATCCAGAATATCGCAGAATCACAGAATGGTTGCGGTTGGAAGGGACCTCTGTAGATCATCTAATCCAACCCACCTGCTAAAGCAGGTTCACCCAGAGCAGATGGCACAGGAACATGTCCAGGAGGGTTTTGAATGTCTCCAGAGAAGGAGACTCCACAACCTCTCTGGGCAGCCTGTTCCAGTATCATTGGGCACCACTGAAAGGAGTCTGGTCCCATCCTTTTGACATCTACCCTTGAGATATTTATAAACATCTATCAGATCCCCTCTCAGCCTTCTCTTCTCCAGGCTGAACAGACCCAGCTCTCTCAGTTTCTCCTCATAAGAAAGATGCTCCAGGCCTCAAATCATCTCCGTAGCTGCTGCCGGATTCCCTCCAGTAATTCCCTGTCCTTCTCAAACTGGGGAGCCCAGAACGGGACACAGTTTTCCAGATGTGGCCTCCCCAGGGCAGCATAGAGGGGGAGGAGAACCTCCTTCAACCTGATGGTCTCATTCTTCTTAATGCGCCCCAGGATACCATTGGCCTTCTTGGCCACAAGGGCACATTGTTGACTCACAGTCAACCTGTTGTCAACCAGAACACCCAAGTCCTTCTCAACAACAGGAATCCTTGCCAGTTGGTAAGATGTTTCAATATGTCTTAATACTTCTTTTGCAATTCTGTTGTTTGTAACAGAACAGCCTTGTTATAACCAACATTTTTGTGCCCTCCTGCCAGATCCACTGAGGTTGCAGCCATGTTACACTACCAGCCACAGGCCAGTACAAGCCCCAAAGCAGAGCTGAAGAAGCTACCAGACCATATAATTTCCATGCTAGCATCCTTCTACAGAAGAGTGCTAGGACCCACACATCACATGTAGCAGAAGACCAGATGAGAGGTGACAACAGGTCCAAGCCATTGCAGAGCAGATCTGGCTTCAACGAGCAGAATTACCAAGTTTACCAATTACCATGAATTTTGGCCAAAACAATGATTTCTGGCATCCCTGCTTCAGATTATCTGTGAAGGAGGTAACGGCTGAGGATGCTGAAGCTACAGCTCTTGAGCTACACGTGCAATTTGTCCTGCCATGGTAGTATATACATTTAGATGCCTGACTGCCCAGTACCAACACTGAAGACAGTGGGAATAATGAAACATCACAGAAAAGCACTTTTGTTGATGACCACCATTTAGTAAAAAATAAGGATGTACCATACCTAGTCTAATCTACAGTTCAGTGTTAGAGTTGCAAAAACCTGACGTGAATAAGCCATCATTTTTAAAACTGTGTGAGAGGAGTCATGACCAATATTACATCACTTTTTCATGTGTTTTACTTCCTATCCGAAAAGGACAAATAAGTTTTAAAAGGGATAAAAATAGCCGAAGAAAATCAGTAAAAGCACAAGACTTCTCTGAAGTCTTGCACAATATTTTTGTTATTTATTAAAAAAAATATGTATTAAATTACATTCTAGTAAACAAGGAGAAGAGTATAGTCCTGAATCCTCCTAGTTCGTAGACTTGACTGGTGATGCTGCAGGATGATAGTCCTGCACACACAGGATTAGGACTCCCTTGTATGATTAGTCGGAAATTGGGAGGAAGAGAAATGCAAAAATGACATTTTAAAACCAGAAAGCTTGTGCAAAGGGTTTTTTTTTTTCCTCCTTCATTAGCTAGCTAAAAACATTGAAACAAAGTCTGAGATCTAGCTGACTTCTGCCAGTATCCCACCAGCAATTCTTAACATAATAGATGTTGTGGTGCCGAGAGATACCAAACTCATTTATCAGCATTGTTCAGTATGACTTGAGATTTAAAGAGAGAATTAAAACCATCATTGCTTACAAATAATTTGACTTTTAAAATATTTTTGCAAGCATCTATGAAATGCATCAGCTGGAGTGACTATGTCTCCAGCTGCTGCAACTTGTTTTCTAATGGGAGAACAAAATCCAAGAATTGTTTTTTTAAGATATGAACTTAACATAGATAGCTATGATGCATTCAGCTCTAACATGACTATTTTCAAGAAATAGACCACCTGTAGAAGATGGCTACAAATGAACAATTTCGACAATGCAATGCTTCCTGACACAGTATGTGAGATCATGTTTCTCCCTGAGGTATTTTCCCTGGAAGAATTTGCACATCGAAAAGTTCTAACACCAAAATGCCAACCCCAAACAGCAGCTGTTGGGTTCTCTTAAGCCTCGGCCTCAAATCACAGCTCCTGTGGGGAACAACCCAAAACTCCCAACAATGCAGGGCAGCTGGGTTCTCTGCATAACATTTTTTTGATTGACAGATTTCCTAAATTTGCGAGCCAGCAAACAATCTCAGCTGTAAGAGTATCTCTAGAAGCCTTGGAATGACTGTACGGCAAGTGCCTCAGTTGCAGTACCAAGCCTTCCCCCTCCCAGGTTATTTTATTTAGCCATTAAGAGGGCAATCCAGTCAACAAATAATATTTCTGGGATCAGATACCAGATCTTCAGATCAACACAGCAGGAAAAGAGTAAAGAGGGATTAATGCGCCGTCTTATTTTTTTGCTTGGTTTCAACAACGGTTCAGGCTGTATTTTCAGAGTCCAATGTTAAGTGTACTCTAAGCATAACCATTTGATTTAAGATGGGGCAGAAATAATTTTTGACAGCTCAAATAAAGGATCCTTTAAAGCTATTTTTGAGATGGGAAAAACAAAAGAACAGGTCATTTTTCTATTACTAAGAAAAGGCATTTGAAATACTTGGAAATTTCTCGTAACTGTAAAGTAATAGTGGAATATATTAGCTTTGAAATAAGGATTTTCTTTTTATGACATCTGTACCTTCCTGCTTTTAACATTTGCATTTTCATGCATGAAGAACAAAGCCTTTTCTATATATTGTTCAAACAAAAAGTTGTTTTCCAGTTTAGCTTGTCATTTTTCAAGTAAATTAATATCCCTAAAAGCACTTCCATTACTGTCTCTACAAGAAGAATTATGGAAAAAGACAGTTGCATTTTTGGTAACATTATTGCAGAATATTTTGCCACATACACATGAACTATGTTGCTTGGGGTATTAAAACAAACAAACAAACAAACCCAACAAAAAACTGATGAGGGAAAAAGGGATATGGGAGAATTTACTTCTAGCATCTGTGCATTACTGAGTTTTCAAGTAATTTATCTGTATAACAAAAGAACTACGTAGAGCTTCAGTCTATGGCTGAAATTCCAGCTCATAACTTCTTCCTTCTTAATACATACTCTTCAGATTAATCTGGCATAAAGACACCAGTGTGAATGATAATATCATAGTTTCTCAACAAAATAATTAAATACAAGTGTCTATTTGGTCTCAACTAATTCTTTGTCTTTCCTCCTTTCTTTGTGGGCAGCGTTACATGGCACCAACCGAGGGCTGCAGTTGACACTGTAAAATGTGTAAAATCAAATATTTTATTCCAAAATGTGTGTAATCTTTTTTTTATGTGTAATCTATTTCTGTCCCTACTTCTATAAAAATGTCTTCTCTTTTAGAAAATACATACGGTGAGCTCTTTGATCTAATAGTACATTTAACATTAAAAGTTGCTAAAACACTGTTAGGCCAGGCCCCAAGGAAAACCTCATTGTACCCTCCAACTCAGGTATATTCACAAAGCAGGAAGCCTCAGGAAATATTTTGTTAATTATTTTATTGTAGTTCCCATTTCTGTCTTGAATTCAAGTCCATAAAATAAGATATACTTCAAGAAAGAAAAGGTAACGGGCAGAATGTATGCTTTTGGAATTCAAACCTGAATCCAGTCTAACAGCATCAGTAACCAGTATGCTGCATTTGCACCAGTGATCTGTTGAAATTAGTAAGGTGAGTGCTAAGCATCATTTGCAGGTTGAAAAGCTAGATAGCAAAATTTATCTTCCAAATTACTTTAAAAAAAGTTATTTAAATTCACTTTTCCACTGGGTTTTCGGAGGGTTTTAAACCAATGAACATCGATGTAGTTGTTCTCACTTTGAGAAGTACAGTCCACAGTATCATGCTGCCATCTATAGCGTAAAGAATAAGACTGCACTGATTCCAAATTCTGAAAGAAGCCACTGGATACTCAGCATTCACAGAATGAAAATGATCCAGGCTTCTCAAAGGGCAAGTGATCAGAGATACACAAATACATTCGTGTGTAGTTCATATCATTGGCACAAATAATAGCGCATCAGCACTGTCAAAAATCAGCTTCTATTTAACTGCATGAAACAGATTTGGGAACCTGGATTACACACGCAGCTTGGAAGAAAAAAGTTATAGAAATAAAATCTTCACATAACAAAACGATTCAGGCATTGAGATTCTTCTGTTCTCCAAGTGGCTCTTCATGAAATTATATACTTTTGCAGAAAGCTGAGTTTAAGAAATTGTGATAAATTTCCATGAAAACTGGAAACTTGTTTGCCTGTTAAAAAAAAAAAAAAACAACTTTTTCCATTATTTTCTTATGTGGAAATCCTGTAAATTACCAACTTCTGTCTTCTAGAATCTGACACTTCCTGGTTTTATTTCCTTTGGTGTTCGTTTATTTTGTTGTTTCAGCTTTTTTTAAATTAAAAAACTGAGAGAACAAACAAAAAAGTTCCCTGTTTAATTTGGTTCTGACTAAAATCCCAAAAGCAGATGAGATTTTTCTGATGTCCTCTACAGGTATTACAAATTTACAAATACCTTCATCTTGACCCTCTAGTTTTGGAACATTATGAAATCACTGGTAAGTCACTTTTTCATTAGTAAAAAGTGTGCACCACGTTACAAAAAGTTGATCGTTTTCATCTGAGACAGGGGCAGAAAGAGGTAGAAAGAGAAGTGGAAGCTTTGTGCTGGCTGTAGCACTCAGAAAAAGCTTCTCAGCAGCTGAAAGGGGAAAGAAACCACTACAATGCACCCAAAAAACACTTCTATTTGATCACGACTGTTCAAGACTATCTACAAGCAAATATTCAGTCTCTAGTGAACTTTACAAACACAACCTCAGGGCTTCCTAGTGAATATTGACCATGCAATGTGGTTCTTCAAGTGTGAGGCAATATTGGCAATATTTTACTGAATAAGTAAGCCTAGTACTTAGACAATATAATCCACCACCAAACAGATTTATTTTCAGTTGTAATCTAAAACTGTTTTTATTCTCCTGCAGTCATGCTATCCCTGCTCATAACCCAGAATGCCTATTTAAGTCTTTTAGAGGTAGCAAGTCAAAACACTGTCCTAAAACTAAAATGAGATTATAGTTTATCCTGTACTTTGCAAATCCTGTTATTGGGTTATCTTACATCCTTTAATCAAAATCTTTTTTGAAAAGGGACTATTTGCATGTATGCCTACAATAACCAGCATATATTAAAGCTATTTTGTTTAATAGTATCCTTAGAAAGCTACATTGTATTCTGAATGAGCATGATTATAAAATATTATGTCTTCCACTTTTCTTCAAAACAATGGAGAAGGGATAGAAAAGTACAAAACACCTTCTCTACTCTGAACTAGGAAATAAAATAATAATAATAGTAGTAGTAATAATAATAATAATATAAAAACCCCACAGGTTTTAGCATGCGCTCCTGACAGCTTCTACCCTGAAAGTTTCCTCGTTCAACAGGAAAATAAGCACTTTTCATTCCTTATTTTTAAATCTACAACATGCCAAAACATTTCCCAGCAACAAACGTCACCACCTGGACCTGTGAAGATCCAGGTCCACTGCCTTGTTCTCAACAGAAATGTCTGTGGAAACATCCTGTTCATTTCTCTGAGGTGAACCCTGCTTTCCCGGACCCATCCCTGCTATTGAAAGATTGTGGACACTAGAAATCATTTTTTCCCCTATCTGTCAAATTAATATTTGCAATTCAAAAAGATTAAAAATAATAATAAAAAACCTAAGTGCAGTCTATCCAAATCTATGAGGCCTGGAGAGCATAACATGCTTAAATAGGCTTTTACAATATTCATATTCATGAAGTCTCTGTAATTCAAACCTGTGCTAAACCAGCTCATTTTCCCTTATTTTTCTCCTTCTGTGCACAAAAATTCAACTGCAGTAAGTATTAATACATCAGTACTAAAATTCTCCTTTATACATGCTAGTGAGTGGCAGCTGTGTGCTTCTGAGGCTCATTCTTCTGAAGAACAAAAAACAAAGAAGAAATCAATAAGCAAACAATAGAATATGGAACGGGCATTGAAGTACAGCTTCTATCTCAGTGCCAAAAAGGGACAACATTCACTTCACTCTGTAAAGATCAACTACTTTGTTTACACACCAACCTTTGCCACAAGAGTTATTAATTAGTTCAAAAACTGCTTCTGTTAAAGTAGGTGCTTTTATCTTCTTCTCAGCTTTTGCAGAAGTTTTGCTCTTTCACTTTAAACAGATTTCACTGAGCTCAGTCATGCTCGGATGAAAACCCAGAGCTCACAGAAAGGGGGGCAATTACCAGCAGTTCCTCATTTCTTACTTCCTAAAAAAAGATCCAGAGGCAGAACCAATTGTGCAGTTCTGATCTTTGGTGTATGTACCTTTTAGCTTTTGTTGCCATTGTTTCTTGCTAAATATTAAGAGGCACGTTAAACATATCACAGACTCTTGCAACAAGATTTTAAGTTTCCTCAAAGAGAAACCACACTAAACGTTCTGGTGTAAACTAACATTTTGGTTCTTAAAGGCAATAAATGCACAGTGCACTGACTAAATCCAAGTGACGACGAATTCCAATGACAAAACTGTCCTGGAGAAAGAGATACGGCTTTTACTGCCTTATCAACTATAAGCAGCAAGTTGAGCTTTCTAATCAACCCCTTTGCTTTCCAGCATTTTCCCCAAAAAATGCATTTTAGCTTTTAATGAAAGGTCTTCTGGTGGGATCATACAATTTTGGACTTGAAAGAGTCAAATGCACAGGTTACAAAAACTTCAGATGAAGTAAGGCTTCTTATGAAAAGCTTTCTGAAGAAGGTAAAAAGCAATACTGAAAGGCTACATCCAGTATCACAGTTTACTGCTTAGGAGATGCAGAGGGAGTTTCATGCACTGATCTGTATTACGTGTGTAATTATCACCTCCAAGTTTTTTCTAAATACAACAAACCTATGGTATCCCATTAATCACTCATCTAACTTTTCTCTCCCTTAAAACAAAAGAAATAATAAAAACAATAAAATAAAAGATCCCCAGAAAAGGAAACCCACTCAAACAGAACAGGACACAAAGAAATCAAACTTACAGGAAATTTATTCCAACTCAGTAATATTTGCTACTGTGTGTATTATTCAGGAACTTATAAACTATATAGACTACTTTGCTACTGTTGTCAGAAGTATTTTAGTAGTACTACATAAGTGAATAATGCACCAGTAAAGACTTTCACTGCAAAAGATTTGTACAAAAAAGAAAAGCCTTTGTAGAAAGGATAGTGGTTTTTATTGCAGTCTTAGAAAATGTTGAATTATGAAAGATACAAAATCAACTGTTGTAATTATCTGTTTATTTTACAATCTGTATGCCATCATACTCTTATGGCTTTAAGATAGTCTGTCCAAAGTATTTTAAAACATGCTTTAACAAAGTATTTTACAATTTCAAAATCGAGTATTTCTTTACTGAAAAAAACCCAAAACCAAAACAAAACAAAAAACTCCAAAACATTTACCTGAGAATTCTGTATCATAAAATTGTCCATCATTCTTCATTTTTGCAAGTTGATGATAGAGGCTATAGAAGTCAACATGCAACTTGTATGTTTACCGTATTAAATAAATATTTTTAACATTAATTAGATGAAGCTGGTTAGGCAAAAACCTACCCTCAAACTTCATCAAGTTCATCATAGGTTTTAAATACCTGACATGAATTTCAAATGTCACTGAAATGCCAGCCGTGACTGCTGCTCTGGAAGCCCTGCTCTGCCTGCCGGACAGCGGTCAGACCTGGCTGATCACCGGACCGCAGCAGTGGAGCTCAACTCTTTGGTGGACATTCCGACCTCTGAACTTGGTAATCACTGACTTTGTTTTCCAACATCCATAGCCAAGCGTGTCAGGGGTTTGGGCCACTGGAGATGTTTCAGCTCCCAGCCAGTCATTCTCTACATATATGCTCCACCCCTTTATAAAAAGCATTTAACCAAAGGAATTTTATTTTAGAGTACGTGTACTATAGGATAATGCTTTAATGTCATTATCCACGTCATTTCAGAACAGCACCAGCTTTAAAGGTGGTGTTTATGTAAGGACAATAAAGGGGTTTGGGGCTTTCTGATTTGTTTTTATTGTTTCTTGTTGGTTTGCTTTTTAAATAAAATAGAGACTTCAGAGCAAAACACTGCCTAGGGTGGCAGCACAGGACGGAGGAAGGATTAAATCACCCAGGCATTTACAGATGCTGGAGAACCAGAGAGCTTCACAAGTAATACATGTATAGAATCAACATATATAAATGATAGCAATTTAAAAGAATTTCAATTTGATTTAAAATCATTTCAATTCCATTATCTGAAAATATATCGGAACCAGCAGAACTCTCATGATGTCTGCCATACAGTATTTGTTTCTGAATTTCAATTACTGCAAGCACTGTGATTTATACAAGCTCTGCTCCATTAACAAATTTACCCCTTAAAAAAGTAAAGATATATGATGAAAATCCAAGAATATCACTGGAGATATGAATCAACTTTCAATCCCACAGGTGAGGTAGTGTAGTCATTTGTATTACATGCTGGTTATGAGAAGTACTGTTGAAATCCGTCAAACTCTTAACTTTTGTTTTAAATAAGTGGCTTAATAGTCTTAATACATTTATTAATGCTATGTTACCTAAAAACGAAGGGGAGAAGAAAAAAAAAAAAGATCGATCCTTGCCAAGAACATTCTTCAGCAAGTTTTGTCTCACTGCAAGATAAAACTGCATAGCAGTATTTACAATAGTCCTTTGCTTAGTTGCTGCCTACTGTACATGCACACAATGACACAAAAAGCTAATATACATTCTGAGGTAGGAAATGAAGAATTCCACTGGCTTGTACAAGATTCTTCATGTTTTGTAAACCAGCAAAACCAAAGTTCTCTGTGGTGAGGTTCAATACTTAGTTCAGGTGTGAGAATAACATCTAAATAACAAAGCATCCTTGGTATACAGTAAGCATTTACTGTCATGTAAAAAAAAAAACAACCTAAACCCCAGGGATTATTTTTAGTGGTTGAATTTCTCCTTCACAAAGTAAATAAAGGAAATCCCTCCAGCTCATTTCCTTATTATACTTTCTCTATGTTTTTACTTATAGCACAAGCCATTGAAAACGCACTGCAGGTTTAGCCATAAAACTATCCTGAAGATTAAAATTCTGAAACAGATCTTTACTGGTCCCAGTGATTAGAGAACAAATACATTTGTAGATTACTTTAGGCAATTGGGCACTGAAGTAATGAAGAATTTGGTGCCTGAATACCTTGGGAAAAAAATCTGTCCTTAAACTTTCCTAATACTTTGATTCCCACTTACCACAAACAGCAACCATCTTGAAGGTGCTAGGATAGCAAGTCACAATACAGATATTGAACTAGCATATGGGATTCAGATGCCAGAAGATCCAATGTGCATGAATCAAAGAACTCCATCAGTTTCAAACTTCTGGCTCTCCCAGCATTGCTGTTACTCCTCCCACAAAATTTAGAAAACAGAGCAGCACCTCCACTGTTCCAGTTGTCTTAACTATGTACAGAGAGCTAAGACAAAGGCATGTATTCAATAAAACCTGGCTCTAGTTTAGGGATGGGAACAGCAGGAAGTAATCAGCTGTTACAGAGCACACTTGCCAGAATCTCCTCATACTGTCACGTTTTCCTAATCCATCTAAAAAGAAACATTTACAGAGCTATATATTCTCCTTAAGGTTTGTCTGTCAGGAAATAAAGAAATCTTATAGAGATAGGAACTCCAGGTATAGAAGTCATTGTGTATAAACACCTCTTGAGATGCAGAGTGGCATTAAGTACTGTGGCATAAATCAGAGTGAAGGCTGCTCTACACCTGAATGAAAGCTTCTGCACAAACAAACATCTGTGCACAGAGTTTATACTTTCTAATAACTTTCCTCAACTCTCCGTGGCACCACCACACAGAAAAAGCTCCAAGGCTGACACATCCAAATTACACTCTAGAAAACACAGACCAAACCCAACGCTTGCCAAGTAATATAACAACCATGTAATTGTCAATGGGGTTTCAAAGCATAAAGTTTCATCTTTTCTTTACGATAATGCTCAATTATTTTATGATAATGCTCAATCACACTTTTAGTTGCAACATTGAGAGGCTGGCAATAGGAAAAGAATCGAGTCACTCATCTGTAGTGCATTTGTCAGTCATTTGCTGACAGAAGTCTGTAATCCCACCACTCTGTCCGCACTGTTCCACAAGTGAAGTTTTCTCGAACGTTCTCACAGAAACTGGATGCAGCTCTTGTGCTTGATCATATGTTGCATCAGACACACTTTTCACACACTGATAACAAGAACTCTGCTCATTTGTAGATGTAACACCTGAAAGACCATCTGCTGATTCTACACATGCTGGTATCGCAAGCTCACTATTAGATGGAGTTGTTCGTTCTCTCTCCGGGAATAAAAACGAAAGTGGACAATCTGAGGAAGAATATTTTGCAAGTATTTGTATTTGCTCATGACTCAAGGCTGCTTCCTTACACACCTGCTGGCAAAGTCCAGTCAGATTCTGCTTTGTCTCACCCAGAGTTGACAAAATGTGGTTTCTTTCCTTCAGCAAGTTCTCCTTCTCATTTTGCTGCAAGAAGAAAAATAGCCTTTTAGTCCACATTTTAACACAAAAACTACGGTTTGTTATGTTCCTATCGAAGCTACAAGAAGACTCTAAATAATCCGGTCTGACAAAACAGAAGTAATTTGACAATTACAAGGTTTAACAGTCACACAATCAAATGCCTATCAAAAGGACAATCCTAACCTCTCTTGAAGACACATCAGCTCAGCTATTTGAAGTGTTTTTTCAGACATAAAACTTTTTCAAAACTCATGCTGGCAGCCAAAAGAGTAATTTGTAGTTATGAACTAAATGAAACCTCGCTTAATTTACTAGAAGTACTCCTGAAAAGCTAATTTTACAGAGTAAATGCATTTGAACCATTACCACTGGACCAGCAAAACATTAAGCAGTCTTCATAGTGAGTTATATTTTAAAAGTTAACTGTTGAAAACCAGACATCACATTTTCACTACTGATACTGCTCTGCTATATGAAAATAAATTCACTTCACAAGAAGTGCCAAGTTCACTGTAGAACAAACAATGGAGTTAAGAAGAGTTTCTAAAGTAAATAGAACATACAGGAAATTAAAGTAATAAAACATGCTAAGCTTGTAAATAAAATATTTTATCTGGAAATGCTGCAATCTGCTTTGTTTCAAGGCTTCAACTAGAACACTGGAAGTTAAAAAAATCTAAAGTGGAGTGACAGATTAGTGAACTGAAGAGGCAAAAACAGAGGTGCCAGTACGTAGGTAACCTACTATTTGAATAGGAGAATACTAGCTGAATGTTTGGGTTTTATTTATACAACAAACATATTTAAGAGAGGCCGATACCTCTCTGACACAAAACAAGAATGTCCTTGCTCTGAAGACCTTACAGTCTAGCTACGTAAAGCAAAAGAATTTTTCAAACACAGGGAACCAAAAAGGATGGCAATTCACTAATGAATATCAAGTAGAAAAAATTATAATTCATTAAAAATTTGTTGGATTTTTCTGGTTGTGTTTTTGTTGGTGTTTTGGTTTCGTTTGCTTTTGGCAGGGTTGTTTTTGTTTTGGTTGCTTTTTTTTCCTTTTTTCTTTTATTCAATGTCATGAATTTTTCTGAGACTTCTCATACAACTGGCTGAAGATGAAAGGATATTGACAACTGAGAGGTCTAATGATGGAAACAAGGAATACCTGAAATAAAGAAAAATGAGGAAATGGCAAAGAAGGACAGGAAACAAGCAACACCATAATGAAACAGTTGAAATAAAAGGACAAAAACAAATCTGCCACACATTGAGTTCTATAATTAATTAAAAGAAGAGGCAGAGTTTTGAAGACATACAAAGCTTTAAAGAGTTCTTAAGAAATAAATTTTAAACATAGGGACTGTCTGCTATTAACATTGCTATGTCAATTCACTCTTAGAAAGTTATTTTCAGTCCTCCTCACATTCCTTTTTGCAGGAGAAACTCATACTGCAACCTCTATGACTTCTTTCTGAAGGAACTGACTAACTTTAAGTGGCATTTTGCAAGAGTGGCAGTTGTTGCCAGTCCTTTTTGCCTAAAATGATTAGAAAGAGTGCTTTGCTAATAAACTTCTTGTCAGCATACGGGAAACAGCTGTTGCCACATCTCCTAATTCAAAATCACATTTCGGGTTATGCAGAGGCACTCAGCTGTGTATTATGGACTGATGAAATTAGCTGAACTACTGTCTAACACAAACTTCAACATCCAGAAATAGTTATTCCAGAGTCAATTCCCCACCTTTGTCTGAGGTTTTTGACAGATTAATACCTCTAAGTATTGTTTTATTTTAGCAGCCTTGTACTAATACTGTGAAGTAATGTCAGCTAGTTTTGAGGTCATAATAATCAAACAGAGCTCTTTTAATTGTTCTGTTAAGTAATCTGTTTTGTTCACACATTTCCTCTCCCTGCTATAGTATATAACAAGATCTCAATTACATTTCTTGGATTACAGCCTACAGTGTATCACTCTCTGACATATCCTCCATCTAAGCTACAGAATCTCCAGGGAAGTAGTGCTTCCTGAAGCCAGTTGTCCTTTACTGTGCTCCCCCTCACAGGCACCCTCATTTTAAAGCTCTGAAGCGAGAAAGTGCAAGGACTGTGAATACCCACAGGTTTTCTAACAAGCCAACACCACCTCTAGTGGCCCACATGCATTCTTAAATATGGAACATTAGTGAACAATAAGAACACACAGGTTCACCTGAAAAAACATTAAGTCAAGACTACATGGGGGTCAAAATGACCTTATCAGTACAAAAGATCAAGAGAAATGACCCAACTTAATTCTCCCAGATAACGGTTAGATTCAGTATCAAACAGCACTTTTCTTCAATATAAGTAGAGCTTAACGTAAGACTTTCAATCTTACAGAATCACTTGGATGGGAAGGTACCTGAGGAGTTCTGTAGTCCAACCTCCTGCTCAAAACAAAGTCAGTTCTGGGTAAGATCAGGCTGCTCAGGGCTTTGCTCAGTCATGTCACAAAAACTCCCAAGGACAGAACATGCACAACCTCTCTGGGTAACCTGCTCCACTGCTTGCCTGTCCCCACTGGAAAAAAAAAAAAAAAAAGTCTTTCCCTATATACAGTTGAAGCCTCTCATTTTAATTCATGACAATGTCTGCTGTTCTCCTGCTGTGAAGTACTAACACCTGCCAGGCTGAAGATCTTTCACTCCCAATGCCTACATGATCTTGAGGACTTCTCCAAAGGTACGGGCATGTGGCTACTAGGTCTCCCCACATCCATCTCTTCTCCAAGCAGAGGCCCCATTTCCTCTGCCTCTCACCACAGCATAAGTACTCCAGGCCTCACCATCCTGGTGGCCCTCTCCTAACCTTATTCCTGTTTGTCAATGTATATCTGGCACTGGGGTGGTCAAAACTGAGCAAAAGATCCAGTCTTACACATGCTGCTAAGTATAGGAGTACAATTGCTGCCCTTGAACCACTAGCTGTGTTCCTGTTAATCCAGCCAACAGCCCCGATGGCCTTTTATTCAGCCAGGACAGACTGCTGACCCATGCTCAGTTTGCTGTCTGTCCAGAACCCTAAGGTCTTTTTCTGTGAAGCTACTGCCCAGCCAGTCAGTCTCCAGGCTCTACTCATGCAGGGAGTTAGAATGTTCCAGATATGGGACTTCCCAAGAAAAATAGCACAAATACTAGCTTTTAATCTGAGAGAACAAAAACCTGGTAAGAGACAACAAATAGAAATTAATACCAGACAACATGCTGCACATATTGGAAGTCAGGATGAGGAATTTAACCAATTAATATTTCCTAACAGGCTATCGTAGAGAGTATTAAAAACTTGTCAAGCGTTTTCAAACTATAGCTACACTACATTATCCTCTCTCAAAGCCACATTACAGAGGATACCATGCAAAGATCAAAGACCTACAGGTCTGAGACACATGACTGACCCATAGAAGAAGGAACGATGCAGGAATCATCATGCATGAAGCATCCTGGATGTGCCACACAATGCTTTTCAGAGATGTCTCCTTTCTTCCACCCACCTGGAAATTACACCTAGACAGATCTTAAAGTTTCTGTAGTTGCGCACAACCTACACAAGTTTGATGGTGCATAACATCAGCTGCTGTCAGACATGCTCAACAGCTCCAGACAAGGTCGTTTCAGGAAGTTCTGAAGAAACTTACGTGCACAGTTCGGAAAAAACAAGTAACTGGAACACCTTTGTGCCTAGAGTATGATTCATAACTCAGACCTCACCTCACAATTCTCAACACTCATTGTCTAGACCTTGCACAGTGATCTTTGTCAAACAGCAGACATTCAGCCTCTTCTAGCCCAGGTCTACAGAAGAAAGGATATAGCACTATGATTATCAGTCACTTAGTCAACTACAGGTCTAATCTTGCAGATGAGTCTCTAACTTCCCCCTCCCCCCAACTGTTGCATAATCTTGACAAAGTTACATAACAAACAGAAATGACACTATGACAGTTCTGCACTGTCACAAATGAAACTTCTCTCTTTAGTCAAAATAAAATAACTCTTATTAACATGATCACCTGACTTCCCTCCCAGAGTATCATCTTCATTCAGCATACTGAATGACTTGCTCTGGCAACTCATCAGGGCTGTACAGCACTGCAGGCCTTCCTTCATAATCTCTCTCATTTGTTGAAGAAGTGCGTGTAGTGAAACATGATGGAGCACTTAAGGAAAATAAGTTTCTACCCCATGGTGCTTTGCTCTAATTTTAGTTTCTTTTTCACTCTGAAGTTGTAACTAGAAAGGTGAAACATAAATGACTGCATATGTTCCTAGCTGTTTAACGCACATTTAAGTTACATATTTAAATTTTTATTGTATTTTAAAAAGGAGAAAAAATATAAACAGATGGTTGTAGAGAAATCTGGATGCATCAGATCCTCAGATACAATCTTGATACAACTATTAAAGAGGAAAGCAGCTTCCTGAATTCTTTTATGTCTTCCGCCTTTCTGCAAGGGTCTCATTTTTGAGATTCAAGAAACAGTTTGGGAAACAGCCCATGTTGATATGTTACAAGAACAATACTTGCACAACTAACAATTGCACAACAGTAAACTTGATCATGAGCAATACCACAAGTTGAAGAACAAAGTCACAAAGCAAGAAAAGGTAAGAAGGTAGAAAAGAAAGCAGAGTGGGATGAAGGTTTGGGAATCATCCAGTACAATTAAGTGCAATGCTGATGGGCTTCGAAAATACCATTCACCAAAAATTATGCTGTGATGCACTTTTACTTGAAGGGAAACAGGTCCACAGAAGGAAAAATATGTGTACTTTAGAGTAAAGCACAGAAAATCTAGAACTGCTACCAAGAAGTTATCCAAGACACATAATGTTTTCTGATCTCAAGTACAAAAAGTAGTAAACCACCTCACTCTCAAACTACTGCCAGACATCCATTCAAAATGTTTAGAGAAAGACTCAAGTCAACAGTAATGAATATTTATACATACCAGTTTTTCAATTTCAGATTCAAGATTTTGTATGCAGTCAAGTTTTCTCTTACGACATCGCTGTGCTGCAATTCTATTTTTACTTCGTCTTCGGATATCATGAATACAGTCCAATTGTTCAGGAGTTAATTTATGCATCTTCAGAAATGACTGGAAGTCATTTCTGGAAAGTGAGATAATCCTTTGTGCATTAAATGGCAGTTTTACCTAGGATGTAAGATACAGTTGTAAATCAAAGGTGAAACTGATATAAATAAACACCAACAGGCCAATTCAAATTTTTAAGCATTCTTTACCACACCACTCATCTTTCTTCCTGAATCTCAGAGAAAAGAGCAAGCTAATGTAGCCATCAGGTGAGGTGGATATAACCCCAGAGTTTGAACTAGATGGAATCAAGCACAGGCAAAGTAACTGAGTACTTTGCAAATTTACACTAGATGTTCAAAACCATATTCAGAGTAGGATGAAATCTGTCCCTGTGAGCGGCAAAGCAATTAGGTGATACACTCTAGGAAAATAAGTTTTGGTTAGGCAATACACAAAACATGTCAAAAATCACTAATACAGCCTAAAGTTTCCCCATAGCTGCTCTTAAGGCAGTATCCTGCATACAGTTTTATACCTATAGTTTTCTACAGGAAAGGCATTTACTTAAAATATAGAAGTTACAATAGTTGTCTTATAATTCTTAATACTGGAGAAGAGAGAGAACCAGGCTCCTGCTATTGTCTGTACACCTGAGCAACAGAAGCAGGAGCTTCTGAAACATACACAGATCACAAAGTCCTGATTAACACTGAAAAACACCTTTACCTTTACAAAATAATTTTATGAAATATCCAACTAAAGACCCTTTATTTTAATTCTTACATTTGAGCATATTAAGTGGCAGAATATGTTATCTTGGAGTGGTCAAAGATCTTAATTTATTTTAAAAAGCAAAGAGAAACCCTTTCTGTGTTTGGCTAACACTGGTGACAAACAGGCAAAAACAAAATAGACAGTATTGGCCTCAGCAATTATGTATTGAAACAATTCTGGCCCTTTGTTTGGCGTGTCAACTTTCTATATTGATGGAAGCTTCCACTTAGAATAAGTCTCAGTAAGGCCCTGCATCTTAAAAAGAAAAAAACAAGTGCTTTAAAAACAACAGAATTTTCATGGCATTAAATGACCCATCATGCACAGAGTAACACTGCAATACTACAATTCTAAGAACTGTGACAGAAATCATTCTAGGTATGTAGTAAAATCTTTTGGGATTATACTACTTATGTATGGCACCTGCCCAAAACACTACCAAAGCAGTGATGTAAAAAAGTGCTAAATAATTTCTGTTGTTGAAGGAACAAATATAACCCAATTTTTTAGAGAAGGCAATACCATTAAAACAGTCTTAAATACACAGCTACTGAAGCCAGCTTGAAAACTTAAATTTTCATTTGACACTAAATGTGAAATATAATTTATCTCCAACGTTCTCCCCACAACTCAGAATAAACAAGAAAACTTTTAAGTTCCTATTAAACAAGGTTGCAATAAATTTGTAGATTTTTAAAGTTTAACTGAAATAGACAAAATAATTCTAAAAAAAGAACTCTCGTGCCTTGGTTTAAAAGTCACAACCTTTTCTGATGAAGCTGTTCCAGAAAAATATCTGAAGTCTTCTAATACTGAAGCATCCACCACTTTAATACCCTACCAAAACGTAACTCTCCCTGAATTAACAGTGATCTTCCATATAAACCTTTGAATGGTTAATCTTCCAGATTTTTAAAACAAGCAACCACAACCCTTACCTTCTCCTTCCCCCACCCCGGCCCAGAGACTCAGAATTAGGTTTTTGAATAGGGTCTTAAGAGACGGGGAAGCAAAGGATACACCAGGATGTTCTTACCTCACATTCTTGTTCTCTTGCTGAACAGGATTCACTGTCTCCCTCAGTGTCAGTTTCTGAATCCTCTCCCAAAGTTATCAGATAATTATAGGGACATTGTTCTTGTTGCTGTCCCTGAGCATAATCTCCACTGGTTATTTCGGAGCTGTTGGAGCCTCCTTCAGTACTAAGGTTGCTTATAAAGGGGCAGTTGACAGAATTCAATGTTGTAAAAGTTCGCTGAGAGCAAGGTTCAGGGCTTTCACTGATCCTGATACCCAGCCACGGACACTCTGATTTCTTCCCCGAATATACAGGCTCCAAGCGTTCTTTTGGAACTGCAGGTGGTAAATGCATTTGATCTGTGCTGTAAATATCACTCCAGAACCCTTGTGCTAGATGTTCTGCTACCTCTCTCTCCACACTGCTTCGATCACCAGCTGATGTAATGTTAGTGGCTTCTCTAGTGCTCAAATCAACCTTCAAAGATGCATCATCTTGACTTTCAATTTTGTCATTCCCAACTCCAGTACCTGATAAAGTTTTTTCAGCTAAGACTGTGTTGTTTTGCATACCACTGAAATTCAAGTTACCATATTGCTCATAAGTATGTAAAAAAGAGACAGAGTTGAGTCCATGAGGTGCAGCAGAATGTGCGGGGAAAGCAGCAAGATCCATTTTCTCCACAGGACACGACACATTCTGAGTCACAGAATCTCTCTTTGACTCTTCCTTTTTCTCCATGTCTTCCTCCCCTTCTTCCATTTTTACCTGAGTCTCTTCACGTTTTGAGACCAGCTGCATAGGTACACACTCCTGAGTTTTTTGTATGACATCATTATCAGATATGTCCTTCTCAAGAAAAGTTGCAATTGGTGGCACCTGAATGTCTTTAATATTGGAATTAGTCTCTGAATTATGAACTTTGTCACTTCCGAAAGCTTTCTGGAATTTCCTATACTTTGGACATTGGGAAGATAAGCTGGAAACACCACCCCTTTCTACGTGTACAGGATCACATGTTTGATTTGCATTACCTTGGACAGCAGGTGACAATTTAGCATTTTCTTCATCTTTACAGATCTTTGTGTCAGGAGTTTGCATATATTCCTTTTCCAAAAGTTCTTCTGCTTCATCATCTATTTCTAGGTCTCCATCATCCACATTGCCAATTTTAGGGCTTGTTTCCTGACAACGCTGTGTACAACACCTCTTCCTAGGACATTCCTGCTGATCCGATTTGAAGTCCAAAAATTTGAATTTGAGAAACTGAAAGCATGACTCTTCAATGTTGTGTACACCCAAAAATTCAGCACACTTGCAAACTTCAGACACATTGTCTTTATTTAGAACAAGTTTAGCTGTGTATGCAAACTGAAGCAGAGGACTAAATCCTTTAAGTGTCACCTATTAAAAAAAAAAAATTATATATAAGTATGGTGAATATGGGTTTAAACAGAGAAACACACACAACCCAAACTTACCTGTGAGCAAACCATGCCAGTAGGACAGAGTACAAGACAAATGCAGCACATTTGTTCCACAGAGAAAATGTGACCACACTCATTCTGAAACAAATCTTCTGATGCAATTTTTTTCTGTACATTTTATGGCGACTATCTTTTCACAGTGATCAGTGTCTAAAATGTTCTGAAAATACAGTACTAACAAGTGAAAAAAATACTGCTGTATACTGAAAACCAGTAACTAGATTCCAATTTCATAGATACCTTTCAAACCCAAGTTGTAAACAAATTACCATAGAATAAGATCAAAATACTGCTGGTATTTTTTCCTTTAAAGAGCAATTACTGTTATTTGTTCAATCCTATGCATCACTGATATTAAAAAAAAAGTCTGAAAAAAAATGGAATTTGACCACACGTTACTATTTATTATATAGCTACCGACTCCTTTCTTCTTCCCACAGATGAAAAGACTTGTACCAAAAAAACTGTACACCAAACCCAATTATTCTCAGCTTAAAGCCTCTTTGGAGGTGGCAGTTTTGTGTGAACTTTTCCATCATTATCACCTCAGTTTTTACCACAGAACAGCTGTCTAACAGGGAACCCAGAGTTAAACAAAACTATGTCATTACAAACTGAACAAGATCATCTACACATTAAAAAAAATTGCTAAGGAATTTGGTAGAAAGTTGTGAACAGATCACCATATTACATGACACTTCTTCAGCCTTTCTCTTAAAGAACAAAGCAATATGCCCATTACTACTACTCAAACTCAGGTGCACATTAGGCTCCCCTCCTTCACTCAAGTGAACAGGACTTGATCCTGCATAAAGCACTATATTAATGCATTAACTATACTGAATTCTTCTGCCAGCAAGATAATTCATTATGAATGCAATTTAATTTAGGAATCAGGTGAGGGTTTGTTTTTTAGTGGGTGGTTGTTGGTTTTTTAAAGAACACAAACACCACATGAAAGGAAGTTGAAGAGATCTGCACAGAGGCATTTAGCAAAAATTCATATAACTTAAGTAAGGAATTCTTAAAATGACATTTGAAATATGCTCTGGAAAAAAAAAAAAAAGACTACTGATTACAACCACCACATGAATTCATCCTTAATTATGTGGGGAAGTGAAGTGTAAAAGCCAGTTTATCCGTAGGCTGGCAAGAAGTCTTCAAATTCAGTATATTCAATAAATCATTACAGTGGATTTACAAACAAGTGAAATTCATACACAAAACTAAACAAAACAAATACAATGATATTTCAAAACTGTAGGTTCTTTCTATATAATGCTAAAAAATTGAAGGATCAAGATGGGAAAAAAAACCCATTCTCTATTCCTTTCACTTTCTCTTTCACATTTCTAGCTGGCTATCCTGAAACAAGACAGAACACAATAAGATTATTGGTCTGACTGACCCAGAAAAGCAACTCTTGCAGTAGTCATTTAATTTGTATTTAGGTTGAAATTCTGACTTACAGAGTAAAAACATTGTTAGAAAAACAACACTGAATGGACATGAGGATGTCAGTAGTCGTTTTTTACAATATAAGAAGTACTTATAAAATTATAATTATACAAAAACATTTTACTATCTCACATTGTGGACTGGTATCTTTAAACTTCAAGTACTTTGGATGATGAAAAAGGTTAAAAAAAATAAAAATCACATGTCAAACCAGGTGATCAGTGTTTGCCTCTCTCTTAAATATGTAGCTTCATAAACTGACTCATTTCAAAATATTCAGCAGTTCCCAGAAGAGAAGCTTAAGTTGCTGAGTCTTCAAATGCTTTTACCAAGTGAGCAGATTTAATGATTAAAAGATGAGATTCATTGTTAGTATTTTTGCTTGTTGTTTCAGTGGATTCAGTTCTTAATGTAATTCAGCATTACTGATTTAGGAGTCCTCTTAAGTCTACATTGTAATAAATATTAGGATTATCATGTTCCTCCATTTTCTTCACAAACTCTGGTCTCTTTTAACTCAGGTTTATTTTGTGGGTCCATTGGAACACAGTTGCTCTGCACCACAGACTGTTTTTCCCCTCTCCAACTTTGATGTACTATTTTTTCCATTATCCCAAAGCAAAATTCTCTCTTTGACAACAGAAGTTTTACATGCCATTAATGTCCCTCTTTTACTCCAAATCATGTCTTTGGAGTATCCTACTTGCCTTCCTACACCAGCTCCCACCATTATTTTTTTTAATCTGAGATGCATTCAGGCTATCAACATATTAAGCCACTAAGGAAAAAAAAGCATAAGAAGAAGTGAACACAGAGGCACAGTAAGAAGGCTGAGCAGAAGTGACATAGTGGCATTGTGCTGTAACAATTTTGTAATAAATTAACTGATCAACAGAGAATAGCACAGACCCCAGAAGCTCTTTAAAGAGACCACCTGATCCATTTTAGTTTTCTGTTTTCTCTAAAATCAGAAAGATTCTGGTAACAAGAGAATCATTGTGCTTATCCCAACCTTACAAAGCCAGCAAAGCAGCTATTTTACTGAAGTACAGGCGGTTTGAACACATCATCTCTGCACTAACACTCAACCCAGTCTTGTACATGCAGAAGTCTATAATGTAACCTCCAAGGTCACTATAAATATTCATTGATGTGCACCTTTCCTCCAGTCTTAATGATTCTAGTTGAGTTGCCAACAATTTGCATGTTATTTCCCACCCCCCAAGCTGATTACCATAAAATGCTTCCCAGGAAGCCATTGATTATTTAAAAAACACCTCTTCAGATTATTGCTATCATTGGACACAATCAGAGCACATGGGGGCTCTTAATTTTCACCTACAAGCACAGCATTTCATATGAAAATCCAATCAGTGGCTTGCCTCATGTGTCTTTTAACTAAATATGAACTGGACTCTTTAAATGTCTTGGATGCTCCGGATAGGCAATAATAAATTTTCTTTGCTATGGATGTCAGGTTCTGGCTCATTCCCGCTAAATGCCTTTAAATTCAATCTGATTTAAGAATTTGTATTTTGGGGGTAAAAAAAATAAAACAAGTAATTGCAATACATTTTCTCAGTCTTAAAAGCAATAAAACACAATTTTAAAACCATGCTGCTAATCATCAGTGTGTAAAAAGGATGGGGAACTGAGCAGAAGAAAATTGTTACCAACATTAAGCACCAAGCAAGCAACATAAGCACAGCTGTACTACTCAAATGTATGAAACCAAATCCTAATAACCCTGATTTAGATGTACTATCATTTTAAGCTCTGTTTATTTATTACTCCAAATGTATTCTCTTTTCATATAAGAGGAGTAGTTATGTAATACCACTTTACCATTTAAGGGCTGTTTTTTGACAAACTTAGATGCTTTGCATCAGATGCATGATTTTAAAAGTAATATATTTTTAATTGAAAAGATATCCCCTATACATTCAGCAAGACAGCATTCACAGTCTGTCATATACACTCTGATCTGTTCAGCCTTTCCTTCAACCAATGCCAGCTTTACAATTTAGAAATTCCTTCCCCTCTGTTCTTAACTCTCTTACCTTCTCAGTTAAGCACCACCAGCCTACTGTAAAACAGAATTAAACAAAACAGATTGGAAGCACTGGCAGGTAAAATACAGAAGGGAGTGACACTCACCTCTTCCGGTAAAGTGATGATAAGATCAGCATCCACCTGACCCACAATTCTTGAAAGGAAGTAACTGCTGCAAGCTGCAAGCACAGCTTTGTGAGCCCGAAATCGTTGATCTTCCACTAAAATAGTAACATCACAAAGAATATCTTGCTTTCTCTGATCATCAAGACTGAGAAGTACATTGGTACTGTGTACTGAAGATTCATATGCAAAAACCACACTGTTCTTCTCACTTAGAGACATTCTGTATCACAAGTAGTAGTGTAAGTCTCAGCGGAAAGCATGCTTCTATTCTTCAAATCTGGAAGAAGAAAAAAAAGTTGTACATGTGAAAAGTCTCATCCAACAGGAACCTGTTGATACTAAAAAAATAAGCAAACTGTTAAACATGCATTGCCTATTCAAATGCTTTAAGACTAAGATTACTACTCCATATTTCATATATGTTAATACATAAATACATGCTTATGAGCATTTGAAGTACTCAGACCTTAACATATACATCTTAAAATAATGCTTTAGTAGTTTCATAGACCAAAAAAGCATGAATTTTTAATGTGATTTCAGCAACAAAGAACAGAATTTTCTTTAGCAAGTGATTAAGAGTCATAATTTCACTGTAACACCAATAAATTCTTTAAGCTTTCGTTTTTACTTATCAGTATATTGACTCCAACACTATGAAAGTGTAAAGAGAAATAAAAAACAGATGCATTAAGCCAGAATTCACCAAAATACTATGCAAGCTACTTCTGTTTACTGATTCACCCAGTACAGAATAAAATATTTGTGTTCTACCTTCTTTCAAAAGTAGCTTGCCTGTTAAACCAATCAGGCACTGGTAAAATATTCTAATTTTCTCTCGTAGGTTGGTGTTTTGTGTTGTTTTTAAAGCAGATTAGTTCTCCTATTTACCACCTGCCTCAACTATCTAGTGCAGCCTTTCTTCCCTCTCCTGCTCATTGCTATTTGAATTGTCATGCTTGTCAAGTTTCCTTTCCTAATGGATCACTTTGATTCAGATCACCCGGCAAGAGAACCTCTTTTGTGACAGAGCAAAGTTCTGAAGTAACAGTATTTACTAGAGAATAAACAACATTAAAAGTTGTATGATATTTAAAACCCTGACATTAAATATTATAAAATTTTCCTGAAGCTATTCCTCAACTCCTAGTATTAAAAAAAAAAAAAAAAATAGAAGCAAGCTAGGGAGGAGTCAGCCCTCCTAGAGAGTGCAAAGTTTAAAAGCATTTCCAAGTCTGATCTTCACACTGTATGGTTAAATTCCTATCTTCTTTGAATTAAGCCTTTCTTCTCTCTTTTTTTTTTTTTTAATTAATTTATTTATTTTTAAAAAGGCCTAGTAAGTGAGTAAGTGTCCTTGCATCTAAAGCTTGTTCAAGAAACCACACAAGATTTGGAACTGTCCTGCAGGAAGAACATGATATTACATTTAGATTACACTCATCTATTCTACCCAAGAGTTACTGTAACTGAACACAGCTGCTCAGACTCACTTCAGCTGACACAGGAATACCCAATCATGATATTGCTCAACAGAGGTTGTTATGATACATCAGCTTCCAACAACAGTAAAACTGTCACCAATGCAAAGCTTCAGTTTTCAAATATGGGAAACTTTCACAACACAGCAGGGAGGAGGGCATGGCCATTTTTAAACACAGCAGGGAAAAAACAAACAACCCTGCCAGCTATACTCCTGGTTACTCACTACTCAAGTTATCTTCATGGGATACAGGCATTTTTAGTGATCTTTCGATCCACATTTCCAATGGCAGTAGTAGCACAGTGTCAGCCTGGACTCCGGTACAAAGTGCAGAGCATCAGCATTATCTGCCCTTCCCACTCCCTTATGGAATATTCTGCGCTCAACTTCAGTCAATGTTACCAAAAAATGTACAGATCATACCTTGGCAAAGACAAAGAAAGTAAGGCTGTTTTGGGGCATTTGCTTAAATATTCAAGATTTTTGTTTGTGAAAATAAAAGTTCTGAGGAAAAAAAAAAGTTATACAAATCAGATTCCCAATGAGTAACAGCTATCCCATGTGCTGTTAACCCTAAAGGGCTTATTTTTGGAAGAAAAATACACTTTAAATGTTTTCATATACCTAATGACAAGACTACAGAGATTTGTTTACTTGGTATTTAGTTTTCAATCAGTTTAATTGAAAATTATGGAATAATTCCATGTGAAACAGGTATTCACATAATAGCTTATGAGATCTAAGCAGTGCAATATAAACCATGTATTCCTAATTTGTTTGCTCTATATCCTTATCATATTCCTCAAATATACAGCACACACAGCTTAACAAAGTGTGACTGTGTATTTGTTACCAGAAAGTCTGAAAAAAGTGTGAAAAAGGAACAGAGCACAAAACAGAAGACTAAATCCAGGGTGGTGGGAAATACAGGGAAGTATTAAAGATAAGGATTTATTCTGGGATGAACACTTAGGCAAAACTCATAAGGGAGACAACAGTTACAGACAGGCCTTCAAAGGTTCTTTTTTGTTTTTTCTTTTGAAGTCCCAAGTTCTACCAACCATCTGACAGACAATCCATGTATCACACATGCAGCTCTTGGGTTTCCCAAAATAGCCAGTTCCAATATCCAATTCAGCTCATTACACTTCCACAGCATGAAAGGTTAAAAGGAAGAAGAGTGTGTGTATATATATATATGTGTAAAAATGTTTGTGTGTGTGTATATACATATATGCACAGAGAACAGTCAAACCTCCTTTTCACTTGCTCTCCAAGGCACACAACGTGGTTTCAAAACAGCATGCAGCCTACTTGAAGCACTGATAGTGAGCTTCCAATGTTGTTGCCGCCAAAAATAAATTAGGTTTCTACACTGAAAAGCTACCTTCTGTTTCTTGTGAAGTGAAAATAGGTATTTGATTTGAGCAAAACTCAATTTAACACTACTGTGATACAATGTTGTACTTCTTAATGTGAATATTTCAGTCAAATTATGTCTCCATTATTTTTAAAGAAGATGCAAGATTTTTTCAGGTATCCAAAATATAAAAAGCAGCATTTCATTAAACATTTCAAAATTTAAAATAACCTTTGGAAAAAAAACAAAAACAAAAACCACACACGCCAAAAAAACCCACAAAACAGAAAAAACACACTACACAAACCAAACACTAAATTTCTCTCAGTCTTCTTTGTAAAATCTAATTACTGTCATACATCATAAAGAGAGAAATCAAAAGGAAAAGAACCAGAAGAATGAAAATGCTGGTGAAAACAAAAAGCATCAAACAGGAAAGGGAAAATGTAGCCACTGTAAAAAGCTGTAACACTTCAGAGAAGTACAAACAGAGGTCAAATCCGTGAATGTCTTAATTCTGTTTGCCAGTTGCATAATAAAGGCATGGTACCAGGTTTCTGATAGTTTTTGTAATAACAGCCAACTAAATTTTCCACAACAGCATGCGAGTACAAAATACACTCATCCATAAGTAGATTCATTCTGCACATTTCCACAACGACAGCACTCTTGTACCAAAAAGAATATCTCTTATGTAAACTGTTTAATTTTTCTTTTACTTTAACTGCTCCCTGGATGACTCCAAAATTTTTAAAAGTAGTGGTTGAATGGACAAAGAAGTGAAAAGGTGTGGACAAAAAAAATTCAATGGTGCTTTTTAAAGAACCTTTATAACCGCAACTGTCTCAAAGACAGACCCTTCTGTGCATTCTTCTTCCCAATTCAGGTGTCCATTTTACACAATTTAATTTTCTAAAAACATTATCTATCATATTCTCCCCCCCTGCCCTCAAATGAAAGCAGCAACCAGTTGCTAAAAAGAAAAAGGCACACTACTAACAATGATAAAACAAATTATTTCCTTGCAAACCAGACTAAAACTCCTATTCTATCATGCTATTTTTATTTTAAAATGAACACTTAAGGAAAACTAAAAGCAGGCACAGATAATTTGTAAAAGTATTCCAACAGTCAGTAAATGACCTTACATTTAAATCACTGTTCACTAAGTCAGCATCAACAACCCACCATGTTACTGAATGCAAAAGATGCTAAGAAAGAAAAACATGCAACAATATTCTTTAGGACATTTGACACAGCAGGTACCATCAAAATTAAGGAGTCCAAAGAGCTCTTCCAAATCTCAAAATAGTCAGTATACTGTCAGTATAAGAGCTTTCCTCAAATTCCTCTCACCTGAAATTCTGTGCACCTAGTAACATCATAGTCTTGAAGGGAGGAAAATAAAAAACATGGGCAAAAGTATATAAACACATGTGCTAGTATAATAACTACATAAAGGAACACTTGCAGCTGAATTAATCAGGTTCTGCTTTGAAAACACAACTAATCATGTTACTATGAAGTTTTCATACTTTATCAGACAGTGATATTTGAGATTTAAAAATGTTTTGCCAAAGGGCAAAAATATTTTCTCCTAAATACTGGCTATAAATCCTTATTCTGCTTCATGAAAGTGAAGTTAAGTCTGATTTTTTTTTTCTCCCTACTAGTATATGATCCAACAGGAAAACTATGCCTTGCACATATCTGCAAAATTACGTCTCCAGGAAATTTAGAGATCTATACTTTTAATTGACTAGATATATGCATATTTATTTTCAAAGAACATATAAAATACTTATTGTCTTAATGAAAATTAGCACTGCAACAACATTTAAGAAGGAATATACATTTAAGTATACAGTGTAGAGATCAGAGCAAGATGCCTATCAAGCCTCAATGGCAAATACAGATCTCACCCAAAACTCATTTTTCTCATGCATTTAAAGCTATTCATTAGCTTATATTATTAACATGAAGGTAATTGTGAAGTATAGGAAGCATAAGGTAGTTTAAAATTAGATTTCAGGCTTGCTCACCTGATTATTTAGGATTGGTAGCAATTACTGCTCTTTAACTCCTAGTTGACTGGAGAATATAACATGAGTTAAACGATCCTTTACTGCCTTCCCCCACACTCTCTGCTTTAAAGAGTCACTTAGTGTAGATCTTTAGGTAAACTATAAAGCCTCCCATTCAATACTAATATATATAAATATATATTCATATTCCAAAGATGATTATCATTATGGGTGAGACTAGGTAAAGCTATAAGGAACTTGCGTTGCTAAGTTACTGAAAGAAAATAATAGTAGATAATACAATATTTGAATAGATAGCATAAGAGCAGGAACATATTATCAGGATAACACTCAGTGTGATGTATTTCTTATCCACACACATATAAATCTGGCATAAGGTAGATTAACTTTCATACTCAGCAGTACCTCTGCAGCATGTGAGAGTCTGCACTCAACATCCTGTGGTCAACAAGAAAAGTGTCATGCAAGAGGTGAAGGAAGATTTTAAGGACCAAATTGTCACTGAAGTTGACAAAAGCATGCACAGAAACCAGATTACCTTCCAACGTTCATGACAGGGCAAAAGAACTGCCTGATGATTAAGTATGTCTCTGACATTTCAGACAATTACATAGTCCTGAAAAGAGTTTTGTATTGCATTTCACATAAGAGATATATTTTTATATGTGTAAATATATGTAATAGATTTTAATATACTATATATATATCATTATGACAATAATAAACAGTAAATGACTTTTACAATAGGTCTTCCAAGCAAACCACTCATAAAAGTCAGGATTTGACACAGTACCATTTTCTCAAGTATTTAATGCTGAGGAATAATTCTACTCATTGTGCAAAGGACAGCAAAACACATAGTGTATATATATTGACATAAAACACTCAATATGAACATTTGTCCTTTTTATGTTGTGGAGTCCAAACTTCACAATCTGCTATAATGATTAAGTCGTTTGTCATTGTAAAAAGCTGAAAACAGACACAAATCCCATTTAAAGACGAAAGTTATATGACTAACCAGCAGCAATCGCAATAAGATGCAGATGTTAAGACAACATTCAAAAACCTTGGAACAATAAGGCAATTGTACCACCCATCAGCTCACTGCAAATATTACCATCAGCAACAATTATCCCAAATCATTACCACTTATCCAGATGCCCACTGGACAACTACCAAAGAGTTCTGTAGAGACTTTCTAAAACATTGATGCACTGTCCAAAATATTTTATTAATAATCAATACCAAACATACAGGACCATAAAAATCAGGCTGACTAAATAAATAATACAAACTACTATTCAGTGCAGTGAATTAATAGTAAGAACATTTTTAGACTTTAAATGAAGATTTAGAGTATCTTGCATTTTGCATCATGTTAGAAAATACCCCAAAATGCCAAACAGTTTACAACTAAGCTTTTCAATAACTTATAAAACTAGTCAAAAACCACCAATTACGTATGCTTATAGCTAGTTTGTCATATACTTGCATCATTCTTTCTGAACAAAGAAGTTAAAAATAACAGCTGGAGGTGTCCCTGTCTGCCTAGGACAGCTGCCAGGAACTTTACCACAGAATAACTTAGAAAAACAGTAAGACAGCTAACACACTGGTAAATTCAGTGTCCTTTATTTTATACTCAAACACCACAAAAGCTGAAAAGGGTAATATTTCAACATACAAAGAGGTGTGCTTTACAGCTAAAAAGAGCTTTAAAAGTTGGACCAGTTGACACTCGAAAGATCCACTGGTAGCATTAGAAGAAAACACACAGCTAGAAAGAATGAGTCACACAAAGGAGCTCCATAGGCTCTGAGACTCTTTAAGGCAAACAGTCAAAGAATACTAAAATGGCACTTAAAATTGAGATACAGGTTTGAGACTGCAAATCACTGTCACTACTTCTTCTATTTACATTATGATACCTCTATGATTTGCATATGAGTTTACCAAAATACTTTTTGAACATTCCAAGTTTGACTGTTTCAAGTTTCCTTAAAAATACTAAATCAGAGCACACAAATCCACAGAAATCAATAATGGTCATGCCTTCACTACTTAAAAAGGTTGCATTTTCAGGAAAAAACATAGCTGACTTGCTAAACTTACAATCTAAATTCTTGGTGGTAAATCTAAGGACCTGGAAAAGAAAATCCAGTATCTAATAGTCACCAAGATACAATGGCAAGCCACAAGCATTTGGATTCAATTGAGTCCAGCATCCAAACCTAGTGACTGTGACAGACTCACTGTCAAATAAAACACAGGACTGTACATTTTTACTGTCACCTGTAATACACTTAATAGCAAAAGGGGAAAAAAGCCAGCACAAATTGGCCCATGGTTCTTCTGTCTTAAGCTCTACTGAGACAGCAATGGCACTAGCAAGAGCCAAGCAAAAAATACATGAGCTACAGAAGTTACAAGAGATTACATCCTATCAAGTCAGTGCTTGCTTTTAAAGAGCAACAGCCTCTTACTTATTATCCATCAGTCAATAAATCCATTTCAAATATTTCTAAAATAAGAGCTAATATTTTATTCCTAGACTCAGGTACCAATTATGTGGCTCTACCACTGCAATCAACTCAGCCTACACATAGGCTTTTTTTTCCTGACCTTCAGCTACCATAAATTTCCTGTAAATGATCCAGTTCAAAAGTCACCCAATTTACTGAAAAAGTAAACAAAACTTTTTTTCTTAGTCTTTATTTACTTAGTGAAACACCATCCACTAATACCACACTGGATATCAATCCTCTGTAGGAATCACAGTACATGGTAACATCTCACTTGTACATGGTAAAGTTCTTTCAGTAAGAGAAAGCACACATTGACACTCCCCTTCAGTAATTGCAGGCAGCACAGCTTTGTTGTCATTACTATCTGAGCTAGTTGAACTTGGACATACAGACATAATTTCAGTTGTGATCACCATCATGACAAAATTAGCAACATTAATTTAACACCTGGCAGACAATAAAGTTCTGCTCTGTTACCATGACTCTCGTAGCATATCTATACTCTCAGAACACTTTAAATTCCTGAACAGTTAGAAAAAAGGCATAATCAAGCCCTAAAAAATAGCTTGGAAAAAACAAACTCTGGGCACTCTCCTGACTTCAAAGTTGGTCTATTGAGTAACCTCCAGCAGGTCACTTTTGTCTCTCGGTTCCCCTAAGGGAGACATTTACATTTACTTTATTGTATTAACAAAAAAAAAAAAAAAAAAAATCTGCCATCCACAGATTTAAAGTACAAAGGGAGCGCTATCATTTAGTACTGCTAAAACACGGCAGTTTGGATAAGAGACAGTTTATTCAAAATACACAGCAAAGGCTTTTTTCTAAAGTTTTATATCTATGTCCTTGCCCCTAACTACCTCTCCTTTTAAGGAAATAAAGTTATGTTACAGATGAATGCCTACAGCAGTTAATAGCTGCTGATTCATGTTATGCTGACAAGGAATGAACAGGCATTTCAGCACTAATGTTTACTGCCTTCCCATCTTTAGTTCAAAAAGATGTTAAAAGAAAAAAGCAATTAAGAAAAAAGGCAAAAAAGGAAGCTTTGCTGCATAAGAACAATGCTTTCTCCTCTAAAAAAAAAAAAAGAAGGTTGCACCTTCAGATGATTAGCACATTCATAATTAAAATTCTAAATTGTATTCTTTATTAGTTCAAACACCTGGATTATATTGTTCAAGCTTAATTACATAAATGAGCTCTTTAAAAATTATTACATTGTATTTCTGCAACATAATTCTTGCAACAGCATTTGGACTCTTGTCAAGTCACAAGCAAGAATTAAAAAGAATCACGGGAAGTCTGGCAAGTTCTAAGTCTGCACTGAGAGTCTTAATTTGTTTTCCAGGTTTTAAGCCTGAGTGTCCACTTTTTTTTTTTTTTAACATTTGCAAGCTACATGAGAAGTTGAGGTGTGGGGAGGGGGGAGAAACAGAGACCTGAAATTCTTAGTAGTCACAAGACTCCAGATTCTAGTTGGGATTTTAAAGGAAAAAAAAAAAAAAAAAAAAAAAAAAGGATGGATACTGTGTAATCATATAAATTTTCCAAAGAGCAGAGATTTGAATAGTTTCCCTCAGAAGATGACACAAAACAGTCCATATTAAAACCAGGGAAAAAAAAATGTGACTATTTTGTAGTTTAACATTATTTTACACAACACTTATTGTTTACTTTTTGGAACAGGGATAAAAATCATACTGTGGGACTGGGTTTGTTTAAGTGCTAAAATATGAAACAGGACTGAAGGGATTTCAGAGACTCCTTTGCGGTAAAATCTCACCACCAATAACCCTTCAATTCTGCTGACATTCAAACAATTACTCTGGAAAGACAACAATGCACAGACCTTTGAAATACATGGTTCATCGAAAGAAAAAAAAACAAAACCCAACAACAAAAAACCTCCACAAACACAACACCCCAAAAATACTAGTATATTTTTTTTATAAAAACTACTTTACATAATAAAATATTCACTTAGGATAAGGGGTAAATTGGTACAATGTAAAGTATGGACAATTAACATCTACTGTCAGTTCTTGCCTTTACTTAAAGGATGAATACCTTTGCATTTATAGCTACATATTCTACTCCCTGACACAGTTAAACAAACCACATGAATTATTTTTTTTTAATGACTGTCAGAATCCATTCACAAGTATGTATGTCAAACTCTTTTTAATGAATACTAAATTAATCATCTGTGGTTTTAATGTATCTAACTTAGAAGGACACAAGAACCTGAAAGAGCTGAGAAGCAAATAAATTGGCAAGTCAAATAAAATACTTTTTGGAAATTATCTTCACAATCTTGTTTCTGGTATTAGCTTTTTAACTCAAATTTGTTTCCACAACCGTTTTTCACAGCATGTGAAACTGAAACAAAATTCTACAAATATTTTAGACATAAATCAGGAAGAACTTCAGAAACATTTATGCAAAACCAGAAAAGCATAGGTTCATCAGAATTGGCAATATTTATATATTAAGAAAAAAAAAGATGGAGAAGACCAGACTCCAAATGATAATTCTAGTCAAGTCACATGTGATGTGATGTAAATAAGTGTTTCTGAGATGGCACCATAGAAAATACTGATCTTAAAAGAAGGGTACACAGGGATAGCAGTGCTATCTGTGTACTTATCAAGGTATTAGTCAATGGGCCAAGACTGGAATCCAAACACCTTCAAAGGTTAACTTGACAGCTCAAATGAAGTCATTCACAAGCAAATTATTTAAATGTGATTCTAAAGACTAGCTGAATATTCTTTTAAGATGCAAGTTGTCATTTAAAGGCACTTTGACTGACTGATACCAGAGGCTATCTCTTCCACTCTCCAATGTATGTCTAATGATTATACTCAATTTATTTGTATTTCACCAATGCTTCTAAAGTCTATTTGCCTTTCACAGTGCACTTCCCCCTTCTTTTTAAAGCTTCAGTAGTGGACCAGTCAGTTGAGCCTTACTCTGACCTGCTAATTCACATTTATCCAAAATACTAAGGTTTCCCTTCGTGTTACTTAAGAAGAACAAAACAACTGTCCACCCTCAAAGGGGCCTTAAGTGAAAAATACAGCATACTGCTGGAGAGGGAGTTACTTTTGTGGCACAGCCTATGATTTGTTAAAGGAAAGAGAGCCTTTCTATTACCCCTTTTTCTTTCCACACTGCTAACCTCTGAACTGCAGGTGGGGAGCAGGGAAAGCTGCAGGTGGGTCCTCACACATTATCCCCACTGTGGTCATATTAAGCTGAATTCATACAATTTAATGCTTGTTTCAGTAGTTACTTTTTGCTCACTTAAAGCTTTGCTCCTAGCCACATTTGCATCAATTTACATGTTACCTATGGTTTAACTAAGGATTGCATGTAAACAGGACTTAGGAGTTACGCTACAAATAACACAAAGCTTTTTTGTACCCCTAAAACCTCTCTCAAGAAATTTTCAGTGGTCAAATTCTAAGGGACAACTAAAATGCCAGCATTTGGACTCAACCATGAATCCTTTGACTGACCTAGCACTCCTCCCCTTCACACCAGTATGCCCAGTGCAGGGAGAAAGACAGATCTATTATTAAATATATGAAGAATATGTATGAACACCTCGTCTTATAAAACCAGGATTGGGGGGGAGGGGGTGGTGTTGAGGGAATGACAGGACAAAGAGACCTGTTGAGCTATGCTTCCCTAAACCATAGGGCAAAGTTACTGGGGACTGAAGTAACCCATATACAAAGACATTTCTATTCTACACTCAATGACAGTGCCACCTGATCCAAACTATCAGACTTTTAATACTACACAATTCTGGTTTTTATTACTGTTAAAAATATCCTTAGCATAAGGATTTAAAAACCTATTAAATGCAAATAAATATTTAGCACACCAAGATGTTTGACAATGTTGAGTATAAAACGCTCAAAAACAGAACAGATGCAAGTTAAACCTTCACTTTAGCATTCTCCTTAGAATCAGGAGTGTGCTAGCAAAGGAAACTGGCCAAATATCCCACTTTCTGTGCCTTCATTCAGTGCACAAGACAAGACTGGACAACAACAGCAGGTTCTTTTTTCCAACTAAATTAAACGGGGAAATATACTCTGGAAGCACATCTGAAGGAACACAAATACTCAGGGATTCAACAGAGTTCGCTTGAAAGAAGCCCTCCTGAAGAGCATACAGTGTGAGTATTCTGCTTTCAGTGACAACTATTTCTCTGCAAATCTTCAACTTTTGCAACTCACTACTTGCTAACACGCACACAGACTTATATATGTTAGGGCATCCAGGAATAATTATACTATTTAAATAACCTCTAAGGTTAAACTCATAAACCATGAAATAAGATTTGGCATATCTTAGTTACTTTAATTTGGACTCAACAAGTTTGACAGGAAGATACTCTTGTTTTCTCCTCAGTGTAGCATAATATTTGAGATTAAGGAACTGACTCCATTACTAAAGTATTCAGAGTGCTGTATAACTTTAATCTACTGTGTTTCTGGGTTGCAATTATTCCATTACTGCAGTCAAATACGTTTTTCACACAGTGAAAGTGCCTTCCTGAAAGTGCCTCAAATTAGCAAGCCTGTCAAAAGTTATAGCCATGATGAAATTGTATATACAGTTATCTTCACTTTACTGCTAGAGCATTTGCTTTTCCCTCTTTTATTTCAACAAATGTTTAGAAAGCCCAGCTGTAGATGAATTTGGGATTACTGTTACATTGCCATACTAGAATAGAGAACGTAAATATAATTCGACAGAAAAGCACGTGACGATTCTTTTAATTACTAAATTTTCAGCATGCCCCAAAGCATGCCAAGTATCTCACTGTACAGAACAAGGCAGACAGGATTTGGATCTCACTGTTTACGGTCTAAAATAAATCTTCCCCGTCTCCCACAGAAGGTAACAAACACTGAACACCCCAGCTGCACGTTTCACCCAGGCAAAGCGGGGTTACCGCCACACTTCCAGCAGAGCTGAGCTGTCCCTTTCGCACAGGGCCAGCGACCGCGGCGTGGGAGAGTCACGCCTGTGTCACCGGAGCGCACGGGCACCCGCGGAAACTGGGGGCGAGACGCTGACTAACGCCCGACTACCCAGCCCCGCGGGTGGCGCTGGGCACAGGCCTCGGGGGAAGCGGGGGGGAAATACCTCAAGCACGGCACCGAGGAGGGGGAGCCGGCCGCCACCCGGTGCCCAGCGCTGACAGGGCGACTCCGCCACCGCCCTGCGCCGGCCTGGCGCCCCCGCGAGCGCGGCCGCTCCCTCGCCCCACCGGCCGGACCCCGTCGTCCTCACAGCTTTCGCCCGGGGTCCGACAACGCCCGCCCCGCGCCGGGACGCGCCACAGAGTAGGGAGGCAAGGGGGGCGGCCGGCTGATTAACAGCACCCCCACGAACGTGCCTCAGCCTCCTCCACCCCCACCCCCCCCTCGGCGAAATGGTGCTGCCCTCGCCCCCCTCCACCCCACCTTCAGCCCAACGGGCACCGGACGGGCGGACGGTTCTGCTCGGCTCACCTCAGCGCCTGCCGCCGCTGCTCCGCGCGGGCCCCCTTACCCGCGGGCCGGTCGGCCGGAGGGCAGCGCCGTCACCGCCTCGCCCCCTTCCTTCTCCTTCTCCCCCGTCTCCCTCGGGCTCGGCCACTCCTGCCACAGAGGCTGCGGCCCGACTGCGGCGCGAGCGGTCAGGTGACTCCCAAACAACATTACCCGCCCGCCGCCCCTGCGCCCTCCCCGCCGCGCACACACCCCGCCCGCTGATTGGATGCGACGCTCCCCGCCGACGCGCAGCCGCCCACACCGCGGCGCAGTGCGCATGCGCCCCGCCGTCAGCAGCCCGCCCGTGGCAGGGGCAGCGGGAGTAGCAGCGGCGACCCCAGAGCATGGCTGAGATGTTGGGCGGGGTGTTCACCGCCTCTCTGAGGGGAAAGGGCTATGCGGTCCGGAAGCTGTAGGTGCCCCCTAAGTTACGTGGCGGAAAGCGCTGGTCGCGGCGGCGGCCTCGGTCCCACGGTCATCTCCTCGTGTGGTGTCCGAGGCAGAGACGTGACGGGGCAGGACTTTGTGTGTTCTGCTGGTGTCAAATTCTTAACTCTTTTAGAAGTGTGGCACGAGGCTTGTGCTGGGAGGTGCTACCAGTTGACAAGCTTGACCAGTGATGTGGTTAGTGACACCTGGTGTGCAATGAAAGGTTAAACTAACGTTTTGTGAAGGTAGCATTCCCAGTGAGTTGTTGCTGCTGTAGCTTACCTGATTGCTGAATTTATGCTGTGTGGGTTAAAGCACATTGTGGCAGCTCAACCTGCTTTGATGTGGAGGTGCTTTGCTGGAATTGTCCTTGTTCTGGGTCAGACTTGTCAACCAGCTATCAAGCTCTGTGCTGCGCTGTGTAAGAGGAGATAAGATGACAAGTAAGGCAGAAAAAAAAATGCTAACGAAGCAAGTTGTGGTGGAAGAGATAACGTTCAGCTAGCAACGGACACAGCGGTACTAGAACTGAAACTGCTGTGGTGTTACTGTTGAGCTAGTATCCCTATTAAAAGGTAGACCAGGATGTCCAGTTCTGTGTGTATTCAGCTTGCATGCTGTTTTCAGGTCCTGACAAGTATTTTTGTGTGATACCATTTACAAGCTACTGGAGAGTGTCCAGAAGAGCACTGCGAAGTTGGTGAAGGGTTCGGAGGGGAAACCGTATGATGAGCGGCTGCAGTCACTTGATTTGTTCAGCCTGGAGAAGAGGAGACCTCATGGCAGCTAAGCTTCCTCACAAGGGGAGCAGAAGGGGCAGGCGCTGAGCTCTTCTGTCTGGTGACCAGTGACAGAACTGAGGGAATGGCAGGAAGATGTGCCCGGGCAGGTTTAGGTTGGACATTAGGAAAAGGTTCTTCCCCCAGAGGGTGGTGGAGCACTGGAACAGGCTCCCAGGGAGGCAGTCACAGCCCCAAGCCTGACAGTGTTCAAGAAGAGACTGGACAGCGCCCTCAGACACATGGTGTGAACTGTGGGGTTGTCATATGCAGGGACAGGAGTTGGACTTGATCATCCTTGTGGGTCCCTTCCAACTCAGGACATTCTATGTTTTTATGTACAAATTCAGCCTAACATAGATAAGAGGATGTCTTAAAAATGGCTGCTGTGTATTGCCCTGTCCAGGATTTCCGGGCTCTGATTGATATTTGTCTCCTCAAGAGCAACTTAGAGTAGCAGTGTCTTTCCTACTGCTAAGAATAGCTGGAGAGCAACTTGTTCGCCCCAGTATTATCTTGAGGGCAAGGCAAAGGGAAACTTACTGAAAAATGGAAAAACCTTGGCTCTGTTCTGTGTTAAAAGGGAAAAAATTCTCTGTTGGACAGATCCGAGGAGGCTAAACTCTGTGCACCTGTTTTTTCAAGGACGTCATTGAAGGTAAGCTAGAAGCTGCATATCCTGAATAAAACATTAATGATGGCAGCTATGAAAGATGCACTGCCAAGAATACTAATAGGAATTTCATTGTTATGAAATTTTAACTAAGTTTAACAATTTTGTTTGCATTTGAATTATGATTGCATTTATGCCTCAAAAATAAAGGAGGTATGAAATATGCAATCTGTCTTACATTGTATTTGAGTGTCCTGTAACTTTCTCAAGCTGTTATTACAGTAGAAATTCAAAACTCCATTTTAGGCTTCCTGAGGACTTTTGATAAAGGTATGAGCAAATGTCTTACTGGCAATGTTTAGTAATTATAGGTGCGTATAACAGGGAAGGGAGTGCACCTCAAGTTTGAGTGTAATGACTGACCTTACATAATTTAGAAACAGATGAAACCATGGGGGAAAATGCTTAAGTTTTAAAATCATGGAGTGTCATTCTTAAAAAATAAATACTTTTGTATATTACTTCTTTATATATTAATACTACTTTTTTTTTTTTTTTTTTCTGAAGAGCTACTACCATTAGAATGGTAATGCTAATTAAATTCTTCTTTCAGCGGCAAGCCAATTAGAAATTGCACCAGTAGGAGGTCTGCGGGATCTTGAACTGATTTCACCCCTACCCAGTTAACTGGGGAGCCCTTGTACACTGAAGTTTCATTTTCACAGCAAACTAGAAAGGAACTTTTCAATGGCTTTCTTCAAAAGTCATTATACCAGATTATAACTGATAACAGACAGGAAGACCCTGCTGCTTTATTGATTTGTCTGCTAGCTGAAGAGAGGGTTCTGGATGGGATTTTTTTTAAGTGGAGAGTGGCTGCATTTCACAGGCAGGCTTCACTTTTCCTTGGATCATTTATGAGTTATTTAGGCTCAGTTTTGTAAGGTGCATTTTATACTATTTCTTTGTTTCCGTTTCTTTAGTCTGAAATCTTCATTAGCACCCAAAATAAAAATGACAACCTGAAGCACCATAAAAGCAGATGCGCAACCATACCCCAAGTAGCAGTTCCAGATTACTTAAGTGTTCCCAGTTGTTCCCGGCTCTCTGAATTTGTAGTACTTACTCTGAAAATTGTGCATGTAGATGCAAAAGTCTTTTTCTCCATTGGCAACATTCAAGACAGATGTTAACACCTTGTGTAGATTTGCAGTAGGTGGAAGTCTTTCTGTTATGCCAGCTGTAGGCCTGGCACATAAAGGTTAGCTGTCTTCCAAAGCAACACACCTTCCAGTTTAGTTTTACATGTGCCTGGATTCTTAAAAAGAGTCTTTATTGTGGGCTAATACATTTGAGTAACAGTTGTCTTTTGTAACTGACAATCATGCAAAACAAATAAAAGCAACATGGATAAAGTAAACAATCTACTGTGTTGGCTGTACATGAGATTAGTCAAGCAATGCTTTCTCTGAAAGGCCTGCAGCAAATAGGATTATGTACCCGTGTGATCATGCGTTCCAGCCGCTGGGACAAAGATGTTGCACCTATGCTGCGCTGGAGCCAATAAAGCAGAGAAGGTATCAAATCAAAAGAGATGCTGAAAGGGTATAAAGAACAGCAGCAGTGTAAAGTATGGGACCATGCAAAGAATGGAAGCTTCAAAAAAACATTGCATTAAGAGCAAATCTGTATATTCAGTTACTAATTTAAAATTGCATACTCTTGTGGTCTTTGGTTATTTTACACACTGATCTTGTGAGCATTTTCTGAAGGAGGTGTGATGCCTTAGAGATTAGAAGAATCCCTTGCTGGGAGGAAGGATTGCCTCTCCACTGCCACCTTTTCCTTGGGATTTCTCTGATGAATCTGTCCATGTGTATTTCTGCTAAAGGAACAGGTTATATCCAGTACTTTGTAAACTGAAATAATCCCTCTCATAGTTTTCTTTTTATGTAATACAGCTGTTATTCCTGTGTTTATACAACTCCCATACTTTGACTAAGCAAGAAATTATCGATGGCCCAAATTTGCTAAATCTATATTATGAGATGAGCATCTGAGATGTTTTTAATCTCACACAAGATTCAGCAAAATCACACATAGTGGAGGGAGGGTGTGGTTTTCCCTGCTATTCATATGAAGAGCATATTGAACGAAATTCCAAGGCTTTCAGTTTTGACAGAGGCTAATACAGATATTCCTTCAATGTCTGTTCGATAATTGCCTTTCACCTCATTAAGAAGACAACGTCTAATTCTTTTTAGTTATTATTTGGTAAATATATTCCTCTGTACAACCAGAGTTCCATTACAAAATAACATAAGAAACCTATTGACACGTAAGTTTAAGGACAGCTATTTGATGATATCCAAAGAATATCTTCTTGCTTGAGCTTTGAGTACTACCAGTTCTCAATAATGATGTATTCTGAATCTAAGTTTCTACAGTTGCTCTTTATGTTTTCTATAGCTTGTAGTTCTCATGCCCTTACACATGTTGGTACTTCCCAGTCCCCTACTACTCAGATGTGAAGAAAGCAGCTTGAACACAATTGTTTAGATGGTAAAAACTGTGTTACAGAAGTACAGGATGTTCTCAATGTTTAAGCATAAGCAGAAAACTTAAAATACCTACCACTAGACTAAGAGTTTTGTTTTTTTTTTCTGGTCTTACACTTAACAATTTTTGTGCGGAAGAGAGGGGAGCAGAAGAAAAAAATTGAAACATAAAATAATAAATCAAAACAAAAGGAGCTCTGACTTTGGCTTGAAGATTGGCTATCAAATCTTGGACTGCACCCATCAAGAAGGGATCTTCATCTCTTGTTCTCAGTTCTAGGGATGATGCAATGCTGACTTCCCACACAGTAGGGAATGAAATTACGTCATGATAGCTTGCTTCTCGCTTATAGTCAGACTGAAGAACTGAATAAGTGCTTTCCTCATTGAAATTAGACACAACTGGAAGGAGAAAAAATTAAAAAAAAAAAAAAAACAACAAAAAAGTTGATCCATTTTTTTCCTTAAAAGGAGAAGTAAAACCAGCAAAAAGGAGATCTGGGAGCTAAACTGAAAAACGAGGAAGTAGGTCTTCCTGCAGATGAATAATAAATGTTTTAAAGATAGAACAACATAAAAACTGAGATAATAGATGCTCACAGAATTATTGAGCATGATAACAAATAATAACCATAACTAGAAGAAAACAAAGAAAAATGTCCCCCTTTGTTTCATTGTTGTTGTTTTTTTTTCTCCTGACACATTGATGACATTATTGGGATTTTAATCCCCATTATGTCAGACGCTGTTATTTCCTGAAGAAGCCTGGCTATAGCTGTCTCTTTGCCAGTGTTGTTTACTGCTCCTGGCACACCAGGTGCACCAGCCTCAGCTCACACGAGTTGGCAGCTCAGTTTCACTAAGCTCTGGCTCGTCTATGGGTGGGTAATGGCCCAGAGAGATGAAAGTGGTCTAACCTCTGGAGGTTCATTGTGTTGACTACAGGGCACAGCCTAAAAGAAGGGACATTTTGGCCACTTTTAATATTGTGTGTGATCTTTTCTGCCCTTGCCCTCTCTTCCTGCTGGTTTCATACCACAGAAACTTGACTAATAAATTCTCCAGAGGTAAATTGCAACACTAAAGGTGAGATTCATCTCACCTATCTTTATCCATTTAAAATTTGACTGTCTAATCTAAGCTACTTATCTAGACTTCTGTGCAATCAATGGAACTAGATAGGCATCTCCACAGGGTAATTCTTCCCTTCCTATGGTAGGCGTCTGGGACAGGTGTGATGAAACTCCTTTTGGAGATGCCTGTCTCACTCTTTTGTCTGTGGCAGGAGTGTGGATAGCTGGGTGAGGCTAGAGGCCTAACTCTCAGAGCACTACACATTAACTGAACCTGTGTTCCCATACTTCTGCAGGATGCTGGGATCAGAATCCTCTAGAGCACTGTGGAGTCATTGAGAAAAATATATGCTAAAGGCACATCCTTCTTTCATCATGAAATGTCCGATTTTTTCTGGCTGAGCAGGAGACTTACCTGAGCATCAGAAGAGTGTTTCTCTCTTTGGTTCTTTACCTACCCTGTACCCAACTGATTAGACATACATAATGAATCCAGCATTTTTGGTTGTAAACCAAATAAGCGTACAGATCACTGTACTACATCAGGTGTAGCAGACATGCTGTTGTCCTAGACGCACGAGGTTTACATGCCTAGGTTGAATGCACTGCATATATGGGGTAGGTCTGATGCTTTCCTGGAAGCACTGGCTGTAGTGTCATAAATGGTGAATTACATTCATGCACGTGCAGCAATTCAAGCATTTCCCCAGAGCCACGGATTTTCCATGCATACGTACGTCAGCTGTGTTGCACATCTAAAATACATGCATGCGGTGGTGGGCAGATGGAGTGGGAGAAGATTCCAGCTGGGACTGGTCTGGTCTCACTGGAACAACTTATTGAGCTCGTTACCTGCTTCTGATGTTCTCCTGTGCCCGTCTATGCCACCAACTATGGCAGGAGTCACATGGGGGAAACTGCTGCCCTGGCGTCTTGGGGCAGAGGCTGGAAACCCCATTGTACACACGTCCACATCAAATATGACTTCTGGAGGCATCATATAGAAGACTAGTCCATTTACAATCTGGTAAAAGAAAACCAAACAACTCCCTCCTGTGAACTTGCAAACACAAAAGCTGTTTTTTAAATCTACACTTAGATAACATTTTCTAACTAGAAATTAAGCTATCAAGGAGTTACTATATAATGTCCTGAAGTGAATGAAACCTCAGGGCTATGTCAATATGTACAAGCTGAAAATCTGGCTCTTATTTTAAAACTATTTTAAAAGTCTTTATCTACATTATTTTAGAATTTATTTCCATACTGTCTTTTGCTGTATTTGTGTGGCACTGTTCTAATTCTTAGGAACACACTTGCTTATTTTTCTTGGTTTCTTACTTAAAAAAGTATGGTTCATTCTGGTAATGCATACTATTAATCACAGGAAATTATTATTAAATTCTCTGTATATAAAAAAGAGAAAAAATGCTTTTCATCTAGAAGTCAGTCCTAGTAAACTGTCTTTTAAAAATGCAATTATAGAAGTTATTATCTTAAATCTAAAGCTAATTTGGTCCAAATTCTCATCAAAGCTTCTTAAAATGAAAAATAGCCCTTCAGTTAAAACTGTTTTGTTTTGGTTTGGGGTTTTTTTTCAGATATTATTTTTCAAAACAGTAACCTTAAATTAAAGAGTAATATTTCAACGGGGGAAAAAAGATTATTTTTCTTTTCTTGAAAAGAATAAGAGGATTTTTTTTTGTTCTGTGAGAAGGGTTATAAACCATGTGTAAACAATGGCAAAAAAAGTGGGAAACAGGTTTAAAAGTGTCTAGCTGTGGAAAACAAGAGGTCTACTTAGATAGGCTGGTGGAGGTGTATGAAAATACCAAAGAATGAGAAGTGCAGCAGGACAGCTACAAAAGTCCCATCTGGCTACTTAGCTTGAAAGAGGAAAACAGTTGTTTGATTCATGAAAAATTGATTTGCCTTCCTGGAAACCTGGAGTAAGACTGCTAATGGGTATAATTTTGCTAGACAGCAATACCTGATCTGAGGGATCTAGGAAAAGATCAGAAGAGGTGAAATTACTGCAGCCAGACTGTCCAGACTGGGCATTATCACACAGTGGCTCTTTTGAAGCCTGGGAAGAAACCTCGGTGTATGTGGGAAAAGCCAGTGTGTGTCACCCGGGACTGGATGAGTGTTTGCAGTCTCAAGTCATGCTGTGGGATCGCAGCTGTGTGGGCTTTGGATGAATTCGCTCCCTTGCAGCAGAAAACCGCAAAGCCTGAAAGCAGCAGAAGCTGAGATTTCAGACAGATGCGGATCTGCAAACAGATTCAAGGAAGGACCAAGGTTTTTGGGAAGGTGGAGGGAGACATGGTGAAACACCTCATGTTTGGGGGGCTGAGGATGTGCACTCGCAGGACCACAAACCATAAATGCATAGCAGCCCCACTGCTTCTGTGTGCCCTTCCCCTATAAAAGGGTCGTGCATGGGGAAGACAGTAATCTCTTCAGCAAATGGCCTTTGCAGTACTAGAGAAAGAAGAGGTCGTCTGTTTTCTTTAATTTATAATATAGTCTATTGACCATTCCCTGAATTAGCAACTTGGGATGGCCCCTCTGCACGCCCTTAGCTTAGGAGGACTAAAAGCTGGTGGTGTATTACTCCCATGTGTGTCCAGCTTGGGGTTCTTCTCTTGCTTTCACTCTAAACTGCTCTGGGAGTCTGCTTGTTAGCACCAAGTTATCAGGGCTATCTGGAGCACAGGTTTGTTGCTCTTCTAGTAAAGTGCCAACTCTCCCCACCCTGCACTGGATGAGAACCCAGGGAACATTGCTTTTATCTGTGGAAGAAGGTACCAAGTTTTCCTAAATGACAAAAGTACTTGTGGCAGAGATCCTTGAAAGTAGGAAAGAAGTGGATTCTCTCTGACACACATGCAGATTCATGAATCTCTGCAAGACTTGAGATGTTGAAACTTTGGACTAATTCCCTAAGAACTGTAGTCACACCCCAGAGAGGAGAAGGATGTTGAGTCATAGTGAAGAAAGAAAAGCTGAATGTTTTTTCTGTTACAACCATCCCAGAGGTCAGACACAACCAAGACAGACAGCTGAACAACAAAAACACTGGTTAAATGATTCAAAAGGTTAGGTTTTCTGGCAATTAGATAGAAACACTTCAACTACTCTGAAAGAAAATATAGGAAAGAATTTTGATTCCAGTATATCTAAGCATATTTAGCTTTTGAATCTAATGCCTGAAGAAGGATTAACTTTAGAATGTTTTGGTAGAAAGCTTCTGAAGGACATGCGCATAGGCTGTCTGAAGGCAATTGCAAATACATCTAGACCAGAATGTTACACAATGAAATTTCATTTGCTTCTGGAGATGTCTGACAGTGGCATAAATAAGCAACAATATATGATTTTTTACAGCATGGCATAACTTTTTTTTTTTTTCAAGTACCTAATTAAGCTACTGTTCTGCTTAAATAAGGTCTTCTTTATGATCGCCCACCTTGCTTTTACTAGGCCAATTGCAAAAGTGAATGATGTTCCTGAAGACCTATCTAAGATTGGAAAGCATACCAAAATTAGGAAAGAATACCATACGTTCAAATACTTGGCTATGTTTTAATTTCACAGCATAAGGTTCTTATTGTAGCCTACTGCTTCTGTACTGATCACACAGTGACTTGCCAGGAAGACAGTTTGGCTGTTCGACGTACTAACTCTACTGTTACAGCTTTGTGAAAAGGATATTTATCTTTCTGAGGTTGTACATTTTACCATTTGTCACAACAGAGGAAAAATTGATTCAGTGCCTGCTTCTGTTTAGAGCCGCACGCTAAATGCACTACAACAGAAGCTGTTCAGTTTCTGGGACTCATTACTAAGTTGGAGTCTCAGTTGAGAAACCGGAGCAATTACTAGTTTGTTTGTCACTGCGGTGATCCAGTAAGAGGGAGCCGACCTTCACCCATCTGCTGTGTCTATCTGGGTTTCCTCCTGTTCTCGAGTGACTGGCCAGTCAGCTCATTGTGCGCTTGGGTGTGACTGCAAGCTCTGGTGAGTCATGATTTAAATGCACAACTCATACCGAAAGGAAAATGAGGCCAAATTTATCTCTGCTTTTGATTTTATCTGTAGCTTAGTTCTGTGAAAGTCACAAAGAGCCCAAAACTGCTACACACAGCAAAAGGTAACCCAGTGCAAAGAAGACACAGAAGGAGGTATCACCATCAACGTGCAAAAAAAGGAAAGAAATATACCTGCAGTTCTCTGTACCGGGTCTAACTGTGATGGAGTCTCTTCTGAAAAACAGAGCAGTAGATGATGCACAAACTAGTGGTCACCTATCATCAGAGAATGAAAGTTGCTGAAAACAGCAAGCTGACAATTGGGAAGTGTACTTGCAAATCTGGAACTTGTTATAAAAATGATGGAACTGATTATATAGTGTAATTTCCTGACAATTTGGTTCTTTGTTAATTTGTTGTCTTTTGAGGTATTGCATAGGACACAATAGGTGGACAGTTTCCTGCTGTTCCTGCTTTTCCTCTCTCTTCTTTGGACAGCTGATGATCCACATCTGTGGAGACTGCTTTTGCCAGCACTTGAAGAAACTCACAACCTTTTTAAAAAACATTTTGGCATTTGATTTCTCATGGTCCAAGGTAGGAGCTTATGAAACCATTTTCAAAGTTTATCTTGGGAACACACTGTTTTTTTTTCCCTTTCCTTTCACTGAATCACAGTGTTTGTGATTGGAAGTCACCTATGGAGGGCATCTGGTCCAATCTCCATGCTCAAGCAGGGCCACCCAGAGCCAATTGTCCAGGACCATGTCCAGACATCTTTTGGGTATCTCCAGGAATGGAGACTCCACAACCTCTCTGGGCAACCTGTGCCACTGCTTGGTCATTCTCATAGTGAAAAGGTGTTTCCTGATGTTCAGGTGGAGGCTTGTCCGCATTGCGTCTCACTGGATATCACTGAAAAGAGCCTGTCTCTGTCATCTTCACACCCTCCCTTCAGATATTTGTACCCATTGGTGAGATGTCCCCTCAGCATGGCCTTAGTGGGGATGAAGTACTAAAGAAGGGCTGAAATAGGCCAGGCTGCCTAGTAAGGGACTAAGGTGATGTATCTACTTGGCAAAGACCTCTGGTGCTGTTCCTGCTGCTGATGAATGATTACAACAGTTTTTGAGACATGCTTTTTCTCTGGCAAACATGTAAATGTTGCACTTAATAACAGTGTGGATCTTGGGTGTTTGTTGGAGCCTGGACGCTGTCCCAGCCAGAGCTTACCTAGCCTGAGAACTCTTCAAAATACTTTGGAAAAACACCTGAAAAATTCAGTGAAGCCTTATTTAGACATCCTGAACCACACAGCAGCCTATTGTTACCTTATGCCTTGTGCCAGATTCAATATACAAGCTGGACAAATGTATGTTAGGCTTGAATGTAGTCAACGAAAAGCAGCTTATGAGTACGTTGGCGATAGTTCCTATTGCATATTTTGTATCTTTTCTGAAAAGAGGCCGTATCTCTTGGTTGAAGAGCTCACATAAGGTCTTCAGTCCCCAGAAGAGACCAGCTGGGTTATGTGTTGGCTGCTTTACTTCTCAACAAGCATTCAAAGGGGTGAGGGAGAGGAGGAAAGTCAGAGTGAGGGAAGGACTGCAGCTCTGCCAGAAGGGTGGGAGAGAAACAAATTCCTGTGGGTACTTCTTTGCACACAGACTTATTTGCTGATGAGGAGAATGGCAAACATGACCTTGAAATCCCTGTAAGATGTTTTCTGACTGATGTTTAGCTTAGGAGATTTATTTTCTCATGTTTTTTCATATGCCATCATGATCTCTTCTGTCCAAAAATCCTCATATTTTTGTCTGTCTAGCAAATTCTGGCTGTATTGACTCAAAGACTGAGTACATAGCAGATTGTTCTAGGACTTTGTGCAAGGCTGTTGTCTGTGGTATCGTGTACTCCGTAGGAGGTCAAGACCCTACAGTCTTTCTAAGGGATGTGGCTGTTTGTAGGATCTCCAGAGCAGTATCTTTTCTACCTGCTTTGCCAAGCACACTGCTACTGTTGGGGCTTCAAGAGGGGGTGCTCCACTGAGCAGTCTCCTGTTGAGTGATCTCTCAAACCATCCAGGGTCAGCTTAGGGTTTGTGAGTTGCTCACAGGAGCAATGTTGTCTTGGGTGTTACCTGTGCATATTACTACCTACTTCTCCTCACGTCCCTCCACCTAAGAATGGGTTGGAAAATTTGAGATTCTGGGGTTCAGGTGGAGTTTTGCAAGTCACGGTCAAACTGTTTACATCTCTATATGCAGCCACGGAAAGGACAGTCATGTTTGGTCCTGATAAGGTATAAGCCCTCAGCTCTGAGTGCTCATTTGCACACCTACCTGCCATGGGAAAGCAAATTACTGCCAAAGAAAATGCAAATGCCTTGTACTTTACGACAAATGTTGTAAATCAGAAATTGTGGTAATTATCTCTCATGAAATCCCTCTAAGAAAGAACAAAATACCCATGTTCTAGTTAAATGCTTATGAATCACTACCCGTTAAAAAATTACACCACCTGCCACATTTCACATACCTTCTGAGAAAATGAGGAGAATGTACTGAACTGAGGCAGCCAATGGCTGTATTGTACAGTGCTTATTATGTGACACCAGGAGATACATTATACTATACATTTCTTTCAGACAGAGAAATATAGCAGGAACTGCACAGCTGACACAGTGCTGGGAGAAGAAATCTTAAAATGATAGTTTAAGTAACAAAAACATTCAATTTTTTGCATGCAGAGAGTAGAACACAAATTAGATATTTTTTTCTCTATGAACTTAATAAATACATGCAGAAATTGCATGTAGGTACACAGTAGCGACTATTGCCTTATTAACAGATTGTAAGGCGTAGGTAAGGATGAACAATCCTGGGGCATTTTTAACAATGTTTCTGTGACAAAGAAATAAATTAAACAAAAGCATTCAGGACCACAAATGAGCTGCCACTCCAGCTGGGAATGCAGGCTTTGGGGTTGGCATTTGTAGCCTATGTAAGTAATGTTTATGCAAAGCCACACAACTCTAGAGTTGTGTGCTAAATACTCCAAAGGGAGAGTAAAATGGAATATGGTATACACTGAGTCCCTCATCTGGTAAGACATTTGACAGAGCACATGTCAGTAAGCAGGGTAGTCTCACTAAGACCTGAATGAGCAAACCTCTAAAAAATCTGTTCAAAACATACTCTGTTCTGTTCCATGTCAGGAAGTATCACAGATATTTCTTTTTTTTGTTTTCTCCATCATTTTAATTTGTGCTATTTTAATACCATTTTGCAGTTTCATTGGTGGCAGAATATAATTCAGAAGGCTTAATTAATGTAGCAGAATGGGAAGGAAACTTCCAAACACTGATCTTAAAAAAATAAGGAAGAGTAGATATTTTGTATAAAAATAATTTTGAGAAAATGCTCTTACATGGTAATCAGTAATAACCGATTTTACTGTCTTTGGAAAATTACTTTTTTCCCCAACTGGTCCCTAGAGTAGGCTTCTAAACCTGTCAAAGCTCAATTAGATAATCTAAAATGTAAACTGATATATAAACAAAACACAGTTTGAGGTTCTACCAGTTCTGTCTCTCATTGTGCAAATCTTGTCACTAATTGAGAGAGGTCATGTGTCAGCACAGTCAAGTTTATTCAGACTAGTGGCTGTTCTTCTACCAACAAGAAACTGCTTTTATGTTGTTGGCAGTTGTATTTGCAAGAGCATGATGACTAAGCTTCACATGTTTCTATTAATACAAAGTTGGCTGTCATTTATATAATTTTTTTCTGTTACATAAAGTGAGAAATACTTCAGATAACCACTTAAAAATTGGTGGAAACTTCTTAAATGCACGTTGCAGTATATATTTGGTTTTAAAAGTTCTCAGTTGTACAGTGCCAAGGAAGCTTCATTTCTGTCAGGACATGAACAGCTTGCTTGTTTTTTCGTTATTTGCCAATTGCAGTGGAAATGATGCAGCACAAAAAACTGCTGACTGAAGAGTCAGTTGTATTTTCTAGGTACTTTCTGGTTTTGAAATAACAATATAGGTTATCACAAGTGGTGCAGTTGTTTGACTTCAACTTCTGCCAAGTTTTTACGCTGCTGATGTTGTTAAGAATAGAGAAAGCTATCTTAGAAGTGACTGCTTAAGTCATATCTTGTTTTTTTTTCAATATTAAACAGAAAATGATGTTTAAATTAAATGTCTCATTTATCTTTTTTGTCATGACATTCTTTAAATTTTATTCAGTCTTAACAATTATGTAAAGAATAATAGTGTGTATATTGGAGCAGCTGGCTGCTGATGCAGATAGCTATGATTTGCAAGGAACAACCAGAAGGCTGTGAGTTGACATGCACTGGTGCAAGGTGACACAACCCCATCTGTACTATAAATCTGTATACCCTGATGAATGATAAGAAATATGAGTCTCTCAATCAAGAATGGCAGTGATTTAATCAGATGAGGCCTCTGATGGGTATCTCTGACAAGCAAAGCATGATCCTGCAAGCCCTTAATCATAATCTGAAAGGAAGTGACCCTGCGGACAGCTGAGCAGACTCACACCCCAGGAACTTCCCAGCAGTTCCCACAGCCCAGCCATGAGGGGATCTGCTGTGCCCAGTGTCTGTCCTTGGAAGCGTCACTGTATTAGCTGTAGTCTATGCACCCATCTGTGCTTCTACCCTAAGTTTAGGTAGGATATCTAGCTTATGCCTAAAGAATTAGAAAAGACATTAACAAAAGCTTGCATTGAAAAACTAAAGAACAGCTTTTTATTTGTAAGCACTGATCTTCAGTGATTCTTCTTGAGAGCTAGAAGATATAAGATCACAGAATCCCAGAATCATAGAATGGTTGGGGTTGGAAGGGATCTCTGCAGATCATCTAGTCCAACCCACCCACTAAAGTAGGTTCACCTAGAGGAGGATGCATAGGATCCAGAGAAAAAGGGGAGGGAGGCAACTTCACAAATCAAAGAGCTAGTATGTTTTAAACATACTGCATCTGGTGTAGCAGTTAAAACAGCAGTTGTGAGCTGATGACAGAGTAGCACAACTGCAAATACTGGACTGTGAGAGGAGTTTGGAAATATACCTAGGTATATTTTGGTATACAAATATAATTTCTTGTCGAAAACTGAGGTCCACTTACATCCAACATGTTAAACCAAGCAATACTTTCTTTGCTTTTCTTCCTGAACATGGCTCAGTTGGTCACAAGTGGTGTTCCCCAGGGCTCAGTATTGGGACCAGTTCTGTTTAATCTCCTTATCAATGATCTGGATGACGGCATTGAGTGCACCCTCTGCACCCTTGCAGATGACACCAAGCTGGGTGAGAGCGTTGATCTGCTGGAGGGCAGGAAGGCCATACAGAGGGATCTGGACCAGCTGGATCACTGGGCTGAGGTGAATTGTATGAGGTTTAACAAGGCCAAGTACCGGGTCCTGCACTTGGGTCACAACAACCCCAGGCAGCGCTACAGGCTCGGAGAAGAGTGGGTGGAAAGCTGCTGGGTGGAAAATGATTTGGGGGTATTGATTGACAGCCAGCTGAATATGAGCCAGCAGTGTGCCCAGGTGGCCAAAAATGCCAACAGTATCCTGGCTTGTATCAGGAATGGTGTGGCCAGTAGGACTAGAGAAGTGATTGTGCCACTGTACTGAGCGCTGGTGAGGCCTGACCTTGAATCCTGTGTTCAGTGTTGGGCCCCTTACTACAAGAAAGACATCAAAGTGCTGGAGAGAGTGCAGAAAGGGGCAGTGAAGCTGGTGAGGGGTCTGGAGCACAAGTCTGATGAGGAGCAGCTGAGGGAACTGGGGCTGTTGAGCCTGGAGAAAAGGTGGCTTAGGGAAGACCTTATCACTGTACACAACTACCTGAAAGGAGGTTGTAGCATGGAGGTTGTTGGTCTCTTCTCCCAAGTGAGAAGTGATAGAACAAGAGGAAATGGCCTCAGGTTGTGCCAGGGGAGGTTTAGACTGGTTACCAGGAAACATTTATTCACGGAAAGTGTTGTGAAGCACTGGAACAGGCTGCCCAGGGAGGTGGTGGAGTCAACATCCCCAGAGGTCTTTAAAAGATGTGGAGATGAGGTTTGGTATTCAAGAAGAGACTGGACAACACCCTCAGGCACATGGTGTGAACTGTGGGGTTGTCATATGCAGGGACAGGAGATGGACTTGATGATCCTTGTGTGTCCCTTCCCACTCAGGGCGTTCTATGATTCCATGGTTTAGTGTCAGAGTTAGGTTAATGGTTAGACTTGATGATCTTGAGTGTCTCTTCCCACCAAAGTGATTCTATGATTCTAAGCTGCTGTCAAATTTCAAGGAGCAAAATAAACATATTGCCACTATGCTAGCTAACTTCCAGATCCAAGATGTACTTGACTCATTGGCAAGATGGCCACCATAGTTGAGAAAATATTATCGGATACATATATTAAAAATGAAGCTTCATCAAAAAAAAAAGCAAGCTGTTTAGGTAGATAGTGGCATGGAAAATCCTTACAGTGAAAGTATAAAATTTAACCACTGATGGAATGAAGTAGAATTAGCTAACCAAAACCTCTTTCGGAAAACAAATTAGAAGTACTGATAAAAGTTGTGTTTACTGAGTTTAAAGTCATCCTCCTACAGAAACTGTTAAAGTACAAAATGTGTTTGAATTATGAGATAAAGGTAGGAAACAAACTTCTAGGAAAATGGGTTCCGGGTAGGAAAGGTGCCTCCAGGCTATCAGTGGCAAAGCAGACTTACTAGAGATAGAGTCCTCTCCCTATCCTGCAGGCAGTGAAAGAGAAATAAGCTTATGCGGGGGAGAAAAGATGTTGCTGTCAGTTAAGAAAAAAAGAAAAAAAAAAGAAAAAAAAAAAGAAAAAAATGGAGGCTCAAAATAGCGTTGAGGAAAAAGAAATCAACTGATCAAAAGAAATGGCCTTTTGAAAGCAGAATAATTAATTAAATAACTAGTATATTGCTAGAGATGTTTGCAGTCATGGAAAAGCTGCCCATTAAGACCGTTAATTGCTTGTTAATGAATTAAGACAGTTATTATGTTCCTACCAATAAACTGAGTTTTTAATAAAGTTTTGGTGTGGGTGTTCATTTAATTTTTCTACAGAGAGGAAGGAACTGTCGTAAAACAGCCATCTGACAGCAGGCTGGAGCAGTTCTAACAAAAAACATGAAATGGTTCAGTTCAGAAAAGGCAATGAAGACCAAAATTTCTAGCAGAAAGAAGGGGTGACAGAAAAGTTCACTCATAGACTGTCTATAAACAGAATTTAACATTTCTGCTTTATCAAACTGCACACAGATTTTTCCAGAAATAATTAGGCAGAAGGAAGGATGAAATTGGAGCTGACTTCACAGAATGCGTAGCCCGGCTTTAAAGAAAATTAGTAACAAGATCCAGGAAGGAATCACCTGGAATAGCAACTTCAAAAAAAAAATGCCAATCCAGATCAGCTTGTCAGCCTTTCAGAGTGAGCGGACACAGTGGGTTGCAGGTGGGGACATGGCAGGGGATGCCGGGGAGCCCAGGTGGGATGTGTCCCTCCCAGGTGGGCTCCTGCCTGGAGTCCCCAGGAGCTCCTGCAGCAGCAGAGGTGAGTCAGCAAATACGTCCTGAGTTTTTAGGTCCTACAGACTGACTCTGGGGAGGAAGGTGGTAAGAAATCACTGCGTGCTTTCCTACCCCCATCCTCTGCACATGGAGGAAACAATCCAAAACAGTTTTCCAATGAAGTCCCAAAAGACCCACGTACACTGTCACAAGGTTTACAGTGCATATCTGTCTTCTTTCCAGGTCTCTGCTAAAATACAATTAAAAGTCTATTCTTAAGCTGAGACATCATCAAAACCTTTTGAAGGTCAAAGAGTGCAGTTGAGAAAACTTGTTTGTAAGGTACATTTCCTGTATTTCTTAGCTGAAATTACCAAGTAATTTATTTTTTTCAGCATATTAAAAAAGCAGTGTCCTACCACCAGTCAGCTGTCTGTCTCCAGGATTTCCATTTATCAGGCTTCAGACCAGAAGCAGTACAGAGACAGCAGTTCCTTGGGTTGGTTGTTTGTTTTTCACAGACTACATATGTACCAAATGATCTTGTTCCACTTTGAAGAAGCTTCAGGCCAAACCCTGAAAAAGCTCAAGATCTTGAATATAATTGTCCATATAGCACAGACAACTGAAAGTTTGGTTCTCATACATCTTCATTGCAGCACCACAGTAGTATTTTTTTAAACTGCTTTTTAACAGGAATGTTTACATTGTCCCATTTTTTTATTATATCTCCCCTTACTGTTGAGTGCTCTATGGAGCTGCAGCAGCATTTGGTCTGCAGGTGTGAAGTCTTTTTGGCTGCTTCTTTTTCACCTGATGGTGCCTCTGGAGCCCTGGTGACAAATGGCTGCATTTTCTGTCCTCCAAAGACCTCTCTGTATTTTGCCAGTCACATGAAAAACAACAGGCAGGATCAGCTGGGCAAGGTGTGGAGCAGCCTCTTTGGCTTCTCTTTCCCCTGCAAAAGTTGGAGGTGGCTCCATAAGGAAGGGAAGTCATGCAAACCTGCTGCACTGTATATGGCACACAGTGGGGCTTAATGCCAGGCCCCTGAATTCAAAAGAGCAATTACTGTAGCTGCACAGACATACCATAAGGATTTCCCTTTCCCTTTCAGTGGCCCTCAGTTTGTACCCATGCCATACCCACCTTCGCGTGGTTGGCAGCATAGTTTGTTTATATGTGTTTGGTTTCTGAGAGGGTTTTTTTCAAGTAAAGACAGAACAATTTGGGTTGATCCTACTCGGAATCAGAGTCTTAGGTACTTTTTATGTCCACATAGCATGACTCAGATTACCAGGAGTCTGAGTCCTAACAGCATTCCCAGAAGGCTAACACTCAAGTGTGGAGAGCCAAGTTTTAAGTGAATAAAAGGCTTTTTCATACAGATGCAAGATGTGGTAAGTAAGAGGTCCATGGAGACCCAGCTGGTGGGCGACTGGACCGCAAGGTCCCTATACAATCAGTGGAAAAGTGAAAGACCTCTACAAGAGTCACTTTCAGTTTGAATAAATGCCTACTCCCTCCTATTGACTCTGATCCCAGAGTAGCATCAGCCCCAGATAACATTCAATCTGAATTGTTCACATTTTTTCTGAACTGGGGCACTTTCTGCATTGGCCAAGTCCTTGTCAGATGTCAGAGGTGATCTTCATACAGTATACATTTTCAAAACTGAAGTCTGGCTTGTTGTGATGTATCAATTTTGATTTAGTTTAAAAATCAAATATTCAGAAAGCCCTATTACCCAGTCCCTGATAATGAAGCCCTGAGAGACTACCGTATGCTTCTTATCCAAACACTAACTAGTGTTGAAAACTTGACTTAAATTATATAGTGAGAAATCTAAGCCCACTGTGAACTACTCCTCTTTTTCTAACATTTAGATGGCATTATAAAAGTATTTAATGAAAAATTGAATGGGTCTAGAAGTTTTTATTTCATTATTTTTAAATAAAAGTCTTCAATGATGCTCCAGTAAGGCTGAGATTAGCTGAAGATGATGTGTTTCATAAATCCTCTGCTTGCTTCAGACAGATATTAAGTAATTCCTACTCTTGAAAATAGGAAGGTGCGTCATCAGACAAAAAGTTCCAAATGCTTAAGATCATGCTGAAATAGTCATCTTGTTTGTTCAGCTGTGTATATATCTTGATAGGTCTGAACACACTGCCTATCTGTCTTACAAAGGCACTCTACATTAAGTTGCATATCTTTTGTCTGGATGTCAGTCAAGCTCTGCCCTATCTATACCCCCCTTCCTTGCTGCCTCACACCTGTGGGCAGAGCTCAGAACATCCTTGTCTCTCAGACTATAGTAATTAAAAACATTAACTCTGTCCTGGGGTGTTATCTCTTGTTCTCAGACTAAATCCAAACTATGCTCATGCTAGCTAGGAAAAAGAAAATTTTCTAACTGCACGAAGAAAATGGATTTGTTTTCAGTCAAACCAGCACAACATCCCAATTTGAGCAGGCATTTACATGGAGGACAGAGAATACACCTTTAACCCAAGCACTCTTTTTCCACCCGGTCCCTACACCAAAAGCAGAGAGCAGGCAGAGCTTCTCTGACCCAAGTGTGCTGCAGTCACAGCTCCGAGTAACATTTTATTTCTCTATCTTATCTTTGAAGCAGCTGAAATCTCTTACTGGAAGAACAAGGAGAGGCATGTGAAGGATGAGGAAAGGAGGAGTGGCATCTAGCTGGTGAAAATACCTGTGGCATGTTTGTCCTAGTCTAGTATTTCTGCTGCATTTTGCCAAAGAAAAGAAAAGCAAGAGGAGTATTTCTAAAATTCTTTAACAGTATTATGCTGTTACTTTTCTAGTTAAGAGTCATTTCTAGATGTGCTTTATAGTGCTTTGTAAATATTTGACTTTTCTTCTGTGTTTGCTTGCTTTTTTTTCGACTTATGTATAGTTCCATATAATGACCCTACAGAGCCACTTCATAAGGGTTGGCACGGCTGCAGTTGTGCAAGTGGGAACAAATGTGCTCACCAGGAGTGACAAAAGAGAATGTTTTCTTCGTTACTTTGACATCTTATGCCAGTGTCTGGCTTGTTTGGCAGCTGCAACTGGACCTAGACCTAGCTCAAAGCACTGGAGCAAGATACCAGAGTTTTGTATGCACCTCACAGCATGAAGGTCCTCCCCACTGTTAGCTGCTTGTTTAGGTGCTTGTCCACTGTGAGGACTTGTTTAGCTCATTGACAGACAGCTCAACAGAAAGGCCCTGACGTAGCTCGGTGTTTAAACACCCCAAGCACGTAATTAAATTCCAATGAACTTTCAACAGTTGAGTTTCAAGCTGAGGTGCTGGTCCCTCTGGCCTTGATCCAGCAAAACACTTCAGTCTGTGAATAAAAATTTACCACTGTGAATAGTCCTACTGGCAAATCAGTGGGAAATACTCATTGCTTAAAGTTAGGTATGTGTTTAAGAGACTTGTTTGATGTGGCCACAGTGCCCCACAGTAAGTGCTGTGTTGAGCCAGGGCCAGAATCCAGTTTACCATGTGGTGCCTTCTTGGTGTTGCTGATTACCTACCGGGCAGCCTTGCTCACTTAGATGTGGACACCCTCATTTCAGAAGAAATGCTAAGCACTTTTAAATGCCAGTTTCTCATGATAAAAATTCAGCCATGATTCCCTTTTGGACAATTTAGTGGTAGATTTCCGTCAGAGCACTCTGGCAGTCAAACTCTGCACTAAGAGTCTCTTGAATAGAAATTACAGGGTTAAAGGAATCTCATAAACATCTGGAAATACTGCACATACAGTCAGGAGATACACAGCTATCACAAACTTCTAGTAAAAACATTGTCCACTGCCTTTGCTAAAATCCTGCTTAAACTTCATCTTCATGCCTCACCTTTAAATACAGTGCAACTAGAACTTTGTCTCTTGCCAGGTTTCAGCCAAGTGACAAAACATAAACCTCTTTTTGTTAATTAAAGGGGAATTCTGAAACAGCTGAAGTAGAAATGCAAACTTCTTAGCATGCTTTTTCTGCTCCTTTTCCTTCCAAAACATTCTAGGAACCCACATTTTCCAAAAACATGGTGTCCAAAAAACTGTGGGGTGTGCAAGAGCCACCAAATTCATTGCTGGCTAAGCAATCCTAATATTTCAGCACAACAACTTTGGATTGTTGAAACTTGAACTGTGACTGGACCATTGCCCATGCATTAGGGACCTCTTCCGAAGTCTAACACTTCCCGTGCTCAGATTACTTAACCTTAATGAAGAGAAAAATAGGAAGACAACACTTGTGTTTTCTTTCAGAAAAGTGTAACTCCTGAATATCAGGCTGTATGAGATTCAAGGGATATTAAAATTTGCCAGCAAAAAAAGAGGTACATTGGTCAGCTGTCTTGTACTGTGTTATTTAAAGCATATATTTGATTCTTAGTTTTTGTACCATTAAATAAATGCTTTTTACATAAAGCATCCACTATCAGTTAATACTGCCTACTTATTTTGAAAAAGTATTAATAAAGCTGTATAGGCCAGATTTCCAGGCACATAAATCCAGCCAAACTCAACAGAAGTACTTCGGACAAATAAAGATGCTATAACATAATTTGTGAGTATTATGAACTATTTCAGCTTCTCTAGGATGCCAGAACTCATTTAGCGTGGGTGCTCATGTCAATTGTTGTCCAATGTGTTGTTGAAAACTGCCCCTTTGTCCAAGTATCTTAAAAATATTGGATATCACACTTTTGGTAGTTTCAGATGAGATCAGACAGTGAGAAATTAGTATACTGTTCTATACCTAGATATATAAAGAATTAGGAGCTGAAAACACTTAAAAAACGAAACTCCACTTAGACAGACATAATTGTATACCAAAAACATTTACTGAGGTATCTCCATTTGCTTTGTAATAATAATGGTAGATGTCACATAACCCACCAGAGGGAGCTCATACAGTCAATTGTAAGGATGTCTTTTATAGACGTAAACTAGTGAGAGCTATTTAAAGGGTTATAAATAGATTTAAGCACATTTTTAGCAGTTGCTGCACAGCTGGATTTAATTTATATTAGCTGAGAACTGCAATGTGATTCTTTTTTTTTGTTTTTTCCTTGAAAGAATACTCCTTTTTCGAAATTATTTGAAAAATAAGTGCTCACATTCTTCTTGGTGCAGATAAGTTTATAAGGAGGTACTATTTAATATATGAGTAGTGGAGGTTTTTTTCAGATTAGACACACAACCAGGGAGTGAGATCCCTGAATAAACCTGTTATTTAGAACAGTATTTATAGGAGTATGTTTGAACATGACACTGTCTTCCATGAATATTAACGCATGCCTCGTATTTTCTTGTACGGATAGCTGATCAATGAACCTGTATACTGATGCACTTGCAGAACATGAATCCAAAAGGGTCTGATCATGAGACAGTCAAGGTTTTTAGCAGGAAATATTTTTACATGATGCATTTGCTTCTGGCTACTCTTAAAAATTCAGAGTGGTTGACTTATTTCAGCTATCCAAGCACAGCAGAGAAATGCGACACACAAGAGTCAAAGGAACAAGCTGTGGAGATCACTGAGATGAAATGCCCATGGAAAAAGCCTATAGGCACAGGGCAAACGGGTTTGTGCACTGAGATGTGTCATATTCACATAGGAAAGTCACAAGACAGAGGTGAATGTTTTTCGATCACAGAACATCACATCACTATCCCTTCACGTGGCTTAACTGGGGATCTAGTTAATAAAAGCACCAAACTACTTGTGCAATGAAATCAGCAAAAACCCATTAGTGCAGATGCCTTTATTTCAGTACAAAAGTGCCCTAGCTTCAGTGTAGTTTTTGCTAGACGTATTTATCAAGGCTGCAGTTTATTTATCTTTAATGCAAATACAGCAGTTGGCATGGTATTGAGCTTGATGATTCTTATGGTTTCCTTCCAACTCAAGATGTTCTATTATTCTATGATTAGCAGAATAGCGTCATATACTATTCCTCTTTCTATAGAAGAACCATCTGCCATGTGAGCATATTTATCACAGCATAGCTCTGTTGATAGTAGGCATATTAGAAAAAAACATAATCTTAGAGGAAGTAAATGTTCCAGTATAAAGTGTTTGTGTAGGCTGGGCTTGGAAAAGCCTTAGGAAACATCCAAACAAAAGCTTCTTAATTTTGAGCTAAGGACAATGGCCTGTACATCCCACTGGTGCAAGCCGTAAGAAGTAAGTAAGCAAGCAGTAAAGGCACATAGCTCACTCACCAGTTCCTCTTGCTCTCTGTAACTAATTCCTTTCTGTCACTTACAGTTCTCATATCACTTTACCCATTCTGAGCACCCAAGGCACAGTCTGGCATCTGGCTGCACATTTGTTACATCAGCACATACATCCTCATTTCATTTCCCTAATTTCTGTGGTAAAATTTAATATAAAATTCAGACAAATAACTAAATCCACAGACAACCTGCTCTCATATTTTCCTAAACAGTTCAAAGAAAGAAAGCATGTTTCGCAGTCAGCACCTGCACGTTGGCAGAGTGCATTGCTGACGTATGTCAGCACCGAATCACAAAACCTTGTATGATTGTAACGTTTGGAAACCATCTCAAGCACACAGCAGTCATCAGACCACGTCATGAGATCACCAGTCAACTGTATCTGGGCTCGAGAGTGATGCCGCTTACTCAGAAGGGGGTACAGATACATGGGCTGTGGTTGGGTTAAAGGAACTGAGGTTTAGAAGGGGGAACTGGTGATTGGTGTGTAGAAAAACCGAGAGACTCATATGTAAATCTTGTGCTTTCTACAGTGCTAACCACCAGACTGTGCAGTCTAGAAAGCCTGGTCTGAGGTTAACAGCAATTTGTGAATGTTTGTCATCTTCCATTCATATGCGTATGAGTAGCACATGACAGTCCCTGTAAGGAGCACTGAAGAACCTAGAGATGACTGGCACAGTCCCAAGCAAGGTAGATTTTTCTTCATTCTTATAAAATAATTGACCTACTTGAATTTAAAATGCCAGCTGCACAGTTTTGGTGTGCATGTGAAGGACCATCTCAATAAGTCCCAGTTTAACATTGCAAAACCAAGGGATTCAGTGGAGGAAAGGGTAAGGTTGATGCTGTCAGTCCCTCTCTGCCTTGCTACCCTCCCTCCCTCCCTCCTGAATGTGCCCTGTGGTACCATGTGGTACCATGACCTGCAGTTACCATGTCTCGTCTTATCCCAGAGAAGCCCAGAAGGATGGACAATGGGGGGCAGCTTTTCTGTACGTATTCAGTAATACCCCTAGGCTTTCATTGCTGCACACCTTCCATGCCTGTCAAGAAGTCAGTTAATAGTTTCATCATGGGTTTCCAAGGATGTTCATCACAATATTATCCACGTAGATACATGCCAGAACACTCTAACAGGAGGGGGAAGACCCTTTGGGCTACGTGTGCACATGTATGTCTGCAGAAGTATGTGCATGGGAGAGAAAAGTCATGCCAGCAACCGGGTTTTGTCAACTGTCCTCACAATTTTGACGGCCAGGTCCAGCGCTTCTCCTGCTACACCACTGCCCGGACCAAACTTCCTTTCCATGCAACCCGCTTCTTTGATCATTGCACCTCTTGCACCCTCCACAAGAAGAAAGGCATGGCACCTCCCGACAACAGTCTCACCTGCTCCTCTAGACACATTGTCTTGTGTGTTGAACGAGCAAAAAGTTTTATGTAGGAAAAAACACCAAGTGACTCCATGACTAAGACTGCAACTGGCTCGTTTCTGCAAGGCAGTCTGTGACTGGAGTTCAAGCAGCAAATGGACATGGGCCAGAGCTCCCCGACCATGCAGCCCAAAGGAAGGCTGAGAACACCACTGTCATACCCCTGTCTATTTGTACCCACATGAACAATGTGTAGTGCTCAAAAAAGCCTAGATGGCAACAGAGCCTCCTGGGGGAGGTGACACACTTCCAAAGATCATTAATTCACAAAACCAGACAGAATAAAGATAAGTCTGGAAAGGGAAACATTAGAAAAGCTCCACCAAATCTAAACCTGTAGGTCCTTATCTTCCAGACCTTTCAAGTGTAAAGTCACTCTAGCCTCTCACTGTTTCAATACTGCATGAGTCATATCCTTGCTAACTGCAATGCTTAAATGGAGCTTGTTCAGCATTTGTTACGACGGAAGGAAGTTAGTTAGTAATAATAGGAAATGGAAAGCACAGGTCTTGTTTTTACAAACCCATGTACTTCACTGTTTTAAGTGGTCTGAAGCAAACACGTTTGTCATTGTGGTGGTATACTTACTTTCACTAACGTGGACAACAGCAAGAAATACACTTTATCTGTCTAACAGACTGTATCTATATAGCTGTATAGCTTTAGCAGCTTCTGTAGTCACCTGAGCATTTCACATGTCGTTCCTTGCCTACCGACCACTGGTGAAGAGCGAGCAAGAGCCTCAGACTGTGCTGGCGTTTGGTTGGGTGCAACTGCAGCTGTCACAGCCTGTAGTCAGAACTCATAAAGTTGGATGTTTCACTGGCAGTTGAAGTCAAAAGCTGGAATTGCCTTCTAAGTTTTTGGGTGAAATACAATGTAAAAAGCCGCTTTGAAATAATTGTATAAAACTCTTTTTCACAGTGCTATACTTACAATGGGCCTAGGTAGCAGAACAATTCAAGGTCCCTCCTTAAATACTAGAAAGGTACAAATCATGTTGTCTATTTGGAAAATACAGCATAAATATGACAAACAAACATTTTCTTAATTTCACCTATCGAGTCAGCAGAGCTACGTAGTTCAAAGTAATATCTAGAGAAAAATTTATCATGTCAAAATTGGAGATTTATTGAATGTGAAAATGTTTATCATTATGCTCTTGATAAAAAAATCAAGAGATGGATGATAGGTGCAGCAGTTTCCTCTCAGAAGGCTGTTCTAGCCATTCTTACTCTGCAATACTTGAATGATTTTCTGGGTTATGTTGACTTTTCTGCATTTTAATTTCACTTGCCTATGAATATTTTTGGAAAATTCCATTTGTCTACCCTTCTGTCTTTGAATCCTACTTCCCGTTATTTTTTCTTTAAAAAATTGTTTTCATGAGATACCTTAATTTTTCTTCCTTGGTACTTCTATTTCAGTTTTGCTCATTTGAATTGTGATGCAATTTCTCTGAGTCACTCTTCTCAGGCACATGAGCATCCCTGCTGGCAGGTAAATAAATTGATACAAAGCAGTTATTTTTTACTTTCACTATAACTAAAAGTAGGAGGAAAATCTGCTTGCAAATAGCCAGAGTCCAGATTAAATAGAGGTCTCTGACTTCAATTAGTTTGGGATATTTTAAGAGTTCCATATTTAGCCAGGCTGGTAACTGGACCAGAAATTTGGTGTCTGTACACCTGTAAAAATATTTCCTGAAGACTTCCATAGTGGTCAGTCTGTACAGGCTAGAAAAGCCATATTCCCTGGTTATTCTCAAATCACTGTGTGTCACAAAGGATGCCCGGCATCCCTTCTCAACATTATTTTGGCTCTCCCTCAGGTTTTTCTCAAAGAGTAAGATCTGATATTATTTTGACATCTAAAACAAAATGGTTGCCCTTAGATAGAGAACTTCAAGGTGAACAAAGTTATCTGTACGTGAAGTTCTGCTGTCTGATCCATCTGCATCCAGAGCCAGCCAGCTAATGAAATAATTTTACATACTTTGTGCAGTTTCCGATTAATTCACTGAAATCACCAAACAGACTGGCTGATATTTTCAAAGCTAGATAGAAAAATCTGTGTCTAAATCAACAAATTAATTTTGAAAATGGCAATCCTGTTGTTCAAAACTCATAAATGCACACAAAAATAATATATCCCAGATTCTGCAGCAGCCTGTGCTCAAAGCAAAACCCTGAAGTCTGTACAGGGTATGTTTGCCATCAGCACAAAACTTGGACAAGGCTTTTCCAGCACTCATAAGCTTGACACCCCGAGAGTTTTTTTATTCATTATGGGTTTTTTTCTCTCCAGCTTTCACAATATACAGTGAAAACTGGGCCCTCAGCTAACAATGTGCTCTGAAAGAGGAACAAACCCAGTGTGATGCTGCCCATGGAGCATCCCAGCAGAAAGCAGGTGCCTCAGAGAGGTGATTTCCCTCCATGTGTGTGCACTGGCTGGGGTAGGGGAGCGAGCAGCGCCAGGTGCATTCACTGCCCCTGCCCAGTGGCTCAGCAGGAGACGTGGGGACACCGTTGTCCTTGTGTCCTCTCCTGCTGCCTCCTCAAACTCTCTCGCTGCAACGTGAAGTACTTGTAGCAACATGGAGCCTGTTTTCATGCCTGTGCTGCAGGGAACACTGTAGTAGTTGTTAGCACAGAGAAATTCAGGGCAGCTTGTATTTTTTTGCCCCCTTTGCCGCTGGGATTACTGAGGAAGGTTTTGGTGCCAAAAGACTTCCCCAGGAACATAAAATCCCATTTATATAACAGATGAGTGACAGTAATCAAAGCGAAAGTTCTGGCGGGAATCTTAAGTTCATAGTTTTCAATTATGAAGACACATTTCAGTATTAATGACACATCAAGTTGAATTCCAGCCTCCTGAAGATGCAACAAGCTACATCTGTCAAGCAGAGCTAAAAAGAAAGGGTGATTTAAGAACATTCAGAACATAAAATGGCTTTTCTGTATCTGTTTTTAATGAAAAAAATACTGTATGAACAGAAATGGAAGTATAACAAAGGATTTTCAACTGATCTAGGAAAATACAGGGATAAATAGAGCAAGTACAACTAATATTTTACTTCCGGGTTATTTGTATATCACAGAACTCCTGTCCCTACTTACAGCCACTTATGTTTCAAAACAGACAGGAAAATAAGAACAAAATATCCTCACAGTACTTTCTCTGACATATTCTCAGTTGGAACTATTATGGTAGTATTCATATATTAATTTTTCATTTCTTGCATGCCAAAAAGTACAATAAAAAGACTCTCAAGCTATCTTTACACTTGAGGAAGGAAAGTTTGATCTCATCCATTTCCTTTTAATTTCATAACTTGCAAATTATTACTGGCAGTCCACTTGTTTGATAAAAAGTAATTATGTTACTTCAATTTTCAGCGTGCAATTTGTCAGATTTTATACAACAGTGTAAAGTTGACATGGTATAATAGAGTAGTTTTTACCCATGAGGAGATCTGTTTCAAGATAACTTCCAAACACTTTAGGCATGAGGAAAATAATTAAAAAAATCTTCTCCAAACTAAAATTAACATAGATGTATTCCATATATTAACAATGTCCCTGCTGTATGCCTTAGTATGGTCCAAATTCCCAACACAGAGACTATTTATATCATTTTCTGGTGTGTCCATATCTTCTTAAATTGGAAGAAATATGTTTAGAAAAGAAACCTGATCTACTAGAACATATAATGGGGATAGATTAACTTCAATTATGTTACTTGAAATAAAATATCCATTATATAATGGATGAAATATCCATTATATTAAGCTACTGGCTGGCAAGCATTAAATCAAATATAGACTTCTACATACTCTGTATCTGTAGTAAAGTATTATAACATATTAAACAGACCTTTATTTTAAAATCTCTTACAGCACAGGACCAATCCTGTATTAACTGCCTCACATAAGCTAGTTGAGAGTTATGAGGACCCCTGTCTTTTTTGGTACTGTATTCTGAGCTTTTCCAGTTGCTCTACACACTGCGTCTGGGCCAGCTTCAGTGTTCGGTTCTCCTCTGTCAGTTCTGCATACTCCTTAGCCAGCTGAGCAGCATCCATGCTTTCTTTTTCCACTTGTTCCAGCCTGGCAATCAGCTCCTTTCTGGTGATTATGAAAAAAAAAAAAAAAAGAATTAAAAATGTCAGTATGCGAAAACTTGTTGTTGTTTGTTAGATTAATGAGATTAATGCTGGTGGTTAGCGTGGTATTACTTGAGCTCTTGTGAAACAAAGACCTAGAAAACTGATTTATTAGTCTTCCTTTTTCCTTTAAAAGACGAAGCTGCCAAAATCTCAGATAGGTCTAATGTTCAGTTACCAAACCTGCGAAATGCTGAGGACCTTCAAGTATCCCTGCCCCATCACTGGAGACATTCAAGGCCAGGCTGGACAGGGCTCTGAGCAACCTGATCTAGCTGAAGGTGTCCCTGCTCAGTGCAGGGGGTTGGACTAGATGAGCTTTGAAGGTCCCTTCCAACTCAAACTATTCTATGATTCTGTGATCTCGAACTTCAGTAAGAGTTGAACATGCAGTTCATGGGATAGAATCCCATGTTCCTGGAGATCACATGCTAATATTTTGCATGAAGAATAACAATTTATTTTTCTCTCAATACCAAACATATTTGAAAGAGAGCGAGGGTTTTTTGTTCAGTTGGTTAGCATTATCAGTAAATTCTGTGAAGTACTCCTAGTTTCCTTTCCTCTGCTACAAAGAAAAAATGATTCTACAGGGTGTTTCAAAAGACAGACCTAATGTGAAATCACTACTGCTTTGAGATTGGGTTTGAAACACCATATAGTAAATACTAGGCACATGAATCTGTACTACATATAATGTTTCTGTAATGTGTTTATGCTCAGACCTTAGCCCTACTGCTGAGGAAGAGTGATAGAGATGCAAACCTGACCCCTCCTGGTCTTTTTAAGAGCAGACACAGGACGATTGAAGATGTTAATTCTTTCTGGATGGAGTCACACAGTGCCCTGTATTCCCAGAGCTGGAGTCTCCTGTATAGTATCAACTGAAATTACCTCAGCACAAGTTAAGATTAAAGAGATCTTAAAACAAAATGCACCGAAGGCATGAGTAACTCGCAGGGTATCTAATTGCTCTCTACTTAGTTACCCAGCAGGCCAGCCTGGCCTCTGCTTTTTTTCCCCTTTAAGTCAAATCATTCATTCACTCCTGTTACAGGAAGTCTCCTCTAAAAGGTTCTCAGTTCTTTTGATCATTCTATCGCAGAGATTAGTTAATCTTTAACTGTTCATAGCCCTGTGACTTTATTTCTCAGTCACGTCAAAACAATGCTTGCAGATCAGCAGTGGGAAGACGTGATGCCTTCAAAGAGGACAGCTTTTACTGCAGTCCTTAAAGGAGCCCTGTTGTCGAGCTGGACCCGTGCTCTTAGACAGGAAATTCCTACAGATTAGTAATTTTATCACCACAGGTCAGAGTATTCATGAAATGTTAACATTTCAGTATTTGCTGATCACCTGCATTACTTATAGCTGCAAAGCTACCGCTTACAACAACAAATTCGTAAGCATCTGGATTTTGAAAAACTCTTCTGATCTGGCTTTCTTTTAGGATTGCTTTGATCTTCCTCTGCTTTTACTACAGCTTTCAGTAATAGCACAGTTTGCCCATGGTTTAGCTGGCTGTTTACAGACACAGTTACTGCAGTTCAAGGAGTCACAAGTTAGAAGAGACCCCTGGCACGCTTACTTCTCCCTACTGTGTTTCCCATATCAAAAAAAAAGAAGACAAGAGTTAGCAGAACATTTCAGCAATTTTAAATCACCCAAAAGTTGCAGTATATAGAAACCCTCCTGTAGCTAAATATGGCTTTGTGTTATACCACTGAGGTGATGCCTAGCAGCTATGCTGCAGGAAAACCTTTTCTCTCTCTTTTCACCAGGTAAAAGTTATATTCAGTCGCATCTTCAAGAGAAAATATCAAAAGCATATTTTTTCAGCAAAATTCTATTAACATTTGGCACAATATAGTTGTAAAAATTTCAAAAGCAGCAACACATTAACAGATTCATTTCTCTTTGCCCAGGCCATGCTAGATCGAATAATTTTCAAATGGGCCAAGATTAACTGATCTTGCTACACAGTTCGATATTTCAGCTCCTATTAATGCAACCATAGGCCACAAAGGAGTAATTGCATGTGTGCTTTAGAGATTGAGAAACTCATTTAGGGACAATGAGGTTTTACAGGTCCAGAAGCTTTAACCACTTTACTCTCTTAGGGCTTCCTCTAGATCAGGGGTGTCAAACTAATTTTCACTGGGGGCCACATCGGCCTTGTGGTTGCCTTCAAAGGGCCGAATGTAATTTTAGGACTGTATAAATGTAAGAGTAATAACAGTCCTAAAATTACATTCAGCCCTTTGAAGGCAATCGTGAGGCCGATGTGGCCCCTGGTGAAAATGAGTTTGACACCCTCACTCTAGAAGATTTTTGTCTCTTAGGACCAAAAGAGAGCTTCAGCAATATTTTTTTTTTTTGCAATTATTCTACTGGCACAATGATGGACTGAAGGATTAAATTAAGCTCTTTCAAATTACAGACTGCTGACTCAGAAGTGTTCCAAACAAATTAATTCAGAATCATTGTCCCTTACTTTCCTTACATTTACAAGGTTCTTAAAGGAAGATGCAGTAAATACACGAATAAGTAACCAGTGTCTTAAAAGCAGGTAAACCTTTTCCAAGGGGACTTTTAGCATGTGTAAAAGAGAGGTACTAACTACTCTATTTGGACTTGAGCCAGGAGTGGCACAGACAGACAGTGTGTAAACTCAGACAGCTCTGTTAATGAATGTCAGCTCCAATTTGATAAGATGAGGCTATATGCAGGCATGGCTTTTGTGCTGCTCTCCAGTAATACTCAAACAGCACATATAACTTCCCTTCACCTCCCCCTTCACCCCCACCCCGCCCCGGATTTAGCTTTGCTATTAAACAAAATATAAATGCATTAAAACTAAAATATATTCATGGCTGTAATCCACACTCTAGGACCTCCCTCGCAGAAAGCAGTTTCCTCGCACTGAGGTAGTAAAATTGCCCACTTCTGAGTCAGCAGAACCTACTTATTCCCTTCCCATCAGGATCAACACCTGTTTACAGGGTAGGGTGATGTTTCAGTCAAATACTGCCAGCCTGCCATAGAGATCTAAAATTAGAGTACCAGGGAATTGCTAAATGTTATGAATGGTGTGGTTTACGAAGCTCACAAAAGGATGAGGACAGTAACTAACATTTGCTTCTGATCTAATCCAGGATTTGAACTTAGCTTCCAGAGGTTAAAGAACACCATACTAAGCTCTTGCACCATCTAGCCTTTGTTATGGATGCTTAATAAACAGATCTAGCACTGTGTAATCTGTGTTTTCTGTGAATGGTTACCCTGAGTTTAAATATTAACAGCATTGATAAGGTATTTTCTAAAATGGCGCTGAGACACTCAAAGCTTTGAGACAATCTGTAATGTACACTTTAAGTGTTCTTCTTCAGGGAGAGGTTTGAGTGGGAAGGGGAGTGTGATTTGCATTATCACAAACGAATAAACCACAAGCCATACCACTGCAGGAGAGAAACTCAGTGTGGTCTTAAGGAAATTATTCCTTTTGCCCTGGCCTTAACGACTGACCATGCAGAAAACAGAGTGCCTTTACAGTAATAGTCACAATGAATAAATACCAAGAAAAGTGACAGACAAAGCAGATAAATCTATTTGGAGAGAAGTGTATTTGGAGATGGGCTAGACTCAAGGAAAACAGCTTCCACAGTGCAAAGAGGCAGACTTGTCTTTCTCTCATTGTGAACAATGTGTTCAGGATCATGCATCTGTCGTACTACACATTTCTTGCCAGCTAACAGTGTCTGTGTCTTCTGGTGGCCATAAGATCATTTACTCTTCCCATATCTGACATAGCTTTCATGTCAGGAGGAATCATCAGACCCTGTAAGGTAATTGCTATCCGAGGAGACTGCTTTTGTGTGTCCAAAGTCTTCTAATTAATTTTTAAAACAAAGAGACAGCATGTTCTAATGTAAATAAAAATATGTCTTGGGTGCCAGCACATAAAAAGTCCATAAGTATTTACCACTGGAACAGGGCAAGTTGAAGTTTCTCTTTGTATCAGAAAAGCTGAAATTTACACTATTTGGCTGGTAACGTATTTTGGATACATGTGAGATGACGAAAAATCAGGTCTAGAATGGGAAAATTATTAAGATAAAAGGTTGCCTTTATGGTTCACACCAATCTTCTTCTGCAGTACCTGAGAGTCTGAAGACTATTTGTCTCAACAGTCTTGGCAAAGACACTCCAGAAACAGTGTACCTGGAGAAACCGTCTGGAGTTGAGACCTTAGAAACAGTCCTGTGGTCATGAGAGCATGCTAAAGTATATGGAAGGATCCCGCAAAATTAAGCAGACACCTCCACGGCACATCTACTGTAATATGTGTAAAAGAAGGAAAAGAAATCGTATCCATGGCAAAGAAAAGGAGTGATCCTAAACCAGGTGGTGATCAAATGATATTTTCTGGAGAGTTATATTAGAATTGCCTGGGGGAGGAAAAAGAGAAAACCAGACAGTGCTAAGAATATAAGATATAGGTAGCAGCCATGGCAACTCTAATATTTAACTACAAAATCCAAGGTCATTATCTAGTAATAGCAAAATAACAAGTGCTCAAAATAACCAGCCATCCCATCCCTTTCACCCAAACTTAGATACCCAAAACCATCTGTTATGGAAATACATGTGTGTTTCTGGAACATAAATTAAATTACATTCTGTGACCTAAATGTGGTGTGTTCTCACTTCCACACCCTTTTCTTTCTTTTCGATCATGTCTCCCATTCCAGAGTGATTTTGTCCCTTGTACTACATATTGCTGGCATAAATGGGAAGAATTTCAGTGAAGACAGCAAACAAAGCTATGATTGTTTATTTTAGAAAAAAAAATCTACCTAATGTTCTTTTAAATTATTTCCATTTCTTGCTTTCGTTTGTCTTTTTCCTGAGTAATTTCCTTTTCCCTTCTCATTTGCTTTGTCCTTTGATTTTCCTTTTCTTGAACCTGCAATCTCCCTTTCTCACATTTCCCATTTTCCTGTGAAATAGTTCTTGTCTTCTCTCCCACTTCCTTTCTCTTGCCTCTACATTATGTACAAGAGAAAGGGACAAATAAGCTCTGATCTTCCCTTGATGAAAAGCAACCCTTGACATTGCACACCACTGCCTTTCTATACTTCAGCCATACTAGATCTTCATGCTGCAGTGAGAGATAAGCTAATCAGCACTAAAAGGCTTTGAAAAGTTGCAACAGAGCAAATATTTTTTACTGTTTTAAAACAACATTATTCAACTTTCTATTTCTTAAAAATGCCTCTTTTAGAAATATAGCCACATGTATTATTACATGTATAAAAGGTTACACTGAACTTTGGAGGTTGGAACAAAAATTGTTTAAAGTAGAATGAATACTATTCCAGTTTTTGTTTTACGAAAAAGCTCCAATACTTGTATGGACATTTATGTCAGATTAACTTAACATTATTTCTTCTTCCTAGCCAAAAACTCAATAATATTTGCTCGATCCATTTTGTGCTCTTGACAATCATTGTCTTCAGCATTCTCTGTGCAGAGTGTACTCTCAGTAGGCACCGCAGGTGCAGACACTGCCAGGGGGGCTTGACATTTGAATTCCAGAGGTGCGTTGATCTGTGGAAAGGAAGATGGGAGCACTGGCAGCGGCGCCATCCAACAGCACCTTGTGTTGCCTCTGGTAACAATGTATGCTGAAGAGCACTGCACAAATTGTTTGTTCCCATTACAAGGGATGAAACTCTATTTTATCAGAATATTATTTAAAAGAAATAGACAACGGGTAGCAGATGAATTGGGCAAATGAAATCTTTAATCTGAAAAGATAAAGACACCTGCAACAGGAACAAATCTCAGAAAGCTGCAAACTCAACTTTTTCAATTTGATTGTAACCGCTTTTGAGCCTAAAAGCTATGCATCTCATCAGACGTTTTAGAAAAATCAAAGCATGCCACCCCAGCTATTGTAATCCACTCTTATCCTTTTCATTCATCATATGCTACCCCCTAAGCTTCCTTTAACTTTCAAAGTGTAACCGTAGAGAATGTTTTTATATAAAAATCAGTGATCAATAGACCAAAATTCTCTTTTACTTTTTGCTTACTCCTTCACTTACACACTTACACTCCTTTTCTATCTAGTTTAAATAAAAATAAAGGCTAATGTGTTCAGGTTATATATGCTTACATGTGTGTAAAAGTGTATTTGTCCTAATACCTTTTTAATCCACCTTTCAATTTCAACCGAACTTCATGAAATGAAGAGGTGTCAGTTTCTGGAAGGTTTTATATAAACAGACTGCTGCAGAAAGGAAAGACACCTCAAAGGGGAATGGTAGTATCGTGAGACCTCCAAAATACTACAAAATGGAGAGTCTACCTGGAGGGAGGAGTTGTGACTAGTTTCCATCTGTAGAAAAAAAGCTTCATTTGGAACTTGCAGCTTTTTAAACCTCAAAATCAAATAACCACAGTGCACCAACCTGTAGGAAATTAAGCATCTTCAATCCCAGTGCTTGTGGGACCTTCAGATTAAGAGATTTGGAAGTTGGTGAAAGGTGCTGCACTGATATTTATCATGCTTAGGCATTTCACAGCTACACAGCATATTAATATCTAAGCCACAAATATGTAATTAGAAGGCACATAAGAATCACAACAATATAATTCTATTTGCTGCCTTGTTCAGCCACTCTTGTTTTCACATATGTTTACTGGGGCATTAAATCTTCTAACCACAGAAAGGTTCAGCAAATGTAGCAGTGGTGGAAGCTTCCTCGCACTGTTCCACTATTGACATGCACTGGTGGAATGAAAGAGAATGCCAGCCTGAAGCTCCTTAATTCATCCAGGATAAATGCTGCTGAGAGGCTGATGTCTGAGCTCAGAGGTTGATTAGGATAATTTAGAGCTCAGAGGTTGATTAGGATAATTTAGAGCTCAGGTAAACAATTTTGTGCATGTACCTGCTATTCCCAAGGAGTAAGACTACATAAAACGAAACGCATAAACAAAAATGCATTCAAACAGTATTTTTTTGCATTCTAGTAAATGCAAATTATATAGGTGTTTTCAAGGTCTCTAAGCTTACTTCATAAATATGCATAACTGATTCAGGGATGTGTCAGTAATAGTAACACATTTATATTAGCAGACCCTAAAAACCAAATGATCTAAGGCTAGCTTTTGAGTTTATCTGTCTGAAGTTAAGCACTTCAACAACCATTTAATATTTTATGTTCCCTTTGGGTTTTCAGAAAAGACAAACACACGTTTTCCTCGGAATTCACTTGGTTGCTAAATACACATGTAAGCAGCTTATACCAGACAATCAACTTTGACAAATCATTGCAAAATTATTTTAATTACTTATCTTCTCTACATATTTTAAAAATCACCAATTACTTTCGATTGTCCAAGTTTAACTAATGATTAATCAAATGCAAACGCTGGGACAATGTGGTGTTAATCTCTTCTGGTTAGTTTTACTTCTTTTTTAACTTTTGTGCCAGTATGTCAGCAACTGAGTGCCATACAGGTCCTGCAGTGGAAGGGGATTTGTAGGGGGAAACTTCAGCTAGTTCTGACACTTCAGGCAACAACTAACTATATAGTGCCTGTAGCCATCAACTCCAATAAAGACAAGTCTCATTTTCTTACCCGGAATAGTCTGGATTCAAGGAGATCTTTGGTGTCTTACTTGTAAGATTACAAGTTTTCACCAGTTTCCCTCCTATCAGCTTGCTTCTGCAGCTGAAGACCACCATGGATGGACATTTGGCTGAACTGCATAGTCAACTCTGCAAATACTGCTATGAAAAAGACACAGTGGTCCACCTTCTACTCAAAGCCCACTCTGCAACAGAGCTCTTTCTGTTCAAGCAACATTTGGAAGAAAAATGGTGTGGTCTTCATTTTCGCAAGGAGTCTCAGAGATCAACACTGAGGTAACTCTCCCTGAAGAAGGCAACACTGCTTGAAGTCACCTTCAGTGTGAATGTGCAAACAAAAAAGCATTTGAAAGAGAAGGTTCACTTAGCAGTAAGTGTTATTCTTTGGGGATGGTTGTCTGTTAAAAGCTTCCACTACTCACCCTCTTTCCTCTTTATGAATTTATTTTTCAGGTTTCTTGTGGAAAAGGACCAAGAGTCACAGAAGGCACTTTGGCATTTAATAGTCATGCAAAGATGACAGAGGTGTGAGTATAGGCCATAGACAAGAAAAATAATGTTCTCCAGCTTATGCACTTTGGGTATGTACACCTAAAATGTCAATGTACATAGAGACAATGCACCTCACAGGAAAATGTTTCCTAATATTGTCAAGTACTCTAAACCTAGCTGAGAATCCATTATGTTCTTCATGAAAGTATGTAAAGTGGAATTGAAAAAAATATCCCTAAAACTAAAAAGGGGACTCACATCAGATGAACTAGATTGTTATGTGATGTGGAGGTTGTCGATGAAGGTTTTTAGGGATATCTGTATAACTGAGGGCCCAGAACAACGACAACTCCACGTCCTTAGTGGCCCCAGTTGATCCTATGGACAAATGTCCTAAGCGTTGTGCTGTACTGTAAGGGTCAGGCAGAATTATAACATGAGAAAATATCATGTGAAACCCTCATGTTTAAAACAGGATTTTACAAAGAGATTATACAACAGTAAATACTTTGGGAAAGTTACTCACTTTCTTTCTTCCAGCAGAGCAATTTCTTTCTTGACCTCATGGTACTCTTCTGCTATTTTGCAGTGCTGTTTGTACACCTGCATAGATTCCTTAGAGTCATGACAAGGAGGCAGTGGCTATAAGAAAAGAAGAAAAAAAATATAGATATACTGCTTTTGAATGAAATATTAGGAAAAAACATATATTTTGAAAGATACAATATTTATCTTAATCCCTGTGAGAATACTTAAAGAATTCCCCCACACACTGCCCCACCTAACTGCAAGATACAGCCAAATATTCCTAGTGATGGCCTTCCATGGAAAGGAAAAAACCACTTCCTTGCTTAGGAATATGCATAAACCTCCAAACCTTGTCAGGATTTTCTGAACTTTCCTTGTCAATTTTGCAAAGTATCCCTAAAGATTGTTCAAAGAAAGAATTTTCCCTTATCACTCTATTTTTCAGCTACAGTAATATACAAATGCTAAAGTTGATGCATTTGTCAGACCCATAAAATACATAAGCATGTTTTCACTGCAGAAACTGCAGCACTGAGCAGAAGGGTCAATTGAGTGCAGACAAGCTCTTATTCTCCAATTCCGCAGGAATGGAAAGTCACAGCAAGCTGTTGACTAAACACTCTTATCTTCATAGATGCAATGCTTATTACAATTTATTACTAAATGGCACAGGACTATGAACCAGGAGACTGAGGCTGATTCTGCTGGACTCAACAGGAGTTTTACTGCCGACCCCAGTGCAGCCAAGATTTCATGATGGGTTCTATCCCAGCAATGCCTCAAGCTGCAAGTCATTTGCTCAAGATCATACTCAAGTTTCTCCGCATGTCTGTTTCTTGTAAAAGAAGGAGATACATGTAGTTAGCAGAAATGTTATAAGTCGGCTATATTTGCAAAGTGTGTGTGAGAGTGATAGCAGAACAATCAAACAAACAAACAAATCAAACAGACAAAAAAGACAAGACGAAGACAAAACCACTGTACCTCCTAGCCTAAATACCAATATTATTGCAGTAAGATTTTTATTTCTTTTTTAATGTACACTGGAGGCAATAAATATAGCAAATAAAACCATTCTGTCTTGGGATTCCTCATATGAATTTCAATGAAGATATTGAAAATACAGTTTGGTTGAATGTCAGTGCTTTTTGTTCCTTTAAAGGAATGTGACTTAATTCAGGCTTCAGGCTTGACTGTCACATTTTGACTATAATACTTTCAGGAAGTGTAGTATTTTTAAGCTATTAGCCATGAATCAATTGACTGTAAATGAACTCCAAATAGCATGCTTGAGCCACCTGTTTGAAGCAAAAGGAAGCACTTAAAATAGTTCCATTACTGTCCAGTTAAAGAACATCCAATTGCCTTTTATAATGTAAGTAGATTATTTTTTATTTCTTGTCTTACTTTGACTCTTCTCTGTAGTATACTATTCCTTCAATTCAGTTGTTAGGAAAAGAAAAACACAGGTCTTCAGACTTTTCCTACTTATGATCTTGTAAACCTTTGCTTTAGATAAACTGGAAATTTAAATTTTACTAAACGTATTCAGAAACAAAGATTAAAAACACTTTTATTCAGGAGGTGGGATAATCTGACTTCAGATGTACCCCAATGCAGAGATATAACTAATGTATGTACCCTGAAAGTACTTGTAGATGGTACATGGGTCATTTTAAAATAGACGTTTGATTTCCATGTTTTAAAAGTAAAAATGCGGTGGCAGGATTATTTCACAGCACATAGATTTATTCTCGCTGAGCTCAGAGAATCTGGGACCCCAGGGAAAGGGCAGTTCATGACTTGATGGATTTGGTGGCTAGGAAAGGGCTTTTAATTGCATTTCAATGTGGATGAGCAATAGTACCATTCATATAGCCACCCAAATAATAAGCATAAATTTAACAAGACAGAATATAGAAGTCTCAGCGCTCTAACCCAAGAATGCAAGGGTGAGCCAAAGTAGCATCTCTGGTATCTATGGGAGATCAGCAAACAACAAATGCGTCACAATAAAACAATTTTGAACAGTACCCAGGAGGAAAGTCCCCAAGCAATGATACTTCAAAAGAAAAAAAAAAAAAAAGCAAACAAGAAACAACTTGCTTTTGCTTCCAACTTAGTTTCTGCAAATCTAGCTTGTTTAAACCATTTTAAAAATTAAAGCAGCATTCAGTTTCTATATTCCATCTTCCCACTCAAAAGATATATATAGAGAGCTAAAAATTATCTAGCCATGCTGAGACTTAGTATCTAATTCCCACTTAGGACCAGTTGCTGATTTTCAAACCCCTTCCTATCATTGTTTCCTCTTCAGTGCCATTTTTTCTTACATTAATATTTTATCACTCAAACTGACAACAAAAGATAAAATCAGTTTACTAGTATTCTGTTCATACAATTCTTTTTAATTTTGTCTGATGCTATTACGCACTATATCGATAACTTTTTAAATTTCTGAGTGTATTTTTACTTTAAAATCAAAAATTGATTATGTTTTTATATGACTAGATGTCTGGACAATTTAGTTTGCTCTTTTGTAATTTTGAAATTTAAAAGAAAGGTTTTGGAGATAGTACCGACACTGTCCATGAGTAATTTCTGGCCATTAGGATGTGAAACAGGCTTATGCATTCAGTATTTAACAAACACCTCTATCGCAATAATAAGAAAAAAACTGAGCAATGCAAATCTGGTCAGTTCTTTGCCGCCCATAAGAAAATGCAAGCCAATACAAAAGCACAGTGAAATTATTTTACCTATGTCTAACAGCCTATTTTTGACATAAACAAGAGTGCAAAGAATTAATGATATATCTGCTCCCACCAGAAGATGCATTTTTAGAAGATGGCAGGGCAAACTCCTGAAAAACAAATGCAGAAACAGAGGCAAAACTTGTGTGTTCCAGAGGGGTATCTCCAACTTAGCCAGCAGACATTTACAGTATTAACATATTTCCACAGAAAACAGTACCAGAATAGTAACAGTTATTGGACTAGCTCATATTAATCTAAATGGAAATGGGAGGAACCTGCAAAATCAGCAAGTCCAGTCCCCTGTTATCAGAAGCAAATCCTGTGCTTCACAGGCTTGCCCAGTTCTAAGAAAAACAGAAGTCCTCAGCCTCAGTCGTAAGCCTGGCTCAGAGCCTCACCAAGGATTAGAAACAGTTTTGTCATTTCCAGCTTGGTTTTGTTGAAGACAGATTTGTATAGTCTTTTATTCTGCCAGAACTATCGTTCATTCAAATGATGGTTCTTTGTCCTACCGGTTTTACCCGAGATGTACTTACAGACGGCTCTCATACGCTTCCCAAGACCTATGTCTTCGTAAAGCTGCATTCGTCTAAGCCATCCTGGATTAAATTTCCATTTTTCCTAGTTTATCCAAGCAGTCTTTCTCTGCTCCCCATTCCACCTGGAATGGCTCTTTTGGAGCCCTGTGGCCAGGCCATGGCAAGTGTTGCAGATTCTGCCCTGATGGCATTCATGTGGAAGAGAAAAAGTACTGGAATTCCCAGTAGAAAGCACTTTTCATCCATTAAGTCTGTCTACTATTTTTTTAGTAAGAGTTTGGTAGTTTATCCGGTGACTAAGTACAACAGGCCTGAACAAAGTTCAATTTTTGGTATATATTATTTTTACTCAGAAGCCACCAGCCATACTTTAATTCTCCTTAGGACAGCCCGAGCTTGTTACTTCATGAAGTATCTTGCCCATCCATAAATTTATATATATAAAAGCATACCTGCTACATAAGCAAAAAACACCCCTGCCAAAATAAAGTTATATTTAATGGCAACAGTTGCTACTTTTAATCCTGCTTATTTCAGGCTTCAGTGTCATCCACCCTCACTTTCCTGTGCTGTCAAAATATGCACATAAAGCATCTCTGATTTTGTTCACAAAGCTCATACAAAAGTCACAGGTTTTAGTCATACTAGTGGTCTGTCCTGCTATGCCTGACAGTTTTCAGTATTTTTTTTTACTTTGCTCACATGACTAAGTGTGTTTTGCCTTGTCATATGAATATCAGCATTCTATATCCACAAAAGCTGTATAGTTGACAGTGTCGCCCAAGCATTCAAAAACCTTAATACAGTTTATTTGTTAATTCACCTTTGTTTGTTTGCATTTACTTTTTGATATTAATGTGAAAAAAAAAATATTTCTCCTGAAAAGGTTGAAGTTTAAAGAAAAAATTATATCATGCAGTTTTGCCAGTTGAGCATATGCACTTGTCTCAAAGGCAGTCTTTAGCATTGATCTAATTAAAGAGCAGTGTCTTGCTTTTCGTAAATTTGGTAATTTTCAGCTAAAATTTTCTGAAAAACCAGAAAGTTCAGTGCAAATATTTTGCACGTGGCCTATGTTATTATGCAGCTTTGTGTACTCTTCCATGATGGAAGAAACCACATTATTCCAAGTGGAGGTGATAGTTGCACATTGCAGCTACGTTTTGTTGTGCAACTGGAAGTCTTCAACAAGTTTCAGATATTTAGTCTAGAATATATCTAGTCTAGTTTTATAAAAGTAAGCAGTTATCTTTCCTCTGAACTATTCAGGTCAACTGGATGGGAGCAATTGAGAGTTTTGGTCTCCTTTCATAAGAGATTTTCCATTCTTTTCTAACCTTGGTATGATGCTCTGACTTTGTAAACATCCATGTCTTACATAATCTAATATAAGGTCATAGTTATCACAGCATGATTACAGGATACTTATCAAGTTGATAGGCAATCAAATCTAATTACAAGGTACCGCCATACTCTAGGAATTCTCTTGGAATTTAATACATATTTAAAAAATACAACATACCCTTTAAAAACACAGTGTACTTTTAAATTTTCTAAAATATTTTGTATGTGTCTAACAAGAGCCTTGGCAGTCAATAGAAGTGATAGTTCCATTATAAAGTTCCGGAGTAAACAAGGTTTCTGCTAAGTACTGGTATGTGGGAAACTATGGTGGGTCTGTGGAATCCTTTACAGGGAGTATGGGAATAGAGATCAACCTTGAGGATATTAAGGTTTACTCTTGAGAAGGATGGGAGTAAAGGAGTATCTGGAGATATTAAGTTGTACCCATGAGAGAGAAGGGAGTAGAAGAGTAACATGGATGATAGCAAAATTAGCCAATGAGATGTTACTGCTGTAACTTGTAACCAGTGGTGAAGAGACACATGAATTGGTAGAACTGTATAAAAATGCACTTGTAGCAATAAATGGCATCTACTACTTTAATCCTGGAAGAACGTGTTCCGTGTCGTTTGACCATCTCAACCATGACACTGGTATCACACACAATAAACTGTCCCTTTCATAATACATTAATTTCTTATTTTCTATAGACATTTCCCACTAAAGCATGAAAAACTATTCTTGATTTAACAAAATGATGTTATAAACGGTTGAAGCAATTCTACGGTCATCTAATTCCATTGATCTCAACAGATGCATAATACAAAATATGGCATAAATGCCACTCTCAAGCTCATGATTTCATGAGAAGAGATAATGAATAATTACAGAACACCCTGTGCATCCATATGTGCCTTGTGTTCTTCCCTCTTCAGGTTCAAACTCCCAGCTGGAATAAAGACTTTGACAGAGAAGAGAAAGATGAACTGAGCAAGTCACAGGAAATGCTGGAACAGGACAGACAGCACACGGAGCATAGTAATGCGGGTACTTAACACTGGATACCTTCCTCTGTATTCAGTGACCTAAACAACAAGGCCTTAGATGCTGATGTCGTGTCTAAATATAGCAGATAACCCGTAGTAGAGTGTCTGTCAGGGGGGCCGCCACCCACTATGCAGCTAATCAAGGAAATCCAAGGCCCAGTGCAACTTTTACAGGAGGCAAAGGTTAATGTTTCCCAATAACAAACTGACCCACACAGCAAACCAAGCCCCCCTGCGCTACCCACCACGTTGCTCACAAAAGGGCAGGGGGAAATGACACTGAAGCCCAAATAAGCAAGTGCTTTAGCCTGGTTCAAAATGATGCTCATCAGTGGGAAGAGAATAATTTCCAAGACTGCAGACAAAAGTAATTGAAAAGCAAGAAGTTTATTAATATGAAATTTGTTTCGCTGGTAGCATATCAGGAACTTCTTCATAGTTTTTTTAATGACAAAGTTGCAAAAGAGGCCAGGCTTTTCCTGTATATAGCTTAAACTGCTCTATTCTCATATGTAGAAGTTTTGTGTCTCATTGATCATGCATAATTTTTTTTTAAGCAAAAAACCAAAACCAGATCAAACCAAAAAACCACAACCAACAAAACAAACAAAAAGGGCAAAACTTTTGAGTTAGAGAATAGACATTATTTTCTTACTAATTGCTTCTTGGAATTTCTTCCTCTCAGAGTACTAGAAAAATGTAACATTCAACAAGGTAATTGGAAAAGAAAACATTTTTAGTCTGAATCTACCTAGTAGATAATTTTTATTCTTCAGAAAGAAGCCGTAACTTTCAACTAGGATTGTCTTCTAGTAAGAGTCCTTTTAGAGAATTAGCTATTTGGAGTTAGTCTCCTAGAAATACCTCTTCTCCAGCCAATCCTACCTCTACCTCTGTAAAGCTGGCACTGGTGCTTGGACAGGAGGGTTTATTACCCTGTCGGGGGAGGCTGCCCTGCACTTTGCCCTGCCATCGGACACCGAGGCCCAGGGAGCAGGTATGGCAGGATTGTGGTAGGAAAAGTGGGAACACTAGGTAATTCTGCTCAAACAGCCAAGTTGTCTGCCAGGGCCTAACATAGAACTACAAGGGCTTGAAGCCTAAAACAGAGGTGCAAATTGCTTGGTACTCAGGCTGTGGTCTGCTGCCTGCATGCATAAAATTCTAAGGCTCTGAATTTCCAAGTCACTCCGTGAACTTACATAGCTTTCAAGCTGCTTTCAGAATCCAGCATGAAGATCAGCTAATCTGGCCTTTTTTGTTTGTTTTTAAACAGTATTCAAAAGTTTCCTTTGGATGTTTGAAACCTGGAAAGTTGCCTTTTTTTTTTTTTTTTTTAAGTGCCTATTATTATATAGCCACCTACCCTGCATTTATAGTTTGTTTCTTTAAATAAAATACAAATGCTTTTGACTGTATTTATGGCATGGCGATGAAAATCCTGTGGCTCTAGATGTGATATTTTTATTATTAAAATATGTACCAGCATTCTTACAAATTCAAGCATTTCAGGGTGCTATGCCACAGTTGATTAAAGGGTTCAATAACATGATACTTAATGTGTGCTGCTTTATCCTAACTAACTTTGGGAGAGTGAAAAGCACGGATGGAATGACAAGTACTTCTGCAGGTCCTGGTGAAGCCCATGTTGTAGTTTGCTTCTGTAATACAGGAGCTACTTTTTTCAAAGCTGGTATGATTACATTAACATAAATTGCAACCACATGGTACACGGGGCTGACAGACCTTTAGCAGTTTGGATTATAGCAATTTAAAAAAGCAATTAATAAGAAAGTGTAACTAAGTAAATTATAACTTTGTTACAGATATTGATTGTTTGAAATTTTAAGCAACATAAATGTAATGTAATTACATTAAATAGTCATAACTTTAAGCTGTGATCCAGATTGATAAAAGCAAGGAAATTCCAGTTTTCATTACTGAAGCTAAATGCACCGTTACTTCTGCATCAGCTCAGAACCCTGTGGTGACTTTACTGCCTCTGGCTGAATGTAGAGGCATCTAAATATAAATACACATGTAAGCTTGAAAAGCTAAAGGATGAAGCACTACCACTAGCTCTATTCTTTTCAATGGCTGTGTCATCCAGATAGATAGTTCTCGTAAGTTACCCTTGCAACTTCTTCAATATTACACAAAAAAGTTTCTGAAGGATGATAAAAAGAACATTATTTGCATCAAAGCCTCTGATTGTTTCTTTGAGATCATAAGAGTAAAGGAAGGTTCTCTTGAAAAAATGTTAGATATTTAACAGACCAAGAGGGTGTACTTAGTGGAATTGCTCTAGTGAGTACTTTAAAAACTTTTACTGAAATGCTATTATTTATCCAGCAGACTTGAATGCTTCCAGAGGGGCAATTTCAGTGTATCGTGAAATTACACATTTAGAGTACATTATATGTTCCAGAAATGGGTCATAAAAGTCCTAATAAAAAATAATCATCACTTCTCCTGTAAAGTACCTACATATAATAATATACTAGTAATTTTGGTTTTATGTACCAACAGCACTAATGATAATCATACTTTGCTCTTTTAGAGTAGTCTTCACTTGCTGATCTCAATGCTCTTTAACAAAAAAGGTAAAAAATATTAACCTCATTTCAGGGATGAGCAGATGGATGAAGCAGCTCCTCCAGGATCGCACAATGTGTCACTGACAAGAGTTGCAAACAGAATGCAGGTTCTTTGCTTTCAATTCAGTGCCTTGGCCATAAAAAAATATTGCTTTTCTCAAATTGAATTCTTCTGAGGGAAAAAAAATTATCAATTGTCTTTGCTGCACTGGAAGATCGGCAGAATACAGAGGCCAACATACTGCCCTGTTCCTTTCAGCCCAAATCTCAGATTGCTATTCATTCCTTTAGTCTTTCCAAGTTATGCCTAAAGAACCTGCCCTTATTCTCAGGATTAGAGGGATAGAGCAAGAACAGCCTCTGTCATCCTCCATTCCTTCTTCAGTCATCTTTTTGATGATAGCAGCACAAGAGGAGAGTCAGTTCTTTAAGTCAGCAACCCTCCAGTGTTGTCTCACTCATTGATGGGGACAGGAAGGATGACATCATTGGACAACATGCTCTGCTAATGCCTTTCTCAATTTACACTCAGGAAACAACTGCCTTCATATTGAAATATCAGAGGAAGTCTAAATGCTCCTGGGAAACAGATGATCTGAAGTAGTCTACAAAAGCCAACAAACACTCCAGAACTGCCACAGAGGAAAGGGAAATAATCCCTGGATACAGAGCTGGCTCTGTGCCTGGTGATCCATGGAGTTGCCATCAACTGCCACCTCACCGTCCAGTGTATCAGGGCTCCATTGTGCTGCACTGACAAATGGGACCGGTCACAAAAGGATTCACCACTTTTGTCCCCTGCTATCTGCAGACACCTGCTAGGGCATCCACCAGGGTTGCCGGCTATGCAGCAGGAAGTAGAGCACCTTTGAGGAGGCTCTCATCAGTCCTGATTACTGATTTTAGTTACCAAAGATTAGAGATAAGATGGCACTACAAAATACACCTTTGCATTCTCTTGGAATGCTTCAGAGAAAGCTGATCATACTGGTTTTTACATGGCCTGCAGGCAGGAGAATATAGTACCCGGCTCATTCCTTCTCCCATCAAAACTGCAAGAACTCCATTGCAGTACAGCATATGCTATGTTTTGCACAGGGATTATAAAAAAGTTTAAAAAGCAGGTGAGATTGTTCAGATAGGCATTTCCCTGCAATTGGCTTAAAAATGTCAAATAAATTTTTCTGTCAGTCTTGAAAAGTCAATGTTTTAATCTACAGAAATATAGTTTAGTTACATGTTAATATGTTACAGAAACACCACCAAAAACTTTCACCTTAGTGTAACAACTGGAGTTTTTTTTATCATAACAAATATAGTGAATGTGAAGTAGAACTCTAGTAAAACAAAACAAAACAAAACAAAACAAAACAAAACAAAACAAAACAAAACAATTACCTGCAGCTGCTGATCTAGATCTGGAAATGCCAAAGGGAAGTTTTCAGAGGAAGCATCGTCTAAAAGGTAAACATGATGTTAAAAGTCAGTGTCTACAAAATAGGGCATTTCAAATTATCTGTTTAATGTAGTTGTACATTGCATATATTCACAATAATATCAGGATCCTGCAAACACCTCCACATCTGCTTATCTTTTACACTTGACATACCTTAATAGACTCCTTGAAAATACTAGTGGGTTGGCAAGCAGAAAATGTTTAGGTGCTGGAAAGACAGAAAGTGTTTTTTGGGGTTTTTTGGTGTGTTTTTTTGCAATGATTAAGAAACAAAACAAAGCCAGTTAGCGCAGCAGAACATTTGATCATTTAATAAAAACAAGAAATGCAAACTATCTTTGCTGAGCTCTCCATTACACTGCAAAGTAAAGAACCTTCCAAGGACAACATCCTTGCTACCAAAGAGTTCATTACTTGAATGAAGGGAAAGATATCTTCCCCATCACAATACAATGACTTACCAGGGCTAACCCAACAATAATAGAAACATTTTCTCTCACTACCCAAAGGCAACCACAAGAACACACAAGCCAGCCTGGCAGCCCCTGAGCTAGAAGACTGTTACCTACACAGATGTGATTAGAATGGGGAAGGTACCACAAATTTCTCCATCCTGCAAAGAACTGTCTTTATGCTAACCTGTAGAAAACAACCCTTATGGACTAGAGTTAGTTCATTCATGACAACAAGCCAAACTGTGTTTTTATTTATTTCTTTATTTTTAGTACAGGCTTCCAGCAAAGGTGGGATAGACTGTGCCAGTTACGTCAGTGTTGTGGTGTGGACACCTGCCCACTAGTAGCTGGACTGGGATCAGAAATATGAATCATACTTGGTAGCGTCACAGCTAGCCACGGCAATATTTCTTTCCCAGTGACTTTCACACTATCAGTTTTGCATTGGATTGTGATGACTGTTTATGCATCTTACTACAGGTTACGAGGGGTGAAGAGAAGGTTACTATTAGCTGTCTTATGGAGTCAGTTATTTGTAATGTGTCAAAATTAAACAAGGATGGCTCTCATTGGAGAAAATGGCTAACATAGGTCAGATCCTGCAACCTGCTCTATGTTGGCAGACTTGTACACTACTACAAGATTTAGAGGACCACATATCAAGGCAGGATTCTGAATATTCTTAAAGAGTAGAGATTAGGCTTTAAATTATTTATCAAATACTTGTTATCTCTTCATCCTCCCCGCAGTGGTCATACAGCAAAGAAAAAGTAAAATAAGACACCTTATCCTATGAAGAATAAACATACTCGCTAACACATGGTCAGAGCCTTATTTTAACTAACACAGTTTGAGCTGGGCACCTCTAGGAAGGGATGCCCAGAGAAGAAGAAAAAAATACAGTGATACAGAGGGCAGACCCAAAAGCTTTTGAACTTCTTCAGCAAACAAAGTGAAGTTCTATATTTTCAAGGGGTAGGGGTCTTGCTAGTATTATCAAGAAGTCATACCCTCTACCCACCCACTTCATTTTTCATTTTTCACCATATCCCAAAGATGTCAATTCTGGAAAATATTTAAATTGCTTTAATTGTATAGAATTGTATCAGGCTGATATGCAAGTGTTTACTTTTAATATGCTGTTGCTTTCTTGTACAATATTTAAAAATAGACTAATCTTCTAAAAGAAGAAAGATGAATCATATGGCAAGGCTAAAAGGAAGGACGGACTAGGACTCAGTCTGACTAGGGGTACAGCTGCTCTGCAAATATTTGGCTGAATAGCTGTTAAATATTCTGACAGAGAAATTGGACCAGAGTCGTGGACGGCAGTTAAGCTGCTATTTGTTTTGACAATTTCAGCAATACAGTCTTTGGTAGAGTGGCCTTAAGGAGGGACCTCAAACATTTTTAACTTAAGGAAAACAAAGCAAAAGCAGCTCCAAGAATTTTAAAGAAACATCAGCCAGTTATTACTTTTTAACCGCATCAGATATTAGGAAGAAAACAAAAATAATGTTGTGTCAGAATATTAGAAAATATATTGGACTATCTTCAGTAAAGAACAAGTAAAAATGTCTGGAAATAATTCTAAAACAATGGAATAGAGAAATTACTATGAAGGAAATCCTTTCAATAAACAGATGTTCCCTGCTTATTTTTTGAACTCAAGTGACTGAGTCAATGGTACTAAAAATAGAACATATTGGTATCCTAACCATTATGACATACCATAGTAGATTTTATAATGGGCCTGCCCTAGCATCTATTGAACAGCTGCTAGGGTTTTATTTAGTTATGCTAGTTTAAGACTTGTTTAAATCACCATCTGATGTGCAGAACATCATTGAGAAAAATTGGGGACTTCAGTGGTTTGAAAATTTTCTCACTTCCTAATTCTCTTAGGCTCCTCTGAAATTTTCAGCTGAAGTGTTTAGTTTACAAAAATTAAGATAAAGCCTCACAGCTAACTGCAATTTGTTTTCCACAAAAAGAACAACAAAAAACCTTCCCCACAGCTTCCAGTTAAATAAATGACTGCATCAGGTCAGTCTGTATTTCACTGTTGTCAAAGTAACAACCACAACAATAACAACAAAAATCACTTGGTGAAAACTAAACGCATTTAGATTTCACAAAAGGGGAAAGCAAATGACAACAGTCATTTGCCTCCTAGAGCTTTTTTGAGTATGTTTTCAGAAAGTCAAAAGGAAAGATATAAACTCTTGCATTTCCTTCCAAAAGAATCACTCTGGCCCATACAAACTTGAATACTTGGTGTTACACAAGAGATCAGACAAAATCACATTGGATTCTAGACTTAAAAATCTATGACTCTGAAAATTAGAAATATTGAAAATGTCTGAAATGTCAAAGAAAATATTCTGAAGATCAAAACACTCTCATAACCCTCTCCTTATCTGTCTGTATTTGTTCTTTTCTATTCTACATATCCATAACTAGACAACAGAATTCAGAAATATCTCTTTTTCTCCTTTTCTCAGCTTACTATCAATATTTAATGAGTGCCTAGATTGTTATAAGGAATCACTGATACAATCAAAGACCCATTTATGATAAAGTCAGTGGCTTTTCTGTCCCACAAAACCCTGAAAATAACTAGGCTGATTCTTCACCAGATACAAAACGCATCTCACCCCTGTGGTTACTATTTTACTGCTCACTTCCCTGTGATTCATCAATAAAAAGGTTTTATAATTCATGCTGGTTGTTGAAAACATATTTTGTTGAAAAATAAAAATTAAAAAAAAAAATCAGAGACTGAAACTTGCTGCGCCTGAAAATGAGTCAAGTTTCTGGTCAAAAGAAAATGAGAAAGGAGGACAAAGATGCATGTGAATGTTATGGCCATTCCAGAAAACTCAACAGCACTAACCTGTGATGTGAAAGAGTGTGACCAGGGACTTCATCCAGCCACCTAGGCTAAAGTATCTGTCGCACGATTTCTGAATGAGTAGCACTTCCTGATTTCCCGTAGATCCTGAAACTAATTTTGGAGGTCTATATTTAAAGGTGCGCTAAAGGTAAAGACCTGTACCCTGATTACAAGATGAAGTCTCTGCACATAGAGTTGATGGTTTTTTAACCAAAAACTTGGCTCATGTGTATGGAATAGTTTGACTTTCATGTTTTTATCATCAGGTTCATACAGGCACTTTGCTGTTGCTGAAAAGTGTCATTATAACTGAGAGCACCTGAGGGAGGGTCTCTGGGGAAATCACTCCCTCCTTTTGCTTTCTGCCAGTTGGGCTGAGACAAAGTACCCTTCTCTATCAGAAGTAGCTCTCCGATCATTCCTGCAGCCGAACAGAAAACATAACAAAAGAAGCAGCTCCCTAAGCACGCTGCCCAGCCAACGCACCTTCATGCTGACATGGCCTGATGAGCAGCTTTGTGTAGGGACAGCAAGGCTAAAGCTATTCGATGCTCACTGTCCAGATGAGCGCTTGTCCCTCTGCTGATAGCATCCATTCATACAAACATGAGATGGGCTTCTAACGTGTGGTACAGAGATTCACACAAGCCATCTGATGTAGAAAGGCTGGACTGTGATAAGACTAATTGTCTTTATACAAAGGGCTTACTACTTACCAGTGAGGTCCTGATGAATTCCATCCCCTGATATACGTTAACTTTGCACATTTGAGGATGAATCATGCTTTCTGGAAAGCTTCACTTATTTGATCATGTTCTGGCCTTCTGGAGATTCCAATACCCCAGACCTCCATCACGTAGATGAACAAGTGAGATCCCTCACACTTTGCTGTCTGAATGACACAATGTCTGGTAAAATGAAGTGTAACACCCCAGTCTCTTCCTACATGGGTGCTCCATTTAGCTGAACTGTGGGCTACGGGCAGTAGGTAATGAATAAATACTTTAAGAACAACATCTGATTTACTTGCAGTATAAACTTGCAAATTACAGTTTCTCTAGGATCTTCACAAAGACAGACAGAAATAGAACAAAAAAAAATTAAATGTGTTGAAAGCTCATTAAAGTTGCTAAATCAAGCACTCGAAATTTAGGAAATGCCAATCACAGCTCTGCTTCCTTGAGTAACTGAGTTATGATCTAGTCTTTAATTATACAATCAGGTACTATTTTTTTCTCCTGCGTGCGTGGGCAAGTGTATTCAGACCCCTTCCTCTTAAATTAAAGAATTAAATAGGTAACATAAGTAGGCTGTTATCCTGTAAGTGGATCAACCCTTACACAGGAAAAGCGGTCAAACTCAACTGCAAGCACTGCAACTCACAGTGGGACAACACGGGCAAAATGTGTATCGGGGTCCAGTCTTGGCCCCAGGAAGGTGGTGAGATTCAGCAGCTCCAGCCCTGGTTACTGACAGACAAGCATGGACTCATCGAATTTGTCCTGGAAGGCTGTGTGGCTAAGTGACTGCGACTTGGCACTGCTGCCTGAAGCTCCCAGGCTTCTATTCACAGCCCTGACTGATGTGACCTTACACAACCTCGCAGTTACCTCACTCGTAAAATAGTGGGGAATGGTCACTGCCTGACCCAGGAATAGGCTATGAAGGCTTGCTCAATAATAAGAGTTGTGGACCTCCCAAAATTAGAAACAGCCCATGACAGAAAAGGTAAGAGCAAAACCCTCCTACTCCATATACCTTCATTTAAGCCCATGAATGCACAGCCATCATCCCTTTGACGGTATGTCACCTAAGTTCCTTGCTCAATTCCCAAAGATCAAGCCACTTACTTGTAGGTTGGGTGTAGTTTAGGAAACTAACATTGTAAATTTTAGTCATCTATTTTAGCAGTTCCTACTGGTCTTCAACCAATACATTATCTGCTGGAAGGGCTCTGTTGCCTTTACAACCAAAATGAGGATATAGTAGAGATTTGAAGGCTGCTATTGAAGAAGCAACTGTTGAAAAACAGTCTTGCATGATCAACTGTAAAAGCACAATATTCTTCATATCCATTAGGACAACAAAGACATAAAGAGAAGTAATATAACTAATTTGCTATGCTTGCAAAAATATTACACCATTCCACTGTCTGTTGGTTTCATTAGAAGGTGTATGTTTTGCCTTTCTTACCAGTGATTTTTCTGGAGAATGATATCAGAGGTAGACTAATTTCAAACAAAAGAAATTACTAGTAATTTCAAAACCAGTCATTAATCACCACATGTCACTAGCAGAGCTTTTCTACTCGTTTCAAGCTTTTATTCTAGGAGGGAAGGCAAAGAGATGTTTACCTTAAAACCTTCCCTTAGAACTATCACACAAAACAAATCCACTTGTCTAAATTTAATAAAGTTCCTGTTATAATAATTGTATCTTAATATATTCAGTAAATAAGAGTTAGGGATATAAATTAAGACATACTGAATTTCATTAGTTTAATTGAATTGATGTTGGTAAACTACAATGAACTTTCTATTTGGGAACACTTATATAAATTTTAGAACATCATAATCAGTTTAACTTGCATTGGTTTCCAAGTTCAAATTATATGAAATTATATGGTTCAAATTAATTAATTTTAAAAGGTACCTTAAGTCAAACTGGTGCAACATGGTGTGCAGACACACCCTAGGAAACCTATGTTTGATGCCAGCTTAGTGAACTTGAGTAAAAGAGCCAAACATAGATATCTATATATACAGGAATAAGAGATACACAATAAAACTGTCTTCTTATATAGCACACACTGATGGGCTGCTCCTGAGACTTTTAAGGAACTGGTTAGCCTACTTTCATAATAAAAATACTGCACAAAGCTGGCCAGTATTTCAGTCATCAGGTGTTGACTGACAAATAATATAACACAATTAAATTATTTCTTGTACATTCAGGACAGCCAGCTCTGGTCTTATAGGTCAGTTAACACAAAGTAATCTCTTCGCATGAGTTGAAAGCAGTTTCTCCTTTCGCTGCTCCTCACACCCAGTGCTTGGTTACAATCCTAGCCAGTGAGATAATCACCACCCAGAAGAAACATTCCATTTCCCCTTTTTATATCTAGTTATGCTGCCCATTCCTCCTAGTATGCAGTTGTACAACCCCCAGAAGAAGAATGCAGCCTTTCTTGGTGAAATCTGTCACTGTGCCTTTCAAGTGAGGTAAAATTTAAGGAAAAGCCTAAGATGGACAGAATCCCTCACCACTTAGCCCTGGTGAAGAAATTTTGTATATACCGTAGCAGTACATGAGCTTCATCTGATGCTTTACTATCACACTTACAGCAGGTAACTCCTGTTTGAGCTCAAAACAAATGTCCTTGTGAAGAAGAAAAAACAATAGCAAAGAAATATTTAAAAAAATAAGGAGAAAAAAAATAGCACCAAGTATGGAATACCTAAAGGTCTATCTGTTAAATGCTTTTCAGCTCATCTTAAAAATAATAAAAAGTGTTAAATACTAATTTGTACTCTCTTGATTCAACTAAGGTCTGCTGAAAACTTTGAAATCTGATAGAAGTTTATTTCCTCTGCCTTCTTTAGATATATCAAATATAATAACCACGTTCAGGCTTACCACTAAGACCAAGAGCAGAATTCTTTCTTGTGACGTGGTAAAACAGTATGCTGGTTTAGACCTCCTGGTAGCCCCCAAGGGGATGCAATGGAGAGGAGAACATGGCACTCACTTTACTGGTGGCTATTTAGTTTTATCAGTACTCACAGAGATTCTGGATTGCATACTGCAGGAACACTTGTATATGTATATACAATTAAGGACTCAAAATTGTGGAAAAGTTTAACAAAATGTAGCAGAAAATATTACCTTTCTGTAATTGAGTATATTTCTCTAAATGTTATGAGAGAGGCTGGAATTATTAGCAGGATAGAAAAGAAAAAATAAAATATGATGCAATGTTAAGGAAGCTAGGCTTCCTGCCTTTCATGTCCTCTCCTTCCAAACTATTCACAACCTTGTCATTTCCTACTGCCGTCTCTTGTCACAAACCACTCTACCCTCTTTGATTTTCCCATGGTCTCAGCTTTCCCTGACTTGTTTTCAGTGTCTCACATAAGCATTCTTTTTCCATAATTTGTAAGAGAACTGTCTTTCCTTTTACATCTCTCTTCAAGACTTATCTTTGCCATAATTCCTGTAAGAAATTTACCATGTTACTATGTTTTGAGAGATGAGAGTGATTCCCTATTACTTTCTGTAATAACAATGTAATTGCCAGATTATTTTAATTCATTAAAGAAGGGCACCTAGACAGCCACATGTGCTTCCTTGTCCCAATCTTTCGGCATCACTAATCTTTATGAGCTGAAAGCTATGTGCAATAATATATGAAAAAGTTTGATTTTAAGTTTCCTTGCTTAGGGAACAAGATTCTGTTTCAGGCTTGTAGCTGTAAATTAATATGACACAACAATTAGCTAGGAAAGATAACGCATATTATAAAATATTTTTAAAATTAGAAAATTGTATTCAAGCTGAGACTTTATTAACAAAAAGTTCAGAAAGTGGCCTCACACATTATTCTACCATGCATACCATTCCATAAAGCAGTGATTAGCAGTGGATTTCAGTTATCAGTATCAGAGATCCTTATATTTCATGCCATAAACACATCTCAACCCCGACTCCAGGCACTCACCTTTAGCAAGAGCACAGCCAACATTTTTTGGGATGCTTCCCAGCTTCCAATTTACTTTATTTCATTCTGACTGTTACTGTTTGGCAACAGCTCTCTAGATGTCAATAATATTTAAGGTGCAAACCAATAATATTTGTGTATTCCAAAAGCCAAAGGGCCCATGTGTGTACAGGGTACGTTTGGGGAAATTAATGCTCAATCAGCACTAGCTGATGGGATAAGCGTCAATGAAATTTCTGCTGCTTTCTCATGGAACGTGGCATGTGGGGCATCCGTTTCCTGAAACCTTTCACTAAGCTGGGCACGTGCGGCACTTTCCAGCCTTCCTGCTGAAGGGAAAGCCTCTTCCTGCTCTAGCCTCATCCTCAATGCAAAAATTCCTTTTACTTGTTTTAAAATTCCTTAAAATCAGACATACTGCATATGTAGGTAAATTTGATAGTTAATTGCAGTCTTGAATATATTCCACAAACCACTGAAAGAAAGCTAGGATCGAAACTGTCAGTCTAGTGGCTTTAGTCTAATGAAACTGTTAATTGAAACATTAAAAGTTATCAGACAGGAAAATTCATCACATGCTATCACTTAGGAAAAAAATCCAACCATAACACTGGACTCCATTTGATATTGTAAAAACTGTAAGAACATGTAAAATTTAAAAGCAATTATTTCATTGAGGTTTACTCCATAAATTAAACTGTACCTGGGGAGTCATTCAGGCTGAAGGCAATTCGTACTGGCTTATCAGCAGGTACCCTGGCGGTGGTGATCATGTGGGCACTTGAGTCAATGCTTTTACTTGTTTGTTCCAGCTGCAATAATACAAACAGTATATTTATTAGAGAGCACGTGACACCATTCAACAACTGAGTTTTAATGCTTTTCATGCATTCACAGCTACCTTTCTTATTCTAGCTAAGCAACTTTCAGAATCAAAGTTGAGGGAGCATCATTTCACTTTTCCATTTAAAAACGGTTAAAGTGAAATTCAGCGCAGAGACTGCTTTTCTTTTGCTAGTTACAGATCAGAAAGCACAATGGCAAAGGAAGCTTCCCCTCTCCTCACCTGCTTGCTCCCCGCCATTGCCCCTTCAGCAAGCCTTGACTCGTGGCAATGCTGCCTGGTTCTGAAGGTGAAGAAGGAAGAAGGGGTGGGGAGTTGAGAGTAACATGACCCTCAGCCTGCCCTGTGATTGGAAACGTGCACACCACTCCACATGGTGTCAATGAGGAGGTACCCATCCTCCTACCTTCCACCCATACTCCCCAAGTCAAACTGTGCCCGATAGTCACACACTGAATGACCAGAAAGTTATGGGGTCTCCAAACCTTGGTGGTGATTCTTCAGTGGAACTCTGTGCAGGTGTAGGGGTCTGTCTGCATGGGCTTGACTCCCGGAGTGGGACCTTATTCAGTCCTCGGTCTTTCGTCTGAGACCACCAACTCCAAAAAGTGGTTTTACTGAGATGAAACCCTGTCCATTAAGAAAACTGCTAGTTCATTTCAAGCAGGGCACTAAAGAATGGTTGAGCAACCAAAGAATTAGCTACTACTGATCTGCAATAGTATAATTAAAGCATGTCTGAACACTCAAAAGTTGTACTCAGAGCTCAACTACGCATATTTAACCTTTTGAATTAACAGTTTGGGTTAAACTCTATTAAATAGCTGAATACAAACTTAATCTCCTTGTATATCTAGCACAAAGCTGCTAATATTCACAGATATTAATCTTCTGATTAGCTCCATGTGCGGAGAACATTAAGTCAGTGGGACTTCGTACACACAAAAGATCTGCCCATAAAGAAATTATTTTAGGACTGAAGACTATGCCATCCGGAGTGCATTGTATCCATATCAACTATGTGGACAATTATGAGAGTAGCTTTTAAATTGTCATAAAAACTGCTCAGTCAATTAGAAACCAAATTCTTCAGGAAAATACAATTAATGTACCAGAAGCTGTACCACGTGACAGAAGACAACACAGCATTTAGTTAGTGAAAACAAAAGCCAGTTTCCTAAGCCAATAGTCTTGCAGTTTTTCAGTAAAGTAGCTATTGTATTTCATGGAAATCCCAACAACTCATTCTAATTTACACTTAATTATTTGGCAGTCGCAGAAAGTCAATAGAATGGAACTATATTTCAGGATTATAATATTTCTTGGTGATGCACAAGTGAATGAAACCTTCCCAGACATCACTGCCTTGCAATCAGTGGAAAAATATCAAATTTGCATTTGGCCCATTAATTTTCAGCATTTCTTTTTTTTTTTATTTGCTTTGTCTGTCTTAATATTTAGCTAACAGAGTGATATGGTTACTCTGTTGCAATACTACACAAGAAATTGTTATTTGAAGTGCATAATCTTTTATTAAAATACAGCAAATAATCTAAAATCATTACTTTGAATAAATCTTATTTGGAGCTGTGAGTGTCTCTTTCTGTTAATATATGAAGGATATCAGGCATCATTCTTTATTCCCCATTAACTAACAGTTAAGACATACAAAAACTGAACAGATATCTATTGGGCAGAGACAAAGAAAAGTCAACTAAACTGCCACAGTGTATGATTTTAGACTCAGGAAAAGATCCTTAGAGTCAACTGAATGATTCTATTTTGAAGTGCATTGATTTAGACTAAATAAATGTAACCTCCTGAGCATTATTGATCTCTTATTTCCCCCCAGACCCTCACCTTATAAGAAACATTTGAAACATCTCATTGTTTTTAAAAAACAACAGAACTACTAATCCAAAATTATTTATATTTTCCTTCCATACCTTCTAATACAAGGTAAAGAAAAAAAAAAGATTTTAAGCAATAAGCACATCCTTGTAACAAGGCTGTTCATCATTCTGTGTTGGTAGAACACATTCCCCTGACATTTGCTTACTACCTCAAGAGGTCTTCCACATAAGAGTATACTTAACATTTCATATCGTAGCCTAAGAAACTAAAATTGTGCATTCTGCTAGAGGTTTTAAAGTTGCCATAACAATATTGCTAGGAGTAAATCTGTTGTCTTACCCCAGTCACATACTTTGTGGTCTGGATGTCTTTAAATTACCTCTTTTAACCACCTACTATGTGAGGGCAAAAATCAATACCCCGTCAATAAGCAATGGTGAATTCTACCATAACACAAGAGAGTGTTTTCATTTTATTCCCATTCATAAAAATAAATCTTATCTTTACACACAACAATTATCCTGCTATCCATTTTTTTTTCCATTGCTTTTACCCCTTTACACTTCTTTTTTGTGTGGAATCCTCAAGCTCTTCATTACAAAAAGCAACCAAAGAGAAGAGAGAGGGATGGAAGCAGCCTGAGTGCAGGTGACACAGGAAACATGCAGACTGACTGCCCCGATTCCCCACCTCCTTTCTCCACACATGAAGAATAATATCTCTGTAGGCAGAGATGAGAGTGAGTGGGCAACCTGGAATTTAATGAGATTTACTGTGCAGCTCTCTTCTTCACAACAATTGCCTAAAGAACTGGCTGCTGTTTCTCCATAAAAAAATCTGCATCAGAACTCAGATTAAGCGCTGTTACAGCTCTATCAATTTAGTTCAGTTTTCACACCTGTTGCCTTACCTCACTTAGCGGAGTGTCTGCACTTGTATAATCCAGGGCCAGCCACTGCCTTGGCTTGTCGTTGCCTTTATGGAGTAAAGCTTCAATAAAAGAAAAGGCTGCACCTGCTGCATAGCAACAAACTGACACGGTCTGAGGAGCTGAGACAGCTGTCAGGGCAACATGCTGCTACCTGCACTTCCCATAGACTTTGCTGTCCCAAAAGATCACCCTTTTCCGCTTTCCTCCACAATTCCGCTTTTCCTTCCTCTCTTTGCCAGTGACGAGGGATTATGATGCTGTCACGCTTCAGGGAGGAAAAAATCCTTCTGTCACAGGCATTATTAAGCAGCAAACTGTGGCGAGCCCAAGATTTTTAATTCATTAGTCCTGGCAAACCTAAAATACAAACAGACTTGCTTCATAGGACAGGAATGTTTTCAGCATGACCCAATCAGTGTCTGTGTCTATTCCAGCAAACTGGCAAAGATAGCATGACTCCAGTCAGCAAAAATGTCTGCAGCTCCAATCAGCTTGGGCTGACACTGCCAACTTGGACTGGCTACAAGCGAACTATCAAATGATAGCAGCGGCTATCAAAGCTAACAACAAGGGATGGGCTTGGCGTGTTAGGCTGGGTTCGCGTTGGCTTCGCTGAAGCCGGGCTTGTCTAACAGCAGACGATAGCCCGGCACTTCTGAGGAGGCAATGGGCAAGTTTCAGAATGCGTACGCTGTGAAAGCAAATGTATTTATAGATGAGCCGGTGATGGCAGTGATAGCTGAAGCTGACTAAATCAGAGATTTGACTGAACTCTGAGGATTTCCTAGTGCAATTTTGGATAGCTTTTTTCAGTTTTGAAAGCACAGGCAAGCAATTAATAGATAAATCTTGAAGTATCACAAGAGAGATTCATTTCTTTGGCTTAAACTTTTATTTTCTTTTATTAGCTGTGTCACGTACATGTACTGCCTACATGACTTCTTTGACTGCTATCACAGTCATTAGAACAAATGGAGAAAAAAGGAGAACAATTACAGAATGATTATACAGAATATATTTATTGTTCTGTGCTTGAAAAGGGGGTTATCCTCCTTTTATATTTCAAAAAGGTATATTTTATATTTTTAAATTCTAAATGGAAAATGCTTATCTAATGCAAATCTCCTCTATAGGCACATTGCTAGATTCTCTTGGCTCAGCTGAGATACAGAGAGGTTGCAGGACTAATGGAGATGTGAAGGTCTGAAGTCAAACTTTCATCCTTCCTCACCCTCTCCTGGCTCTAGCCCAGGATTGATCTAATCAGTGCAAATCTCAGGAAGCCAGCAGTTGCCCTTGTGGCCTCAAAAGACCTTTTTCATACTTTGAAATGACTAAACTGCAAAGATATTCTACCCATACTGCCTTTCCCCCAGCAATGACCTGGGAGGGTATCAGACAGCTACACCATTAGGTAGGTATCTGGTGAGCCCGTCTTTTTAGCTGCAATGTGATTTCAGAGCAGACTGTGAGCTCTGGCCCAAAGAGTCAGCAAAAAGCAGGACTACACTGACCTTTTTCTTTTCTCTTGTTCAGCCTGGAGAAGAGGAGACTGAGAGGAGACCTGATGGCGGCTACAGCTTCCTCACAAGGGGAGCAGGAGGGGCAGGCGCTGATCTCTTCTGTCTGGTGGCCAGTGACAGAACCTGAGGGAATGGCAGGAAGATGTGCCGGGGGAGGTTCAGGTTGGACATGAGGAAAAGGTTCTCCCTGGGGAGGTGTCATGGCCCCAAGCCTGACAGTGTCCAAGAAGAGACTGGACAACGTCCTCAGACACATGGTGTGAATTGTGGGGTTGTCCTGTGCAGGGACAGGAGTTGGACTCGATGATCCTCGTGAGTCCCTTCCAACTCAGGACATTCTATAAACTATAATCCTCTTGATGTGTTTCTGAAAAGACTGATGATTTCTCCCTCTATGTCACCTTTGGAAGACGAGAGGGAGATATTTGTCTCTATCACAACCATTATTGCAAATAATATTCTACATCTCAATACCATCAGCAGTTGATATTGATCTCTAGGGCTAATCACTGTGAAAGTATTTGTTTGAAGATACAGAAAATCCTGGCTCCAGTGAAGTCACTAAAAATATTCTGCAGCAGTTTCCATGGAGCCAGGGTTCCTCCCAAATCGTGAGAACCTCTTCTGCTTTGTATGAACAGAGGGTATTTAGATGGTATGAGTACCTTCATTACATGCCATTACAGTGAAGCTTTAAAAAGTCTATCTATGTAAAATCTTAAGATGTACAAAATCTTCTGTAGCCATGATAGCAAGGATCTTGGACAGAAATTACATCTAAATAGCCTAGAGATGGTTTTTCCAGGTGCCTCTGACACTCCACATTTCCAGACTGGCACTTCAGTTGTACTCAGTTGAAATAGTATCTGTATTTGCAAATGGATTTAATAATAATTCTATGTTTTGTATCCATTGCATACATGTTTTTAAATGTCAGTGTTTCTATTTAAATATGTACTATTACACACATTTTAGAAACGAAGGTGGAATCACCTGTACTTCACTTAATATGCACATTCCTCTTCTAAGGGGTGTGCTGCTTCTGGAAGATACAATTCATGTGCTAAGATTCCAAAACTGCACAAACCAAAAGGCCCCTGATTTGCATTTAAACATCAGTTCTGTTGCTTTACACAAAGATTAGTCACCTGAAACTACTACTTTATGGAAGGCTGCATATTTTTAAAATGTGAGATTATAGCATTCTGTATACAGAAAATTAAATATGAAGCATCAGGATACATGATGTGACTGTCACTGTTTTATCATCTATTTATTACTGGGGCTATGGTGCTAAGGCTCCCAACAATATGGATTTGAGCAGAACATTTTAAAAGGTTCTCTAAAGTACTTTATAACAATAAACTAGGGAAGATCTCAATTTTAAACAATGGGGAAACTGAAGTCCAGGGTGCTTCACTTCCATGACTTGCTCAAACTAATAGTCAAAGGCATTGTAAATTTTGGATAGAGATAAATCCCATGTCTCTTATTCACTAAGTAGGTGACTGAAATCTTACTTTCTCATTTATTACAACACAAAAAAATAGCTCTTTATAGCAGGCTGCCCATACACCTTACAGTCATCTCTGAAAATTAGAGTGCTGATAACTCCAGGTGTTCTGTGCAGGAGCACAGTCTACCCTGTTTTCTTTCCAGCATATTCTTAGTCATCAGATGCTTGGTATTCAAGCAAAATTATTTCAATCCTGTATCACATTATGAAACTGGTGATATGCTAGAAGAGGATATCATGTTTTATTAGTCAAAAATACCTTAAAGGAACATACTCAAAAATAGGAACACTGGGACTTACTGATATTCAGTAGCAGAAACATGCAAATTTGTAAGAATTTTTAGGATGAAGTATCAGTTATTCCACGGATGTAAAAAAGAGCCAATATCTGCTATCTAATAAATCACCTGTGGCGTTCCCTTTTTTAGCTGTGCTACTTTCAATTCATCTCAGTTTCCTAGTATAAGTAGTATTTCAGTTGTGTATGACCTCATTCATGCTAAAATGGTGTTTCACAGATTGCCAGTCACTATTTAAAAATACACTTTAAATATTCTAGCATATGGAAGACGTTCCAAGAAGAAATTTTAGAAAAATAAAAATGTTTTGCCTAAAACCGCACATAGAGTAAAATCTTCATTTTATAGATTCCTTTGAGTACCAAGAGAATCCCATTTTTGACAATTTCTGATGAACTTATTTCTGCAGGAAAATTTGTCAAAATGCCACTGTGGGAAAGATTTGGTCTCCTTTACTGATGTTGAGGCTGATCAGGGTGAATCTGCTTCATGCAGCAGAGAACTAATTTTGAAAGCATAAACATTGGTGAGGCATATCCTTTAACTCCATATTCCCTGCAGAATTTCCAACACCTCTTGGATTGCATGGCTCAGAATCTGCCAAATATTAAAAGCCAGATGGTATATTCCATTTGCCTGCATGGTTATTGAATAAGTGCCCTCACACCAGCCACAAAAGTATAATTTCTTTATTGACCTTTCTTACAGGCCATAAGGGTAACCGTTTCAAGTCTGCATGGAACTGGGTAGAGAAGTGGTTTTTACTACAGCAGCAGTTATCCTGGGTGAGATGAGAACACCCAATATGATGTAGTTAAGTCGCAATTTTCCCTGCCAGAAATCCAGAAGCAGAGAAGAATACTTCTTTCTTGTCTTTCAGATAATGCAAAGGTATAGATCAAATATACATTTTTTAGTCTTGTTGCACCTCACTCACAACCTAACATCCCAAGTCATGATAACAAGAGCAGCCAACAGAGCGCTTCATTACTGTTCTTAGATACTACCTCTAGTCTCCTGGCCTAGGTAGTATTTTAACACGGGTAAAATAATGTAGTTTAGAATATTTACTGCAAAAAAAATTTATTAGTAAATGCATCTCATAATAGTCCAGGAAGTCCTCACAACTCCTCTAGATATCTATATTTCCTCCCTCCCTGAAGAGAAAATGTATATTATAACAAGCTAGAGCAGAGCAGACAGTTCAGCAGTCCTGTAGATGTATCAGGCACATGACTATCACACAGTGACAGGTTGTGTGTACATGAATTTGTCTTGTTCTGTAGAATAAACTACATTAAGCAAGAAATCATTATGGCTATAAAGTCGAAGACTGCCAGACTTATGACCTGCCTCCCTGTTTACAGTTGGTTTGGAAGCGTTGTGCATCTCTGATACGGTCTTTAATGATGGATGCTCATGCCACTTTCCCCCATGAACACAAATTCAGCCAAAATTGATTGTTCCAATGAAAGATATTATATTTTTATAAACCCAAAGATATTATCTCTTTATAAAGGCACACTAGCAAAAGAAAGGGAAAAAAAGAAAATCACGACTTTGCTCTGGCAGATAAATTATACAAGACAATGTCAAAGGCCATCTTACCTAGGGGCAAATCCTGCCCAGAAAACAAGACTCTACCAGTTTTCTATTGGGACACCGGCAAAACAAAGCCAGGCAAGGATGGTAAACTGCTTCTTTTTCAGAGGGGGAAAGAGCACTTGAACTTTGTTCTTCCTAAATGATTACCCACGCCCCTGCGGCTGACTGCAAGTGAAGGAGCAAGCACTATCATTTTGTCATTCTTAATGCCACATTCTTCCACTTATCACAGGAGTTTAATAAGGAAGAAGCAGATATTCTTGTGATCTAATGTACAAGACTAAGCCAATGATATAAATTCTTCAGAATATTCCCATATTAAGTCACCCACACTATACTGTTTAAGTACAACACTGACAGGAAAGACTTGACGTTATCTAATTAGCATTAGTCAAGACAACATATTGCTTCTAGAAATGACATAATATTGATATTTCTCACAAGAAAGAAATGCAAATAGGCTCTAACCACCACCACCACCACCAACAAAAAAACCCTAATTTTTGTAGATTTTGTGCACTCCACAAGGGAGAATTCCAATGGCTTTATCACTTAAACTGAAACAAGTCTGCTACAGGATTTTTGACAGATTGGCAGTAATGACTCCCAAACATATTGGTTACCTTTCAAAACCCGTAATTCCAGACAACAGAGAACAAGCACCGATTTGTTAGTCACTTATTACACCTACTCCATATCACAAACAGAATCAGCCGTTTACAGAGAGACCTGCTCTTCAATGCTGCCCCTTAGAGGACACATCCGAGAAATTCATCCATCTTATGTCAAAAAAGCCTTTGAAGATGATATAAGGAGATCTGGATCAGGGCAGTATAATGCTGCACCATTTGAAAATTGACTGTCTTGATACTGACAGTTCACAGGTATGGCATTTTAATGTAAAAGTCATTAATCACTCTAAGAAACTGCCTTTGCTACAGCAGGTCTTGACAAAAAAACAACCTTGATTCCCCATCCCATATTCATGCAAGCCCCTAATGACATCCTACTTTCAATTTTATTATTTTCTTCATGTGATCATCCACAATAATCCAACAACAAAATGAAATCCTCAAGTAAAACTGTACTGTATCTTTTTAAATTTTTCTTTTTCTTTTCTTTTCTTTTCTTTTCTTTTCTTTTCTTTTCTTTTCTTTTCTTTTCTTTTCTTTTCTTTTCTTTTCTTTTCTTTTCTTTTCTTTTCTTTTCTTTTCTTTCTTTTCTCCTTTCCTTTCCTTTCTTTCCTTTCCTTTCCTTTCCTTTCCTTTCCTTTCCTTTCCTTTCCTTTCCTTTCCTTTCCTTTCCTTTCCTTTCCTTTCCTTTCCTTTCCTTTCCTTTCCTTTCCTTTCCTTTCCTTTCCTTTCCTTTCCTTTCCTTTCCTTTCCTTTCTTTTATTTCCTTTCTTTTATTCTTTTTTTTTCTTTTTTCTCTTTTTTCTTCCCTTCCCTTCCCTTCCCTTCCCTTCCCTTCCCTTCCCTTCCCTTCCCTTCCCTTCCCTTCCCTTCCCTTCCCTTCCCTTCCCTTCCCTCCCTTTCCCTTTCCCTTTCCCTTTCCCTTTCCCTTTCCCTTTCCCTTTCCCTTTCCCTTTCCCTTTCCCTTTCCCTTTCCCTTTCCCTTTCCCTTTCCCTTTCCCTTTCCCTTTCCCTTTCCCTTTCATCCCCGTTTGCAATAGCAGCCAATTGTTGTAACACCGTGAACTATATGTAGGCTGCTGGAACTCCTTACGGAGCTCTCTAAATACTGATTTTCATGTGAGAGTCTTTCCTTTAGATGAGCGGTTAGATCTTGATTTCTGGTAACTATCCGTTTCAGATGAAATGTTATCATACACAAGACTACAGTCTCAAGTAGATGTCAATGGCATTATAAGAAAAGCTGTAAGACAGGTCGGGTAGCACATGCATTTTTTTTGGTAAAATTGTGCATTCCAGGTTACAGTTTAAATCATCAACTTCTCTGCCACTTGAATATTACAAGTCTTCGAACACAGAGCAAAATTAGAATTTTATGATAGAAATATCAAAAATGAAAATTATTCCTGCTCCATTCACTTAGTTTCCACAGTTTTACAGCCATAAATAAAATGACAGTAGTTTAAAATGAAAAAGTAACTATTAATAAAGCCCACAATTCTTGAAATGTTAAATCCACTTGTGGTGTTGTGTTGTTTAGCTAGAAGTGGATAGTTTGTACTACCACAGCTTATGATTGATAACATTTCAGTTTGAAAGCATTGCTTTCAAAAGTTACCAAAAACATAGCACATAGACATGACAGACTGCTCTTGAATTTAAAAATGAAAGAAAAAAAAAAAGAAAACTGTTTCAAGTATTTGTTCTCTTAAAAGATTTTTACAAGTCATAATTTGTCACAATTATTATGAAATAGTGAAAACTGAGAAAACATTTTCTAATTTCACTTGCTGATGAACCTCCTTTTTAAAAGTTCTGAATATACAAATATTACAAGGTTTTTGCTGTTCATCTTCATGCTGCCACTCATGGATTTCACCATAACCTCATTTAAGCCTCCTAACATCAAGAAACAGACATGAAAAGTTAAAGCAGTAGGTTCTTATAGGACTGTAAGATTCTATTTAGAGGATGCACTCTTTTCTCCAGGATTTCAGGGAGAAATATTGAGAGCACATATCTGGAACACTTTAATGCAGGCAACTAGAGACAGATGAACAACTGAAAACAACCTTTTCTTTAGAGCTGTTGAGAAGTCTACAGCAGGGCTTCTGGGGCATTTGGAACCTTTTGGAACTACATACATACATACAAGAGGAAAAACCCTGTAATGCCACTTGTACTAAGTGTTCCCTTATTTTCATGCTGTAGACAGTCATAGGATAATTTTTTATAACTACTAAGTCTGACCATAGATTAACTGAATAAGCCACACCATTACTAGTAACTTAACCTACATCATCAGTGGGTAAAATCATTAAGTATTTTTTTTTCAGTAAAAACATTGTACATGGCACCCTTGAAAGCACACAATCTGTATTTCACTGCTTCAGCTTGGACTGTGATTCTAGTATGTTAAATCAATTATTAGCTCTCAAATTCATAATCCTTTATAAGTCGCATCAAAACAGAGCATTTTCTTTTGTGGTTCTCCTGTACATGCCAGCAGTAACAGGAATTCAAGATCAAAAACAAATGGCTGGTTAGACTTTATCATAGAGGATTAGAGGCATGGAGGCACAATGAGGAGGCACATGGAGGCACTCTCACTAGGTGTGAGAGTTCAAACTTCAGGGACTCTGCAGGCTTGAAAAGCAGGCATCAAACTGCTGATGAGAGCAAAGGGAATTACACTGGTGTTTTCAAAAGCATCATAAACGGAATCACACACTGCTGAATGACTGCTTTTGGCTTCCCATCTTTCCCAAAGATATCTTTCTGAACCACACTCCACTGTGTTTTTCTGAGTTCAAGCACAAAACAAGTTTAATTGCTTTGTCAAATGCCTTCTCTTATTAATAAAGCTAATTAAGTTCAAATGAAGCAAATACATAGCAGTATGGTTTGGAATCCTGTACACTCTGCCTTCCACCCCTCCTTTCTGCAAAGGCGGTGTCTTCTGGGTCAACCTATCCAAAGCCTTTGCAAGTGATCAAACAAGACAATTGTTTTCTCAGAGTTTCTGCAGGTGTTGGGAACATGGATGATTCCCTGCTAAATCCACGACATGCTGATATTCGAAGTAAGAGAGTGGTGGTATCGCTTGCTGCAACATATTGTCCCACTTTACGGACCAGTTTAGTGTCTTCTGCTGTCTCTTCACCAGCCAGCTGACAACAGACATCTGTTAGTGGATCAAAATAACTGGTGTGATGTTGTAGTATATGTTTTGGACCAATTTCATGCAAGAGAGTGATGAGCAGAGAATCTGTCATGAATCTCACACATGGCTTACTGAGGCCCATATTTTAGCCAATAGAACTCAGAACCTGTACCATAAAAATGCATAAAAAGCATTTAGACATTCACTTCATTGTATCATGTTAAAAAATAAAATCATAGAAATGAAGAAGCTCTAATGCATCACAGATAAAATCTATTCTTTGCTAAACAATGAACATCTAGCCTGCAGATTTGGTAAGATAAGCAATACTGACCATGAAAACCAGCTGGGACAATTATCCTTGAAATGCAAAAAAGGCAGAAATTTCTTTACTCTTTTTTCTTCACTCTTTCAAGAATCTTAACCCCAATACAGAATTTGGAATTAAATCTGGTTGATAGCCAACAAGGAAAACTACTGATACTGCTGAATCAGGGATCTGGTGTTGCCACCTTCACCTTGGAACTGCAATATCTGCTAACATCCCTTTGCTTCCTTCAGCCTAGTTCTCTCATTCTCCTTTCACCTATTTATTGTGTAGTATGCAAAGTGTCCATAGATCAAATACTTATCAAATACATGCAAATCTGAGTGAACAATGTTCTATGCTTATTCCTTTTACGTAAACTGTGTTGCACTGCTTCAGTGGTACTATGCTATCTGTCCCTAAGTATTTTATTAATTTATACCTGTTGCTTTTTTCTTTACTGTGGAACTTAGATAGATTCTTCAACTTAACAGTTTTTTTAGGTGATAGGTGATGTGTCTGCAGGTCACACATGAGATTGCACTTCTGGGATTTAGCATGCAATACTGGGAACAAGTCCTGTGCAACAGCCCAACTTTTGGCATGAATCCATTCCGTGGCCTTTGGCCCTTACTGCACTATGGCATGACTCCTTTATTTGTACAACATGGTACACTATCTCCTGTTTTGCAGAAGAGCACAGCATTTATTCATTGAACGTTTCTTTAAACACTTCAAGAATCATGTAGGAAAGACTATGCATTACTGTGCAAGCTATGATTCTTAGTTACAGCCAGGAAGACTATGCAGTGCAGAAACGAGGGCTGCAAAGGTATCTTTGGAATTATTTTGATTCACAACCAAGCACGGATTCAGGCCAGTTTCTGAGCAGCTGGCAGACAGGGCTGGCAGAGTAGCCAAGAAATACTGGGACACACAGAAGTTACCCAGGTCATGCTGGTGGGTCACACTCTATGCTGGCAGCAAGAATGGCCCAATTCAGAGGCATGTGAACCAGGAGACTCCCACTGATCTGAGTTCTGGAGAATTAATGGACTTCTCCACAGGTATATTCAGACAACACACGATTAAGAACCCTAAAATTAATCCCCAAATAAGAATGGGGACAGTATGAGAAATAAAGTATTTAAAATGGGAAAAATCTGTCTTTTTTTCCTGAAGATCTAGTACTGTTTTAGACCATCCTTAAAAAGTTCCAGATTGGGCATCCAATTCATGGCATGACACAGCGAAGAAAGAAGACCACAGGTGCCAACCAACATAAGTTGTTGTCTTGATCTCTGAATGCTACCTTTTAGCTACACATTTTTCTGTTTAGTCTCTGCAGAACTAAATGAAGAGCAAATCAAGTGCAGCAGTAGCTTGTTTCCAGGAGTCTGCAGACAGTTGTTATTTATTGTACTCCTCATGACTTCATTTGTGTGCTATTTCTGCAGAAGTCTTCATCTATTCAATGCTGACCCCACTATCCTCTTCCACTATTTCCTATCGTGTCTAATTACAACTTAAAATTCCTATTTCCCTCACTCCTCAGATTGATATTCTCCAAGTTTCCACATCCACATAGGTACTGATAAATTCTTCCCAGCCCAACAAGAATACCCAAACTTTCAGTAGCAGTTGCCTTGTATTTCTAGGTATTTCCATGCTCCTGTGCACTTCACTGGAAAAAGGTACCCATATGACCACTTTGAAAACTGAAGTGAGATGTTTCTCTAGCCTGTATCTGATCCTGGATTTCACCTCCTCATGCAAAACAGACCTCACCATCTAGAAGACATGTAATTTTTGCCCAATGATGCTTGCTTTCTTAAGACATCAAAACCAGAAAGACCTCAACAATTTTGCTTTTTCTCATGAAGCAGAGGCTCTTGAATTGTATTTTTGTGTGTACTGGACCAGTGTCACAGCACGATTTCATACCTTCATTGTATCTGGAATACAAAATCAATACAAACAGCATCAATTCCTTTTAGAGGTGATCATCCTTTCCAATCTTGTTTGCTTAGAGGAACCTCTGAATTCTTGCCACTTGTGCAGACAGGATCAAACATACTGGATCCGTAACTCAGCTGGGGACTATAATCACTATTTTAATATGTCAACATTTTCAGACAATTTAATCTACTGATCCCATGCAAAGGCAACACTCCTCTTAAATCCCCAGACATGCTTTCCAGTGACTCAAGCTAACTGGATTATCTATACCAGAAAGCACATACACTGAGGTAAGAATAAACAAATGATAAGGAAATCTTGCTTTCCTGTCTGGCTCGCAAACCTCTGCACCAGCAAGCAAGATAAGCCCAGGATGAGGGTAGCGTTTAACCCAGGAGCTGTGGACCAATGACCTAAAGAGTACTTAGTTGATTAGAAGTACTCTAGTTGATTAGAGTGCTCCTTCTCATTATGTCACAAGTGAGATAAGCACAGTCTGGGAAAAGCTGATGTGACTGCTGCTGCTGTTACTAAGATAATTATGTTGACCCTGAATCTTCAGCCCTATGTGGTTCACAGTTCTCTGTTTCAGGTATAAGCATGATAAGCAAACTAGGTATGGTCCTCGGGCTTCCCTCAACATGCCACTCACATTTTTTCATTGGCCAGATGTAAGTGTCATTGGAAAATCACAGTCAGACGTTATTATCACAAATTCATCAGATACTTTTCTGTCCCTTGTTTTCCAGTTGCTCAAGTTCCCACTGCTGGATAAGCAAGTAGAAATTAACATTCTGTCCTTTTGATAAACTTCCCAAGATCTTGTTAAAATTTTACCATCCTAAAATTTGACAAACATGTGTCTACAGATAAGCTGGGGATTTCCATGTGTACAGTAATAGTTTTTGGCTGGTGAAAGGGCAGCCAACTGCCAATAGCCAACCCTCTGACCTTTGGATGGTCTTTTAGCATGGCAATGTCTGTGCAGAATATAAATGGTATAGATGAGTAACTAAAAAAAGATCAAGGCCAAGTCAAAGTCGTGATTAGACTGCAAGTCCCAAACAACTGATTGTAACAGAGAGGTGGTTTTGTGATAGTTTAATACAGGTTAATATATATGTATATTGCATATATTCATAATCACAAATGTACATATATATCTTTATTGGAATTCTGGCTTTAAAAAAAGTAGCTAGCATAACCTTCAATAAAAGCACTGTACCAACAGAGCAGTTCCAGAAATATTTGAAGATAGTATAAGGCAGCACTGCTGCAGAGAGGATCCATCTCTCCTTGTGCCAGCCCAAGGCTTTGCACAGCCATGCAGTGAGCAGGAAAGCTGAAAGCTGGCCAGGAGTCTTTTGGGTTAGTCTTAATGCAGATCAGTTCCCTAATCTGATTCATCAGATGGGTGCCCAAATGTTTGGCAAGAGAGGATTTGAGAGAATGGGAAGGAGAATGCAGAGGTGAAACGTTCAGACAGAGATGGGACTGCCTTTGTGGCCATTGTCCTTGCTAAAGATGCTAGACCTGGAAAATGGAATCATTGAGCAACACTGACTTTATGAGTCCGCAATATTATGAGTAGAAACAAACATGGGTAAATTTACTTCTTCAAGCAAAAGCAACACTCAGGAAGTAAGCCTAAACTGGAGTGAACTGGACAGCTGAAGTGCTGAATAAGAAGTATTGAGTCTTTCACCTCCAAGTTGCTTATTTTACCTGAGCAGAGTTGACCTAACAAGAAGTGCAATGCACTGCTGCAATAGTTACTGTTGGCTGGCATGAGCTGACTTTGCTTTTTGCTGTATGTCCAACACTGTAGAAGCTACATTTCCTGTATGGAGTCACTTGAGAGAATAATTAAATAACAGCATTTTAATTACTGAAGACTCAGAAAGGGAATGTCAGTTTCTTAGTAAGATGAATGCTCACAAGGTTAACATGTCACATTTCCAGGCAATAATAACCCTTGATTTAATTTCTGAGCTAACATTTACTAAGGTTCTGACAAAGCGAGTGCTTTGGAGAGGACACCCTGGAAAGTCGGAGAACAGAGTTCAGAAGTTATGAAAAGATAAATATTCAGCCTTTCTTGTTATGGAATGGTTACAATTAATGTAAGCTTGAGAAGTGTTTATAACAGTAAAATCCCATTTTTTTTAGCATCCTACACACTACTGACTTGATTGCTCTGATATTCGTCTTGATGAAAATCAAGGAAAGAGAATACCACCAATGTACACCAATGAGCTCAGAAATATTTTTTAATAAAAAGCAGTAGTGTTTCAGGCATCATAATTTAAGCCCAGGTTAGCAATACTCCCAGCAAAGAAGAGGCTGTCTTCCTGGCTGAAGACAGCAAATTTTCCAGGAAGCAATTTCATATTTAACCATTTTACTTCCTATCTGGAAAAAAACATACTCATGTTAAGTCCTGCAACAATGAAGTACCTACACCCAGATGATGGCACCGAGAATGTAAAATATATGGTAAAAAAGTGACAAAACTTTTAAATGCTGATGAATCACTAGCAACTTGCCTGAGGTCTTGCAGGGTATTAGTCTCAGAGAACTGAAACACATCCTGCAGTTTCTAATCAGCAATCTAACCACTTGAACCATCTTTCCTCTCTGTCCTAAAATGAATATCTATGATGACAATGCATTCAACTATTGATACAATGCATGTGACTTCATGCTCATGACTATGAAAAGCCTTTTTCATCAGTTTAGGTGTAGGTACCTCCTCTGATCTCCATGGCTAACAAACACAGAATCACAGAATGTTAGGGATTGGAAGGGACCTCAAAAGATCATTTAGTCTAATCCCCCTGCTGGAGCAGGAACACCTAGATGAGGCTACACAGGAATGTGTCCTGGTGGGTTTTGAATGTCTCCAGAGAAGGAGACTCCACAACCCCCCTGGGCAGCCTGTTCCAGTGTTCTGTACCCTCACTGAGAAGAAGTTTCTTCTCATATTTAAGTGGAACCTCTTGTGTTCCAGTTTGAACCCATTACCCCTTGTCCTATCATTGGTTGTCACCGAGAAGAGCCTGGCTCCATCCTCGTGACGCTCACCCTTTATATATCTGTAAACATTCATGAGGTCACCCCTCAGTCTCCTCTTCTCCAAGCTCCAGAGCCCCAGCTCCCTCAGCCTTTCCTCACACGGGAGATGCTCCTCTCCTTTCATCATCTTTGTTGCCCTGTGCTGGACTCTCTCCAGCAGTTAGATAGATTACAGAAGTTGTTTATAAACTACAGTTTCTGGTATCTTGGCTGTAGAACAGGACAGACATTTCCTTCTTTCGTGGTTGCACTGTGGTGCAGATACATTGGAAGAGAGTAAAGAGGGATAAATGGGATTATGCCCCTTTCACAAACCCCAGCACTTCCTTTTGGCAGTGCTCACACTCCGTGGTCATGATAGTCAGGACTGAAGAGCTTACCTCTTCTGCTTCAACTGGTATCTACCTCTAAGTATTTCTAGCAAATCTGCATACAGATTTTTTGAAGTTCGCTCATAGGGTGCTTTATGTAGTTTTGTTTTCTATCACTACTCTTTTTTACAGTGTCATGATGTGTCATGATGTGTTACAGGTTAAAACCAATTGAATTTTAAGGACCATAAGATGGCAAAACTAACTCAAGCATGTCCTCTTCAGGTTGCTTACCCAACACATACCAAGTAATTTAATTAACCTTGCAGGTGGCCTATTTGTGATGCAGAGGTGGAGCAACAGTCTCTGTTGGGTTACAGGCTCAGACACAGCAGTATTATTACTTATGCCTTGAGATTCTTGTCTTGAAACAGTATGATTGATTCTGTGTGGCACATCAGCAAAGTTAATAAGACTTATCAAACCTAAGGCAACTCCATATAGAAGCAGCTCCACTGCCACCTAACTGGACATCAGCTACTTGTAGACATGTCAAGGTGAGCCTCCAGAGTACTCTTCAGCATGTCTTATAGCATGCATATTATCTGGGATTACCCTGAATAAGAAGGTTTTGGCTGTATTTAGTTTTCCTATCAATACATTTTGATTCCGTTTGAACAAGTCAGGTATGTACTAAGCCAAATACTCAACTGGAGTTTGCAAAGTTTTATGACCAGTTTTTGCCTTCGGTGTCAATGAAGGCTCTTAGCTGTTTCTGGGACAAGTATCTCTACACGTACCCAGAGAAAATGCCTGGGAGACAGTATGCTGAACTCCACAGTGAAAGAGAGACTGGAGGAGCCAACATCACCCACCACGATACCATGCATCACTTTAATACATGGACAATATTTCCTAGGAAAGAACACCACCACTTGGCACTGCTGACAAGAAGAGGTAGTGATTTACCGACAGCACAATGAATTAAGCAATGCTGCCTTACCTATTTCAGAAAAACGAGCTGGGCTCTTTTCCTTTCAATAAATGACATAAATGTTACACAAGTACTGGAAAAGTGAGATAAACCATCGACTTGGGTTGGTTTCCTTTACCCAAAGGAAAACACACAGCCACAGGGCAAGCCAGTCATCTCTCGAGTCAGCAGCCTCTCTACATGTTGCTCGTTCTACCGAGCTCCATTCTCTTTTAGACGCTCAGAAGCCTTCATCCGGCGTTCTGCCGGGCCGAGCCGGTCCTGCCAGGAGACACGTCAGGCGGGATGGTGTGGTAGGGAGGCAACTTTCAGGAAACTCTTCCGACTGAGGAGCGGGCTCGGCCTGAGCCGAGCGCCACACACCGTCAGCTCTGAGGAGAAGCACCAACCGCACCCCCACCTCCTCACCACCTTCCGCCCCGCCATCGACACTCCCTGGGCGCAACTCGTCCTGCCTGCGAGCAGCCCGGCTGTCCCAGCGCGCCTGCGCGATCCCTCTCTCCCGTCGTCCCCCGTCGCGCCGCGGTGCCCGGCAGGAGAGGAGCGGAGATGGCGCTGCACGTCCCCAAGGCCCCGGGCTTTGCCCAGATGCTCAAGGAGGGGGCGAAGGTGAGGGCGGCGCCGGGCGAGCCGGCGCTGTTCACTCAGGAGGATGGGGGCGGGGGAGTCTTATCGTGGCGGCGCGGGGAAGGTTCTGGAAGGCCGGCGGGACCCGGCAGCTCCACGCGTCCCGCGGGGCGGGGGCCTGAGGGGGCTCCGAGCTTCCCTCCCGCCTTCCGTCCCCTCGGCGGCCGTTGCGGGGGCGGGGACCCGTCTCGCGCCGCCGCTCGGCGCGCGGGCACGGGGCGGCGGAGGGAGGAGGGCGGTGCCCGGCGCACGCGGCCTTCGAGAAAGCTCTGCCGGGCCCGGCATCCCTGCCTTGCCCCTCCCGGCTCCCGCTTCGGCGTCCCGCCGCCTCGGGGACGCTCCGTGGGTTCCCGCTGCCTGGCGGGGCAGGAGCATGTGTGCCGGCCAGCAGCCCGGGCGGCGGTGAGCTCTGGCGGGCTGTGTGGCCGAGCCGCGCCTCGGCTGTGGCGGCGGCCCCGGGGCGGCCTTGTGTGTCGGGAGCTTTTGTGGGTAGTGGTCGGCGAGCTGGCACCGGGCTCTGTGGAGTTGGCTGTTCAGAAGTGTCCCGCTCGTTACGTACATTCATCGACTCTTTTTTTTTTTCCTTTTTTTTTTTTTTTTCTTTCCTGTTACAGTGCCCATAAGAAAAGCACCTTTGTCATTATTATAAAGTAACGGGGTATTTTCCATATATTCCCTTTTCATAAATCCCTTCTCATTGTATTTAACGTTAATATATCAGAGATTTTGGTAGTACTTAAGGACCGTGCCTGATAAAGCAGAAGCTTTCTTTGAATAAGCAGGCAGAAAGCAAGCAGGATTTTCTTTTCATTGTGAGGGAAAATAAAAAGAGAAAGCTTCTGTTTGCAGTTGCTTAATGAATAGGAAAGTCAAGTTAGCAACTCAGAAAGCCCTCTATTTTTCATTTTAGAGTCGGCCTTGAATACAAAGAATGGCATATGTGAAGGGCAGGGGGAGAGCAGGGAAACAAAGTGGCTTAGGTGCTGGTTTCTAATAGAGAAATAAAGGCCAGAATACCAAAAGGTGTCTTTTATAAAACAAGGAGGCAGCTGGTATTCAGAGTTATTTGTTTTGTATTTAGAGAGTAAATATTACTAGTACTTCTGTCCCTTCTTGTACAGGCAACACAGTACATTTTACTCTGCTTTTAAGGCCCTTTCTAGGGATCCCCCCTGAAGGTTTCCAAACTGAAGCCAGGCCGATGGGCTTCTCAAACACAAATATTTTGTGAGTCATCCTGCTTCTGAATTTTCCAACCACACGTTTGAATGTAGAACTGAATTAAATTATATTTGTGTTAAATTATTTTCTGTTTCCCTTTGACATGTGACTAACTCTTTGTGAAAGACTTAAGAGATACAAACTGTAGTGAAAACAGAGTCACTGTTCAAATTTTCTGTTCAGAAACTTACTGTGCCTGCTGAGCTGCCTAGTTGAGTATACAGTAGTTCTTACTGTCTGTGGGTAAGGTTTGGTTTCTGATAAACTTTAAGTGAATTACCAATCTAAATTAATCAAGAACTGTCACAAACTCAATAGATCATTGCTGCTTTGATGAGAAATGACAAGTTTGTACCTTTTTTTTTTTTGCTAGAAAGCTAAATTCTGAGCAGACCATTTTTCTTTTTAGCATTATTCAGGACTAGAAGAAGCTGTCTACAGGAACATCCAGGCATGCAAAGAACTTGCTCAAACCACCCGTACAGCTTATGGACCAAATGGTAAATAAATCTTGTATTGTATTGTAAATAATATTGTAATATTGTAAATCTTGTATTGTATTATAAATCTTGTAAAGTATTGCAGTATTTTTGAGCAAAATGTTATGTTTGAAGGCTAAACCTACCTCAACAGAACAATGATTGTTTGTTTCTTGAGCAAACACATAGGACTTGCTCTAGAAATCGAACTGTAGTCTTTGTGGCTACACAGCTCAGACTTTGCTTGGATAACTCTTAAGCTATGCACAATATACTTGCCTTTGCCAGGTTTTTGTACTAGTTACTATGTCCTCTTTGCTCTCTTACTGCCATGTGGATGACCTACAAAAACTCAAGACAATGTCTTGGTAGATAGTCTTAATGAACATAACCATACCATGTCCGGTCAGATATACCAAAGCAAAAGGTGTTTTCCGCTGTTGATTAATTAAATGATGTACTAATATTTCTGAAGAGAAAACTGCCTATTTAGAAACTATTGATTTGTCCTTAATGTAACACACTTCCAAGTGTTATTTCACAAAAATCTTTTAGGTTCTTAAATTATAAGTAGGGCTAATGTTTTAATTTGTAGGATATACCTGAAAGTTATGAAGCAGTATCTGTGTAAAGAATTATGTTTGCCTAATGAATAATTTTATTTTTTCTTTCGCTGTTAGGAATGAACAAAATGGTTATCAATCATTTGGAGAAACTTTTTGTTACGAATGATGCTGCTACTATCTTGAGAGAGCTGGAGGTAAGTTTTCTTGCTTCAGAAGATGTCAGTCATGAGCTAGTGTTTCTGTTCATGGGCTGCTATGATTCTGAATGTTAATAAGGAAATACATGTCACCCTGCCAGATGATTTATGTATGTCATTTTGTAAGTCATTTACATTTTTCCCTGGATTTAAGTAAAGTCAATGGGCTATAATCCACAGTGAGGAATAGAACTCTTTTGTAAAGCAGCATTAAGTAGTTGCAGGAGATGCTTAATAATTGCCTACTTTTTTTTCCTCTTAGACCAGTGTAGATTTAGAGGAGGTTATGTCTAGACAATTTAGGGTTTGGAAAACTCTGAATGAAATAGCTGTTGTCTTAATCTCCCAGGGCTGGTGGTTGCCATGTTCTTCTGTCTGCTATGTTAATTGGATTATAGAAGCTGAGGATACAGCAGCATCCTGCTGTGAATACAGTAAAATTGTGAAAAGACTGACCTGTTCTACCTTTTTCTCTTATTTCTTTAATGTGTTGTGTTAGTGTTTGTAAGTAGAATAACTGTGGAAGTCTCAGTTCTGTTTTCAAAAAAATAATCGGACTAGTTACTTAGTCTAATGAGTTGTGCATGTTACTTTCCGGGACAAAATGACAGCTGCTGTAATTCTATTCAAGAATATAGTGCTTTTATTGCATTTCCTTGAAAGAATGGGAAAGCAGTATGACCTTTAAGCAGATAAAAACCCTAGAATTAAAATGTAATTTAGACATCTACTTGACATGTTACATGTATGAATTCAGCTTGAAGATCTAAACTTCAGGCTACTTTCCTGTTGCATACCTTGATTGTGAAGCCACTGCATCCTGTAAAAATAGAATAGAACTGATGTCAGGGATGTCTAATTCATGTTCTAGGGGAAATGTTCCATTCTTAGATATTTTCTTCCGTATGTTTGTACTTTTGCTTATCAGGGAAGTCAGACAATTAAGATAATCTGCACTGTTTTATTTTGCTATTTTGCACATTTTTAGTATCCTTACATAGTTTGAATGAGGGAGCTTATGCTGGATCACAGAAAAATCTGGAGCTGTAGTCTAGGTGGGATGTTAATAAGTAAGATGTGTAACTTCTTGTAAAGGTCCAGCATCCTGCTGCAAAAATGCTTGTGATGGCTTCCCACATGCAAGAGCAAGAAGTTGGAGATGGAACAAACTTTGTCCTTGTTTTTGCTGGAGTTCTTCTGGAGATGGCAGAAGACCTTCTGAGGATGGGGTTGTCTGTCTCAGAGGCAAGTTATATTGTTATTTAGAATTCACACGGCTTGAAATCAGATTTCTGTTGGTCAGAATTCTTGGATCATAATACTGCGAATCGTCTGCTTCCTTCTGAACAAATGTTTTTGATAGAGATGTATGAAGAATGGTATATGTTTTGCTGCTTGTGATTGCTTCCCTTGTAAGGTTTTGCCTTTGGTAATGTTTATGGCCCTTTGAAAAGGAGATAGAGGCAGTATGAATGCATAGTGAAGTGAAGTAGTGAATATTTATTGTTTGCCACACAGGTGATTGAAGGCTATGAAAAGGCTTGCAAGAAGGCCCTAGAAATTCTGCCAGACTTGGTGTGCTGTTCTGCAAAGAACCTTCGAGATGTTGAAGAAGTGGCATCTTTGTTGCACACTTCAGTGATGAGCAAACAATATGGCAATGAACAGTTTTTAGCAAAGCTTATTGCTCAGGCCTGTGGTAAGTGGACAAGAGCAGATGTTTGCATACATCTAAAAAACTTGAGGAACTTTGCTTATCGTCATTAATAGTGTCTTTGCATAAGATAAAAGCTATGGTTAGTTTATCATGTTGAATTGGATGGAATACTTTATCCTCTGAAATCAGTACTGTCTGCTTTCTTGTGTTGAACTCTGCATTGGCATTGTGGCTCAGAAAAGGTCTGTGTTTTGTACTAAATGTTTATAGAAATAGCTGTCTAGTCTTTTTAAAGCAGAAATCTGTCTTCCTCTTTTTTATCATTAGGAAGATGGATTAGGCTTCAGACAAGCTGTCACTGTTCTCAGCCACAGAAAAATGGAAGCAAGACTGTAGTTGTTGTTACTTTCTCCCTTTAGATGTCCAAGAAGAAACTTTCATGTCTAGTTTAAGTGTTTGCTCCACTTTTGAATGTGTGTGTGAAAATGAGTATTTGGACTTAATTTAACTGAGCAGCCTAAATAGATGTTACTTTCTGATTACTATGTTGTAAATGCAAAATTTCTGTTTCTTTTGATGCGGGTTATTATCAGATTTTAATTGCCTTAAACTTAGGCAGGCATCTCAAACCACTGAATTGTAGTACTTCAGAAAAACTCCAGGCATTATTTATGGTTTCATTGTTCTACTTTATTCATTAAGCAACACAAATTCTTTTTGTTTTCCACACAGTTTCTATTCTTCCTGATTCTGGTCATTTCAATGTTGATAACATCAGAGTGTGCAAAATTGTGGTAAGTTGGAAGTAGCTAGCTTTACTGTATTGTGAAGTTAAACAGTTTAATGAAAGTTTTTATATCTTTGAAAGTGCATTTTCTATGCTAATCTCTGTTGTGTTATGGCATGCATAATAAGTTTTGGAAATGGGTCTTTACGCTCCTTTTTTGTGCCCAGTAGCAGCTTTCAGAACGAAATTAATTAGCGTTGAAAGTTCATACTTAGTCAAATACATTAACTTAATTATACACAAGGATTTCAATTGCATTTTTATTGTAGAAGTACTCACAAGATTAGGCTAAGATGCAGGCTGGCAGAAACGTAGTGATCTAATCTTGTATTCTTTTTGTCAATGGGATTAGGTCTCAGTGTGGTATGTAGGACTGGAGCAAGCTTATATCTACTATGAATTTCCCTGTGTTTTTTTCCCTGCTAATAAATATGTAATAAGTTGAGCAAGAAAATGAATGTCTCAGGCCATAAGCTAGACCACCAACTAATCTTAAAATGGGAACATGTGAGACAATGTTTGGTGTTTCTAAATCAGCTTAAGTCTTGTTTCTTTGGGCTGCAATGAAAACTTAGGTTGCTACATTCAAATCAAGGTAAAGACCGTTTTTCATAAAGGGTGGTGCAGCTTTCTGACAATAAATGATCAATAATACAACTTTGCCTCATTCCATTTCTTTCCTTTCAGGGTGCTGGTATCTCTGCTTCCTCAGTACTGCATGGCATGGTTTTTAAAAAAGAAACTGAAGGAGATGTTACTTCTGTCAAAGATGCAAAAATAGCTGTGTATTCCTGCCCTTTTGATGGCATGATAACTGAAACTAAGGTATGTAAAAGCTCAAAATGAGTTAGATATCTATTTATGCTTATGTGTTCTTATTTTTAGACTTAACTATAAATATTCTTGACACTTGGTGATTGAGATATTTTTGTTAATATTGAGTTCATTAGTTTAAAAAAGTTCATAGAAAATGTCTGAACCTGATTTTGCTTTACAAGGTTCTTGGGAGTAGGGAGTTGTTGGTTTTGTTGGGTTATTTAAACCAAACTAGGTGCTGGACTGTTTAAATGTCAAGGTTATCTAGAAATACTAGAATTGCCCCATTTTTTACTTGTTTTACACCATTGCCTGGAAAGGGTGGCAGCATTGTAAAACATTGTAGGTTGGAAGACAAAGTGGTTTGTCAAAAACTTTTCGGCCTGTAGTTAAAGCTGAATTGATAACAGTGTATATGTTTTACTAGGGTACCGTGCTTATAAAGAATGCTGAAGAACTGATGAATTTCAGTAAGGGAGAAGAAAATTTAATGGATTTGCAAGTCAAAGCTATTGCTGATAGTGGTGCAAATGTAGTAGTAACAGGTGGCAAAGTGGCAGACATGGCACTTCATTATGCCAACAAATACAATCTTATGTTAGTCAGGTAAGTGCTAGAAGAACATAAAAACGTTTGATCTATCAGGTTTATGGAATGTATTTACCATATTGTCTTTTGCCTCTCAAATAAATGAGAAACAAAATATTGCAGGCTATTTGTTTTTCTAATATATCTGAACCTTACCTGCAATTTGATTGTTTTGTAGCTTATGTTTTTTGATGGTATTTTACTTCTGTATGGCAGCTAATTGGGGAGTAACTTGTTTATATGGTACTGTTATTCTCATTTAAGTGCTTTTATAGCACAACTGAAATCAAGAGTATCAAGTTTTGTAGATCTAGTGAAGAAGAATGTGGCCTTGGAGGCATATAAGACTCTACCATGATGGTTCCTCCTGGTCACAGTCCTCATGTGATACTTCAGTAATGATGTGGTACACCTACATGCATCACTACTGTATTAGTGGATGGAATAATTAATCCTTAATACTTTTCTGTCATTACTGTGGGCCTTAAATCTTCTTATCTATAACTAAACCACTTTTGTATGTGCATGAAATACATTCTGCACAGCATAAAGCCAAATATTACTAGCAGCGTGTCTCACATCTCACAAATAAGTGGTCTTTTGTTGAAAGCTATAACTTTATTGATGGTGGCCAAATGGTTTGAACTTCTGGAAATGGAACATTATACTGTAATCTCTTGTATAACGAAGAAGGATTTTTACAGAGCTGCTGTAAAGATCAATTTAAGTCTTATGCACTAGAAGATGAAGTTTGATAATTTCCATGTATTTGAACTACTTTCCATGTTTGTAAATTCTTGGAAAATAGTCTTTGCATAGCATCCCTGAAAAAGGTGATTATAACTTGAAAAAAATAGATGAGTGGATTTTATAAGTTGATGCAGTAAATTTTGATAGTTGTCCTTAGTTCACAAAATTCTGCAAAGTTAAGACTTACTTGTGTGTGTTAACATTTGTTCTGGAAACTTGTTTTTAAAGGTTGAACTCAAAGTGGGATCTGAGAAGACTGTGCAAAACTGTTGGTGCAACAGCACTACCCAGACTGGTATGGACTTTTCACATGAAGAGCAAAAGGGGGAGAACTGATGAGCAGGTTCATGTCTTAACTCTTGTTTTTTTTCCAGACTCCCCCTACTCTAGAAGAAATGGGTCACTGCAATAGTGTGTATTTATCGGAGGTTGGGGATACACAAGTTGTTGTGTTTAAGCATGGTATGTATGTTCTGTAGAACTCCTAATGCTACTGTTTTAGAAGTACAGTGTTCATATGTGTTTTACATGTTACAAACTTAATTCAGTAATGCACGTGCCTGTCTGAACAGAAAAGGAGGATGGTGCCATTTCTACTATACTCATTCGTGGATCTACAGACAATCTGATGGATGACATTGAGAGAGCAGTGGATGATGGTGTCAATACTTTCAAAGTACTCACAAGGGTAAGTAACCAGAGCACTTCAGTTATCAAAATTGAGCTACAGATCGGTTTCAGGCAAGACATTAAAAACCACAACAACAAAAAAACCTCACCCACCAAAACAAAGCCCAAGATCTTGTGATAGGTGTTAGCATATTAAACTTAGTGTGCAGTTGGTTGTTTTCCTGCATATTTCCCAACCAGTTAATGGAAAATACGAGAAAATCTAGGGATTCTGTTATTGTTAAGCAGAGAGTTGAAATTACTTTTTTAAAAACCACCAAAAAACCCCAGACACAAACCCCACTGCATTATTATTTTGCTTTTAACAAAGGAAGCTGTTTTTCTTCAAAGACATTTGAAATGAATGAGTAAACTCTGGTAATTTTCTCACATAATGCACGTTGGTTTTGAAGCAGATTCTTAATAAGTCTGTGTGGGATAAAGTTCTGTTGTGTTCTTGATAGAATGTATAGATTTTAAAAAGTAGAAATGAATATGATGCTTTAAGCAAAACTTTGCATTTTGGGCTGGTCTGTTCACAGGATAAACGTCTTGTTCCTGGAGGTGGTGCAACAGAGATCGAGTTAGCCAAGCAGATCACATCTTATGGAGAGGTACAGCAAATGGGCTTTTGGACTTTCTGTTTTTATATATACACACACATATATGCACTTAAACATACATGTGACTTACAAAAATATACACATTTTATAACTATATATATATATATATATGTATTAATGCTGATAAATCAATTAAAAATATGGACAAAAATACCTCCCTATTGTGTGGTTTTTGAAATGCTGCCATGGTTTTCAATTTCACTTCAGACTTGTCCTGGGCTTGACCAGTATGCCATCAAGAAGTTTGCTGAGGCCTTTGAAGCCATTCCTCGAGCACTGGCAGAAAACTCTGGAGTAAAGGCTAATGAGGTCATCTCCAAACTTTATGCTGTGCATCAGGAAGGGAACAAAAATGTTGGATTTGATATTGAGGTAAATAGTCTTTCATGTTATTTGGTGATCTGCAGTAAGGGTTATATTTAATCATACTTCTATCGTTGTGAAGTATTTATAGAGTAATTTAAACTGTTGAAGCTCTGTGTTGCACAGTCTAGAAGAATAACTTCTTAGAATTGTAATGTTGAAGTGTTTTTTTCATCAGCAAGCAATTACTTTCCATGTAGTATAGTGGCCTTATAAGTGAGATTCTGAACTAAGTGACGGAGAGTAAGTTTTAGTAACTACTTACTTTGTCTTCCTGTTAATGGATTAGGAATGAAAGTTTTCTGAACAGAAAAGAGGAGGTCAGAAAAGTGATAATTTGTTTTAAACCTGTAACCTTAAAAGCCCAATAACTTGCTAGGTAGAAGCCTGAGAGAGTTTTGAATAATGTTTTTCTCCCTGTCTGATAGGCTGAAGCTGCTGCTGTGAAGGATATGTTGGAAGCTGGTGTATTAGACACATACCTTGGAAAATCCTGGGGAATCAAGCTAGCTACAAATGCAGCAGTAACTGTCCTAAGGGTAGATCAGGTAAGTTTACACTTGTAATTTGGGTGCTGAACTGAAACCTTTTAACTCAGTGTGCAGAACATGAACGTAAAATATGTGAATCTTCTGGGAAAGCAAGACATAAAAATATGATACGTGAAAATGTGGTTTGTTTATTTCTGAAAGCCAGGAAGTAGTTTCCTCAAGAGCTCGTAATTTGGGATGTTGCTGCCTCCATAGGAGCACTATGAGCAGTTGATACTTAGATCCAGAAAGTTATCCTAAATTTTGTAGGAACAATATTTAACACAAGAAACCTTCTCATCTATTGTTTTTACATGAAAATCCAACTTTTAGGGAAAAATGGAGATTGGAATATTAATGACAAAGTTATTTTTATATTTTTGTGGAACTTTAGCAAAAATATATTTGCATGTAAAATTTCTGTAGATTATTATGGCAAAAACAGCAGGCGGTCCAAAAGCCCCTAAGCAACAAGGACATTGGGATAAGGATGACTGGAAAGATGAGCCTGAAAAATAGTGTGCAGTAAGCTCTGTTCTCTAGCAGAGAGGTACCTGTGTGTGAGTGCATGCATGAGCTAATTATTGACCAGCACATGGCAGACTGTATCTTTCCTTGGGACATGTAACACTGCTGTCTTATGTTTGCTGATTGTTACATTTTGTATTTGTGCCTTTGCAAATGAATTCTGCTCCTAAAACCAAATTTTTGTTGATGACAAGTGCAGTTTTAGTTTTACCTTACTCCTCACTATAGCAAGTGCAGAAAATGAGACTTTAATGTGATAAGACTAGTGGACTTCATGCTTTTAAAGTGTGATATTTAGACTCAGTAATTCAGAACAATAGCTCTGCGAATTCTTCTGCTTCCTGTAGTGTGCATCCTGTAAGCCAGTCACTCATTAGCATATTTAAGCACTCACTTTCTGTAGACTAATCGAAGCCCTAATTTGCATGCAAAAGTGAGGTAAAAGCCCTTTTTTGTGTATCAGGGCTCACCTTCTGCCATTTTCAAGAACAAAATAATTTGTGAATGTCTTAACTAGATGAGTAATTATATTCACTGGCTTAGATTCAGAGTAGGGAAACTGCATGAAATTAGTGAATGCTGAAAGCATCATATGGTTTTAAGTAAGAGGTGCAGTAATAGTCTGATTCTAACCTTACCTTTTTCTACTTCCCTATTATCTTCAAGATCATTATGGCAAAACCAGCTGGTGGTCCTAAACCTCCATCAGGAAAGAAAGACTGGGATGAAGACCAAAATGATTGAATAATGTAACTGTACTACTTAAATGATACAATTATGTGGGTTTTTTAAATATTCCAGTTGGAGCCTGTCACAACGTTCTGTTGCCTTTAAGTTATGAGCGGTGTCCAATGGACTGCGGAACTTCAAACACTTAAATAAATGTACTCACTGTTAAAATGTTAACTGTCACTTTATTCAGACTAAGCATGACGTGGTTGTTCCCGGTATGTGAATGTGCGGGTGGGGGAGTGTGGTGGGCTGACCTTGGCTGGCTGCCCTATTCTCCCTCCTCACCAGGACAGAGGCAGAACATAAATTGAAAAAGCTGATGGGTTGAGATAAGGATGGGGAGATCACTTTGCAATTACTGTCGCAGGAAAACCAGACTCAATGTGGGGAAAAAGAAAAAAATTATTACCAATTAAAAATAAGAGTTCAAGGGTGAGAAACAAGAACCAAAACAAGAAACAAAACCCACCTTTCTGTTCACCTCCCGTTCTTCCCAGGCCCAGCTGTACCACTTCACTCCCCACTCTGCCTGTTACTAGAGGATGGGAATGGGGGTTGTGGTTAGTCCATGACAGCTCCTTGCGGCTGCTCCTCCCTGTGGACACTTCTCCCTTCCTTCTCCCACAGGGTACAGTCCATGAGCTGCTAGATATGAGGATCCTCTGCATAGGTTACAGTCCTTCAGGAAGAACTGCTCCTGTGTGGTTCTCTGTGGCTGCAGTTTTTGGCAGGGAGACCTGTTCCAGTCTGAGTTCCTCTCTGGAGGCTGCAGCTTCCTCCAAGGCACACGGGGGGCCTCCACAGCTGCAGTGTGAAGGTCTTCTCCATGAGCTGTAGGGGACAAACAACATGGTTTCTCCAGGGGATCCCTGCAGCTACTCCTCTTACCTGGGTTCTTGCAGAGCTGTTGCTCACACTTTTCCCCTCACTGCTGGGCAGCATTTTGTCCTTTCTTAGGCTTTCCTCAAGGTGCTACATCTTGTCTGCAGCGCTCAGCCCTAAGGTGTGGGTCCACTGGAGCCAGCTCTGTCTAGCAGCAGATGCCTGATCATTCTTCACAGAGGGCCCTGCAGCCCACCCCACCATCTTGACACCTACACCCAGTGCAGTGGATGAGGGAGCCTGACTATGCACCCCACTGCAGGGAGCTCGTAACTTCAGGGAGGCATCATTTATAATCATATTCCTTACACAATATTTGAGTGTAAAAAGTCAAATGAGCAGTGAAATAATTTAAGTACGGCAGCAGGTCTGTGGCCCATGCCTACGCTCATTTTTGTCACACACACCGATTTTAGCCTCACTCTTAAAAGTCTCCACACTCTCAAAATGGCAGCCTGACAGCGACAAACTGCATCTCATTCTAATGGCCTTAAAAATAAACGCTGAGCAGTGAGAGCTCGCATGATGCAGGGTGCTGGCATCTTTCAACTGAAGCCCCCTGTTAAGATTCTTCTTGGAAAGTAAACAGCTTGTGTGTCTCGGAGCAGCTTGAAAGCAGAACTGCACTTGACATTCAAGCCACTTCAATAATTAATCCTTTTATTACTCTTGCCAATGCTACTCTGTTTCATAGCCAGAAGGGAGTGGAAGGCTAAATCAAGTCTGGAACTATATCTTATGCCTAAATAAGGCTGCCATACAACAGCTACACTAATGCTAGCTTTATAGTCAGTTGCTGCTGTAGCTGAAAAATAAGCTCAGCAAGTTTTCAGAAGGATTGGCATACCGATATAGTCAGCTGCACAACTGCTGCTGACTGTGAGGATAACAAGAATACGTAAGACTCCCATTTTCTTAGCAAGTTTGTTGTGAAAAATGCACTGAATGTAAGCAGCTGCTGCTCTAGCATGGAGAAGCCAAGATTTTATTTATGTGAAGCCTAGCCTGTGGAGAACTTACACATCACTGTGGGACTTGTTTTTTTTTGACTCATCCAGCGTCAAAAGTCAAAGCTGGGGTGGCCCACAGCAAACAGGAGAGCAGTCTGAGCTCTCAAGCTTGCCAAACTACTAGCATAAGAATTCCTAGAGAGTTTGCAAACTGAGGGCTCCTCTATTGGACATAAACCAACAGTGGAAAGAGGGCTGATGCTGAATTTGTCTCAGCTCTAAGATGTGTAGGAAGAAACAGCTTCTCATGCTCAGAACCCAGTTCTAAAATACATGTGGAACAGATGATGGCCGAGATAACTATAGTTCAGAATTACAGCTGGTCCTTTCCAAGTGAAAGATTTGCTGACTAAGATGTATAGCACTTGCAGGAAACTAAAAGTAGAGATCACTTGTCTGTGCCAACACACAATTTACTCAATAGAACCTCAAAGCTGTAACTCTGAAAATACTTTTATTTAAAAGTAGAGAAAACACTGGAAAAAGTATAAGTTAACCACTTGTCAGTGTGTCTAAGAAGCACAAAGCAAAGTATATTCCCGCAGTTGGATACAGTGGCTCCAACATTTAACAAGGTGATGTGCAAGTCTCTGCCTTCTTTCAGACCACCTGAAGATGGCTGCACACACAAGAAGGCTTCTCAGACAAGTTACAGCAGTCGCTCATAGAAGAGGAGATAGGCTTGTGAGCTCAGCACTTTCGATGCAGACACAGCTTGCACATGGGTATCGCTGATGTGGAACCACTGTCCTTTTACTGGTTCAGTTTCTAGAGCTGTGAAAGGAAGAAATTAGGAGTAAAAGTTATTACAAAGAATTGAAGCAATCAATCATGTTACTGTTCTACGGTAAGAAATAATTTGTAAAATATTTCTAATTATTTACCTTGAGGACATTGTCCTCGAAGGACAAGATCAGAGAGATGGTTGTTCATACTTCTCATTTTAGCATAAGCAGTGTAGTGCCCAGATCTCATTGTTCCGCTATGTTCAACAACCCCATAAAGAGAGTACAGTACTTTTGTATTTCCTTCAGGCACGTTCTATAAAAGCAAAAGTTTAGGTATGACAGTCAGCGTGATGGCCTTGAAGCGCCCCCCCCCGCCCCCATCCTTTGCAAAACAAAGGACTCATTAATGGTATGTGTTATGCCTTAAACAGCTGGGTTTTGCAACTTTGGACAGGAAAAGATAGGTGGCTGTGAAGACAGACACTCTATTTTCCTCTTGACATCTTTGACAAACGGAGGCATAAATTTTTTAAGAACGGTGTTGAAGTCTACCAAGGTCTCATAGTTAACTGGAATGACCAAGATGGGTCATCTGGTGGACAGTCAACTGCTAGGAAAAAAATCACAAATCACCAGCTACCCCTAACAGACAAAATAACTCGCTTCTGTTCAGCACTGTGACCATGCCTCTAATTTTTCAACCACTGAGTCATTTCTGGAACCATTTTCTTAATGAGCATGAAGAGCGAGAAGAGGGAAGAGACAAACCACCCTGCCCCTATCTCATGTGCAAATGGACCAGGTTACAGAACTTCCTCACTTGGGACACTTTTTAGGCTGTGTTTTGTGTGTGTGTATGTGCGTGCGCAGCATTAACAAAGTTGCGCACCCAGCACTAAGACAGCTACAAAGAACAATGGAGTGGTGAGATCTTAGCTTTTTTTTCTGATATCTCAACCTATCTCTCTCCTTTTCCTCTCTCTCTTTCTTTCTAACTTTACTCTGGGCATGTAAAAGTAATATCGTGTGAGTTTTGTTGTTGAAGTCTTGCTAAGTTTATGAGACAGTTACCAACTTTTGCCAAGTCACGATTTGCTGTAATTCCACTAGGTGTTTTTAGTAATTTTGTGACTGAATTGAACCTCTTGGTGACTGTCATCACTTTGTGTTACCACACACTGTATTCAGAACTAACTCATCCCTAATTTCACCTGGTGGGACAGGACGGTCAGGTACTGAGTTGTAAACAAGGCTAGAATGTAAACTCTTCACTTTGCTTTGATCTGTTTGCTGCTGAAAGGGCAGCTGGTTACAGATTCATGCAAGCACTACCACTATGATCAGTGGAAGAACACAAGTTGCGCTTGTAAATTAACATTCATTATCACGCAAAATAACTGAAGCTTGGCAAGTGTTCTACAAAGATTCTGCTAAGCAGCTTAATTGTGAAAGCACATTAGAACATGGGAAAGGAGAATCTGTTTTCCCACTTACTTTACATTTAGTTGTACAGAAAGGAGCCAAGTCTATCACTTCTGGAAACTTGATATGCCTGTTAACTTTCCGTAGATTAAATCCAGCCTTAAACAAAGTAGAGGAAAACCCCATAAAGTTAAAGTGTAGAACACTAATAGCACGCTTAGTTACCAAGTGTTTCAGGTTAATGTTTCAATGATACTAAATTAGTTTAACATTACACAAAATTGGGAAAAAGCAACTTTTTTTTCCTTCAATGCTCAAGATTTCCCAGCATTACCTCCTTGTCCCCACATACTGCACTGGAGCACAAATTAAGACGGCTCTTCAACTCACTCTTATGGTAACTTAATGTTACCAAAAGGAGAAAAATAATCAGCTGTATGTACACATGTAACTATGAAGACATCTCTTGCTTCTCAGATACTGTAGTATGCCTGAGGATCTAATTTCATATTGTCAAAACTGATGTAACTTCTACTTCCACCTTATTCAAATAATCTTCCAGTATCAAACTGGAAAAAAAAAACAAAAGGAGAAGATGACAAATGTTATTTCCCCAATCATGTTCTAGTCTCTTGGAACAGGCTACACATTTCCATTTTCACTGTGGAATTGCTTTTTTTCATCTACTTAAAGTTACCTCCCTTATTTTTCAAGTATTTTGACCAAAATACCGAACTGCTTTAAATTTAGAAGAGGCAATACTACTTCCCATCCCCATTCCTTTCCTCTTTCTTTCTTGAAAAGCTAAAGCCCAAAACTAAAATTTTTCCTACAACTTGGACAAAAGGTAAGCCACTTTACTTGGTGTCTATAAATAAGACTTAAGTTGCATTGCCTTTCATTCAGTCTTCTCTTCTTCTTTCCTCAGTAAGGCTCAGAGTCCCATCTTTTCCGATTCTATTGCCCTATTTGTTACATTTTTGTAGTAAGGGGTCCTGTCTATCTGCACTGAAATGTAAGAGTCCATAAACTGATGTACTAGCAGGAAACAATTAACGTTAAGATACTACTTAACACAGTGAGCTATAACACATAGTGAGGGAATGTATTGCAAATGGCTCATAGAACAGTGTTTTCCAGATAACTAATGGAATTTTATTACAGGAAAACACACCCCAACTCCTCAAAGACCACAAAAGCCAACCCTGAACACCAATGCCTTCCAAACCTGGGAAAAACAAACCAAAACACAACACAACACAAAAAAACCCCACCAAAACACAACACGCTCATTGGAAATGAAAATATGCTAACATTACTTCTAAATTAAGCTAGTACTATGTGCACATGTACATATTAAACTGATACTATATACATACACGTTCTTGCAGTATCAGTCTGCCACTTACCTGCTGAAACCTCTTCAAGTGAAGAGTTAAAATAGGAGGAGCAAGAGAGATTAGCATCTGCTTTTTGGCATTAGTATAAATACACTTCTTTTCACCTGCAGAAAAGAAAAGCCACCAATGATTAACTTTTACGTAAATGTTACAACAATAACTTCTTTATTTTCACTACTTAGAACAATTGAGAAACTGAACATCCCCCTTTAACATGATGAACTGTACAACATCTGCCACCTTGCAGATCCCATATCACAGAAGTAACTCCTCACATCATATCTGAGCAGCATCAGGATGAATTCTTGCTTGTTCTCCACCACTCTCATAATCAGAAATTGCATGAAGCTTATCTTGGCCTTTTGAGCAAACACCAACATGATTTCCCTATGACTGTTACAGCAAAATTTTCTCATCCAAGGAAAGAATGGAAAAGTCACCTGCCACTCCCTACATTCATCCACATAATGAATTTTTAGGTGGAAATGCCCTTTCCCCTTCCCCCCAAATTCAAAGCCCCTCCTCTTTGCTCACTCTTCCTTTTCAGTCCTGCAGTATTCTGTACCCAAGCTTGTGAGCCTACTGTTCCACTCAATTATAAACTTACTTGCATTAATCTGTGTGAAAGAGATTCTCATAACCTCCCCACTGAATACTAGTTTAACATTCAAATTATACAAATACCATTTTAGGGACATTTCCCCCCACCTTACCCACCCAAGTAGCAGATAGGGACATATTTGAAGTTTTCTTTGAAAATATAATTTGTCATACTTTTTACGTTGTTCTTTGGTCCATTATGTCTTTGTGTACATACATCACAGAGTAGTTTATTGGTCTCAGTAAGTTTTTCATTGCGGGTAAATTGATACAAACAGTGATGGACTGAACCTTCTTCCAGGTTCAGTTCTTCCCTGTTTGCAAGAGTACAAAATGCTGTTTCTGGATCTTCAGACGATACTTCACATGTCTTGACAGGAACAGCTGGAAGTTCATCTAAGGTACGTGTATCAGCTTCAGCACTGGCAACCAAGTGTAGTTTTGAAAAGTTGGTAGCAATTTCTTCTTCATCTTCATTTTCATCCTCCTCATCTTTCAAAGATAGGTTGTCAAGTCCGTTGACAATTGTTATAGGAGTATCTAAGCTTTCCATAGGGAGATCCACAGGAGACTCATTTTCTACACACTCTTGTTCTGGCTTTCCTGTATTTTCATGCACGCTCTGAACTTCTGTACTACTTCTCTGTATACTCAAGTCTTTTTGAATTAAGCAGTTATCTTTGCAATCATTTGATGATTCCTCTTCTTGCTTCATATCAGGAGTTTCAGAGTTCATTTCCATCTCTGATTCTTGGTTATACTCAGTATCTTTTTCTGCCTGTTCAGTTGCACAGATATCTGTCAAGTGAAGCACCTTTCCTTGAAGTTTTTGCTGGCGGCGCTGGCTCTGTGAATTGGAATAAATAGCGTATATGAATAGAAAAACAAAGCAAGTTTAAATGATATTTAGCATTTCTTACCATTTCTTTTAATAAAATTTTTGTAGCATGCTATAGCTGCAACAGGCAGGAGAGGGGAGAATAATCTGTGATCAGTTCAACCAATACTGAGTTTATCCTCACTCAGATATAGTTGCCACTGCTCCTTGTTATGGAGTATCTTCAAAATACAAATAATTATTCCCTTTATATCATCCTGATCCTTTATTATGTTTGTATTCTAACAGCCTGTGAATTAATGACTGGAGAACAGTTGTCTGACACAAATTAATGCTATTTCAGACAGGCAACATAAATTTCACATTCCTCTGGATATTAGCTTATTCCTAGCACAGCAACTCTTAACGGAATATGTGATTTCTTAAAAGCAAAGATCTAGATTCAATTGACTTCCCAGTTGTGCATTTGAGTGAGGAGAAATTCTAACCTGTCTCCTTTTCCTCCACCTAAATTGAGGAAGCAAAAAGAATGTCTCACCACAAGTTGCAAGCACTTAATTAATAAAAATGAAATCTTATTCAAACCAACCTTGGCTTGTTTTTTGGCCTGTTTCTTTGCTTTTTTCTGAAGGTGCTTACTTGTACCAGGGGGCTCATCTCTCTGTTTAAGATAACAATCATTGTTTTTATCTTCTTCATCTTCTGATTCCTTTTCTTTGCTTTTTTTAAAGTTTCTCTCATTCGTAATTTTTACTTTCTACAAAAAAAAAACCGCCACAAATCAACCAGAGTAGTAGAGATATTACTGTCCTGAATAACAAAATAGTACACTGAATAAGACTGTAAGGATGAGATGTTATCTGAGTTTTCAGCTCAAAATACAACATTTTAGTGACTGTAACATACAACTAACTCATTTATGCCACCCTAACATTTACAAGAGAGTTGTCTCACTCCGGAAGGAGTCCACATGAAACGACGACTTGCAGAATTAAACACTATGCAAAAGGCTATCAAGGGCCAAATTCTGAACCCGTAAAGGGGCAACTTTACCTTTGGCTCTAACAGATGTAGATCTCATGAAATGCACTGAAGAGTAACATTTTACACAAATGAAGACTTACAGTTGCCACAGAATTTGTTTGCTTCTGCCAGAATGAAATTTGTTCATTGCAGAAGACATGATCCCTTTGGCTGGGCAGTTTCACTTCAATACTTACTAATTAGCTTTTCTGTAAGTAGTGCTACATAACCAATCTGAAATATTACTCATACAGATTATCAACATGAAACACAAAACAAATCAAGTGTTTTGAGTGTCTAAGAGCAATGACATAAATCAAAACTGACCAAATAAGTATTCACATACTATCCTTTGGTTTTACAACACTGAAAATGAACTGGGAAACATTGTTCTTTGTAACCCAGTCTTCTACAAGTGAGACAACACTGCAACATACTACATTATTCTCTAAACTAACCTCTCCATTAGAAATGTTTACTAACAAAGCAGCAAGATCACCAACAGACTATCAGTGATCTTCCATAGACAGTTCATGAGCCACAATTTTCAGGAATGACTCTCATGAAAATCTTATTCTCTTTCTGGGCAAATTTATAATTTTAACTTTTAAAAGAGACATTTAGAAAGACGTATAAATTCATTTCCTAGTGATTATATAACGAAGTTGATTTCATATAATGAAACAAAAACTAAGCCAAAAAAGCAAATGTACAGTGTCTTACCTGATCCTCTAGTACAGGAAGCGACAAATCAAGGAAAGACTCATGGACTAAGGATACCTATAAATGAACATTTTAGAGTCCAATTTAATTTTGTTTGGAAGTGGTTGGCTTGCTCTCAATAGGCTAATTTGTATGTAGCCTTGTTTGCATTCAATGCGTGCTTTCACTTGTGCATATAAATATAAAACACAGCCTATCTACCTTCACAAACAGCTATCCACGACCACAATCCAGCAGTCATTACCACAGATATAAGCAAGAAATACTTTTACACATTTCAGATTTCTAATGGCCTGAAATGTGAGAACCAAACTCAGGGCGTATGAGATTGATCTCTGCAACCTGTCACGACATTCATCTGCTAGCCCACACACTAATACCCTTAATTACTTCATTCTCAGGATGCATTATCTCAATAGTGCCTTTGGGCTTAACTGTTCTCCTGACAATCCCACAGTCATTCCAGTGTGGGAAAGGGAAAGACCTCACCATCTGATGAAATAGGTCTCCCAGCAGTGTACTGCCACTAGCAGAACAATTAATCCCCTCTACAATTCGTAGCACTGGAAGGTGTTGATCAGGAACCTGTGCGCAAATTCTTCTGGCAGAGGCAGCTTGCTATTCCTGACCTCTTCTTCTGGAAAGGGACTGAAAGATTAGCTTTATAACATAAGGGAAGAAAGATTTCAGCCAAACCACGTCCCTCTTTGAAAAGCGTCCAGCTCATCAACTCTTAGAATTGTACTAACTGAAGCAAACCTCTCCAATTTCACTTATTTCTACATATAATTACTCAGAGATTCTCTTGTAGATTACATAAAATTATACCCCGGGCTATTCAAAGCAGGCAGTTTACTTACGGTTCTGCATTCCTCACACATAATCGTACTGGTTAATTCTCCACCGAAGAGTCGATCTACAAAACTTTGTATTCCCTTTTTCTTTTCGTATTCTGAGAATTGACAAAGTATATAGTAAAGTTAACAACACTACATATAACATACTGGCAATCAATTTAGTTATGGCATACCAAACAAAAAACGAAGAGAATACAGTATGTGAGATGTATGATGGAACATGTTGGCCTGTTCTAGTTTCCTCAGGAAGTACAGCAAGATTCTCAAATTAAATTTCTTTACTGTATCAAAGGAATGGGGGTGAAAACACATTTGCAGAAGATAGTTTGACTGAACCAACATCTTTACTACTTTCTCAACTCTAACACATTTTCCTCTTTCCTCAGAAGTACTGCATCCCAGTAAGAGTTGCTGTTTTCTCTCAGGACTTAAACAGCTGCCTGAACCTAAAAACCAAGCACCAACTTTTGTCTTTATAGGTGCCCTAGAAACAAACCCAATTTCCTCAACTCATATTTTCAGTGCAGCACATAGCCTGTCTTTAAACTTGCCTTCATCTCCAAACCTAACTCATGCTGAAAAGTTTAAAAAGTCTTCCGTTCACTTTTTGTTTCTTAAATACCACTCTTAAGTAGCAATGGACTATTAGGACTGAATAAGTCTTTACATTCACATGCTAATATTTTAACTTCTTATATAATATTAGAATGATTAAACACCACCCAAACACATTTTAAGGTATAGTGTCTATAGAATCAACTCTGTCTTACACTGTCAAGAAGGAAATGTCAAGTTCGGTAAGAGATTTAAATAAACAGACTAACATTATTGAGCATTATCATCTAGATACACACATATTCAAGAGATGGCATGAAGCTGTACAATTAAACAGGTAGCTTTTTTAGTTGATATTGTTAGTGTTTGATGAAACAGAAGACTTTATTACAACATGTATTTTACCTTTAATTTTCTTTTTAAGTTCTTCTTCACTTTGTTTGTTAGAGTCAGTCAGCGCCTTCAGTATTCCAACACTTATTTGCTGAAATTTTTCAAACAAATACAGACTATAAAATTTCCTATGTTATTTCAATTAACTAGTTCATTTTACAAAATGTTTCAGATGGTGGGAAAAGTCGAATATTTGCCAACTGAGAGAATCAATACAAACACAAATGCCTGCAGAGACACAAAATAATTCCTGCAGATATTAAAAGAATAACCAATCGAGAAACAAGCTTGCAACCATAATGTTGCAAGTAGTATGTAAGAAAACCAGTCTAAACATTAAATACTTTCCCAAATTAAAATTGGGAAATTTCCACAAGTGAGTGGCATTTCAGAAATTAAGACAAAAAGGACATTCTTTAGGGTCACTACACATACTCCAAACCCACATTTTCTATAGTAGTTTTGGACAAGCCAATCTATTTCTAAAGGTCAACAGACATTTATATTAGAAGTGCTGAATTAACCAAGGACCTTTAGAGCAAACAAAATTGAACCTTTCTATTTGATTTCATTAGAAAAGTACAGAGAATCATCTGCTTTCCGAAAAGAGAGGCAATATCATTACCTTAGAAACCTAAATGACGTGTACAATATATGTAAGAGATATAGGCTACAAACTTCTCTTTTTGAATAGTTTTGTTAAATGAAAATAGTAGTACCCGCGGTTGCTCCTTCACAACCCCATTGCTTAGAGGCTGCCCAGTTCTACAGCTGTGTTGCTAGGCTATGGGCAGCATGAACCGCTCCACAGGGGTTGACTTACAGAAAGAACGCTCTTTCTGCCCTCAGCAGGGGGAAAAATCTTGGTCTGGGGTGTGAAGAAGAAACGTATGCACAACTATGAAATTAGCACTCACTTGGATTTCTTCCGCTCTCATTCCGTCGAGTAAGTAACGAAGCAGTTCGTGACTGTCTTGCTGCTGATAGCCTTTAAATCGTATTGCTCTGTTAAATGAAACAATAATTGCAAAGTGTAACTGAACTTAAGAGATAGACAAAGTAAAAACAATTCATACCAGACGCAAAAGGACCATCTCAAGTGTGTATGTATATAAAAGCAACAACTGTCTACAGATGGTATTTTCTAAAAATATGAAGTTAGCTAATCAGAATATGTCACTGAATAGCTTACATTTTATTTCATTCATATTTTGCTCTTTATCTCCTTTCTAAACTTGTTAACTATTATACAAATTTTATATGCTGTGATATGAGCTCAAGGAAAAAAAAAGGGAGAAAACTGATCTTATTTTTGAACAACTTACAATTTTTTTCACACCCACTATGAGATGCAGTTGTATAGATACTCACTTTTTACAAACCTGAGCAAAAAGTTCCTTAGGAGTAACTACCCCTTTTTTTGTCTCTTGCATTTCTGTCAGGAACTGATACATGGCTAACGTCAAAGGACCTGGCTGATCCAGTTTTATCAGCTGAGGTTCCTGTTAAAAAAAAAAAAAAAAAAAAAAAAAGCAATAAAATTGTTTTGCCTTAATTTGGTGACTCTGGAGTAAGTTTTTCCTTATCTAAACACTGCAGCTCTTGAAAACATTGTTATAAACTAGCACACACAAAATGCCAAAATGGCAATAACTTAACCTGACAAAAACAATCAACACATGGTTTACTTAGTTGCAACTCTGGATTTCTTGCTTTTATTAGGAAAATACCACAAAATCTTAAAATGCACAACCCTTCTTTCCTATCAAATTCCTAATTGTAATGATAGGCGCATTATTTAAGTCAGCTCTGTAGATATCCTCTAGTTTCGTATTTTGCATTTAGAAAAGTGATGCTATAGCAAAAGTTACACATTTTCAGCCTTTAAATAACTTATTCATAATGTAAACACTCCTTTGACAATAACTAATACTTTATTAAAATCACTGCTCTTTCACTTTGAATGAAAGACCTCTGCTGACTTCAGAAGCAGCTCTATGTGAGTCAATAGCAAAGTTCCCACTGTTTTTACAACTCAATCTTGTTTAGCATTTAGCTGAAACAACTTTAAAATCCAGAGACGAGTACTGCTTGTTTCTTTAACAGATTGGAAGGTGGGGAGAAACACCATGGAGGTCGAAGCATATATACCATGAATAACTCAGGTGAGTCAATTTTAACTGTTGTGCCAGGCATTTTAGCTTCTTTAAGCAGCTCCATCAGGACTGGAGTTTGTGATAAATTCTGCAGAACATAAAAGAAAGAAAAAGATTGGTAACTGGGGAACAAGATGAAAGGCAGCTGAGTTCTACTAGTCATGGAATTTGTAGCAACCAAATTAGCAGCAATTTATTTTTCCCAAACACAGAACTGGAGTGGTAAGTACCACTCCACAAATTCTAACAGTGTTTAACAGTTAAAAGTACATTCCATATAGATAATGGGACTTCCAAGTGTCCTCTATACATACTACTTCAGATTGCAGAAACCCCGAATGTACTTTTCTTCTACAGACGGATCTTTTAACAGTCTATTTACGAGTGCCTGTTTCTAAAATCAAAAGGTAAAATGCAGAGACCATATTTGTTTGTCTTAAAACATGATAAACACAATAAAATCAAATGTTTTAATAAAATCTGCAAGTACAGTGGGAATTTTGTTTGAGTAAAGCTTCAGTATCAAGAGTCGAAGAGCACAAGACTACATGCGATTTTAAATACACATGGAAGAGCAAGTTTATTCTATCCAAACACTTGTGAGCTGAACAAGACACACAAGATGGAAATGCAATATGGTCAACCTTTTATTTGATTTCCTGTTGCTGAGAGATTTTTGTTTCAGTAAACACCCATGGTCTTCGTATACTAATCTTGTACATTCTAAGAAGTCATTGAGGGTGATGTGCCTATTTTTTTTTTACTAGACTAGGAAGTTGGCGTGCTTAAACTATATCAGTGAAAGATGCTGGCCCTCAAAGTCAGGGCAGTTTGCTGTATCTTCCCTTAGAGCAAGTCTCAACCTGCAGCTCCATTTCTTCATATTTCTCTGGGCCAAGTCACTATTTTTAGAATGAACTCAGCATTCTTGGCAGATAAAAATCACATTCTAAATGTGCCATTGTACAATACTGGGGGTGGGGTTGTTGTGGGTTGTTGTTGTGGGTTTTTGTGCTTTGTTTGTTGTTTTGGGGTTTTGTTGTTTTTTTTTCCTCTTGCTATTAAAAAAAAAAATAAGAGTAGCAATAACTACCATACCTGCATCACTGCGTTAAAGAAACATGTATTCCCCAAGTTACTAAGTCCTTTCACAGTCACTTCCAAGCTAGCACTTGAACGAGAATTCTCTTCTTTAAGCGAGACTTCTTTTTCTTGCTCATTTTTGCTGTCTTTTTCTACTTTCTTGTTTTCTAATTCTTTGTTCTCTTGTTGTTTATCTACTGAAAGAGTAAAAAATCATACCACATATTAATCCAGTAGAAGAAAATGGGATAGGAAAAAGTTATAGGCAGCAGCAGTTTACAATGTTTAAAACTTAAACAAATGATAATTAATAATGCAATTGCATAAATGTAACACTACTGGCTTAGGTTCTTAAACTGCCTAAGTAACAGAAGTTAAAAAAGAAACAAAACAAACGAACAAAAAAGATTTTCAAGAAACCCCTGAAATGCCATTTCAGATGAGCATACAATTTAAGCATGCCACTTGGCCCACAAGTCAGTCAAGCTAAGAGTCTCTGCATGCATTATCTGAAATTTCAATCCTGTTGCAAAATCTAGAGCTTTATACAACATTCAACAAGATGGCATCTGAGATAATGTCCCTTTTGACATGGCACTATTGTCTGAGATTAAATGCACAGGACTCCCACTCCCAAAGCTTTCTCATGTTCATGTCACAAACCTAAACAGATGAAACTGGGAAGTTTATATTCTTCAAGAAACATTTTTCTCAAAAACTACTTTGGTGTATAGCTCAAAATTTCGATGACCTGTTTAAAGAAACCATATGGGAATTCCAGGTAATTTTCAGAATAACACCCACACTGGTTCTGCCAGTTTGGCAGTCTACTATTGATAAAGTTTCTGATAAATAGGGCTGTGAGCCAAGATTAACTTTAAGTAATGCCAGCTCAGAGAAAGGAAGGAAATGAAGCAATACTATCTTTGCAGAGGGACAAGAAACCATGAATGGACAACAACAGATGCAACACTTGAAACAGGCTGCAACTGCACCCAGGTATTCATCCATTTTGTAGTTCAAACCTGAGAAGAGAACACTAGCAGCTGATATGAAGTTCAAATATTAGATGCAGAGAAACTACGTATCTGGTAAAGACTGATGAAAACCACTCAAAGATTCTGGTCCTTGTGGGGAAACTTCAACTGCTTCTTGAAGAAATAGTCAGAGACAGCCATTTGGCACTGCTGGATGTTTGTGATCTACTTCCCAAGGCGGCTGTGATTTCACCCAAGGATAGGATGGTGTTGGAATTTTTCATAGCTGTGAGTTACAGCATTTATTCTGATAGGCACTTTTTTCCAAGTTTGCTAGTGGAAATGCCTTGTTCAAAAACAGTTTTGTCATTGTGGAAACTGGGGGGTTTTGCTGGGTTTGTTTCCTTTTAAACAACCACATTTTGCAGGCAAGACTGCAGGATGAACACATGATTTTAGAGAGTTCTGAATGCACTGCAGCTACCTATACTAAATGCACAGACCCAGCAGATAAATCCTCTTGTATACTCCTTCCATTAGGAAATATGCTGCAACAGCTGATAAATTCACAAATACCTACAAAAGTACTTTTAAAAAAAGGAAGTCGAATTCTCCTTAAGCAATGACAATTTTCCTTCAGATCTCAAGATGGACTGAGCAGTGCTGATGAATAAACACAGAAGTTCTAAGTACTGAAAGTCAATTTCTTACAGAATAATCAAACATCACATTAAAAAAAGTCACATAAAAATGGTATTTTTCTTCTTCTATTCATATATTTCTAGTCTGTAAAATTTTGGGGACACTGAGCAAAATCTTGGTCTGATTAGGTCCATGGGCTAGGATGTTACTTATGCTATCAGAATTCCGACAAAGAAAAAGCTAATTTCCTCCTTTTTGTTTTCCTGATTTACCTTAAGGTGCTTCAAAAGTTAAATCTAATTTAGTGTATGTTCTTGATTTACTATACTGCCTCCTACATTTAAGGGTTTTTCTGATTTACTCTACTTGTACTACAGTTACTTACCTGTACGTGATGAGTCAGCACAAACTTGTTTTCTAACATAATCCACAGTCTGACCCAATCGGGTTGAAGTGTTATAGAAGACTTCATTATCACATATGTAGCACCTGTCTCCGCCCCCAAAAAGAAAAACAATTAATTCTATTTTTTCTATTGTTTAAAAATCCTAAACTATTTGCTAATTTGATGCAATTCATTACATAAAGTTATAAAATTATAAGATTAATTTTAAGATTCAGAAGTCCTAGAGAAGAGTTCTATGTATTTCTGATCAGGAAAATAAAAAGTTTAAAAATTATCTCTACTAAATTGTTTCAGTGACTGGAGGGGGCGATTTACAAATATAAATTGGACCCTTAAAACATGTGCTTATAAACCTAGTCTGCAAAAAAATAGATGCAGGGAAAATTTTGCTGAAATCTAAAAACTAAGATACCACACCCTAAAGGACATGACTTAGAATGGTATAGCATGGAAAAATATTCTGAGTATTCTAGCCAGGCAAGTAATTAATTACATTTAAACTAGATAAGAAACAAATCAGTGTCCTCCATTAGTCCTGCACACTTTTATTTGCTCTTCTGTTACTGGTATCTCTCTGTTTGTCTCTTTATAACCAAAGAAGCATGTGGTTAGGTCACTAATCTGTTTTAAACAAAATTGTGAGAGAAGCTCCAGTGACAAAGCCTAAAGTAAGAGTACAATTCTGCTGGAAGACATAAAGCAGGAGAGCTGGAAAATCCGATTTCATAGTTCTACCCAATCACCTCTTCAAAGAGGTGACAAAAGGTACTGAAGAGAATGCAAATACTTCTGCACTTTGAAACGCATTCATTGTAGTTCTTAGGCACAAATGCATTTAGCAGATTTCAGGATTACTGTAAATCAGACTCTATTTTCTGATATTAAAAGTAGCAGAAGTCTGCAACAAAGTGCCTCCCTAAATCTCTAGCATCCCTGGAATTAGCTGCAATTTTCATGTTTCTTTATGTCTCATTGAAAAAAAAATGGCTCAACCTTTGGATCCCTGAGTAGGCATTTATTGTCTGTCTGGTTAATTATAAGAATAGGTATTCTCACTGCTGGAATAACAAAGGATAGTTACTTCCATGGGCAATTTTTATCATCATAACCTTTCAATCATCAAAAAATGTTATAAGAAGCCTTGAAGGAATCAAGGGATTGGAAAGAAGTTTTTTTCAATGATGGGTATTTCACCAGTGGAGGAAAAACATTAACTAGATCCAACTGGTAAGTCATACCAGTACTAAAAACATGTACAATAGCAATTGTTGTAATGCCAGAAGAGTAGAACTTAATGACTTATTTGAACTCTCCTGCTTCTCTCCATGTTCAACACCTTTTCTTTTAATCATTTACAGGCACTATTCAACTCCAATTTCAACCACATTTGCATGCACACTACAAAGAGATCTATTCATGCATTCATAGCATTAATAAATTCTGATAAAAAAGGCTTCTGCGTTTATGTACCAAGACCACTGTGAAATACAGTTCTTAATTGTAGGTTTAATTTAAAACAATAATTTATACTCAATAATTTCTGAATAATTTCTGGTGCAAGTTTGTAAAACTAAAAAATTTACAGAAGGAAGCAAAATAACTAGCTTGGACAATTTCCTCTAATTTTCAAGTACTTTGATTTGAAAACTATTTAAGTTTTACAACTGAGAAAATAAAGCCATTTAAAATAACCATTTTGAAACTTGTTTAAATTCTCAAAAATAAGTTCACTAGTTCATTAGTAAAAATGCTATTGAAGTCCATTTCCATTCTAGAGTTCAATAAAAATGCTGACCGCTGCATATAAGAGTGCTAAATATGATCAACATATAATGTTATATAAAATGAACATAATGACAAGCAATAAGTTTAAAAAAAAAAAGATTACAAAGCAAAATGAAAACTCCTTATGTAAGGCACAGTATTTCTGTATGGCACAGTTTGGCAAACTAAAGTTCCTACTTATATAGTAACAAGCTATTCCTTTTGAGAATATTCCTTTCAGAAGAATTCCTTTTAAGAGAAGGAAATACTACCAAGGAGATGGAATTTGTATTCAGTGGTCCAGTAGCATTTTGTAATTCTACTGCTGTCCTGCTTAACTATATATATAGTAATAAGTCATATTTATTGGGAAAATGAAAGTAATTAATTTTGTCACTAACTGTGCATCAGAAAGTAGCTTCCCCAAGGATGGAAGTTAAGATTTAGAGCTACATAATGACATACATTTCTACATGTCATTATTCTGAGCAAAAGCAGTAAAATATGAAGTAAACAGCATTTACTAGTTGGTCAATTTCAACTTCAATTATGAACATTTTCTAGTTATATATTTTACAGGTAAAATTTATTCAGCAAATCTCAGCAAAGACTGCTGGGAACTTTGTGTGTGGAAATGCTTTATTTATTTCTACAGAGAAGTCCTGGGAATCACAAAGAGAAGAAAATCAATTTTATGTCAGCCTCTGTTGCCCTCTAGATATGTCTTATAACTGTTGCCTAACAAACTCACCACACACTCCAGTTGTCCAAACTGAGAACCAAACAATGAGGATCTGATCTCGGTGTTGTATAATGCTTTAAAGCATGGCCTTCTGGAGAATTTCTGCCACAGCCCTATAATGTTGATAACCAGAAGCGTCACAAAATCCAGTTGACTATCAATGAAACATATATAAAGTCAGAGTACAAAAAAATTATTAAAATAAAAACTGATTAATTATGTTAAACTAATTAAGATGAACAGATGGCTCTCTATTTCAAAACACTTGTTTCTGCAGAAAGAGAAGTAACTTACTGAGTGCAGAATAATGATAAAGTTGCTCAGGGACTGAACACCTAATTTACAAATTCTGGTTTGAACAACTTGGAGAACAATACAGAACAAAACCATAAACCTCTTCAGCATGCAGAGTTCTAAGTTTAATAAAGTAATGTTAGCACAAGATCTTATTGTAAAAAAAATCACAAATTAGGAGCATTAATTGAAATTTTCTTAGCAAAATAATTTGGACTTTCTAGGAAAATAAGTCCTCAAGATGGTGACTTAGCCTTAAGTCTGCTAAATGCTTTTGTGCCAAGCTTCTAAGTACTTCATTTGCAATTCAGAGCAGACATTTTTAATCACACTAAAGTATGTCAAATCATTTATATAGCACCACCTTTAAAATAAAGAGTTGAACTAGAACCTTTCTTTTCCCACTGTATTATGAGGCACTGAAAGATATTAAGACAAGTTAACAATAAAACACGAGATACCCTGTGGCCACATTTTAAACATAACCATATTGAAGGGCTTTCCTCAGTCTCCTCCTCAGATTTCTCTTCTGTCTTATTATCTGCCTTGCAGTCCTGACAAACATGCCATTCCACCACATTCAGCAGTGCCTTTTTCAGATGACCTTGCTCCAGTCCTTTACGAATATGTTTGCACACAGGTTCTACAAAATAAAAAGCACAAGATGGATGTATCATAACAAGTGCAAATGTCTCTAAACTTCAAAGACAGAGGCAGCAACTCAGAAGCTAGGACAGCCTTTCTGAAGCCAAAGAAACATCGACAATTCAGTAGACGTATCAGAAAAAAGCCTTTGTTGTCACTGCTCAGAGTCTGGGGATATTGTTGATGCATTCTAAACTACTGCATCACTAAAAGAATAAAATAAATTAAAAAAAGTATCACTCAAATCTACATCTAGTCAGAGGAGTTGACAAAACCTTTGCATACAAACCCACCTACTGTGCCAGGCTGTGGGCTTCTCTTATTGTGGCATTATGATTCCCAACCTGCCAGGGAGCAGCCACAGCCCAGTGCCATGCTTCCCAGCACCTGGCTGGCCTATGAAAGTGGAAATTATGGAGGTTACGCTTCCAGCTGAGCTGCTTTACTGAAACTATATAGAAGACTATGGTAAAGAAGAACAACACAACCACCCTACCTATAGCCCCCATTTTCCAAATGGGAAAAAAAAAGAAAACCTGGGGAACTACAGGCCAGCCAATCTCACCTCTGTGCACAACAAGATCATGGAGCAGATTCTCCTGTAAACTACGCTAAGGCACATGGAAAATAAGGTGACTGGTGACAGTCAACATGGCTTCCCTAAGGGCAAATCATGCTTGAACAAGTTTGGTGTCCGCCTACAACACGGTTACAGTATTGGTGAACAAGAGAAAAGCAAATCATGTCACCTATCTGTACTTCTGCAAAGCATCTGACACTGTTCCGCATAACACTCTTGTCTCTAAATGGGAGAGACATGGATTTGATGGATAAGGAATTGGCTGGATGGTTGCACTCAGAAGAATTGTGATCAATGGCTTGATGCGTATCTGGAAACTAGTGACAAGTGGCGTTCCTCAGGGGTCAGTATTGGGACAAGCGCTGTTTAACATCTTTGTCGGCAACATGGACAGGGGGACCAAGTGCACCCTCAGCAAGTTTGCTGGTGACACCACACTGTGTGGTGCGGCCAGCATGCTGGAGAGAAGGGATGCCATCCAGAGAGACCTTGACAGGCTTGAAGAGTGGGGACTGTGTAAACCTCATGAAGTTCAACAAGGCCAAGTGCAAGGTCCCGCACATGGGTCAGGGCAATTCCAAGCACAAATTCCGGCTGGGCATAGAACAGATCAACAAACTCAACATGACGTGGCACTGTGTGCTTGCAGCTCAGAAAGCCAACTGTATCCTGGGCTGTATCAGAAGTAGCATGACCAGCAGGTCAAGGGAGGTGATTCTCCCTCTCTGCTCTGCCCTGGTGAGACCCCACCTGCACTACTGTGTCCGGTTCTGGGGCCTCCAAAATAAGAAGGATGTGAACCTGCTGGAGCAAGTCCAGAGGAGGCCACAAAGATTATCAGAAGGCTTGAGCCTTGAGTCCTTCTATGAGGACAGGCTGAGAGAGTTGGGGTTGTTCAGCCTCGAGAACAGAAGGCTCCAGGAAGATCACAGAGCAGCCTTCCAGTACCTAAAGGGGGCTTACAAGAAAGCTGGAAAGGGACTTTTTACAAGGACATGTAGTGACAGGACAAGGGATAATGGCTATAAGCTGCAAAAAGGGTAGATTTAGATTAGATATAAGGAAGAAATTCTTCACCATGAGGCACTGGAACAGGCTGCCCAGAGAAGCTGTGCATGGCCAGTCCCTGGAAGTGTTCAAGTCCAGGCTGGATGGGGATTTGAGCAACCTGGTCTAATGGAAGGTGTCCCTGCCCATGGCAGGGGGGTTGGAACTAGATGATCTTTACGGTCCCTTTCAACCCAAACTGTTCTGCCATTCTATACCATTATGACTTTGCACTATAATATGATACCCTACTTGGAGCTGCGTCTTCTGGGCCTAGTGTGAATTCTATTTAACCAAACTCTGCCAAGAACAGTTACACTGAGAACAGGCATCTATTGTTAAGAGCTACTAACACACATTTAATTATCTTATTTCTTTTTTGTTTAATTTTTAAAGCTGCTGGTTACACTGTCACTTGAGTGAAGAGAAGCTGCCCGTAAGCTTAAGTCATATACAGAGAAATTTGTGATTGACAATGTATATGTGTAAATTGATTCAAGTTCTTCCAAATAAAAAATGAAAAACATTTTAACTTTGACATTGATCCTGACTCCAGGGAAGAAAAAAAAACAAAAGGAAGCTAAAAAGCCATAGGACATAGAAGCTACTACAAGACCAGGACAACAGGCCATTGCACTGAGCCTTGTGCCTAAAACTGTAAGTGCTATCTCTCCCAGCTAAATTAGCACGGCTCAACTCATTCCCACAGTCGGGATCAACAAAAAATGTGGGCAAGACATAGTGTGTGACCTGGGAGACAAGGTGGTCGAAGAGAACACTACACAGGGCAAGCAAAAACAAGAGCTAGAATAACCAGGGTAAACAAGACAACAAATAAAATATCAACATGGGGGTGAGATCCAGTACAGCTAGAAGGAGAACATTAACAATTTGGGATTTTCTCTAAAGGAATAGAAGGCAAGGAAGAGAAAGAAGTTTTAACCAAAAAGCACTATGACTAGAAAGCTGAGGTGTCCAGGGCCAGTACCAAGTTAGTCACTAGTGTAAAGACAAATGGTTTCACAGAAATATTTTAACCACAACCTTTTTTGCTGAAACAAGAATCTTCTGCAAAAAATTCTTCATTACGAAAATGTTACTTAAACCTATGACAAGTAGGCAGCTGACTCTAAAAACACTTTATATTCTGAGGAATTTTATACAATTCAATATGATCTGCGTAAGAGTAAAGAACTGTGTGTCTGAGCTTCTTGAAAAGCAGAAAATCCTAGTTTTCAAGATGGGATTATTATTATTTTCCAGCGTACTTAGAAAAGTAGTGACACTAATGTTTCTTGGTAGACTTCCATTTCAATTATACAAACCCACACTTTGTAAATGCAACTTCAAAGACAGTGACTAGTGTAAAGGCCTTCTAATATTAATGAGTTTTCGAGCTCTCCATGAGGTTAAAAGAAACATTATGACCACACACTTCTCTGAGGAAACATACCCAGCGTATCCAGAGACTCATCAAACTGGGCAGTTTTGCCTTTGATCCGTTTCTTTCCCATATTTGTAGTCTGTAATTTTTCTTACATGGAAGAGTGACCTAGCAAAGAAAAACACTAAATTAGAAAGTAGATTTTTGGTTTACTGGTTCACTGCTGAACAATAAATTATTTCTATGGCCAAGATGCCCCTTGAGATGAATTAACTTGTTTTAATTTTACATTTTCAAAAGAAAATTATTTATACTTTAACACAAAACATTTGCATCTGTTGTAGAGGCAAGATCACAGTGTGAATTATAAATACCAAATGATTTAAAACCTTAAATCAAAAAGACTGCACAAAAGAACAAGATGGGAAACTCAAGCACCAAAAATCCTATAAACTTCTAGGACTTGGACTTTAACTAACTAATAACACAGAGATTTTACAAAAAAAAAAATTGGATTTGCCCCAATTAAATCTTCAACTTTTTTGCAGTTACGATTTTTCACTTCACTGCAAATTCCTTGTATCCTTGATGAAGTCTGACACATGCAAATACCCTAGCATATTTGAAAATACATAGACGATAGGAGCTCCAATTTTTCAGTTTCTTCACTGTGTGAGATTTATCGTTGCCTCCCCTACATACCAAGCAAATAATTCAGATGGGGTCTGTTATTTGGTATGCACGTAGACTGTTCTAGACAAGGGTGATCTGCCAGTACGGAGTGCTTGCCTTCAAAAAGTTGGCTACTGCACACATGGCAGGACATTTGTAACTTGTAGTCTGTAGCCCCTGTAAGGCCCTGTGCCTTCTCTCCCAAAAGGTCATTCAAAAAGATCAGGTAAACTTAAAAATCAATATGTGCTATACTGTGAAAACATGAAAGCTAAAATGGTTCAAAATCAAATCTCTGCAGTCTTTGCAGGCTGGCCTAACCCGGCTGTCCACCCTTCACATAAAGATGTTGAAATAGCACCAAATCTGACTTATAACATCCACCCTTTCAAAAACATTTCTTAGCTCATACTCACCAACACACCAGCCATAGAGAACAGCTGCCTGCTTGGAGCTGTCAAAGACAGAAAATGAAGCTGGCCCAAGAGAATCAGAGAGAAACTAAGCTGGGAAGAGTTTAGACATGATATCCACTGAGGGCTTTTTGTCTCCAAAACGTTTTCAAAGCATCCCTTTTCGGAAAGATTACCCAATTATTAAATGACAGGTAGGCAGCCACTTCATTAAGAATAGAATTATCATCTTTTGCAACTTAGCACTTTGTTCAGAAAAAGAAATGACAGTTCATCCAACAAACTCCCTCTACCGCACATTTTTCCGCAAAAAGCTGCAACATTTGATCTTGCATGAACAACTCTAAACCCTTAAAATCCTTTCCAAATTGACTTTGCTCCTGCCAGGAAGACGGGACAGCACAAACACCTGTAGTTCAATTCACACTGTCTCCGGGCAGACTCGTCTGACGGGCCCTTCACCAGCCTTTTCCACACAACAGTCTACATGAAGAAACGTGCTACAGAGCCCAATAACTAAAGTGATACAGCGACGGCTTTTTTTGTTAGAAAGAGGGGTCTCGAAACGACCCAAACTGCACCTGCGTCGCACGGAGGACTGGGGAAAACGCCCCCAGAGACACGCGCCTGGGAAAGCACTGCGCCGGGCCCCGTCGGCCACCTGTCACCAGCGGGGAGCCGGCACTCCCCGTCCCGAGGGCAGCGGCGGGGAGCAGGTGCGCCCCGGGGACTCGGCACAGACGGCTGGGCGCTCGATTCGTCCCTCCGTCGCCCCCCGGGCCGCCCCACTCACCCCGTCCCGCGGGTAGGGTAGGGTAGGGTAGGGTAGGGTAGGGTAGGGTAGGGTAGGGTAGGGTAGGGCAGGGTAGGGCAGGGTAGGGCCGGGCCGAGCCGAGCCGGGCCGCCCACGTGTTCCACGGCGCGCCGCCGCGGCCCTCCCTGCCGCCGCGCACTCCCCGGCGCTGCACCGCCCCGCCTGCTTCCGATTGGCCCGCACCCGCCTCCCGCGCCTTCACTGACAGGTGCCACAACCAATAGGGAGAGCCAGGCGTCCGCCCGGAACGGAGGCTGCGGAGCAGCAGAGGAGTGAGTCACGGGCCGGGGTAAGGAGGACGGCCGCAGCGGCAGGAGCGCGACAGCCGGACCGGGGGCTTCCATTCCTCACCTGCCGCTGCCGCGGGGCGAACAGCTTGGCGGCACATGGCTCCGTCTCGGGGCAGCCCGGCAACTTCACCTCATCCCCAGGCAGCTGGGCAACAGTCACCGGCCGCCAAGCGCGCTTCCGGCGCGTTGCATTGTGGGGCCGTGAGCACAAGGCTGGGGGAGGGGCATGGTGAGGGGAACGAGGGTGAGGACTTGGCCGCGCATGCGCCGGTACTTCGTGCCGCCCCCTGCGTCCCGTGGCGGTGCCGGTGGGCACCCGGAGGCGGGAGCTGTCTCCGGCCAGGGCCGGGCTTGCTCGGCGGGGGAGTGGGGGCTTCCACCTTCGCGGCCGCCAAAGCGGCAGAGGCTGCTGCGCCCCAGGCGTGCAGCCCTGCGAGGGAAAAGTTTATTCGGTGACAGCACTGTGTCCTGTCCCCTCGCAGATCAATTGAAAACACATGGACTGTCACAAAGTATCTTCATCCTCTGGACTGCCTAACATATATGAGCCGGTTTTGATGGGCTTGGTTATAAGGCTGGTGAGGGGCCTGGAGCACAAGTCTGATGAGGAGTGGCTAAGGGAACTGGGGCTGTTTAGCCTGGAGAAAAGGAGGCTGAGGGGAGACCTGATCACTCTCTGCAACTACCTGAAAGGAGGCTGTAGCATGGAGGGTGTTGGGCTCTTCTCCCAAGTAGCAAGTGACAGGACAAGAGGAAATGGCTTCAAGTTGTGCCAGGAGAGGTTTAGATTGGATATTAGGAAAAACTTCTTCATGGAAAGAGTTGTCAGGCATCCGAACAGGCTGCCTAGGGAAGTGGTGGAGTCACCATACCTGGAGGTGTTTAAAAGACGTGTAGATGAGTTTCTTAGGGACATGGTTTAGCGCCAGAGTTAGGTTATGGTTGGACTTTATGATCTCAAGGTCCTCTTCCAACCAAAATGATTCTATGATAAGGGTTAATATAATTTACATGGGGTAGTTACTGAACTTTGTCCCATATTCAAACCCTGTTTTTCTTCCCTAATTTCTTCTGTGGCTAGGAAACAACAGAAATGACTAACCAAGAAGAAGCTGAGATACAAATTTCGGAATTAGATTTACTCTCGAGCATGTTTCCTTATGAGGATGAGTTCATTGTGACTGACCAGCTGGCTGTGGCAGAACTAAAGCACTATGTTGAAAATGAATCTGCAGAGATGCCATCTTCAAAAGTTCAGTTTATACTGAATGTAAAGCCAGAGATCTCTAATGCCTCTATGGTATTGTAAACACCTTTTTTTTTTTTTTTTCTAATTTTTTTATCCTAATGGATTTTAGGGCTTACTTGAACTGAACATTTGCTCCTTTGTTTTTAGGTGGAATTCTCTATGGCGTGTGCCTTACCGTTAAAATATCCAACTGTTCTACCAGAAATTACTGTGAGGTATGACATTAAAAGTACCGCTAATAAAAACATCTAGAAGCTATCATGTACTACATAAATACATTTATAATACAAAAAAGCAGTCTTTTTTTGATATTTTACTGTCAAATTAAGCCAGATGGACTAGAGTCTTGAAGGAAAACAAGTCTCCAAGGTTGTGATTTCTGAGGTGTCCTCAGCAAATAAATGAGAAAGATAGGAGAAGTGTGGAGGAGTGCCAACTTCTGAGCAGAGGGGTTACATGTAGATACTGTTCATAGGTCTCATGCTCAAGAAGACAGACTGTTGTCCATTTTGACAAGGCTTAACACTAACTAAAGGAGTGAAAAGGTCTTATTCTTCCCTTGTCAAAATTCTGTTACTCCCAGGCTTCTCTAGTTGTGTTTTTTTTTTTTTTTTTTTTTTTTTTTTTTTTTAGTTTTTTTTTTTTATTCAAATGTTTCTGTTTAAAGAAGTGGCCTCGCATATTACAGGAAATTTGTTCAGCTACAATACTTACATTTCAAGTACCTTTTTCTTGATTTTAATTTACAGATTGGTAACACTACGTATGAACTCAAGAACTAGCACACCAATTAAATACTAATTAAGACCTTTTCATAACTAATATGACTTTAATTATCAATAGCAAGTGCATACCATCTAAATATGGCCTGATTTTTTTGGCAGCTTGAAGTAAAACTGCTTGAAAAACATTACATTTTAAGCATATTACAACTGCATTTATATTTTTCTTTAGGTCATCATTATTAAGCCGATCTCAGCAGATTCATCTGAACTCTGATTTGAAAACATACTTGATGCAAAACTGCAGTGGCGAGCCCTGCATGTTGAGTGCAAGGGAATGGGTTAAAGACCATGCAGCTGCTTACATTGACAAAGAACTTTCATCTTCCTCAGTGACGGCATCAAATGCCATGCAGTCAGAAGACATCACGTTCACTCGATTGTGGATCTATAGTCATCACATTTACAACAAGCAAAAAAGAAAGAATATTATTGACTGGGCCAAGGAACTCTCTCTGTCAGGGTTTTGCATGCCAGGGAAACCAGGTGTTGTTTGTGTAGAAGGTCTACAAACTAGTTGTGAAGAATTCTGGTCAAGGTTAGTTTTTCTTAGTACTTAAATGCCATCAGTAGTCAGAATATTACATTTTTATGTTGTTCATGTAACTAGAAGGTGGGAAATCCAACCACTTTCCAACCTATAGAAGTCTGCAAAGTATTTGTGTTTATTCTAATGCATTTACAACTCTGAATATCCAGTGTGCTGTTGGTTAAAGCTACGGGTACCGCATGGTGCACATTTCTTTCTGTTTCATTTTCCTCTGTATTTCACTTGTATAGCGATGGGCTGCAGCACCCCAGTTGTGTTAGATATGTGTGCTGTTATATTGCTTTACATTTGTGTTTTATTCTGCTCCCAGCATTTATGTTTCTGAGCACTGAAATTGAAACCACATCATCATCAATTATTTTGTGAGGCATAGCATTAAGGTTTTTGAGTCCTGGGGAAGTATATACATAAAAAAGCTCCTGCGTATAGGAGTGTTTATGTGTGAGCAGTTTTTCTATGAGCAGCTAGGGAACCATTAGCTCTGTGAACGTATATGTACAAATGGAATTTATTGACTTTTGAGATAATAGCTATGTCATGGTGTTTTTTAAAACAGTCTTTATTTTATACATTCATATTTCTCCAATTGCTTTCAGAGTAAAAAGATTAACGTGGAAAAGAATTCTCATTCGGCACAGAGAAGATGTTTCTTTGGAAGGTGGAGGACATGCTGACATTCAGAAACATAGAAAGTTTTCCACTTTGGAAGAAAAATGTTTTGATGCGCATGGTGCCAGAGGAAATCATATGGATTTGGGGCAGCTATATCATTTTTTAGAAGAAAAAGGATGTGCTGACATTTTTCAAATGTACTTTGGGGTTGAAGGGCATTGAGGACATTGAAGATGACCACAGATCCAAGTGCCTGCATTTGTAAATTAATCCTTGTAACAAATTCCTTAGCTGTTCTGTAACAGTTGATCAGAAAGGGAATTAATAATTTGTGGTTTATGTGATGAATCCTGTTTTCAATGAAAACAAATATCCACTGAAATCTTGAATAATAACAATGACTAAATGAATGCTTTGTTACACTTTCTGGTTTTAAGGACATTTAGGGTATGTGCATAATTGCAATGACAGAAAATATGTTTGATAACCTGCTGGGCAGTTACAGAATTATAGATGAGTGAATATATGAATAAGTTGAGACAAAAATGAAGTGTGGGTCTCTGAGGAGAGGAAATGTGATATTTACATTGTTACTGTTTACATATGCTACATTAAGACTTTTTTGTAACAATCTTCTACTTTGTTCCTGAAAGTATATTAAGCCATGAGATCAATGTTTTATTAAAAAAAATAGGATGAACTAGGACGCCTGCTCTAAGGCGTAAATTTTCTGCAGGTAACAGTGTGTATGCAGAGGAGAGAGATACTGTGGTGGCTCTACGACAGCTGTAGCTGAGGACTCCTGTAGTCTGTTTAATCATCTCTTATAAAAGCAAAAGCTTACCAAGGACTGGGCTCCCTTCCAGTACACTCCAGTACAACGATCCTTACCTTACCCTGCTGAGTTCACAACTTTGCAGTGCACTGATTTAAAGTGCATTATGATGCAACCTTTGAAGGTCCCTTCCAACCCAAACTATTCTATGATTTTATTGTAAGCTTTTGAGGCTGGTTTCAGCAAATTTGTATCAATGAATGTTAATTTGTTTCTTTGCTCATGGATTCTGTATCTAAGTAATGTAATAAAAAGCAGACATTGGTTGCCTCTGATGCTGATAAAATATTTCTCAGTACATCTGGTAAAATTCCTAATGTTCAAATCTCTGGTGTGGACTTGGACACATTTTGTAGCGATACTCCACGGTGATTTCATCCAACAAGTGCACATTTGCCTCTTATTTGAAGCTTTGCCAAATCCTAAATCCTTGTAAGTGTAGAATACCGTGGGTTAATAAAGGCCCCACTATGTGCTGCAAGTCTCCGCACTTTTACACTCTATCGGTGAGTGCAAAGTTGTAAGGATATTTCAGCTACATTCCACCAACGTCACATTTCACGGCAGCGCGCTGGCGATTACTGAAACCGTCCGCAAGTTCCCCGTCGGCACCGGCTCACCTTTCCCAAAGGCGCTCCGAGGAGCCGGGGCCCTCCGTGCCGCGTCCCCCGTGCACCGCCATCACCCGCGGGCCGGGCAGCGCGGCGGAACCCATCGACCTCCGTGGGGTTGACGTCGGCGCGGCGCGCTCGGCCCCGCCCTCCGGAAGCGCCACGCTCCCCCGTCCCGGCCGTGCGGCTGTTCGCTCTCGGCCGGTGCTCAGCGCCGACACCACCGCCATGGGGGGCAAGAACAAGCAGCGAACCAAGGGCAACCTGCAGGTGGGCGCGCCCCGCGGGGCTGCCGCGCCCGTGGGCCCCGGGTGCCGCGGGGTCTCCGCCGGTGGCTCTGGCGGGGACGGCAGGCGGCTTGGCCGGGAAGGGCAGCGGGGCCCGGGCCTGGGCCTGGGCCTCGGGGCGGGGGCTTCCGGCAGCGATGGGAGGGTTAAGGCCGCTCTCCCCCTCCCGGTGCTTTGGGAAGGGGGCTGTGGGCCGCCTAAGCCCGTTCCCCGCTGGGAGGTGGTGCTGCCTTCGGGCCCGGTTGCCGTAGCTGGGGCTGGGGCAGCTGCCGCGCGTCGGGGGCGACTCCTGGCCTGGGCCCGTGGTTTAGGGGCGTGTGGCCGCAACTGCCTGGGGCGTTGGTGCGCCTTCTGAGAGGGGCAAGGGTACGGGGGTGTAACACCAAAACCACTGCGGGTGTAAGTTCAGGGAGGTACCGGTGGGTGCGTTTAGTGTATTTTTCTGTGGGGAGCCTTTAGGGTGCACCTGTCTGCTGTTCGTGTCTTGCCACCGTGTCTGAAGTGGGGTAGCATCTGTCATATGTGACGCCCACTCAGGATGGGAGAAGTGTGGGTGAATTGTGTAATTGCTATGAATCTTCTCCCTCTCATGCGTCTACAGAAGATGAGGGAACACAAAGAAGCGTGTCCGTATAGCTGAGGTTTCACATACAGGAAAAGTGACTTAATATGTAGGTATAGTAGTCAGGTAAAATGTGGCTTATGTACCTCAAGAAAATCAGAAGAGTATGATGAACTTCGGCAAATTGTCATTACTTTAAAAAAGCCCAAACACAAAGCTCACAAAACTGCAACTGTCATTAGGAAATAAAAGGTGTTTGGACTATAATGTATCACAGAGAACATTAAAACATCAGTTGGTTTTGGAATAGTCTTTTTAAAAGAGTGTGCTTGACATAAATGTGAGTCACTGTTATGATGAACAAGGTGTTGACTTAACTGGGGCAAGCTAGAAGAGATGCTGAACTCCAGAACACTCACTGTAACATTAATGGGATAGTATCATACTGTGCTACATATGTACCATGTTGTGCCATTCCTCTAAATCCTTCTTGGCCCCTTGGTTGCCGGTAGCGTCCTTTTCTTGTGTGTGTTATTATTTTTTCCAATTATACAAAGAGTATTCCTTGGGAGCTGTATTGGTCCATATGCAATAACATGAGAAAAAACAGTGAAAACAGAAGTAGTGAAGGAGCATAAATGTTTAAGAATTTATTCACTTACAGAAAGACTTTTCTGTTACACTTTTTTGTGTATGTATAAAAACAATATAACTTTCCACAAGTATTAATGAATTGAAATAATTGTGGGAGAAGGGAATGCTGATTATAAAGGAAAGAATAATTTTTTAGATCATACTTCTATGTTTAAAGCATAGGAGGCCTTTTTTGTGAGACCTCATTTTAAATAGAAGGTTAATTACAGAATATAAATACGATCATTGTTTGAAATGCATGATGTGTGCAAAATAAAATGACTGAAATAGATAACTGATTTCTGTCCACATTTTTTGTCAGCCTTCTAGCAGTGGTCAAGCTGCAGAGCTCCTTGCCAAAGAACGTGGAACAGTGCCTGGATTTATTGGCTTTGGAACGTCTCAGAGTGATCTAGGCTATGTTCCTGCAGTTCAAGGAGCAGAGGAAATAGACAGCCTTATGGATGCTGATTTTCGAATGGTGTTGCGAAAACTTTCTAAAAGGGATATCACAACAAAATTAAAAGTAGGTGTATCCTTTGCTCCCTATAATACTTTTCTGTCAGAAACCAGTACATTTTTCATAAGGATGGGAGAGGAATATATCAAGGTAACTGATTTCATGTTGCTAAATTTGCTGGAACTGCAATTCAGAAAGTATCTTGGAGCACTTATTAAAAGGTCCATCATGCAGTGCTGACAGAGCTTTCATAAATTAATTCTATAGACGCTTAATTGCAAGAAATTAATTGATTTTTGAAAGAGTGTTGCAATGTCTGATAGAAGCTGGTAAATTACAGAACCTATGTATCTGACTTCTTAAATCATGCTCTCGATATCTTGATTTTAGGCTATGCAAGAGTTTGGGACAATGTGCAAGGAAAGAGAAGTGGAAGTTGTTAAAGGTGTTCTTCCTTACTGGCCAAGAATTTATTGCAAAATCTCACTAGTAAGTATTCAAGTATCTAAATTAAAAACTTCTCTGGATAGTTCCTGTGAAAACCTCTAAGGCAGTCTTTCTTGATATTTCTAACTGTTGGAATTACTGACTTGTTCTAGGAAAAGCATGAAGTTGAAGGAAAGTAGTGTTCTTTATTGTGGAGATGTTTCAGTATTGGCTGTGGGTAGAATCTTGAATGTTGATGCCTGGGCTCTATTTGCTGGATGGTATTTGTTAGACCTTTGTGTTAAAGAGATCACAAGGTATATCTTCTCATTGGAAGTTCTTTTATGTAAATTCCAGAACAGCTAAAGAGAATGTACTGTTCACTTAACATCATTATAAATCTATTTGACCTAGGACTACTATCTGGCCAAACTTAATATTAAGAAACAAAACAAAACAAACCACTCAATAATGCACCAAACATTGAAAGATTGTGCATAGCCAGATAGTTCGTAATTTTGTGATACATTCAATATATCTCTGAAATATCTGGACCGTCTACTGTTGGAAACGTGATATAGGACAAAAAGAATAACTTTTCTGATCCATTAGAGCAATTCATAGGTATTTCTTTTGTGAGGCAAGAGCATAGAAAGTCGTTATGCTGTCAATTCATACACAAATAATAGATAATGATGCACAGTTTGTGTAGGCTTGTGGTTGTTTTAATCCAAAAAGTGTCTTCAGTGTTTCCTGTTTCTCTTGCCTCTTGTCTTTCTGTTAAATGTTTGTATTACATGGAAGTAGAACTGTAGATAGGTGTATCAGGAAAAGGTTACAATTTTGAATGTACAACACATCAGGCATATGATGCTGCTAAGTTAGGACTCTCCACTTTTCTAGGGATAGAAAGACTTTTTTTTGGTCATTGTTGTGTATTTTCAAATCTATGTAGCCTGATTTATTGCAAAAATGGCTGAGAGACAGCTTTTTTTTTTTTCTCATCCCTTCTGCATTGAAGTACCTGGCATCAAAGGTACATTTATTAAACCGATAAACCTTTTTCTCTTTTTTTTTTTTTTCCTTTAACAGGATCATGATCGCCGTGTTCGAGAAGCAACTCAGCAATCTTTTGAACAACTGATTCTTAAAGTAAAGAAACACTTAGCTCCTTACTTAAAAAGTATCATGGGATACTGGCTGATTGCTCAATGCGACATTTACTCCCCTGCTGCTTCTGCTGCAAAAGTAGCTTTTGAAAAAGCTTTTCTTTCAAGCAAACAACCTGAAGCCTTAGCATTCTGTAAAGATGAAATTCTTAATGTGAGTTTATATTTATGTACTTCTTTATGGCTTTGTGTTGAGTATATGTCAACTTTTGTTACAAATTATAAACTCATCCTGCCCCAATCTGTTCTTCTGGTTAGATTTCTTTCTGACCTGAAATTTTGCTCCTGCTAATGGGGAGAGAAGATTGAGGCAAAGACACATCCTCTATTTTTTTTTTTTTTACTTGGGGTTAGAATGACTGGAACCAGAGGAATGAATATGAAGTTAATTTTCTTGTACACATTTCTATGTAATGATGCTCAGTCATCACATAATGTTGTTGGCAGATGGAAGAATGATGCTGGAGTAGTTTATTTGCAGTGGTAGAGGATTTAACGCTGCTGAGCAGTGTTTCAGATATACTCTGCAACTTTATTTCTGACCGAGGTTAATGCTCTTCTGCCTGTCATAGACAAAACTGAATTAACTGAATTTTAAAAAGTGAAAGTTTGCATTGGTGGCCCATCAGATGCAAACTTAACCATTTTGTTTTGTCTCAGTTTAGCTTCTTTTTACCAGAAGCCTGTTGTCATATGACTGCAATTTACAAAATATTATGCAGTCTTGATTCAAACAGTGCTACAGCTGCTACATTCAGCGGCATTCAGTTAAATTATATTTGTGTTCACTAGTGTGTCTAAAATGTGTTTAAAAGACTTGACTCAGAGGTTGTGAGTTTAATTGTAGAGCTGTTTCTGAATAATGTATTGACTATATTATTCACATATAAATGTTAGATTTCACGTGTATGTATGTGTTTTTTTCCTCTTAGGTACTTCAAGATCACCTTCTGAAAGAAACACCTGATACACTCAGTGACCCCCAGTATGTCAGTCTACTTTAATGTATATGGTTTAGGTCTTTGTCTGTACTGGGTTCTCTATCCCTGGAGGTAGTGGATTTAACTTTGTTTCGAGAGGCAGAATATTTATTTGAGTCCAGATCCCAGCAACTTTCTTTGGAACTAAAGTATATATGCTTTTGAAAGTGTTATCGGTTGTCTAATTCTTGTTTCAGCTCTTTTAGGAGTAGCATTTTTGAATAGTTGGGAGATGACTTGATACTCTCTCTTTTTTAACACCTTTTAGTATAACTTGGTAGTGTTAGAACTTATGGAAAGTTTACATATTTACATTGCTGGCATTTGAAATCAAAAGAACACAGAAAAACTGAAAACATACATTTAGACAGTTTAGAAGAGCTTGATAAACCCACTGATTTATTTATGATTCACTTTAATTTGTTTTGTTTTGTTTTCTGAGAACTGTACCAGAGGAAGAAAGGGAAGCCAAATTTTTCCGGATTCTGACCTGTTCCTTGTTAGCTTTAAAAAAGTTGCTTAGCATGTTGCCAAAGAAGGAGATGCATTCATTGGAGGAAAAGTTAATGTCACTTCTGTCCCAAAACAAATTTTGGAAATACAGCAAACACAGCATGCCACAGGTAACTTTCTTATTTCTTCTTTATTGTGGTTGTTTTTAGTTAAAGATAATACACTGAACCTAAAAAGTATTAATTACTTGTATTCTACAAGAATGAACACTGTACTTCACTGAAATGCGTTTGTAACAGCCTTCAAATTTCTAAGCCTTAAATAGACAATATTGCTCTAAAATTTGCCCAATAAACTAATCTGTTGTTTCCGTGTCACCATCACCTGCTTCTTGGCAATCTACCCTTTTTATTAAAAGGGACAAACTTTGACAAAGTTCTTAGTGCTTCTTGGATTTTCTTTTTTTAACTATTTTATTGGTCTTTGATCTGCTAAGACAAATAGTGCATAGAGGGATGAATTGATTCTGGTGTTATTTTCTTAAACTTTTAAGGCGCTTTTGGGGAAACATGTCTTTTGAGAAGTATATTAAAATATTTTTTTATAAGCATTTTGCACCAAATAAGTTACTTTAAAATATTAAACAGGCTTATCAAATAACTTATTTTTCGTTATTTTTAATAATATTTAAACCTTTGCTGATGTAATAAAATACTGCATGTTGGAAGTTACAGTGACTTTAAAAGGAATGTTATAAACTACAAGTAGTGACACAGTGTTGTCATTAGACTAAAATTTTGTTTTTCTGTGGCCTTTGTCAGGTTCGCTCAGCTTTCTTTGAGGTGGCTTCTGCCTTTTGCCAGTACTTGCCTGAGCTGGTGAAAAATGAAGCACCAAGAGTTTGTCCTGCTGTTCTTCTCAGCATTGACGACAGTGATGCAGTGGTGTGTCCTGCTCTTTGGGAAGCTGTACTTTATACTATTGCCACTATTGAGGTAATGTGGAAAATCTAAGGTGCAGATATTTTACTCGAATTTAAGTTTTCACAAGTGCCATTGTTCTCTTTGTAGAATTAGGAAGAACACCTTGACCGGGTTTTCTCTATGATTCAGAATACGAACTCTTCAATGCTACCTGCTCCTTCCTCAGTGTAACTTTCAGATATATTATGTCCGCATGTCTGAAAATCAGAGTTGTTTTATAAGTTTAATTAAGTTAACCTGAATCCCTTCGATTAAAAGTCGTTACTAATAAGTAAAATAATACTTACAACCTTTTTCTTGGTTAAAGACAGTTGCAAAATTTACCTGCAGTGCGTTTTTGGTTTGCTTTTTTAATTTAATGCTTTTGTTTTGGTGTTTGTGTTTATTTGTTTGTTTTTTAAAGTTAAGTGAAATACTGGCTTTGAATTTCTTAGGAGGATGAGGGGTGTTGCCATAGACTGGGATGCTTTGAGGGTTTCGTGATGCAGATCTGTTTTGTAACTCCTGGTATAAAGTGTCAAAATTTATGGGGGAAAAAAAAAATCTTTGTTCAGCTTGCTATAAGTATAGTTATCTGGAACTATGGTAAATGAGATCAGAGAACAAAGAACTTTGGGGTGTGGGGTGAAAATGCCAAGGTATTTTGTAACCATCAGAAAATTTTTGAGGGAAGTTTTGAAGTTAGTGATGTGTCTGAAGTTAGAATTTTGAAATCATTGCTTATTCTTGATAATAAGAACTCAGAATTAAATACAAGACCACTCACAAAAATGAGGCATCCTTAAAGCATTATTAAAGAGAAGCCTTCAATTGCAGTTTGCTAACAAGGAAAGTACATGGATTTTAAACAATACATAAACAGTTTTGTCACGTTAGCTTCTTAAATTCACAGGCTGAAATAAGGAGAAAGTGATTTTTAAAAACAGTGGCAAGTGAATTTAAATTTTACAGTAACTTTTTTCAGATACAACATAGGGAGGTAAATTGAATGTCTAACTTGGGAGATCTTCCAAGTCAAAATACTCTCATTTAATTTACAGTAACGTGTATTTTTCTGCAGGACTGTTGGAATCATGTAAATGCCAAAAAGGGAGTTCTACCAAAGCTATGGACAGTGCTTCGAGAAGGTGGACGAGGACTAGCTGCCGTGATATACCCAAATCTCTTGCCGTTCATTAGCAAGGTACCTCCTGGCATTGCAGGACCAAAGCTGGAATATTTCAGAACTTTTTTCAGCTCTGTAATTCAAGGGTATGAACCACTTTTTGTTTGTTTGTTTTCAAATCAGTCTCTTTTACGTTTGGAAATAAGAGAAGTAATTTTCTTGAAGTATTTAAAGATAACACATTTGGCTTGAAGACATTTAAATACACATTAGTTGCTTAGTTCAGAAAAGACTGTTTTCACTATGTTATTTGAAAATAATATTTTAAAAATACTTTTAAATATCCAAAAGTAGAGTCAGGCCTTTGTGGCTGTCCCTGTCTTCTTAAACCTTCGGCCTTTTTTTTGTTTTGTTACTTCTTTACCTAAAGCATTCTTATCTTTTTTTGCCAAAGCTTTGTGTTTATTCCATAAGTTTCAAAATGGGAAATTAATTTAAAATTAAGAGTGGATTTGAAGATATTGGGCTCTTCTCACAAGTCTTTAATTATTACAGAGGTTATTGTGAATCACCATTATAATTGTGAAATTTCTTATATGCAGGAACTTTAATTCTTGGAATACTGATTTTTGAATGATTGAAACTGCTATAGTTTTTTGCCTTTTGAATACATCAAACCCAACTTTCTACCAAATCTGATTTAAATAGATGCATGTGCATTGTGTACTCAAAAGCATATATAAGTTATTTTACGAAAGACTAAACTACAACTATTTAAACAAAAATAAATTATCAATTGACATTGACATGGCCTTTAGCGGAGCTCTTGGAGAAGAGAGTTTTGTATGGATTGTTTTGAAAAGTGTATAGAATTCATTTACAAGTAGTAAAATGGTTGTAGTATTTATATGGTAATTGTCATTAAAAAGCAAACAAATTGGAGTTGCTTAGACTCAGACTGGCTATGATGAAATTGTCCTTTGGTGGCTTTTTGGTTTAGTTTTTCTTTTTTCTGTAGTGACATAAAGTGACTTCTCTAAACCTCTGTGGTCTGTGTAGAAAATTGCAAAGGAGTTTTTACAAGGAGCGGAAACACTAGACAGTGCACTTCACTGGATATGTTTCCTGTATTTTTATAGATTTTTTTTTTAAATGAATGCTAAAACTAGATGAAAAAGTTATTTCAATATAAGTTATATTAAATGCCTGAATTTAATATTTTTGACTCTTTAAATATGTCCTATTGAATATGTTTTGATCTGACTTTTATGAGTGATTCTGTGATTCTATATTCTCATATTGGTGTTGTCTGGATAAGAACAACATAACCACATAACCAAGGTGACATTCGTCGTGTACATAATGGGTTTCTCAGAAGCATGGATGACTGACTGTGCCCCCTCTGATGTTGCCTTTCAATAGGTTGTCTAGTGAGCGAGCAATAACCAGCCCTTCAGAAAGTTCTGCGATTATAACTGCATTTATGGAATGTCTGCGCTTTGCCATGCTACAGAAAATAGATGAAGATGATGATCAAATACAAATTCATCAAATGCTTATATATGACCAGGTATTTATTAGAAATACTTAATAAAGTTGTGGGTATATTTAACAATTCAGAGTTTAAGAAAAACTAAGTTCTGTGAGAATGTACTTCTCTGTTGAAAGTTTCACTAGATTTTATGGAAAAAATAATCTTACTGAAGCTAGTCAATGTCATGGGTTAACACCAGCCAGCAACTAGTACCATGCAGCCATTGAGGCACCCTTCCCCCTTACCAAGTGGGATGGGGGAGAGAAGCAAAAGTGGGAGGGAAAAAACAAAAACCAGTGGGTTGTGATAAGGGCAGTTTAATAGGATAGCAAAGGAAGAAATAATGATAATAATAGAATGTACAAAACAAGTGATGTACAGTGCAGTTGCTTACCACCCACGCCACTAATACCACAGCCATTCCTGAGCGGCAGCATTTGCTTCCCCGGCCAACTCCAGTTTATATACTGAGCATGATGTCATGTGATGAGGAATATCCCTTTGGCCATTTGGGGTCAGCTGTCCTGGCTTTGCTCCTTCCCAGCTTCCTGTGCACCTGGCAGAGCGTGGGAAGCTAAAAAGTCCTTGACTACCCGCAACAACCAGAACTTCAGTGTATTTCCAGCTTTCTTCCATACTAAATCCAAACCACAGCATTATACCAGCTACTAGAAAGAAAATTAGCTCCATCCCAGCTGAAACCAGAACATTCTGTTTTTCCTGCCTATAAAATCATGGCTTTTACTATGCAATTCAAATTGTATTAAAAAAAAAGAGGCACCTCACCTTATATATTTTTATTAAATGTTCAAGCATGGGTAATTCTGTTTTTGAAATTGCCTCCAGAACATTCTTCAAAATTATAGAATTTCGTGGTATTATAAAGAATAAAACAATCATCTAGTTAGATCACTGTTCTTTAATAATCTTTTTGTCTTTATAGCTAATTCCTCTTACTGATGCTGTACTTAAGGAGCCCAGGTTACAGAATGGACCGTTATTTTATCAAATAGCAGAAACGTTGAGCTCCTGGGAAGCTAAAGCAGAAATCTCCAACGATGATGGCACAGATGAAGTTTTCCAGAAACTGTTGTCAGATTTTTGGGACCGTCTTTTAAAAATGTGTATACTTCATGTTGATACGTTAGATGCTGATGAGAAATCATTGTTTGCTCTATCTGGAATGCTAGAAATTCTTCAGAATCCAAAGAGTGCTACAAAACCAAACAACAGAAAATCTCTAAAAATCAGATTTACAGATGAGGATGAATCTGAAAGGGACACAGAGAATGGAAAGCTCACAGAAGTGAGAAAGAGTGACTCTGAAATACAGGCTGATTTGCAACATAGTTCACTTCTAAGGAAAGAACCTTTAGAGAACTTAGTCTGCAGCCTTGCTGAACTGAGTATTGTGTATGTCAATGAACAGAAGTCAGAACAGCATTTGAAATTTCTCTCTGCCCTGCTCAACTCATTTTCTTCAAACAGAGTTTTTCAAGTACTTTTAGAGCAGGGAAATGATACAAGCTCTGCTCAAGCTGAATCCCAAAACGAAACTGAAGCTCGTGAAAGTCCATCTGTACGATTTCTGCATATGAATTTAATAACTTGGTTGAAAGAAGACTGGAGGAAAGACACCCATTTTCTGGTTGATATTTTGTACAGTGTGCTTAATTGTTGCAACAGTAATGATGAAAGGAAAATCATTCTTGATGATTTAACGAAGGTATGAATCTTGTACATTTTGTTACTAGTTTTTATCAGAGTGAGTACGCTCTTTGTGGGCTGTGGTTGGTTAATCACTTTATTTTGGGGTTGTGGAATGGAAGATATTCTCTGTGAACTTGAATGTTCAGTGTAAGGAAGGCAGATTTAGGAAAGGTTGACATGTCAGCGTTGGGGTGAAAGGTTATGACATATGGCCATTTGTATATGGTATAAGTCATTAAAAAAAAGTACATCAGAATTTCTCTGTTCTTTATTATGCACTGTGCTTTCATACTAGTCATCAGTGGCCTTTCTTACAAATACAGTCCCTTATTGATCTGTGTGGTAAAGACTTGGAAGCCAAAAATAGTATGATCAGTAACTTTATTTTCTGCAGAGGTTAAGCAGAAGTTGCTGTTTCAGTAACAAAGTTGTAAACCAAACACTTAAAATGATATTAAATACTTCCTATTCAGCAAATAATTTGTTAAATATTGTGGTATTTTTTTTTTCTTTTCAGATGGATCTGCGATGGATTATTTTTCTCCAGTTAATTCAAAAGGTGCTTAAGACTTCTCTATTCTTGTTTTGCATATCTTTGAATGTTTTGTTAGCTTTGAGGGTTACATGTGTCTGAATGACTTTTTAAAAATTTCAGTAGTAATCATTTCCATTGTTTGAAAATCTTGTAATAATAGTTTCACAGTCTTGTTTGTTTTAACTGCATTACAATCTGGAGACAGTCTTAGAATTGAAATAATGATACCAAAACAAAGGCATCTTTGTCTGTTCAATTTTTGGTCAGATTGCCCTTTGAGACGGGGGATTCCTGATTTGTTTCTGGTCATCTCCTTTCTAAGCTGGGGGGAATGGAATTGGGTATCAGACCAATAATTTAAATTATTATTTCTATCATCGCCCTTACATCATGTTTACAAAGAAAAGATAGTATGCCATTTTTTCAAGTGGGTTGTTGAGAGACTGACATTTAAGTGATTGCCTGGGTTGAAATATAAAGTTTATTACAAATTTTTGGACAAGAACTCCCAGCACTTGATTTATGATCCAGTGCGTTGACCGTAATATCTTTCCTCACATATACTGTATATTTTAGGAATCCTCTGTTTTTATGCTTTCATAACTTACGATGGCTTATCACCAAAATAATGTGCTTCTGATTTGTGACCTTGCATTTCTTTTTAGAGAAATTTAGATGCTGTAAATAGATTTTATGTTCTAAATAGATTTTATTTCAGTCAACCTGGTCATCCAGAAGTTGTCTTTGTAACTCCAGTGTAGGCATTCCCTGGGCTCTATAGCTGGAGAAAAGGAAAAAGAGCTTTCAGAATGTGACCTCTTTCACTCTAAAGTAGAGGTCTGACCTAGCCATAAGTTGCTCTCCCTGACCAAAAAGAAAGTTGGTGGGATTGTTGCAGATGTAAACACCTAGAGACTTCTTGTTTATGACAGATTATATGGTTCCTACTCTGTGTGTGCAAGTTTGACGTATTAATCTTATGTTTAGTTAGTAATAAAAGTTAAAACCCTCAAAAGTTTATTAGAATTATTTTCTTGTGACTCAGGCATGCTCAAGCACAACAAAACTTTCCTTAGTCTCTGACTGGCTGAAAGGAGATGCACTTGGAGAAAAACTTGTAATGCTGGCAGATGATCTCTGTCACCTGGGTTTAAAACCTATAGCAGCTTCCTCGGAATCATCCTCTTCAGAAAGGTGGACCCTCCTGAGTTTAGTGTTGTCACAACACATTAAAAATGGTAAGCATATTTATTCTTTGGAGTTCGTGAAGTGTAAATACCTCACTTATGCTTTGTAGAAGGCTGAAAGGAATTTGAGATCTTCCAGAATACTTAATTTGTGACACGTAGGCTTTCTTATGTTTTTGGGTTTGTGTTGTGTGGTTGGCTTTTTTTTCTTTTCTTTTTTTTTTCCTGAGCCAATTAACAATATTCAGTTTAACTTTGTAAATACTGACTTGCAGCAGTGACATTGCAATTTGTTTGGTCTCCTTTGCTAAACAAAATTCAGTGTTTAAAGAACAGATTCAGATTTGTGAGTCTGGAAAACTTCAGGAAAATTGAAGTAAGTTTGATTTGTTAGCTGGTGTGCTGTACAATATCTGAACTTTACCTTACAAACTTCTCGTTCTTATTCTACATAGTTTAGGTATACATTATACTGAAACTGCTTTGCATTTTATTATAATTAATAAATAAAAACCAAATCAGTACATATGAATATGATGTATTTGAATGATGTTTATAATCTAATCAAAGCATGCTGTCTTTTTCCTCTCCCCAATAGAATCTTTGATTGGTGAAACTTTTGTTGAAAGGATTATTGATAAACTTCAAGCAGCTCTGTCGAAAGCTAAGGATCTTTCTGAAGCTGGAAATACTGAACCATCAGTATCTTTCATCTGCGATGTAGCTTCAGGCTTTTTCAGCTCAGTTAAAGGGTGTTTACTGATGCCATCCTCTGAAGACTTGCTGCTTACCATCTTCCAATTGTGTGCTCAGAGGCAGGATGCTACACACTTAACAGGTAATTTTGAAAAACAGCTTCAACCGAACTTTTTTGTAGTTGATTATTAAATCTATATTCTTTTTCATGAAACAGATTCAAGTATATAGTAGAATATTGAGTTCACAATGAGCACTTGCAGCTGTAACTGACATCAAATTTTGTACTTTAATTTACAATGCTGGTAGTTACTACTACACATCAAGTCCTGTACATCTTTACAAGGATTTTCAACTTTTTTGATGTTAGTATCCCTGTGCTTCAGCTATCTTTAAGGCTGTGATATTCCACACTTTCTAGAGTGTTACAAAAATTATTTAAGGTCTGTGAACTACAAAGAATGAGCATTTTTTTGCTCATTCTACAGTGTGTGGTTCCTATGAACAAATGTGTGTGATCACTTCATTAAAGATACAAATATTTATTCTGAAACCATTTATATTGGTCAAGTTGCTCTGACAAATTATGATCCACTTCTGTCTCCACCAGCATCTCATTTTGAGACTGAGATCCTGATCTATGTTCTTTGAGTGCAGAATTTGAGTGTGTTAAATTGGTATACGCATTTACTGACATAGATACAAAGGAAATGTTGCAGTATTGTCATAGAAGACTAACCTGAAATCCCTTGCTGCTTTGCAAATGAGTATTGATGGTGTAAATGTTCAGTATTTCAGTACTAGAGAGAACTGTGGTTTTGAAGACCATATGAACATGTTGTAGTAGATAACAGGAACATCACTTTTACCCTCAAAATATTACCTGTGTGTCAGAGTTAATTTAAAATTGCTCTACAATAAGAAATGTGTATATTTGCTCTTAATAGTTCTTGCATGTAACCACATGGAAAAGAGACTTCTTTTCCTGCTCTAGGACCTTTACACGTGTTTGTTACTGTAGGTTGTAATTTTAGTTTACCTGTTTGTGGTGGTTTTGCTTGTCTTTTTTTTTCCCCCTACAATAGATTTACTTGTATGTAAATTAAAACACACCTGGATGTCTGGTGTAAGTTCACTTGTGCGTCAACTTCAGAGTATGCAGAAACAGAGTACCTTTTTGCATAAATCTGCACTGTGGGTCAAGAATCAAATTCAGTCTTCCTCTTTGGATGTTAAAAGGTAATTATAATGTGTATGTCCGTTTCGTAATACATTGTTCTCCAAAGCAAGCTAAGATCAGTGCTATACTTTTCTTGATTTAATTGGCATCTGTCTTACTGAGAGTTTTTTGAGGCTGCCAGAGGTGAGGACTGTGGCATAGAGCATAATTTAAAATGCCATTGGTATAGCATGTATATAGCGTTGGCACTGCCCAGTAAAAGCAAACTGCTTTATTTTACATTGATACAAACTTGTTTCCAGTGTTTTGTCCTTTTTTAAGCCTTCAGGTTTTGATCTCTGCAGTTAGTGATTTGTTGTCTAAGCTTATGGAAGAGGATGGACAGTCTGGATATCTTGTGGGAGCTTATGTTGAGCACGTCACGCCAAACAAAACTGAGTGGGGGAAATTGCACGAGTCTCTCTCCACCGAGGTATGAAAATGATAATGGAATTGCACGTGGGAGTCAACCTTACCTCATGTCTGTCCTTCAGGATGATAAACATTCTTTATTTTGACATGGCACTGCAGTTATGAATACGCGTATGTCTGCGTAAATGTTCTTTTCAGCCTCTGTCCATGGCAGAGGACAAAATCTGTATGTTTATGGTCCCATCCAGTACTGCTAGAGAAAACAAAAATCTATGAAATTACCCTTGTCTGCATGGAACACTAAGAACTTACTTTACAGTTCAGGAATTTTGTCTGACAGTACGCATCATGAAGGTGTTTTTAAGTTAGTTCTTCTGTAAGATTAATTTTGTGAAAGGCACAAATATCTGCAGAGAAACATGGTGTACTGACTATCAGCAAAAAGCTGATATACATAGAGTGGAAGTAGGGAAGGACATAAATTTCCTGTCCAACCACCAACCTTCAGTAACCCTAGTATTTCTTGTAAAATATATAGAGTTCTATAGATACATATTTATTTCTGAGTCAGCAATGCAGCTTCAAGTTACTGCTGTGTATTTAGTTTTTTTTAATATGCTGGAGTGTGTCATCCTAACCCTTATGCTTTTGGTGTTAATTCATATCTTTCATAGTTATTTTTTAATAATTCTGAATTTTCAAGGTTAAACAGGTCATAGCTCTTCTATGCACCATTAAAATGTCAATTATTTGTTCATCCTCTTTTTATGCACATATTACAGTGGATGCACAAACCTCTTTTGGAAGGACGGCTTAGTATGAATTGTGAACCTTTGGGATCATGTGTCAAGCTGTGTGGCACAACTAAACTTCCAGGCCATCTGTGTACTTCAGCCTTATTAAGTAAAATGGTGCTACTTGTATTGGAAAATGGCGTAGTCCACGGAAATGATGATACAGAGAGAAAGAAAATTGACAATATAAGTAAGTTACAATGGTAAAACTTAAAGGAATTTGATTTTATAGTAGTTGTAACCTGAATTGATAGTGAATTAGGAAATGAGTAGTTAAGGTTTGGCATATAGGTATGAGAAATCATTCTTTTATCTTTTTTTGGTTTCCTTTTCTTCTCTTGAGTTCATCTTTAAAAGTATAAGTGTGCATAAGCATAGTGTTTATATTTCTAGGACCTTTTGTGATTATATACATGATATCTCAACAGAACTTTGAATTTGGAGAAGTTTGAATTTACAGTGGCCTTCGAAGTTGTTTGTTGCCAAAACACATGATGGTTTGTCATGAGTGGGCAATAGGAACTGTATCCATGCCATCAGATAAATACCCTGGGTGTTTAGCCATGGTGTAAAGATATTTTGAGGCAGCAATTTTTGTTAATTCCACCAGGTAGAATCTTGTTTCTTTTTATTTATAGACTGTTCAGATGAGAGCCAGAATTATCAAATTAACAATTCTATCTCTGAAGGTCTCACCATGATGAGAAGTGTAATCGTGTGGGGCGGGTCTTTGTAAGCTAATGAGGAAACCACATGCTAACTCTTAGCATCAGTTTATTTTTTTTCTTCTTTCTGGACTTAGATCTTGATTGCCTTGTATTTAAAAAAAAAAAAAAGAAGAATAATAGAGAGGCGTTAGTTTTTGTCATCCTTGATTTGCTTTAAAATTTCCTCAACATCTAGAGTAGATTATTGCTGCCTTTTCTTTTCTTGTATTTTATGATGCAATGGCAAATATCCAGTTCATGCTTTGAAGCACCTAGGGTTACATGTAAATGGCATCTTTTAAATGTGTTAAAAACTTACTTTAAAAACACCCAAATAACTTTGACCTGAAACTTCTTGCTAATACACTGAATATATTCAGCAGCTGTTTGTAAACAATTACTTTTGTTTAATTAGTTGCAGAGCTGTTGTACTCATTACAATGGATTGAAGAATTGGAGAATCCTCCTTATCTGCTTCTGGAACATCTTCAGATGTTAGAAGAAATGCACATCACATATGAGAAGTTCAGTACACTTAGTAATACAACCAGCCTTCAGCAAACCTTATTAGATAGGTATGTAAGAACAAGTAAAACAACCCTTAACTCTATATTCATATTTTGCATTGTAAAGAGTATTAAGGGCCACCATATTTCCCTATGTATATTGATTCAAACTTCATCCAAATGCTTTTGTTGTGAACTGTGCATCTATATGTATTAACCAGGGTCTGTCTTCTTCTTTGAAGATCAGAGGAACATGGAAGACTCTGGTCATTAACCATGGCTAAAGTGATTCGTGTGGAACACTTTGAATCCTCTGAGTTGAAGAAACCTTTTGAGACAACAGAAAGGTATCTTAACACCACTGCCTATAACCTTTTAGTTTATGTTGCAAATGTTAATAATGTTACATGATACTGATTCTGATGAGTGACATCTGAAGACTGAAAATTTGGTAGTAGATGGATGGGGTGTGTAAAAGTGGAGCTTAGTTTAGTGTGGGGGATTACATCATAGGATACTAGATCATTATGAACCAATGGACATTTTGTTTAGTAGTTAAAGTTTTGGGTTTGTCTCATTCTTGGTTTTTTTGCTTGTATGAATAGGTTTCCGTCGTTAACAGAGGGCAGATTGCATACACTTCAGTGTCTATCACCTCTTTTGACTGTAGAAGAAAACAAAACACTTGTCTTACACTGTGTGAGCAAACTTTTGACGTGCCCACAGACAGAGCTTTCCAGTACTGATGGTACGTTCTTACCTCAGTCCAATTCATTAGAATTAAATAACATTATTTTGCAATAATTTTGCTTTTAGATAAAATGTTTTAACTATAATGATATAATTTTCCCTAGAAAGAAATGTCTTCTCAGTTTGCATATTCCTTGTAGACTGTTTGGCATAGTAGTTTGCTGCCTTAAGGAAGTTTAAGCTATACTGCCTGGTTCAAAATTAGAACTAAAGGACTCAGGCTGATATTGTTAAAAGAATTTTTATATTACTCTACTTCTTGTTTGGTCTATCTGATTTAAACACGTCTGTAAATATTGAAGCTTTCAATTAGTCATTTAGGCTTTATACAGCATGCAGAGTATTACTGTTGTCAACTGGTAGTGCCATGATTGTCTCAAGATGTTTTAGCAAGAACTCTTTCACAGTTTGTGTATAATTTTTGAGTAGTTCTTCCAGTGCATGGGATATAGCGTGCTGAGTCAGAAATACTGTACGTACACTTCTAGCAGTTTTTGAAACATTACTTAGATGTGATTGAGATGCATTGCAATATTGTTTTGAACATTCCTTAGCAGACCTTTTGGTTTTCAGAGACTTGTTACTTTTCAAGAAAACTTTTTGGAAGTACTTACACACAGTCCTTCTAGATGTTTGAATTAGACATCTACTTAAAGAGCTTTTTCTCTAGGTACTGCTTTTGTGCTTTCTTGTGCATATTTGTATTGATTGGTCTATATTAAAGCTTGAAAGTTGATTTTTCTATTTTTTAAAAGAACTGTGCTTACTTATCTTGAAAAAAATATCTTGTATTTTAAACTGTGAAGTTATGTACCTTGGCAGTGTCCAGGTTTTCAGATGAGTTCTTCAAATGGATGCCCTCAAAGTGTGAAAATTTGCGTTGTTAATGTTGTGCAGCGATTGAGAGGAATCCTGACTCTTTCCACTGTGGTAGTTTCCCTAACTCTTTACTCTTCAGACTTAGGCCTTCCTGGCTTTCTGAGCAAACTGGTGAACTAACTGAACGTGTCTGTGAAACTTTAAACAGAAAACGCGAAAAAGAATGCTCACCCCTCTTCTGCTGTGGAGTACTCTCGCTTGTAACACTGGTCTGCATTTTCCTTTCTGCTGCTTCTCATTTTCCTAGGTATTCCTGAACAGACAATATATACTCAGATTTTCCCACTAAGTGTGGTGTAGGTTGTGGTCTTACCATTCAGGTTTTAATTTTTTTTCAGATCAACAAAATGCTGATAAAGTTCTTGTAAATCATTGTGCTACTGCTTAAGTGAAGTGAGTTTTTTGTTTGGTTGGTTTTGCTGTGCATAAATGGTACTTTAGCTCAGTTCTTTGTTATCATGCTTGGAAGAAGTGTTTTCCAAGGAATGCAGATTTCCTTAAAGATGGAAAACAGTACTAATGCAATGGTAGTACTTCACTCTGAAAATAAAAATTAACAGTCTTGCACCGATATTGGAATTCACAACTCACAAGTACTTAATCTTCTGTCCAAATTATTGCTTACCATACATTCTAGCAGCATGAATAGATTTAAATCTGAGCAGGTATTTTCCTTTTTTTTTTGTTAATTGTATAAGCCAACAATCTTACAGGAGTTTTTAATTGGTTCAAGGGTTTTTGTTTTGTTTTTGTTTTTCTGAAGTTTGTGTTGGGTATGGTATTTTTGAATTAGCAATAGCATCTCTGGATTAAGTGCTCAAACAAAAAAGCCAAGGTATTGTCCAAACTATCTTATGATCTTAATGTTCAGATAAAACTGTCCAGTCAGCTGACACACATTCTAATGTTTGTTTTATCTTGATAATTAAGATATATTGAGGATGATATTATTGTTATGTTACAGGGCCATTTGGGTGTCTTTCCATTTTGAACTCCTGCTTGAATGACAGAACTATTGTTGCTGATGATGTACTACCTGGAATTCTAAATATCATAATGTCTTGGAAAAATGATAACGAGGACAGCTTTCTCTTTAGCTGGTAGGTGCATTTTTGGGATAATTTGACTTAAAATTTCTAAACCAACAGTTTAAAAAATACAAAGTGGTTGTTAATTCAAAATCAATTTGTAAGTTTTAACCACCATCCACTGTTCTAATGGTACTTTTATAAGCCTTTGTAGAACTGCATCTCTTGGTTTAATATACTTGTCTTTAAATATCCAGTAACTCGTACTGAAGAAAATTATCCACGTGATTGGAATCTGGGAAACCAGGAGTTTTAATAGTGTACCTGGATGCCACCTGTTTTCAAAAGCATTCAGAACTGACCAACTTTTGTAGGTGTTGCTGGATATTGAGTTCCAAATTTTGATTGCTTGTTTAGGTAGCAGAATGAAAACTTGGATACCAGACTTAGGTGTCTGGTTTTTAGAATTCTGGACCTGAAAATGTAATTTGGAAAGCTTCCAGCAAGGAGTGGAAATATACTGAGGTTCATTTGTCTTGAGTATAGTGAGAAAAATCCAGGCAACAAAGTCTTGAAATAATGTACATTATTCAGACACTTGAGGGCTTATATTTTAAGTTACCAGTTTTAAAAAGAACTGATTATTTTTCTTGCATTGAATTAATTAAAATTGCTAAATTTCGTAATTTATTTAAGTGTATTACTTGAGTGAATATGTAAATTGTCTGGTTTTAGGAATTTGTTTAAGTTGCAAATGATAGTCTGTTTTGTACCTGTTGATTGACTTATTTAGACTTGGCAGCTAATGTACTATCCTAACTGTAAAAGACAAGAGTATCAAAAGCGCACAGGGCAGAGCCTGGTGCACGACTGATTTGTCCTAAGACGAGGAGTGAAAGCAAGAATATAAATACTCGTGTCTACACCATGAAGATATGTAAGCTGTAGTTGTATTTTTATTGCAGCAATCTGAAAGAAACGAGTGCTCAGTTGCTCGCTTTCAACATCGAGGTGATGCGTTTCCTTCCCTTGCTGCTGAAGTATCACACGACTCCTTTGGCCGATAATGAATGGGACTTTATCCTGTGCTCTATGCTGGCTTGGTTAGAGGTAATACGGGAGAGATTGTTGCTAATCATGGCATCGCAGCTTCCAACAGGTTCCCCCTGAACCTACTGGACTGATGCAGGGGACGGGGAGCAGCTAAAAAAAATAGGCTACAGAATAACTACATTTTTATAATATTACTGATGGACATTTCATCCTAAATCTTTGAAAGCTCTATGTTAGAAGTTCACACATCTGTTTACAAAATGGAAGAGTTGAGTATCAGGATGGTAGAGTAAAACCTTGTAGAAGCTGTGCCACGCAGCAATTAAATTTGGACAAAGATGCATGAGGATTGCCAAGAGGAATGGAAATCAGAGTGCTCCTAACGGTTCTTACTTAGAGTTTAGAACACAATGGTCTTAACAAATTTGACTTTGTTTTGTCTAATATGTGTGTTAACTTTCTAGTACTTTAGAGTTATTATGAATATAAATAGCTGGGTACTCAGCATTGCAAAGATAACTTATTTTAAAAAGCATTTCTATCAAATGTTGAAGTGAAAAAGAAAATTAACTTCACCTACTGCATGAGTGCTAATGTTGCATCTCCACTTTTGATGTACTTACCTTTTATATTACTCTCTGGATATGCAGGGACATAGTTCTCTCAGCTTAGCAAACATTTGACACAATGTTAAAAAGAATTGCACAAAATCCTTTTTCATTGAAGTTTGACATAGGTCATGTGTGGCTTAAAAGCACAAGTAATACCGTGTCTCTGGTTTCTTTTTGTGTATGGATATGAAATTACCTCCCCCTTTAAGTAATATGATGTTACAATGTTTAGTGATGTCATTAGTTAATTGCAGAATAATTTTGAAATGTGTCTGCTATAGGTGTCTATGTTGAAAAATAATATCCCTTTAAGACCAAAGTCTAATATGACATAGAAAAAATTAACTGAATGAAAAGCAGTATCTGTATTTCAATATCTAAATTATCACATGAAACATCAAAATTATGTTCTAACAAGTCAGTGCAAACAGCTGACTATTAATCAAATAAAGATAGAATCTCTCAACTACTAGCTTATTTTTTTTTTTTAATAATTATAGCGCCCTTTGTCACTGCACCGTTTCAAGGGCAGGCTGGGAACTTCCATGTGGCCTTTCTTGGTCTCAGGATTAATCTTACCTATACTGTATGTCCCTCAAAACTGTATTTTTTTAAAAATAAAAACAAACAAACAAAACCAATCCAAAACAACAAGAAGAGAAAACCCACAAACCAACAAAGTTGTGTGAAAAACTTGTTACATAGACTAAGTGCTTGGGAATATTTTTTAATATTTACTGATATTTCTTTTGGGGGGAAACTCATAAGAATAAAAAGGAGCTATGTTTGGGAAGAGTAAATATTCTTCTGATTGCCACTTCAATAATTTCCAGTTTACAATAGTGTGTCACCAATTTCCTTTTGCAGTTTGGAAATACAAGCATGATATTGGTACGGCTTCTGTGTTTGGGAGAGAAAAGTGAGAGCACTTCAAATGTCAATTTTGGCTGGCTTGGCTGCACAAGTGCTCCAGATAAGCTACATTTCAGTTTGAGTCCACTTGGTGGCAGTTTATTTCTGTCATTATAAAGGTCATATAAGGGAAGGAATCCAGAATTCTAAATGCTGATGAGACTTGGAAGTTATTTTCAGGAAGTTTTACTAAAATACAGGTTGTATTCTTAAACTTCTTCCATTTTTCTGCCAAATCAGTTAAAAATGTTTTTTTACAATTCATTAGTCTTTGAAATTAGGCTTTCTGGTGTATACAGGGAATATGATACTTGAAAATAAATTTGTAGTTAAGAAATCTCCCTCTTATTTTTTTTCTTCCTAGACAACAAGTGAAAACCGTTCGCTTTATCATGTCCCGCTTGTGCAGATTTTCGCTTGTGTCAGTTGTGACTTGGCATCTGCCCTTAGCACTTTCTTTGAAGCAGCAGCTCCTGAAACTACTGCAAACCTTCCTGAGAACTTGATCAGTGAATGGAAGGAATTCTTTTCTGAGGGAATTCACAATTTGCTCTTACCTTTGTTGGTGAAAGTCACAGGCAAGTATATGGCAAGGAGGGTAATAGCTGTCAAGCTATTCTGAAATAGAACTTGATGGGCCATATTTTGAATTTATAGCAATATATGTCTTATATATGTCTTATAGGAATATTATGGCTTATAAATATATATATATAAATATAGGAATATTATGGCTTATAAAACCTCACTTTTTGGACACTTACAGGCTAATTAGTAAAATAATTGCACTTAACATTGTGATTTAAGATTAGATGGATTCTGATAAGAGGAGTCTGAGTTGTTTCTAGTAATGCATGTTTATGACAACACCCATACATTCTATATCACAACTTGTCTTTCTCCCTTTTAAATAGGAGAAACCAAAAATGCATCTGAAGGCTCCTTTCAGAACTCTGTGTTAACGTCTTTGGGTGAAGCTCTAACATACATCTCGAAGGACCAGTTGTTAAACCATAAATTGCCAGCAAAGTTTGTTGCAGGCCAGAAAACAAATCTTCCAGATGAACTCCAGACTCTACTAAATACATTATGTCCAATGTTGCTTTTCCCAGCTAGACCTGTACAGATTTCTGTCTACCATATGTTGTATAAGTAAGAATCAACAAATTTTCCACTTCCCTCACCTGCCCCGCAACCCTCTATAATAATAATAATAATAATAATAATAATAATAATAATAATAATAATAATAATAATAGTGTGCTGTAGAACATCCATTCATAGATGTGTTTAGCAAAATCATGTTCTGTTATGAGAGAAAATCCGTAAGTGGGTAACTTCTGTTCTGTATTTGAGAACATTATATAAAGCTATGAATGCTAAATTTAATTGTGAAGGTAGAATAAATACATACTGCATTACTGCAGTACATGAAGATACAATTTTATTTTCTGTACCATAGTTACATAGATATCAGTGCCATAACTACAAAGCATTTTATATTTAGCCTCTACTTAAATGCTCAGAGAATCCTAAAATGTAAACTGAAGCATTTTAGGTTTGATCTGGGTCTCACAGTATCATTAAATAGTATAACCTTTTTAGTTTCACTAATTTAGATAAGAAAATGAAGGAACTGAATAAAAATGTGTAGTATTCTTGTGAACTTTTTTAATATCTCTAATATCTCTATCTCTCTAAGAGAGAATGCAGAATTTGACAAGTAGTATGTGCATTTGTCTGCTCAAAATGCAGATTGTGAGGCAGATGGCTTAAGCATACGAAGCTACCCTTTCACTTATACTGAGGCATAATCTTGCAATAGCTTTATTTGGAAATAGAAAAGTTTATTTTATCATGACTTGGGAAGTGTAAAAGGCCTGGAAAAAACCAGAGCAAAGCAACAGTTGTCATTCAGAAACCAACTTCGCAATGGTGACATGTCTTTTAAAGATTCTGTGTTGTTATTAAGGAATAATTACCATTATTTTATTTCCTATCATTAATGTTGACATTGAGCAAAGAAGTATGCATTGCATATATTTAAAACAGTTAAAATTGAATCTGATTTCTTTTCCATGTTTCTATAGATTAATGCCTGAATTGCCTAAATTTGATGATGAAGATCTCAAATCTTATGGTGACGAAGAGGAGGAATTGGCATTGTGTGTATTTTTTCCTCACTTTTTTTTTAATGGTTGTTTTTCAGTATTTTTAAAATGTGTTACAAGAGTTGAGATTTGCAGCAGACAAGTTAAAACGAGATGTTAAAAGAAAAAAAATATGTGGCTATGACAATAGGGCCATAAATATTGAAAATACCCAATATAATTGGCTAAGTCTGCCTCTGTGCTAAAACTGGAAACAATATTTGCAACTGTTTTCTTGGTACAGTTGCTAAAGTGTAACATATATGCTCTACATTGTAAAATCTTTACAGAATTTTACTGGTCTGATCTATTTAGCATGTGTTCAGCTGCACAGGTAACTTCAGTTTCTTGAACCTCCAGAATTGACCTGGGTGTTTTATAGTTTAGATCTGATAAAGTCAATGTTTTGAAGAGACACTGTGGTGAATGATTTAACCTTATCCCAATGATTAATACCTTTCCTTGCTATGGAGCTGCAAAAGGCTTTCTAATCCAATGCCAAAGCCTGAACCCAACACATTCAGTGACGAGGCGATCCATTGTTCAGTTGCTGCTTTGTTGGTGTGACTCGACAAATGAAGCAAGCAAGCAAACCAGCTGTCCATGATGCTGGTTACATCAGCTCAGCCATAGACCACTTTCAGATTAAGTGATCAGGATTCAGTTTATATTTGTCTTGGAAGAGGTAAAAACACAAACTGTCCATTTCAGGAAAAAAAAAAATTAAATCTAGTACTAATGTGTGGATCTGAAAGTAACTTTTCCTGTAATAAAAGGCCCCCTTTATGTTCTACACTCCTGACTTTACTAACAGGTTTCTGGAAAGCTGTGAATATAAATGCAGTTAATGCTTTGCTCAAGATTTGAGTTTACCATGCCAGATAACATTTTTCCATAGATCACCTCCAGCAGCTCTTATGTCTGTCCTGGCCACTCAAGAACGCTTGCTAGAAGACATCCTGGAATGCATTCCGGTTGGAGAATCTGCAGTAATTCATCCCCTGAGTGATGAGTTCTGCCTTATTCTAGGATATCTTCTCACTTGGAAGTTAACCTTAGCTTTCTTCAAAGCAGCTTCTTCTCAGGTACATGTTCAGAGTCTTTTCCTTTTAACTGAATTTCTTAATGTGCTTATTTGATTTGAATCTTGAAGTTTCATCCAGCCTTTGTATTCTTTTAGTTATGTATTTCCTACCTCTGATTTTTGTGGAATTAGTGAAATTCTGAAAGCATCAATAGACTTAGGTTTCTGCACTGCAATAGTCAAGGATGGTAATGTTAGAGTACAAAGAATTAGGATTAATACATGATTTTTATTGCATTTTCAAATAAGGTTGCTACATTTTAACACATTATAATCATTAAAAATGGTGCAGAGAACTAAACAATTATTCACTTGTTCTGAATCACAGTCTTGCCTTTCCTCCCTACGGAAAGATACTATTTACAGAGTAAGCTATATTTGTTAAATCTCACCTGTATATTTTTGTTTGTTTTGTTTTTTAACACTATCAGCTGCGAGTTCTCTACTCACAATACTTCAGAAAAACTAAAAGCTTGAATAAACTGCTTTATCACTTGTTCAGGCTTATGCCTGAAAACCCTGTCTTGTCTGGGCCAACTTCAGAAGTTCCAAATAAGGACACAAAAACTTTCTTTACTGAAGAGCAACATTTAGGTGTTAAAGGTTAGTAAAAATTCTATTTGTGTGTTTGAGAGAGTTTTGATATAGTTGAAGTTTAAATATACTTTTGTGCTTAAAACAGAGATTTAGAAAATCTTTGGCTAACACTCCTCATTTGAAGCTTAACCAAAACTGAAATGTTTATGAGAAAATCAAAGAGAAAAATCCCAGGAAATGCTTAGATTATTCACTTAGGACAGAAATAATACATTGCTACTATTTGAATCCTGAATGTATACAGAGATTTCAAAATACTAAATATGTGTGATGTACTCTGGGACTTCTCCATTGCTTCTAGATACGTTTAAAATTGTAAATGGAGTTTCTATTTTTTGTTCTATTTTTATAATTAAAACAAAAATATTTTAAAGATGTATTTTTTTGATGTTTGAGACATTAAATTGTGTGTTGTTTTTGTCATGCTGTTCAGAAGACCAAGATTTAATCAGTTGTGATGAGAGAAGATATGTTAGTTTTTTTAGCTGAGAAACATGAAAATGAGAATTAGTTTTGAAAGTTGCTTCATTGAAACTGTTATTTTATGTATCTGTATAGATGTAAGCAAAGATACTGAGTTTTCATGTCTTAATTTTTTGCTTGAACATCACTGTGTTGTAGAACAATTTATCTGGATGACAGCAAGAAAGAATGACGAACATGACATCCCAAGACAAAGATTTCCCTTATCTCTTTATGCATTTCTATGGAATGCTGCAAACCTCAAATATGTTTGAAACATTGTATCGTTTGTTCACTCTGAAGTGAGCTTTTTGTCATTTCTAGAATATAAAATTATTGAGTTCTGGTTGCCCATCTGGAGTTCATCTCTAAATTAGAAGATGAATTCCCAGTTATGAAGCGTTAACCTGAGCAACACAGAAACCAGACTGATGGAGAAAGGCAGAATCAAGCAGATGCTTACAGTATAGAATGGTAGAATCATTTTGGTTGGAAGAGATGCTTAAGATCATCGAGTCCAACCATAACCTAACTCTAGCACTAAACCATGTCCCTCAGAACGTCATCCACATGTCTTTTAAACACCTCCAAGGATGCTGACTCCACCACTTCTCTGGGCAGCCTGTTCCAATGCCTGACAACCCTTTTTGTGAAGAAATTTTTCCTAATATCCAATCTAAAACTCCCCTGGCTCAACTTGAGGCCATTTCCTCTTGTCCTATCACTTGCTACTTGGGAGAAGAGACCAACACCCTCCATGCTACAACCTCCTTTCAGGCAGTTGTAGAGAGCGATCAGGTCTCCCCCCAGTCTCCTTTTCTCCAGGCTGAACTGCCCCAGTTCCCTCAGCTGCTCCTCATCAGACTTGTGCTCCAGACCCCTCACCAGCTTTGTTGCCCTTCTCTGCACTTTCTCCAGCACCTCAGTGTCTTTCTTAGGATGAGGGGCCCAAAACCGAACAACAGGATTCAAGGTGTGGCCTGGCCAGTGCTAAGTACAGTAGCAAATATAGAAGGAGCAGCATGTACGTGAAATTCTGGTTACCACAGTCACATTGGTATCAAAATTTCTGTGAGTGGTGTGGATGAACGAGCATTTGTGACTGGTGTGTTTCAACATCCTTCCTTTCCCCACCAGGGACAGGAGTCCTCTCATCCCAGATTCCACACTTGGCCTGCTCCGTGTACCGTACAACACTGAAAGACTTGCCGGCCATGGTCAGGCTCTGGTGGAACAGCTGCGAGAAACGGGTCTTCAACATTGTAGATAAATTCACAAGCAAATATGTCAGCAATGTGCTTTCGGCACAGGAAATATCTGCTGTTCAGACTAGCACGCAGTTATTTAACAGCATGACGGTTAGTAAGACCTTATGTCCTTTTCTTGATTCACTTCAGTGTTTTTGCAAACGTTTCAAGAAATGTTACTTTTCAGAACTAGATTGTACTACAGTGTTTTATATGACTGGGTTTTTGTTGTTCTAAATGACTGATGAAAACATCATTTAGCTTGGTATTGATACATTAAATTGAAGTTTATTAATGCTCTCTTTGAAAAAAAAAAATAGAATGGGGTTTAATGTGTTGGAGTAGTTGAGGTCAGTGGAAGATACTGCTATCAATATACTTCTTTTTGGTTTATTAAAAAATGTATCAATCAATAGATTGAAAAATGGCTGGTAATTTTTTTTTTTTTTGGTTTGCCAAGATATGAGTGGGTTTTTATTTTCTTTGAGAAAATGTTTCCTGGTCTAAGAAAATTATTTAATGTCTGTGGTAAAGTATTTATGGCTTTTATATATATATATATAAAGACTAGAGATGGTATGTCTCTGTGGAGCTTTTTAATACGTGCATTTTTTTCATAGGTAAAAGCTCGGTCTGCCACACGGGAAGTGATTGCTACCTATTCAGTTGATGACATATTTATTGAACTAATAATACAGCTTCCATCAAATTACCCACTGGGATCCATAACAGTGGAGAGTGGAAAGAGGGTTGGTGTGGCTGTACAGCAATGGCGTAATTGGATGCTACAGTTAAGCACGTATCTTACACATCAGGTGAGTTTAGAGAAAGCCTGTAGTTTTGAAAATGTAACAGTGCTGATAATAAAGTATACCTAGTAATGTAATACTATTTAGATGTCAAAGGACTTCATAGGATTGGTGACTCTTACCATCTGCTTTTCTCCAGATGCTGAAACAGAGAGGTAGAACTATCTGCCTAACAAGTCCTGTTAAATCCATAGCCAAAGCTGAAAATTTAGATATCTTAAGACATGGGCCAGTGTTTGCCCCATATGGCAATACCATCTCAACTATAATTTGAAAAAAAAAAAAACCAAAGACCAAAACCAACCCAGTATGTTAAATTCTCTAGGATTGGTGGTTGCTGAAATTGCATCATTTGTGGTTAGAACAAAACAAAACAGTGACTGAAAATTTTTAAATCCTCTTTTAAGTGCTTCTGAGTGCATTCTTTTTGTTGTGATGAATGCTTTCATTTCTATAGATTATTGTCTGCATTTCCTGTGTTGACTTTATAAATTGCTCACTGCATATATTGTGTATTATCTCAGATTATAAAGCCTTCAGGCTTGTTTCCTTCATGTGCTTACAAATTAACAGTAAGAATATTCTGAAGGAATTCTACAGTATTAACAGCTCTTTTGCCTCTGTTAGAATGGAAGTATTATGGAAGGCTTATCTTTGTGGAAAAACAACGTGGATAAACGTTTTGAGGGCGTTGAAGATTGTATGATCTGTTATTCAGTCATTCATAGTTCCAACTATTCTCTTCCCAAAAAAGCTTGCAGAACATGCAAGAAAAAGTTTCATTCAGCTTGCTTGGTAAGTACCTAGATTTTTTTTTTTTTTTTTAATAGGCAAAATATCCATTTATAGGTAGAACCAGAATTTCTATTGTAATACCACCAATTCTCCATTACGACATTGGAGTACCTGGGATTAACTGAACTAATAAATTATTTGTATGGATTTTTACTAAGCTGTAAGGGCATATAATAAGAGAGGGGTTGCTACACTTCACAGATAATAAGACATAAACCACTGCATGTACATAGGGCATAGCAACAGCATCTTGTTGCTAACAGCTCAGCTATGGGAATATAAAAGTTTAAATTTAGATTTATGCAGCACACTCTTTAGTAAACTATGCTGATCTGGATAGTTAACATTTAACTACATCCAAGTCATCATGGGCATTGGTTGTATGGTTACAGAGTATACTGGAACAGGTTGGCATCTGTATGGCCAGACAATACAGGAAATATTGCTGCTCTAAAACCATTATCTTTTCATTCTAAAATGAGACTAGACAAGAGTTCATTTGTGTCAGGTTTTTTAGAATAAAACTGCAGTATTGTGTGTGTGTGTGTGTGTGTGTGTGTAAAATATGTATATACATATAGAAGTGGAAAGGTGTGTTTTTACCTTTCTTTTTAAAGTATAGTTAATATTTCGATAGTTGTATTCATTCGCAAATCATGTTCGTTACTGGCATTCTTTGATATGCAGCTTGCATCCGTATATTAAACAGTTGTATTTCTCTTTCAGTACAAATGGTTCACATCCAGCAACAAATCCACCTGTCCACTCTGTCGAGAGACATTTTTCTGAAATAAAACGGTCTTTCTTCTTCCTGTGGGCTAAGTAATAAATTAAGAGGAGGCAATAAACTGTATGTTGAAAGAAGCTAACTTGGAATAATGTCATTTCCTTTAAATTCTTGGCTAGTAGGATGACGACACATACTTACCTCTGGACTGTTTTTTGTAAGTTTGAAGATTCTTCTTTGATATAAATAAATACAGAAGAATAATTTATTTTCATTTGTATATTTTTAAGGTATTCAGATATGTTAAAAATTCAGAAATAATGCAGAGTTATGTCAAAAAAGTGGTGTTTAATCCACAGCATGGTTGATGAAAACCTCTTATTTTAGTTATATTCTAACATGGTATTATGCACTTAACCCAGATCCTGCCTCTTAATGTAACAGGTGAATTTAACATAGGTGGTGTAAAGTCTCAGGTTTTTTTATGATAGTGCGTTCATAATAGTTCTTATGGGAAAAAATGTTGTTGCTGTTAGACATTAAGGCATGGAACTAGAGTGATAACCTTATGTTAAGGCATAAAATTTAAACATAGTATACTTTAACATGTTTATAAGGTGAGCTTTCACCTTCAACAGTCTTGTTTTCCCAAAAAACCTCAGCCATCCAGCACCCTAAAAACATGAAAACTTAGAAGCCCAAGTAAGTAGAATGAGTACAATCATTCCTGCATGACAAACACTACCTATTTAGTGACCATTGACATTTAAATTAAGAGAAAGCGTGCACACCGATCAATTCTTGTTTTCATTACTTCAGTTAATATCTTAATTGGGTGGCAAATTACCTATCGCTGAATGTATGCTGTCCTTCCACTGCCCCATAAGAATGACTCTGAACATGACAAATGCATCAGAATATAATATTGTCTTAAACTACATTTTTTCATGCTTTTTTTTTTAACAGCAGTAGCATACTAATATATTCCAACTTGGGTGGCATTTGTGGCGAAAAGTCAATATTGAAATGTCAATAAAATGAGAGGAATAAATTACTTTGATCAATCTCTGTAGTCTCTGGATTGCTGTCTGTGTGTGATAAACTCTCAGAAATCAATACTATAAATTTCCAGATGACAAGTTTATAGCGTACTCAATTGGCTATACCTCAATAGCTGGCTTTGTTTTATTTGTTTGTTTTTGTGTGTGTTTGGGTTTTTTTTTTTTTTTTTTAGATTCTTTTTTTTTTCAAAGTTGGTCTCTTTTGAGGTGACAGCTCCAGAAATTATTTTAGGTGTTGATAAGTCTGTATTAACAGGTAGGACTGGCTTTCCAGAAGAGAACTTTCCCAATGTTTTTTGAGAGAGAATTGAAAGAATTTAGAAGTGGTATTGAAAAGGTCCAACTGAAAACACAGATTAAGGAGCAAGGTGTATTGTTTTCATAATTACTGATACTAAACCTCCAGGAATATCTCTATTGCTGCACTTTGTTTCAGACAAGGCTGGTTGTTCTAAGCGATTTATTTGCAAGTTCAGTAACTGATCTGAAGACTAGTTGTGGTTAACCAGGTATTAATTGCAAAGAGACACCTTAAACTCTTCCACCAGGCACTAACTTGCAAACTGTCTACTTGGAACACAGTTGTGGAGAGCTCGTCTTGGTTCTTCTAGAACAAAGAAGTGTGGGCACTTGCAAAGCAGCGGCAAGCATGTCTTTTGACACTGGTACTTGCTGACAGAGCAGTGCCCAGGGGCCCGGGGGAGCAGTTATTCCAAATGGAAGAATCAACAAAGTCCTGAGTCTTGCCTCACTTTGGTCAATGAAACACATTTTTTTAGACTCAGTAGTTTCAAGTACTAGAATTTCTTGTCTATAGCATAAATGTTGAGTAGCATCCTCAACATTGACTGAGTCTTCCCGCTAAATCCTCCTACTGCATGTTTGTGTTCACATTCATGCTTATAAAAACAATTTGACAGAAAAGTTACTGAAAGGGATGTATTAGCTGTGTTTGAGTTGTTGAATTGCAGTGTTGCTCTTCAGTAGTCTTCTAAGCTGGGGAATGGTGACTCTTAGGATATGTCAGACTGCACGCTCCTTGTTATCCAGTCCTTTTTGCGTCTTCTTCAGGATGGTATGAGCAACAACTTTTATGCCAGAGCACTGTAAGTTGACTTTTGACGTGTATCAGTCAAAAGCAGCTGCTCATTCCATTGTGGTAAAAATACCTCAAATGGTCTAGCCAGGTTTGCAGTCACATGTTCTGCAAACAGTTCCTACCCTTCTTATGCCTTATTCTGCCTGTCCAAAGCCTCCTGTTTTCAGTCTCTTGGAGAAATTTTTTGGGTGGTCAGATGAAAACATGGAAGAAGTTTTAATGTTTGTACAGGCTGGGTAAGTACAGTGGTGTAAGTTTAGTTCTGAAGTCTGAAATGGAATAGTCTTTCCAATGCCTCAGCATCTTAACAAAAAATCCTTGGACCTGAGTCCCCATAGGAGAACCAGCTAACCGTTTATCATAACATCAGGTAAAATTTCTGTTGACACAAAGTGTTAAAGGTCATTTCTTTGAAAGCATTCTCCCAGACAGCACTAGTGATGCTGCATACATACCCGAACCGTCTCTACCTTTCTGCTACATGTGAGCAAAACATCTTCCTCATAGGACTCCGCCCACTGCACATCTCCTAATGCTGCTGGGACAACGCTGTAATAGCCCCTTCTGTGGGCAGTGGGAGGAAGCTGCAGAGGAAAGTTCTTCATCAGGGTCTGGGGGTCAGGAAATCGCTTCCTCTATTGGATAGCGATTTTGAGAGTGGACTTCTGTTCCACTTCTCTACTCATAGTAATTGTTTTCAGCTACATAGCCTTCTTAATACCATCTGTGTTTTTTTTCCTCCATAACATCATTCCATGGATAAGAACTCTTCATCTAATCCACATCTCTGTGATTCTATAATTTAATGAAATGTAACAAGGGCAAGAGTAGAGTCTTGCATCTGGGCAGGAACAACTCCAGGTTCCAGTATAAGTTGGGGAAGGACCTATTAGAGAGCAGTGTAGGGGAAAGGGACCTGGGAGTTCTGGTGAACAGCAGGATGACCATGAGCCAGCACTGTGCCCTTGTGGCCAGGAAGGCCAGTGGCATCCCGGGGTGTATTAGAAAGGGGGGTGGTTAGTAGGCTGAGAGAGGTTCTCCTTGCCCTCTACTCTGCCCTGGTGAGACCGCATCTGGAATATTGTATGCAGTTCTGGGCCCCTCAGTTCAAGAAGGACAGGGAACTGCTGGAGAGAGTCCAGCCACAAAGATGATTAAGGGAGTGGAGCATCTCCCTTATGAGGAAAGGCTGAGGGAGCTGGGTCTCTTTAGCTTGGAAGAGAGGAGACTGAGGGGTGACCTCATTAATGTTTACAAATATATAAAGGGTGAGTGTCACGAGGACAGAATCAGGCTCTTCTCCGTGATAACCAATGATAGGACAAGGGGCAACGGGTATAAACTGAAACACAGGAGGTTCCATTTAAATTTGAGAAGAAACTTCTCAGTGAGGTTAACAGAACACTGGAACAGGCTGCCCAGGGAGGCTGTGGAGTTTCCGTCTCTGGAGACATTCAAAACCCACCTGGACACATTTCTGTGTAACCTCATCTAGGTGTTCCTGCTCAGGCAGGGGGATTGGTCTAGATCATCTTTTGAGGTCACTTCCAATCCTTAACATTCTGTGATTCTGTGATCACCATCGTAGTACCCTCCTTGTAAAATTGCATAAAAGGGAGCACAATCACTACAGTATTTTGCCCAGAAGACTAGAGAGTAAGAGCTTGCCTTTGTCCTTACTACAGAAACAAATTCAGTAATTGTGCCTTAGAGAGTAATTGTGCAAAAGTGCCCAATACTACGTCACAATGAGTAACACTCTTCCAAATATTCATTTAAACTCTGTACAGGTATAGACTATCTCTTAAAACAGATGAATTATATCAAGTACCTCATTTTAATAAGACACAATGAAAAAAAATATACAAATACCTGTTTATAGAACAAAAAGTCTTCAGTGCTTAAGTGCAAATGCAACAAGGTGTGGCATTTCACCGTTCCCCCTCAACAGTCCTGTGGATAGTCAGAGGACAACTGCACCTCTGACAGCAGGTAACAGCGGGTTAACATCCAGAATAAAAATAAATACAGAGTCTTGATCAGAGGATACACCTTAAGAGGGTGAAAATCCTGGATTAACAATTCATTTGACAACTCTGTGTTCAACTTTCTCCATGGCTAGTATCTGGAAGGTTAAGAACAGTTATCAAGACTTCTTGAATTTGAGGATAGTAAGTATCTCTTGTCCTGCTTGCCTGGAAAGTACCTGTGTGCCTTCTAAGCCACATTTCTTCATTGTTTCCAGAATTTCATCTGTAATTGAAAGTGCAATGTTACAACTGAGTTTATACAGAAGTCAGCTACAAAAGGCGGTGCTCATGCATCTGGCAAATATAAGTGGTAAAGCAAAGATTATAAACTGTGTCTTCTTATTCTTTCAGACAGTACTTTTAATGCAAAGTAGTCTTCCACCAGGGACAAATAAAGTTTACAATTTACTAACTTAGGTTCTGTGTGTAGTTATTGTTAATAGCAATTAACTATTCAGTTATAAAGCTGATTTGTAGAAGATGAAATTTGTAGTGCCTTTTCCCAAAAGCTGCCTAATCAATCACACGTGAAAAAACAATCTTCTTGAAACTACTTGATAATGTATAGCCATTAAGCATTAGATCAGAAGCAGCAAGTCCCACTCTCTTCTCCATGCATGTCAAAAGCAAAGACAACACTTCTAACTAAAAGCTTTTGCCCTTTAAGTTTGCACCACCATTCACTTTAATGAGAAAGGGCTGGCCTGGCTTCATTACTTAGTTGAGAAGATTTACAGTCACCTTTCACTCTTGCAAAGCTGCTGGGCTCAGAACCTGCAAATTACCGTTTTCCAAATGAGTGTAGGGTGTTCTTAGTTTTGGTAAATTTGCTTATATTTTTGGTCTACCTTACCACACACTCGATGCACAAGGCATGAATTCAGAGAAAAAATTCCAAGAAGCATCAGGTTATGTAAAAGTCCCTCTGCAGATTAGACACCCACACAAACTTGAAAGATGAGAAGCAGAAGAGTCCACTGGGATGCCACAGTTTGTGTGAAGCCTGCAGATACATCCTGGCCAGCTACAGGATTTGTAAATAATGACCTAGGAGACCTACATGAATTTCAGTAAATGCTGTCAGTCTTCAACTGGCTGCTGTCACATGTTGGATTCAACTGATGTTATGCATTACTTCTTTACTGAAGTCTAATAACCTAGAAACACTGCTACAATCAACATTTTGATCAATACCATGTTAAATGTGATTTGGCATATTTAAGGGTCCAAGGAAAATTATCACCTGGATGATTTTCTTTAATTGTGACCAAGTAGAATAATCCTCCTGCTGAAAGTAGGTCTGGTACTAATGGAAAAACTCTATCCATTACTTCTCTGCCCTTTTTACCGCCAGCCCAGGATGCCTCTATACCGTGGCTTTCCACCTAAGAAGAATGAAAGCAAAGGTTGTCTTAACACAGAATAGCAGAGGCGTCAGTGGTACTTGTAAGAGAAACATCACCATAACATCTAGTTTTAGGTGTCTGCCATTAGAAATCTGATGACTTTGATTCAGCAGATTTGTTCATGCAGTAGAATTACTTCAAAACTATTTCCCACATGATGAACATCTTACTTCTGTTTCAAGTTCCATTCTTAAACTAAATTAAAAGAACTACATTTTGTCACATGCTTTGTATATATTTTCTTGTAATGTTTTATGCTCCACTCCCTTAATCATCTTTGTTGCTCTGTGCTGGACTCTCTCCAGCAGTTCCCCGTCCTTGAACTGAGGGGCCCAGAACTGGACACAATATTCCAGATGTGGTCTCACCAGGGCAGAGCAGAGGGGCAGGAGAACCTCCCTCGACCTGCTAACCAACCCCCTTCTAATACACCCCAGGATGCCATTGGCCTTCCTGGCCACAAGGGCACAGTGCTGGCTCATGGTCATCCTGCTGTCCACCAGGACCCCCAGGTCCCTTTCCCCTACACTGCTCTCCAACAGGTTGTTCCCCAACTTACACTAGAACCTGGGGTTGTTCCTGCCCAGATGCAAGACTCTACACTTGCCCTTGTTATATTTCATTAAATATTTCCCCGCCCAACTCTCCAGCCTGTCCAGGTCCCACTGGATGGCAGCACAGCCTTCTGGCGTGTCAGCTACTCCTCCCAGCTTAGTGTCATCAGCAAACTTGCTGACAGTGCACTCTATTGCCTCGTCCAAGTTGTTGATGAATATATTGAATAATACTGGTCCCAGTACTGACCCTTGAGGCACTCCACTAGATACAGGCCTCCAACTAGACTCTGCCTCATTGGCCATAACTCTCTGGCTTCTTTCCTTCAGCCAGTTCATAGTCCACCTCACTACTCGATCATCTAGACCAAATGTCAAATGCTGTGAGGATGCTGTGGGAGACTGTGTCAAAGGCTTTACTGAAATCAAGGTAGACCACATCCACTGCTCTGCCATCATCTATCCACCTCGTTATGTCCTCATAAAAGGCGATGAGGTTGGTCAAGCATGACTTACCCTTGGTGAAGCCATGTTGACTGCCCCAGAGTGTATTTATTTTGCAGGAAACAAATGCATTTTCCATTTAAAGTCTCCTATAAGAATACCTTAGCGTGCCTAACAGAAGCCTTACATGGTTTATACTTGATGAAGAAACTAGGTATCGAGAAACAGCAGCTAGCACTCCTTATTCCCACATAGTCTTTACAAGCTACTCTGGTAAATAATTTTCACTATAACAGTGTTACAACAGTGCTGGTCCTACAAGATCCTTGAAAAAAAAAAAACCCTGACATCTGTCCTCTGACAGAGAAATACCATTTTTATTGTGCATTTAAAATTTTTCCTACCTCTTCAGAAGGTGTTACCACATATGGTGGATTAAATACCAGTAGATCAACCTTCCCATTTAATCTTGGAGACAGACCTTCAACCTATAGATTAAGGTGATGATCCTTTTATAATTTTTCATTTTTTAGACAGAAAGAATGCAAACATTTTGTAAAAATACAGTTACATAGTGTTGGATATTCCAAGCATTTCAGACTGACTCAAGAATACTAAACTTTACATTCTATGTGCAAGAGCAGCATTGAGAAGGACCTGTGTATAGCAGAACAATTTCAATAATCTGAAGACTGTGTTATATATGGGATGTAGAAGAACAAGAGACACATATGCAGACACAAAGATAGTACTTTATTCTTGCTCAGTTCAGAATTCAGGTTAGATATGAAAGAATTTTGAATTTATCACCGGTTAACATTTGTTACCCAAAATGACCAAGTTGTGACAACTGAAGTTTAGTTCTCAAGTATGACCAGTTGTTCACTTATTTTAGATCACATTTATTGTTGCCGATCTTCATCTTTTATAAACACATATAATCATGGTATTTTAAACAAAGATCTTGCTAAAGAGATGAGAAACTTAGCTTTTCTCCCTATCAAATTTTGTAAGAAACAAAAAGTAACAACATACACAGTTCCTAATCAGAAAGAGCTGAGAACCAAGAACTGCAGAGCATTAGAGCAAGGGTTATGATAATGTCAGGTAGAGTTCCTTGTGCAGGATTTTCCAAACTATATGTAAATAATTTATTTTTAAAATTATTCTATGTATTTTTAAAGCTTAAATTTGAATTTTAGAGCTTAAGTAGTTTGTTTTTCCCTTCTTTCAGAAACACTTTGACATTTTGTTGTTATCTTTTTTCATCCATGCTTATTAAAATGACAACGTTTGTTCTGGACTGTATGGCTAATTTTCAGTATCTCTAATAAGTATTAAAAATTACAAAAACTATAAAGAAGAGACATCTACCTTACCAAGTCAGTAATGACTGGCTGAAGGTGAACGTTGTTAAGCAGAGCTGTCTCCAGTGTACAGTAAGCTGCCACCGGGTTGATATCGGTACATCTACAATCAAAATATTATGAAATATAAATTGCTGGCTACTGTATCTACAAGTTTAAGCCTGTGAGCTTCAAACTAATTCATGTTCAATGAAAATATCTTTTCCAGCATTCTCTGCTTTGCAAGTAAATTAAAAAAAAAAAAAAAAAAAAAGCCAGTAAAATAAACACAATATATTAGCAGCTAAACGACTCAACACTATACTGGAAGTTTTAATGACTGTCTGAAAGGTGAAGTACAGGATCGCCTTTTCAATGCTCTGCATAAATAAATATGCATACAAGTCTAATAAAATTCAGCTACTACCAACATTCAGGTAACTAGCATTATGTCATCAGACCTCAGTAAGACTAGCCAGTGGCTAAAATTTAGGCTTCAACCCAGCAAACAAAAGCGTAAGCTTAGCAATTTGTTTAAGAAGTGGGAAAATGGAATTCTAGTTGCACCGCTAAATTGTTACAGAACCCGAAGGAAATAGTTTAGGCTCTCTTTGCTATGATTTCCATATCTGCAGAACTGAGTCTACAACTACCCGAAAGGAGACTGTAGCATGGAGGGTGTTGGTTTCTTCTCCCAATTAACAAGTGATAGGACAAGAAGAAACGGCCTCAAGTTGCATAAAGGGAGGTTTAGATTGGATATTAGGAAAAAATTATTCATGGAGAGGGTTGTCAGGCATTGGAACAGGCTGCCCAGGGACGTGGTGGAGTCACCATCCCTGGAGGTGTTTAAAAGATGTGTAGATGAGGTTCTTAGGGACATGGTTTAGTGCTAGAGTTAGGTTATGGTTGGACTCCATGATCTTGAGGGTCTCTTTCAACCGAAATGATTCTATGATTTCTTTGTGAAAAGCCTAGCTTTTAAAAGGTGGAAAAGTATATATGTGAGAACTATGTATTCTTTATTATTGCATGCAAAGTTTAAGGAAGTCCTGTTATACTTACATGTACAGTGCACTGGATCCAATAATGGAAGAAGCTAGAAAAGTTGAAACCACACCAGATCCACATCCTATTTCAAGGCAGATCTCAACTCTAAAGAGAGAAAACTCTGGATAACTTTTATTTGTAACATGTAAGAGCACCTGCAACAGATGCAGAATTAGTCAAGACAGTGTTATGAAACCTTCTGCCCCTCTTCCAAAAATGCTGAAATCCTTGCTGATCATACAACCTTCAAAGCCCACATTATGTTGCCTGTTTCATAATAGCTGCCAGGCCTACTTGTGCCCATAGACAGTTCCTGGCTATCACAAGCCACTTTGGAAAACACATGTATTTTCCCCCATCTAACATTAAAGTTTCCATTAACTACACAATCTCAACAGTACAGGCTACAGTTCTAAAGCATTTATTACACATTTATTGCAGCAGGACTGAACTCCAACAGAAGTTACAGAAGATCACTGTGAAGCTACACCAACGAAAGCAAATCTTGAACACAGAGTACCTCAGGGGAGTTTCAGCCAGCCCTGGACAAACAGCAGTGGCAGGTAGTTTCAAAATAATCACTCATAAGATACGACTCCTTTGGTGATTTCTACAGCATGTTTCAAAAAGATGGACCTTATTTGAAATATATTCTGTTTTTCCATGTTTTTGAAACACCAAGTATACCGGTTACAGTTGTGCGGACATACTTCAGCTGTGGAGATGACCGGCACTGGGCAGCAACCTGAGCAGATACGCAAATCCTACAGATTCTGCAGCCTTGACACACTGACATTTTACCACAAATATGTGCAGCTGCCACCAAAATAACTATAACAGAATCACAGAATGTTAAGGATTGGAAGGGACCTCAAAAGATCACCCAGTCCAATCCCCCTGCCGGAGCAGGAACACTGAGATGAGGTTACACAGGAAGGTGTCCAGGCGGGTTTTGAATGTCTCCAGAGAAGAAGACTCCACAACCCCCCTGGGCAGCCTGTTCCAGTGTCTGTCACCCTCACTAAGGAGAAGTTTCTTCTCATATTTAAGTGGAACCTCCCGTGTTCCAGTTTGTACCCATTGCCCCTTGTCCTATCATTGGTTGTCACTGAGAAGAGCCTGGCTCCATCCTCATGACATTCACCCTTTACATATTTATAAACATTAATAAGGTCACCCCTCAGTCTCCTCCAAACTAAAAAGCTCCAACTCCCTCAGCCTTTCCTCATAAGGGAGATGTTCTTAATTCCTTAATCATCTTTGTTGCCCTGCGCTGGACTCTCTCCAGCAGTTCTTTGTCCTTCTTGAACTGAGGGGCCCAGAACTGGACACATTATTCCAGATGCGGTCTCACCAGGGGAAGGAGGACCTCTCTCGACCTACTAACCACCCCCCTTCTAATACACCCCAGGATGCCCCGTTCTACTCCCCGCTCTGCTCACAGCGGGAAGACGTCACCCACCTCCCCGCATGGGTTGAGACCCGATGAGCAGCTGTAAGCAACACACCCCGGGGACAAGCGGCTGCGGGACTCGACGGCCCCTACCCGGCGTTCGAACACCCCGGGCCCGAGTGACGCGGCTCCTCCCGCTCCACGCCCGCACGGAAGCCGTTAGCACCGCCCTCCCGGCCCTGGCGGCACGCGCTGGCCCCGCCCCCTCCCCCTCAATTGGCCGCCCCCGGGAACTGCTCCCGCCCCTCTCCTCCCCGACGCGCCTACCGAGCCTCCCGCAGCCGATCCGCGTCCTGCTCCAAGGCATCCAGCAGCAGGAAGGTGTCCTCGGCCGGCTCGTACACATCGCCGAAGGGCCCGTCCGGCCCCACGTGGTCGTACCGCGGGGTCGGCAGCGCGGGAGCCGCCATGCCGTCTCCGTTCCGCTCCGCGGCGCGCATGCGCAGGCGCGCCCCTCCGGCCTGGCCTGACCCAAGCGCGCTGCGCGGCCGGCGCGCTGACGTCGCGACAGTCAGTCTGGTGCCCGCGCGGGGCTCCCGCGCCACCGACACCGCCAATGGGAGGCCGCCAGCTTGGCCCCGCCCCTAGCGCGGATCTAACGGCTGCTGTCGACGGTAGTGGTGGCGCCTTGGTCTCGGTGTCAGTGAAGCTCCGGCCTTGTCTTCCTGTGGAGACTGCCGTTCTCATGAAACTCCAACGTCAGGTTTCACCGTACTGATTCAACTGATCCAACACTAAAAATCTTCACTGTGTCAGTGTGCATAGGGATCCCCACAGCAGGTGACCTGGCCATCCATGAAGACTGATGCAAGAGGAGCTTACTACTTATTACCTTTGCTCCACACAACAAAACACAAACGAGCAAACAAATTTATTTTAAATGTAGGAGAGAGAAACGTCTGTGTTCACTTATTAATGCACTGAACGCTCGCTGAGAGAATGTCTAGGTCAATGAAGGAAAAGGGTGATGCTAATAAACAGGCCTGAATCTTAAAACATAATTTTTGCAATAATTTTGGAGATCATCAGTTTTGGGAAAATATGAAAACAAACTAACAAAAAGAACATGACTAATCCAGTAGATTAAGCTTTATTATCTTAAGTACATTTAAGGATTTAGTTGGGTTTTGTTTGCTAGTCTCCATTTTTGGCTCTGGAACAAAGGAAAGATATCCAATTTCCATTTTTCACTTGCAACTCTAGGTAACCTCTGTAAAACAGAGGGTGTCCTCCATTCATGCAGAAGAACTTGATTTTCGAGCAGCTCATAGTTCATAAATGGAGCTAACTCATTTTTGACTAGGTTTATTCTGTTTAGTTCCATAACCACCATGGGCCAACTTTGCATAGGAATATAGGAAAACACAGAAAGTGCTTTATGGGAGGGTCTCATCCTTTACCCTCCATTGCAAAGAACTGTGAAATAGATACTTTGTCCTGAAAGTTCATAGTTCATCTATTCCACATACCCTTGAGGAAAAAATGATGTCATCAATATACTCAGTCCTTGCAGTAGCAAGAAATTTGTTCAGGTGAATTTTTTCAGAGGAAGGACTATGTCTGCACACTGGAGACCCACACACATAAAAATACATATATATTAAAAAAAAATCAGCAAATGCTGAATCTCTGGGATTCTTATAGCAGGGGACAATTCCATTCTCACGGCAGAGGTGGTGACTGCTGTTACCTGGCCCGAGTGCTGGACACCAGCTCAGCAGTCAGGTATCTGGAAGATTTAGCTGAAAATTCAGTATTAGTGCATCGTGCTTTATATCTGCCCTTACTGTGGCCCTCCTTTGACATTTCCAAGTAAAATCAACATGCTACTCTTTAGCCTCAAAGCCAATGCTTTTTCATGTAAACAATGGAAATTATGGGGAATCATAATTAATATACGAGAAATACATGAAAAGATTTATGATCAGCCAGTAGTAAGCAAGTGTCCTTCTTTATGTCTGGGATTTTGGGGTAAGCCAGTGGAAACAGATATCCAGAAACTAATAATCAGAGATCTAAATATGAGGTATTAACTAAAGGATCATTTTTGTCCCATCACAGGAATGAAACCATCGAGGTTTATCCTTGCTCCACTGTCTGGCTTGTAAAGCAATTCTAGAAACTCATAAGTTCAGAAAACTTCAAATTTCAGAGTGAATTTGTTCTTTGACCTGATCTTGTATTACCTTTTAGTTTTAAATGTGCTCTTCTCTTGATTTATTCCCCCATATGAAGTATTGTCATATCCTATGTCCACCTCCATTTTGTCAACAAAATTAACTGTTGTTGCCTCCTAATTTATGTCCTGAACATGCTCTTCCGTGAACCTGTTCTGATAGGAGCTATCCTGTCTTTAAGCATGGTGTTTGCAAACAGACTAAACAAGATCTCACCCTGTGATATGGTACTAATGCCTTCCTTTACTGGAAGTCCCTTGGCTGATGCAGAGTAAGGTTGTCACATTTGTGTCAGAATGGCAGATTCTGACAGAGGTTAACATTAATCTGTCTGCTCTTCTTAAATTACCTCGGTCATCAGTGGAGCACAATAAGCTGCTTCAGTGGGCAGCAGTAAGCAATAGCCTGTCTGGAGACCATACCCATTTTTTAAATGCAAATGGAATTCCAGTAGATACTCCTTCATTTTATCTGCCTTCCCAATGATTTGCTGCTGTGCCAGAGGAGCAAGTGCTTGTAAAACATATTAAGCTTGCATAAAATTCCATTACTTTGGCAAAATGAAGTCATGGTAAGAGACAGAATTTTGCACTGTGTCCATATTAGGAGAATTAATTCTTTGGATATATTTTTCTAATCTCTACAGGTGGTCGGGCTTTGGAGTGCAGTAAAAGAAATGACTTCACCATCTTCAGCTGTATTGGTTGTTATTTTTGGCAGTTTCATACTTCATGAAATCTGCTTAATTATTATTGGGTTTTTTAATACTTATAACTCCTTCTAAGTGAATTTTATAAAACATTTATTTTTATTGCTTATATAACTACCTAAAGTGTTTTTCTTGGTAGACAACTGTATTGTTTTTGCCAAAACAGATTCTATTTCAATTTTGGGAAATTGTTGGAAAGCTAATATTCCCGTTTTCAGTGGTGCCTGTGCCATGTTATTAGAGTAGGCTTTATGGAGATGAAAAATTGTTCTTGACAGGAATCATAACCATTTGTTTACACTGACTAAGCTGTATGGCTCTATCCCATTTGGAATTCAGTACTGTTCCTCTCATATGGCGACACTTAACCCATAATTTCCTGGTTGCCTCTCAGCCCTCAGAGGTCTCCATTGTAAACTTCTCAAACATGTCATGACTGCATCCGACCCCCTGCACCCCGAAAGACATAGGCCTGTGCTGCACCCATGAATACCTCTGTTTTCAGTGCATTTGAGGAAGTTGGACCACTAGGATCACTGCAAAGACAGAACTGCTAAGAGCGGTCTGGAAGAAATCTCTTTATCTATGTAGTCCAGCAGGCAATAACATCATATAATCTCTTTCTTAAACTGAGGAAGTATCTTCCTGAAAGTAGCTTGGATTCTTGTCATCAATATTTCTAATGAAAAGCAATTTTAACACTTCACTGCTCTAATGATTTGAAACCTTGAAATTCCCAACCTAAATGCAGTGGTGATAGGTTTTATACTAATTCGTCTGGCAAGTATGTAAGCTTAAGTGGTTCTTTTCGTAGTTTTTGCGTGATGGATTTGTAGGCAAAGAAAGGTTTTTATCAGCCTTTGTTTTGTTTGACTCAATAATATGTGCTCTTAAAAGTTTCCTGTCATAAGACATTATTTTCATTTCTCTTACCACTCTTTTAGACTTTCTGAATATGGATTCAAGTCTGACTTCACCCTGAATGTGACTTGTACGAAATACTCCAGGTAATGCCTTACTGATGCTTTGCGGTATTTACTGGCCTCATTATCTCCCCTGGAACGGTTGCATTTTCCTTGTAGAAATGGTTTCTTACCATTTTGTAATCAGTGGTTTTTCCTCAGTTTTTCCTCAATGGTTTCCAAATAACTGGCTGTAAAGTGAGAATTTGGTAGTGTTTTATTGTTTTTACTAGTCCACTTTGCATGGCTGTTTCTCATGTTCTGATAATTTTATTCCCCTTGCATCATGTCTCCTGACTTGATGCTGTCATCACAGTGGTGACAAGGATATTGATAAAAACACTAAATAAAATCAGCCCCAAAACTGATGTTTCAGGAAGTCACCATTAGTGGCTTTTAACCTGATACTATTGTGTTTCAGTATGATGTATGACTATCTAACCTTTATTCAGTTTCTTGTTCACCTCCTGTTCCCTCTGCCAATTCCATTATCTCCAGCTTAGTTCATACTTTTCCATGTAACATCACATCAAAAGCTGCATGGGAGTCTAAGTAGATTTGCTGTGCTTCATTTTTCTTGTTTAAAAATGGAGACAGATGCTGCAGTAATGTAGCAAGATGTAATGCCTTTGCCATCATGGCCAAAATCATCATCTGTCTGTTGTTTTTAATCATTATCCTAGCTTAATGGTACAGAGGTCCTGCTGCTTTCCTTCTTGTGTGTGCAAACCTTTTTGCTCTATGTTTGATTTTAACAATTCTTATTTTACATTGTATTTTCTAGCTTCTAAGACATGGCTGTTTCACTGATCAGGCTCTTTTTCTATTACTTTTTGACACTCTGCATGTTCATAATGTCTCAGTGAGACAGTTATTTAACCAATTAGGATTGAACCCTGTTCCCACACACATTCATTTCCATGCTGCCACCTTTAACTACAATCAAATATTTTCATCCCCTTTTGACCTGAAGCAATTAAGACCTCTTTCACATTCACATCCTGAAATCCATTCCATAGTTTGATTTATTTCATTCAATTATTATCTTAATTATTAAAGCTTGTCATTTTAGAATAGTGAGTTTTTGTTAGAGATCTACTTTTGTTTATCCTTTGTTGCTGTTAAACCTCCCACTTGTTGCTGGTGACACAGACTGGGGTGTGGCAGGGCAAGTAGACTGGACACAACTAGCTCTTGTAGGTGAGTTTGTCCGGGGCTTCGTTTTCTTTTCTTGTCCCCAATCTAACTAAGGGTAGCAATGGTTTCTAGAAAAAGGAAAGCTGTTGCTACCATTAATACAAAGAGTGTGTCTACACAGACACTACCTGCCAAGAAGGATGCAGCCACCCAGGCTTCTGGCTGTGCAGGGTGTCTGTGCCTGGCATTAGCACCAGAGAATGGTATGGGAGGCACCTGTGTACGATGTGACCAGGTCAATGACTTACTGTGCCTAGTGGCAGAGCTTAAGGAAGAGGTGGAGAGACTAAGGAGCATTAGGGAGAGTGAGGAAGAAATTGACTGGTGGGGTCAAACTCTTTTGAATCCTAAGGGTGTGCAACAGGAGATGGCAAAGCCTTGTCCCTCCTGCCATAAGGCCGATAGAACAGATCTAATTGATGGGGGGGAATGGAAACAGGTCCCTGACCGGAGAGGTAAAAGAACCCTCTCTCGAACTCCATCACCTCCCTCGGTGCCCTTAACAAATAGATATGAGGCCCTGGACCCTGAAAATCAGGCAGAGGATAGACAAGAGGATCCACCTGGAGAGCCCCCTGGATCGACCTCACCTGCAAAAAGGATCACAACTGCAGCTGTAAGAAGAAAAAACAAAAGAAGAGTGGTAGTAGTTGGTGACTCCCTTCTGAGGGGAACAGAGGGCCCTATATGTCGCCCAGACCCATCCCACAGGGAGGTCTGCTGCCTTCCTGGGGCCAGGGTGAGGGACGTTAATAGAAGACTTCCAGAGCTAATTCAGCCCTCAGACTACTATCCCCTGTTAGTAGTCCAAGTTGGCAGCGAAGACATCAACAGAAGAGGTACCAAGATAATTGAAAAAGACTTTAAAGCACTGGGTTGATCAGTTCATGGGACGGGAGCACAAGTGATATTCGCCTCAGTTCCTGTGTTAGCTGGGATGGATGAGGAACTAAATAGAGAGAGGAGTAGAAAAGCTCATCTCATCAACAGGTGGCTTAAGGATTGGTGTCGCCGTCAAAATTTTGGGGTTTTTGACCATGGGGCAAGCTCCATGGTACCTACTCTCCTCAAATCAGATGGGCTTCATCCTTCTAGGGAGAGCAAGAGGACTATAGCCCATAAGTTGGCAGGGCTGATCAGGAGGGCTTTAAACTAGGTTTGAAGGGGGAAGGGATTGAAACTGGGCTCTCCAAAGATCAGATGAAAGATGGAAAGCCCGAATTAAGAGTGAAACCAGCAGCCCACTTGAAGTGCATGTACACTAATGCACGCAGTATGGGCAACAAACAAGAGGAGCTGGAAGCCATCGTGCAGCAGGAAAGCTATGACATGATTGCCATCACAGAAACATGGTGGGATGACTCTCATGACTGGAGTGCTGCTATGTGTGGCTACAAGCTCTTCAGAAAAGATAGGCAGGGTAGGAGAGGTGGAGGGGTGGCTTTGTATGTTAGAGAGTCACTTGACTCTGTTAAACTTGAGGTCAGCAGTGACAAGGTTGAGTGCCTGTGGACCAGAATCAGAGGGAAGTCCAACAAGGCTGACATCCTCATGGGTGTTTGTTATAGACCACCCAACCAGTAGACCACCCAACCAGGATGATGAAGGAGATGAATTATTCTACAAGCAGCTGGCAGATGTCTCAAAATCGACGGCCCTTGTTCTTGTGGGTGACTTTAACCTGCCGGATATCTGCTGGGAGCTCAATACTGCACAGAAGAGGCAGTCTAGGAAGTTCCTAGAGTGTATAGAGGACAATTTCCTTCATCAGCTGGTAAATGAGCCTGCCAGAGGCAAGACCCCGCTAGACCTACTGTTTACAAACAGAGAAGGGCTGGTGGGAGGTGTAGTGGTTGGAGGCCACCTGGGGCATAGTGACCATGAAATAATAGAATTCTCAATACTCAGAGATGCAAGGAAAACCATTAACAAAACCTCTACGCTGGACTTCCGGAGGGCAGATTTTTGCCTATTCAGAAGTCTAGTTCAGAGCATACCCTGGGAAACAATGCTTAAAAACAAGGGGGCCCAGGAGGGTTGGACATGCTTCAAGCAGGAGGTTTTGAGTGCACAGGAACAGGCTATACCAGTGTGCCGAAAGGTTAGCCGGCGGGGAAGACAACCGGCTTGGCTAAACAAGGAGATTCTGAATGAAATCAGAAATAAAAAGAGACTTTACCGACTGTGGAAAAAAGGGCTGGCTACTTATGAAGAATTTATGGAAATAGCTAGATCATGCAGAAAAAAAATCAGGGAAACAAAAGTGCAATTTGAAGTTAATTTGGCCAATTCTGTCAGGGATAATAAAAAGTCCTTCTTCAAATATGTTAACAACAAAAGGAGGGGCAAGGAAAACCTCCATTCTCTGTTGGACTCTGAGGGAAATATAGTTAACAAGATGAGGAGAAAGCTGAGGTACTTAATACCTACTTTGCCTCAGTTTTTACCAGTAAAACAGGTGGCCCTCAGGACAACTCATGTCTGGAGGTGGTTGACAGAGATAGGAACCCAAATAGGCCCCTTGTATTCCAGAAGGAAATAGTTGGTGATTTACTGAGCCATCTGGATCCTCACAAGTCAATGGGACCAGATGGGATCCATCCTAGGGTGATGAGGGAGCTAGCAGAAGAACTTGCCAAGCCGCTTTCCATCATCTTCCAACAGTCCTGGCTCACTGGGGAGGTCCCATATGATTGGAAATTGGCCAATGTTACCCCAGTCCACAAAAAGGGCTGCAAAGCTGACCCAGGCAACTACAGGCCTGTCAGCCTGACCTCAGTGCCTGGCAGGGTTATGGAGCAGATCATCCTGTATGGAATCACACAGCACCTTCAGGATGGACAAGGGATCAGACCCAGCCAGCAGGAGAGGCAGGTCCTGTCTGACCAACCTGATCTCCTTTTATGATCAGGTAACTCACCTGTTGGATGAGGGGAAAGCCGTGGATGTGGTCTATCTGGACTTCAGCAAGGCCTTTGACACTGTCTCCCATAATATACTCCTGCAAAAGCTGGTAGCCCATGGCTTGGACAAGTGTACTCTACGCTGGGTTAAGAACTGGCTGGAGGGCCGGGCCCAGAGAGTGCTGGTGAATGGGGCTGCATCTAGCTGGCGGCCAGTCACTAGTGGTGTTCCCCAGGGGTCGGTGTTGGGTCCAGTCCTATTTAACATCTTTATTGACGATTTAGATGAAGGGATTGAGACCATCATCAGCAAATTTGCTGATGACACCAAGTTGGGAGGCAGTGTCGACCTGCTGGAAGGCAGGGCGGCTCTGCAGAGGGATCTGGACAGACTGGAAAAATGGGCTGATTCCAGTGGGATGAAGTTCAATAAGGCCAAGTGCCGGGTGCTGCACTTTGGTCACAACAACCCCCTGCAGCGCTACAGGCTGGGCGCAGAGTGGCTGGAGAGCAGTCAGACAGAAAGGGACCTGGGGGTACTAATTGACAGGAAGCTCAACATGAGCCATCAGTGTGCCCAGGTGGCCAAAAAGGCCAATGGTATCCTGTCCTGTATCAAAAATAGCGTGGTCAGCAGGACAAGGGCAGTGATCCTTCCCCTGTACTCTGCATTGGTGGGGCCACACCTGGAGTATTGTGTTCAGTTCTGGGCCCCTCAGTTCAGGAAAGACATTGAAGTGCTGGAGCGAGTCCAGAGAAGAGCAACAAGACTGGTGAAGGGACTTGAGCATAAGACCTATGGGGAGAGGCTGAGGGAGCTGGGGTTGTTTAGTCTAGAGAAGAGGAGGCTTAGAGGTGACCTCATCACTCTCTAGAACTACCTGAAGGGAAGTTATAGCCAGGTGGGGATTGGTCTCTTCTCCCAGGCAGTTAGCAATAGGACAAGGGGGCATGGGCTTAAACTCTGCCAGGGGAAATTTAGGCTGGATATTAGAAAGAAATTCTTTACAGAGAGAGTGGTCAGGCATTGGAATGGCCTGCCCAGGGAGGTGGTGGACTCGCCGTCCCTGGAGGTTTTTAAACTGAGATTGGACATGGCACTTAGTGCCATGATCTAATAAACGGACTAGAGTTGGACCAAGGGTTGGACTCGATGATCTCTGAGGTCTTTTCCAACCCAGTCGATTCTGTGATTCTGTGATTCTGTGATTATTCTATGGTGTAAGAGTTGGCCTGAAGATGGAACAGTATTTGCCTGAAACATCATCATCAGGGACTAGGAGAACTGAGGCCCTGACAGAAAGAATAGATGGACAATGACTTGGAGAGAGGCCTGAGGAGAAGAATTGTGTTGCACAGGTCTCTCCAAGCCGGCGGGCTACTGGTAACAATGGCTGCTGTATGGACTTACCCTGCTGCCTCAGCCAAACTAGCCCCTGTCTCCTAAAAGGGATTGTTTTACGGGTCTCCCCAACCTGGGAACAATAACTGCCGTCCAGAAGATGGATTCTTACCTGCTACCTCAGTCACACCTGCCCCCCACCTCCTCCCTGAAACAAAGGCCAGTGAAGAAGAGCATGCCCAGAAGCTTGCCAAGGGTCCTGAGGTCACCCAATGGACCAGAAAGAGACCCCTGAATGCGAGGCCATGCATGTGTGGATGGGTCCTGGCATGCAGAGTGGAGATTTTTCGGGCCTGTGAGTTAAGCCTGGATTGCAAAACAAAGGCGGAGATTGGCTGCAAACAATGGGAGTGAGGGGGCGTGAAGAAGCATAAAAGATGACTCCCAAATGGACATCGTTAAGATCTTCCCACCAGAGGATCCTGGATCACGACGCAAGACCGGCAGGACTCTACAGGACCAGAGACCAGAGGGACGCCTTTGGAACTCGTCTGGTGGTAATCAGATCCTCATTTCCACGTCTTTATTTTCTTTCCCTTTTTCCTTTCCCCTTTTTCTCTACTCTTTCTCTCTCTATTGCGCATCGCTTTACGGGCAAAACAATAAAGTAACACTGTTTGATTGAATTATAACCCCTTGGCATTTTGGTTGCCTTAATTTTGTGCTTCGAGATCACTTTAAATGAACCATCACGAGTCCATCACCGAATGGACCACGACATATGGTCAATCATGTAAGGTTATTTTCCTTGACATCTTTAAAGCACCATACTCATTACTTAGCAAAGTCAAAAGTAGTATCATCTTTTTACTGCTTCCCTGACTGTAAGTGAAAAACTATGATCAGCTACTATTGATGTGACGAACACTTGGACCTTACTCATTTCTAGTCTTTGGACAATTAACTTCTGTCACATTTCCCAATTACATTTCCCTTTCTAATAATATGATTGAGTTCCCTAACAATACCAAAAGCCAAACCTTGGAGTTTATACTCCAAGAAAACTTTTCTACTCCCTGTTCTCCATAGATGCTGTCAGATGAGTCAAAGCTGTTTTTTACATGCTGTTCTTTCTTTTGTTATTTCTAAGGTGAATAGCTTCAATCTTTTTTTACTTCCTTGCTTGCCTACTGACTGGTGAAAATTCTTGCGCTTACATCACAACATTGCTTCAATACACCGTGGCATGGTAACGTTTAATCACAGCTGTGAAATTTTTAGACCTGCTAAGGAAAAATCCAGGAATGACATATTAGAGAATAAGAATGATGGATAGTTGTTTATAGCCCTTCCTGAAAAGATCCCAGAGTGCATGCTAAACTTTACAAACCAATTACCAACTATTCTGTTGAAGGAATTACATCACTCATCACTGAAATGTAGCTGCCTCAGGGAGAAGGCAAGGAACTTTTTAATAGTGTACAAAAGTATTTCAGCACCTCAGGAGAGAAAATGAATAATACCGTAATCAACTAAGGAGAAAGAGAATGTTTAGGTAAGTAGTCATATATAGTCGTTCTAACTGGATGTAGGCCAGAAATACAGGAAAAACCTATTGCTCATGCAAAGAAATTCAATCAGGATTTTTAAGCCACAAATTATCAAGCCCTTTGGTTTACATTTTGCAACACCTCGAGCAGCAGAGTTGTAGCAGAGCTTTCTTATTGTAACTGGATTACCAACATTGCCTTCTCCAGTGAGTAGGAATGATGTCTGATTTACTCAAGAACCTACAACAATGTGCCTGAGGGCAGATTGGCTCCTTCACCTTTTTCAGGGCATTTCTGCTTTTTTTTGCCATTTTAAACTGTTAGTTTTTAGAGGTAAATAAGACCAAAAAAAGTTTTATTGCATTGGTTTATGACAAATTAGTAAGAGAAGAGATTCTCTTGCTTCCTGACTGCCCAAATACTGAAGAGAAGTCTCTATCATGACTGCTACTTTTGAGTATACAGTCTTATTTTGTCTCCAAAGACTTTCAATGAAGAATTCACAGAGAAAGAGAGAAAACAGGAAAATGGTGTGCAGTCACAATGCAATATTCCTTCTTGACAATTATAAGGGATCAGGCATCCATTTTAAAAAGCTTAAAAATAATGTGGATTACTTTGATCTCCATGTTAGTCTGTCAGCAACTAGTTGAGTCTAAAATGTAGCTGTATTCATTGCACACTTCAGGTGGAACCTTCACCTACAGGCAGGTGTAAGGGGTTAATTTGGAATCACTTAAAAATAACAGAATTGTAGTACAGTCAGGCTCAGTAGGATCACATAAAGGAATTTAGTAAAGAAACAGCTGTTTTGAATGTCTGCATACGTAATACAGAGACTTTTGTTGTTTTTTTAATTACATTATTAATGAAACGTATGTGTCTGCAGGGAGCAATGTGACACAGGAGAAAAATATACTGGCTAGAAGGACATCTCTCTCGAGGCTGCATACAATAGAAAAAGAAATCTAGGACACATGTTCAGCAAACACATTCTAAAAAGGACAAAATGTCTCCTGTTTCAGAACTTGGGCTGAACTGACATTTTCATTACATGAACGATGCACAGTTTATATATGTGTCAGGCCAGTGGCACTGGAGTGAAATAGAACTTGCTGAACGGCTAAGCAGAAGTGACTGAATAAATTCAGAAGTTACCCTAAGAGGGCCAGTTTTTTTCCTGCATCTCTCTAAGAAAGCTCTTTAGTTGCTAAATCTTCCTCTCTTCGTCTGATACAACACTGAAGTCTACGAGCCAGCCAGAAATAACACCTTCCTTTTTGGTTTAGAAAAAGTTTAGCAAAGAAATCAAAGAAAATGTGCTCCATTTCCAGGATAAAAACAGGTTGACAAATTGCTCAGATTATCTGAAATAGTTCTGACATCATAGTTCTGACAAGTACAGGACTTCATAGAGAAGCAGCAACGCTACAGTCAGTCGGTATCTGAATTAGTCAGTTAGAGAAAACTTTAATACCAATCTTATAATAGGAAACCGAGTAGGTGTCAATACAGCAGATTAAATCTTTGCCCATTTTAAATGATTTTAACTTTATTGACTTCAGCAGAGTCACAGCTACACTTGTGTTCATTAAAAGAAAAGACAGAAAACTGGACAGAACAATTATAATTTCCCATATAAATTTCAGAGTAAATTTGTTGTCGCTTTTCAGAAAATTGATTACTGTAATGGCAAATCAGTGAACTTCTGTTTAACAAATGCAACAGTAGCATAGAAATAGCTTAGGTCAGAATAGGAGAGAAAATAAAAATAGAAATATTTTAATAAGCATACATATATATATAATGCAATATCAAAATGGTATTGCATATATGTAATATACGTTACAAGATGATGTATATATATGTTTATATACATATATAATCGTGTATCAGTTTTGTAAAGAAGCTCATAAATGGATGAGGGAAAGCTGTTGAAGCCAGGGAAAAACTGACTTTCTGGAGAATAGATTAGATGCTAGAGAAGGGAAGAGAAGAATAAAATGTGATCGAAGCTTTTAAAGCAGTAGATGCTGAAAACTACATTGTATGATCTGAATAAATTGAAACTTTGAGTTCTCGGGAACTCATAAAACTTAAAGGCAAGAAATATATTTTTTCATAGTTTATAATTAAGTAATAGAACTAATTTTCAAAATATGTAAATGAAGCCAACAGTTTGAAACTATTTAAGGAACAGGCAATAAATTCACGAACCCTTTTGCTTCAAATAAAAAGCAGCTGTTCACAAATGGGAATTTAGAGTAGCATTTCTTAAATGGTAAAATTATTTAAACATTATGCACTTAGGTTTAATTCTGATGGGGTTATGCTACATTAAGAGTGTTTACTGAGAGTCGTTAGTAAAAAAAATGTCATTTTCTGTTGACTTGCTGAAGCAGGTTATACCAGCAGGTTATACTCACTAAGCAAAGTGATTCAGTTGGAATGGAGTCATCTTTATAAGGACTGTTCCCTAAGAACAACCAAACATTGTGAAGAGGTTTGAGCTGATTTTTTTTCTGTCTTATTATTTCTATTAGAAGGCCTCTAACTATAGGATCAAGGAGTCACTCAGGCAGGAAGGGGCTTCAGGAGGTCCCTGGTCCAACCCTCTGCCCAAAGCAGGGCCAGCTCTGGGATCCCTGGGCCTTTCTCCAGGCAGGTCTTGGAACATTCCAAAGACAGAGCCTGCACAACCTCCCTGGTTCCACTGCTTGACTGTCTGCAGGGCAAGAATCTTTTTCTTTATATCCAGCCTGAACCCCTCTTCTTTCAACTTGTGCCCATTGGTTCTTGTCCTTCTGCCAGGGCATAGAATCACAGAATTCTAGAATATCTCAAATTGAAAGGGACCCATAAAGATCATTGAGTCCAACTCCCTGCTCCTTGCTCCCTGCTCCTACGTAAAAACTAAATCGTATGGTGCTCCCTGAACTTTGACAGGCTTCTTGCTGTGGGGAGCCTGTTCTAGTGAGCGACCACCCTCCCAGTGAAGAAAATTTTCCTAATGTCCAATCTGACCTTCTCACGCAGCTTCATACCATTTCCTTGTGTCCTGTTACTGGTAACCAGAGAGGAGATCAGCACTTCCCCCTCCACTGTCCACCTTGAGGAAGCTGCAGACTGTGATGAGGTCCCCCCTCAGCCTCCTCCAAGCCCATAAAGCCACATGACCTCAGATGCTCCTCCTAAGTTTTGCCCTCAAGACCCTTCACCATCTTGGTCACCCTCCTCTGGACACAGTCTATTAATTTGATGTCCTTCTTCTATTGGGGGTCCCAAAACTGATTGTAATCTGAAAACTTGCTTGGGAGTCCTTTATTATACAACCTGCTTGTAAAAATATCAGGGAAAACACCCACCCACCCTGGGGAAGATTTTGTGTACCCTGTTCTGGCTGACACTGTCGATACCGATTACACTGACACTGATACTCAGGCAGGCTGTGGTTCTTGCATTTGTAAATGTTATGTCTCTCTTCCTCTTTTTTGTTTGGATATATTATGGATATTTGCTAGCTTGTTCTTATCCTATTTTCTGGACAATTTTAATGTGTTCATATAGTCAGTCAAGGATAGAGTTACTATTAAGAAACTAAATAAACTCTGTATGTAGTTATGTTTTGGGTGGCAGTTTTCCCTGTGTGTATTTTAGTATGAAAATCTAATAAAGAGATATTAAAAAGGATTTTCATTTCAAAACAACCTTGAAATGTCTTTCATAATGACATTTGATATACCATTGCAGTCATGCCTCAAAAGCCAGGGGGTTTAGGCAGCTGTCTACCAAAACACTGGACGTTGATGTATTATAGCAAGCTTAGTGGGTACTGGATAGAACATATCATCAGACACCTCGGGGGATTCTCTTGATGGTAATGTAAACAAAACATCTTGATAGACTTAGGAAAAATACACTAATGCTATGCAAAATATATGTTGTCTATAGCTGTAGATACTGCAGATGATTGATAAGTATACGTTGTTCTGGTCACGGATATTCACATAAGGCTATTTTAGTAGAATAATTTCTGAAATCATACATTGTTCAGTCTAAAAAAAAATAGTAAAATTAGGCCCATAATGAAGAACTTTGTCACAGTACAAGACAGCTAAGATAAGACTGCCACCAAAATAGTCTCCCTTAATGCTATGGACTATGGATGAGAGTCCATATTTGCTATGGCTTTCCATAGCAACGAACATTTGCTGGCACTTAATAAGTAATGAAGCAATCCTGTATTTCATGGGTTATGCAGGTTTTCAAATAAACTTACATCAAGATTTTTCTTTAAATATGTTTCCTAGTGTTTTTAAAGAAAAGTAGAAGGAGAAGATACAAAAAAAGCATGACTGAAAGAAGAAATTAAATCTATTTTGAGAAGGGGACTGAAGATTATCTTATTTCTGGCTGAGTTAGGCTGATTTGCAATTTGCAATCAGAATTTGAGATTTGTGGAACTTTCTTTTTTTTTTTTTTGGCTTGTACGGCTATGTAATGTAACATTTTCATTGGACTACACTCAAATTGAGTCATTGTCCAGCAACAACAACCTCCTTAAGCTGTCCATTTTTCACATGCACACCTGTTAATATATTTTAAAGGAAATACTAAAAATATGTTACAAGTAGAGACATAACATGTGTCAGTAAGAATAAATGAGGTGATTTAGAATTGTATTAAAATCTTCAAGTTGCCTGGTTGGTGAGCCACACTCAAGGCATTGCAGATTGACCTCAGCTGGATACAGGATATAGCTGAGCAAGTAAAATTGCTGCAATGGATCCTCGTCACTCCTGCTCTCTTTGTGTAGCACATTATGCTCTCCCTTTGGTCTCTTAGTGTAGAACTAAAGTTTGTCAGAAATGTTGGAAAATATTTTGTGATCTGCGGTGAGTTGGGTCAAACGTAGTCAAAACTCTGTAGATCTGCATCTGTTGCACAGTTGCATGCGAACTTGGAGGACTGAACTCAAAGATCCATTTGATCCATTTGAACAGCAAATCCCCAGCTGGCAGCAAAGAGGGAAAGGAAAGAGTGGAGATTTAAAGCTGCAAAGGCTGAGAAGTTGAGGAGGAACTCACAGGGGCAAATCTCCTAGCAAGAAGAAACATTATAAAATAAAAGACAGGCTCCACCTTTAAACAAAGAAAATGTTACTTGCTTTAGATCTAAATATTTCTTGTATTGTAGAAGAAAAGTTCCAGTTTGTTTTCCTTTTGCCGAGTCTGTACGAGTTTTCAACTGTCACCTGTACCAGTGACAAACTGGAATGTGCCAGAAGAGTTGGGCGACATTTGGTCTTCTGGGGCACCTTTGGTTCCTAGACACAAGGGCTGGCAGCACCTATGTTTTTGGGGTCTTCCTTCAGGAAAGGTGGGGGGAGAGGGGATGAATGTGCCCCCATGAACCATGCCACTGAGCTGAGGGCTGGATCCTTCTTAATCAAGTTGATTCTAAAGTCGTTCAAGCCCAGCATATGTGTATTTCCATGGAAAATGATTAATTGACAGTATTAATTTAAATACTAGATGACCATAAGTGCAAATGTGAATATCCAAATTGTGATTTTATTTTTCTTCTAAAGAGAGTGTTGCTTTCTAAAGGGACTAAATGTTCCCCAAATTGTAGATACCCTCTAGTTATCTGTAATACCCTCACTTAACAAAAACAATATTTTGAAACATCACTTTCAAAACTCTAATAACTTGAACAGATGTTCAGTCAAACATATTTAATGAGAGATGTTGGTAAGCCCTAGGAGATAAAATTTGGGATGGAAATCAAAACTTATAAATAGATACCTAAACAAGGCCACTATTTAATAGGTCCACAGCAATTGCACATGGAAGAAAAATGTTATTAATCTTTTATGCCTGTCAAAGTCCAGTTCATATGTTAAAGAAAGCAAAACTAATCAAGCACTGAAAGGTGGGCTGGTGGTCTGATGAGCTAATGTAATTCTCCCAAACAAAATTACTTTTTTCTAAAATATATTAGATGTTACAGTTAAGCCTATCAAATAAAAATTAATATGGCCATGTTTTTCTAATTTCCAGCTTAAAATAACAATGCTGACCTTGGCATGAGGCAAACTCTCAAGATTAATGACTAGGTTGGGTTAATGATCCTTGGCTGTGCTGCTGACCTTCATCTCCCCCAGCTGGTCATTAATCCTTAGGATATTTACTGCACCTTAATTGTTATTACTTACATAGCCCATGTACAAACCTCAGTATCTGTGGTGAATATGTAAGTGGTACTTCAACGACTCCTGCAACAGAAAACAAAGGAAAAATAGCTTTGAAACTTTAAAAATCAGGCAAATCATATGACTTTGATGAAAGTATCAGCAACAGCTTTCGTTGTGTGCTGTTTTCTTTGTGTGAGTCTTGGGGCAATTATTGAAGAATATTACAACATATGAAAAATCTAGCATTTGGCATTGGCTATCTGGTTTAGGCATTTTTAACCAGCTATCAGCTTTGAATTTAAATGCCAAATACAATATTTTGCCTTGATGTAATTCTTCAAAATACCATTCATTTTCCTTTCACTAGAAATGGTGCAAATCAGAACGCTGCTTTTATGAAGGTACGAGTGGGGAGGTTTTTGCTCATCAATTATTTTTCCCTACCCACATGTCACGTAGTTAACTCTTGCACTGAGCTACAGTTTAGAGATGAAGATCACGAGGTAGAGAGAAGATGTGAATTGCCTAAGACCTTACAAATAGCCATGTATGGAGTTACAGGAGATTTTGCTAGTTAATGCTAAAGTTAATGTTCATTCCTGAAGACCATTTTCCTTCTCTGTCTGCACTAGGGATGTGACCTTTATACACCTGATGGCAGTGTATCAACCAGAGTTGCCTTTCCTAGCCCTAAGAACTTCATCAGACTTCCAGATATAGAAACAAATAGGCAAAAAATTAGGGAAGATGATGCTCCTTTCATCAGCTGTTTGAAGTGTCAGTTCTGACGAAAAAAACAACAAAGAAACAACACAAAACTGATGACTGACATCAGACATAAATACTTCATGGTGTCAAAGGCCTTACTGTTAAATTTGAATCTAATTGAAATTCCTTTTCTTTCCAATAATGAACAAACAAGAAGCCAGGAGTTTGAGTAGAAAGACATCGTAGAATATTTTAGCCATGCAGGTTAATGTCTCTAGGATTTATTCAAGCAAAACACTTTCCTTTGCAAATTAATGGCTTTAGAGGCAGAGAAGGATAACTATTATAGTGCAGACCACCGTCCTGTAGAACAGAAGCTACGTAACCTAAACAAGGTGTAGAGAACATAGAGTCATACAACCATTTTGGTCGGAAAAGACCTTTAAGATCATCAAGTCCAACCATTAACCTAGCACTGCAAAGTGCACCTCTAAACCATGTTGATAAGAACCTTGTATATGCGTCTTTTTAACACCTCCAGGGATGGGGACTCAACCAACATCCCAGGGCAGCCTAATGCTAGAGTATCCACAAGAAAGGCCACATAAATGCCCCCAAACCAGGAAATAATGAATCTCATTGCAATACTTGAAAGAGCAAAGCTTGAAACATTGTAGATTTCAAACTCAGTCACTCGCTAGGCACAGACCAATTCAAAAGACAATGCAGTAGTTCTGGAGGTCACAGAACTATTCCTTAATTATTTGAAATATATTTTGAAATCTCCAACTCTTTTGAACTTTCTGTTTTACAATACTGAAGCGTGAACCTGAACAGCCACCTGCATGGAATTCAAACAAGGAAAAACTACTGCTGTAGCATTTCATCTGTCAGGGGGAGTAGGAAAAAACTAATTCCCCAGACATCAGCAGGCTGAATAATGTCAGCCTGGCTCTGCATCATGCTGGCAGCAGTCAGAGACCAGGCCTGGCATAGTTTGCCTCACTGTGGAGCCCCTGTTCCACCTGGGACAGTGACAGGCTTCCTGCAGGTCTTCTGAAGGTGGCTTCTCTTCGCTCAGAGACAATGGGATGCACATTAGAACAGGGAAAAAAAATCCCAACCCCAAAAAACTCCATTGTGTTCTTAACCCTTAGTCATTACTGGCACGTTTGTAGATGGTTTTGCTAAGGTGACAAGGTCTTATTTAATTTAAAATTGCATAGCATCCTCCATCATCTTCCATCCTTTGTGACTTTCTCATTTCAGTTTTCTTCCAACCTAGGGCCTGCATTTCCTACCAGCACTGTTCTGGCTAAGTAAAATTGCATGAGAAGCTGTGGAATTACTGTATTTTAACCAACTAGAAAGATAATGAGTGAAAGATGCAAGGCATTTTCTTTTTCCTGTAAACAATTGATCTCAAAGTCTTCCCAGCATTCCCAGATCTGCCACTCCGAGAGGCAAAAAAACCCTCCAGGAACAGAAATAAAACAGCTACTAAATGCTTTATTTCCAGTGTAATTTCTAGCTTTGTGCAGATGTGGACAGAGCAAGTGAAGGAGTGGTTTTCCCAAGAGAAGCAAAGCATCAAAGTGAAGTTACTTTATAAGGACTGTTGTCATGGCAAAAGCACTTTTTAGCAAGAAGAGTCATCTTTCTTCATACACTATATATAATTTTATAAACCCTCCCCTTGAACTGTTTGTGTGCAACATAAGCTGCATCAAAAAATTCACTAAACTTTTAAAGAAGTTGACATTTTATTGAAAGTGTCTCTATTATATTTTCATAAGACAAAAGTACAGAAAATTGGACTTTTTTGTAAGTTTAAGAGGCTTTTACTGAGATAAAACCAGAAGAAGTAAGAAAGTTACTCAAAAGTCTGTTTTTAGTGCAAACGTAGTATCTTGTAAGGGAGGGGAAGAAGGAAGAAAAAAGGTCAGGAACAAATAGGGAGTTTATCTCATGAAGCCTGATGAGCTAAAGACAAGAAATCTTCAGTCAGCAGCAAGATGTTGAGAATAACAGCTGAATTCAGCTAAGGAGTTGTTTTCTGGGGACAGCAGTGGATGCTGGAGGTAGCAGCTGGTTGTCATAACAAGGGACAAGAGGCTGAAGATTTTGGGGGGTCAGCCAGTCTGGCTGTTGGGAAGAATGAGTGGATGAATAATGAAGGAAGGAATAGGCACTCTCCATCTCAAATAGCCAGCAACAGCATTTTAGTGTACCAAGCAGCTTGATGTACGTCTTGGGTTACCAACTAAGATGCAGATTTTTACTTAGTTTTAGGGAGACTGAAAGAACTTAATAAGAAAATGTGGAATAACAGAACTTCATGGTTTTGGGCAATCTATGACATGAACAGAAATGTTTTGGTTTTTTCTCCATGTCTCTTTTGACCTTGTGACATTTCACTAACATGATGTTTGACTAAAAATCGTTTTTTCAAATATTTTTTTTTTAATGAAACACTGATGTTGGAATATGAGTGATTTTTTAGAAATATCAGCAATGCAGGTAACAAACATTAATGATTTAACTAAAAGTAGAAAATTATACATGGTTTGTCACCCTTTCAGCCCTTTTCCAACTCTGTCTCAATATCCCATACCTGAAGCCAACATCCTCAAATATTTGGTTATTGATTAGTAGCAGCTATCTTGAAAAGACTTCTAGAAATGAAGTGCTGTTTAGACAAACAGCCAATTAAGGCTCCTGGCCTTGCTTAAAGGCACTATCAGCTCCCTGGATCAAATCCCTATCTCTGGCTGTGGACAAGAGTGGGTGCCTGAGCAAGAGCATAAGAACAGGGCAGATATGTAGGGATATTACTAATACACCACCTTGTCTTCCAGCTCATACAAAGGATTCAAGGAAGTGTTTTATTTTCTGATCAGCAACTCTTACCCAAAACTACCTGTCAAAGGCCTGAGTGGCATCCCTCCAGAATAGGTACCTCAGCCTTCCCCTCCTGATGGTTGGGGTGCAGGTCCATCACCACTGTGGCACAGAGGAGGACAGCTTTGGGCTCTTTCTGGATGACTGTCTGCAAATTTAGGTGCATGGGAGCCATGGAGGGTAGAAGCAATAGTGAGGAAGGGCTACACATACTGCAGAGCAGATTCAAACCTATGTGGAGCACTTGACACAGATGGGTCTTGGAGAGGCCTGAAGAGTTACGGTCCATACAGGGGTCTTCTCTGATCCTTTTTGGGTGTGGAAATAGAAAAGATACTTAAGTCTGCCATTGCGCCCACTTCCATCCACATGAGGGGATTAGGCATTCCGTCCCCCTGTCCAGGCTGAGATCAACAGCATTTTGGTCATTTCTGACAGATACCTTCATGATGTGTCTTTAGAGATATCCATGATGCAGGCTCCATAGTTTTCTAGGCAATCTATTACACTTCTACGTTTTCCTTAGTTTTAGAAAGGACTTTTTAAAATGCCTATCCTAAATAGCTTCCATTTCAGTTTAAGCTTGTGACTTCTTGTTGTTTCCACCAAAGACAGAAAGAAAAATGATTTTTCCTTGCAGTGACCTGCCGTGAAAGATTGTTATCATGTCTGTCACGTAGGGTATCTACCTTTGAGTACTCTGCTCAGCGTGTATGTGTGTGTATTTCTAAAGATATTACGTCTTTTGAGGCATAATGACTGAATAAATGTTCCACTCGAGGAGTACGTGTTGAAATCTACAGCAAGGGCTGCACAAAAGTTCCTTCCCGACTAAAACTATTATTTAGTGCTTAATTATTTGCTACCAATTTGAATAGATGCTGCAGTTAAATATGGTCACACCCGGTTCACAATGTAAGAGCCAGAACAAGAGGAAAACAATTAGTCCTTCTGTTCTATTCACATCACATTTACTGTGGAGAAAAGGTTTCTTTCTTCATGCAGGAAGATTTTTGAAAGGGTTTCTTTTTCTCTCTAGCTGTGCCAACATTCCTTTCACATTAGAAAACCTGAACAGATTTAAGCTCTCATTTAAAGCACAGTTTGTAGTACAAACATGCTACAGTTGTCAACACACAATGCACAAACACACGGGGGCAAAAATAGACCGAGCGGAGTGGCCGTGAGCCCATATTGCTAAACTGCTTTTGGGAGGGGGAAATGAAACTATTTTTATGAACAGCCAGCCAAACTGTTAGAAATCTCAGAAAGTCTATATTTGGATTAATTATATGACTGTGTTACATCTTGGCTAATTATGGCAGTCATGTTAAATAACAAAATTATTTAGCTATTTCCCTTTGTGTGGGAAATGGCCCCAGATGGTCACCCTCATCTATTTCATACCAGTGCAGTGGCACTACTTATTAAGAGCATATGGCAAAATACTTTAAGCACAGTGTCACTAGCTTTATACTGCAGTTCATTTTAAAGAAATAAACAAACAGCAGTAATTCCTCAAATTTTTTGTCCCACAAATGTTCTATAAAACTCTTGTTATATCCGGGCTCTTATAAGATAACTGTAGAAGTTGGCAAATGATATAAGTGTTATAAAAACAAATCACTATTCTGTATGATTCATGATGTAAAAAGTGGTAAAACTAGTGTTGTCTATAGGATTTAAGATACATGCTCAGTAATAAAAAAGTTCAGTCTCTATAAAATACAGTTTACCTCAGCACACTTTTGCTTCATCTGTTTGGATTCCATATGTTATCTTTATAACACAACCAAGGATACAAGAGTTATTATTGAAATTTCACCTGTCCCCAGTGGTATGTACCCCAAAATGGTGCCAAGTCTAGCATGGAAGTCAAAATGAATTCACTCACACAAGAGCAGAATTATCCTAACTGCAAGCATTTGATGTTATCCAGACAGTCTTAGAAAAGGGAGAAAAGCTAAACTGAGCTGAATTTTTGTTAGGGAAAATATTATGCAAAAATGAGATGCTAAGATTTCTGCTGAATATTCATCTGTGAAAATTATTTCATAAGCCTTCTCACTTAGTGCTTAGGTGCGCCGAGACACTGTCATGCAAAGGGATGACAGCAGTACATACACAAAGATATCTTGTTGCTTCCTAATTGAACAGTACAATAAACTCCAAGTGCACATCTTTAGAGAGAATACTCATGGAACAGTTCCTGGAAGCCTTGCCTTCAAAGAAGACAGAATGAAACCAGAATTAGGTAGATGTATTGTAGTGCCAGTCCCGGGCTGGTTATCTAAGAAAACAAAAATCTCTTTGTTTGTTTGCAGGTGGCCATGCATATTAGGTTTTGAGCTCTTTGAGTTTTTGTGTAGGCTGTTTTTTGCATAGCGAGTCTGAAATGTGAACTGTTTGGAACAGAGTCCTGGGTTAGACTTTTCAAGATTCCATAAATTTCTCCTTTGAAAAAGAAGTATGTTATCTACATATAAACTGGCAGAGAGGGGGATCTGAAATTGAGTGGGATTTTTTTAAGAAACATTTGGAATTAAGTGTCTTTAAAAGTATTATTTCCTGTAAGTGGAAGTCTCTCTTCAAGAAGTGACCCATAAATTCTTCTACCAATTCAGGATGTTGGGCCCTTCTTCTAAATGTCGGCATCCTCTTCTTCTTCCTATAGTTGCTGCTCAGTGATGTCAGCTGACAGAAAATAGCCCAGGCTCTGTAGATTTACCAAGTCATCCCCTAAATTTCCTGGGGATTAAATGTCACAATGTGTGGGTGAGGGGACACTGAAGGAACAGATTACAAGGGAAATGCAGGTGCAATTGGGGAAAATTGTTTTGTGTGTGTGAGAGATCTTGCAGAGGAAATGTCAAGAGCAGAGGTGGAAATACATCAGAACGAAATTGAAGTGGGTTGTGAGGTACAGTAGAAAACTTGAATAGATTTTGAAGAGGATACAGCCTCTCTTTTACCTAATGGCAATCATTTAGTAATTAAGGGAGCAGTGAGTATGTTAACCATTAGTTCAAGTGCCTACAGTATGCTGTTTTTTGTAGCAATGTTCCCTGGTATTAGTGGAGAAATAGGTAACTAACTCATGGAAAGGCTGGAAATAACATGATGTACACAAGTCTTTTGCAAGACACAAAAGATTGTCACCACTGAGTGATTTAATGGACAATTTCTGTAGCCTATTGTTTTGCATTGAATTGCTGAATCATCCTTTGTAGTGTTCGTGAGGTTTATTAAGGTCAGAGCTTCTTTCTGGTGTCATATTGCAACTGAATTGCTTAATGTAATAGTTAATGTGCAGCCCATGAATGGATATTTTTTCCCCTGAAAGACATATTTAGGTGAGGATACTCAATATTAGCTTGGGAATATTAATCAAGAGGACACAGGGCCAAAAAAAAAAAAGCTCCAGCATTCCCTGGTGAATAAGTATCTGTGACGGCAAAATGTATCTGATGGTTTTAGTAGTATTTTGCTAAATGTTTAGAGTTCCTTTAGTGCACAGTTTGGCAGGACACCTGTTCCTTGAGGAAGTAAAATTCATATGCCTAAATTTTGGAAACATATTGCAATTAAAACTACTGCTTTATTGCTATGTGGTTTGTGATACCCCATTCCAGCAAAACTGGAAATAGTACTAACAGCCATACTTGATGAACTGAAATGGGACATAGAAATTCCACCCGCATAAGTCATAGATTTATGACAAAGTGGCAAAAGCATCTGTACGGATCAGAGAGTATAAGCAGGGAAATATATAGGATTTTGAATTGAATCAAAGAATCAATGTACTTTGAAATCTGCATAATGTCCTCTGCCACAATGTACATGAGATCATCCTTCAAAAGTTCTTAGGAAGGCACTGATGAGACTGAGGGTTCAGAGAGACCTGTCCTTTAAGATGCAGCATTCCTAACACAATGCCATTACAGAGGCAGTAGAAGGTGCTCTTGTAACAGCAAATGATGTTCCTTAATTTGACAAGTTAGAGCTTAAAATCATCCTGCCCCTCATGTAGCTCAGCATCCTGTGTTTCAAAAGCAATGGAGCCAAATGATTGCACAACCTAGTTGTTTTTAATCAAGCAAGTCCTGTTTTAGTTACATTGAAGTGTATAGAGAGAGCTATCAGTTGATCTCTTGGGTATCTTCAGATAAAGATTTCCACATTGTATAAATATGTCCTATTGTGCCTATTATTGCATGTGGGTTTATGTATGAATAACAGTGTGAGGGATTTGACTGGTAATAAGGAAATGAAGGTTGGTATCATGCATGTACTTCATATGTACAACACATATACACATGCAGTACAAGTGTTGGTATAGCCCCTATGGTTTCGGTACCCAAGAGGCAAGTTTTATAGGATTTCCTCACTATTGCCTGGGATAACAAACTTTTGGGTAATAGTTTTCCATAAACTTATTCCAGGCCTTAACCTCACCTTGATCTTTCCATAGGATTAACCACTGGCCCAGCCCTTCTCCCTAATCACTACCCAACGTTCTGATGAGACCTGCTTCTAAAACACAACCATGACTGGCTTTTCCAGCTTGACTTCAACCCTCCTGAAAGTTTAAGCCTCCAATAAATTCTTCAAGACAATACCTCTGTGACATGGGGACTGACCCTGTAGCTTTTGCTCTCTTTCTTGGGTCCTCTGGCAGCTGGCTTGTCCCATGCCCCTGGAAGTTCTGACAGCTCTGATGGTGCAGAATATTTCTCTCAAATAGAGGAGAAAAGCTGATGTCTACTACGTAAGGTTTTTCTATGTATCCCTTAGCATAGATCGGTGTGAAGTAACTTCTACTGTTTCACCGTGTCCACTGCTTGACATCTACATCTGCAGCCTTTAAAAAAAGGAGCAGTGTTTTCTCAGTTAGCAGTGGTGGAGGAAAACTCAACCATTTTTCTCTTGTTTTAACACCCTGGTAGCTGAGAGCACTTTTGTGTCTGAGCATTGCCGGAGTTCTACACGAGAGGTGACACTTTCGAAGCCCTTTCATATCTGTAGGTAAAACGAAGCATACAATTGTAGAGAAGAGCTTGCGACTAAACAGTTGTTGAAGGTTTCTGGTTCCAATGGTTGGGATGTGGATCTCAGCACTTGGAGAATGAGGTTCGTGGAAGAGAAACAGATAAGTAACACATGTTAAGTTAGCCGGAACATTTAAAAAAAAAAAAGTTAACATTTTCTTTAGACGTTAATGGACGAAATTCAATTCATCTCTCCAAGATCTAAAACAAGTTACAGCTGTTACTTTCTGGAGGAAGATGCCTCCGGTATTTTAATTCTGAATATGCACTGAAAGTGCCTGTATTTTTTCACTCACATCTTAGTATCAGTATACCAACTCTGTCATTATTCTCTAAGTCCCTTTTATGGATTTTTATAGTTCATGGTGCTTACCTGTGTGAAGAAAGTTCAGTGCTTTCTGTTAGGCTTCAGTTTGTCAGAGGACTTTAGTGTCAGTTTGATACATATGAGATTCAAGCTAAAAGGAAAATTCATCCTCCTAATTACGTAACAATAAGTTAGAAAATACTGGGAAATGCAATTTTATGGCCTTTGTAGGTAGTGAAATGTCCTCGAGTATTAGGACATACAAGGTGTATCAGTTTAGGTGACTACATTTGTATTCACCTACCTAGAGAAGTGCAGCCTCATTTTCGGGGATGTTTGAGCATCCATAGTGAGGTAGAGCAGCAGAGGCTCTGTATGAGTGAAAATCTGATCATATAATGGTAAGTGCAGATTGCTTATGAAAACTTTGTCAGCTACATTTAGTTTTTTGGCACAAGGTCCTTATTTGCATGCAGTTAATTAGAAGAAGTTTAGTTAAAATACTATTTACACAAATTTTTAACTGACACCTGTATCTACCTGCAGAATGAAGCTTGTCTTTCCTATTAAATGCCTTTTAAAAGGAAGAATAATCTACCTACCATGTTTTAACAATCTTGAACAAAGTCTCCTAAATTTCTTGTAATGCGGGTAGGTGCAAGTGAGGTTATGTTAACTATGTGATCCTATATTGGCTTGCCATCCTATTCTATTGTAAATTAAGACACTTGAATACAGTAGACTTGAAAATGGGACACCAAAGATAGTCACACAATTAGCAGCACAGAAGTATCCAAGCAGTTTGGAAAAAACTTGAATGAGGAGATGGGCAATAGGTAAATTTTATTATGTGTACTGAAATCCCAGACCCCCTGAGCTGGTGGCCACTGCCAGTTGGAGCAGTGTTGTACCAGGGACTTGAATCATGTGTGCTGCAGTACCGAATCTGGGTTCCCAACCCGTGGTAGACCTTCAGTCTCTTACCCAGGCTGTAAGTGCCTGTATTTTCACTTACTTACCTTGCCTGCTTTCATTTTTGTCTCTTAATGAATATGAATGAAGCAATGCAGCTTTATTTTCTTGCAACTTTGAAGCAGTCTTACAGACCTTGCAAAAGTGACAGAAGAGTCATTAAAGAAGCAATTCTTGGTCTATTTTTTCCTGAAATGTAAAGTTACGTATTCTTAGAATCATAACAATTATTTTAGCTTGAGCTAGGCTACACTTTTTAATCTGATACTCTTTCCTATTTGAGTAGCACTGTCACAGAATCTATTTCAAGGTCACTTACTTGATCAGTAATAATCTTGCCTTTATAGCTGCCTTTTACAGCTGAGATCAAAATATATCCAGAATCTTCTACAACTGTGTCTCTTGATTAATAACAATATTAGTAGCAGGACAAATCAATTTCATACATGCTTTAAAAACCCCTGAACATTACAGGTATTAATATGTAAGAACTGGCTAATGATATTCTAGAAACAAAAGAAAAACAGATGTTTTAAAGTCAGGATTTCAAAAAATACTCAGCAATTTTGTAGTTCCTGCATATTATCAACTAGAGGCAGTTTAAATAAAGAATATTTTAAGGCAACATCTAATAAACAATCTTGAAAGTGTCACAGTGTGACGACTCAAAATTAATATAATCTTTAAATCTGATTTTAGTGATGAATCTATATGTACATATAGTGAAAAAGCATCAATACATTTCTGTAATCTTTTTATTCATGGTTTTCTGAGGGATTTAATTTTAAATAATAAGTTTAACTATTTACAATTACATGAAAAAAATATGGTGTGGCAACAAAAACATCTTTTTGGTATCATAAAAGAACCCTGCAATGCTGGAAAAGGTACAGCTCCATCACTACACCTAAAGAGGAGTCTACCGATATGGCAGTTAAATGTAAGAAAGAGGCTTTCAAAAAACCTGAGAGTTTAATATGCCTTAGGAGAAAAAATTGTGAGGCAAACAGCATGCCCTCTCTGTTTTCTGAGGAGCTGCGCACATCCACTTCTTTTAATATGCATGCTTTCATCTCCATCCAGTGCTGCTGTGTTTATTGCCATCAACACAAAGCCACTTGCAGATGAATCAATGGGAATGGCAGTGGCTTTGGGGTCCAGTTCTACTTTGTGGTTTTGAGGGAGGAAGGAAGAGTGTGTCTGTTTGCATTTATTTTCCAAATGTGATTCTTTATTTACAGCCCACTGCAGTTGTGCTCATTAGCGATGGTATGCATTACCGACTGAAAAGCTGTGCCAACAAGTTTCCATAAATTTTTTTAAATAAAAAGAAGAAAAAAGGAAATTTAGAATTACATGATCACATGTCTAGTCAGTTATTTCTTAACTGAAGCTAAGATTGCTGCATTGCAAGGCACAGAATTCCAGATTCAACAGGTATTTTCTTCAATGAACTACCCTGTTCTTCTGCACAATAGACATTATCCATTTAATGGCTTTGGCTTTTAAGATGGCAGAGTAACCCACACATCCTCAAACAGTACTAGCAGACATCCTCAGATGCTTTGTTTGGCAGAACATTTGAATAGAGAAAATATGACAGGTTGTCGGGTTTTCACCCCAGCTGGCAACTAAGCCCCACACAGCTGCCTGCTTGCTCCCCCCAAGTGGGATGAGGGAGAGTAAAAGTGAGGAAATTCTTGTGTTGAGATAATTACAGTTTAATAAATAAGCAAAGCCAAACAAGGAATTAATTCACTACTTCCTATGGACAGGGAGGTGTTCAGCCATCTCCAGGACAGGAGGGCTCCAACACACATAATGGTTACTGGGGAAGACAAATGCCATAACTCCAAACATCCCCCCTTCCTTCTTCTTCCTCCAGCTTTATATGCTGAGCATGACATCATATGGTGTGGAATATCCCTTTGGTCAGTGGGGTCAGCTGTCCCAGCTGTGTCCCCTCCCAGCTTCTTGTGCACGCCCAGCCCACTCACTGGTGGGGTGGTGTGAGAAGCAGAACAGGCCTTGACTCTGTGTGAGCACTGCTCAGTGATAACTAAAACATCCCTGTGTTATCAACACTGTTTCCAGCACAAATACAAAACACGGCCCCATACTAGCTATTGTGAAGGAAATAAACTCTATCCTAGCCAAAAACAGCACACAGGTAAAATGACAAATTCACCTGGAGAACTATTCCTTTCCTCTAATAGTCAACCTCACTCATTACAGGTATAGTCACTACACTAACATCTTTCAGTGGTTGAAGTTATGCTCATGCTTTAAGTAGCTTTGGTTTATGCAACACAAAACTGCCTTGGCCATTGCTGCTTTAAACACAGGACCAGTAGGGACCAGTGCATCCCCATACTCAGAGCGCAGCTTCCATTTGCTTTTTCCAATGCATATTCTTTGCACAATTCACTCCTTAAATGGATCTCACATTCCAGCAGCCATCTCTCTCCCCACAACAGATATCCATCAGAGGACAGATCATCAGGAAGGGAAAACAGCCAGTGTGTGTTTTTTCTTAGATGGATTTTTGGCAAACAGGCAGACAGTTTAGAGCATAAATGTTACGAAGTGCAGTTGCCAAGTCACAAGGCATTTTCCTTTTCCTGATCAGCTTGCTCCTCTCAGCCCTGTCTGATACAGAGGTTTTGGTGCAGCTACCTCATGATGTCTGTGTTCTCTAGAGCCACGTCACTTAGACTGTCATCTTTGCCATGTTGCAGCTGATAGGTTTTGCCTGTGCTTCCAGCATCCTCCTCCTATTTTGGAAATTATTTTTCATCATCCTGGTATCTGGGTGACCAGTGTGGTTCTGGCACTTTGAGTTTGCAGCCTCTTCTAGCACCAGCACAAGGCAGGGGCGACAGCACCAGACAGAGGAATTTAAGGAAGATTCATTAGCCTTTGCAAACCAAGCGCAATGTTTTGTATGAACAGACGTAACTAATAGCACCGGTCAGAGGCAGACAAGGGTCAGGAGAACGCAAGCATTGTGTAAGCTCCACGCACATTTGTGTCACAGTTGGATCCTGATCTCCAACACCCCTTTTGACCTCATATTCAACTTTCTTTTGAATACAACCTGCCAGCCATGTTCCATTGGGCAGTGCTTTTGCAGTGTTCAGGGTGACCTCTGAGGACGTCGATGACATAATTAAGATATCTCAAAAACTGGGTAAGCTTTAAACCTTCACATCTGGTACTGCTAGATGTATGCTTGTATGTCCTCTGGTGTCTTGCAGAAATCCAGGTTCACTGTATCCAGTCTTTATTTTCCAAATCTTGCTTAAAAATGAACAGAGCAGGAGGAAGTTTATTTTGTGCTGAACACAGGTATGAGTGTAGTTCAGGACTTCCTAATTAGTTAGTTTATTTCACAGAATGTGGCATGTGGCATGCAGTGAGTGATTGCAAAATGAGTAATAAATTAACCTGTAAAAAATGTGAAACTTTGGGTCATGACAGATTTCCAAACAAAAGTGTTGGATGTTGGATGTTATTTTGATTTTAAACACCTGCAAGCACATGGAGATTTATTTCTCCACTGTGCTCCTAGCCTGAAGCCACAGATGTATTTTGCTCAGATTGCAAACAGGCTTATCTGGGGTTTAGGGCTTAACTTCTGATTAAGATTTCAGGTGTGAATGCAAAAACAACTATTGATTTAAGATGGGGGGTTGTACCCATTCCGTTTATGCTGTACCACTTCAGCAGATTTTTAATTCTCATGTATGCATTTATATTGTAGCTCATCTTGTCATTACAAGAAACATTCTTCCTGAATCTCTTGAAATCCCAGCAGTCTTTTCCTACATACATCTTTTACATACATTCTTCGAGTTTCTGAGAGGCTATAAGAGGTTGGTAATTTTACTTCTGACCTGGACATTAAAGGTTGTGCAAGTGTGCTGTGAGAGACTCTTCCTTATTTTGTATTCCTTTTAACCCTCAAAATTGGCTAAATCAGCTTGCAGAAAGCATCATGTAACTACCACATACAACATCTGAATTTAGGACTCCCATGTTATTGGATAGAGAGTGAATTAGTGAATTGATATTACTACAATAATAAAGTAGTTTTTATTTGCATTCTATTAAAATATGCTTTTTATTTTGCTATATTTCTGTTCTCCTCTTGCATTCAAACTATTCATAGCAATGAGAGAAGAACATTGTAAATTCTCTTCTAATTTATGGAACCTTAAATAATTTTCTTCAGTGGAATTTATCCTGCTCATTGCATGGTCAACACATGTTAAACACTCACTCTGTAAAAGCCCTGCTAAGCCCTTTAAACTCAAAAGAAAACCCTAAGAGTTAAAATAAGCTAAAGTAATAATCTAAGTTTAAAATAAATTGAGTGGTTTTCTTTGTCTTAAAAATATGATGTTAAAACAGGACAAATAACAACACCTTCTTTCTGGTAGGTTATGTATCATTTTTTAAAAACCAGAGTTGCAGTTATCATAAATGAAAATCTATAATGCATGCACACATTTAACTAAATGTGATAAAGCCTACACAATCACAGTATGATGAATGTGCAGACACCAGGGGAGTCAGAAGAGAATTAAGGCATTACAGAATCACAGAATGGTTGGGGTTGGAAGGGACCTCTGCAGATCATCCAGTTCAACCCACCTGCTAAAGTAGCTTCACCCAGAGCAAAACACACAGGAATGTGTCCAGGTGGGTCTTGGATTTCTCCAGAGCAGGAGACTCCACAACGTCTCTGGGCAGCCTGTTCCAATGCTCTGGCACCCTCAAAGTAAAGAAGTTTCTCCTCATGTTAAGATGGAACCTCCTGTGCTTCAGTCTGTGCCCGTTGCCCCTCATCCTATTGTTGGGCACCACTGAAAGGAGTCTGGTCCCATCCTCTTGACACCCACCCTTGAGATATTTATAAACATTGATGAGATCCCCTCTCAGCCTTCTCTTCTCCAGGCTGAACAGACCCAGCTCTCAGTCTCTCCTCATATTAAAGATGCTCTAGGCCCCTAATTATCTTTGTAGCATTGCCCTGTTAGGGAAACACCTTCCCTGTTACAATCTCTACTTGAAAATGGATACCTCAGGGCCACACCCTTTTTCCTCTACTAATGTCTGTCTTAAGGGTACTTCTGCATTGGGGGTGAACACAAGCCCATGCTGAAGAGCCAAGCTCTGTTGTATGGGCTACAAGCGCCGGCACAGAGGCTGCCCCGTGCCCTGTGCTACGGCCAGGGGGGTCTCTGGCCGCATCATTCCAGGAGGAAGCTAACTGGTTTTGTCCCCATGGGCTCCTGTCATACTTTTGATTTAGGGTGTGAAGTGCAGGCTTGCCCTCTGGCTTCTCTGAGCTGCAGTCCTGCGTTCTTGAGCTCTTTGCGAGACCTCTGTTTTTGGCTATGGTGGGGGACGGGATGGCGGGGCAGAGGAACCCAGTGCTGCCATGCCATGTCTTCATATTTTCAGGCACTCCAAAGTGTATCTGCTTTTTAGGGGCCATTTCAGAAATGTAATTTGCAATCTTCAGGTGCCTACTACATGGCCACAGGGTTGATGATCTGAAGATAGTTTGGTCTTCCTTTGAAAAAAAGTTAGCAGAGGTACTGAGACCACTGCCAGGTAAACATCAACATGTAATCTGTAATAAATTAGCAGTAACTTTCACGAGAGAGACAAAACTGGCATCCCCACCCTGTCTTTGAAATCACATGAAATACGTGATTACTGTACAGATAGTTAGGTTTGATATTTGGCTAGGTTTGATACATATTTCTAGGTCCCAAATCAACACATGCTTAATAGCAGCTATGACTTCTAGTAGTTGTTAGTCGTTTATGGGAGAGACTGATAGTGTTTAACTAGAGTTCTTGGGGGAATGTGTGCTTACATCCATAACTTCCCTTTATGCCTTTGACCCTGCGCAGTGGTTTTGCAAGATGTCGTGTTGGCTGAATAAACAGTGAGTGCTGCACCAGGACACGCTTATGATTTGGCAACTGGTGGGCAGCAGCATAGGTGCAAGTGCCCACCTCTAGTTACAGCGAGGGACACTTTCCCCAAGGGCCTCTGTGGGTACCCAGGGTCTTAAACAGTGGCACAGTCAGGCAAGGTCAGCCCACAATGAGTATGCAGGCAATTTTGGGCATTCACCTCGACTCTGATGGCTCCACCTGAATTTTGAAAATGTATAGAGCTGCCTTGCACATTATAGTTCTCACTGAAAAAATGGAGGTAGCACTGTCTTACCTTGCCCACTCCAAAGGAGGTGGTGAAATTAGATTTTTCCTCTTCGTTCTATTGCTGGGATTTGTGCTGCTTGTTTTAATTACTGTGTTTAGTTAAAGTAGGGACTTTCCTCTCTATGATCAGGCCTCCTATTATTTTTCAAAAACACAGTTTATTTTCTTGTCTTAAATTTTGTTTTAAAATGCCGTTCATATGTGTTAACAGTTGATTACTTATCTTGGAAAACAAACTTCAACAAGACATCCAAAGCAAATGTTTTCGTGCAACTTTTTAGATGGCAGATACAAAGTGAGTGACCTATTGCCTGTAATTAATAGACACAATTCACTACTTATTGAATTGTGAATTTAATTGGCAGTGCTGCAAGAATTCCAGAAATAAGTGAAGATTTAAATTCCTACAAAAATATGTTACCAAGTTGTCCTGCCTCAAATCTGCAGGAAGTATGCTTTTGTTTATACAGCCCTTTAAGTGATTCATCCACATATTTCTAAATACAGCTGATCTGGGTTTTTGCAAAGGGAAAAGGTTCTCTTCAGACCTTGATAAAGGCTAAACCACCTCCACCTCCCTGCAGATGCACAAGAAGTGAATTACAGACTCCTGAAGCAAGTAGAGAAGAACAACCAATACTATTCATTTCAGGTAAAGTGTGAACTTGCCTTCATGAATAGATGCTGGGGTGGCCATATGACAAAGAGAGCTGGCCTTGTTCTAAGAGTTTCCTATTATATTAGATGCATTATACCTGAGTGTACAGTTCAGCCAGGCAAACTGAAATGTCAGAAGCAACCATTGTTTGGATTAAGCTGAATACAAAGTCCTTTCATCTATTTTCCAACCTGAAAAACTTCTGAAAGGGTTTTGTGGAAAATTCAACAGAATTGAAGCAACTTGTTCCTGCTTCAATCACTCGTAACAGGAACCAAGGAAATAAAGGAGCCAGCAGAACTTGCGGAGATGGGCTTGATGGCAGTGCTAGTGCCATCTCACTTTCATCCAGGCATTTGATAATCAGGGCACATGTAGGCTTGACACCCCTCTCTGCCTTATGGGGTTTGAACTTAGTTCCTTTACAAGAGGTATCATGAAGATATTTGACTCTATACCATGCTGCTTGGGAAATGAGTTTCCTAGTTAACAAAACTTAGCTGTCTCACAGTCCTTTTAAGTCCTTAATACCTCACTAATGAGAACCTCAGCATCAATGGCTCTGATCTGCTCCTCCTGTTCTGCCTTGCTTGCTGATGTCTGCAGTCCCACATACATACCCTGTTCTTTGGGCTAGCTTACACTTTTTTTCTAATTTCTCCCCACAAGTACTTCTCTTCTACTTGGTTTAATCCTTGTCCTCATTTGCTTTTGTCACCCCACCAAAACAAGGGAATGACAACCTGTGAACAGCAGGTCACGAAGTCATAGCAGAAATTGCAGATGGGGATTATCCAACAAAAAATGTTTCACCTTCTGCATTCAAACTCATCTAAAAGGCCTTTGCTTCTTTTTTCCAGCTACCTCTTCTGGGAAAGACTATACTTGCATTTGTGTTTTTCAGTCATTCCTTGTCCTGTCTTTGGAGAACTGCCTGCTCTTCTCACCATTTGGATACTGCTTTCCTCTCTCTTCCTACCTGCACATTGCATTGCATTCACTCCAATGCTCTGTCAGAAGAGCTGCCCCTTTGGTGTGGTGGGATGGGGCGGACCACTACATAACAAAAAACGAAGTACAGTCTGGATGTGGTGAAAGTACACATCTCTTGAGACATGCAGAACGTGCACTAGAAAGGCCTGAAACAGTGTTTTGTTCTTGTAGCTGCCTTGCAAGGGTGATGCAGCTCCCAGGCCCATTAATGCAAGGTTCAGCACAGAGGCAGAGATGGTTTCAGGTTTGATAAGTGAAACAAATTTGAAACCAAGATGCATCTAGGTGGGTCTAGAATTTAACAGTAATGGCACAGGCAGGAATTTGTACAGGGATGCAAGAGAGCAGCTTATATTAAATATTTAATATTTCTTATGGAAAATGCAAAAAGTCCAAATCAAATAAATAAGCTCCCTAAAGTATTTCCTGTTATTTATAAAAGCCGTAAGACATCAAGTTGCAAAATTAAGCAGCTGATTAGAGAAGTGGCAGTCATAAGATTTTTATGGCCATCCTTAATGCCTCTGAATTATGATTCAGCTCTGCAAGTGCTTTGCCCCCTGTCTCATTTACAGTGCATGAAAGACTGCAAAGCAGTTCTATATTTGACTTATATGCACAAAAGAAGAGCATTTGTTTTTGCAAATTAGATATTCATCTGACTTAGGTTGAATAAAACCATGCAATGGTATCCTACAGAGGTAATTGTGTCTTAGATTTTACCTGCAGTTTATTCCAATGTCTCCTGCTGAAGGGACTGTTTATTGTCCATCCTAACCTACTAGCTTTTTATTTTTTGTGTTGCGCAGAGGATCGAGTTCAGCAAACACATACTAACTACATGCAAAAGCCTTTTTGATGAATTGGGGCCTTAGCAAATGATGCCTACCACAGTATCTTTTATTTAAAAAATAACTTATGATGTTGATTTTGATTTGGAGAGGTTTCACTTTCACATGAAATAGAAGACATCTATAAACTCTGATTACTCTTTCCATATACCATTGCCAATGTTTGTTTTTAGTATCTTTTCACAGCCTCTTTTCCATTGCATTTAGGCTGCACGTTTTTAAGGCAGCTCCTTGGCAGCTGCAGCCAGCATCTCTCACAGAACACAGGTGCCCAGCACTATGATTGGAAAACATGCTTTAACTGACCTACTGATGATATGTAAAAAGTGATGTGGCAGGTCTTGCTGAAGGCCTCAAGCCGCAAATCAATGGAAGTAGGTTTATGTCCCAATAGTTGTTTAGATATCCAATTATGTTTACCACTAAATGGGTGAAGAGTCTTACCAGCCTGCCCTATCTAACAGAAAGCAAAAGAGATTGCATGCCAGGATCAGCAGGTGATTGAAGTGTATCACATTGTTCCCATGAAACTGTCTCTTACAGGTGTCTGTTTGATGTTTCATTGTGAATAATAATATTAAAGATTTTACTACCATTCATCACTATCTGCTTCTGTTTTCATGGAGTTTTATTAAATTCAGATCAGCAAGAGAGGATGGCAGAGAGGAATTTGAACCTCATGCTCACCTCTGCCAAACAGTGCAACCAAACAGAGCTGGTTTGTTCCATGAAAGGTGTTTTATTTTTCCAGAACAGAAGTGGTAATCATGGCAGTAGCAATGCTGTCCAGCCAAAGATGAAGCTTTCTCAGTTTTTCTGCCTCTGACAGAGTCTAAAGAAGCTGGAGAAGTGTATGGGAATAGAGCTCACATGAATGGTAATTCTGCCTAATGTTTTCCTAACCTCCAGCTTTCTGAATCATATGAGGTTTCTGCATATTTAAGAAAACCCTCAACCTGTGCATTTGCCATAGCTGCCCATTGGTTCACGTAAAATTTTAGCACCCACAGCATCTGCATCCTACAGGAAGCAGATCTACAGCATGACAAAACACATCCATTGGTTTGCTCAGAACTTGGATCCTATGAGGTTAATTTAATGCTTTATAATTCTTATACTAGATGAGAAAGCAACCTCTCCATGTCATACCATGGTTTTGTAGACCTCTATCATTTTAATTCTCAGATGTCTCCTTTCCAGACTATCATCTGTGAATGTACTGTTGCCTGCAGTAATTGGCCTCTCTGACCTTTGCAAACCCACTAAGACTTGGTTGTCCCTAGGCTGCAGGAGACAACTCTTGCTTTCATTCACAAAACAGTGTATTTAGCAGCTGTGTTGGTAGGTCTCTGTGCCTCTCAGTCATCTTTACCGTAGCTCCTGGATCCAGCCCCAGTGCTGGAAGCAAAGAATAAAACCATATACACTTAATTTTTTATAGGTTGCTTAAGTGGGCATAAATTTTTCAGAGCTGGAATTTGTCCAGCACAACAGACTTCAACAGAGGTCATGTCACAAAAAAAATGTACCACTGGAATTTTTACTAGTCCCGAGGACCCAAAAACCTGTGACTTTTGTATCTCACCTACCAGCGTGGTGCTTCCTAGGAGCAAACGGAGACACTGAATCAGACCTGGTGAATCACCAACACCCAGGGACATCCTGATGACTCCTAAGCTAAATGTCGACTGTGTTTGGCCCTGCATAGTTTGTACAAGAAAGAAATCTTGATTTTGCATGGCTAGAGCAGATAAGTAACATTCTTCTTTAGTTTACTGGCGCCTCCTCGAATTTGGAATTGTGCCCAGCTGTATCGAGTCCCCAGAACTATTTGTTCAAACTGGTGGAGGTTTTGTCTTTTCTAACCATTAATCACTAAATTTTGAAAAGTAAAGAGTGGGCGACAGAGTGAGAGCAGCATATATCCACAGACACAATAAATAGTTTACCAAGAATATTAAATGAAGTCACATGCATAATTCACTAGTTATTTATCTTTAGTACATACCAGCTAAGAGTGGGCTAAAGTATGTTTGCTGACAAGATTTTCGTGCCATTAGGAAAACATTTTAGAGAGCTACCACAATATTCTGTATGTCATACTAAGAATAATAATGACAGTGCTAACATAGTACCTGAAGTACTCCTCTCAGTCAGAGGGTGGTTTTAGGTACATGGATGGAAAAGGTAACAAATTTGCTTCATCAGCAAAATTTGAAAGCCAATTAAAATATTTTTCCTTTACAAAGAGTGTGATTTGGCAGTTGATTTTGTAAATGTGCTTTAACTCAAACAAAATTTTTTTCCATTTAAAAAAATATTCTTTTGCTCTCTGGTTGCGTAAGACAAGCCTAAGACAACCACTTTATTGCTGAAATCTGTTTACATTTATCTTGTGACTAATTGGGCTTTGATTACAGTACAATAAAACATGAAGTGTCTGTAAGCTAAGCCTAATGATTACTTATCCTTCTTCTCAAAAGATAAATGGCTTTTGAGCCAATATGACCCAATATTTCAGGGTTTTTTAGTCTAAGGAACTACTGGTACTGTAAGTACTTGCAGCAGTACTTACAATTTGTGGTTACTTGCAGTGTGTAGCAATTGTGATTACTCACAGAAGAAAATCACCACATAATACACCATATTGCTGTGCTATCTTTATAAAAAAGTACCATGATTTGATTAGCTTGTGAAAACAGCAAATCTTTACGCTCGGGATGGGAGCTGGGAACTCCATGTCTTCAAGACTGTTTGTGGAATATTCAAAATATCTTTTGCTCTAAGCATCTGTCATAAGAACCTGTGACTAAGCCTCTAACTTAATGTTGATGGCAATTTACATTCTGCTTGCAGTTACCATAAGCTGAAGAGTGTGTATTATGGTTTGCTACCATTTTCTACCATTGAACATAAAGAAGAACGGGCATAAATCTCGTCATTATACTTTGTATGTTTATACAAATAAATATTTGTTTCTTCCATCCCTCCCCGGCCCTCACTGACATAAAACTGAAGTTCCCCTAATAGAGGAACTGGCTTCGGGGTCAATATAGAGTTGGGGATAATGCTTGTGCTTTCTCCTATTACTTTTATACCTTTTCTAACACTCTGGTTTATTTTTCTGACATTCTCAGGGGTCTTCTGTTTTGCCAGTAGGAAGACTGTAAATGGCAAGTTTGCTGATGACACGAAGCTGGGAGGAGTGGCTGACACGCCAGAAGGCTGTGCTGCCATCCAGCGAGACCTGGACAGGCTGGAGAGTTGGGTGGGGAAAAATTTAATGAAATATAACAAGGGAGAGTGAAGATTATTGCATCTGGGTAGGAACAACCCCAGGTTCCGGTATAAGTTGGGGAATGACCTGTTAGAGAGCAGCATAGGGGAAAGGGACCTGGGGGTCCTGGTGGACAACAGGATGACCATGAGCCAGCACTGTGCCCTTGTGGCCAGGAAGGCCAATGGCATCCTGGGATGTATTAGAAGGGGGGTGGTTAGTAGGTCGAGAGAGGTTCTCCTCCCCCTCTACTCTAACATTCTGTGATTCTGTGACCAATTCAAATGCAGTTGTTACCATCTCTGCCCACTGTTGCTATCTATCTGCACCAGGTTTTCAGATGTGCTGCTGTCCTAAAAGCTCAGCTATGCAGAAAAACATATCTGGCCCAAAACCTGCACCTGTGAAAGTGTGAATTTATCCCCTAGCATTGAAAGGACAAATTAAAAAATATACGTGTGATCAGAATTTTTCTTTGTCCTTTCTCTGTTTCTTTACCAGAAAAAAAAAGAGAGTACAAAATGTATGCTGAAAGGCTTTCTACACTAATGAGATCATACTCTGAACAATAGCACAGAAAATATGGCGTGATATACAGGGTGTTTCAAAAAGATGGGCCTAGTTTCAAAGATATAGTGATTTCAAATTGGTTCCATCTTTTTGAAACTCCCTGTAGTTTCATGTCTGTGTAACAGCAGCTTTTACGGAATTTTGTTGAGTTTACAAGACATGTTTGTCCACCTACCAGCTCTGCAGGCTTCTGCTCTTCTTGAAATCCAAGCTGCGTTCTCCTTGACTTCTTAATTGTCACCATAACTTTCCACCAGCCAAACTATGTCTTGAGTTGTATTTATGCAAGCACAAATTCCTGACATTCTGTTCCTAGTTAATCTTTTTCACTCTCTTGTCTTCCAGAGGCTGTCTGGAGTTACATGATTATGGCATTGGATTTGGAACATTGATTCATGATGCAGAACACTAAAACTTATCAATACATGATACAGAACAGAATCTTACTCATCCTTCCTTAATGGATGTGGCTTTGCAGCACTTAGAAGGGGTAGAAATAAGAATAAATATCTACTTCAGGATGAAAAAAAGTATTATGACACTTAATATCAGCAGAAATACATTATTTTTACAGTTCTGCTTTCCAGAGAAGGAAATGACTCTTGTTATATGCTAGAGTTGACATCATGTGTAATTTAGAGGCTAAGGTAGGGTGGTCTGTGGAATGGCTAGCATAGGACTCAAGAGGGTTCAAGTCTTTACTGTAATTTCACTTAAGCAGGTCACTTAAGCAGGTCACTTAACTGTTTGTGATTCACTTCCCTGCTTCTCAAAAATGTTATGGAAACAAAAACAAGCAATATTTGGAGTGAACACATCTTCAATGGGCTTCAACAACTATGCTTGCTAATCTCGTTGCCTATATAATGCCAAATAACCTTTATTCTACTGAGTTTTCCAGAAAGACCTGTTAAAAGCATGATGATGATCATGCACAAGTTGTGAAAGTCATTAATGCAGTGTTTTGAAGCTGCTTGTCCAGAAAGTGTTTTCTTCTAGCCAGCAGGTTAGTCTACATGGGTATTGTGATTTTTCTTAAACTGCAGGATGTTGCTTCCCAAAGCCCACCAATTATTTTGGGACCATGTGTGCAGTAAGTTATGCTTGGTGGTTCATTTAAAAGCAAGGCACATTGCATGGTATCATAATGGCTATCATTACCCATGTGCTGAAACCATGTGCTTTTGGAAATACCTCAGGAATGATCAGTTTGTGTTGTTCGGTGTTGGTGGATGTTGCGTGATTATTTCATATGAGCTGTGTCACAGCAATTAGGAAGGTAAGAAAAGCAGTCTGCCGGGACTTAACAGTGATTTGCACTAAGGCTTCTGTCAACATTTGCAGAAGTTTTTTAGCACGTGTGAAGGTGGATGCTGCAGCTCCTCCTTGAGTGACTTAAATTCTCCTTAGTGGCACAAATAGAGCAGTCTGTCAGGAAAATGAGGTATGGGATGTGCCTATATCTTGCTGACTGTCTCCTACACTTTGCACTCCCTGTATTTGAACGCAATAAATGCGACACAGTCCTAGTGCTTGTTGATCAGCAATCTGAAATCTCTGGATACAACCAACATTTTTATACACTTAGTTTACTCATTGGTGTTACTCTTTGAAGGATTGTGGTTAGAAGCAAAGAGCAGTGTGGAGACTGTGGCATGTACTAAGGTATCAGCATTGATGCAATCTCCCTTTTCTGTGCCTTGCAGCCTGTTTTTTCTGCTCATGCATAAACAAATCTCAGACCCTTCAGGAAGAGAAAAAGAAAATAGAAGAAAAAAGAGCATGAAAGAGACATAAGTCTGTCAGTAAAAGAGTACCAAATAACACCTAAACAACAACATTTTATGCAACTTGGATGCTCATGTACATTTTTCGGGTAGGACCCGCCCCCCCCCCCCCCCACACACACACACTTTGATACTCTAGAAATTTCAGTAAATGGCCCACATTAACCCACACCCATGTATTATCCACAAGATGACTCTGTGGGCTGTAAGGTGGTAGCGATGTCTCAGGGCCACCAGAGATGAAGCTTCAGGCCTTCATCGCCACAGGTTCCAGAAAGTTTTCAGCAGCACAGCAAGAGCTGAAAGGCTGTCCGCAGCTTAACTCAACAGGTTCCAGGGAGGGTGACAGCTTCATTTTGCATCCAGTGGTACATGCTACTGACTGAAGGCTTCACTTCCCAGCCATCAACTGTTCAGCTGCTCTTTCCCAGGGCTGGTTCCTAACTACTGCTGTCATGTTGACTAATACTATATTAATCCCTGTCACTCTCCAGAGGGTCTGTAAGTCTCATTTATCTCCTGGCTTATAGTGTGTTATAAATGGAAAAACTCTTTGAGATAGGAACCATCACTTGTGTAACATCTACCCCTGCAGTGTCCCACTCCATGGCTGAATTTCCTGAGTACTGCTCTAAGGTGATAAACAGCTCATCCACTTTTCATGTCTTCCTTTCAGAGATCAGGTCTGGTTTCATCAGGGAGGAGAGCCTGAAAAGATCAGTGACCTTCGATTGTACTTTCTCATCTGCTTTCATCTACTGAACCTGCCCTGTGTCATCACCTGCATGCCTTGTTCTTAATGCTTCTAAGCCTTTTTGAGAAAAGACATCTTCTTGCCCTGTACTTTCACAGAATCACAGAAAAGCTGAGACTGGAAGTGGAAGGGACCACTTATCATCTGTCCCTCTCTGAAATTGCCGCCTTAGGTTCATTTATCCAGGATCCTGTCAAGCTAAATCTGGATTATTTTCAGTGAAGGAGATTCCACCACTTCTCTGAGCAACCATTTCTAATGCTGAATTGTTCTCACAGTGAATATTTTTTCTCATATCTAGATCTCATTTTCCTGGTAGTGACTTGTGCCTGTTGCCTCTTGTCCTGTTGCTGTGCATCCCTGTGAAGACAATATTTCTCTGTACCTCTGCCTACCTTTCCAAAACTACCTTTTGGGTGTTAGAAGACCGTGATTAGATTCCCCATGGGCCTTCTCTTGGCTGAAAAATTCAATCCTTCAACCTTTCTTTCTGCATCAAGTTCTCCAGCACTCTAATCACCAGTGATTATCATCCATCAGGCTGTTTCCGATTTTTCAACGTCTCTTATGAGCAGAGAGAAGCAAAACTGGGTGAAATAGTCCAGGTGTGGCCTGACAAGTGCCAAGTAGAGTAGAATAATCACATCTTTTGGTTTGCTGGATATACTCTTGCTGATGCAGCCCAGGACACAGTTTGCTGCCTTTGCTGCCAGGGCAGGCTGCTGGCCCATGCTCAGCTTGCTGTCTGCCCAGACCCCCAGGGCCTTTTCAACAGAGCTGCTCCCCAGACAACCAGTCCCCAGCCTGTACTGCTGCTTGGGATTGTTCCATCCCAGCTGCAGGACTTTACATTTGTCTTCATTAAGCCTCAAACATTTATTGTTTTAACCTCATCTTAAATGGCAATTTTGTTGGCTCAGTCTTCCAGCTTGTTGAGGTCTCTCTGTGTGGTGGCTCATTTCCTTCCAGCATATCTCTTATCCCAGTTTCGTGTCATCCACAAACTTGGTATGGACATTCAGTCACATTATCCAGATCACTGAAAAACATGTTGAATGGTATTGAACTCCATATCAGCCCCTAAGGAATGCCATTTGTGACTGGCTGTTGGTTGGATTTTGAGCCATTACTTAAGTATCGCATTTTGAGATTTTAGTTGGGTTTCCACCCACCTTATTTTGGCCTATTCTTTGGATTTCAAGAGAGATCAATGGATCAGTGCAGATCTGTGGGCTGCAGAGTCCATCAGACAAGGCAGATTGAACTTTCACATTGGAAAACGTGACTGTAAAAAACAATGAATTTAGGGAGGACACATCAAAGTGCTCAGGAAGAGGAACAAAAGCTGAATCAAGAAGATGAAAGGAGTGGGAGCAGTATGCTGTTTTGGTCTTGGAAAAGAATAAAAGCTGGCAATAGAGAGAAAAAGCTTTGTAGGTGTGAAGAGCTGATTGGCTATAAATGGCTGAGTTCCTTCATAACAGAGAGAGAGGCCTTTGAGAGGCAGCAAACACGGAAAGAAAGCAGTGAGCAGACGAGAGTATGAAAACAAAGGACAAAGGGTGAGCAGACTAGGGAAAGGAAGGAAAATGAACACTAAAGAGAGAAATGAAGGAGCTCAGTGGGTGAAACTGAAAGTGATAGGGCAGTACTGAGCCAACAAATGAAGAGGACAGCTGAAATTGAAAAAACAGTACACCCAAGCTGTAAACCCATGGTGTCGGTCAAGTACTCTATTGCTTTATCATGATGTGGTGTTATTAGGCTAATTGTTGATGTTCAAAACCATCATATAATCCCACATAACTTTTGTTCTTAGAACTCTTGTTTTTTCTTAGCATTTCTGAAGATTTTATTTTTGCATCCACCTTTGTCATATTCCAATGACAAATGGAGCAGCTTGCTGTGTGAATGCACTCATATATCATCACAACCTCTTTTAGAGCCCCCTGTGTTTCCCATGCTGTAATAAATGCTAAAATTTTCAGCTGGAGCCCACAGTACTATTGGAATAAAACATAACAGGGTGTGATCATAGATTTTTGGCTGAATCTAGCTCTCACTGAAGTTATTGGAAGATTTGCCATTGACGTCAATAGGAAGAGAATTGGGCCCATGATAGGAACTACAGTAGTAATAACAATGCATTTGACTTATATAGCCCTCTCTCTGCTTGCCAGAGGCCTTTGGGCATGTAAATGAATACAAAACAATAAAAGATATTAAAATGTCTCTGATTCCTGCAGGATTAGAACAGACAAACAGTGAAAATCAAAGTATGCCTATATATGGACCACTTCTTATGCAATGGTTCTAACTGTGTCATCACGCAGTTTATGGCAGGTCATCACATACTTGATCTCTGCAGAACTGTTGTGGACTGATCCATGAAAACACCGTCTGCTTAGATTTTTCTTAGCATGCAAATAAGCACAAAAAATGGATATTGATAAAAGAGAATATTTTTAGGCTTGCAAATCACCCAGAATCAGTGAAATTCTTGGCCCCAGCCATGTGCTGCTGAGTAGTGTCAGATGCTCACACATACACAAATTGACATTTACAAGGCATGCTGTGCCTAGTGCCAAGTTCAGAAATAAATTGCCTCTTTTGATAGGTTCACCAGAGCCTCCTAAGTACACCAGAGTCTCCGAAGATTCATTTATTGTTTGCTACTGGAGAGACTGGAATGCTCCTGGACACAGAATGAAAATCCATTCAGCGCAGCATAAGGGAAACTACATAAAATGAAGTACAATAACTGTGAAGCTGCAGTTTCATAGGGTAACATATTCAGCATGCTGCATGTGGAGGATTAGGTACTTGGCTGTCATTAATGGCAATGTGGACTGTGTAATTAAGTCCATGTGTATGCTGCTGAAAACCTACTCCAATAAATACCAATGACACTTACCTAGGGAGAGGCTGGGTCTGACCCCTGGAGCTTTGCTTGTAAAAGATACAGCCCTGAAAGGATTTCCTTCAGTTGCTTGGGGGTGATGTTGACTGCCAGTGGATCTCCCCAAGAACACATAGTATTTTGGTGCTGGAGTAAGATGAAGATCCTTATTTTTGTTAATTTTCACTTGTCCAGAGACAATCTGAAATTAAGTTCTGCAAGTCCATGTGAGGCAAAATCTGTACACACTTACACTACAAGAAAGAGAATAGCCTCACCTAGTCAGATGATTCATTGATCAAAAGCCCAGCATACTGTTCCTTGGGCTGACCAGTACAGCTCATGATATCTCATGATTGCTCAAAGAAAACATATAATTCACTTGGAGAATTGTGCAATGTTGTACAATAATTAGACATGACGAGTATTAGACAATGCAGTCGTGAGCTTACATCTCAGAGCCTGCAAAGCCTATCTAAATATCTTCATGAAGCCCTGAGAGTCAAGAGTTTGCCAAATTCAGATTTACCAGGCTTTGTCCTCTTCCTTGAAACTGTTTTGCCTCCTGGAGAAGGTACAGACACTGACTTTGCTGATGAAGCCAGTTCTCAATAGCATTGTCTTTTTGCAGATAATTATAGTATGGGTTTGGACATTTAAGCACGATGATTTCTACCACATGGTGCTGTTATATTTATCAAGGGAGCTGAAGAAGACAAAGCTTTACCACAAACTGGCCTAATTAGGCAAGATGGTGCCTGTGGTGAGAGGTCCTATTCCCTGTTACAGTAACTGAAAACACTGCAAGAGGAAGACGGGCAGAAGGCTTTTCCATAGTCATTGTTCTGAAAAAGAGCTTGTGTGTCTGCCAGCTTGTCTGTTTTTTTCAGACCTGGGGAAGGTCTGAAAACTCTTGTTGTGTTGGTGCCACTAGCAGTAATTGTGTTGCTGTGGTGGTCTCCCCTACATAAGGGAAGGCTTCTAGGGACAAGTATGGAAGAGGGTGCCTCATAGCTTGCCTGTTTATTCCAACTTTATCAGTGGGTCTAACAAAAGGTACTGTCTCACCCTGAAACCCTTGCTGTGCTTACATCCATAGTTCCTTGCAGCTTCAATAATGGTTCAAGGTTATTTATCCTGTTTGAAACTGACCTGTGCAGCTTCAAGCCCTAGTATGAAGAAGTGTCGTGTGTGTGACCTGGTCTTGGCTTCGTCAGTGCCGGTGCTAACAGCTGTGACTGGTATAGCTGCTCTGGTTTTAAAGTTTAGAGATCTCGATACATACGGTGCATACATTCCTAAACTTGATTAATATCTCAAGAATGCCTTGCAACCATAATTAATGATGAGCTGATGCCATCTGCAGTTGTTAGATACCTCTGGATACAGTGAGGTGTGAAGGCCTGAGGAGAGGATTTGTGTAACCCCATACCTGTGTGCCAGCTGCTGTTAGTGGAGCCAAATGGTCTTCAAATTAGTTATTAAATACATTGTCACTGTTAATAATTCTTTTCTGTGGTTGTTACCAGCCATGAAATGTGTTGACTTGACAGACTGGCAGACTCAACACTTCCTATCTACGCAGGCGTCTGTGTTGCAAACACTGCCCGCTGCCTAGCAATAACGACAGACGAATCCCTCGATCTTTAGATAATGCTTGTATTTTAAGGGCCTGTTATCAAGACAAATGGGAAATAAGAAATGGAATGAGCTAGTCTTTTTCCCTCTCTTATACATGGTTTTAAAGGCAGTGGGAAAACAAGTGCCTGACAGGCATGGCCTCAGGTGCAGTCAAAACTGAGTGGCAGAGCTGGGAGAGCTCACACAGATATGGTACCCCCTCGCCACCACAGTCCTTCACCTCTGCTTTTAAATACTCTGCTTTTAAAGATTTTCCCCCTTTTGGGGCCAGAAGGTGGAAACACCTTGTGGGAAAAAGAAGGGAATATGTTGAGGGAGTATTTTTCCCACCCTTCGCCCTGGCTGGGAGACGACTTTGGGCAGTTTAGAGACAGAGTTTGTTTTAAGCGCAAGGAAGCTGAGAAATGTCTTGGGAGCAGTGTGCTGGGGAGGATGGGAGCGGCCTGAGGCTCAGCAATGTGAACTCCCACTCTTGCCTATTGGTGCCTTAGTAACTGTAACAAAATAGTTCCCAGTCCGTTTTTATTAGCAGGGTTTATGTGTTTCGGGATAAATATTAAATTCTACAATTTGGTGTGCATGTCAGCTGTTGATGAAAAGCAGATCCCAGCTGGGACAGCAAGGACATTGCATCCAGGCTGTGTTTGCGGTACATGAGTGGAGCTGTGTGGGAGAGACTCGGCTGAGTTTGTTGCTTAAGTCCAGCTCAGGCTGCTGCTTGTCTGTAACTGCAGCTGAAGTCGTTTGATCTCCTTGGGCATGTGGTTCCATTCTGCCCTCAGAAAAAGGTCTCTTAGCATGGTGGCATTAATTCCTCCCTTTCTATTCCCTTATGTTAAAATCAAGAGGAAAAAAAATCCAGATTTTATTGGCAGAGCATTCTGCTGGTGCTGGTGCCCCTTGTCACCAGTGGACTATATCCACACCCAGCTTCCAGCCCCTGAGCACAGGGGATGGCTGAGCACACACAGTGGATGTACTTGCCCAGGAGTCAGGCTTACAAGACCTTGAAAGTGTTGTTGGAACATTTGCTCTTAGTTCAGGGCAGTCACCCAAGTGCCCTGGGTTAGGAGATAGGTCTTTCCCAGCTCCTTCTGTGTCCTTCATGGAGAAAGGGAGAGGAAATGGCTTCAAGTTGTGCCAGGGGAGGCTTAGATTGGATGTTAGGAAAAATTTCATCTCTGAAAGGGTTGTCAGGCATTGGAACAGGCTGCCCAAGGAAGTGGTGGAGTCACCATCCCTGGAGGTTTTTAAAAGATGTGTAGATGATGTTCTCAGGGACCTGGTTTAGAGGTGGACTTGGCAGTGTTAGGTTAACAATTGGACTCAATGATCTTAAAGGTCTTTTCCAACCAAAATGATTCTATGATTCTATGATGACTCTGGATACTTCACAGCTTTAGGTATACTCTTGCTTTGAATTGTTCTCTGGAGAAGCCTTTCCTAAAGTACACGGTATTTATGGTATTAGCAACTGGAAACTATTCATAACAGGGGAGCCTAGTTTTTCTCCATTTCTGTAGGAATTCATACTGCAGATGCAGAACATTCAGTGCTGTGTTGAGTGTCAGTGCAGAGTTTTAACTTGGCTCCGTGGCCCTAAGAGCTTCTTTTTTCACCATGGAGACATGAATAGCAGGGAGGAGAGGATGGCTGGCTTTTCTTTTGGCAGGTTTTCTCTTCCTTGCTTTCTGTTTAAACCCATCTCCTAACTCTTTCTTGTCCCTTCCACTTGAAGAGATCTACTGGGCTTGACCTGTAATGAAGACTTGGGGTAAGCATACACTATGAAGTGGAGCATGGTGCAATGCCCCTTGCTATTTTGTGGCTGTCTGGAGGGGACATAGCTGCAAGCCCAGAGCCAAGCAGCTGGGCAAGCTCAACACTGTGCCTAGGTTTCCCAGCCCTGAAATCAGTAGGGTTAGGGGACTTCACACGCTGCTGACTTGGCTGCCAGTAGCTTGAAGATCTGTGCCAGCTGGCACAGTGTGTATGCACCCTTCGACTGTCCCTGCGTATACTCTTTTATCTAGCCTTTCTCATACAGATCCCCAGCAGTCCTTCCTTGCTCTTGCTCCAACATCATCCTTGATCTCCTCATTCTCTTTGCCCTACAGGCTGAGAAAGAGAAAAGAGCTGATGTTCTTGGCAGTTAGGGTGGATTAAAACTGGTGTGAGGATGGTGTCTCATTAAGACTGGAGAAGTGAAGATTAGTCATATCTTCCAATTTTATTTGGGCCGAACTATATTCATGTTCTTCCATGAGCAATTACTGTTGGTCACTAGATACTGATGTAAGAGTATCTGTCAGCTGAACAAACTTCATAAACTTTCACCCTGACATTAAAAATCGAGAAAAGTAACAAGGACATATATTTCTTAATAATCTGTAAAATTTCCTGAATGTGGAGGCAATTCTACGATTTTTATTGTTAAACAATTTTTGAGTGTCTGCCTTTAAATGCAGCTTTACCATTAGACTGAGACTTACAAATGGAGAAAAGACTAAAAAACCCAGAAACTGAAATGAAACTTTATATATAAAATTCATGATTGCAACCACTCATACACTCGGGAAGCCACATACTGTTCTGCTAAAAACAAGGGTATATCTTACCATGCTGTAACAATTTGCAAGTTAATTCCCCCCAGGTGCATGTTTAAATGTTCTGCACAAGCCACAAGATGTCAGTCTGACTACATGAAAATTCAGCCACAGTCCTGCACACTGATTCATGCTGTGCAATTTTTAATATATCTGGTAACATAATATCTTCATTTACCTGTACAATTTGTCCTGTACTTTTTCCTTTATAGGCATAAATCTCCTTTCTCTTTGCAGCAACTCCTTCACATAGGGCAATATATTGAAAACAAAAAACAACATCAGGGAGTATAATTTAATGCTTAAAAAATATTTTTAATATTGACATGTCCTTGATCTTTAAGTTTTGGCTACTGTTTTGCTATGCTAACACTTGCAAGGACACATACAGGCAGAAGGGAATAGTTGTACTATTACATACCATAGAAGCAGTTTGTACAGTAAGAGCATTATGTATTAGACAAGTCATGGCTCACTTTCTCTCTCTGTTTCCCTTATTTGATCCCTGTGATATAGTTCAAATTTCTACATGCATTCCCTAAGACCTTTGCTCCAGCAAATAAACGTGTATTAGTTTTTTAATGTGTGTTGTTAGTATCTGAGAAACTGCAGGTGCTCAGTTCAGAATGCCCAACCCCAGTTTTGGAATCCTTCTTGCTGATTTCCTCAATGTGATGGTTCTTCTGGCCACATGTCTGTGTGACCTATGCCTCGAGCTCAACCCCTGCCCCTTAAGAGACTCCTGGGCCTAATACTAAGCACTGTGGTTAGACCAGGCTCTGGAAGAAGGAATTGGCTCTTAAGATAAAGCTAACCAAGTGGCTATTCCCCCTCTGCATCATGACAGGTGTAGCTACAAGTCTCTGGAAGGCAGGATCTGGCCCCTGAGCTGTTAGTGAGACAGTGCTAAATCTTTCAAAACATGACAATGACCCTGCGTAAGTTTCTTGAGATTATGGTGCTTCTCAGGCTCATTCTTTATTTCAGATCAAAGCCTACCAAATCTGTATATTATACTAGCAATATTGAAAAAATTTACTTTGATAACTTGCTGTAGAGCAGGGGTTAGTGCCAGAAACGTGCCAAGGCAGCACATGGGTGGATTTTAAACACCAAGCAGCTGGGCAGAGGCAGGGCCAGGAGCTTGGTGCTGTGGCAGCTCAAGAAAGGCATCCGTGAAGAACAGCAGCTCCTGGCTCCTTACACTGCCAGCTTCTGAACACAGTGACAGCTGAGGGCTGCTGCCTTACACAGAGGTGAGATACTATTGATAACATCATAGAACCGTGGAATCATAGAATGTCCTGAGTTGGAAGGGACGCACAAGGATCGTCGAGTTCAACTCCTGTCCCTACACAGGACAACCCCACAGTTCACACCATGTGTCTGAGGGTGTTGTCCAGTCTCTTCTTGAATACTCATAGCCAGTATCCCCCTGGATCCCACTGAGCTCCCAGCAACATGCTTTATCTCTGATTTGGGAAAGGATAGCCTGCTCAGACAGCCCTATCCCCCACCAGCTCTATGTTCCCAGTCCTGCACTCTCTGCCTTCCATTTCCTCAAGAGCAGCAGTCTGCTTTTGCAGTGTGCACGTACACCATGATCAGTACCCAATGACTGGTGTGTCACCTCCCAGCAACAGAAGATTAAGATCTGCAAAACCAATGTCAAGGCACCCATTAGTCACTCAGCTTCTAGCAGGTCTGACTTACACTTGTTATATCAGGTCTTAGAGAAGTTATGGTTAATGGTGCAGCTGGGCTGCTCCCTTCCAGGCATATTTGCTGTTCTGAGGTGCCTTATTTGCTCTTTGACAGCCAGTGGATATTCTCAGTTTATCTTATTACTATAAAACAGTCAATTCTTTCCAAACCATTTTTCCATGCCTATTTTCTCTTCTTAATCCAGGACCTTTTTCTTTGCCTGGGAAAATATCATTATGATTATCCTACAGCATTCTTGGTCTAGCAGTGATGCCATCTCTGCAAACAGTGTGCTGATTCTTTGCTTTACAATCATCAACAAAGATATAAATGCATTCCAAAAGAGCCTAAGGGACCCGCCATATGAACTAGTTACCACAGCTTAAAAAATGACTGCATTTCAGAGGAGATGGCATAGCATGGCCAGGAGGTATTGCCTGGAGCACACCTGAGTTAAACTATTTATAAAGTAAAAATTTGTTTTAACAAGCCCTAAGGGGTAGTTGTTTCCCCTCTCAGACTGGTGGAAGCCTCATGGAGGATCACAGACAGCTGTGGTTGCTCACCACTTGTGTGTGTAGCTGGCAAAGTCACTGTACCTTGTTACATCCAGCCACGTGCCAGTGCCCTGATGCGTAACAGCCCAGTGTTATTTTAGCTCATCTGCTCCTGTAATGTGAGCAGAGACACAGACATTTCCACTGTAAGAGCATATTATAGCATTCTTTTAGAGTCCAGGCAGCTTTTGCATACAGCGAAAGATATTTATATTTCTCTGGCTATAGATATTAGGGGATAGGATAAATTCTATTAAAACTCATTTTTTATGCTATAACTATAATTACAGAAATTAGAAATTATTTCCATATGCAGCCAAGACATCCCGTGTGACTTCTAAAACACTTTTGTTTATCAGTGTCTTAAAAACTTTCTGGGTTATTAAATATATTGCACTTTGGGTCTGACATTCAACTTCAATTAACAAAGACAGCAGAGAAGTGAGATAAAACAGAAATTAAAAAAAAAAAAAGCCTGGAAAAAGAACAAAATCATCTTGAAAAAGAGGAATATTTTGATTATTTTAATATAATAGTATTTGTGGAAAAAAACATCTGCCTGCCACTGAGCACTCCTGATGTTTACAGGGACCATGCCCTTGCTAAGGTCGATGTGAGCCTGAAGATTTTGAAATCTGTTACCAGGAGGCTGCAGATGGCAGTGCAGGACTGTGGATGGCTGGATGTGAAACCATCTCAGATACTGCTCAGTTTTGATCCAGTTTGCCGTTTTGTAGCTAAGTTATTCACTCTTCGTTGTTTATGATGAAACTTTGTGCTATAATCAAGGCTTGCTGTTGTTGTGTGCTCACTTTGCTGGCTGGTTTGCAGGTAATATTCCCTCACATGACAGTCCTCCTTCTAAGCCTAGTCCAGCAAGTGTAACAAATGATAACAGCTGAAAAGAGTGGTATGCTTTAGTAGCGGATGTAAAGAGGAATTTACATTTTTTAATTAGCCTGTTGTGATATAATTGATCTATACATTAATGTTGCTGATGATTTCCACTCAGTTTATGTGGGGCTAATATACCATTGCTTTAACAGGACATGGTGGGAGACTTTGAAGAAAAGAGGTCAGGTATATTCCCAGGCTCTGGCAAACCTCTAGGTTTCCTCCTAAAACCCTTCTGATATATGGCTTAGCTGTTCAGAAGCTAAGTAATTTCTTACAAGAATGACCAAAACCAAATCTAGGCCCTGATCTTGCAGACATGTTTTAGTAGTCTGACTTCAGACACTGCGTAGGATTAGTCACATGCAGAAAATATTTACGGAACTTATGCCTATGATGAAATAAAAAAAAACAGAAGGCCCTACTTCCAAATAATAAAATAAGATGCATAACATTTTTGCTACCTAGAATAAATTAATTATAGAATTATAGTCAGTTTGGGATTTAAGAGACCTGGATTTATATTCCAGTTCTTTCACAGACTTCTTTCTGTTACCTTTGAGCAGGGCAGTTCACTTGGGCTGTAACAGAGAGCAAGGCTCTTGGAGAGAGGCTTCAGTAGCTGCAGAAGTCTTACAATACTTATTATTTGTTTCTAACGAGACTGGCAACAAGAGGTAAATTCACTTGCTGTCCAAGAATCTGTGTGTATAATTTATGATCTTTTGCCACTGCAAGCAGGGAGAGAGATAGTAGGTGCAATGTTTGACATCAAGGCATAAGAATCTACAAGGGAGAATCCATGCACCCTATGAAAGATTTTGTGTGTGTGTGTGTGTGTGTGTCCCTCGGCCAGCACAGTTACATCATTAGTGCCGGGTGCTCTCCATTTCCCAAGATGCTCACTGAGAGTGCTTGGGAAGACCAGAAACACAGTGTGCTGAGCCAAGTGTTTGACTATGCCTCCACCTACAAGAAACCACAGTTTGTGACTGTAAATGGTGCTCGGAGAAGCCTCACTTTTGCTGGGCTGGAAGACTTTTGGGAAGCGAGAGCCAGTACTGTGTGGTTTGGAAGAGACTCTTCGGAGATCAGCAGCAGATCAGTAGATTCTCTCCATCGCCTCTTACTGTTACGAGTAGAAGGACAGACAATACCCTGGGGTTTAGGAGAGATGGGTTTATGTCCTTCACTCTTTCATGTTATCCTCTGTGACCCTAATGCACAGGGCTAGGGCTTGGGCGAAGCTCCAAGAGCCAGGGCATGCAGAGAACAGGGGAGGAAGATAAAGCCCTCTGCGGATCAGGTTTGCTGCAGGTGTTGCAGTGGTGGCTTCACCCACAGATCTCAAAGAGGTTTCTTGGTAGACCTCTGTGCAGGTGAAGCAGGCAGGGCAGAGGCTGGGAATGATGTACCCCTCTGCTGCAGGTGGTCTCTGCTTTGCTCAGTCTGGACCTGGTGCTGCTGGTAGTTGTGCCCAGTGAGACAGGTCCCTCCCAATAGCCATGCCTCCTGACACAGCCCATTGTCCCCTCCATCAGCAGTTACCATCACCTCCGCTCTGCCAGGATAACCAGCCTCTGAGTTGATTTCCTTCATCTCCAGCACTATGAACAACAAGTCTTTGCTAGCACTTACTGTTTTTCGTGAACTCTGTGAGGGGGAGGTTACACATGCAGTTATTCTGGCAGACCTGAGCGGGTGTCAGCTTTTGGCAAGGGGAGGAGGAGAGCAGCTGGGGACAGGAGCATGGCTACAGCCATGGCAGGAGGTGTGGAAAAAGCCTCAGGCCAACTTGTCACAAGCATGAGGCACCTAACAACTGTTTCTGTTGGAGTCTTAGTGGGTCCAGGGCTTAATTTCCTCCTGCCTCAGCTTCCTGTCAGTAAAGTGGAGCTGAAGGTGTCTCCTTGCCTCACCCAGTGGTGGCTGATGGTGTTACTGAAGCAGTCAAATGACATATACATGTACCCTTAGACTGGAAACAGGTTGAAATTAGTGCCTGTTTGGTTATTTAAATCTAATTCAGAAGCCAAGTTAGAGTTACACTCAGTGCTGGGATAGTGCTGGACAGCCTGCGCTGTGGGTGGATCACAGATGTGCCTTTAAACTCACCCTGATCCATATGCGAGATAACAGAGAGAAGAAAAATGTTTGGGTAGACAGAGTAGAGAATGCAAATATTAACACCGACATCTGAAAAAATGCCTGCTTGTGAGAAGATCCAAACTTCAAGTCTGTGAGCGCAAAGTCCTCTGTTTATTCACAGAGCAGGTCCTGCAGTCAAACAAGCTTCTCATGTTTCCTCATCAATGTGCCATCACTTTGTCCTTCAGGGACCACCACTGAGTGATGCCTAATCGGTGCCTGGCATGTGGCCACAATTCACAGCATAAAGACTTCAAACAGCTACCAGATTGCTTTGGATTACTACTGGTCATACCTAGACTCAGACCAGTAACTGGGAGGGTTAAAAAGATCATGTTTTCCTTCTCGCTATTCAGGCAATTCAGTCTCCCAGGGCTGCAATTTTAAAGGCTGGAAAAAGAAGTAAATGAGCTTTGAATCTTTGCACAGTGCCAGTTTTCTATAGTGAGGAAACAACACCTTCTAAATTACACCTGTACAGTGGCGTGATGTCTTGAGGCTTTCACAGGTTGGAAAACACATGTACAGCCATGCTTACAGACTTACACAGGATAAACTTTTGTGTATGTGTGGGTTTTTGTTTGTTTGTTTGTTTGTTTGTTTTTCTTTAAGAAACAGCTCATGAAAGTGTCGTTGGCAATGTCTCTTTATGTAGGAGAGAGTTTATGGTAAAGATATACAGATGGGATTAGGAAAATGATCTTATATTTAAACTATGTAGTACATTAAATAAATAGGTGAGGTAGAAGCAGATTGTCCAAGCGATAAAGCACACCAAGAAAAATCTGTACTGATTATGAGTTGTGGAGGCCTTTATCTTGAACACTGCTAGCTCATTATAATTATCAACTGAAACTGAAAAGAAGCTATGAGGTGTGCTCCAGTCATTTGATGTACAGTGATCTCTTCCCTCTGCCAGTATAGATTTGAACTGAACACTTTTCCAGTTCCACCCATCTCTTGGAAAACTTGGAGTATTGAAAACTACACTTCATTAAAACACCTCACCTAATCTTTGGAAGGGCACATGGGTGAGAGTCTTCAGTGTGGTTTAACTAGTGACCTGTTCATTTTTCCCAAAGCACTTTTTCTTTCTTGTGCCAGAAAGCTGCTTCATTTTCTATCACTGATAATTTAATTATGATATATTAAGATTCACCTTTCTTGAACTATTGTCTGTGAGTTCCAGTTGTAAAAAACAGTATATTCACACCACAATCACACAAAATTTCACAATCTTAATTTCCTTTTTGAAGACTGGAGCTATCCTGCTAATTTAATAGTATTAAAGACATCCCCAGACAATTAAAACCAGCAACAATAAGAAGTGCAAGTACACAATTACATTAAGCTGGAATAAAGTTCTGATGCTTATACAACTGAACTACCACAGATAACCAGCTAACAGCTGCCATCCTCTTTGGCTCAGTTCTTACAAACTTAGTTCAGCTTTCCTTTTGCCCCTCTTCAGCCACCACATTGCTCACTGATGTTTGTAGTGCCTAGTAGTATGGGCATCCACAGAGAGGCACAGGCTGCTCTTTTGCACATATATAAGGGTATACAGTACGTGGGAGTCCTAAGCATGCACTTATGGGTGAAAAAGTGGAGTATATAATACTACATGCTTTAGCTTTGAATGTCCTGGATGCTATGAGATATTCTACATCTGAATCATAACATGAAATACTTTGTTATTTTGTTCAGAGCATGTTTTTCAGTTGTGAGTACAATAAGCTTAATTTCATAATGACACAGGAACAGTGGATTAAAATTATCCAGTGTTAACCAAGCTCTCTCTTACTCCAAACTTCCTTATTAAATTTTGTGCAAAGTTTTAAACAGATTTTTTAGTTAACAGTAAAAAATTAGGATCTTCAAGAACAAATTCCACCTGGAGCTGTAAATTAAAAACCTGTCTGAGAACTTTATGAAGAGAAGCCGAAGTAGAAATGATAAAGAGAACTCATGGCCATTAAAAACTAACACTGAAATGTCACAAATAGTGGCCACTTGCCTATGACCCCTCTAAATGCATTTTTGAATGCACTGCCACCTGTGGAGTCATCTCTAGATATCAGTATAATTCAAAATTAGCATGCTACGTGGGCTGTCATCTCTTGTACAGCTTTGTTTTTGGCATTCCTGTGCTGGAGCGGCAAGCAGGCAAGGGGTGTGTGGTGCTCCTGTGGTGCGTGCCTGAAGATTGGTGGTTCTGGGAGGAGGGCCTGAGGGGTCTTCATTTCTGTTCTGTTGTCAATGGCTTCATGTACCTGTGACATAAAATCAATGATGCTGCATCTGTGTCTGTCTGTGTGGAAGCCTCTGACGCCTTGGGCTCTCTGACCTGATACATCTCCACAGGACATTTGAAGAGTAAATCATCGGTAGAAATCAATGTAGCCTTTATGGTGGAGTCAGTGTTGTTTTCTTGTACAGATGGCAGAAACATTTGTTATAAATGAGGGTGTGGGAACAGCTGCTCTGGGCCAGATCATTTGGTCAGTGGTCATTAGTGGATGCATAAGGAAGAATGAGGACAGGTAAGTATGCAGCAGTGCTTTTAAAATACTCTTCAGCCTTCTCCCCTGACTTAGCATCTCTTTTTCTATGTTACTGTTTTTACCCATGCCCATATCTATTGCCATTCAGAACCTCCTTTCCCATGCCAACCTGTGTCGAAGGGAGAGGTCTCTGCAGGTGGCCGCCATTTCTTTTACTCAGGGAAAGAGGAATAAAGGTACACATAATATTTTTCAGTCTGACATTTTCGGGATGAAAAAGTACTTTACTTTGGAAGTTCGCGAGAGTGGGTTTTTTAATTTTCTTTTTTTAATTCCTCCTCCCCCCCCCCTTTTTTTTTTCCTCTCTTTCCTCAAAAGGCCAAACACTCAGATCCAAATAAACCCCAAAATCAATATTGGAAAATTTTTCTTCCCAGAATTTTCATGACAAATATTTTTGGCTAATTTTTGCCAGTTCTTGTAGGGATTTCTCTGTGCATCTTTCCGATCCTCTCAAAGTGCAGGCTCAGGTCCCCAGGCTCAGGGCTTCCATATTTGTGGCAGCATGATGCTTCCCAGTTTGCTTGCATCTCTCCATGCACAGGCTGTGTTCATCTTGCCTAATAGTGAATCCCGGGTAGTGCTGGAGAAGACAACTAACTGTCTTATGTCTCCTGACCCCACTTCTATAACTGTGTGCATCATAGTCTCGCATCTTAAACCTCTTGCATGGGTCAGCATTCGTTTCCTAGAGAAAGCTGTGGCTGCCAGCTGAACCCAGCAGGATCATTTCATTTCAAATCACTCCTTTGGATGGAGGTGCAGGCAGTGACTGTCAGGGAAGCAATAAGTCCTATAAGCTTTAAGCTATGCTTTTAAGCTATAAGACATAACAGATCTGTTTTAGGAGCATAATACTATACTTATAATTGTGTTCTTCGTGAAAAATCACTCCAAATTTAGTCTGATAAGGTAAAAAGACATCCTGAAAAAACTGAGAGATTTTGGGGTAGAGTAATTAGATGACATCTGATCTTTAGATATATTGCAGCAAAATTTCTTAACAAAAGCAACTCTTGTTAGCCAAGCACAGAAGAACAACAACAATACAAAAAGAAAAAACCCAGCAACCTGCATGTGATTTAAATACAGCTGAATAGTGTAATGGTCAGAATAAATTAGCCAGCAAAAATGAAAAGCTCATGTTGCCTAAGAGATGATAAAACAGATTTGATGGTGTTCATTACTTGCTTTTGGAGCTGCACGACCAGTATGGTAATGCATCATGCCTTTTATGTATTTCTGAGGCAGCCGTTAAGTTGGTTGAATTGTTCTTTCATGTACTCTCTCATTTGTATTTCATGTTAACTTCAAATAAATGAATTAAAAAGTGGCAATATTAAGTAGAAGAGCAGCGGACTGCACTTCGAGCCAGTTCAACAGTAAGAACTGCACAGTTGTTTTTATCTGGAAGTGCTCCCAAGCTAGCAAGACTTGTGGAGGGACTTCTCAGCTGCACTGCCTGGCTTGAATCAGCAATAGCACAAGATTTCTGGATTATTGCACCATGCTATGCAGTATGGACACTTTACCTGCGCTTTTAGCCTGTGCTTCAACATGGGCTAAGTCACATTGGGTTTCTCCAGAGCTGGATGAGCAGAACAGGAGCCACTGACTGCTGCAACGACAAGTCCAGGCCCATCCCAGCCAACCCGTGCAGCAGACCCAGCTATTTCTCCCTCCCTGAGCAGATGGAGATGGTGATCTGCTTTGATCTCAGGAGCTCAGGTTTGGAAGGAGCTGAATAAATCATGTGCATAACAATTAATGGTCCTATTTTACCAGCTTCTTTGTCCTCTTCAGAGCTGCTGTGACATGTGGAGATCTGGCTCTGTGAAAGTGAGGAGGGCATGTGCTGCTCCTGACACCCTGCAAGGTAGAAACAGTCACATCCTGGAAACACAACTCCTGAGGCCGTGATCTCATGGCAGGACCACATCCTCCCTGAAAGGTAGGGGAATCCTGGTAAAATGAAGAGCAGAACATTTCCTTTATGCTGTCCTTTCTGTTGGCTTCTTGTTCACATCAGCATGTGGAGACCCAGCCTCAGGGGGACATAGAAGTGCAAATTGACCCCAGAGGGACCAGTGTTCATTCCTTTGGGGACTTACCGGCACAAAAAGCCAGTTCCCAGCAGGGTAGTGGGAATAGCTGTGCAGAACAAGGCAGAGGGTCTTTTGGGTTGCCAGAGTAATCGTTTGTGGACAACAGAGCAGCTTTAAAGAGTGGAGAAAATTGCTTGGTGCAGAGAGGGAAATGTATGATTTGTGACGCGTACTTCTCTGATGCTTTCTGCAGGTCCATTCTGAGGTTGCTCATACTAATTGTAGGAATGTGGAGTTTGCTATGGATGAAGTTGTGTGTGGTAATGAACCTCCGGAGGCCAATTTTCTTTCAGATGCATGAACTGTAGGTAAGCCATTTTAAATTCCTATTATGGGATGTGGGGGCCATTAGCAACCCAGTTAAGTAAAGAAAAGTTCCCTCATTTCTGAAATGCCCATTCTGAAATAACTGTGATTGCGGAGCATACAAACTTAGTGGGATCCTGGGAGTGCATTAAATGCTTAACTTACAGTTGATTTGGTCATTTAGCAGAGTGACAGTAGGCTTGGTTGTTTTCTTTTTAATTTTATATGTTTCCTTTTCACATAAATGGCCAGCAAAAAATACTTCTGATAAGAAAGTGAGCATCATACACTCAATCATGCTGACTTTCAGCTTCTTGGTTAAAAAAAAAAAAAGAAAAAGAAAAAAAGACATTTGCTGACATCTTGCATTGCCATATGACTGTTTTCAATGTTTTCCATGACTTTTTTCCTGGACCTCGTTTGTTTTTAAGTGATGTATTTCCTAGCCAGGAATTTTAGCTGTGCTCTCCATCCAGTCAAGCGATGCAGTGTGAGATTCCGTCAGAGCGGCTTGAGCTTTCAGAGAGCTTCTTGGCTGATGTGCAGTTTAGGCACATATGGAGAAGATATCAGCTGGAGAGATTGTACAGGCCTTCGAATTTTTTTTCACTGAAGACCTGTTTGAAAACTGCCATCAATTTTGTTTTTAAATGTCTTTATGGAAATGGTCTAAATCCTCTACATGTTGATTCAGTTTGCTTTCTGAGACCACAGCAGATCATTTACTGGTTAGTTACACTCTCTCAAATTGTGAAACCCGTAAAGAGGCAGTAAGACCTGGAAATCTAATTATTTGTTGCTTACAGCTTCCAAGGGTGAAACCTTGCTCTCAGGTCCTTACCGCATACTGTTGATTTTAATTTTATATATATATATATATATATATTTATATATATATATATATATATTTTTTTTTTTTTTTTTTGTCGAGAACCTACGTGGCTTGATTTGGACAGTTTTATCAGGGGGTTATAGAATTGCTTATTTTGGAAAAGACCTTTAAGATCATCAAGTCCAACCATTACCTACTACTGTCAAGTCCAGAGCTAAACCATGTCCCTGTGCACCACATCTATGTGCCTTTTAAATACCTAAGGGGATGGTGACTCAACCACTTCCCTGGGTAACCTGTTCCAATGCCTGACAACCCTTTCCGTGAAGATGCTGTCAAGTGCTTCTTTGTGTCAAGAAGATATGAAGGAACTCCTTCTGTCTTGCAGCAACATCCTGCTGCTCACTAGGACTGGGCACCCAAGACATGAAAGTGGTAGAATTTGCTGGTTGGTGGATATTTTTGCTCTGCGTTTCAGTCACTCTCCCATGCTGGAAGAGCACCTCTGGAGCATGGTCATATTGCACATAGGCACAGCGGTGATTTGCATTGTGGGACCTAAGTAGACAGAGGAAATTGTGTATTTTTCATGACGATGGTCATATCTTTTAACTCAGCAATTAGCCCCTACCAAGATGAAGTATAGATTCCTATCAGGCTAAAGATGTCACACCATGCATTTAACAATATATCTTTGGGACATACTCTGATGTCAGCAGGAAACATACCGGCAAAACATTTATATAACTTGCTCTCATCAAACTGTTAACACAAGGTTATAAAGTCAGCCTCCAATTAATTTCACACTTTACTACCAGTTACTGCATAAATATAAGATAGACAGTGATGAGATCTGGGCAGGAAAATTCTTCCAAATAATTGATTTTCTGGATATGCACAAGCAAATGGCTCAGATACTGTTAGTGTTTTGTCCAGGGAGTCAACACTGTTTTTGTAAAGAGTTCTCACAGGTTTGATCCAGCATAATTCAATTAGCAGGTATCTTGCAATTTGAAATTAAACTAACTAGAATCCATCTAATTGGAAGAATTACTGAGTGTTCTGATAAAGAATTTGATCTTCTTTCTCCTAATAAAGCTTTATTATCCCAGTGTTGGGATTATCCCAGCTAAACACCACACACAGCTGCTTGCTCACTTCCCATCCCCGCCGAGGGATGAGGGAGAGAATTGGAAAAAAAGTTAAAACTTGTGGGTTAAGATAGAGACAGAAAGGGAAATATAATAATAATAATAATAATAATAGATTATTATTATTATGACAAAAGAATGTATAAAACAAGTGATGCACAATGCAATTGCTCACCACACACTGACTGATACCTAGCCAGTTCCCGAGCAGCAGCCCCCAGGCTGACTTTCTCCCTTTATATGTGGAACATGACATCATATGATGTGGAATATGCCTTTGTTCAGTTTGGGTCAGTTGTCCCTGCCGTGTCCCTTCACAGCTTCTTGTGCACCCCCAGTCCTCCACTGCCGACAGGGCATTATGAGAAGCTGAAAAGTCCTTGACTTAGTGTAAGCACTGCTTGGCAACAACAAAAACATCAGTATGTTATCAACATTATTCTCATAGTAAATCCAAAAACATAGCACTATACCAGCTACTAGGAAGAAAATTATCTCTGTCCCAGGAAACCCTCTGAAACCAGGACATCCAGCCAGCAAATATTTTTATTATCCATAAAAAGAAAGTATCCCGATGCAAAATAATAATTTCCTAAGCATGGTGGATGATGATGATAGCACAGATATTAAGTAGGAGTCTGAAGCTCTCTTTTAAACTATCTGAAATCACTCAGATAGATTTTTACATTGAGCCAGGGAGAATTTAAAAAACAATGTAAGAAGCTTGTTAAACTTGCTATGTATTTTACATCCACTTGGGGAACACTTTAATTCCAGTCCAAAAATGCTGAAAACACCTCACCCAGCAGTATGACTATTACCTGTTCCTTCTATTAAAAAATCCAGTCCCAGTATTAATTTATCAGCAGAACAAGATGTATAAAGATTTATGGATGAAATTCCTCCCTTGCAAGGAGCCAGAGCTAGCTCTAGGCACTACTTAAATATTGCTTTACCTTTGCTTTGCAAAATTCAGTGACTTTCAAATGGTGAATAGGGCTCTGATTTACCTTCTCCATATGGAAGATTTTCATGGTGGGTGAAAGAAAAGGGACATCTGTCTTTGGCATTGTTTTCCAGCTTAATGCATGCAAATCCAATCACCAGAAAGAAGGTTTAATCAAGAGAGAATTAAAACTAAGAAGAAATTGCCCACTCAATAAATTCAAAACCTATAACTGCCAACTGTTCAGGAAATATAAAATCAGGATTTCTCTTTTACTTTTCCTCTAGACTCATAGTCATTGACTGCCTGGAGATGGAAATATTCACCCATTGCTGTTTAAAGTTAAACGAATACCTGTTGATAATAAGAATGACAAGAGCATGCTTAATCCTTACTGAGACTTCAGAAGCATGCATCTGATCATTAACATGGTTTCTATCTCTGGAGCTAGCTGATTAAAGAACAGCATAAAGACAGAGAAAAGTGATGGAAGACTTCAGCAAAGTGATCAGGCAAATAATACATGTTCTTCTTATTATGTATAAATATATTTGTATACATAATCCTTATTTTACCCTTTACAGCTGAACTCTATTTTCTGTTGAGAACAGATTTAAATCTTTGGTTATTGTAATCAATAGATGTAATTGTGGAGATGCTTCCTTAGATGAGTAGAGAAACTGCATGAGAACCTGGTTTTACACTGTTAATAGTACATAAACACTCCAATAGTACATAAGCACTCCAACACAGGCATCTTTATACTGCTGTAGTGACTTGTGGTCCAGTACCTCATTGACCAGATGTCAGTCAAAAAGGAAGATTGCCTTAAATGTAAAATGGAATAACAGCAATAATTTCTAATATAAGGCACAGTAGAATCAGCGCCTTAGCCAGCTAATTAATTTTAACGTTTTATAAACAAGGCAAACAACAGCTTTAGGAATAGATTTGAAGAGTAATGGTGAGAGAGTTCATCATGTCTTTTCACACATTTTCAGCTTTGAAACCTTTTGCTCCTTACAAGTGTGAGAGAAAGCACGAAGCACTACTTTGAAACAATTTTTTCTTATGTTTCAGCTCCTTTGGTTCTTTCATTTGTGACTTGTGTTTGCATATGTTCTTGAGGTATATAGGTGAGTTTCTTGTCTTTATGTTAAAGAATAAATATTCTCCAATTTTTGAAGAAAAATCTACAGTGAAATGTAAACAGGAGTCTTCTGCTACTGCAAGACATGAGTAACTTCTCTTCAAGTAAATGGAAGTTATTTATATGCATGGCCTTGGGAGGTTTGCATAAGAAATAGATACACTTCAACACTATTATAGAGAATCCATAACAAAAATTACAGGGTACTATATTAAATATATGCAGGCACTTTAATTTATTGTAATTAGTATTTTCAACTATCTCTTGGAGGCATCTCTGGAAATATTATTGCTGAAGTGAAATGCAATTAAAGGTACAGAATATGAGAAATTAATATTTATATTCATTTGTATTGTGGAAAAACACAATTTGAAAGAACTTTGTTATCAAACAAGCCAGGACTGAAAATGAAGAGGAAGATTGCAGAATGAACAGCTGCACATAATGGTTGAGAGATGAGATCACCAGAGTAGCTAGGACTTAAGACATGTGGTTTGAATTAGGGGTACATACTTTCTAGGTGCTCAATGTATTTGAAAGAAGATGTCTCAAAAGCATATAAGAACAGCTCCAAGGAGAGGAATACCTTTATAGATCTTAGACTTCACTGTTCCGTTGCCATAATGTCCTTTCTTTTTTCCTCCTTCTGTAGTATACCAATGTGGAAATCAAACAACTATGTTTCCATAGGAGTATTGTTTCCATGATGAAAAAATTTAAACACTCTAGGTGTTAGGGACAACATGAGAATCTGAGCTGGATCTTAATGCATTGTAAGAGGTGATTACGATAATATTTGTTTATTCACAGATGCAATTATTGAAAAAAACTAAATGGGTGAGTTTTGAAACACAGTGGTTTAGATATTCAATACTATTTATGCATACAGGATTGTCAGACAACCAAGCCTCTGAAAGATAGTAGAAAAGGCAGCATATCTACTCTCATGTTGAAAAGGATAATATAATTCTATGGCTGTTTAAAATGATGTTTTTTAACTGCATACCCTACTGGAACAAGTACCATTTATAATACTGATATTTTTTAGTCCTCTGTGTGTTTGCACTCAGAAATACAGAGCATGGAGACTTCTTTGAATGCCAGGAAGTGTAATTTTACCAGTTGTAAGTTGAATACGAAAGGACAAAATATTATTCTTCTTTGACCGGATTATTTGTTTGGATCAGAAAAAAATAGATTAATGCTAATGTGAGCTTAAAGGTCTAAAAGTAACTAGCTTACCTGCTGCTAACTAAGAGGAACCTTGTTTAATATAATTCCAAAGATTATTCTAACCTTTAGTGTCTGAAGCCTGTTCTGCAGGGAGCCAGCTTGGATATAGTTGTACCGCAGCCCTGAAACCTGAGTGTTTCGTGTTTTGGAAAGCAATGCCTGGGAGTGCCAGCCTGCTTGCACATTCAGCAGGACGCTTTCATTCAACCTACCTAAGTGTTCGGTTTGGTACCTGATTATGCATTGGCATAATGCTCAGGAATCTGGAAAAACTTGTTATGCTGGGTGCAGTGTTGCAGGAAGACACCAGTATGGGGTTGCACTGTGCCACATCTGCACTGAGAAGCCTTCCTGGACCTGGAAATCACTAGGAATATAATACAGACATCCAAACAAGATCTGCAAGATCCACTCAGGATCTCAAAGCTAATATTTTCATTGTTTGAGATAGTTTTGGCCTCTGTTTACATTGCGTAATGGGCTATAATGTCAGGGTTGCATGAACTCAAGTGTTTTCCTTGGAATTGGTGAGGATTTCGTGAGGCCTATGGATTTCATTTAAATATATACATATCTTTTAGATGTGTTACTGCAGAGAAATTCAGCCCTTGGTGTCTCAGCTTTGCAGCCCCTGAGAAATTCCAGTCTGCCAAGGGTGTTTGTTTAATGGTAGCACAACACTCAGTGTCAATTGGGATTTAAATTATGCCCTAGGGATGCTCACTAGCTGGCCACATACTTCTGTTATGTTCATAACACAAATACAGTCGATTTCAATGAAGGCACAATGTGCCCATGACAGTCTGCTCTTATATGCTTAGACTGAAAAAAAATTGATTTCCATCACAAGAACATGAGAAAGAGCACTATTATATAGCTCTAGCAGTGTTTCCACAGATAATACCACTGTTCTTTCTTCTGTCATGTTACAAAAATAACTTTTTCTCATTCAGTGTTGCTTCTTATGGTATAAGATCTTATAGAAGTCATTACAGTGCATGCTTCCTGTTTGATTCTATAAATCTCCACTGAGAACATTTTAACATTGCTTGAAAAAAAGACAATGCATTTATTTATTAATTTAGTTTTGCAGAAGGAGATAAACATCCCTCAACTATTGAAAGTCTGTGAAACAATTTCAGAAAGAAGTAAAAACCACCTCCCCAGATAAAACAACTGTAATGTACTAGGACATCTTTGATTGTCATGAAATATTTGGTGATCTAGGGAATATTTTGACAGCTTTAACACTGAGCTGATTTTTGTTTTCAATAATATTATTATTATTATGTGTCCAAATGAAAAGAAAGTATAGCAGAACATCAAGTGCACAGGAAAGGTGTATGTGCATATATAACCTACCAGACCTTGTGCATCACAGGCCCTGTGAAAGAGAGAGTACTAGACCAACAGGTGAGATGTGCCAACTCTCCTGGTCAGGTCAGTGGTGCAATAAGTCTCAAACTGCTGATTATTTTTTGAAGAAGAAGTTGCTTAATAGGCCATACTGAGTTGCCAGAGATGCAAAGCCTTCTCTCAGATGAGAAACTAGTTGAACATTTGATACTTTCCATATTATAGTGGAACAGAGACATGATTACTGGAAACGTCAGCTGGACTTGGTCAGAAGTGTCTTTTTGCTAAATCTTTGCTCTAACTGTGTGCTCTATTTAGGAAAGGGATTTAATGTCTCTTTTCATTGGTGCCCAGTGACAGGACCAGAGGTAATGGGCACAAACTGAAACACATGAGGCTCCTGAGCATCAGGAAACACTTTTTTACTGTGAGGGTGACCAAGCACTGGCACAGTTTGCCCAGGGAGATTGTGGAGTCTCCATTCCCTGAGGTATTCATGAACTGTCTGGACATGATCCTGGGCTCTGCTTGAGCAGGGAGGTTGGATCAAATGAACACCAGAGGTGCCTTCCAACCTCAACCCTTCTGTAACTTTGTGATTCTGTAATTCTCCATTTCTTTCTTTTTGCTGGTCTGTGCTGATCTCACAGGCTATTTGTTTGTGATGTTTGGATAACACTAACTGTATGCTTTTAAAATGATCTAGTGTAAAATAGTCAACATTGTCCCTGGGGTTTGTCACCCATTTAAGGTTTTTGGTATCTGTTTCAGACCAGAAATAATTTAGGTTGTACTGTTTTAATTTGCTTTGTTCAGTGTCACAAACGTGGCTAAGGTATACATAAGATAAAGACTTTGTAAAAGAATACCCAGGGAGAGCAGCAATGAGTGTCCATTATAGACCAGGCAACAGTGACTATGCATCCACGTGTGTAAGGAAGTCTCTCTAATAGACCCTCTATAACTGGAAATCTCTATAATAGGTGGAGATTAGGAGCTCAGAGAGGAGAGTGGAGCTGGCTCCATTCAGAAAATGTGCTTTCTTTCACTTCTTGCTAGGAAGATTGTTTCTGGACTCTAACACCACTAATTTCATGTGGCTGAAAAATATTGTTATGTCAAGACTATTCAGTGCACATAGGAAACAGAGGTACTCTGCATACCTCAAAGGAATGGTGTTGTTTGATTCTCAACCAACAAGACTGTGGGCTGTGAAGAGGTGGTCAAATTCTAAGTAAAATCTATCTGGTTCAGATGCAAAACATCCTTTACTTCAGCAATAAAACAAGACAAAGATTCAACTCCTCCTCCTCTTTACCTGTAGTGTGATATAGTTAAAGAATTTAGTTGATTTTTTTCTTTTTTTTAGAATGGAGTCCACAGCATGTGTGGTTTACACCTCCTTTTATTGTCTGTTGCTAAGGCAAATAGCACAACATATAAATGAATAGCAAGCCACACTTTTCAGAAGAAAGGATATATATTTACTTTCTGATCAAAAGAGTAGAAATTTGAAGTAAGCATCCTGGAACAATTAAAAACAGTGAGATACTACACAGTGACAACAAAGAGTAGAATTGCTGGTACCAAAGAAAAACAACCACAGCAACAGCTTGCAATGGAGTGTACTGAAATGCCTGTCAGCCGTGCCTAAGGCATACGATATCTTTGCTGCCAATGTCATATTTGTCAGACCCACATACCATTTTAGGGTTCATGAATGCACTGACTGCAGCTCTGGTAGAAACAATTTGTGTTAAGCTGTCACTGAATTTTCACAACGCATTTCTTCTGTTGGTTTGAAGAAACAGACAAGAAAGAATGTAAAGAAAAGGAGAAAAGGAGAAAGAGAGAGAAAAAAAGAGGGGCAAACAGGAAGTAAGAGAGAGAAGAAGGAAAAAAGCAAGAAAACAAGAAAGAGAGTAAGAAGTAAGAAGAAGAAAAAGACAATTCTCCCTCTCATCCACTAAGTGAATGAAGGGCTAACAAAAGGGTCATTCAGTTCTGTGCTGTAATACCTTATTTTAGTTCCTGATCTGAAATCCTTTGACGTCAATGAACTTCCATTGATTTTAATATGCTCCAGATCAAGCTTGTCATGTGGATCTCGGACTTACAGTCTGTGAATTAACATGAATCTGTGGACTAGATTTCCGGGACAAACAAATAACTTAAAAAAGTAATTAGACTGGTATTTTAACATTAGCAGGTTACAATACACAGATCCCTAAGCAGATGTGTAGCACAGAGTTTTTGAATGGTGTAGGTGTGGATAACAGTGTGTTTTCTGTTGGGGTTAACAGTATTTAGGTTAATGGAAAACATACTTGTCTTACAAAGTATTTCCACCAGAAATATTGGAGTCTGAACACAAATATTTTCCAGTTCTGAAAAACATGTGGAGCTGCAGTATTTTGCTTCCTTCACTTTTATGTATCTATCTATATAACTGAGTATATCCATGTCATTATTATATGTCTGTACAGTAGCTCAAAGTAGAGTGTATATATATATAAAAATGTAGACATAACTTATACATCTATAATAAATATCTCTAAAGCTCTACTGCCATGCATTATTCCAGAATTATGATTTCTTGATATATGTGCACTTTTGAAAGTTCAAAATTATTTATCAACAAGCTAGTATAACATTTTTTGCTGTGGTATCAACCAGTCTTTTAGTTCTAATTAACTGCTATATTCAAGTGTTGTACCTCTATGGACATGTGCAACAGTAATGTGCGCCAGTGGTTGGCAATATCCCAGTACCACTGAAATATCATGGCCTCAAGTAAGAAATACTGCTGAAGCTGTTAGGTACGGGTGCTTTCAGGACATTGTCTCCCCTTCCCTCAGCTGGCAAATACCCCTAGGGCCTGTGGGACAGTGGGACAGTGGGTCCCATCTTTAGGCTCTGGGACTGGATGAGCAACAGGTTGTACCTATGTAGGAATCTCATGGGAGAGGGGTCCCAGGCAGAGAAGGAAGAGCAGGGACCAGGATGCCCCATGCTGTCTTCATGCTGTCTCCATGTGAAGCCCTTAGGACAAACCCCGGGCTGCAGAAACATCTGGTCACCTGGCAGTGGAGGCAGCCGAAGAGAGAACGACTCTTCCCTTATGTACAGCTCCAGGACCTTCCTGACCACTTAGAAAGTTTAATAGTGTCAAATACTTGGTAGTTGGAAATGGTTCGAATAGCATCACCTGTTGGTAACATAAACTTGACTGAAGTAGTTGTTGTAGCAGAGAAATCAGATTAGTACCCTAAAATAATTGGTATGAACAGAAACTGCTAAGGAGTCTTGGAAGAACTATATGGCACCCAAATGAAAATAAAATATCCAGGAAGATCTGAAAATTCTGTACAGATCCCAACTGTCCTGGTTTTGTTAAAACAGGACCAGTTTCTCTTTTAGTGAATTTTCTTTCAGCTAAGTTCTTCTAAATGCACTTTTCTGAAGTTGGCTACCTATTTTGGTAGACACAGCAACGAATGCAAGGTTGCTGATAAGCATGCCCATCCCATAATTGAGAGGGGTGTATTTGCAAGGAGGGGGTGAACTGAATAGGTGACTAAAATTGACCAACTAAGTATTCCACCACATCCATGTCATACATCATATGAAAGTGGGAGATCACGAGGGTCTTGCTCTCTCTTCGACTATGGCCTCAGGTCGCAGGGATGGCA